>NC_063450.1:50491373-52891373 GCF_020379485.1 Brassica napus | reverse complement strand
GTATTTTTCACTAAAACCCTTTAAAAATATTCAGTCTCAAGAACCCCACTCCACATTGGCTCGGTGGCTAGGAGAAGAAGATGGAAGAGAACTGCGAAGATTGCATGAGATGGGAAGAACAACTCTACTGGAATCATTTTCAAACCGTCCATTTCTCTCAGCTCCTCCTTCCTGGCTTTCACAATCTCCTTGTGCGTTGATCTTGAAACCACTCTCCTTCTTCTTAGTTGTAGAAACACGTTACAGAGCTTAACAGTTCTGATATTGATACAGTCCTTTCTCTTTAGTTCTTGAGGCTTTAAGTTATTAGAATTCTCTGTTTACATCAAAATCATCATTTTGAGTTTGATCCTTTTGTATATAATCTTGCAGGCCATACCTAAAAAGTTTTCCACATATTGCAAAAGAAAACTACCCAAGATTGTAACACTCAAAAGTCCAAGCGGCGCTAAATACAACGTGGGGTTAGAGGAAGATGATGAAAAGACTCTGGCTTTTCGCTGTGGGTGGGACAAGTTTGTGAAAGATCATTCTCTCCATGAGAGTGATCTGTTAGTCTTCAAGTTCAACGGATCATCTGAGTTTGAAGTGCTGATCTTCGATGGAGACACCTTATGCGAGAAACCCACTTCTTATTTCGTCAGAAAATGTGGACATGCAGAGAAGACCAGCAGAGCTACAGATTTCACTGCAACCTCTTCAAGATCTCCTAAGAGACACATTAACATCCCTGATGATGTTGAAACCACAGTGAACCAGCAGGGACCTGTAAAAGTATCTCCAGTTGGTAATGAGCTAGATGATCTCATTGATATTGATACAATGTTACCTCAGACTGGTATTGAGCAAGAGGAACATAGTAACTCTGACATTGACACAGACTCTGGCCAGCTTCCTGTAATATCTCCAACTAGTAAAGGGCCCATCAGTGAAGGGAAGTATCCCATTGGTGTTTTTAAGAAGATGCGAGGACAAATAAGTATCAATGATCTCAATCGTAAAGCTGGTATGAACTACTTCCCTTTTCTTACTTAGTGATTACACCTTGCTGTAGTTTCCAAGTAATTCATCTGATTGAAGTGCTTAGGATTAGAGTTTCAGGCCTCATACTAGCCATGAGCCATGGTTAATTTGTCTTGAAAGTTTACTAGGTGGAATGAGTACATATATATTTATTAGTAGATTCCATTTTATTTTCTATGCATCTAGTTACTAATATGCAGCAGCCCTTATTCAACTTATTTAGATGTTGAAATGATTCCAGGTGGTAGCAGAAGAAGAGTAGGTGAGACTAACAAAAGGAAAGCATTATCTCTGGCTAAAAGAGCCGTTTCGAGGAAAGGTTTCTTGGTGGTCATGAAACGCTCTCATGTGGTATCAAAGTGTTTCCTGGTAATTAATTAAATTTTATAGTGTTTAAATCTCCTTTGAATCTCTCAGTTATTAGCAGGAGTGCCAAAACTCTCTTTGCTTATATTTTTTTTTCAAAAAAAAAAACAGTATGTCCCTGTCCAATGGAGCGCTAGGAACATGTCTCGTGAACCTCAGGATGTAGTGATGCAGGTGGGTGAAACAAAATGGCAGTTGAAGTTTAAACATTACGGATCTAAAGGTCGTGGTGGGGTTTCAGTGGGGTGGAAGAAGTTTGTAAGAGACAACAACTTGTGTGAAGGTGATGTTTGTGTGTTTGAGCCAACCAAGCCCGAGGCTAAACCGTTTCATCTCGATGTTTATATCTTTCGTGCTGCAGAAGCGGAGAGTAGCAACAACACCACAAGTGAATAACCAAAGCAAGAATGGTTACTATACCATGTACATAAGGTTAACGTAAGAATGTATATGTGTCGTAGTTTTTCTCATAATGCTTCTAGTGAAAGCCTTTTTGTCGTTTTGTTGTCTTATGAAGTGTAGCAAACTTGCAATGTTACAAGAATCTTGTGTAGGGTGTAAGTATAAACAAACGGAAGTGTGTTTTTTTTTTCTTGTTGTGATTGGGATGTTCACATTAACTAAACCGAAATGAACCGAATCTGTCTATCTGTTGGTTCGGTTTTTTGTAGAACAAAATAACCGATTGGTTTAGTAAAATTCTCTTTAATTTTCAACGGCTCTTTGAGAAATATAGCCGTTACACACTTTCCGATTAGAGAATTGGGAACAGGCGAAAACCTAAATAAACTCCACAGCCTTCGTACTATAAATAAACCCCAAAAGCTCACACTTTTCACCATCAAAAATCAATCTGCTCTCATCACCCAACCAACAACTCTTCACTCTCTCACTGCTCGAATTCACTGCTTTATTTGATTTAATTTCGTTTGATTGAGATCTTGCTAGTAATCCGTTTCGTATATCATCGCCATCTTGCTCTCTGTTTCTTTGTGTCTTTGTGTCTTTGTGTTTTGTGCTAACAATGGATGCAGGTATGAACACATCTACGCACTTGAAGGCTCAAGCTCGTTGCCCTCTTCAAGAACACTTCCTTCCCCGTAAAAACTCCAAGGAAAATGTAAGTTTGGTCTCTCTTCAATTGCTTCACAATCGATAACATTAGGGTTCCGATTTGCTGATTTCATCTCTGCCATTAAGAATCAGGGCTTAGCATAAGACAAAGATCATAGCTTTCAATGTGTTGTTTCGATCTATTATAAGATCAGTGGATTCTGATTGATTTGGTTTTGTTATTCTATCAGCTGGACAGATTCATACCAAACAGATCAGCTATGGACTTCGACTACGCTCACTACGCCCTAACCGAAGGAAACAAAGGTAAAGATCAGGTAAGCTCACCATCCAGAGAGGCTTACAGGAAGCAACTCGCTGAGACGATGAACCTGAACCACACCAGGATCCTCGCCTTCAGGAACAAACCTCAAGCTCCTGTTGACTTGCTTCCCACCGACCACTCTGCTTCTCTTCACCACCAACCCAAATCCGTTAAGCCAAGAAGATACATTCCTCAGGTAAAAAAGAAAAGATCTTTAACTTGTTTGTTTTGAAATTTGTTGTTGATCTCTCTTTTTTGAAACTTTAATAGACTTCTGAGAGGACATTGGACGCGCCTGACATTGTTGACGACTTCTACCTCAACTTGCTTGACTGGGGAAGTGCTAATGTCTTGGCCATTGCTTTGGGACACACTGTTTATCTCTGGGATGCTTCCACTGGTTCCACTTCTGAGCTTGTCACTATTGATGAGGAGAAAGGACCAGTGACGAGTATCAACTGGGCGCCTGATGGTCGTCATGTTGCAGTTGGGCTCAACAACTCCGAAGTCCAGCTGTGGGATTCTGGATCCAACCGTCAAGTAAACTACACAATCTCCTCTCTCTTCTGTTTGAGATTAAATGTTTGTCTTAGCCTTTTACTGTTTTATTGCAGCTGAGAACATTGAAGGGTTGCCACCAGTCTAGAGTAGGATCATTGGCGTGGAACAACCACATCCTCACAACGGGTGGAATGGACGGACAGATCGTCAACAACGACGTGCGCATCAGATCACATATCGTGGAGACTTATAGGGGCCACACTCAAGAGGTTTGCGGGCTCAAGTGGTCAGGATCCGGACAGCAGCTAGCGAGCGGCGGCAACGACAATGTGGTGCACATATGGGACCGTTCTGTGGCCTCCTCGAACTCGACCACGCAGTGGCTTCACAGGCTTGAGGAGCATACGTCTGCTGTGAAGGCTCTTGCGTGGTGCCCTTTCCAGGCGAATTTGCTGGCGACCGGCGGCGGTGGAGGAGATAGGACGATTAAGTTCTGGAACACTCACACGGGGGCTTGCTTGAACTCGGTGGACACTGGCTCACAAGTTTGTTCGTTGTTGTGGAGTAAGAATGAAAGAGAGTTGCTTAGCTCGCACGGGTTTACGCAGAACCAGCTTACGTTGTGGAAGTACCCGTCGATGGTGAAGATGGCTGAGCTCACTGGGCATACGTCAAGAGTTCTATATATGGCCCAGGTAAATAGATAATCTTGATTATTAAGTTCTATTTATATAGATGCTGAGAGTGGTTTGAGTTCTGAGAACTTGTGTTATTTGTCTGTGTTTTTCTACAGAGTCCAGATGGTTGTACCGTAGCTTCAGCAGCAGGAGACGAGACTTTGAGGTTCTGGAATGTTTTCGGAGTACCAGAGACGGCCAAAAAAGCAGCTCCAAAAGCAGTCCACGAGCCATTTTCTCATGTGAACCGTATTCGTTGAAGAAACTGTGAAGGAAGAAGAAGACTTAACAACAACAAAGAAAGTCGACCTGGTTTTGATTGACATGATATTTTCATTTTCATTTTTTGGGATTCATTCTTCATGAACTGTCTGGACAAAGTGCATATATAATATTTGATTGTATAGTTTTTAAACAGAAAGATTATCTCTTCTTACACTCTTTGTTCATCCTTACCAATAACTTAACTTATACACATGATCTACTAGTTAACATGATTCAAGTTTCCGAATGTAAATCACATTTATATGTACTCTTTACTCGTAAGAAAAGATAGGAAGGAGAGAATACATGTGTCACGTGACGGCAAAAGCATCAGTTAACTATTATTTACCAAACAAACCTTAGACAGTTTCCATAATTATAATTTAACCCAAAAGTCTACCAATTGCTCCATTTCAACCCAGAGGATAAAGATTCGTTCTGTTCTTTTGTCCTTAAACCCTAGACCACCGGCGCAAAGAGATGGGATTAGAGATGGAGTCGCCGAAGGAACAGAGCTCTTACACCGTTGAGCAGCTCGTCGCCGTCAATCCATTCAACCCTGAGATCTTGCCTGATCTCGAAAACTACGTCAACGAGCAGGTACTGTCTCAATTTTGATATATAAAAGCATTTCTCCTTGATTCCAATTCGAAGCTGAATATGGATTCTCTCACAGGTTACGTCGCAAACGTATAGTCTGGATTCAAATCTATGCTTGCTTCGTCTCTACCAGGTACCTCTCTCTTTGCTCTTCATAAGGAAGATCAAACCTGTTCAAAGAGTTTTAGCTTTTTCTAATGTTTACTGTGTGTGGTGGATATTGTTTTACCTTTGTGTAGTTTGAGCCTGAGCGTATGAATACTCATGTTGTGGCTCGTATCTTGATCAAGGTATAGTAGTGGCTTACGATCAATTAACAATGTATAGTATGATCAATTACTCTCTTATGTGATTTTGTTTTCTCTTTTTGAAGGCTCTTATGGCTATGCCAACTCCAGACTTCAGTCTTTGCCTCTTCTTGATTCCCGAACGAGTGGTAATTGTTCTTTCACTTCATTTTGGGTTGATTTTTGAGCTGATTCATTGCCAATAATACAGAGATTTTAGACTTATCAAATGTTTATTCAGTTGTTGATGACTGACGACAACTGAACTAGATTGAGTTATTTGATTTAGATGAAGTTTTGAGTGTCGACCTTTTGGATTCGTGAGAGTTTATAGATGCTTTTATTCTTGGATTGTGTGTTTTCAGCAAATGGAGGAGCAGTTCAAGGCACTCATTGTTCTCTCCCACTACCTTGAGGTATGCAAACATCAATGTTAGTTGAGACTTGAGAGCCGACGAAGATGTCTATTGAGTGATTTTAGAAAACTTGTTTTGCTCTTGTAGACTGGGAGGTTCCAACAGTTTTGGGATGAAGCTGCCAAGAACCGTCACTTTCTCGAGTCTGTTCCAGGTACATCAATTTTCTGAATCATAAATATAAGTCGTCTAGTAGTAACAAAGTTCTGGATCTATATTAGTTACTTAGGGATAAATCAATCGTCTAGAAATGCTGGCACACATTAAAAAGTAATGACTTGCTTTATGTCTATTTATTTTATGATTTTCTGCTGGTGTCTTATATGTGCAGGTTTTGAGGAAGCTATCCAAAGCATATGCAAGTCACCTTCTTAGCTTAAGCTACCAAAAGCTTCCAAGATCTGTTCTTGCCGAGGTATGATGTTGAGTTTATTATTCTTGACCCATTGCCTGCATTTCACCATAGGATAATCAAATTGTAGAGCTGTGGATGTAGAAGTATCTCACTTTTGATAATTCTCTGTTGCGTATTTCACACCCTAGTTATGGTAATCTATCCTTTTGGATGACCTTTGCTTGTCGGGTAAGTTCCCTTGCTCATTAGTTATGAACATTTTTTACACAGGCTGTTAAACATGGATGGTGCATCTCTGGACAAGTTCATTGAGCACCAAGTGGCTAACAGTGGATGGATTCTTGAGAAAGAAAATGGAAGTATCGTCTTACCGCAGAATGAATTTAACCATCCGGAGCTAAAGAAAAACGCAGGTGAGAATGTTCCCTTGGAACACATCGCCCGCATCTTCCCCATCCTTGGTTGAACCAAAGTGTGATGACTGCAAACGTTTTTTTTTTTTGTCTTTCAACAACACTTAAAAGACTGTAAATTGATTTTGGCATTTGCCTGCCTTATTTATTACATTTCTGCTCATATCAAATGATCCTTAATGCTATATATTTATGTAATTTTTGGATATTTTTGTCTGAAATTGCAATAAACAAAGGTTATCTGACTTGAATGTGTACTAGTGTCCCTTTTTTTTTTTTTTTTTTTTTTTTTGTCAACAACTAGTGTCCCTTTTTAAAACAAAATTTCTTAAATGTCAGTAAGACAAACCAATAGCTTAAATTAGAAGGCGTGAAATTGGCGCACATGCAAATAATAGGCATCAATCCACAAAACTCTCCTAGCCAAACCAGTTTTGTTGATTTTTGAAGAAGTAAAATATCAAAGAAAGTCAACAAAAATAAAAGTGATCGTCTCCTCCATTAAAAGAGAGATAAACAAAAACAAAAAATGGCTTTTCAAGATTTTGACCTCATTCAAGAACGCGTAAACGCTGACAGAAAACGTAAATTCAGGAAGAAAATCACCATTGGAGTTGTCTCTACGCTTGTTGTCGTTGCTGTCATTACAGGAGGTGCTTTTGCTTATGTTACATTTGGAAAAAAATCACAAGAACCGGTGAAAGCCACAAACACAAACAGTAAAGCTAAAGGCTCAGATAAAAGCTCCGAGAAGAGTACCGCTACTCCAAGCAATAAACCACCATCTTCTGCAGCAGCACATTCTGATAAGCCCGGCCAGGTCGATAAGATTATCAAAGCACTTTGTAATTCAACTCTTTACAAACCAAGTTGTGAGAAAACTCTTAAAAACGGGGCAAAGACAGCTTCTCCTCTGTCTGATCCTAGGAGCCTCTTAAAGTCTTCAATAAAAGCAACCAATGAAGATCTAGTGAAAGGTTTCGAAAAGGTTTTGAAACTCAAAACAGGGAACAAAGATGAAAAAGACGCTTTAGCGCAGTGCAAGTTGCTTGTGGATGAAGCTAAGGAAGAACTTAACACCTCTATGAAAAGAATCAACGACACAAAGGTTAACAGCTTTGCGAAAATAGCTCCTGATTTAGACACTTGGTTAAGCGCAGTCATGTCGCATCAAGAGACATGTCTCGATGGGTTTGAAGAAGGGAAACTCAGAACTGAGATACGTAAGAACTTCAACTCTTCTCAAATGATGACTAGCAACTCTCTGGCGATGATCAAGTCTTTAGATGCATATCTTTCTAAGGCTACAAAGGTGAAAACGAGACATCTTCTTGAATCAAGATCGTCTTGGTTAGGCAACAAGGAGAGAAGGATGTTAAAAGCTGTTGATGTGAAGGCTTTGAAACCTAATGCTATAGTGGCTAAAGATGGTAGTGGAAATTTCACAACCATAAATGCTGCACTTAAAGCAATGCCTGCTAAGTACAAAGGAAGGTATTGTTAAACAGTTTCATAATATTGGTTCATATTTTTGAAGATGGGATCTTGGCTCTAGGCTTAGAAATTTTTTCTTTTTTTTTTATAGATATACCATTTATATAAAACATGGAGTTTATGATGAATCTGTGATTGTTGACAAGAAGAAAGCTAATGTTACAATGGTCGGTGATGGATCGCAGAAGACGATCGTGACGGGAAACAAAAGCCATGCAAAGAAAGTCCGTACGTTCCTCACAGCCACATTTGGTATATCCTGATTTCTTAGAGGTTTAATCTCTCAATTGTGTAGAATATAATTTATGCATTTGCGTTTATATGATGATAAACAATTGAAAATTCACATGTTTCTAAAAAAAAATATTTTTATGTTTATGCATGTTAACATATTAAAATTTAATAATAAACAATTTATGATTAACTATTTTTAATGATTTTAAAGCAATAGTAACTCAGTAAATACAACTAATTTTCTTAAAATTTACGAATTGACATTATTAACTTATATAAAATTCCTTGAAAACGTAAAATATTTTTTTATAGACAGACGTTTTTAAAAAAAACATTTATATTTGGGAACAGGGAATAATACATAATATTTCAGTTTTCAAGAATTATTTTGTGACATGCAAACATAATTTTGTTTCTATTTGCATGCACGTTTAAGTTTAGTGTTCATATAAATAGAAAAAAAACTAACTATGAAGTGCAATATTAATAACCTTTTATGGTCTTGATTACTTACAGTGGCACAAGGAGAAGGATTCATGGCACATTCCATGGGGTTCCGGAACACGGCTGGACCTGACAAGCACCAAGCGGTCGCCATACGTGTCCAATCCGACCGTTCAGTTTTCCAAAACTGTAGATTCGAAGGCTACCAAGACACATTATACGCATACACGCACCGACAATTCTACCGTAGTTGTGTCATTGTCGGAACAATAGACTTCATATTCGGTGACGCGGCCGCCCTATTTCAGAACTGTAACATCTTTATCAGAAAAGGAGTACAAGGGCAGAAGAACACGGTGACGTCTCAAGGGCGAGTGGACAAGTTTCAGACAACAGGCTTTGTGATTCAGAACTGTACAATTGCTCCAAACGAAGATCTTAAACCTGTTAAAGCTCAGTTCAAAAGCTACTTAGGTCGGCCGTGTAAGAACCATTCTAGAACAGTTGTGATGGAGTCCACGATCGAGGACGTGATTGATCCTGTTGGTTGGTTGAGATGGCAAGAGACGGATTTCGCTATTGGTACATTGCTTTACGCGGAATACAAAAACGATGGTCCAAGCGGAAAAACTACTTCTAGGGTTAAATGGCCTGGATTTAGGGTTATAAACAAGGAAGAGGCCATGAAGTATACAGTTGGACCATTCTTACAAGGGGATCCATGGATTCATGATATGGGGTCTCAGGTTAAGTTTGGTCTTTATGATGCTTGATGCTTGCAAGTTTGTTGTCTTGCTTCTTTTCGTTTAAACATGCGGTGGAGAGTAAAAGTGTAGCTTGGAGTGCAAGGTAATAGAATGTGAATATATAGGTGAGGTGAAAGTGATATCTACTCATACATTTGACATGAAACATGTTTAAACTTTAAAGGCGTTTCTTGATGAATGATACTCCTGATGATAACAATGGATGCAGATATAACACAACTTGCATTGGTGTGGTGAGTGAATATCATTGATAATAGTCACTTACTTTTTAATCTTGGTAGTAAGTGAGATGAACATATAAACTAATATGGTATACCAAAGTTCTTAACTTATCAAAGAAGCCTTAAAACGCAAAAAAAGATCAACATCACCAAATGAAAATTGTGCACAAGGGAGATAAGAAGGTTGCAACCTGCCTAAATCATGGAAGCAAGTGAAATCATGCATCGTTGGTTATTTCTGTTGGTGTGATTAGATGAGTAATATTAATAATAGTCACACCATTGCTTAATATACAAAGGTTGAACCGTAGCTAAATTGGGCCAAAGCTATTAACCTATAGAAGAAGCCTTGTAGTTTTATAGTTAGTGTCTGTTTTTTTTTTTTGTATATTTTGGTAGTAAGTGAAACTAATATGCTACCAAGGCTCTTAAATTAAATTATAGAAGCCTTGAAACGCTAAAGGTCAACAACATCAAATGAAACTGTGCACAAATGAGATCAGAAGGTTGCACAATCTGACTATATCATGGAAGCAAGTGAAATCATGCATCTTTGATGATTTGCAAAGTGAGTATTTAGTTCCTTCAATTCGGTTTCTATCTTGCATCCCATTTATTTTTCCTCATTCAAAGAGTGCCTCCACAATCTTTATAGGCTTTTACTATTTATGAATTTGTTCAAGTTTTTTTTTTTGGACATTAATGCATGAAAAACTGTAACTCTAATTTCATTTTCATTCAAACTAATGCTCTAATTTTGTTTTTTTAACTAATGTTCCGATCAGTGATTCAGATTAGAAGAACAGTAGAAAAAAAAAAACTTAGAAATATAAAAATGGTTTATGTCAGAAAAATATAAACGAAAAAATCTATAATAAACAGAAAGAAATTAACTAAAATAAATGTAATGAATCTTCCGTTTGCTCTGTTTTTATTCTAGCCGATTTTTTTTTTTTTTAATCATAATTAAGACTGATGTTGAAAAATAAACTGAACCATACTTTAGAACAAGACTTGGACAAGTTCCCTAGGCTTGACCCCGCTTGAGCTACGTTCGTGCGCACATCTGACCAGTGACCACACTACTAAACGGCACCGTTTCGAAACGACATCCCTGAACAAAAAAGAACGGTGAAGCCAAGGAGCCCAAACCGAGCTGTTTGTTTTCTTCGATTAGTAATCTTTTCGCCATTCTCTTTCCATCGTCGCCGATATTTTTCTCTCCCGAATCGCCGGAATCTTATCACCGCCCACTTTTAAAACTTGAAAGCCTCTTCTCCAACAAGAACCACATAATACGCCTCACCCTCCTCACTATCCCTTACCCAAGATCTGATCCAATTCACCTCTCTCTCTCTCTCAAACCCTAATCTAAATTAGGTTAACCTTCGATCTCCTCCTTCTCATCTTCTAAATCCCGAATCAGAGATTCAATTGCTCTGAATTCCTTCTGGGCTTTCCAAATTCTGATCGGGTTTTCGATAAATGTGGTAGATCGAGACCGGAAATTTCGTTTCCGGGGTGTGTTGCATGAGGATTTGGTGTTTTGATTGCTTCACCGACGAGGAGGAGGAAGGTAGACTGAAACAATCGGCTATGGACAACAACAACAACAACAACAACGACGATGTCGATTTGGATCTAAACCAGACTGAGCTAGGAGTCAGTGAGGACGAGCGTTGGCCTATGTGTGAGGAGATGATGCGTGCTGCGACGGAGGAGGAGGAGGAGGACGGTACTGAATTGGAGCAGTTATGGTCATCTGAGATTCGCTCCCATCCTCATTTAGTTCTTCAAGGAGAGAGTAGCAATGCTGCTGCTGCTGCTGCTGTAGGTGAGGATTGTACGATGGAGGAAGCTGATCACGATTCGTATCATAAACGTGCTAAAGTCTACTCTGGCCTTGCGTGAGCTCTTTAACTTTTTTTTATTGTTGTTTGTTCGTTTTGTGTGATTCTGATGCTGAAGTTTAGTTGCAGTGAGTCACGGTCAGCTTCCGGGGTATCTTCAGATGCTGGTTCGTCGGTGGAGAGAACTGTGAGTTTTGGGGTTGCCTCTTCTTCTAGGACGGATGTGGATATGTTCTGTCAGAACTTCATCTTGAATTATAGTCGGAAAGATGGGAAGAAAGATGAGGGAGATGATAACGGTTCTTCTGAATCAGAAGATTTTGAAGTTCATATTGATTTGACTGATGACCTCTTGCATATGGTACACATTGAATTTTTTTTTTTTTTTCATTTAACATTGATTTGTAGGTATCATTTTATTTTATTTTTAATAATTTTTTTGTTCATCAGGTATTCTCGTTCTTGAATCACATCGACCTCTGTCGCTCTGCTATGGTGTGTCGTCAGTGGAGAGTAGCTAGTTCTCATGAGGATTTTTGGAAGGCCTTGAACTTTGAGAATATGAGGATTTCTATCGAGCAATGTAAGTTGTTCTTCATGCATTTGTTAAATGTGTCTTGTTTGTTATTTTCCGTTTGAAGAAAACAAACTAGATTTTTTTTTTTAAAATAGAAATGCTTGTAAAACGTATTAAATCTGCTGCTGATTGTGTAAACCTTGAAGGAATTCGAGAATTGATAGTGTGTTTATCGAGTCTTGTACTCTTGTACATTTGTTTGATATTCCGTGACAGTACAATAGAATTGTGACTTTGAGGGCATTGGTTCTGCATTTTTATGAAAAGGTTGGCCTTTAAAATAAAATATAAGCACCAAAATATGCCTCCGCTATGTTACTTAAACTTGTATTCCTTCCGTTTTACTAATCCATAAACGGAAGGCATAATGTACATAAATAAAATATAACCTTTCGTTGCTTTGTGTGCAGTTGAAGACATGTGTCTTCGCTATCCCAATGCCACTGAAGTGAATGTTTATGGCACTCCTTCTGTTAACGCTCTGGCTATGAAAGCAGCCACCACTTTGAGGTATCTGTTTTGTTTAGTCTGATATGGTTTCTTGATATATATCCATCTCAATCTTTTCGTCTGTTTCAGGAATCTGGAGGTCTTAACTGTAGGAAAAGGTCATATCAGTGAAAACTTCTTCCAGGCATTGGGGGAGTGTAATATGTTAAGGAGCGTGACTGTAAATGAGGCTATTTTGGGGAATGGTGCTCAGGAAATTCACCTGAGTCATGATCGGCTACGTGAACTTAAGATTACAAAATGCCGCGTCATGCGTTTGTCTATCAGGTGAAGTTTTTTCAATAAATTCGTTTTCATTCCTATTTGTTTGTGTAAGTCATACTCAATTATCATTATTTTTTCTCTCTTCTAGGTGTCCGCAGCTCAGGTCTTTATCATTAAAAAGAAGCAACATGTCACAGGCGATGCTTAACTGTCCACTCCTTCAACTTCTTGATATAGCCTCGTGCCATAAGCTCCTGGATGCTGCTATCCGTTCAGCTGCCATTTCGTGTCCTCAGTTAGAGTCGCTCGATGTTTCCAACTGTTCCTGTGTCAGCGATGAAACTTTGCGTGAAATAGCCCAGGCTTGTGCTAGTCTCCATATTCTTAATGCTTCATACTGCCCCAATATATCTCTTGAGGTTGATTCTGTTATCTGATGCTGTTTTTCCTTTCTCATCTGCAGTTTCGTACTCATTTTTCTGACTTGTGTGCTCTTTTCCTCTTTGAAGTCAGTACATCTCCCCATGTTGACAGTTCTCAAGCTTCATAGCTGTGAGGGTATAACATCAGCGTCTATGACTTGGATTGCTAACAGTCCTGCGCTGGAGGTCTGTGATTGCTTTTGTCCTTAACTAGAGGTCACTGTTTTCAGTTGAGTTAATCACATATCATCTATTGCAGGTTTTGGAGCTTGATAATTGTAATCTGTTGACATCTGTCGTGTTGCATCTCTCCCGTTTGCAGAGTATAAGCCTAGTCCATTGCCGCAAGTATAGTCCTCAACTTTGATTTACGCCTTAAAAACGATCCTGGTATTATTTTATTTTACACAAGTGTCCTCTTTTTTCTGTGTTTAACAGATTCACAGAGCTGAACTTGCAAAGCGTAATGCTTTCATCTATCACTATCTCAAACTGTCCAGCGCTTCGCCGAATCACAATCACTTCAAACTCCCTTCGAGTATGAACTTAGTTATCATGATTTATTATTACATGTTGTTCCATTAGTTGGATTTTTTTTCTGATTAACCCGTTAATATATTCATTTTGGTTGCAGCGGTTAGCTCTCCAGAAACAGGAGAATTTGACAACATTAGTTCTGCAATGCCAGTCCTTGCAAGAAGTGGATCTCTCTGATTGTGAATCGCTCTCAAACGCTGTTTGTGAAATATTTAGTGATGATGGTGGATGCCCAATACTGAAATCATTAATTCTTGACAACTGTGAGGTGTGATACAGTTTCTTCCTGTTCTTTTGGCTACAGCTATCTGCTATATAGGATAACAGAATGAAAAAAACATAGTGAAATAATTTAACTGAAATGAAAACGGACATTGTCTGATATTTTGCTGATTGCTTAACTAATTCTTGTATCAACTTGTAGAGCTTAACAGAAGTACGATTCAGCAATTCATCGTTGGCTAGTCTGTCCCTTGTTGGCTGTCGTGCTGTTACTTCTCTCGAGTTGAAGTGCCCTCGCATAGAGCAGATCTGTTTGGATGGATGTGATCATCTTGAAACTGCATTATTCCAGCCTGTGAGTGTTGCTTCTCTCATTTAAAATAACTAACTTGTCTTTACTGATGTATTTCTTGCTTCTTCCTTTCTGGTTGTGAATAGGTTGCGCTCCGGTCTCTGAATCTAGGAATATGTCCGAAATTGAGTGTGCTCAATATCGAAGCACCTTATATGGTGTCCCTTGAATTGAAAGGCTGTGGTGTACTGTCTGAAGCATCCATCATTTGTCCTCTGTTAACATCTTTAGATGCGTCTTTCTGCGGGTAATTATACATTTGTTTGTTATTTTTCAACTTCGTGAATAATCTTATGGTGCTGCTAAACAATTTTCACGATTACATCTCCAGCCAACTGAGGGATGACTGTCTATCTGCAACCACTTCTTCTTGCCCACTGATTGAGTCACTGGTGCTAATGTCGTGTCCTTCTATTGGCTCTGATGGTCTGTCTTCCTTGAACGGGCTCCCAAATCTGACTGTTCTTGATTTGTCGTACACTTTCTTGATGAATTTGGAGCCTGTCTTCAAGTCCTGTATTCGACTGAAGGTAATTAAGACTTTATTTGACTGTCGACAAGAGAGCATATATACTTAATCTCCTTTTCACGAGAACTTCTTATGCCTATGCATTCTTTATGTATTTTATTGTTTAGGTACTCAAATTACAAGCCTGCAAATATCTCACTGACTCATCACTGGAGCCTCTATACAAAGAAGGTGCTTTACCGGCACTTGAAGAGTTAGACCTGTCTTATGGAACTCTCTGTCAGACTGCGATTGACGATCTACTTGCGTGCTGCACACACTTGACCCATTTGAGCTTGAACGGCTGTGTTAATATGCATGACCTTGATTGGGGTTCAACCAATGTGCAGCCATTTGATTACTTTGGTGTATACAGTTCTGGTGAGACTACTCGAGAACCAGCTGAAGCAGCCAACCGGTTACTGCAAAACCTCAATTGTGTGGGTTGCCCCAATATCAGAAAAGTGTTGATACTGCCAGCAGCTCGATTTTATCATTTATCAACACTGAACCTTTCACTATCGGTCAATTTAAAGGAGGTTGATCTTGCCTGTTCCAACCTGGTTTTGCTTAATCTAAGGTGTGTGAGGATTTATCATTTGTTATTTGACTTTAATCTTTATTTCTCATCAATGATTGGTTTTACTCCTTAGCAACTGTTGCTCTCTGGAAGTACTGAAGCTTGGCTGCCCAAGATTGGCTAGTCTCTTTCTTCAGGTACGTTTTTGCCCTATACTAAGCTTCTTTTATGCCTTTATATATGTTAAAGATGGATATCTACAGTTCCAGTACTTGTGCATGTGTTATCACGAAACACACTTTGATACCAACCTTTGTCTTTGGTAGTCTTGTAACATGGATGAAGCAGGAGTTGAAGCTGCTATATCAAGATGCTGCTCACTAGAGACACTGGATCTCCGTTTCTGTTCAAAGGTAATAATTATAGGGAGTGTTTTACTTCGGTATCAAAATTTAGCAAATAATCTCATGGCTTCGTAAGATACTTCAAATTTTGAAAACCATGTCTTGGTGATTAACAGATATCCTCGGTGAGCATGGCGAGGTTCCGAGCAGTGTGTCCTAGTTTGAAGCGAGTCTTCAGCAGTCCAAATCTTGCAGATTAGGGATTTGCACCGAATGTTTTATTATATACTAGTATTATCCCCTGCTATGCAGGAGCACATTATATTTCTTAATATAAAAATTTAATACAAAAATGAACTTAAAATATGTAAATGTTACATGTTTTGTTTAAATATAAATATAAACTAGGTGATTCTCCTGTGGAGATAAAAATTTATAAAATAAATATTTTATTTTGTTTGTTTATAAGTTTTAGGTAATTTTGTAATTTGTATGTATAAAAAAATGTTTTAAGTATTTTTACGTTTTTATCTTAATTAGATATGTGATTTTGACTCTAATATTTTGTATTATTTTAACTAATCATTTTGGTACGCTGAGTTGTATATGTTTTTATAAGTTGATGATGATTTTTTAATGAGTTAAAATTGGTTTATTAGCAGGTAGTTCAGTTATCCTCTTATATTTGTGTATATATTTAATAAAATTTTGTATAGTTTGATATATCTGGTTTAGAAAATAGAAAAAAATATTAAATCAGCTATGCATTAATAAACATGACTTGTAATATTTTAAAAGTTCATGCACATATAAGAATATATAATAGATAAATCATAATAATTGGTTGATTTAAATGTTAATATGTTGATTGGTTTCATTATTTATTTTGGTATATTGGGTTATATCATCTTTTTGAAATGAATCATAATTTTTTGGTTATAACTAAAATAAAATAATCTTGAAAATTAGATTTTGTTTAGTTTTCCTTAGGTTGATATATATATACATAATTTTGTACATGTTTTCGATAAAATATATAAGTCTATATTTTGAAAATTCATAGATATTTCTTTTTTTTGTTTATGTTTTTTTGACAAATATAAATAAAACAAAAAGAAATTTCGTTTATATAATCTAACTTTTTATAATAAGAAATTTAAGTTTTCTTTTTAGAAAAAAAAAATTTAAGTTAAAAGAAAATTAAAGATAAAAGGTAAAATTTAAACTCGTTTACGTATAAAAATCTATAATTTTACGTTTTTATAAATATTCCTTTTTCTTATTTATGTGCTTTTTCAAAAGAGAAAATTTAACTAAAATTTTTATTTAATTTTTATTATGAAAAAGAAAATAAAAATAGTTGTTATTAATGGCAATCATATATAATATTTATATTTCATCAAGATAGCTAGGAAATTAACCGTACTTAGAATTAAAGTGAGTGTGACACATAAAAACTGACTAGAGATATGAATGTTAGTTATTATGAACGTTTAAATATAATTTTTTGTATATTTATAAAAATACAAATAATCACATTAACTAAATGCATTATATTATAATAATTTTACAGTTAAATAAATTAACAAAATAAAGTGAACGTCCATGTAGTAAAAAAATAAAAATAAAACAAAATAGAACGTCCATATACTAATAGTTCTTGCCATTTTTGGTTTTTATTAGTTGATATTAGGAGTGATTAGTTGAGTTGTATCCGTATAAAATTTACTTTATGTGATCTTTTACCGACTAGATTACGATCCGCGCTTAAAAGTGGGAAATATTTTTTGACAAAATCTAATTAACAATATCAACAGATTTTAACATTTTGTATAAGTAATGTTTTGACATTTTTATTTTAGTGTATTTGAGAAAGATATAATTATATTATTTTATATTTTTATTAAATAAGAAAATTATCTAAAATATTAATTAATTTTGTTTTAAATTATTTCAACCCGGTTCATTACGAATTTTTAACAATATATCTGTAATTTGTTTGTTTAAATTTGTGATATATATTTATTTGATAAATTTATAATTATAAAACTTATTTGATGTTTATTTATGGACTCTAAAATTTTATTTGTATAAAACTATTTGATGCCAGCTTAAACCAATCACAATCTCACATATATAGTTTTATGATCTTAAGAATAAAAACAATTTAAGAATATATTCTCGCATATTAATTTAATTAGTTTCATATTATGATTTTATGTAGTATCTAAACCAGCAAAAATAGTTATACTTATTTTTAACTTTTTATAAATTATTTGAGTGGTTTAAATCAAATAATTAAAAAGAAAATAAATAAAAATTTATTAAAAATGTAGGACTTAGTATTTTATATTGTTTGGACACAAGATTAGTTATTGTGTTATTTGGAAGCACATTTAGTAATATAATGTTATTTTCCATAATTAAAAGATTGAATCCCCTAGACTATATTTGCGAAGTGATTTATACATATGTCGTCACTACAATCATTCTCGCTAAAAAAAAGATGACATGACACTTAAAATAGATGACATGGTTTTAGAAAATAATGACATGACATCATATTAATTGTGAGATGTAAAATTTCTTTATAAAATTTATTTTTTTTTGCAGGGATTTTAAATAGGGTTTTTTGCAGAATTGACCTATAACTTAAAGTCAAACACAAAACTAACCTCCTTTTTTTTTGAAAATTGGTTTTGCCCTATTCACCCCACAAGTTCATATAATTTACGAAAATGCCATCAATTTTTTTTTTCTTTTTTTTTTCGAAAATGACATTTTTACTCTCTCACCCTCATCATCTTCAAGTAATTACAAGATTGCCATTGTCATCAATACCATAACCACCATGAACAACCAATTTGAAGCTCTTAATGCTCCCAAAATCGATTTACCCTTCTTCTTTTTCCATTCTTGTGAACTAAACACAACATATCTCTCACTTTCTCTCCACAATGAGCTAAAAAAACCCAAGATTTTGATTCTAAATTTTTTATGGTTCATAGAGTCATAGAAGCTAACGATTCTGGGTGGGTTACTTTCGTTTGTGATTTTGTGTGCTTGGAGAAGCCTTATGTATGTTAAGGAACTTATCTCACCAATTTAAGGTATGACATCGAGTTTTTTTCCAGATCTGTTCGTCAGACGACTTACTTGAGAAGTCGTCTGGCTGCAGACAACTTACCTGGAAGTCGTCTGGTCAACGCAGAGGTTATTTTTGCAATTGACTTTGAAATCTGTAACCTGAGACGACTGAAAGTTAAGTCGTCTGTTTTTGTTTGGTTTCAAAAAAATTTCCAAAGAACCTAGACGACTTACATTTCAGTCGTCATAGGTTAGTTTTGCATTTGACTGGATAATTTCAGAAGTTTGACTTCCCCAGACGACTTACATTTCAGTCGTCTGGCGAAAATTAAAATAATAATATTTTTTTAAAAGTAGACGACTTACAGTTAAGTCGTCATAGGTTAGTTTTGCAAATGACAAAAAAACTTCAAGATTTAATTATTTACAGACGACTTATAATTCAGTCGTCCACGAGACGACTGAAATGTAAGTCGTCCAGGATTTACGAGGTTTGACCAGAATCTCAGAAAAAAATTCTGGATGACTTACAAGTAAGTCGTCTCGTGGACGACTGAAGTATAAGTCGTCTGGGTATAATTAAATTTTGAAGTTTTTTTTTCAATTGCAAAACTAACCTATGACGACTTAACTGTAAGTCGTCTACTTTTAAAAAAATATTATTATTTTAATTTTCACTAGACGACTGAAATGTAAGTCGTCCAGAAAAGTCAAACTTCTGAAATTATCCAGTCAAATGCAAAACTAACCTATGACGACTGAAATGTAAGTCGTCTAGCTTTTTTGGAGTTTTTTTTTTAGCCAAACAATAGTAGACGACTTATTTTTCAGTCGTCCGAAATAACAGATTTCAAAGTCAATTGCAAAAATAACCTCTGTGTTGACCAGACGACGTATAGTTTAGTCGTCTGGACAACTTAGATTGATGTCGTCCGCGTCTTCTCCGCTAGTTTTTAAGTCTTCTACGTTAGTTTTTGAATAACTTGTATTTTTAAGAGTGATAAGTAACTTCAAGATATGTAAAACTCATATTTACAAAATATGTTCTCTCCCTTAGTTTTACTAAATTTGACTAAGTTTTTCAACGCAAACTTATAATAAAATATGATATGCTTTGACTAGTTACTATTGTTTGTTTCCATCTCTTAAGTATTATTGTTATAGACAATAATGATGACTATTGTTATGAGTTGGAAGAAGGGTTAAAATACTTCTTAAAATGTTGTATCAATATAAAGCTACCAACATTCTTGTTTATTAAGATGAGAAAAAGGCCATTGGAGTTTATTATTGCATATGAGAGATCCAAAGATAAAAAAAAGGCTACTGAAGTCTATTATTTCATTGATTTGTAAATGTGTAAACACATTGTTAGCACATTTAATACATCTTGGAAAACATTATTACTGATTTTACAAAAAATTCACAACTAAAAGAGTAGACATGCAATTCACAAAACAGACCACAAACAAAACTATTATAGATCATTCCTCTACAAAGACAAGCTTGGATTCCACTTGAGTAGACAAGACCACACGACTTTTAAGAAGTCCAGACGACTTCTAAGAAGTCCAGACGACTTCCAAGAAGTTCAGACGACTTTGTCAGAAGACTTTTAGGAAGTTCAGACGACTTCCAGACGACTTTACAGGAAGTTCAGACGACTTTACAGGAAGTCCAGACGACTTTACAGGAAGTCCAGACGACTTTGTCAGAAGACTTCCAAGAAGTCCAGACGACTTCCAGACGACTTCCAGACGACTAACAGGTAAGTCGTCCCAGAAGTCTTCCAGATCTGAAAAACCTGCATATTAAATCCAGATCTGAAAAACCTGCATATCCAAAAACGTTCAAATGGCTTAAAAACAGAAAAAATGAGTGAAAGATTAGATAAATCTACCTTTACAGAACACACAAAAATACATATCTAAAAATAATAGATCTACCTTTAAATTAGTGGAAGATGAGTACCATCTAATTAAAAACCTGCAAAAAAGATAGATTAGTAAGAAAGACATGAGACAAAACTGGAAAATTCATATAAAGTTTGCTGTTTTCAAGTCAAAGAGATTAGAGTGGGTTTGGAGAGTTTTAGTTTGGGAAAAAAGTAAGAACTTTATACAACAAGAAGTTCCCAAATGAAGAAAAATCAGTCATAAGAACTTACCAAAACGCTCAGATCTATTATGAAAGGGAGACTTTGTCAGAAGACTTCCATGAAGTTCAGACGACTTCCTGGAAGTCCAGACGACTTCCTGGAAGTCCAGACGACTTTGTCAGAAGACTTCCAAGAAGTCCAGACGACTTCCAGACGACTAACAGGTAAGTCGTCCAAGAAGTCTTTCAGATCTGAAAAACCTGCATATCAAATCCAGATCTGAAAAACCTGCATATCCAAAAACGTTCAAATGACTTAAAAATAGAGAAAATGAGTGGAAGATTAGATAAATCTACATTTATAGAACACACAAAAATTCATATCTAAAATTAATAGATTTACCTTTAAATTAATGGAAGATGAGTACCATTTGATTAAAAACCTGTAAAAGAGATAGATTAGTAAGAAATACATGAGACAAAACTGAAAAATTCATATAAAGTTTGGTGTTTTCAAGTCAAAGAGATTAGAGAGAGGTTGGAGAGTTATAGAATGATGAACATTACATTTTTGTTGCAGCCATTTGAGAGGAGGAGAGAGAATGTGTAAATTTTTCTTTATATAGGGAGACAAAAAATCCAATTAGATTAAATATTTTTTACTCAGACGACTTCCTGGACGACTTACATTTCAGTCGTCTGGTGAAGAAATTAAAACAGATGACTTACATGTAAGTCGTCCAGAAGAGTTTAATATTTTTAGCGGGAAACTAAAATAGAAGACTTTCTAGACGACTTACAAGTAAGTCGTCTGGTTTAAATTATTTAAGCGGGAAAATAATTTTTTTAAAAAATTTTAGGCGGGAATATTTGGACGACTTACATGTAAGTCATCTGTTTTAATTTCTTCACCAGACAACTGAAATGTAAGTCGTCCGAGTAAATTATTCAACAGACAACTAAAATATACGTCGTCCGAGTAAATTATTCAACAGACGACTGAAATATAAGTCGTCACACCCTAAACATAACCCCTAAACTTAATTATCTAATTAAAGACTTCATAAAATCAAATCAAACTTGAAAAGTGTTTACTATACACATAAATAAACACATATAGGTGAAAACTAATTTTTGAAAAAAACATTTTAGTTTTCCAAAATCTAACCCTAACAATACATACAATACTACAACATATGTTTGCCAAACTCCTAAACCAAAGTATTTCATGATTCACTACTTCCACTCATCTATCTTCAAAACAAATCAATTTTATCATATCTTAATTTATATCACTTAAAACTGTTTATAATTACTTGATTTTTATTTTTCACGCATCAAAATATTTTTTTACAAGATTTATAAATTATTTTTAAAATAAACTGGTACCAGACGACTTAAACTTCAGTCGTCCAGAAGACTTCCAACATCTCAGACGACTCAGACGATTTACTGGGGCTATATTCGTAAAAATGGCTTCTATTTTTTTGTTTGGTCACAAGGGGTTGAGCTGTAATTTCGCTAGGCTTTTAGGTTAGTTTTGCATTTGATTCAAGTTTGGGTATAGGTTTGGGATTAAAATCAAGTTGTGGGTTAGTTTTGGCAAAAACCCCTTTTAAATACGGTAATAAAAATAACTCATATATCATCATTAATGTCAATTTTCCATATAAATATTTATTTATAGTAAACTATTAAATATATTAATAATTCATATATCACAATTAAAATAATATTATATATGTATATATGTATCTCACATTAATAAAAATAAACTAAATAAAGTAACACAAATCCAAAACAAAATTGATAGTTAAATATTTAAACATTTTAAACATATTTTAAATTTATCCGTTCATCTTCATCATTTAAATTAACATAAAGATTTTTCAGTTTAACTAAAACAAACAAAGTCTCAAATTTATTAGAATTTATATTTATATGTAAATATATATATATATATATATATATATATATATATTTATATATTTAAAATTAGATGGGAAGATATTATATATATATATATATATTTAAAATAAATAATCATTAAACACAATAATATAATTAAAATTATTTTTATAAAATCTAATTTTATCTTTATTAAAAATTAAATCAAATCAAATTTAAATAATTATACAAAAAAAAAGATTACAAAAATACTTTTATGATTTCTTATAACCATTGAATTTAAAATATAAATTAATAATGTTGAAATATAAATCAAGATTTTCTTTTGAAATAAAAAATGTTATGTTAAAAATTACTATTTTTGCGCATGGCGTAGGAAAATTTCTAGTTTAACTATATAAAAGAAGTGTGTATTTAATTTAAAAACTTACAAAAAGTTGGGTCCATGAGAATGATTCTGTTTTAATAAAAGAGATATAAAACATGATTGGTGATTTTTATGGTTGTAGGTAAAAATTAAAGTTAAAGTCAACCAATTACTCTCATTCTTTCCATAAATGATTAAAAAAAAAAACTTCAATGTTGAAAAGAAATTCAACCAACATTAATGGTTTTGTAAATAATATTTAAATATAATATAAATGCTTGTTGTAGAGATCTACAAAATAAACTAAATATAATAATGATTAATTATAAGATGAAAAAAAGGTAACAACTCACCAAATTGTTAAAAGAGGCCATTAGCATTCATTAACTCAACATTTTAGATGCTATTCCTTTGTCTTTTCAAGCTAGTCTTCATTGGTGTTTTTCCAATCTTTAGATGATTCTTATGTTGGTTTGATATTCTCTGAAAATTTGTCTACATATAACTGTAAACACAACTCGTGAAAGTAACCTCGATTCTTCACTGGACGTAAAAGATTTGCAAAATGAATTAGAATGAGAAACCGATAAACAGTAAAATGAAAACCATCAGCCATCCTCATGTTCCTCCCATTGGCCCGCCTGGAAATTATGTGACACCAACCATACATGAAGAATATCAGCAAAACCCCAAAACTAGTCATCCCTGGTAAATGAAATAAAATTCAAAATAATTTGCTCTTCATTTATATAAAAAATAATTCAGTCTTGTCATTTCAAGGAGAATGAATGTTTTCAAATTCTTTGATTTCAGTTCTTCTCGCTTTGTCGTCTTCAGATTCACATTTTGTTTTGTTATCGATGGAGTATTTTTTAGTGATTATTTTGTGGAAGATATATGATTAGAAGAACCATGAAAATAATAATGAAGATCGTGAAATTGTAAACGGCCTGATTAGTGGATATGTAACCGCTTAACGATTTATTTGTTATTAATCGTCAACTGACTTCTGTTGTATAGTATAAAAGTTTGTTTTTCATATTATACAATGTTGTGTTGTGCTTATAATGTTAGAGATGGAAATTGAGGTTGCCAGGAGTAGTAAGGAATTAAAGAAATTCGAGAAACAAAAATATAATTATACAACTGTTTTGTTGTTGGAAAAATAATGAGAGTATTGTAATTGAATAAGAAAGAATGCACGACAATATTATATGGAAGGATATTACGACTAACAAATGGAAATATATCTTATAGATGTAGGAAGAAAATATGCTTAATTAGGAGAAAAATAATCCAATTATTATCTTTATGCCGGAAAGGAAAGAGATAAAAATTACACAGTATTTAGAAAATACTAATAATTTTTAATAATTGGATTTTTATGTTTTAGTCATTCTTTTTAATAGTTGATGTTTTAGTAAATTTTGTTTTATAATATATGATGATTTCAGTTTTCTATAAAAAATATTACTTTTATATTTTTAGATTATTATTATAATTTTTATTTTTGATAAAACTTTGGTTAGATAAATAATTAATAATATTTGACATTTTCTTATGCATAGTATTTAAAAACTGATTATTTGTTTATAATTTTAATATCTTCACCACCGTTTTGATCTCTATTCATAGATGTAGGATTTAAGAGTAAAACATTGATTTATCAAGATTTCGCGAGTGACCATGTTCCACCATACATGTTTTGATTATTGTGAACGATATAGTATCAAAATTGCTAAAAATAATAATAATTAATTTACAATAAGTAAGCTCTCAGTACAGTTTCTTTTAATATATTAGCGTTAAAAACTTGCTGATTATTCCACGGATTAAAACCTATTGGCTAAACTTAAAAACAATTTTTAATGTGCACACACTTTTTTTTTGTTTTTTTGGCAATAGCACAAACTTAAAACATATGCTAATGCGATCCGTGAGGGCGGGAATTTTTTTTTTTGACTTTTTACGGTTGCAGTTTGACTTGAACCAAAAAAAAAAACTGTTTTGGAGTAGTAATTACCGTCATCTCTTTACCTACCCAGCTCTCCTTAGGGTTTCAAGAGATTTACTTTGAAATTTGAAAAATTATCAGGCGCAACCTAACGCGCTCTCTTCATCTCCTCTCTCTCTATCTCTATCTCTATGCCTCTCGCGTCGCCCAATCTAATCTTCTAGAGCTCACCACAAGTTCAGTTCAGTAGAGATTGTCTTCCAATGGAATCGAATCTGCGGAAGGGCGACAAGGTTTGGGTGGAGGATAAGGATTCAGCTTGGGTTGCCGGCGACGTGCTCGATTCTCCGGGAAACAAGGTCCACGTCGAGACTTCTGCCGGAAATCAGGTTTGATTGATTTAGCCGGAAAACTTCTGATTCGTCTGTCTCCTCTTTGCGCTTTCTCCACTTAATTTGCCGCTGCTTCGGGGATTTAGGTTTTCGTCTCCTCGGAGAAGCTGTTTCGGAGGGATCCCGACGAGGAGGAGCGTAATGGAGTGGATGATATGACTAAGCTGACTTACTTGCACGAGGCTGGTGTGCTTTACAATCTACAGAGGAGATACGCTCTCAATGATATATACGTGAGTGTTAATTGTAGTTTGAGTTTTAGTATTATACTGCCTTGGAGTACTTTATTGAGTGGGATTACATTCCTTATTGACTTTTACTAGCGTTATCAGTTTGCTTTTGGAGTTTCTTGGGTATCCATTTGTGGTCTAAGACATGTTTTCCACATGAAGTAGATTCAGCTTTTATACCATGTCGCAGCAACTATAGTCCAGTTACTGTGGGTGTGGTGAAGGCTTAAATTTTTTGCTGGGAAGTATGCATTTAGCTCTGTTATCTCTTTGGGAAGTATCTGTAAAATGTAGTTGAGGTCTGTGTGTTTTGAGTTTCAGTACTTGAATGATACATGTAACTGAGCACTGCCACTGTGTGTAATTTGAAAAAACGTTTTGAACAGCATAGGATATCGCCTTACTGTCTCTGTAATTATGCTTTACCAATCAAATGCGAAATTACACTTTAGGGAAAATGTTCCGTTGCTTATTTTCAATTTTTGGCTGTGTCAATGTGATGACCTGTTATTTAATCTAACTGAAAAGATTGCTCATGAATTGAATTAACTGTGTTAGTGCATATATCATTACTGGCATACACTTGAGAAACTTGCTTTTCGGTATCCGCTAGAAACAACCTCGCAATCCAATTTTAACTTGAGTGTCCAATATAAGCATTACTTTTGACTAGGTTATCAGTCTTGTATAATCGTAGCCTACTTTTTGTTTGCTTGTCGCCCTGCCCTGTGAATTATAAAGATAGACCTTCTTTTCCTTATTAAGTTGGCGAAAGCAATTATGTTCCATATGGTTTTGCACTCATCTAGAGTCCTTTGATGTAAATGCTGGCTTGCCCTTTTGACCATTTTGGTCGCACCTTGCTTGGTGTTTCATATATTTATTTCCCTGTTGAGATATACTACTACTTGTTTGGAACTATTTGTTGTTATAACTCCAGTCTATTCTTATTCCTGACTGCTGTATCTTCTTACAACTATTCTCTACTGCTTTTGTAGACATACACTGGAAGCATTCTGATCGCTGTTAATCCGTTTAAAAAGCTTCCACATCTCTATAATGGGTACATGATGGAGCAGTACAAGGGAGCACCATTCGGTGAGCTCAGTCCTCATGTTTTTGCTGTTTCTGAAGTTGCATACAGGTGGTTTACCCTTTTTACCTACTTGTGCTGACATTTATTCCTGTTCACGTTAATCAATTAACTGCATGTATGCTTCATAATTCAGAGCGATGATTGACGACAGGCGAAGTCAGTCTATACTCGTTAGCGGTGAAAGTGGAGCTGGAAAAACTGAGACAACTAAACTTATCATGCAGTATCTTACATATGTTGGGGGACGTGCTGCTGGAGATAATAGAAGTGTAGAGCAGCAAGTCCTTGAAGTAAGATCTCGCTCACACAATTTGTAGCTTTTATCTTTCTTCAAAGATGTCTTTTTCTTTCCATCTGGTATCTATTTGCAAATAAATTTTAAGCGATCATATCTTTCTTTGTTTGCGACTGATGTAATATAATTATTCTTTTCTGCAGTCAAATCCTCTCTTGGAAGCATTTGGGAATGCGAAAACAGTTAGAAACGATAATTCCAGGTCGGTTATGGAATATTTGTTTTTGTTTTTGTTTATGTTTAGGTAAGGACTGGGGGTGTTTCTCTAATTGATCTTATGTCATTTGTCAACAATTTTTTTTCATGATGGTATCATCATAAAATGATTAGAAACCAGCATCTTCTTGTCCTGAAATTGTAAACTTAAGTGGGTTTTAAACCTTTTTCTTGAAGTATGGTCGTAGCTCTACTTCGGATAGATGGGCTATCGATAAGTTATTCCATTAAGACTTTACAACCCCTTGTAGTTGTACCAATGTGAAATGCATTTTGGGTTTATCTGGTCTATTAAACTACTCCTTGTACGTGATATGGTAACAATCTTACTGCTACCTGGAGGAACTAGGTTTTCTTTTCTTTCTCATTGCGCATGTATAGAACATTAGTCATTAATGTTTATAATTTTGGAATCTTATTTTCTAAACATGGAATGCATATGGCATTTTAGCTGCAGTTATTCGTGTGTGTTGCCCTAGCCTTTTTTAGTTACATTTTAAGATTCCTTAGTTTGACGGGTTTACTGACCAAACTACTAAATTTTGGTTTGTTCAGCCGTTTTGGCAAGTTTGTGGAAATCCAATTTGACGCAAATGGTAGAATATCTGGTGCTGCAATCAGAACCTATCTTCTGGAGAGATCACGTGTAGTCCGGATAACAGACCCTGAGAGGAACTATCACTGTTTCTACCAGCTTTGCGCTTCTGGGAGTGTAATTATTATCCTGCTTTTTATACGTCTCATAGGATATTGGTTTCGGTTCTCTTGTTATTGAGCTTACCTGTAACAGATCTTTTCTTGTTTGGTATAGGACGCTGAAAAATACAAACTAAGCAATCCACATCAATTTCATTATCTCAATCAAAGCAAGACCTATGATCTGGAGGGAGTAAGCAACGCAGAAGAGTATAAGAATACAAGGAGGGCCATGGATATTGTGGGCATAAGTCACGATGAGCAGGTGTTCAGACTTTTAATTGGATTTCTCTCTTATCAGTTTTTGATAGTCCTTGCTTACTGCCCCCAATAATTTATCAGGAATCGATATTCCGCACGCTTGCTGCCATTCTGCATCTTGGAAATGTTGAGTTTTCCTCGGGAAAAGAGCATGATTCTTCAGTAGTAAAGGATCAGGAATCTAGAAATCATCTGCAGATGGCTGCTGATCTTTTCAGGTGCATGGAATACTCTGATTAGTACTAGTTTTTATTCCGGTGTACAAAGAGATAGCTTGTTTAATTGTTATATTCTGCAAAATTAATCAGGTGTGATGCAAATCTTTTACTGGCTTCTCTCTGCACACGTTCAATTCTGACCCGTGAAGGTACCATAATCAAAGCACTTGACTGTAATGCTGCTGTTACTAGCCGGGATGCACTAGCGAAGACCGTTTACGCCCGTCTGTTTGACTGGTTTGCTTTATATGCTTCATCCCTTTATTGAGTGGATATTTGTTAATGCATTACACTTGTGTTTGAACTTTTTAATTTACGCTTGTCAGGTTGGTTGATAAGATTAATAGGTCTGTTGGGCAAGATCCAAACTCCCATTTTCAAATAGGAGTCCTGGACATTTATGGCTTTGAATGCTTTAAGAGTAACAGGTTAGTGTTTTTAATTGTTAAACTATTAAATAATTGTTTATATCTTTTCTCAGCCCTATTCATTGAGAGTTTATTGGTGCACCATGTTTAGAACTATGTATACTTGTTTCTATCTAAAAATGAAAACCAATACATGTTTGCACGTTGCAGTTTTGAACAATTTTGCATCAATTTTGCAAATGAAAAGCTGCAGCTGCATTTCAATGAGGTAATATAGGAGCATCATTCTCAAAGGTTTAATCAGACTTTAGGGACATTGCTTCCTCTCCTTATGATCCCTTCTCTGTTTTCAGCATGTATTTAAGATGGAGCAGGATGAGTACAAAAAAGAAGAGATTAATTGGAGTTTTATTGAGTTTATCGACAACCAGGATGTCGTGGACCTTATAGAGAAGGTACGTTTCTCCATGTCAGTTAGATTTATATTTAAGACTCTGTTCTAGTTTCTTGCCCCTTAACCTTTTGTGATCTCTGAAACTTGCAATAGCCTATGTTGTATCAAAACTTCAGTAATTTTTTTTGTCACATTTAGGGAGGGCATTGGTCATGATTTTGATTATAGACTATAGTACATTGTTTTAAATTCTCATGTCTTTTTTAATTTACTATTATTTTACTTCGATTGTCGAGAAATAGAATTCATCACTTTTTAAACAGGGTAATTTATTAAATCGTGCCAATTCTAAAGAGTTAGTGGGTTTTATGAGACTGTGTTAGTGTAGCCAATACATTCACACACGTCTGTTTACTATGATGTCATTGCTACTCCCATCAATAGAACATGGACGATAAATGATCCAGTCTATAGGTGCAAAAATACGAGAACTTAGTTAGAAGACATTTCCTTCATCGGTTGATAGTTTTATTGCATGCTGGTGTGGTGGAATTTAATAATAGAGTTTCTTTAGAACATTTCTGTTGTAGTTACCAGCCTCAAGCATTGTCTTTTTTTTTGTGTGAAAATAAAGCAGACATGGAAGCAAAACTGATCTATCTTCTTATGATTCTAATATTGATATTTTTGCTGCCTGCAGAAACCTATTGGGGTAATTGCACTCTTGGATGAAGCTTGGTAAAATATTACCGTCTCATCTTTTGTCTTCACAATACGTATGCTCTTTTTGTTCACTGACTTTTTCTTTTTATGCAGCATGTTTCCTAGATCAACACATGAGTCATTTTCAATGAAGCTGTTCCAGAACTGTAAATCTCATCCAAGATTGGAGAAGACGAAATTTTCAGAGACGGACTTTACTCTCTCTCATTATGCTGGCAAGGCAAGTCTTGCTCTAGGACTAAGCTTAATGTTTTTTTTTGTTTCCTTCAAATCCCATCGAATTTCTCCCATTCCATTTCTGCAGGTTACGTACCAGACTGAAACCTTTCTGGATAAAAATCGTGATTATACTATAGTGGAGCACTGCAATCTGTTATCTTCCTCACGATGCCCCTTTGTTGCTGGACTTTTTGCCTCCGCGCCAGAGGAGTCTGCCAGGTCTTCTTACAAATTTTCTTCTGTGTCTTCCAGATTTAAGGTCAGGAAACTGTCCAGCTATTTGTATTTGCAAGATACTCTGTTATGAATATTAAGAACAGGTCGTGAACCCAGTCTGATTTGATCATTAACTTTGATTCTAGCAACAACTTCAAGCCCTTATGGAAACTCTCAGCAAAACGGAGCCTCACTATGTTCGTTGTGTGAAGCCAAACACACTCAACAGACCTCAAAAGTTTGAGAATCTTAGTGTTTTACATCAACTTCGTTGTGGGGTTAGTATATTATGTGATCTTAGTTCTTTTTCACGTTTCCGTGGTAGTTGTAGTCTAAATACAATGCGAGAAATCGTCAGTTTTTGTTATAGCTAGTTTGGTGCCTCGATCGTTCTTTTCTTACGTAAATGAAGTGTGTCAAGCTTTTTTCGCATTATTATATTTTTTCTTGTCATAATATGCATTATGTTTTCCCGTGCCATGATAGGCTAGAAACTTCATATTTATGCTCTTTCTAGTCTTGATCATCTATAACATTATTGAGTTCAAAAGGATCAGAATGCATTTTGTATGTATGATGATCGTTTTGCATATTTTTATGTAATTCACATGTTGCAGTACATGTTATATTAGAGTTGCTTTCCAAAATACATGATTGGGTCGTTCTCATTGACCAATAGAAGTGATCTAGGTTAGTCTCAGTTGGTTGTACTAATATTTGCATGTTCGTGTTTTTTAGTCCTTTTCCATTGTTTGTTTATTAACTTGAATAACGTCTTGTATTTCACAATTTCTTAGGGGGTACTGGAAGCTGTTCGGATTAGTCTTGCAGGGTATCCCACACGAAGGTATTATTCAGACTTTGTGGATCGGTTTGGTCTGTTAGCCCCAGAATTCATGGATGAGAGGTACGCATATTGGATGGATGGTTTTAAGCTTATCGTCGGAGTGTTGATTATCTTATAGTTTTCCCCGCAACTGTGTGAACCTGTGTAAAAGTTATTTTACATGTCTTTGTGACCGCTTGATTGCGGAAAAAATAGATAAAACTCAAGCATTGAATTTATATCCTGCATTGAATTTATTGCCAAGCAAGAGTTATTTGTTAATAATACATTATTTGCAGCAATGATGAGCAGGCACTTACCGAGAAAATCTTGAGAAAGTTAGGTCTGGGGAATTATCAGGTATGCTTCTTGGTGGGCTAAAAACAAAGGATTTTCTCTAATACATGGCTCCCTGTTAGATATTGATTTGTTGATATTTGTATCATCTTTCACAGTTAGGAAGGACAAAAGTGTTCCTTAGAGCTGGTCAAATTGGCATTTTGGACTCTAGGCGGACTGAAGTTCTTGATGCTTCTGCAAGACTCATTCAGCGAAGACTAAGAACGTTTGTTACGCATCAAAACTTCATCGCTGCCCGGGCTTGTGCAATTTCTATTCAAGCATACTGTAGAGGTGCCTTTCTCATTCACTATTATTCTTCTTATTCTCTGGCATTCGAAATTTTTGTGGCCACTTTGTGAAATCTTCGGATATGTGACACCCTACTCTCTGAAAATTATTTATTGATTTCTTTTGTTAACCACGTTCACATGCATCTTGCGTGAAAATTGTGGGTACTAGTATTTCTTTCATTTCTAAGCCTAATAGAAAAAATAATAATATCTGTTGTCAAGGATGCCTGTCCCGAAATGCCTATGCCGCCAGAAGGAATGCAGCGGCAGCTGTATTGGTACAAAAGCATGCGCGCAGGTGGCTGTCAAGATGTGCATATGTGAAACTTGTATCGGCTGCATTAGTAATACAGTCTTGCCTCCGTGCTGACTCAGCTCGTTTAAATTTTGCTCATCAGAAAGAGCACAGAGCTGCTTCTCTCATTCAGGTACCTAGGATCTCCAAGCTCATGATAAATTATGTGTTACACTTTTTTGTCCTATTAAGTTTTTATATAGGGTAATTTGTATTCTTAGTTTCCTGATGTGTGTAACCTCTCATCATTTTAGTCTCTAATGCATTTCATGCTGTTTAATATTTGTATATTTTAAATATCTTAGGCTTGTTGGACAATGCATAAGTTTCACACAGCATTCAGGCACCGCCAATCTTCTATTATTGCTATACAATGTTGTTGGCGGCAGAAGCTTGCGAAGAGAGAGTTTAGAAAACTTAAACAGGTATGTTCTAGTCATGGTTTAGAGCAGGATTGTATCAATTCGCTACCTATCACTCAAAGGATGAATATGCAAATCGATGTTGCGCAGGCTGCTAATGAAGCAGGTGCTTTGCGATTAGCCAAAACTAAACTTGAGAAGCGGTTAGAAGATCTTGAATGGCGTTTGCAGCTTGAGAAACGATTGCGAGTATGTTGCCAGTTTTGTCATTTATATAGTACTGATCCCCTGAAACAGAGTAAATAACTACAAGTGCTTTAAATACAGACTAGTGGTGAGGAGGCCAAGTCAGGTGAAATATCCAAGCTTCAGAAAACATTGGAATCCTTCAGCCTTAAACTAGATGCAGCTAGGCTGGCTACCATTAATGAGTGCAATAAGAATGCAGTACTTCAAAAGCAACTAGACATATCCATGAAGGAGAAGGCTGCTGTTGAAAGAGAACTTAATGGAATGGTCGAACTGGAAAAAGATAACACTTCGTTGAAGGTAATTTTCCTCTTCTTTATATTGACTGCATGTTAAGAGCTTGTAAAGGGATCCATTCTCCATCATTGGTTTTTCTGTAAGTTAAAATCTACTTAGGCTTTCTCTTTGGCTGATAAGCAAAGACTTTAAAATCTGTAGATATTTGCAACACCTGATATTTGCATGTAGAAACAGGACTCGTGTCTCTTGTAAGTTGATGCCTCATACATTTTGGTTTGTTGGGGTGTGTTAAAAGGCTACTCAGCTTTTTTGGTCATAAAGAGTCTTTGAGTCTCTTCCGTTGGGTCAACGAAAATGATGATTTAGTTAACCTGCTGGTTGGTCATGTTTTTAAAATCTTCTATAGTCTCCAGTCTGTGCTTAAAGAGTGGTGGCTACAATTTGAAGTATATACATTTTTCTGGCTAATGGCTATAGACAAGTTAGTTATGGACTATTTTAACTTAATCCTATTTTAATATATATATTTAAATTGCATTTGTGAAAACGTAGTAAGATTTCTGAGAAATGGTCTCAAAAGTGAGTAAATCTTATGCCTTGTTTTTTTCTTTGTTCACTGCTCCTTCTATTTGTAGGGTATCTTTTTAATAATGCTTTCACCCTTTGCGTAGAGACCCAAATTCTGTCGTCTTGGTTTGTCATCGGTTTTTGCTAACGCTTTTTAATCACAGAATTCGATGAATTTCTTGGAAAAGAAGAATCTGGCTCTGGAGAAGGAGCTTCTCAGTGCTAAGACAAATTGCAATAATACACTACAGAAGTTGAAGGAAGCTGATAATAGATGTTCTGAACTCCAGACGAGTGTACAAAGGTATGTAGTTGCAGGTCTTTTTCTCAAGTCAACCTTAGCTTTGTGTCTAACAGGTATTATTCTTTTCTTTGAGCGTTTTTATTCAGCCTCGAGGAAAAACTCTCTCGCCTGGAGAACGAAAACCGTGGCTTGAGGCAGAAGACTTTAAGTATATCCCCAGAGAGAATAGGACAGATACTTGGTGAAGTATGTGATCTTTTACTATTCTCTGCTGCACTTTTGTTATATGCATGTACGAAAGTATACACTCTGTTGCTGGATATCTAATCTTTTGAACCATGCATTGTTAAATAATTGTCATCCTGTTCTCTTTGTTCTTTACTTCTTACCAACTGCTCATTATTACAGTCTCCTCAACAGAAACACTCTAGTGCTGTTGTACCAGCTCAGATTGACAGGACATCTGTTTTCGTAAGTAAATACTTCTTTTCTTCTTTTCTTCATTTTTTAATTACCTATATCCTTTTTTCATTTCTAGATTGTAAATGCTTGAAAATGAGTACCCTAATTATGTCATTGATATATACAGGAGACACCCACGCCTTCAAAACGCATCATGCCATTTTCACGTAGCCTGTCAGAGTCACGTCGACCCAAATTCACTGCAGAAAGAAACGTGGTACACATTAACTGCCATTTTTATTGTGAATGAAGAAACTGGTTTTCCTGACCTGAGTGTATCATGTTCTAATCAATATGTTTGTATTATCTCAGATTCTGTTTTCCTTTGTTCTCATATAGAGCCTTCTTGTTGTTAGCTAAAGTAGATAGTGGGTTTGACATAAGTTACCACTTTAATGCTGTTGCAGGAGATCCACGAATTGCTCTCCAAATGTATCAAGGAAAATTTGGGATTCAGTGATGATAAGCCCCTGGCTGCTTGTGTAATATACAAATGTCTTCTGCACTGGCACGCCTTTGAATCTGAGAGCACAGCCACATTTAACATCATTATCGAGGGAATTAATGAAGCCCTTAAGGTGATTGTTGTTGTAATCATGTTTTACCCTCTGGAGTCTTGATCTCTCTCTTGATGAAGGGATCTTGTCAACTCTCTTCCAAATTAGACAAAATGATAGGAACCATTTAACGTTATGATTTACTTTGGTTGTTTATGTTTATTTCAGGGTGGAGATGAAAACAGTGTATTACCATATTGGCTTTCAAACTCTTCAGCACTTCTATGCCTCTTGCAGAGAAATCTGCAGACAAATAGTTTTCTAAATGCTAGTGCTCAGCGTTCTGGGATGTCGGCATATGTGAGTTCAATTGATATCTCCACTTGAGTAGTTTGCAAGTTTCATTTATATGGAATTGAAATTGCTAAATCTAAATTCTCATCGTCTATTGTTTATTGAGTGAGATTCAGAAGTTGCGTGTTAACTTGTTTCACTGATGTTCTGTTTCTTGCTTACCAGGGAGTAAAGTTTCCTTTTAAAATTAGTGGAGCTGACGATGGTGTTCCGCATATAGAAGCAAGATATCCAGCAATATTATTTAAACAGCATCTGACAGCATGCGTGGAGAAGATTTATGGTCTAATTCGTGATAATTTGAAGAAAGAGTTAGCACCGCTTCTTGGATTATGCATTCAGGTGAGAGTCCGAAAGTAGGTAGATATTCAGCATCTTTGATAATGTTTTTCTAAATTATTGATTGGATACCATAATGCTTAGTTCTTTTAACATGCATCAAAATACTCATTTACTGGGTTTTTATTCGCCATTTGGTCTTTCTCTTGCATTCATCGTTGGAGTTGTGGTTTTTGGCATACAACTTGATATACATAATATCAAGTTAAAAACCTTTTATCAAAAACTAATAAAATCAAGTTGTATACAGCAATTTTTGTTATGTGACATAAGATCTGAGTTGAGCTTACCTTATATTCCTAAAAATTGCAATTTGATGATGATAGCGTTAATAATTTTGTATTCTACTAGCTGTGGTAGAGATTTCATCTCTTTTGTTACAAAATACAGAAAAGTTTGGTGGAAATATGTTATAACTTTTTTAAGTGTTTATCTGATGATTCTCAAGGCACCCAAGGCTTTACGAGGAACTGCTGGAAAATCCTCTAGATCACCAAGCGATGTGCCGCAGCGCTCACCAAGTAGTCAATGGGAAAATATACTTAAATTCTTGGATTCTCTTATGTCCCGCCTACGAGAAAACCATGTATGCACATCCCATAGTTTCAATAATAAAGTCTGCTTCTACCCCATTTATTGTCGTAGACATAATAATTACTTTGGGATTTTCCTGTTTCTCCACATTTGAGGATTAGGAATTAGAATGTTCATGTACCATGATTTCTCGTTTTTTAGGAATATCTACATTGTTCTTTTTTCTAAACTTGACTCTTGTATTGGTAGGTACCATCGTTCTTCATTCGCAAGCTTGTGACTCAGGTTTTCTCATTTATCAACCTATCACTTTTCAACAGGTAAATGTGATGTTAATTCCAGTTCTTGCTTTATTTCTTAAGCGCAAATTACATTTGTTATCTGCATATATATAATCCAACTTTCTTTTTCAGTCTTCTCCTTCGACGTGAATGTTGCACATTTTCAAATGGGGAATATGTGAAATCTGGAATTACAGAATTGGAGAAGTGGATAGCCGGTGTCAAGGAGGAGGTAACCATGTTGTATACTCGTTAGTTGCTTCATAGATGGATGGATGCCATCCGTGATCTAAAATTTTGTGAATACAGTTTTCAGGAACATCTTGGCACGAGTTAAGTTTCATTAGACAAGCTGTTGGATTCTTGGTAAAACTCATCTTCTCTGATAAATTGTCATGTTTCTTTTTGTAGTGGAACTTGTATTCTATTGGCTTATATTTTTTATAACTCTGTATTTTGTCCTAGGTTATACACCAGAAAAGAAGAAAATCGCTGGATGAAATCAGTCAGGATCTATGCCCGGTACGTCTAACTTTTTCTATGGCTTCCGTTTTTTTTCTTTCCTTATGATTCCTGGCCGTAAGCACTTTTGAAATCTCACTAAAACTCGGCGCTTTTATTCTGTTGTAGGCATTGACAATAAGGCAAATATATCGAATAAGTACGCTGTACTGGGATGATAAATATGGAACTCAAAGTGTCTCAAGCGAGGTGAGTTAATGTGTAAAACTCTTAGTTGTGGGCGTTTAATTATGTTGAATGTCGATTGAAACACCTTAACACATCTTTGTGTGGTAGGTGGTTTCTCAAATGAGGGTACTTGTTGACAAGGATAGCAGCCAAAAACTAACATCGAATTCATTCTTGCTGGATGATGATATGAGGTATTATTCTCTTCCGTTTTTTTTACTAAGTTGGTTCTCAAGTTTACGTAAGTTGAATAAAATGGAAATATGGTATTAAAAACACAGACGTTTATAACTCTAGCAGGCGTTAAAAGTTGTGGTTAGGCATGTTAAGTTCTAAAAGTCGTAGATTGAAATAAGCTTTAGCTTTTCGAGGGTGTGGTTTGGGAGAGTTGAGAGTCTCTCATTAATCAAGTGTCTCTCACATAACTTAGAAGTAACTTAAGTTGTCTACATCATACAGATTAATGTATAATTTTGTGTGTATGTGCAGCATTCCTTTCTCGGCAGAAGATATAGATAAGGCTATTCCAGTTTTAGACCCATCAGAAACAGAACCACCAAAGTTTGTATCAGAATATACTTGTGCACAGTCCCTTGTGAAGAAACCCTCAACAGCTTCAGTCTCGAAGCAAATCCTTTGATGCATATGAGCTTTGATTAGGCATCAGTGTAAGGTAGAAAATTTCAGTTGGTATTGCAAATTTCTCTATTTGTTGAGAAATGAACAATGGAAGTTTGGTAACTGTAGACTACATGTTTGTAGGCGAAACATCTGTAGTTGTAAAACTCTGTCAGTTTCTCTTTTTCTTTTAGGGGAACTGTAAATGGTAGAACATCTTTGTGAATATTAAGTTATCAATTCTCATAATTCGTTGAAGTTCTCAATATTATCATTCTTCATTATACATTTGAGTTTTCCTTATTAGAGTTGCTTCTTTTATAACTTTATTGTTACGAGAGGTGATTGCCAACAACTATGTTGAATATGATGATACTTTTGTTAACGAAGACAAAGTGATCGAATACTTTTGAGAGTGATTTGTTGCTTTGGAGCTTTTGGCTGTTTGGCAAACCACCAATTTTGACCGCTTAATGCTTTTATTGGTGACCAACTTACATTTTTGAACCAATTTGAATATTACGGCAATCTATTATTCTAAAACTGTAGGAATACTTCGTTTTAAATCATATTTAATGTTTTCAGAATATTTACCGTGTTTGAACCACCGAAAAATTGGATCTACAAAGTAAACATAATAAAAATTATATTGTTGAACTTTTACGAACACTCGATCTGGGGTACCTGTGAAGTGTTCTTAATGATTTTCAATTTCATCTTATCAATATTATAGGACAATATATATATAAAGTTACATGAAAATATGAGAGCATAGCTAGTAATGTGCGTAGCAATATATTTTTTTAAAAGAAATACGTAGCAATATTACGTAGACTACTAATAGTTCAACTGTTTACTAATAACCACGCTTCAAGAATAATGTAGCAAAATGTATAATTGCCGCTATTGAGATCCCTTCAGAAATTTCAAAACGATGTTGTTGAATTCTTGCGCACAATCGATCTGTGGAACATGTGAAGTGTTCTCTATGATTTCCAGTTTTGTCTCATCTCCAAGAATCCTACACAAATATACCAACAACTGCAGCATTTAGACAATATGCTTAGGAATAGTAATGATACTAATTACAGTTAGTAATATACGATAAAACTTGAACAAGAAAATACTCTTGTACATACTCTTTTAGTTCGTAGGCCATCTTCACCGGAAATATTTGATCTTTGTCTCCCCAAATTATAAGGATTTCCTAAGAGAATATATACAGTTTATCGTTAATCGGATGAGTTACAGTTAAATACACATATTAATTAGTGTTAGGAGTAATAACGTTTGAATTGGAAATCTCTGTGACATGTATATAATTACATCACAAATAAGTTCACGTACGTACCTGAGAAAGAGGATCAATGCTTAATTTCTCGTCCCTGCCAAGAGTTACCCCTTTCAATAATTCTACTTTCTCCTTTCTATTCTTCTGATATAAATTCTGCATATATTATACCAAAAGAAAATTCATAATTCTTTTTCATCTTTTTATTATTCTTATTTTCCACAAAGTCAAAAAACTACCCTTGTAGAAGAAGACAATACATAGTTACTTACACTAATAACGTCGTTCCAGAGAGCATCGGGAAACATACGAACTATCCTCGAAGAAGATGCCAAACCCATAAGTGTCCGAAGCTCTGTGGCAGTTGATGGTAACATAACTTTCTCAATGCACTCACAATTCGATCTCTGCAATAAACTTTCACTGTCACACTTTCTCATGTTGATGCCTGAGCTTGCAATCACTACTTTCTCCACTTTTTGCGGCCACTTTTTAGCCATATGGTATGCCACAAATCCTCCGTAGCTTGTTCCAACCACATTAAACTTCTCTATTCCTATTTTCTCCATTAGCTTTTCCATGCACTCCGCCTTGTTATTTTAATATTGGAGCATTAAGATATGCATGTGTGTTAGTATACCACAAATAGTTCAAATATATAAGGTATAAGGGCTAACATATCAAAGTCTAAACTCTAAAGATAACCCACTCTAACCCAACACATAACCGAAATTTACCGATTATTTATAGTTATCTAATTTTGTGACTCCAACCGACCATGACCTGGTTAGAACCGATCTGAAAGTCAAAAAGTGCATGTACTTATACAGACCCGCAGACCCGGATCTGATCTAAAGATCTGAATGCTCATACCTAATTCAACTTATAGTTTTTTTTTTTTTTTGCAAAAAGGCTTTAATTCAACTTATAGTTTACATTGAATTTATTGCTAAAATGTATATGTAGTCTGAATAGAAAACAATTCATATTAATTTGGAATAAAAAAAAATCCTCTTAGCTATTATTGAGATAAAATATATGTAAATTATACTATTACTTTTATTTTTAATATAACATTGCTTTTTAGAAACACTAATCAAGTGACCAAAACAGTAATAGTGATCAATGACATAAGGTTCTACTAGGTCATATCCGATCTTCCTAGAGATGATCTCGTTCATTTACAATCAAAACAGCTATATATTATAGGGAGAGTTATAACGTTTTTATATATATACCTGGAAGACCTCGGAGCGATTGGTGGAGGAACTGGTAGAGTCACCGAAGAAAACAAGATCGGGACAATATAGACGGAAAGCGGACGGAGATAAGGCTTGAATCTGCCGCCTCCACTGCCACATGGAAGATGGACCGAAGCCGTGGAGGAGAAGCATCACCGGTCTATCGTCGGTGCGGTGGTCTAGAGGTGGTGGGCCCCAGAAGTGGATGGTTGTTTCAGAATCAATGGAGAGAGTCTGCGACGTTAGTCCTGCCGCCGTGAGGCATCGACGGAGGTAGCCTTCTAGAAGGCGTGTTGGGCTGAGGTAAGACAACAGCGACATATCTCTACTCTAACCCTTCTTGGCTTCTTGTAAGAAAATAGAAGATGAGAAATGGAATGAGTTTTAAGTTATTTTTATTCAATGTATAGGAACATCTCTTAGGAAGGAAACAGATATATTTTAATAACCATGGGCACGGTGGATAGAGTTTTTGTTTATCTCAATATTTGTTAGGATTATTGTAGTTGTGAATTTTGTTTTTTGAGTTGTTTTTCAAGTTTTTTTATTGTTATAGGATTAGAGTTGTGATGATGAATTGTGTATTCATTGTTAGTAATGTGATTGATATAGTTTGTGGTGTTGAAACTTATTGTTTGTTTGTCTTTTTAATTTGTTTCTTGTACTATTAAGAGAACATAAATTATATTAGAGTTGTTGAGTAGCTTTTGTTTCTGGACATTTTTTCTCCAGTTTAGTTGTGTAAGTTTTGTGTATTAAGTAATCATTTTTATTATCCTGTTTGTTATATGTTTTTTTTTAAAAAAATTTGTTGCTGTTACCGGACCTTTGAAACAAATATATGAAGACTTGTAGAAATAACTATAAAATGAGTGACAATTCTAAGTATTTGGGATTTAATGGGTTTTAAACGAATTTATGTATTTTTCATAAGAAGACAATAACATTGACATGTTGACATTGGGCATGTAAGCTGTTTTTATAAGACAAGAAGAGTGAGCAGGTAGAGATGTTGTTGCCGCCTTTGTGTCTGTCGGGATTTTATCTTATATCTTCTGGTTTGGTTGTGTTTGTTTCTCTTTTATTTGATGGTTAATATGTAAACAAAAATCATTGTTAGTTGTATTTATCAGAGTTCATAATTTACTATGCTTTTTTGTTTAGGTAATTTCACTGATCTTGGTTGTCGTCTTCGTCTTCTTCTTTGCGAAAGTAAGTTTGTAAATTGTTAAATATTTGGCCGTGTAGTTTGTATTTGTTTAGCTGACTCGATGTATGTGTCGTTGAGTTTTAGTTGAGGTGATTGATTTGGTATATTTGTTTTAGAGTTTATTTCTAAGATTAGACAAAAAAAAAAGTGATCATTAATGATTTATCTTTTTGAAATTCTAGTTTTTGGTATTTTGATTGTTTGGGATGTTGTGGTTTCTCTTAAGCTGTAAAATAAAGGTTTGTGTAAAATTAGTCTGATAAGTAAGGGAGATAAATAGACGACCACATATTTTGGGTATGGAGTATTTTTGATTATTGATGTTAGCACAATATAGATAATAATATAAAGGAAATTGTGTGTTGATTGTTTCTTACGGATCAATGAGGAGACATATAACGACTCGGACTGTTTCTTTGGTAAGGTCAGAGCCCTGGACAGAACGGATTTGCCCAACCACATCTGCGAGTTTAAATATCATTTATGATATCGAAGCATAATATAAACCCAGATGCAATATAATAATATACCTGGGAGTTCTAGGTTTGTGTTCGCAATCAATTGGAAATTGTCGAACAATCTAATTATGACTGGAGATTTATCTTAGGAGCATCTGTGATGACTTCATCAATAATAGTTGGTGAAATGAAACGAATGAGGAATGAATGATCAGTTATCTTGTACATGCTTGAACACCTATCAACCTCAAAACGATCGACTTACATAATTGAACCGGCTTTCAAAGATGGCATGTAATGATTAGCACGTCCAGCGGGAATAAACTCATGAATCACAGAATCTTCAAATAATATTATTCAACAAAGAATCAAGAAATCAATTAAAAACAATCTATATTATTTTCTTTCCCTAGGCCCGACCCACAGAGAAAGCCGAAGAAGCAAGGGTTTCCGACCTTCATAAATATATATTAGTTTCGGCCATCAATGTACAAAGTATCATTTAGTTTAGTGGTATAAATGTTGGTGTTTATATCTCAATAACTCGGGTTCGAGCCATGGACTTGACACTTTTTCACACTTTTTAAAAGTGTGATCCACAAAATGTTGACGTGGAGCGCTGAGGAGAGAGCAAAAATTCAATCATTATAATATAGATTATCTGTTTCCATTCTTCAATATACGACATTAATATATATTTTTTCCTTAATATGTGCGATTATGGTTTCTAATTCCATGAAAAAACTAATTAAACTATCTCAAAATACATAATTTCTTCTTTTTTTTGTCAACCCTCAAAATACATAAGGGAAATAAGAGGTTATAGCCACAAAAAAAAACGAAATTCACATGTTTCCATTTAACCTAACGATCCTATATACGCTGTTACAAATATAAAATAATACTGTAATACCCCTAAAAACAACCGGCCCAACCTGATACAAAAAATAATTAAATATTTTAATTACTCACTCCACAAAAGTAACCCGTATCTCACTTTTCTTCACATCTTCTCCTTTTACTTTCTCTGGTAATTTTACTGCAGTCGAACGGTCTCCGGCACCGCTTTCATCCATCGCCTCCAGTATGCATGCAATCGATATTTTTTCCATCTACTATGTCCTCTGTTTTCAATTTTCTTCAGCGTTACTGTTCTTGGTTAGGGTTTCAGCGGCGGTAATAAGAAACCCTTTCTACCCAACTTCACCACTTCGATTCTTCTCAGATCTCTAAATCCCCCCGTAAGTTCTCCTTCTCTGTCGTAGATTCTCTTCACTGTGTCGTCCTATGTGGTTATTTTCTTCCAATTTGGGGCTCCTCTCATAATCAAAGTGTTATAGTTTCTAGGTCTGTATCATCGGCTGATGTGAATTCGATCGTCCCCGATTCAGAATTAGTCTCTCCCATTTCCCAATTTGATTTAGGTTTTCGTATTTCTCGGGTTGTGTGAGGTGATGCGAAATATGTAGTGTAGTAATTTAGGGGAAGATGTGTGGAATATCATTGCTTAGAAATGCTCAGTCGGTACATATAGTATGATATTTCGAATCTGGTTTCCATTTGAAATGTAATAGTATACTTATCCCATTCAACTATTCCACTGCGGATAGTATCACTTGCTATTATGTTTTGCTTTGCTGCAATTTGTGGTCGGTTGTGGTTCCCTCTCTGATGTTCTTATTCTAAATTATGCTTGAATTGGGGGTTTTTTCTCTGCGGTGCATAGTTCATAGTGTAAAAATATCGATTATTTTGTGGAATAGCATCTGTAATACATAGATGTTTCATCGTATGCCCGTATCAGTATATCTCGTTGCTATATGTCATGTCAAGTGGAATAGTATAAGGTTCACATTATTTCATTTTACATGGAATCGTACTTTTACATCATATACATTTCCATTCGTTAGCCATTCTTATTCTGTTTAAATCATAATTCATTTATATATTGAATATTACAGTGTGAACCGTCCTCATTCTTTGACTCTCTTACTTTTCATTCTTTAGGTTTGGTATGGACGAGTTAGACCTTCCAAGTAGATTGTTTGAGACAGGCTTTGATGTCAAGTGGATTTAGTTTTCCGAAGATTTGGGTTGCCTATGGTGGATTGAGGTTTATATTTCCCTAACTTGTGTTTAATGTTTAATGTCAAGTGTTTTATTACCAGCCCCATTAGCTTTGTATTTCATGTTGCTCATGAGGAATGTAAATTCATGTCTCCAGTATTATGGCAGGTGGATTTAATTTCACAAAGATTTGGGTTGCCTATGTATTGGGGCTTATATTTCCCTAACTTGGGTTTAGTGTTTACTATCAAGTGTTCTATTACCATCCCCATTAGCTTTGAATTTCATGTGGCTCATGAGGAATGTAAATACATGTCTCCAGTATTATGGCAGGTGGATTTAATTTTCTGAAGATTTGGGTTGCCTATGGATTGAGTTTATATTTCCTTAACTTGAGTTTAGTGTTTTCTGTTAAGTGTTCTATTATCATTCCTATTAGCTTTGTATTTCGTGTTAGCTCAATCTTAGCTCTAGTATGAACATAGTATCATTTTAAATAGTATATTCTATTTGAGATTATTCTAAATAGCTATGTGAGATCTTTTATGCATATTCTATTTGTTCAAACTATTCTATGTGAGATAGAATTGGTTGACAAATTATTCTATTCGAGATAAAATTGCATGATCTGTAACGAATGCGCTACCGTTCTTCATCATCGTAATGTTTGAAATATAAAAAAATCATTTTTATATAAAACACAATGGATTACTCTGTTATAACCATGTTTCCAAAAGTTATCATTTGAGAAGTATTAAGTACTTACAATACATATATCTTGGCATGTATTTCACATTGGCTTGTATTACATACTTTGCTTGTATCATTCACATTTCAACTGTCGCTATATTATGTAGATGCTCTTTCAATTGGAACTATATTTGTATTTATATTATTCTATTTAAAATACATAGTATGGAACTACAATTCTTGAATTCTCCGTTTGTTTGACGTTGTTTCTTTTACACTTACGATTTTCATCTACTCCTCTCTCTACATATTTTTCTTCCTTTAATTTTGACTACGGTTCTTCGACGCGCGTCCTAAATTCTCTCATTGTTACTATGGGACACAAAACCACCACGTTGTTTGTTTAATGTGTTGGAACCGGTAACCTGTTACTTAGAAGGGTATAACCGGATGGAATGAAGGTAAAAAGTCAGTGAATAGATTATGACAAAATCATGTCTATTTTCTTGATTTCTCGCCGAAATGTGGCTATTACGCCAATTAGCATTTCAAAACTAAAAAAAAAGTGTTTTATTTTTAAAACAGTCAAATAATAATGTAAAAAAACATCTGGATGCTTCTTAACTTCTTCACCCACTTGATTGATATAGTTCTTTAGTCATTGTAGGGTTATCCGGTGAATTATTGGTGCTACTGATATTCAAATCATTTCCTTATCTACTCTCCTTTTTTTTGCCAACAATTCACCAGTAATTTGGTTAACAGTACTAAACCGAAGAACACATCATTATGAAATAACCGGTTGCTAAACCATCTTGTGCAACGTCAAGAACCAACTTGGGTGTTCTAGTTTCCCCCTATGAGTTTCTTGACTTGCAAGTTAGCATCCTTCAGTTATAAAAGCCAAAAAAAAATTAACCTACCATGCAAGCAAGCTTCAAAGCTACCCCTTTCTACTTTTGTAAATTTTTCAAATTATACTTTCTCCTCTCATTGTTTAAGAGGATATTGAAATGAGACACATGCTGCCTGGAATGCCATGTCAGTAAGATTAGCTCAACATGGGGCAGGGGAACTTTGGGTGTTCTCTCTGCTTGCAAGTCACTCAGGCTTGGTATGCGAGGCACACAACCAACATGTATGCTGCTGCTTCCAATTGGTGTGAGATGAAACTTGCCAAGTGAAAGATGTGATCAGAAACATCAAAAGAATGGTATGCTCAAACTCAATGATTGTCAAGTTACATCACATTATACTCAAAAAGAATACACAAACAAAACAATCACTGAAACCTAATCCATAAAAAAAAAAAAAAAAAAGCAAAACATCAAACTGTTGCTTCAATCCTAGGCTGGAAAGAAAGTGCTGAAACAAACTCCACAGCTTCTCCACCACTGAAACATCTCGGCAACTCACTCCACTCTTCTCCAACCAAATCAAACACAAAGTATCTACAACACACCTCAGGAAGATCCGCATTAAAGCACACAAGTATCTTGTTTCCACCAGCTCCTCCAACGCAGTTTATGTCCCCCTTTCTCCCGTACAACTCATGAGACATAGCAGGAGGCAACATCCCGACATGAACCCAGCTCATGTCCTCCAGCTTCCAAATCCTCAAGCTGGCGCTTTCGTAAAACTCAGAGAGAAGGACCACAAACATGGTTCCGTTACACTCCACCAAGTCGATGGAGTACTCAAGAAAAGGAGGAAGAAGCTTGGGAAGCTGCGTGAAGCTTCTTTTGGTGAGGTCACACGCTATGATGGTTCCGTGAGAGGTGAGAAAGTAAACGGTTTCCACATTGTCTTTAACGGTTATAACGGAAGAGTACTGCTTCGAAGGGCTTCGAAGGAGAGTGTTACTCGCTACGACGACGTTTCCTGACTTGCTAAGAAAGTAAACTGTTTCTGTATCATCATCATCATCATTGTACTCATCGTTCTTCTTCACTAACTCAAACTCTTTGCTCCATGAACAAGAACTTGACTCGTAGAACTTGAAACAGAGATTTGGGACTTCGCCGGAGATTGTAACAAGCTTGTAGCTGGTGGTCATGGCTACAGCTTGGAGAGGTTTGTTATCATCTTGACAAGGAAGGTCAATGGAGGATCCTGTGAGGGGGTTACGGAGGAGGAAGTGGCCGGAGACAGAGGAGCGGAAGCAGAGCAAGCCGCCGGAGGAAGCTACGGGGCTGAAGAGATCACGACGGTGGTGGAGGAGGGGACGGCTGAGGTTTCTCCAGCTGTTTTCTGTGGAGTCGTAAACGAAAGAAGAGGAAGAGGTGCAGTCTTTAGCGATCATGAAGAACCAAGGATCTCGATAAGGGACTTGAGAGCAGGCGAGCTTGAAGGTTGTTGAGGTTTGGGTGGACTTCCATCTCTTGCAGACGGAGGTCATGCGGAAGTAAGAGGAGGTTGGTAGGCGTGAGAGGACTCTCTCCAAAACGTCGTCGTTGAGGTCAGATAAGGTGACTGCTTCATCTCTTGATTTTCTTTTACCAGCTGAGAATCCCATGTTATCTAGGGGAGATCAAGAAACAGAGTGTGGAAGTGAGAGAAGCAATTCTTGAAATGGAGAAGTGTGGTGAAGTGAAGCACAGAGTAGAAAAGTGAGTATATAGTGGTGAAAATGTCTTCTTTTTAAAGATGTGAGAGAGAGAGAGAGAGAGGCTTCTTTGGCTCCTCTTTCAGAGAGCGTTGACAATCCCCAAAAATACAACTGTATGGAGAGAGAGAGAGATAGAAAAAGTGAAAGGTTGTGTTGTAGCTTCTTGTTCAATTGTTCACTTCCCAAAACAAAGTTATAAAATAATAAATAAATAATTTCTCTCTTTAATGAGTTTTTCTTATTTATTTTGGCAGAATTTATCTTAAAGAATATTATTGTTTGAATGAAAAATAATGGATGTGTATATACACATTCAGAAAAAGTATTTTAATAAAAAATAATGAATTTTTTTTTGTTCAAAAGATATAATGAAAATTAAGTAGCTCTATATCTTAAAGAAAACAATTTTAGTTAAATAAATAAACTTATCATAATAGTCAATAGAAAAATTATAGTTATAACAACCATATAATTTATAGACTAACTTGTAAAGTTATTAATATGTATTAGTCATATTGTCCTGTTATAATTTTATTTCGAATATAGTAATGTGTGTATGTATGTTAATGATAAGAAAAACTTAACAATTTTGTAAAAAAAAGTATTGTGGAGTGGGGCATTAAAATAAGAAATAATAGCACGTCTGAGTTATTTAGTAGTGGAAGCCTTCTTTAAATAACAATGAAATAAAATAAAATAAAATTTACAAAACAAAAACTTACCGCCAACGAACTTCTTTTATAATTTAGCTTGAAGAGTGCTGCTAACTAACCTGCTATAATGATTTGACAAGAGCTTTGTGACCTATTGTTTCCAAACATAGTTGCACAATTCCTAGTTCACAAATTGGCTCTGTTGTGCCTCTATATATCTCAGCATTCAGATGGTAATGAAATGGAACATGATATTCAATTTTTTTAATTATCATTAAATCAAAGTAAAAAAAAAAACATAGAAGAGTTAGAGCACGGAGACAGGCAGTAGACACCCCCACGGCCAAGGCTGGTTTAAAGACCCAACAGAAAAGCAAAAGAGAAAGTTGGTTAGGACTTATGACTTGGGAGCTGCCCTCTCTTCACTTGTCTTATCTCATACTAATACCTTCTATCAAAAGTGGCTATTCGTGTGGGTTGTCTTCTTTTACTTTTCCTTTTTCTTTTCGTATTGTTCTAAACAGTTTTATCTTTCGAATAACAAATTTAAAAGTCTCTACTTTTTCTTTTGCTTGTGTTTTCTCTTGTATAGGTATTAAGCTCCACCAGACAAGTAAAATTCTTTTTTTTTGGCATCAAGTCACATTTGTCAAGCTTAGCGTTGAATTCTTCATCCAAAAATACAAGCTTTTGTAGTTATGCATGCCTATTGTTCCATTTTGGGAAAAAAAAAACTATAATAGTTTTGCTGGTAATACATGTTATTTGAGTTTATGAATAATTAGTTAATTACTATAGAAATGGATTTAAAATCAGACACAATATAGTTTGGAGTTTATAAATTATCTGCAGAAAAAAAAAAGAATAAAAAGTTCTTTGTTTGTGAGAAAAATGTATGGAAAAGAAGAAGAAAAAGGTGCAAAAGCAAAGAATAGGACCACTATTACTTTGTAGCCTCGTTGAGGAATCTCTTCTCGCATCGACTATTGTGCCATTGCAAAGTCAATCCCCAGAACTTGTTCCCAGGCCAGCCATGCTCCTCAATTAACCTATAGATAATTTATACCTAGAAGCTTTTAAGAGAGAACTATATAAAACCTGATTTATAAGAAGAAAAAAAAGCCGTCGACCAAACCTAATTATAGGTCGTTGCACATATATCGATGATACCCAAAACAATGTTCAAGTTTTCACATTCTGTCACAAGAGAACTTACACGGATGTACTTTTATTTGTTAATTGTGAATATAAGTGCTAGCTTTGAAAAACACTTAAATTGCGCTCATCTTTTAAACGGCCAACATATAATCTTAAGTTAGTAAAAATAGAGAGACGTATACGATCTGGAGATCTGTCTCAGTTAATGTATTGTAGAAATCTAACATTCCTCCCTTGATTCTTGACTTGAAGAAGGTTTGCATGTGTAACACAAAGAAAGGTAGGAACGGAACACCAGAAACATGCAAGTCATCACGTGATGACAGGACAAAGGAACTTGGGGCTTGTTTTGAGCCAACAGCTTAAGCCCAACCTCTGCAAACGTGATATTGCTTAATTAAAATCCAAATCAAAAGCCCAATCTATCCATTACTTTTTATTACTCCCATGTTTTAGAGAGTTTTCAATATGTAAAATGTTTTTTATTTTCCTTTGTAACTTTTGACTTTATTGAAAATTGGGTAGCCAATAGTATTTTGTTTTGTAATTGATTGGATAGTTTTTTTTGTAATTGATTGGATAGTTTTCAATTAATATTTTAATATTATTTTTGAGATAATAAATAATTATCTTAATAGTTGTGAATATGTATAAAACATCATACTTTAAGAAACAAAGAGAGTTTTATGGAATTTCATAAACGAGAACAAGTTTATTGTCTGTTGAATCTGACGAAACCCACCCTGTTAGAATAGTCCCATATACTAAAAAGTCATGTTAAAACCTAAAATGATAGACGTAGAGAACACGGAAAGTAGTAAGAGTCGTGATCTCAGTGTAGGAAACAGCAAGAGAATAACGTATTCACTCTTCTCTTGTATGTTTCTCTTCTTCTCATACACTAATACACTTTCCGTTGGGGCAGACTCCGTCATTATCTCTATCAAACCACATAAAGACGACCTTCTCCGGGACAAGTTCTCCCTTTCTTACTTTTTCTTCCTCTTGAAAGTTGAAATAGTAATTTTTGTATAAACGAAATAGTAGTTAATTAATCCATTTGTCATTGTGTATTGCATTACATAATAGGATTTTATCAGAAAGATTTTGCTAGTCCAATTTATATAACAAATCTTAGATTAATGTTACCACATTTTCTTGCTCACGTTGAGGATAACTTTATTAACGTCTATTGCGTTTGTATAATTTTGTTTGTCGTCTACTACAAAGCACTATAAATAACCTTTAACAATGACTTTTCGTAGTTTACTAAGATTATTTTTACATGTTGGGTAATCGTTCACGTTATCCGCCTGTGTTTGATAGGTGTTCTTACTGCCCGCTCTATTGAATTATACTGTATAAAATTTTATCGATGACTTACTTTATTAGTCTCCAACAAAGTTTAGATTCAACTTTTTACAATAGCATTGATTGGTTTATGCCATCTTCGTGTATTTTATAAACAAACTTTATATGATATAACAAATACATCTAGTGACACAAATAATTATAAAAAGACCACGTTTTTCTTTCTTTTATATCATGATTTAAAACAATAGATTATTATTTGTTTAATACAAGATACGAGCCCGTTGCGTTGCAACGGTTTTTGTTTGATGTTTTAATTTAATAAAAACTATAAAATATTAAATCATTTTATTATAGATTGATGATTGTTTTTTGCATATGTTGTTTGAGATTTATTTTATAATTAAAACTCGTTTTCACACATAAGTTCAAATTAATATTTGTAATTTATAATCATGGTGCATAAATAAATTGTTATAAACTTTATACTTAGATTTAGAAAAAATACTATACCTAAACATTTAAATTGAACACAACCCGAAATAAAAAATTGAATAAAAATTAAAAAGAAATAAAAGTCAAATACACCAATCGAATCAATGACATCATTATACATGTTCATATGTACTAATTTAATGTTTTATTATATAAGTCTTTAAATTTTTATTTTGTCAGGATTTTGTTTAAAAAATAAAACATTCTATTTTATAACTCTCATTTTTATTACAATTTAAAAAAATAAAAAAAATAATATTAAATACTCTTTTACAATTTTGTTTAGGCTTTTAGAAAAAGAAAAATACTATCATATAACCTATTACAATTATCTTTTTTTTACTTGATATAAATTCTAAAATAATCAAAATTTAATTTAAATCTATGGAAAAAAAAATCGGGGCGTAGCCCGGGAACCTATTACAATGATCTTTTCTTTAGAATTTCAGAAACAAATAAATTGATATCAAATAATTATTTTTAGTTATTATTAAATAATTTTAAAATTACTATGTTTACAATTCGTATCAATACTAATTTTACCCTTGTTTTGCTAATTAAACATTTTTTAGTATCATGTTCATCATCAGCTACTCTCTTAAAAATATTATCAAATAAATTTTTACAATTCTCTTTTGATTATGACTTTTAAATATGATACAAATTTCTTTTGATTAGAATTTTTTTTATAAAAAAATGAAAACAACTATCAAATATTATTTTATGGTTTTTAGGATTTTATGAAATTGGAAATTATTATTTACATAACTTTTACAATTATATTTTGTCTAAGATTTAAAAAAATAATTTTTCTATCAAATAATTATTTCCAGTTAATATTAACTATTAAAAGTTGCCATTTTCAAAATTCGTTTTTTTAATATCACTAATTTTTTTACATTTTTTATTGTTAATTCAAAAATTGTTACTATCATGTTTATCATTAATTTATTTAAGTAAAAAATTACTATTAAATAAAATTTTACAATTCTCTTTGGTCAGGATTTATTTATTTTTTAAATAAAAAATATTAATTGGTTAAGATTATTAGAAAAGATTTTTTTTTGAAATTTATTTTATTTAGGATTTTAGGAAAAGAAGAAATTATTTTGACATAAAGGCAGTTTTTATTGACATATTCACAATCTATTTTTTTTAGTTGACACTTGTCACAATCATATCAAGTGAAATATCTGAAGCTAATTTTGGTTTATATTATTTTAACACAAAATTATTAAAAAGTAAAATTAGTTAATTATAAAAATAAATTATTTATACATTTTTATTTTATTTAGTTTTTTAAAAAGGAAATTAATTATTTTATAATTGGTTTTTCTTTTAGATTTTTATACAACTGTTTTATTTTTAATATAAAAATTATGTTTAATTGTTTATATATTTTATCTTATACATACAAACACATATTCATCATATTCACGCAACTTATGTACGACAACAATATCAAAATTAAAAGTTATGTTAGCATCATAAGATGTAAGTATAATAAAAAGTTGAGTTGTATAAAGAAATTATAAGAAAAAACTCAGGTAATACTTTTCATGTAAATACTATTGTGTTTTGTAAAAATAATATGTTAAAGCTTAAACCTAAATATAGATGTGAAATATTTATAGCTATTTTTGGTTATAATTTTTTAACATACAATTATCAATTAAAAAAGAAAAGTTAGTTACTTATAAAAAAATAATAAGAGTACTTTTAAAATTTTATTTTAATTAGGATTTTGAAAAAGTAATATTATTTATTTTAAAGTTAGTTTTTCTTCATGTTTTTATTAAATAATTTATTGTACTTGTAAGATTTACAATTTGTTTTTTTTTTTTTTTTTTGTCAGCACAATTTGTTTTTGTTTTTGTTTAAAATTTGTTTTTGTCAGCACAATTTGTTTTTGTTTAACATTTGTTTCTTAAAAGTTAATATTTATCTTTTATAATTCTCTATCTTAGTATATTTTAAAACAAACATTATAATAAAAATTAACAATAATAATAATGATAAAAATAAGACTATTAAATAATATTTATAATTACTCTTTAAGAAAAATTGTTTTTATTATTTAAGTATATATATTTTTGATTATGAGATAGTTTAACACATGTCACATTTTTAAATATATAATTCACATGTGTCACAATCATGTTAATTAGTAACTTTGAAGAACCCAACTTTGTATATAAAAATAATACTAATACTAATAAGACTATTAAATAATATTTATAATTAATTTTTAAGAAAAAATGTTTTATTATTTTAGTATATATATTTTTGATTATGAGATAGTTTAACACATATCACATTTTTAAATATATATAATTGACATGTGTCACAATCATGTTAATTAGTTAATATTTATCATTTATAATTCTCTATCATTAGTATCTTTTAAAACAAACATTATAATAAAAATTAACAATAATAATAATGATAATAATAAGACTATTAAATAATATTTATAATTAATTTTTAGGAAAAATTGTTTTTATTATTTAAGTATATATATTTTTGATTATGAGATAGTTTAACACATGTCACATTTTTAAACATATTTTTGACATGTGTCACAATCATGTTAATTAGCAACTTTGAAGAACCAAACTTTATATATAAAAATAATAATAATAATAATAATAAGACTATTAAATAATATGTATCATTATTATTTTTTTAAATGTGTTTATTATTTTAGTATATATATTTTTGATTATGAGATAGTTTAACACATATCACAATTTTAAATATATAACTGACATGTGTCACAATCATGTTAATTAGTAATTTTGAAGAACAAAGCTCAATATAAACTTTTAATTATATTTTAATTAAAATTTTAGAAAAGGAAAATTATATTAAATAAATTAATTTCAAATCTATTTTTTTTTTAGAATTTTAAAATAGGAAAATTTCTAAAACATTACTTCTAAATATTTTTTAAATTTTTTTTACTATTAAATAATTTTTAAAAGTAGTTTTTTCAAAATTTGTTTTATTATCTTATTATATATATTTTTAATCATTATATATTTAAACACATGTCACAATATTAGAAAACAAATTATGCAATAATGTTTTGATTAGGATTTTAAAAAGGAAAATTACTATTAAATCATATTTATTATTACTTTTTAATAAGATTTGTTTTTGTTAATATCTTAGTATATATATTTTTAATTATGAGATAAATTAACATATGTCACAATCTTAAAATATATAATTGCCTTGTGTCGCGTTCATGTTATTTTGCAACTTTGAAGAACCAAACTTTATATAATAAGATTTTTTCGAATTTTTTTATTATATTTTTCAAAATTTCTTTTTGAAATCGAAAATTATGTTTCAAACTATTTTTAAAATTTTTATTTATTTTTAAGTATTTATATATTTATTTGAATCCTAAATTTCACATTCCAAAAACCCTACCCCACCATTCAACTCGAAATTTTAAGTCTATATTAGTTAATCCTATGGGTATAAGTGTCTTTTACCCTTCATTAAAAGTGAAGGTAAAAGTGATTAGTGTATAAATGAAAAGTGGTACCATGGATGTAGTATTTGTGGCAATTTCTCTTTCAAATATATAATTGACATGTGTAACAATAATGTTAATTAGAAACTTTGAAAAACCAAGCTTTATATATTAAAAATAATAATAATAAGACTATTGAATAATATTTATAATTATTTTTTAAATGTTTTTATTATTTTAGTATATATATTTTTGATTATGAGATAGTTTAACACATATCACATTTTTAAATATATAAGTGACATGTGTCACAATCATGTTAATTAGTAATTTTGAATAACCAAGCTCAATATAATAATTATATTTTCATTAAAATTTAGAAAAAGAAAATTATATTAAATAAATTATTTTCAAATCTATTCTTTTAGGATTTAAAAAAAAGGAAAATTTCTAAAACATTACTACTAAATATTTTTTTTAATTTTTTTACTATTAAATAATTTTTAAAAGTAGTTTATTTCAAAATTCGTTTTATTATCTTATTATATATATTTAAACACATGTCACAATGTTAGAAAGAAAATTATTATCAAATAATCTTTTGCAATAATGTTTTGATTAGGATTTAAAAAAAATAAAATTACTATTAAATAATATTTATTATTACTTTTTAATAAGATTTGTTTTTGTTAATATCTTAATATATATATTTTTAATTATAAGATAGATTAACACATGTCACAATCTTAAAATATATAATTGCCATGTGTCGCGACATGTTAATTAACAATTTTGAAGAACCAAGCTTTATATAATAAGATAATGTATACTATTAATATTTTTTCCAAAAAAAGAAAGGCAACACGCCAATTACCAGTTCAACTAATCATTTTTATAATTTTAATCATTTACATAATTTTGAGCTTATAAAAGGACGTATTGTTACCAAGTTCTAAACTCACCTTAGAAAGCTTCCATCTTTTGACAAAACCAGTTCAACATCATCAGGTAAGTTTTAATTTTCTTCTTGTAGAACATTCCTTGTCGTAAATGATCTTGCAAGAGCTTTAGCTCAATCACTCTCTGTGTTTTCTTCCGGAATATGATGGTTTAATGTCTGTGAGTCCTCTATGAGTTATCAAATGGTTGTGTCGATGTTAAACGTTGTCAGGGAGTGTGAGATGTTGTTTTGTTATTCCTTTGCAGAGATTATAAACTCATGAATATGAACTCAAGTGGTGATGAGGAGAAGCTTGGGAATGGAGTTGTGGGGATTCTAGCTGAATCAGTGAACAAATGGGAAAGAAGAACACCGTTGACACCGTCTCACTGCGCTCGTCTTTTACACGGTGGCAAAGACAGAACAGGCGTTTCCCGTATTGTTGTTCAGCCATCTGGAAAGCGTATCCATCACGATGCTTTGTACGAAGATGTCGGATGTGAAATCTCTGATGACTTGTCTGATTGTGGTCTTATCCTCGGTATCAAACAACCCAAGGTAATAGGAAACTTGCTTTATATATGAAAAAAGAATCTACTAAATAACTTTGTAGGTATGCATCTAATCTTGTATGACACGCTATCGGTAGTTAAACAATCTTATTTTCTCGAATTTGTTATAACACTTTTTTTGGTGTGTGTGTTTATGAGTTTTAGTGTACTGTGTGTGTTGCAGCTAGAAATGATTCTTCCGGAGAGAGCATATGCTTTCTTTTCTCACACTCACAAGGCACAGGAAGAAAACATGCCTTTGTTAGATAAAGTAAGAACAGTTTTTTTTTTTTTTTGGTAAAAGTAAGAACAGTTTTCATTCTCCTTTCATCTCTTTAGTCCTCTTTTAATAGCATCTCTAAGAATGTTTAGAGACCGGATTGCAGATATTGTCTGAGAGAGTGACGTTGTATGATTATGAGCTCATTGTTGGAGATCATGGGAGGAGACTACTGGCATTTGGTAAATATGCAGGCAGAGCTGGTCTTGTTGACTTCTTACATGGACTGGGAAAGAGTAAGCTGCAAGCAACATGTTTTTTTTTCAAAAGCAACAAGCTCTCTTTTTGGATGTTAATGAATGTAATTTTGATGCAGGATATCTAGGTCTAGGATATTCAACGCCTTTCCTCTCGGTAGGTTCATCCTATATGTATTCCTCATTGGCTGCAGCAAAAGCTGCTGTGATATCTGTTGGTGAAGAGATTGCAAGTCAGGGACTGCCATCAGGAATCTGCCCTCTTGTATTTGTCTTCACCGGAACAGGAAATGGTAAACTTATTTGTTCCTTTTACTAGACTTCTTAGCCTGAGGTTGTTTCTTTCAGCTAATCTATTGTTTTTCATTTTGCAGTTTCTCTTGGGGCGCAAGAAATCTTCAAGCTTCTTCCTCACACCTTTGTTGAACCTAGCCAGCTTCCTGAACTATTTCTAAAAGTAAGTGTAGCTTCAGGGTACTGAAGATTACTATGCTCTTTTGTGAGAAATGAAATGTATATTTCTACACAGGACAATGGGATTAGCCAAAATGGAAAATCTACAAAGCGTGTACATCAAGTATATGGCTGTATCATTACCAGCCAAGACATGGTTGAACACCAAGATCCATCAAAGTCCTTTGACAAAGTAACACTTTATTAACAACTTATCTCTCCCCATGGCTGTGACTTTGTTACACTACTATTAACTCTTTATTATTTATCTTCAGGCTGACTATTATGCACACCCGGAACACTACAATCCAGTTTTCCACGAAAAGATCGCTCCCTATACATCAGTTCTTGGTACATCCTGTGCTCTCTTTTGCCTTTAAAGTTAATGAGTTTACATATATGAAATTCATTTTCCACTAGCTCCAGTGTATAAACGCTGACTTTCTGTGCAGTTAACTGTATGTACTGGGAGAAGAAATTTCCCCGTCTTCTGAGCACCAAACAGATTCAAGATTTATCAGCAAAAGGATGTCCACTAGTGGGAATATGTGATATAACTTGTGACATTGGTGGCTCTATTGAGTTTGTTAACCGAGCTACTTCAATTGACTCCCCTTTCTTTAGGTAAATCTAAACCTTGAAAGGTCTTTCTTTATAGTCTTTTACTTTAGCTATCAAATGAAACTTGTTGAAGTGATAAATGTCTTTAGGTTTGATCCTGCAAAAAATTCATACTGTCATGACATGGATGGTGATGGTGTAATATGCATGGCCGTTGACATTCTACCCACAGAATTTGCTAAAGAGGTAAGATGATTACATGTTTTTTAGAACTTGGAAAGAGTCTACAGTTTCAAAAACTTTTTTCTTGATTTGGAGTTCTTGTGTCAATGAAAAAAGGCCTCCCAGCATTTTGGAGACATTCTTTCCGAGTTTGTCGGTAGTTTGGCTTCAATGACTGAAGCTGCGGATCTACCTGGACATCTGAAGAGGGCTTGCATAAGCTACAAAGGAGAGTTGACACCTTTGTATGAGTATATTCCACGCATGAGGAAGTCTGATCCACAGTATGCCCTGCTTCCATAAAGTGGCAAATGAGGTCATAGAGTGCAATTTTTGAGATAATTTTTTTTTGTCTTCAAATTAAACTTTTGAGGTCATAGAGTGCAATTTTTTTTGAGATAAAATAATATTTTTGATTTCTCAACAAAAAAAAGTGTGCAATTAATAAATTAATTTTGTGTTTCAAAAAAAAAGTGTTTCAAAAAAAAAGATTGCTCAACAGAGTGCCAAATGAGGTGGCCATAAGTGTGACTCGGGATCATAGACTACAATCTTATGTAGCACCAAGGTGGTCCTGCTTGGCTTAGTACTCTAATTATGTCAGAAGCTTCTGTCAATGTGAGTGCCTGAAACCTAGCTGTGGAGCTTTGGAACATAACAGCATCTGCGTGTGTTTCCTAATTAAGTGCTCTCCTTTGTCTCTTTCATCTTTTATTTTAATACCCAACTTGTGGGTTCTTTTCCACACCTATTGGTGTTGGTTTATGTTGCTTGCTTTCTTCCTAGCCAGGTTATGGCTTGTCTGCACTCTGGTTTTTTCAGTTACTTTTGAATGAAACATAGTGACAAAAAAATACCTAATAATAGGTCGCCACACAGATATCGATTATACCAAAACATTGTTTAAGTTTCACATTCTGTCACAACACAAGAGCATAGACATCATTTTTTTTTTTTTTTTTTTTTTAGGTAACCGCGAGTTTCCGGCGACCGTGGTCAACCGACTATTCCCGCGAGGCCCACGGCACTCCACGTATTCTTGGAATTTAACCCTAGCCCGGGTAGCCAGCGGGACTCGAACTGCGGGTACCGTATTGGGGGTTTTCCCCTCAAGTACCACTAGCCCAAGGCCGATGGTTGAGCATAGACATCATCCACGGAAGTTTGTTTGTTAATTGTGAATATAAATGCTAACTACGAAAAACACCTATATTGCGCTCATCATTTAAACGGTCCACACCGCATAATACTCTTGGCCTGACTGGTTCAAATGCAGCGGTTGCGGTTGCGGCTGCGGGAGTTTGCGGACGTGGATGGTTGCGGTTTCTAGCGGTTTTAAGAGATTTGTACAACTGGTTTTGCGGTTAAAAATTGGTGCGTTTGCTGGATACTTATGACTGGTTAACTACCATATACAGCAGCGGTTAAATAATAAATTAACAATATTTACATTTTATATAATTATAAAATATCAAAAATCATAATATTATAATAAATATGAAATTTATAATTAGAAAATTATAGTTTTAAATTTTTAAAAATTATAGAAAATATTGTTATTTTAAAATTTTATAATATTAATTAAAATATAATAGATATATTTAAGTACTATTATAATTCCAATTTAAATTTTTTATTGAATATTTTTATTTTTGTATTTATATGATTTAAAAAATTATCCTCCCGCAACCAACCGCAAACGCTAACTGGAACCAGCTTTTGATTTTAAGAGGTTCAGAACGGTTTGAATTGATTTGTAGCGGTTTGTATGATTGTTTCGAAACGCTGTCAATCGCTACTAACCGCAAAAGTTGCGTTTGTGGGTGGTACCGGGGAAACCAGTCAGGTCCTTAGTCAAGATAGAGATTCTTGCCCTAAGACGTATACGAATCTGTCTAAGATACTGTACGGAGAAACATAACGTTCCTCCCTTGATTCTTGAACAAAGTTTGGCATATGTAACACCGCAAACACGAACACACGTGTTTTGAGACAACAGCTTAAGCCAATTCTACGAAGAGTAATTGGTAAGAATGCACCCAAAAACCTATATAATTTGCCATATATCCTTGTTTCTTTTTAATATTTTTTATGACTACAATACCCTTATCTCTATTTCTCTCCATTTTTTCTTTTATGTGTTCTAATCTCTTTATCTATCGTATAGATTCTTCAAATCATCTTCTAATTCAACACAAATCTTTATTTTTTTATTCTGTTTCTTTTGACATCCATAATGCTAATCTTATTATCTCACCCCAATTCCAATGTTTCTAATTTCGATTCACAATCAACTTTTAGATAATATATACGTTAGTAGGTATTTTATTACTTACCTGCTATTATTTAGATTTTAATGGATTCTTAATCGATACATGAAGTGTTAGCTGTTACAAATAGTTTTGAGGCTATTTGATAGATAACTAATTAATTGTTAATAGTTTCATGATTTGTTAGTCGATACATTTGTTTGATACATAGATTGTTAGATGATACTGAAATTATTAGCTGATATGTTAGTTGATATGTAGATTGTTACCTGCTATGTAAATATTTAGCTGATAAATCTAGACTTAGTTGTTTTCGATAAAGTATGAGAGTATTTTCGTCCGCATAGTATCAAAAAGTTATTCATTTTTGGGTTATCCATAATTATGGGCATTCAGCTAATTTGGACCTTAATTGGATATATTGCACGCATTCACTCTTCTATGAAAACGTGATATTCTATAAATAAATTATCCAAATCAAAAGCCCAAGTTTCCAATACTTTTATTTGTTACTAATTAAAATTCACCAAGGTTATGCTCAACTGTAGTTTTAATTATGTCAGATTTATATTTGACCTAAAAGAATGAGTTCATCAGCTTTTGTGCGTGTCTATAAAAAAATTAGTGATGGTTTTTTCTTCTATTTTACATACGTCCGGTTTAAGCCATTCATTAGCTTTAATTTCAAATGTGTTTGTTTGTTAATTTTGAACTATTTTATGGTCATTTGACCCAAAAAAATGTCAGCCCTAACAACGAAACTATAACTAAATACAAAACTGAAGTGGTTCACTGTTAATAAATCTATAAAATTTATAGGAAAAAACAAAATTTACGGGGTGTCAATTGCACCACCTTTGTTGCAAGTTGCTCCTCCCCTAACGTTGAGGATACATTTTTTAGCGTGCTATAATTTGTGTGTTTGTCGTTTACATGGGAAATACGAATACAGAAGCACAACATAATCTTTAACGAATACAGAACATAATCTTTAACGAATATAGAACATAATCTTTAACGAATACAGAACATAATCTTTCTTTATTCTTAAAAAGTTTAACAATGGATGAAGGACAACACAACATAATCTTTAACGAGGACTTTATTAGTCTATTTAACAAATTTTAAATTAGCTTTAATTTTGAAGAATATGTTCAAAAACGAAGTTTAGATTAATTTTGGAATATCATTGATTGGTTCACGCCATCCTCTTGGAATCTATAAACAACTTTATCATTATATACCAAACACATCTACTACCACTGAGAGTCTGAGATGCAACACAATTAAATTATCAAAAGAACACGTTTTCCTTTCTATCATTATATACAACATTAGACTATTACTTTAAATTGTACATATAATACTTTTCAAGAAGAAACCAACAGGCCTATCATCAATCTCCAACTAATCATTTCAATGATCTAATTTTACCAAAATTTTTTGTTGATATAGGTAATCTATACCATTAAAATAGAAATCATTACTTATTTCATATATAATATTTCATTTTGGACTTTTCCTCATAAATTTTATGAAATTTTACATTTTAATTATAACATCTTCTAATATCTTTATCTTTTTGTTTAAAATACAAATATATATTTTTAAAAATCTAACAAAATATTTTTGGCATCCTTTAAAAAATTTAATCCAAAAATTATTTAATTAATATTATAATTAGCATAAAACATTTAATAAACGAAAATTACAAATTCTGTAAAATATTTTCAATTATATTTTGATGATAATAATAATTTAAATTGATTAAGTTGCGAAAAATACATTTTACAAAGATTTTAAATAGATTTTGTTGAAAAAAATATTCATTTCTATCTCAAATATAAAAATAAAAATATCTTATCAATTTCATTTTTTCACATTCACACCTCTCAATACGTTTATTCTACTATTTAGAGTTTTAGATTTTGCTTGTCAAATGATATGGATAACATCTATGAAGTTAGAGAATAATATTAAAATATTTAATCATAAATTTCTGGAATATAAACATTAATATTTTGGTGTTCCAAAAAAAAAACATTAATATTTTGATATATATGAAAAATACGGATGCATGCACATATCAAGATCTAGTTTAGCTTATAAAAGGACGTAAAGAAACATAGTTCTTACTACACATCGAAAAGATTCCATCTTAAAAAAAAAACAGTTCACAAGCATCGAATGATCATATCATCAGGTACGTTTTCATTTCTTCTTGCAGAACTTTACTTCTCGCAAATGATCTTATAAACTAATAAGTTTGTGTTTGTCAGGGAGTGTGAGATAGGGCTTTGTTATTCTTGTGCAGAAATTATAAACTCTTAAACTTTGAATCCAAGTGTTGACGAGGAGATGAAGAAGAAGAAGCTGGGGAATAGGGTTGTGGGAATACTAGCTGAATCAGTGAACAAATGGGAACGAAGAACGCCGTTGACGCCTTCACATTGCTCTCGTCTTTTACAAGACAGAACAGGCGTTTCACGCATTGTGGTTCAGCCATCTGCGAAGCGTATCTATCACGATGCCTTGTACGCAGATGTCGGATGTGAAATCTCTGATGATTTGTCTGATTGTGGGCTTATACTCTGTATCAAACAACCCAAGGTATATAGGAAACTTGCATTTTTTCAAAAAAGAATATACTAAATTCTTGAGTCTTGTATGACACGCTAGCACTAATTAGCAGGAGATCTCTCTTTACCCGTGGACACTTGGCTAAATTGGTGAACTTAAATCCTTGTGTCGTTTACTTTCTTGTTTAATTGTCTGTTTCGGCACTATCTCATGCATCGGTTATAACATTTTTTTGTTTATGAGTTTTAGAGTATAGTGTGTATTGTTGTGTTGCAGCTAGAAATGATACTTCCCGAGAGAGCATATGCTTTCTTTTCACACATTCATAGGGCACAGAAACAAAAAAAATGCCTTTGTTGGATAAAGTAAGAAAAGTTTTCATTCATGCCTTTTAAAAGAAAATTTTTAGTCCCTTTCAAGAGAATATCTGGGAATGTTGAAATCTGTATATATTTCGAAAATGCAGATATTGTCTGAGAGAGTGACTTTGTATGATTATGAGCTCATTGTAGGAGATCATGGGAAAAGATTATTGGCATTTGGTAAATTTGCAGGCAGAGCTGGTCTTGTTGACTTCCTACATGGATTGGGACAGAGTAAGCTGCTCTTACCCATGACCTCGTAGTCCAGTGGTACTACCTCCTTGGGAAGGAGAGGTCGGCTGTTCGACTCGCGTGGAGGGGGAGGCGTGTCCAGGGCCCGTAAAAAGGTACAGACAAAGGCTGGCGCCGGACTTAGGTGGTGGGCCGCAAGGTCAACACCTGGTTAAACAAAAAAAAAAAAAAAAAAAAAAAGCTGCTCTTGCTGCTATTCTAACATGTTCTTTTTAAATCATTAATAAGCTTACTTTCTTAGGTGTTGATGAATTTAATTTTCGATGCAGGATATCTAAGTCAAGGATACTCAACTCCTTTCCTGTCGCTAGGTTCATCCTATATGTATTCCTCATTGGCTGCAGCAAAAGCTGCTGTGATTTCTGTTGGTGAAGAGATTTCAAGTCAGGGACTGCCATCAGGAATCTGCCCTCTTGTTTTTGTTTTCACCGGTACAGGCAATGGTAAACTTCTTTGATCCTCTCCTTCAGTTCTCAGCCTAAGGATGTTTCATTTATAATTTTCTCATTTTGCAGTTTCTCTTGGGGCGCAAGAAATCTTCAAGCTTCTTCCGCACACTTTTGTTGAACCAAGCAACCTTCCTGAACTATTTGTAAAAGTAAGTGTAGCTTTGCTTTTTACTCATTTTCAGGGCATTAAAGGTTACAAGTTTTGGTTTATGAAGTGTGTATTTATGCATAGGACAAAGGAATGGGCCAAACTGGAAAATCAACAAAGCGAGTACATCAAGTATATGGTTGTATTATTACCAGCCAAGACATGGTTGAACACCAAGATCCATCAAAGTCCTTTGACAAAGTAACACTTACTTAACAACTTAGCTCCACGCCTGTGACTTTTGTTACACTACTATTAAATCTTCATTTATTTATCTTCAGGCTGACTATTATGCACACCCGGAACACTACAATCCAGTTTTTCACGACAAGATCGCCCCTTATACATCAGTTCTTGGTAGATCCTGATCTCTATTTTGCCTCAAGAGTTGATGAGTTTACTTGACATAGATAAACATTCGCCTGTAATTCCCAAATTAAAAAAAAATCACTTGACATAGACCCCTAAATTTATTTTAAAAAAACTCAAATTTGTTAAAAAATATTTTTATTAAAACATTTACTAAATTGTCTATGGCCCCTAAAATCTCAGGCCCTGAAAATTCAATAGTTCCAGCGCGTACTTAACTCTGACTCTCTGTGCAGTAAACTGTATGTACTGGGAGAAGAAGTTTCCACGTCTTCTAAGCACCAAACAGGTTCAAGATTGAGCAGAAAAAGGATGTCCGCTAGTGGGAATATGTGATATAACTTGTGACATCGGTGGCTCTGTTGAGTTTGTTAACCGAGCTACTTCAATTGACTCCCCTTTCTTTAGGTAAATCTAAACCTTGAAAGTATCTAATCTTTATAGACTTTTACTTTTAACTATGGAATGAAACTTGTTGAACTGATAAATGTCTTTAGGTTTAATCCTATAAAAAAATCATACTACAATGACATGGATGGTGATGGTGTACTACGCATGGCCATCGACATTCTACCCACAGAGTTTGCTAAAGAGGTAAGAAAGTGTTAGTAATATTAGGGACTGATGCTACAGTTTAAAAACTTTGTATTTGATTTTGAGTGCTTGTGCCATGGTAAAAGGCATCCCAGCATTTTGGAGACATTCTTTCCGAATTTGTCGGTAGTTTGGCTTCGATGACTGAAGTTGCAGATCTACCGGGACATCTGAAGAGGGCTTGCATAAGCCACAGAGGAGAGTTGACACCTTTGTATGAGCATATTCCACGTATTATGAAGTCTGATCCAGAGTATGCTTTACTTTCACCATTCTTTCACGTACATTATCTAAAGTGATTATTAGGCTTCTTCACTAAATTATGTTTTAAAACTTTCTACACTTCAAAAAGCAGAGATGTACAAGATAACATCGCCAACTCTGTTAGTTAATCCAGATGAAGAAGACTACATATCTCCAGGGGGAGAAACAAAGGAGGAGACGAATAAGTGAAAGAGTGTTGTTTTGGTGGTTCTGCTAATGTCTCTAGAGATGCTTCTTCATGCAAAGGAGGAGACAAATAAGTGAAAGAGTGTTGTTTTGATACTAGTTAGTAAAAACATAAACGTACTTGTTTGTTTATGCTCCTATTGTGAATTGAATTTTAAAATAAATGAGATTTTAAAAAATTTAAAACTATACATCACTTTATATATTTACATCAAAATAAAAAGTTGAATAACATGATTAAACATTAAATTTAGAAAATAAAACATTTAATTTAGTGCTAAAAGATTACAGTTTTACCTAATTCCATCTTGTTTTGCTTCTTTCATGTTTGTACAATAATAATGTCACTTGAAAGCATCAATACTATAGTTTAGCACTGGCAAAATGCAAAAATGTTTCAACACTTTGATACTACCAATGAGAGAATATGCTGCTCCACTTCTTCCCAGTTATGAACTCTAGTAACCAAAGGATGTCTATCCACAGACTCAGTTTTAGACCAAGGGTATGAGTTTTCATAGTCAAAGAGGAGAACCTTCATTCCTATGTTAGCGCATTCCTCTGCATATCTCGGGTTGTCGTCAATCAACACCTCTGCTCCAAATGATCTGCAGTTAAATTAGCCCATCAAATCACATGAAAGATATAAAGTGTTTATGTTTTAGTCTGCAAATATATTCATGAATTGATTCTGTTTATGCACCTGCAGATTTCAGACTTGGGTTTAGACTCTCCATGAAGAGCAAAATGGTTTCCGAAATGAATCTGTTTAAACAGTCCTGGAAAATGCATGTCGAGCCACTCAAGTGTGTGATCCTTTATCGCATTCTGCCGGGACCTATTCAGTGATATAAAAACACATTTATCGTTTTTTTTAAGTAACTGGTCAAACGTTCAACAGAGAAGGTTACGTACGTCACAACTGAAAGCTCGCAATATCTTGAGAGCTTGTGAAGAGTCTTATGGGCGCCTGGAAGAGGATGGATCCCTTTCTTGAAATATGATGTCTTAAAGAATTCATGAACACGTATGTCAGCTGCAGGAAAAGAACATTATTAGGTCCCCAATCTATCCACCAAAATTGCTGGCATACAAAAAGTCTACACAGCAAATCATCAGCTAGTCTCTTAATTAATGCATATGGCTGAAAGAAGGCCGAAGATAATACCTTCATTCCGAGAGCAGTTCCATATCTGCGAGACAAATTAAGACACAAGTTTAAGGGCATATCATAGACAAAATATCCGTGGTGGGAAGCCAGCAACGTTTTATCTGTACAGTAAAAGGCGGGCTCCTGAGTTTTATATGCTTTAGCGATAACTTGACAACAGAAAATTGGAGCAAACGTCTAAGGAAACCTCTTTATCCATTCCAAATTTCTGAAAATGAGGTGCGGTTTTATACAAAGTGCACTGTGCTTTATAAGTGAAGCAGAGAACTCCTATTCTTATCATAAGCCAAAGATAGCAATCCATCTCGTATGTGAACTTCAAAAAAGGTTATTCCAAGCTAACTCAATATATCACCCATTCATCTTACTATAGGTCATAAACTAGAAAACAAAGCAATGCAAAAGCAAGAGGGTATTCCTTCATGTTGAACAACAAGGTGTAAGACTTATGGAAAGCTCAAAAAGAAACTCTCACATCATACCTTGAAGAACTCGTAGACATGGTATTCTGAGACTGTATGGTTTGACAAATAGCGATCCGCAATGAACCTGTTTAGGGCCGAGACAAAGTTTCCAAGAACTGCGTACACAAAAAGACCATAAGATGAAGCAAAGCTTAAAAGAATGGCTGAATTTTAGAGAGACAAAATATGGTGTTCAGTGTAGGAAAGCAAGAGATATCCGCAAACAAATCATAATTCAACACACATCCAATGAAAATATTTAAAGATATCAGTTTAAGACAATAGTTAAACGTAGTTCCCCGTATGATCCATTAATATAGTTAGGCACATTCGAATCAGTACACATATTTCGAGATTCTACTACACACACTATCCAGAACAATTTATATACTAGTCAGCTAATGATTACATTACTCATTCACCCCCTAAGCTTTTATAAAACCAATTCAACAGTTTAATAACTCTTAAAAAGCTGTAAGCATCATCACCTAAAGAAGAGAAGGGAACATACCCTCATCTACGTCAACAGCCACAACAATCTTATCATTCCCTTGAAGCCTCGTCGTGTTACTAGGCAGACCACGGCCATTCGCTATGTCGGTGGTTCCGCCGCGTTCAGATTCCAATCCATGTAGAAGCCGCCGGCGATGCAACAGATGTAAAGCTCGAGCCTTTTGATCAGCCTTCTTGTGAGAAGAATCAAAACAGCTTCTTGAGGCTAACCCATTGTGCTTTCCGCCTTTGTAAACCTTGAACAAGCCAGTTCTGTCGTTGTAAAATCTAACGGGATCGAGCCTGTGAACGAAATCTCCACCCAATCGGTTCCCGATTGATCGGAGAAGAAATGGATCGGAAGAAGCAGACATTAGGGATCGTGGGATGATTCTGTGGAGAATGGCCTTGGAGCAGTGCCTCTTTAACATCACGAACCTTTCTCACACTTACACCATCCACACATCCATAAAATCAAAATCGAACAAGAAACCCTAGAATCCCCAAATCGATAAGAGAGGGACTGAACTAATTAATTTTTGTAAAGGAATACAAAAAAAATTAGAAGCGCAATCTAATCATGCATTCAAGCAACTTAGCTGGGGACTTATCAAAATAGATTAAGCCATTTAATTAAAATTAAATAAATAAAAAACTATAGTATAATCCCTACATTTACGCCGCGGCCTAACGGCGGAAAAACAAATAAACATCTTTGTTTTGTAGTAGCAAAGTGTAGGATGTCTTGTATTACTACTAGTGCACCTTTACCTTGTTTAACATCTTTTAATTTAATTTAATTAATAATCATGTCGAAACAAACGATATAAGGCCGGTTCAGTTGGTCCAACCGGTTTGTAGGAATTGATTAATTTAATATGGTTCATTCTTTGATTGGAAGAATCCTACATCTTCTACCTCACATGTTGCATTCAGGTCTTTTGAAGGAAGACTCCTTTTCACCTTCGTGTGTGTGTCGTCGTCAATTTCCTTCCATGTCACGTGAAACAATCAAATATTCCAACACTGTTTTGCTAAACAAATAATAATAATACAGTGTAAATGATGAAAATAATAACTCATTTTGTGGTCCCGTTGCTTGTATTTTTAGCCAGGTAGCCATCTCGATGTCAAGTAGTCTGCTAGTTATTATTTTAGAAGTCTTCTCAACGACATAGCTAATTTCCATCAACTTAAAAAAAAACACTAAAAGAGATACTTTTGCTTTCATCCTTAATTTTCTTGATGGACAAACCAGTAATGTTTGGGATGATACATATATACTAAGAACACAAAACACATTAAGCACAAAAGAACATTAAAAAAATTCAATATTGGTTTTCTTAATTAAAATCATTTATACAAAATACCTATTTGCTTAATCATAATTATAATTAGTTGATTTTACACTTTGTGAATCGTAATTAATTTCTAATCTATCCAACTTTAATTTTACAGCCAAAATTTCTAACTTATTCAACTTCCAATATCTCCATTCAACCTCACAAAAGTCTCATTTTGGTGGCCAACTTTCACGTCTTGTTACTTGCCTTCTTAAATAGCACTCCCTTGTTTGTTCAATAAGATTTGTTATTTTTATCTTGATATCTCCAATTTAATCCTTTCTTCATAATATATATATATATATATATATATTATTTTTTTTGGTCAAAAATCCTTTCTTCATAATATATTTTTCTTATTTTCATGTTTATCAACCCTAATCATAATGACACATCAGTTTTCCCCTTTTCATATTCTTTTGTGTCTTCGTCTGACTTTGTCAAACAACTCATTGCATGTGCAACAACGAACATATTTAGCAGCCGACTCCTAGTCTTAAAAGCTGATGTAGCAGTTGCAAAGAAGATCAACTTACGGTTAGCTCTAACAAGCGTAGTTGAGCACTCTAGTTCGCCTTTCATGGAATCACAGTGTGGGCTTCCCAACAAGGTTAATACTTTCTCCAGCATTATATAGTCTATGTTGTTTTGAAATTAATTAACATTCTATATGTTTTCATGGTATTAATGTGACGACTGGCGATAAATAGAAAATATCATACTAGTGATCATATTAACGTCTGATGTGCTCAATAATAATAAAAGAAGGGGATGTGATCTAAGCACGTTATTTTATACGTTACAATGTTATTTCACGAACGAAAGATATTTTAGTCAAAACTTGTCAAATTTTAAAGATTCTTTGTTGTTAATTGTTTATCTAAATATATACGTAAAGTTTACTTGGGAATCCTAAAGTATGAGTGGACTGTAACTATCATGATGTGAAGGCAACAAAAGAAAGAAAGAAATAGAATTAACATGCATGTAATACATCTATATACGGCTCTGGTCTATTTTTGCCTAGCAGAATGGTGATATCCGAGATTAGTACGTACAAATACAGAAAAGGACCATAATTGAAATATGTAACAACATCACTACTATATAAAAAGAATTAATTTAGAGGTTGCTAAAGCTGTCCACATAGGACAAAATATTCTCAACCAATTAAACCACCACGTCATCACGGTCATTTCTTAATACTCAAGCTATTAGGCCACGAAAGCATCCCAGCCCTTCCAGATATTCGGCCCAATCGTAATACTTCCATAGCCCTAATATCTACAGGGACGCCAAATCTGTTTGTCTATCCCACTCTTCTGGTTTAACACTTACAGAGAGCCATGTTACCAATTATTTAAACTCTCCGCTATATTTCTTGTCGCTTGCAAAAATCAAAACCAGTCTGTTACAAAACTTTCTATCTTCCACATTCCACTTTTTTTTGCTAGATATTGGACTGCTAGATATTGCTGCCCAATTAAAAGTGAGTATTGAGTAACAACATCATCTCCGGACTCCAAGCTTTCTTCGTCTTCTCCCCTTCTCAATATATAAATCGATGTCTTTCTTTTTTCTCACCAATGGGTTTGTACATTTGAGATGAGCCACAGTAGAGCTAATCGTACGGCGGCTAGAATCTGATTGAGGTTAAACGCTTTACTCACGGTATAGAGGTAATGACGGTGAGAATTTGATTTGTGGTTAAACGGACTCATTCTCTTTTTATATTTTTAAACTAAAACCACATAATCTGATTTGGTGGTTTCGCTTTCTTTTGCAGCCATTTGAGTTTGGGGAACGATGAACTATGAAGGTTTGTATCCTAGCTCCTTTATACATAACTTCATTTTCTAATCCTGGACACAGAGAGATTATGAAGAATTCAAGGTTAACATCAATGCTTAGTTGCGACTGCACAGAAAGTGTCTGAAGAAGTCTTGACTAGGCACAAATGCACTCCCTGGCCTGGTAATAATATTTGTGATCATCTGTCCTGATCTAGGTGAGATTCTCAGAGGCGTTTAACTGTTTCATTTTTGTTATATGTGCTGAGTGTACACATTACTCCCAGAGTTATCTGTTTATTTTCATGTTTTCTCCTTTGAAACAATGGTGTTTGCGATGTATAAAACCACAAGCTGCCTAGGCTGGTTTGTCTTCCCATGAGAAGAGACCCAGAGTTGACCATCATAAAATGTTGGAGCCATGAATCTTATAGTAAATGATTATGCCTAATCTTTGATTATATTATTTGAATTATTTCCGCAAATCTCAGGGTTTCTATCTAATGCTCCTTATCTTATAAATGTAGATTGTGATCACTACATCAACAATAGCAAAGCTCTTAGAGAAGCAGAGGTAGATCCTCAGCCGGGAAAGAAGATTCGATGGGATCAGTATACACGACATATACATATATCACAATGTTGTAGTCTTCGACGTAAGTATACGATAGTTCTGTCACCACCCTCCTTCTCTTGAGTCATAATCTCGGGCTTAAAATTAATTTTTCATCTTGATTGAGCTCCCGCTTTGGCACTGCTTTATGTTGCTACCTTTAGCTTCATTGAAAGCAAAAAGAACAGCTACTGAATAGATTTTTAAATGAGGTACATATATATAATCACTCAAAATATTTTTTTTAGCGCCCACTTTGACCTACAAAAGAATTACACATTAAAGCACTTGAAAGTTGAATCAACCGATTGAAAACAAGACTTTGATGATTTTGTTATCCCCCACGACAAAGAGACACTTCTTACCGTAAGAAATGCACCATATATTATCTCTAGGGTCTCATCTACTTATGATTTGCATCTTCGTTTTCTCCACAAATAAAGTTTTCCGAGGAGCTGAGTTGAGGAATTCCCATAAGTTATATGGTCAGTGAACAAATAGTAACTGTGGGAGCCAACTTTTCTGGGATCCTTGACACAGAATACGTAGAGAATCCAAGTAGAATAATGGTTTGTCTCCGGGCAATAATATGTGTCGGGATAACAGTACACTGTGAGTTTTGTGTATTTGACAAAAAGTAATTACGGTGTATTTGTGTATATGCATGTGTCAGACACAAGTTCGTGATTGATTTAGTTGCTGACATGTGAGCAACCTTTTTATGATTGTTTCGTCTTTCTCAACAGATAAATGAACTTATATTATGTCAAGCAATCTAACAAATAAGTTAACTCATTAATTTTTAGATAAGTATTTATGTCCCTAATACGCCCTCTCGAGATGATGGCTCTTTGAGCGTCAATCTCGGAATGTTTGGGCAAGGATCAATGGGCCGACTTTGGGCTAGATCGATAATGGATCGGGTTGGATTGTTTGGATCGGGCTCTGATACCATATTAAGCTAGATGGACTTCCAACCTAAAACCAATTGGTAATAAGAGGAGTGACCCATCTATCTTATATATTACTAATGATCTCTTTCAATACCCGATGTGGGACTTATGTCCCTAATATTGTTGATATATACTATCTCTTTGTATTTTAAAATGATGCTTTAAGTTTTTTCACAAATGAAATGTTAAAATTATTATTATTGGGATTAATATTATTTAGATTAATTTTAATCTTTTATATTTTACATTTTAATTACAATATTTATTTGTCACTAATGATGCTCGCCGTTAATGATCTTTGAGTTTTTTCTTGATGCGTTAAGTTTCAACTTTAAAAAATGTTATATAAACAATTAGTAATATTTTAAATATAGTGGAAAATTTTGTATATTAATAAATTTGAAGCATGTAATCCACGCGTAGCGCGGAAAAAAAATCTAGTATATATAGGGACACAACTTAGGTTCACCCCCTAGGGTGAACCTTTAAATTCACCACACCCTTTTAGACCAATCAAATTGACACATGGATTATTAATTAAAAAACATTAAATTAAATAAAAATAGCTACAAAAAATAAAAACGTTAATTTTAACGACTTTAACGCTTCCGGCTAAACTCTAAACCCTAAATCTTAAATTCTAAATCTTATACCCTAAATTCTAAACCCAAATCCAAACCCCTAAACCCAAACCCTATATCCTAAACCCTAATCCTAGATCCTAAACCCAAATTATATACCCTAAACCCAAAAACTAGACTATAAACCTAAACTCTATACCCTAAACCCAAGTCGTAGACCCTAAACCCAAACCATAAATCTTAAACCCAAATCTTAAACCCAAAACCTATACCCTAAACCCAAATCCTAGACCTAAAACCCAAACGGTAAACCCTAAACCCAAACCCCAAACTTAGATGGGTCTAAGACTTGGGTTTAGGGTATAGGATTTAGGTTTATAGTCTATTTTTTGGGTTTAAGGTATATAATTTGGGTTTAGGATCTAGGATTAGGGTTTAAGGTATAGGGTTTGGGTTTAGGAGTTTGAATTTGGGTTTAGAATTTAGGGTATAGGGTTTAGAATTTAAGATTTAGGGTTTAGGGTTTCGCTGGAAGCGTTAACGTCGTTAAAATTAGCGTTTTTATTTTTTGTAGCTATTTTTTATTTAATTTAATATTTTTTAATTAATAATCTATGTGTCACTTTAATTAGTCCTAAAGGGTGGGGTGAATTTAAAGATTCAGTTTAGGGAATGAACCTAAGTTTTGTTATATATATAGAGTAAGTAATTTCCAAACGACAGAAAAAAAACGTAACGTAATAAATGAAATTCATAAATAAATGGTGCTATATTTATCTGATAAAATAAAAATAGATCCGTCATTAGGTAATACACGTAATTAACAATGCGTGTTTGAGTTGAACAGTTGAACTAAGAGTTAAAGCCGTGCCTATATATATAGACCTTGTTTCCAGTACATTCATTAAGATCGTAACGACTAAACGAAAAAAAAAAACTCAAGAGACGAGAAAGAGAGAGTAATGGAGAGGATTGTCGAGGTAGCTTACGGAGCATCCGTGAAATCAGTTTTAACGTTGCTGGAGAAGAATCTGTTGCCGGATGTTGTCATAAGGCTACTAACGCGGCTGCTTCTCGCCGGTCGACTTCGTTCCGGTTACAAACCCACGGCGGAGCTGCAACTTTCTGATCTACTCCGTTTCGTTAACTGTAAGTGACATACCTAATTGATCCTCTCATATTTTTGGTTTGTAAGTTTTTAGAATTGTTTTTGAACAAATAATAACAATTTATAATTGTTAATATATATATATTGTATAAATAATAATAATAATTTAGATTTTGTTAATAATGATTAATGAGTGACGGTCTTATACGAACCGGTGTTTGGTGTGTCACACACAAGTACGATATGACTATGCTTCTGAGTTCTGAGATTTAGTTTCGTCCGTGACCCAAACTACTTTAGTGGACCACTGTACTTTGTTGTTGTGAGTAAGTTTCTTGTTTGATCTGCGTTATGTGTAAATACTGAATACCAAGAAATTTCTTTTTAGAAGAATCAAAAAGTTTTTTTCCTGAAAAATTTGTAAATCTTTATTGTTGAGAGATCAGCGGACACAAATCTTTTTTTGGTAAAACGGACACAAATCTTCTTCGTCTTTTACTCATCTGCATGATTAAAAAGTTACATATAATCAATAAATCTAACTTTAATCATGAGTTGTGAAGCAAAAATCAAGAATTTTAAAGAATTTTTTTAATCTGTCCAACTTTTTCTCTGATTTGGCTCTAACGCCACAGGACTCTGCCTTAAAGCGCATAATCGGCGAGTTTCCGGCTTCTACGGCCGAGTTTTAAAACATAGACTAAATGTATTTATTCTTGTATTTGTATATTACCTTTTTAACAGTGATCAGAGAAAATAAAAGGAAAAGAGTTTTTACTTGATTATAAAAAAGTAAAATAATTCAACAGAAAAAATATTTACTCCACTACATTATTGATGAAAATGATTTTCAGTCAATACCTTAATTTGCGTCTCCATATTATATATAAAAAATCTTAATAAAACTTTTACATCTAAAAAGAAATAAAACATGTTCATTTTTTCATAAAATACTTTTGTAAAAGGTATAAGCAGAAAAATTAAATTAAATGCCAGTAAATTTTTCATTTTGCAGATTTGTTTGAAAAGAACACAATATTATATAAAACGTAAACAAACATTAGAGGCCATGTTACCATAATGATTCATGTATGATATATGTATATTTCAGCTATAAAAGAGATGCCTATAGCCATAAATACCGAGAAGCCGAAGACGCAACACTATGAATTACCAACCGCTTTCTTCGAACTTGTTCTTGGAAGAAACATAAAATACAGCTCATGTTATTTCCCAAAGGATTCAAGTAGCTTAGAAGAAGCAGAGGAAGCAATATTGGCTCTATATTGCGAAAGAGCTAATGTGGAAGATGGACAAAGTGTTCTCGATGTCGGATGTGGCTGGGGATCTTTGTCTTTGTACATTGCCCGCAAGTATAGCAATTGCAAGTTAACCGGTCTTTGCAACTCAAAAACACAGAAAGCATTTATTGATGACCAATGCCGGTAATTTATTTCAAACCTATAAAGTTTCAAGTACTCTTATATAAGAAGACTATCATAAATTGTTCGCTTACTTTGTCATGTGTTTTAAAGGAAACTCGGCATTCAAAATGTTGAAATCATTGTTGGGGATATTAGTACTTTTGAGCATGAAGGGACATATGATCGAGTATTCTCCATCGAAATGTTTGAGGTTAGGATATTTTTGGATCTAAGAGCATCATCATCACTTAGAAATTCAAATGAATCACTTAAACTGTTTTTAAATATATAAAAGAAAATTATATTGAAATTCCCAGCAAATGTGATATTGACCATTCAGCATTATGTCACATGTAAAACAAGACTCTCACAATCTCGGGGCACACTGTCCTCGCTGTGTTTTCTTCTTTTCATCATTTTCGATTTTTAATCTTTAAATCTCAGTTAGAGACTAATGATGCACATGCTCTGAGCTTTATTCAAGTTACCTCTATTTAAGTGAAATATCTACCACTCTTTTTATGTATGTTTGATTGAGCTGTACTTTCTTCAAAGAGAACAAAAGTTCTTAGCTTTGTTTTTCTATTTGGATTGTGAATAGCATATGAAAAATTATGGAGAGCTTCTGAAGAAAATTGGAAGCTGGATGAAGGAAGATAGTCTTCTGTTTGTTCACTATTTCTGCCATAAGACATTTGCTTACCACTTTGAGGTATACATTATACATATAATGCAAAATCAATTGATTATCTTCTTGTTTAACTAGTTCTTTCACCATTTTTTTCTCTTGGCAATGATGCTATCTTTGGGATTATGCTGATTCACTATAGGATGTGCGTGACGATGACTGGATCACAAGATACTTCTTTAGTGGAGGAACAATGCCATCGGCGAATCTTCTCCTCTATTTCCAAGTACTATACATTGTTTAACTTACCATGTTTGTTGCACTTTATTATCATCAATCCAAACATATATCCTTTTTATGCTCAGGACGATGTTTCAATTGTGGATCATTGGCTCCTAAACGGGAAGCATTATGCAAGGACCAGGTAAAAAAAATAAAATTGTTTGTGATAGTAAGTAATTAGAATACAATTTTATCTTGTGATGTTTGTTACTTGATATGTAATACAACTTTTCAGTGAGGAGTGGCTCAAAAGAATGGACAAGGAGATAGTTGCAATAAAGGAGATAATGAAAATGACTTATGGGAAAGAGGAGGCAGTGAAGTGGATGGTTTACTGGAGAACCTTCTTCATGGCTGTTGCTGAGCTTTTTGGATACAACAATGGAGAAGAGTGGATGATTTCACACTTCCTATTCAAGAAGAAATGATTATATCTTTCTTCTCCTAGTAATCAGTTTATGATTTATCTTTGAGTTGTGTGAGCCAAACAAAGAATAAAACATTATCCTTCTACTTTGATTGATTGTCTTCCTAGGTATTACAAACGTATGCTTTCCTATGAAAAAAGAAGCGCAATGGATATTAATCTGTTTTCAAAGAGACAGTGTTATTGAGAAACATAAAGAGTCGAAGGTGTGAATCTTGAAAAACACCCAAGAAGTGTTCTGCAAAAGCATTGCATCAAATATCTCGGACCAATGAGTTTTTGACCAACAGACTCGACCGTGCTAGTTAGCTAGCTTTACCTTTTTGATTACTCATTAACGTCTGTGTTTCTTTCAAACCTTCAGATGGAGAGAGAAGCATATGAAGTGATAGTGGAAGATAGGACTATTGAACAAACAGAGCATGACTCTGATCAATTCAACTGTTCAATGTCGATTGGTACTTAGCATGACTGGAACCTTATTCGTAGGGCCAAACATAAAGGTTTTTTCCAGTCTTGATGTAAATTATCACTGCACATGTAAATGTGAATGCAAATACAAACACATGAACATAAATACGCCTATTCGCATAAAATGTACATGTTTCAATAATGAATTAATTTTATATTTTGGTAATATTATTATTTAAGTTATTTTTAGCTATTTTCTAAATCATACAATTCAGGACATCATTTAAATCTAGCACTAAAGCTCAATTTTTTTTTATTGTAAAATTTGTCGGTTGTAAACTTGTTTATGTAATATTTTTATAGTTTGTAATAGTATAACAAATCAGTTTTTAAGAAGCCGGAAAATTTAAATTTAGGATTTACAAATACAAAAAGATGTATTTACAATACAATTCAAAAAAAAAAAGATGTAAATATCTTAGCCAGTGAACACCATATTTATTTAGTCAGTTAGCTAGGGAGAACTCTGTGGGTAGGTGCAAATGCAGCTGATTAACTATACAATATACCGCAAACGCACTAACATTTCTTTCGAATCATTGACAAAGATTCGTTTTCATTTAATTGGAATATGGATGGAAATGGAATCTTACATATAGAATCTTAGGACTTAATGTTTTAGGTGAGATCAATATAAAAAATACGTCATGATCCTGGTGGACATCTATAAAAAGACTATAAGCGATCACAATAAAGAAAATGGATCCACTTAAATATATAAACTAGTAGTATTAACTATTAAGTCTTAAAAATAACTATGGGCTTACGTGAGCATATGTGGCAGACACGAAATTGAAGACAACACCATCAACGGTGCTCGTATAAACAACATCTCCTCTAGAAGTCCATTTCAAATTGGGCTCCATTTCATTTATTTCCACAGCACTATTGCTTGTCCTCTTCTTCATGTAGTAGTAGTACTTGCTCATGAAATAGATCTGTGTTGATCTCTATGTAAGTTGATTCAACTTGGATGACAAAATGGACTCGTTACTCTTTGCAATTGTTATTTTTACTAGTCATGGTTGTAAGAGATCATCTTATCAGGATTTCAACATGATGTAAATCCACTTGAAGACAAAGTAGGCTAAAAGTTATGAAAACAACGTTTATGTTCGATATTTAGCATCTGATATCTTAAATTTGCGAGGTTTCTTGGAGACGGGATAGATCCAATCCAAACACTCCGTTATGACGGGATTGACGACAACAGAATCTCAACCTTAAGAAGCCTTGGGATTGGTCCATTTTTTTATATTTTGCATAAAATAACATGAAAACATTATGCTTAATGCTTTGTCATAATAGCAAAAGCGTCAGCTTAAAGAATATGCAATATCTTAGTTGTACTGGACTTTTAAAAGTATAACTACTAGTATACAGTTTAGAAGCTTCAGTAACCAATCAACATAGAAAACTTACAAAGCTAGCCAATACAATACATATAAGGAGAGTACTCGTGTTCCTTGATACTACTAACCTGACTACCAAATAATATTATTGCGAATATAATTTGCATTCACCTTTTCCCATTGAAAAGGTCAACATCGGCAATAAAATCTAGCGCGTGGATTTTGGAACTCCCATGCATTTAACTCCTCAGAATAAATAATTTGAAAATACATTAAAGAAACAGTCCAATGAGAAAAAGAAAAAAAAAATAAAAAACACACTGAGACAGTACTTTGTGATGTAAGCAACCACATACACCACTCCCTTCTTCTCTTCTCTTATATTATTGGCTATTTTGTTCCCCCTAATTTTATTTATTTATTTATTATTTTCACTAATGATTCATTTTTGTTGGTTGAACCTCTTTGATTCTTTCTATATTTTTTGGAATACTTTTTTTTCGGAACACCTTTTGATTCTTTCTATATATACAAATACAACCCACTTCTTCCTCGTAGATTAATGCTCTCTACGTCTTTTCTCTCTCTAGTTGCCTATGATGCAAGAATTAAGCTTAGAATGTTTCTCCAACGACGTCGTTCGCTTAGACCTAACTCCTCCTTCCCAAGCCTCACCTATTTCTCTCTCCATAGACGAAGAAGAATCATCGGAGTCTAAGATCCGACGGCTGATATCGGAGCATCCAGTGATCATCTTCAGCAGATCTTCTTGTTGCATGTCCCACGTCATGAAAAGACTCCTCACTACTATCGGAGTCGTCCCCACCGTCATCGAGCTCGATGATCACGAGGTTTCCTCTCTCCCCTTGGCTCTTGAAGAAGAATTTCCCGGCGGCGTTCTTCCGTCTCCGGCGGTTTTCATTGGCCGTGAGTGTGTCGGTGGGTTTGAGTCCCTCGTCGCGCTCCATCTAAGTGGTCACCTTGTCCCGAAGCTTGTCGAAGTTGGAGCTCTTTGGGTATGATTGTAATCTACTTCTTGTTTTTTTTGTGTGTCAACATTTACTTCTTGCTTTTCAATAGTATTTTACAATATCAAAAGCAGAATTTTTAGGGTTTCTTTTTTCTGATTATTCTCCGATGATCAAAGTTATATATACCCATGTAGAAAATGAATTATGAATAATAATTAAAGATGTGTAATTATAGTTTTATATAATTAGTAAATTTGTTTCTTTGTTTTACATTAATCAATCAACCTTATTTATCAATTCGGATTGATCAGAACTAATAAAATATGATTCAGTTGCATAATGATTAAAGTTTATTTATTTTTCTATAATATCATGTTGATCAGAGTGGTAAAGTGAAAGATGTTATGAAAATGTTACTGTAAATGTACTGTGATTGGCATGCAATTATTTTTTATATGTTTCATCTATGCATGATAGGATTAATGTTCGATCGTAGTTAAGTAGTTCATCTGAGTAGTGGTTATTTGGATCGAGAATGGACTACTTCCGAGTACCTTCTTCATCATGAATAATCTTTTTTGGTGATTATTAAGTTTTATGGTTATCATATGGATGCGTTGTCGATCTGAAAGTTAATTTCATTATTTATGTCAATATACTAAAGAATATAGTAGAGAACCAAGTAAAGAAGATTCTACCATTATTTGTAAGGTCTCCGAGCTCCAAGGCTTTAAGGAAATATTCCTCTATAAAAAAAATCAGATAATTTCATTACTGTGTCCCTTGGTATCATCTATTAAATAGTTGGTCGAGTTTATGCATTAAGTGGTTGAAGTTTGAATCAGATTTCCATCTCTTTCCTTCAAAATTTAAACATGTCTAGTTAGAAAAGGTATGTTGTGGAACTGTATAAAACATTTTTAATTATTCGACTATAAGTCGAAATTAATAAGAATTGGAAAATGGGAGACAAACTTTCAATAATTGAGGGGGTTTTTGACAGCGACGCTGGGCTTAAGTGGCATCTCTAAAAACAATTATTCAATTTCTTCTTCTTTGGAGTTGAGTAATTGGAATAAATGCTATATACTTCCATTATACCTGTAGGTTTTGTAGTAGGATTAGGAAAATAAGGTCAAACGTCCAAGTTCCACATTTCAAGGATCAGGATTGACCTATGCCGTATCAATGATAGATAATTAGATACTGATGTCAGATGATCACTGCTATTTTACCAAGAGCTTCGAATGGTGGTTGGTTTGAAATTGTAGTCTTTCTTTTTTATATACACACGATAACCATACGAACATCTAATAAGATAATACAGTAATCATACATCGACGATAACCAAAATTTTTGACAAGACATCCATTAATTGATCGTAAGGGAGAAATGAGATGATATGAATAACTAAGCAATGGATCCTATCAACTTCACCTTAGCGCAATCGGAAACTATATTTTGGAGTCTGTAGTTGCAACCTGGCCTCCATCCATGAAACCTTTTAGCTCTCTTTGTTGTGCTCAGACTTTATCTAGCTTTCCATGTTATGAATGCATGAATTTACGAAAACCATTCTTTTTGTTTTATTTTTCATGTTATTTTGTTTGGCTGTGTATAACGATTTAATGATCTACACGCTGTTTCATATATTGTAAACACACACAAAACTCATTATAATAGTTTCTCATTTTAAATTACTATGAATCCTAAATCATTCAAGTGCTCATTAGTGTAACTGTAATACTTAGGGTGTACCTGCTCAGAGAACTAGAATTAAAAGATAGGCAAACAATAAACAAATGTTGATGCCCACAAATGTCTCTTGATCCAAAACTCATGCAAATGAAGTGTAAGCAAATAAATTTCACATCTAAAAATAAAAACAAAAAGTTGCCGACCTATACAACTTGGTAGTTGTGGGAATAAGATTTATGTGTGTGAGATCATGTGATATGTCTTCCAAATTAAGGTTATGCTTTTAATACACATATTTTAATTTGCAAGTTGATGAATACTGATGGCAACGATGACCTCATCAACCATAAACAACAATCTCTCCAACAAATGTTTAATGATATGATAATATTTAGATTTTAGAATAATATAATAAAATACAGAGAAATACTCAGTGCCTCCACACCAAAAGCATTTTCAGTTAAACATGAATTGTGTAAACTATAGAGAATTATTTGCTCAATTATTGGATCGTTGTTGTACGTATTGCCATTCTTCTTATTTTAGAGATCAAGTCATATAAAAAGTGTTAGAGGCCAATAAGCACAACATTAGAACAATATTTTTCACACAATTATCCCACAATTATACAATTTATGCTTTTTGCGTAAATCTGAAATATGATAGCATCTCATGCACTAAGATTTGATAAATTGTTTTCAAGACGTACAAGCACTTGCAATTATATATTAAAATATGTTCTGTTGATATGGTATTTTGGTTTTTATCGTCACATAAGAAGAAAAGGAGAGAACGAATTTTAAAAGGAGAGACATTAGGGCTGAAACTATAATAATTAACAGTTACAAAAAAAAAACTATAATAATTAAACAAAAACAGTTTGATTCCTTAGAATTTGACAGCACAAGTTTCCTTCATATTTGGAAAATGGATGACACTAAAGTACATCTACGATGATCCCACCAACACTATTCTCAACTAAAAAATATTTACTAGTAGTATTTATTTTAACTGTTTAACTAAATGATTGAACCGAGATATACGTCTACTATAAAACAAAATCTACAATTTTACTTGTCTAAGAATTTTAAGAATTTTTTTCCTTGATCATAATTCGGATGTCCCCAATGCGTATTGAGTGAGAAAGCTCGTCAAGTTTTAAAATAAACAAAATATGAGATGGTTTTATGTTACTTATGTGAAATTTTTATTTGTTCAGTATAAATTTACATTTACACAACCACTACCTTCGGTTCTTCTTTTATGTAGTTTTCAAAGATTATATAACATTACGATCTCCAAATAAACTACTTAAGCACAAATAAAGTTTTGAAGGATAACAAACAACACAACTCTCGCATATAATCTAATAATCTCCCCCAGTAACAAAAAAAAAAAAAAAAAAAAATCTAATAATCTCCCTTCAGTGTACTAACAACAAACTGGACTTCTTAGGGGTTCATGGACTTAGTCTTGACACCAATCTTCTTCCAAGAAACACTAGGCATGATCTGCTTCTTGTCCACACGATCCTTAAACTGAACAGCAAAGTTGAGCAAGGAATCAAGAAGTGACTCAGAGAGATAGTGCGGCTCAAGTCCAAGTTCCATCAGCTTTGTGTGCTTTGCGTTGTAGTAATGCTCTTCCGCCTCCACTCTCGGGTTAGGCACCGTCATCTTCGTCACGTCCAGCCCCAGCTTTAAACCCGCTTTAGTCACCAGCGACGCCAGCTCGTTGACTGAGAACTGTTCTGTGAACTGGTTGAACACCCTGAACTCACCAGCCTTTGCAGGGTTCGCTATAGCTAGCTCAACACATTGGACCGTGTCTCTTATATCAAGGTAGCCTCTTGTCTGCAAAGAGGAAACAAACCGAATAAAAACCAATGTTCACTGTTTAGACGTCTTATAGATATTCAATGTTTAGGCGGACACCTAGACCGAATTTTTAAATGCATAGACAATATTTTTTAAAAAATCGGTTTTAATTTTTTTTCCGTTCAAATCCGATTTGCTGACTAAGCGGATGCCTAGACGCCATTGCCTAAACTAATTTTTAGAACACTGATAAGACAGAACAAAAAAGTTATTTACCTGACCACCTTTACCATAAACCGTAAGTGGGTGACCAACAGCAGCTTGGACACAGAACCGGTTAAGAGCAGTACCAAACACAGCATCATAATCCAACCGGTTCCTCAGCTCCTCATGCATCTCAGTCTCATCAGTCTTCACACCATAAACAACTCCCTGGTTAAGATCAGTAGCTCTAATCCCCCACGCCTTGCAAGTAAAAGCAATGTTGTGCGAGTCGTGAACCTTGCTAAGATGATAAAACGAGCTAGCCTGCTTCGGATACGGCAGCGTATCAGTCCTACCATTATGCGTTATCGTTATATACCCTTCCTCGATATCGATATTCGGAGTCCCATACTCCCCCATCGTCCCAAGCTTCACGAGATGACACTCTTCTCGAAACTCTTTGATAGCAAAGAGGACGTTGAGAGTGCCTATGACATTGTTGTGCTGCGTAAACACGGCTCTGGAACGGTCTATCATAGAGTAAGGAGCAGACCGTTGTTCACCGAAGTGGACAACCGAGTCAGGCTCAAAGGAGTTGAAAGAGTCAGCTAAGAACTCGAAGTCGCAGATGTCTCCAACGTAGAGCTCGATTGTCTTCCCTGTCAGAGCCTTCCAACGACTGATACGGTCGTGGATCGACGCTATGGGAGTTAATGACTCGAGACCAAGCTGGTGGTCGAAGAGGCGTCTGACGAGGTTGTCGACGACGGCGACTTGGTAGTTCTTTTTGGATAAGTGGAGAGCAGTGGCCCAGCCGCAGTAACCGTCTCCGCCGATGACCATGACACGTTTTGGTTTGGAGGGTGAGGTGTTGTTGTTGGTGGAGGTTTCGGGTGGTGCTTGTTGGCTTGTAGCGGTTGCTAGGAAGACGCAGCTTCTTCTTCTTCTTTTAGGTTTCTTCTCTTGGAAGTGAAGTGCTTTGAGAGAGGGATGGTTTGAAAGGGGTTGGGGGTTGAAGAAGGTTTGGTTTAAACCAAACGGTTTAACCGAGTTCTTGCTGCTGCTGGTTAGGGAGACAGCTAAAGGGCATGAAGCTGAGAGTAGATGCGCCATTTTGTTCTTGATTCTATAGAAAACACATTCACCTGCAAGACACTAAGAAAGTAGCCAAGATTTAGGACAATTTGGTCAGAAGAACAGAACATACCTAGGACAAGTGAAGATTCTGTCTGATTTCACTATCTTTCTTAAAAAAATAAATAGAAAAAGAACAATCTAGAGATTATCTATCTTCTTACACATCGCGAAAACCAGTAAGAAAACAGCAGAGTAAGATAGGAGTGCTTACAGTTTAAGTGAGGTTTTAGGAACTTGTTCAGAGTCGAGAAGAAGCTTGAAGGCTTTTGGAGTGAGGGCGTTTCCTTGTGATTTTTATCTCACTTCTCGTGGAGATGAAGAAGAGAAGATGAAGCCATTGGATGCCTAAGCATATTCTTATTTATTCCATCTTTATTTTCTTAACCGAAATACTTTAGCCGATGAAATTAAAAAAAAAAATCTAAGTTTGGGTTAAGAAAATCAGAAAATCGATCTAACCAACTGGGCATTCAATTCCAGCAAGGTTAGCCCAGAAAGAAAAGCCCAATGGTGTTCTCAAGGTAATCTAAAAAAGGAAACACTCATCTTACAATAGGTAATCTAAAAAAGGAAACACTCATCTTACAATGGTGTTCTTCACTAAAATTGAGATTCATTGAGTGGGTTGGGTTGTTTGTTTGTGTGTTCTCAGGGAGACACATGGACAAAGGTGTTAAATACTACCTCCGTTCCCGAAAGTAAGATGTCTTAGGTTTTTTTCTTGTTCCATAAAGATAAATTTTCTATATTGTTAAAGTACTTTTTTATACTTTTGAGGAACATTAATTGAGAATATTTGAATTGATTAAATTTCATTGGTGGAAAGTTATTGGAAAGTGTATAATAAAGTAAAAAATAAATTAAATTATAAATATTTATTAAATTCTTAACAAACGTGTATACTCCAAATCCATTATCTATTTATTTAAGGTCTCTTTATTTAAATCTCTTTCTCGATGTAGAATCTTTTCTCCAAGACAATCTTTATTCAAGAGACTACGTTCATTTCCCTGCCCAATAGCTCTGCTCCTCCAAGTTCTGGTAAAAAAATTTTTTTAATGAATGTAAAATTTTATTCAAACAAAAATATTATTATATCAAGTGCAGCTTTTGTTTCTCTACGAAAATTAAACCTCGTACTAATAAAAGATTAGCCTATTTTTTCATGAATTTGGTCTTGCTCCAAACTATGTTATCAATCCTTCTTCAAAATATCTTCCCTTAGCTTCAGCCTCACATTTTATCCACAAACTTTATCAAATGAAAGTCTTTATAGGTGTTAGTCACGGTTTGTAGACAATCACAATCCGGCCCCGCTCAATCATATATGGACCTCTGTGCAGATTTTATTTGTATGAATATAACATACATAATTTATGAAAATAAGACCCTAAAATTTTCTAGAAAAAGATCCTAAACCCTTACCTAAAAATTGGAAAAACAAATTGGACCCAGTGCTAATGCACTCTCGACACTACCCAAGAGCCGGGCCTGATCACAATCAGATCACTCCAGTTTGCAGTGAACATATCTTGCATAAACCATTTACTCAAAGTTCTGGTAAGTTACATGTATTATAAATCATCCAAGATTGATAGGGGGATTATTAAATTCAAAAATATGACGTGTGACAAATGAATGAAATGTGGAGCAGGGCGTGTGGACAGGACAATGTGTATGGAGACAGGAAACTGGTGTCCACTCTCCTCCCCGAGGAAGATCAAGTCGCAGCTGCAGTATAAGCTTGATTTACATTCATGTCTTATGTATCCCCTTTCTCGCTTTTCTCTTCTCTGTTTTTTTTAGTACACTCTCTATCTGTTACTTCCATAGCTGTAACATTTCCATTAGAATGTTGTGAATCACACCATCATTCGTTTCCTTTATTAATATTTAGTTGGATACATCACAGTATATACATCCACACATGACAAAAACATAAATTATTAAATTGAAAAAAAAATCAGGTTATTGAAAACAGTATAGATTCCTTTTTATTTATTAGGAAACTCAAGTAAACGGTATCTATTTCAGCCAAGCTTGAAATTGGCCAAAGTATTTTGGTTTTACACATTATATAGATTTCTTTATAACAATAAAAATGTCTCTCTCTCAATGATTGTAGATAAGACTTTTCATAATATTCCTTCTTATCCCTTCCAATCTTTCAACAGATGATATGTCTGAATCACTGATCCGTGTATGGCAAGATTAGATAGAAAAAATGGTTTATTTACTTTCAGTGGAACAGTCTACAATGCGTGCATCAAAGGAGATCAGCAACCTCACATTTACAACTGGTTTTATATACGTGAGAATCAAAGCAGAAAGAGATAACCGGGCGCTGTTGCCTCAGTCTTCAACCTCAGTGTTGAATATAAAACTTGGGAATGCTGTCGTCACATCCCTTCAAAGTTCAAAACATCTATGTTAATAATTTAGATTGAAGAGTTAAATCTAGCAAAAGAGAAAAAGATTTGGTACTTTAGGTAAGGAAGAGTCATGTTCTTCAACAAGGTGGGATGCTTAAGCACATACACTTTCCATTCCTCCTTGCTTATTTTACCATCTTTGTCAGAATCTGCATCAGCAAATGTCTAGCAGGAACCAAATTAAATTTTAAAAGATGTCAAATAAACCAATCTGTTAAGTAACTGAGATTCCAAACAAATACACTCACTTTATCAATAATCATGGTCACAAGTTCATCAGACAAAATCATTTCAGATTCCATCAGAATATCAACCACCATTTGATGCACCTAAACATTAACAACATCAATTAAATAAGCTCAAAAGACAGTTTAAACTTGCAATGGTAGATTATTTACCTCTTCTTGCTCAATAAATCCGGTTTGTCTTAGATCATATAGCCTAAACGCAACTGCCAAAGATCAGAAACATATGCTTGAGACTGTATATTATTAATAGTAGGACATTGAATAGTTATGTTGCTGTGATTCTTACAGTCGATCTTCTCCTCAATTGGTGCGTAGGGATGAAACACACTCAACGCATGTATAAATTCCTCAAACTCTATAACCCCATTCTTCTTTTCATCGAACAAATCAAAAACCTAACCAAAACATTCATCTCAAAAAAAAGGTCCAAGAAACCATGAAAAAAGCTATTCATGTCTCTCTAAAGAACACACACACACACTCACCCTATCAAGAAAGAGGTTCTCACCGTACGGAGCTTGGAAAATCGCCAGCTGAAGCTCTTCCTACAAACAAAAGAAATATCAATATCCTCATAACCATCGAGAAGACTGACCAACTTAAGAAAAATACTTGAACTTTGAAAAGAACAGACCTTGTGAATCAATCCGTCATCAATGATGGAACAGCTCAGTTTCTTGAATAACTCATACAATGCTTCAACCTCGTTGACTGAAACTGCAAACAAATTCAAAACCAAAAGGTTAAAACTTTGGGTCCCTTAAAACTTTTGAGGTCCCAAACAGAGAAACTTGAAAAACCCATTAATAAAAAAGAAGAAACCCCCACATGGAGAATCAAGGGCAAGAAGAGACAGGTTCGCCTGCTGACATATCTGAGGCGAACGGCGGCTGCGGCAACCGAAGCATTGTCCCACGGTGGAGAACAGGAAATCAAAAATGGCAAAGAGAGGTATAAAGACGGCGCAGAGTTGCTCTCCAACGGTAAGAGAGCTTGATCTCTGCTTGTTTTTAAAAAACCAAAGGAAGAAGACTCAGACCATAACCAATCAAAATTAAGGGAGAAAAAAAGAAGAAAATAAAAAAAACAATGTCTTTCCCAGAAATTTATAGAGGAAACTCCCGGCAAGTCCATGATTCACTGGTTAACAGTTCTTCCTCCTCTTCTTCCTTCTTTGTTCTTAGAATACGGTGTTGAGATCACATCAAAAGTCTCGAAATCCTTTTGAATTTGAGGTTATAGAACCAAAAAAAGGAAAGCTCTTTCGATTTTTGCGTCACGTCATCCAAATGGAATTACGCAGATCCAATTAACTAGGCTAAGGTGTTTCGTCTTTGATGGTCCTTTCGTTTTCAGTTCAGCTGTTTTGTCTTTGCGTCTTTTGTGTTTGCGTGGTCCCACCGACATTTGTAGTTTTTGTTTATGAGTGTCGTTTTTTTGGGCTTTATTTCACTTTTCTGGGCTTTACACTCCATTATGGGCTTGTGTTTTGTGGGTTTTGGACTCCACTATTGCTCAAGTTCGTTACCATAGAGGATGGTAGTGTCGTTTTGATGTCAGATAGTGGGAGGAATGGTGAAAATACATAAATGCTTAGATTAATGTGGACTAAAGGAGATGATCTAAGGCGTTAAAGGGCGAGGTGATATCGTAATCATCAAGCTGGTTTCACTCTCCAGTCTACTGAATACGGAAGATGAAGGTAAACCCTAATAACGAATGGTCCTACTATGTCACTGTAGAAGAACCCATTACATAATCAAAATGAACAAATTCGCCCAATAGCCATCATGAAACCGAGAAAACATTTTCTATGAGGACCGGTGTCAAAATTTGGGATAAGCTATGCTGAGGTGGCACTCTAAGGGGATATATACAAATTCCTGCGAGAGCAATTGTATTTACAAGAAGATCCAAACTTTTTCTTTTTTTCTTTACAAAAGGGACACGACGCTGCAAGAGCGCCGTCGTAACTGTGTACCCGGCCCAAGAAGAGAAGGCAACCAGATAAAATTTAGCGAAGCCGAGTTGCATTCGCTGAATGGTAACGAACGACTGTGTCTGGAACGAGAGCTTCATATATTCAAGGAGTGGTGTTCTTTTCACATGGCTTCAAAGTCATGTCAGCTTGTGTCTAAACATGAACCTAGAAACATTTGGTCTGAAAGTTAGATGTGTTGGAAATCTTTTATATGTTGTTATATAGCAAATTTATATAATTGCATTTTCTTTCCAAAAAGATGGAAAGAAAATGGTTGGCTACTCTTTTTCAACATAGCAACTAATTAGTAGATTTTACATCGTTCTAATTAAGTGTTCATTCCTTGTGCATTAGTCGAGTAAGATCATGTTTGAAGCTTGATAAGAACATAATTAAGATTTTGATGAAAATTAGCAACGATTCAAGGGAACAAATTCTGATATTCCCCACATCCAAACCATGGCTCCATTTTCATCCAAAAAAACTAAGACTCGTAAATCTAGACAAGTTAGAATATCATAGTTTCACTTTCAGATATGCATATCTATTATAGCTAGGACTACTAGAGTTAATCATTCTTAACTAGTATAATAAGACGTTACATATAAGGACACATTGAACTAAATGAATACACGATTTGATAAGAAAGGAACAATACAAAAAAGAGGCCAAACTTGATTGATATTTTTGTATAAAGGTTACAATAATATTATTTATATGTATTATGTAAAATGATATGAGATTTGATGGCACAGCACAAAGACAGGAGTGGTGAGAAAAGAAAGAAGAAAAAAGCAATAACCCCAATGGATCACACATCTCATCAATTCTCCTTAAATGGCTATAAAAAGATCTCACCTCTCTTTACTTTTTTCCCTCCTTCTGATTTCTGATTATTGAAACCACCACAAGAAAACAAAAACAGAATTTCTTATTATTTTATAAATCGAATTATATAATTTTGTCTAGACACATTCATATATATAGAGACATGCAAATAGTAAAAATGTAGGGTCTCTTCCCTAATTTAAAGCCTGCAACAGAAATGAGTGCACTTCTCTGTAGTATACAGTAACACATCTGCCTTCTTCATGTATTTGGATTTGGTTTTAAGTTTCAACCATATATTTCTTGAGATGCATTACTTTCTATGATCAACATGTCTAATAAGTAAATTATATAAGATTTGATTTTTTTCTTGTTTATCTTTATCATTGCTTTGTGTCAGAAAATCTAATAGAAATATGAAATGGATTTCATTACATAAACAGAGAGAGCTCCGTACGTGATCTGGCCCTCCTTCTTTTCCACACCTCTGTCTCTTCAGCTAATTTGTTTTTTTTTTCTTTGCCTGAGAGATAGTTTATTTATTATTTGTTTGTTTTTTTTTTGCTAAAATACCTATATGTTGGTCTAGTGCTTTGAATCTTTTAGTGAGGCAAGTGATGAAGTTAAAGATACAGTTATTTTTTTCATGAAAATGTATAAAAGTAAGGAGAAGATCAAAACTTTTTGTATTGTTCGCATTCATGCAAAAGAGATTAAACCAGACTCACTTTTCTCTTTTTCAGTTTTGTTTTTTTTTTTTTTTTGCTAAAATCTTTTTCAGTTTTGTTGTATCATCTTTTTCTTTTGTTTATAATATCTAATACTTTTATTGTTGATTTCTCCTTTTTGGCTCTCTTTAGGAACATAAATTGAGAAGCTGACGAGTGAAAGGTACAGTGTTCTTTCACAGGAAAGAAGAGAAACAAGCATTTTCTTCTTCTTCAATCCTAACACACATTTTGGAAAATTTTGATGTAAGAGTTCTGTTTGCAACGGTTTGTTCTCTGAGATCTTCCCAGAGGTTCTATCAGAAGAAGAAGGATAAAGGCAACGGTTTGTTCTCTGAGATCTTCCCAGAGGTTCTATCAGAAGAAGAAGGATAAAGGCAAGTTGAACACTTTTTTATGTTCTATGGACATTTGTAGTAATCTCAAGATTTCTTCTCTGTTTAACTAGGTAACTGTTTTCACAGATATCTTTGAGTTATTACTGGTCTATGCATCATTGAGCCTACATACTGCTTTCATTAATTATTACAGATATCTTTAAAGTTTACGTATATGTTTAAATAATTACATAGTGAGACATTAATGACATAGCTCTTGCATTGAACTTCTCTGTCTCTTGCAGCATTTTACATTTAGTACCATTCTCCAAAGATTTAGTTTCTAAGATCTTCTGAAAATTCTTTGTCTGAGTCTTGAATACTTCTCTTTTTGTTAATGCAGTTTCATTACAGACCTAATGGACAACGACAACACTTTTAGTTCTCTCGTTAGTGTCATGACTAACCAAAATAATCTTCTCATGGATTTGATACCTTCAAGAGAAGATTCCACTTCATTTTCAACAATGCTTCCATGGAATTCCATGAGATTAGATCCTCTACAAATGGGTGGATTTGATATCTTCAGTTCTTTTCTCACTAATAAGTACTTATCATCTACTTCAAGCTCTATCAATGTTCAAGAAAACTTTGAGGTTATGGCTCCTCCTCCTCTTCCTCTTCCTCCATTTCATCATTTGGATCATTTAAGACCATATGATGATTCCTCAAACAACATGTGGAGTCTTGGAGAAAATAGTGGGTTTCATGCATATTCTTATGTAGAAGGTGTTGTTGGTCCTAGTGAACCAATAGCATCTACATTTGCTGAAGAAGATGTTTCTGATGAGTGCTCAGAGATTAGTCCTTATGCTGCTACTAAAATGACCTCAGAGCAAGCTTTGACCTCAGAGCAAGCTTCTTCCAGCAGCAAAGACATTTATAATAACGTCTCTCATGTTATATTTGGCTCAAAGTATCTTCACTCTGTTCAAGAAATACTATCTCAATTCGCTACATACTCCCTCCACGGCTTAGAGAATAATCCTCAATGCTATTTTTCATCTCAAGAAACTGAGTCAAGGGCTGCTGGTTCAGCTTTTACTTCACGTTTAGAGAATCAAACGGAGTTTGTTGAAGGAGGTTTTGATCAAAGACGAGCATTAGAAGCAAAGAAAACCCAGCTCTTGGATCTTCTTCAAATGGTATATATTCACACATATTATACATAAGATGGAGAATGATTTTGTTTTAAGTTTTTGAGTTGCGATTTGTCTTCAGGTGGATGATAAATATAGTCATTGCGTTGACGAGATTCATACGGTTGTATCAGCCTTCCATGCAGCAACCGAGTTAGACCCGCAGCTACACACCCGGTTTGCACTCCAAACCATCTCGTTCCTATACAAAAACCTGAGGGAGAGAATCAGCAAAAAGATACTTATGATGGGATCAGTTTTAGAGAGAGGCAAAGAGAAGTCTCAAGAAAATTCAATCATCCACCAGCACTGCCTTCTTCAGCAGATGAAGCATAAGAACCATCAGATTTGGAGACCGCAACGAGGCTTACCAGAGAAATCAGTCTCGGTTCTAAGGACTTGGATGTTCCAAAACTTTCTCCACCCGTAAGAATCTTTTTACTCATTACTAAGTCTACTTTATGATGACAATGTTAGCTAGAATTGATGATCTTGATGTATCCTTTTGATTGTAGTTACCCAACGGATTCAGAGAAACATCTTCTTGCTATACGAAGTGGATTGACAAGAAGTCAGGTAATGCATCTAACTCAAGCCTCAAGACTTTAGTCGCACGTGTGTTTAGTTACACAAATCCATGCAGCTAGTGATGAAGTGTGACTTGTTTGTTGTTTGTGTGTGATTAAAGGTATCAAACTGGTTTATAAATGCGCGGGTTAGGCTATGGAAGCCCATGATAGAAGATATGTACGCAGAAATGAACAAGAGGAAGCTGAATAACACTCACCTTCAAGGCAGTGGAGGAAGTCGTAGGATACCAAAGTCCATAATGATGACCCAAGAAAGGAACAAATAAGAGAATGATTATGTGGTAACTTGTAACGCAATCGCTACAATGTTTGTCAGACAAAACTACGTACTATGATGGTTTCATGTTATAATAGTATATACCACTTCTCTTTTATCTCAACTATTTCATTTCATTTTTTTTGGTATTTAAAACATTTTTCTTTTTGACGTCAGTATTTAAAACATGGAAAATTGGGTTGTATGACAAGGAAAAAACGCATAATTCACAGCATAACCATTTTCCTTAACGTTTCTATATACGGTGTTAACTTTATAAATTAATACTATACTGCTACTTCCTGAAACCGGCGAAATCTGAAAAGAAAAAAAAAAAATCTTAATTATTATATCCAAAATGTAAATCGTGGCTTTACTGACTTCACATCTTTCATTTTTACTTCTTTAGTACCTTCGTAGTCTTGAATTCTCTCTGGTACGGCTTCGCTTCACATCGTCATTTCCACTGGATTTGTTTTGAATTGTTGACTTCTTCTTCATTCTTTATAAACGCGTCATCTTCTTCTCGTCAGAGATCGTCGACTACAAACGGCGTTAAAGTTTCAGCGGCGAGTAGTACCAAACCGTTCCTATTCTACTTCACACCGTCGATTCTTGTCAGATCTCTGGAACTACCGTAAGTTCTCGGGTGTTTATATGTTGTTATTCATATGCTGTTATTTTCTTTTCTATTTGGGATATTTCGAATTAGGGTACTATAATTGGTAAATCTACAACCTCGTTACCATTGCATCTCGGATCTGATTTTCCGCATCGAAGTTCGCCAGTTGATTTAGGATTTGGGTTTCCCCGGTTGTTCTTATGCCTATTTTATCACCGTCTGGAAATGACATGATCTCCGTTAGGTATATTCCATTTGACTTGGAATAGAACAAAATATAGACGTTTATATTCCATTTGACTTGGAATGAAATAAATTCGAACGTTTAATCATTTTCTTTAGCTTCTGAATTCATACTTGTATTTAATATTTACATATTTTTATACTTGTATTAGGGTTTATATTTCCGTGTAGGGTTTTGTGATGATTGGAGAGAGGTTAGTTTCTAGAATACTGAGTTCGTCACTGCAAGATTAGGGTTGACATTGGATTAAGTGTCATATTTCCGTGTAGGGATTCATGATTAGTTGATAGGATTTTCGTGTATATTCCCATGTGTGGTTTAAGATCGTGAGTTATGCATATCGTTACGTCTTACATGGTTTTCATTCCACATTATTGTTATACTATACAATTTATTTTACATTTACTTTGTTATATGGATCCTAACATTTTTATCTTTCTCTTTTGTTTCTCAGGTTACAAATGAAAGATTTAGGCTGTCAAGTAGATTTTTCGAAACTGGATTTGGGCCATCTGGTGAATATATTCTCATTTATATGTAATGATGCAATGTGTATATAAGCGGAATAGATCGTGTGTACGTAAAATGGAAAGACCATTCATGTGAAATGAATTATATAATCTTTACTATTTGTTGTATTCTATTTTATTTGCAGAACATAGAATATAAATATGATTGTATAGTGCATAAGCATAAATTATGTTTTGTTGTTGTATCGTTGCTATCAAAACTAAGAATTTAAAACTCAATTTTATCATTTTGTTAACCAGATCCACATAAGTGTAAACTTCACATAAATTTCGTTAACTACAACTACATTTGGACCATCATCTTATAGTACTTCGGCCATATAGGATAGAACATTCAGTGCATATATATGTGGTCAATAGTATATACTATTTCAGATTTTAATTTTATTCAAAATATTATAATTATATTTTATAGTTTACATTTGGGTTTGGGTTTAGTGATTGAAATTTAGGGTTTAATATTTAGGAGTTGGGGTAATGTTTAATATTTAGGAGTTGTGAATGAAGTCATAATCCTATACTATTTCAGCCCTGTGGAATAAAGCATTTGATGCATATGTAAGTGGTCAATAGTATATATTATTTCTTATTTTAATTTTATTCAAAATATTATAACTATATATTATAGTTTACATTTGGGTTTGAGTTTAGTGATTGGAGTTTAGGGTTTAGTATATAGGAGTTGTGGTAATGTATAATATTTAGGAGTTGTATATGGAGTTATAATCCTATACTACTTCGACCATGTGGAATAAAACATTCAGTGCATATGTATGCGGTCAATAAACATTTACTGCAGGGAATACATCATCATCTCTGCACAACCGCACACATCAGCTTCTACGTAACTGGTTATTTTGGGTCATGTGCATACATTTATTCTAGTTTATGTAGTTCTTGTGGAGTGGAAAGAAGATTCTTCACATGTATCTATTTACGTTCATAATATATATTACATTCCATCTGACTCATGTCAAACGGAAAGTTTCGTCGTCTAAATTTGACGGTTTTACTGAACTCGGCTTGATTTTATGTAAACCATTTCGTATTTTACTTTCACCTTGCACCTTATCACGGTTCTAAAATAAAGAACAACATCACTCCATTGTAAATGAACTTACAATAAACCATTCCCACATATGTGACGTAGTATGGAAAGCAATACAATCAGAATATGATTTATGTCATCATTTTCAGATCGCCGTTATGTTACAGAGTTTCTATCTCCCTCACATCTGTTCGTCACTACTTTTGATTTATATCCTCCATCATACGTGCTCAAGACAGCTGCGCACAACGATCCCTATTATATGCGATTGTTACTGTGGCAGCCAAACCCTCCACGTCGTTCACTTTATAACAACAAATTGGCAACTTGTTACGGTAAGAGGCATAACCGGATGGAATCAAGCCAAAAAATCTGACAATGAATTACGTCAAAATCATTGTTAGTTTCTTCATTTGTCTTTGAAATCTGGCTATCTTGTAAATAAGCCCTTAAAACATTATCATCACTAAAATAACTAAGAAAACTATGTACCCATATTGGTCACCGCCGTGAACACAAACCATTAGAATTAATGACGTAATAATTAGAACGAACATGAAAAGAAAAAAAAAACAGAAAATTACTTAAACGACATCGTATTCATGTTTGACTTACTTACCTTAAGTCAACTAGTTAAAACGCAGCGTTTTATTTTTGTTTCATCTGACTCAAGTAAGAAAGTCGAAGAACAGACAAAGTTCGAGTTCTGTCGGAACCATCTCGACGGCGAATGGAGGAAGACAGAGCGGTCGTGATCGGAGGCGGAGCGTCTCGATACGCGCTGAAGCCAACGCGTATAAACAGCGAGGACATACTAATCTGCGTCGACGTGGATGCGGAATCGATGGCGGAGATGAAGACGACGGGAACTAACGGGAGGCCTTTGACGAGGATGGAGTGCGTCAAGCAAGCTATCATCCTCTTCATCCACAATAAGCTCTCCATCAACCCGGATCATCGCTTTGCTTTCGCTACCCTCTCCAAATCAGCCGCTTGGGTATGTGAGAGATTCAGGGGTTTCTTTCGATTCATTAGCAATGCTCCGTAAAGTTTTGATTTTTAGATGAAAAAGTTGAATTCTTGATGTTGGGTGGAGATAAAGTTTGCAACTTTACATTGATTCAGTTAGATATGAATCGAGAAGAAGAAGTTGTGTTTGTGTATAATGAGAAGCTATATAGTTCTAGTTCTTGATGCATAACATAAGCTTCACTGCTGACTTGTGTCATCTAAATTGAACCTTGAATGTCTTTTTCCATCTAGTTACTGGTTGTGTGGGAAAGAAAGTTAATGTTTAGATCCTCTCTGCTGAGTCTGCCTGCCATCTAAATTAAACTTGAGTCCTTTTGTGTTTCAGCTTAAAAAGGATTTCACAAGCGATGCCGCATCTGCTATTGCTTCTCTAAGAGGATTGTCAGCTACTAAATCCTCTGGTCGAGCTGATCTCACACAACTGTTCCGTGTAGCGGCTCACGAAGCCAAAATCTCCAGAGCACAGAACCGGATCTTGAGAGTGGTAAGTTTATTTTCTTCACTAGCCACGTCCTGAAAAAGCTATTTTACTGATCTTGTTTATACCTCTCTTCAGATTCTCATATACTGCAGGTCATCCGTGAGGCCAACTCACGAGTGGCCATTAAAGCAGAAGCTCTTCACTCTGGATGTTATGTACCTTCACGACAAACCGAGTCCTGATAACTGTCCTCAAGATGTGTACGACTCTCTCGTTGATGCTGTAGAACGTGTTTCAGAGTATGAAGGCTACATCTTTGAGAGCGGTCAAGGGCTTGCGAGGTCTGTTTTCAAGCCCATGTCGATACTGTTGTCGCATCCTCAGCAAAGATGTGCTCAAGATGATCTCGACATCCCCAAGTCTCTTGCAAAGAAGGTGCCTGTGGTTGAGGCAGCAAGTGTTGATGATAATCAGATTCCTCAGGCCATGAGCCAATAATAAATGGCTTTTTTTCTTAACAGTAAGACAGCTCCAATCATATCTCCAAATTTCGCCACAAAAACAAAGTTTATTTTTCTTAAGGTTGTGCATATTTTAAATCACTAAAAACAAGTGTTCTTTTGAACTTTTACTTCTGAACTTTTATCTTCACCACATATCTCTCACCATTGGCAAACAACCTTTTGCATTCTTCAGTAGTGAGCTCATGAGAAACATATGGCTTTACCAGTCACCTGAACTGCATAGATACTTTCTACCCATTGTTACGGTATCAACAATCGTGATACGCTTTGTAACCGCATATATCCAGTCACTTGGGGAGAGAAGTTCAAATTTCTAATCATCGAGTGCATATCCTTTGCAATCTCATATTGTGGGGGTTGATGATAATTCTTATTGGATGGATACGAATGTTGTTTTTGAATCCAGATATAGTTTTGTGATATTAAGTCAATGATTTTATAATTTTAGTTGAAATTTTGACTATTCCCAATATATTAATCGAGAAGCATTTGAAAATATGTAACCGTAATTTTGTATTAATTAAAAAAGACCCCTTACTTATGTGGCACATCTAAATGCTTTCTAAATCTTTTTTCTAAGAATTCTAGAACACCTAATATAAACTATAGTTTAATCTAAAGTTGTCCCGTTTTTCCATAATTATATAACACTAGAGAACATTATATTAACCTAAAATATAAGAAGTATGTATTCTTTCCTTAAATAAAAGCTACGGAATTACCTAATATGATTTACATATATATCGCAATTAATGATTATGAATAATAAAGATTTGATAACAATTTTTCCCTCCTTCTTCATTTTTGTTTAATTTTATATTATTAAAAAAATTAAACAATTACATTAACCATATAATAGAAAAATTAGATTTTTTCTTATATGTTATATTTTGAATTTTTTAAAATGACTTTAAATTAAAAAAAATGAGGAAACCTTATATGTTATATATATTTTTTTTAAAAACGACTTTAAAATACAAAAATGAGGAAACCTTATATGTTATATTTTTCTTATATGTTAGATTTTTTCTTATATGTTATATTTTGAATTTTTTAAAACGACTTTAAATTACAAAAATGTAAATTTTCCTTAAGTATACGACTAAAAACATTAAAATGACATGTATCAATTCGATGATTGATTTGAAAGCTTTCAAAACCATATGGAAGATAAAAGTCAAAATAATTGAACTGTGGAAACAATACTGTTCACTTTTTAAAGAATGTGTTCGATGGAAAAAATAAAGTTTTTATGTCATAATTTGTTTAATGTCCACTAGAGAACATTATATTAACCTAAAATATAAGAAGTGTGTATTCTTTCCTTAAATAAAAGCTACGGAATTACCTAATAAGATTTACATATATATGGCAATTAATGATTATGAATAATAAAAATTAGATAACAATTTTTGCATCCTTCTTCATTTTTGTTTAATTTTATATTATTAAAAAAAATAAACAATCACATTAACCATATAATAAAAAAATAGATTTTTTCTTATATGTTATATTTTGAATTTTTTTAAATGACTTTAAATTATAAAAATGAGGAAACCTTATATGTTATTTTTTTTAAATGACTTTTAAATACAAAAATGAGGACACCTTATATGTTATATATTTTTTATATGTTAGACTTTTTCTTATATGTTATATTTTGAATTTTTTAAAACGACTTTAAATTACAAAAATGTAAGTTTTCCTTAAGTATACGACCAAAAACATTAAAATGACATGTATCAATTCGATGGTTGATTTGAAAGCTTTCAAAACCATATGGAAGATAAAAGTCAAAATAATTCAACTATGGAAACAATACTGTTCACTTTTTTTTAGAATGTGTTCGATGGAAAAAAATAAGGTTTTTATGTCATAAATTGTTTAATGTCCAATCCGATCAATCCATGATATATTAATCATAGTTTTGTACCATAATTTTTAATAAAAATTGATCCGATCCATCGGAAAGAAATTATATAATAACAACAAAAAAATATTGTATATGTATAAATAAAATGATCAAATATACAAAAGAAATTATCGATAATATATACAAATAAACTCACCCGCGCAGGTCTTATCCTAGTTATGCATTAAATAATTGGGGTTTTATTAACGGACGATAAAAGCTAATGGAATTTGGCTTTGATTGGTAACTGTGCCGAATAGCGCATGAAGCGCGATTCCACAAGTATTTTGCCAATCAACAAAATATTGCGGAATGAAAAAAAAATGCAAAAACGCAGGTTTGTATTTTTGCTAACTAAAATATTAAGAGAAATTCCATTAAATGGAAAAGTGAGTTTTAGAAGATTATGGTGGAAAAAATTACAAAATCATCACTTTCATATTATTAAACTATATGTAATACTATTTTAAAATTTAAAATACATAGCAATAAAAAATTTAATGATAAATAGTTATGTTGTAAATAAAGTTATAATATAATTTGCATATTATTAAATGTCAATCTATTATTAAAACGTATTGAAAGATAAACTAGATATTTATAATAAGAACTAAAATATTTTTAAATAAATTTTAGTTATTTTCACATTTTGTAATAACTAGTTTAATTATTGATATTTATTTTTATTATAACAAACAGAATACCATATAAAATAGTTTGATCAATTTAATATGTATTCTACCATTCCGCAAATTTTAAATTTTTCTGCGACTTAATTAATTTTTTTCGCAGATCAACTATTTTTTCCGCGAACAATAGTTACCAATCAGAGCCGTAAGACAAACTGAAATGTTCTTTTAATAACAACTTCAAGACGATATTTTATAGAAGCTTTTTCCACACAAAAAAAAACACATACAAAGGTCCAATTTTGAGTTCATTTAGATGTTTGATATAATATAAAATAATTAGAATTGTGTAACTGCTCTTATCTTTTTATCCCGATAAGCATCTCAACAAACTCATCATATGAATACAGTTCAACAAGCTGGCTGGTTAGTGTTTGCTTGCTCGGCCAGCTTTCCAAATATAGTTTGTCCCCTTTTCATGTCTTCGTTAATTTAATTTCATAGGATTTAATTATATCGTCATGGTTTAATACATGGAGATAATTTATGGAAAATGTGTGGTTCAGAGAAGGTTGAGCTTTTAATATTACAAATCGTCTCGGGTTGTAAAGTCAAACATATTAATCAAATCGTTTGAAAACGAATATATTTCGTAAAACGCTAATTGTCTTGCGGTCCCATGTTAGTATGATATGATGGCACTATAAAACTTGATATTAGAAAATAACAACCGTAGATGTATTATTAGTGTGTGATTTATCAATTGCTGCAACTAAGTAGGAGGCGAGCAATGTAGTTGTCACCTGCCCTCCAATCTCTCAAATATATATTTTCCTCTATAATTTACTTTATAATCGAGTTATTCTATTTTAATAGAAACTAGATTTTGACCCGCCCTTAAAAGGGCGGGTATATATTTTGTTTTACGTTTTTGTTGAAATTTAATTTTTATATTTGTGTTTTGAGTTATATATATGTTTTTCTTTGTATAATATTTATCTTAAATGATTAATAATTTTTTTTAATAATTGTATTAAAATAGTTGGACCACACCTATATTAATAGGTCACGTTCCTATTTTAATAATATTGATTATAGAAAAAAAATAGATTTAGGTTGAAAATGCTCTAACTGGTGACAGATTTTCTCGTACGCTTCTCGTTATTTTTGGGAGAAACTAAAAGTATACTAAATCACAAACTACGCTTCTTGTTAACGCCACTCATGTTTATATCAGTGTACTTTAATGTAGCTTCCAATGAATTTTCATCTTTTTGATGTTTAGGTTAACAGAGTTATGGCATAAACACAAACCAGACTTTTTATTTTTATCGGAAACAAAGCAAGAAATTGAGTTTGTCGAGAAATTTCAAGCTCATTTCGGATTTGATAATCTGGTCATAGTGGACCCAGTGGGACGAAGTGGTGGATTGGCATTTTATTACAATAATGAGTTCCAGGTTAATATTCTATATTCAAGTAATCGAATGATAGATGTGGAAGCAGTGGCGTTGGGGAAAACGGTATATATGACGTTTGTGTATGGAGATCCAGTTCAAGATTTGCGAGAACGAGTGTGGGAACATTTAACTAGATATGGAATTTCCCGATCCGAGCCATGGTTTATTATTGGTGATTTAAATGAGATTACAGGAAATCATGAAAAAGAAGGTGGAGCTTTGAGAAGTGCGAATTCATTTGTTCCTTTTAACAACATGATAAGGAATTGTGGTTTACTGGAGTTTCCTGCCAAAGGAAATAAGTTGTCATGGCAAGGAAGAAGAGGGAAAGGAAAAGGGGCAGTAACGGTTAGATGTCGTTTAGATCGAGCATTGGCAAATGAGGAGTGGCACACGCTATTTCCCTGTTCCTATACAGAATATTTAGGGTTGGTGGCATCGGATCATCGTCCAGTGGTGGCTTACATAGAAGATAAAGTTATCAGGAGAAAAGGACAGTTTAGATTTGATAAAAGATGGGTAGGACAAGAAGGCCTTATGGAATCAATCACTATGGGATGGTCTGATAATAGTGGAGGAACAAGAGCGGGTTTAGTGGCAAAAATTAGCAATTGCCGTCATGAAATAGCAAAATGGAGGAAAAATAATCCACCTTATGGGAAGGAGAAAATATCAGATTTAAAGAAGGCTCTAGAGGAGATACAAACAGATGATACTAGATCTCAGGAGGATATTTTGGAAGTGTCTAGAAAGTTACAAGAGGGATATAAGGATGAAGAGGAGTACTGGCATCAAAAAAGCAGAAATATGTGGTATTCATCTGGGGATCTAAATACAAAATTTTATCATGCATTAACTAAACAAAGAAGGGTTCGTAATAGGATAGTAGGGCTATATGATGGTGATGGCAATTGGATTACAGAGGACAACGGAGTAGAGAAAGTGGCGGTTGACTATTTCAAAGAATTATTCACTACAACTTCTCCATCAGGATTTCAGGAATTTCTCTCAGAGGTAACACCGGGCATAACTCCACAAATGAATCAACGTCTAATGAGGATAGCGACCGAGGAGGAAGTCAGAGATGCTCTATTTATGATGCATCCAGAGAAGGCACCAGGACCGGACGACATGACAGCTCTTTTTTTCCAACACTCATGGCATATTATTAAGGGAGATTTGGTGGAGATGGTGATTGATTTTTTGGTTTCTGGAGAATTGGATTCGAGGTTAAATATTACTAATATTTGTATGATTCCAAAAACGGAGAGACCTATAAGGATGACGGAGTTGCGACCCATTAGTTTATGTAATGTAGGGTATAAAATTATTTCAAAGGTTTTATGTCAGCGTTTGAAATCGTTGCTACCCTCTCTAGTATCAGAAATGCAATCGGCTTTTGTGGCAGGACGACTGATTTCTGACAATATTCTTATAGCACAAGAAATGTTTCATGGATTACGGACTAATGAGGCATGTAAAGGAAAGTATATGGCAGTAAAAACGGATATGAGTAAGGCCTATGATAGAGTAGAATGGGAATTTATTAAGGCATTACTACAGAAAATGGGGTTTCATGAACATTGGATTAAACTAATGATGGAGTGTATATCATCGGTTCAATATCGGGTCCTTTTAAATGGACAGCATAGGGGTCTCATTGTGCCACAAAGGGGTTTACGACAAGGAGATCCTTTATCTCCATATTTATTCATTTTGTGCACCGAGGCTTTAATAGCGAATATCAAGAAGGCAGAGAGGGAAAAACAATTAACAGGAATCATGGTGGCCAGAGCATGTCCTTCAATATCTCATCTCCTTTTTGCGGATGATAGTCTCTTCTTCTGTAAGGCTCAAAAGGAAGAGTGTTACACAATTCTAAGGATTTTAAAGGACTACGAGAAAGTTTCAGGTCAACTAATAAACTTTGATAAGTCTTCAATTCAATTTGGGCATAAGATTGAAGAATCTATCAAGCAGGAACTAAGAGATATTTTGGGCATACAGAATTTGGGAGGGATGGGAAATTATCTAGGTCTGCCGGAAAATCTTGGGGGCTCTAAGATACAGGTTTTTGTCTTTGTACAGGATCAGCTAAATAAGAGAGTCAATGGTTGGACTTTTAAGTTCTTCACGAAAGGAGGAAAAGAAGTGATTATTAAATCAGTGATTACGGCTTTGCCAAATCATGTGATGTCTTGCTATCGTTTACCCAAGGCTACTGCAAAAAAACTGACTAGTGCGGTCGCGCAATTTTGGTGGAGCCCTGGCGGCAACACAAGAGGAATGCATTGGAAATCGTGGGATAAAGTATGCATCAGTAAGGCTGATGGAGGTTTAGGGTTTAAAGACATCACTGATTTCAATACAGCGATGCTTGGTAAACAGTTATGGCGACTGATAGAGAAACCAAATACTTTAATTTCTCGAGTTTTTAAAGGTCGGTACTACAGGAATGCATCACTCCTGGATCCGATTCGTTCATATTCTCCGTCATATGGATGGCGAAGTATTGTATCTGCTAGATCTCTGGTAAGCAAAGGACTAATCAAAAGGGTGGGAACAGGATCATCTATATCAGTATGGAATGATCCTTGGCTCCCAACCACTCGCCCGAGACCAGCCAATAAAAACCAACACAATCTTTACCCAGACCTCACAGTGGATTCTCTTATAGATCCTCATTTGCGAAGATGGAATTCGCCGGCACTACGGGCTTTGGTGGACCCACAAGATGTGAAATTGATAGAAAGTATACCATTGAGTAGAACTCGGATGGCTGACCATGAAGGATGGCATTTCACAAATAATAGAAAATATACTGTTAAATCTGGATATCAGGTTGAAAGGATATACCCAGATAAGGAAAAACCCCCATTAGTGTTTGGGCCCACAGTGGATATTTTGAAGGCATATTGTTGGAAAATAAGGTGTGCCCCGAAACTTAAACATTTTCTATGGCAATTGGTGACAGGATGCATTGCTGTTAAGAAAAATTTACATGGGCGAGGGATACCCGGAGATATATGTTGTGCAAGATGTGGAGCAGATGAGGAATCGATTAACCATGTCTTTTTTGAATGTCCCCCTGCACTTCAGGTATGGGCACTTTCGAAGATCCCAACAAATCCAGCTATGTTCCCCACAAGCTCTCTATTTGTGAATATGGATCATCTCTTTTGGAGAGTTGTCCCACAAATGGAGGATCATCAGTTTGCCTGGATACTTTGGTATATCTGGAAAGGAAGAAATAATAAAATATTTAGTAATATTGACGTGGATCCTATGGATACACTTAAACTGGCGGAAACGGAATCAAAAATATGGGCTGAGGCACAAATATTGAATGATAAAAAGAGGACGACACATATAGAGGCTAATATTCTTCCGTCAATTCCAGGAAGATGGTGTTTTACGGATGGATCCTGGAAAGAAAATGAAAGTTTCTCAGGTCAAGGGTGGTACTAGAGCTGGGAATTTGGGTCATTACCCGCGGGTCCCGCCCCGTTTGATCCGCCGCGGGGCGGGTGCGGATCGATCGATTTACAAATTTCAGCATGCGGGTGCGGGTGCGGGTTGAGTCAATTTTTAGCGGGGCGGGTGCGGGTCAACCAAATTTGAGTCGCGGGTACCCGCCGACCCGCAAAATAAAAAAAAATATTATTTTTTTTCTAATTTTTTTTAAAATACATAAAAATAAAAATAAAAATATGTAAAAAATATATAAATTAATGAAAATTATATAATTTAAATTATAAATGTATAATTTTTATTATAAAAAGTAATTAATTGATAATAAAAATAATTTTTTATTAAATTTAATATTATCTGCGGGCCCCGCGGGTTACCCGCAATCTTAGCGGGGCGGGTGCGGGTTTACGATTTTTCTTTCGCGGGTTATGCGGGTCGGAATTTTGAGTTTAAAAAACAGAGTCGATCCGCGGGTTGGCGGGTCATGCGGGGCGGATTAACCCGCGAACCCAGCCCTAGGTGGTACAGCACATTAGAAGGATTTGCGGGACTAATGGGAGCAAGGAATGTCCGGGCTTCACTCACTCCTCTCCATGCAGAGATGGAAGCTTTACTATGGGCTATGAAATGCATGAAAAACTTAAGACAATTTCAGGTTACATTTGCGACGGATTGTTCTCAATTGGTGAAGATGGTTTCGGAACCAGAAGAATGACCAGCGTTTGCAAGTTATTTGGAAGATATACACATCCTGAAAGAGAGTTTTACTAGTGCAGAGATTATCTATGTACCAAGAACGCAGAACAAAAAGGTGGATAGCTTAGCCAGAAGTGGTAGGAAGAAAACGTCTTTTGTAGTTCACATGGATCAATATCTCCCTGTGTGGTTCACAGAGTCAATATGAGTATGTAAAATTGATGACAAAAAAAAAAAAAAAAAAAAAGGTTAACTTATAATTACTAAACAAATATGTCAACATTTACGAACACCGTCGGTGTCGGACCCAGAACTAATTTTGACTGGTGTCATGAATATGAGTTTTAGCCCAACCTAATGTATAATTTGGAAATTTTTTAAAAATATGGGGTCAGGGTATATCGAACCCGTGTTTTAGGGGGGTCAAAGGAAGAGTTTTGAACCAAATGAGCTGAGAATCCTTTAATGTCCTATGTAATAAGCTAGATTTTTATAATTTTACCGGTGTCAGGTGACCCCATTCCTTTGAACGTGGGTCCCCCCCTGAACACCGTTGTATGTATATTTGAGATATTCTCCAACATATACTCACAGTCCTCACAAATAGATATCACTAAAACTCCATGTGGCATTTTCAGTTAAGAAAGCTCTTCACAAATGATTTCTGAAACCAAGATTGCGATTTATAGAAAACAAATGCTTAGTATAGCTAAATTAAGCAACATTCTTGCTCGTAAACTTGTCCTCTGTACTTGCTAGTGGAGCCATATGTCCAGAGATTCTAGTTCACCCAAGTTGTAGGTCACGACATCAGGATAACTTAAAAATCACCAAAACATAAAACAAAGATGCATGGCTTTAGGATGACGATGCCAACATGTGTGACATTCGTTCTCTCACGACATCTCTCTGTGTACGGACGGCATAAATTTCTAACATAAAGAGAAAAATGAAAATATTTTTTAATAACGTTTGACTAAAATATTAAATTGGGAATCCAATTAATCAAAGGTTGGAATCCTACAAGATGACACATCATGTGCCTCTCTAATTGAGCGGCGGGGTAGTCTATGAATATAAAACAACAACAAAATTTTTATGTTGACTTTACATCTCACAAAATTGTTATTGTCTTGATGTCATATAGCTAAAATGATTATAGAACTATATATGATAAATAAAATAAATTATATATAAAGGTAGGCCATTTTACAGTTTGGATCAAGGAAAATGTAGCAAATATATCATCATCCTTTTTACTTCAATGATAAGTTTGCTTTTGTAAATTGCTATACATACGATAGATGGTATGAATATAGTTCTCAATAGGAGACCAACTAGTTCAATCTATATATATATAAAAATGTGCCTCTCTCCTTAGAGAGCCACGTCACTAAATCAAGCTCCCATAGTCTTCCACGTGTCCAACGCTGCGTTTCATTTGTTAATTTTGTGGGCTTTTGGCATGGCTGAATAAACCCATCCCTAATTATCTTCTAACATGTCCAATGGAAAATTAGGGTTCATCTCCGCCATTGAAGAGATCAAGTTGCTGAGTTCGAGTTGATGAATCTGTTCGTAGATTTCGATCACGTCGTCTGATCTTATTTCTCATCAACCGAAACGCTCTCAGTTACAGATTCATCGCATTAAACATCTTCTTAACTCCATCAACCATATCTAGCCTTGAATGCGAATTTCCCTTCTGCAAGGCGGTGTCACTGAGCGTATAAAAGGTAAGCCTTTCCCCTCTCAAAATCATATTCTTGATCTGTTGATTCATGGGGAAATGGCTAACTCGAAAGTTCTTCTTTCTGATTTGAAATCTGGTAGTTGCTGCGGTTATGGGAGGCGAGAGACGTCAGGCGCGGTGGGGATTTCTTCTCGCTGACAAAGGGAAACCGGAACTGTTACGGGCTACATTCAACCGATTCTTTTGGATTTCTTCTTAGATCGTTATGGGCGTCGATATGCTCTCCTTGATGCCAAGGTAGCTCCGGGGATTTAAAAGAACAAACCCAACTTTTTCCTTTAAGATTTACAAATCTTATCATTTGAGTTAAATCTCATATGTAAGATTTTTGCTTCAGTAGATTTTAGTTTTCAACAATGTTTTTGTTTTAAAAAGTAGATTATTGTATGATAGTTTTAAACAATTTGCAGGATATTACTGAAGAAAAAAAATCTTATCCATGCCCAACGGAGTGGTTATTCGGTGTTGATATTGACATATTGTAAAGAAATAGGAAGAGTTTTCACGGTTTCACAGCAAGCCCAAATATACTTTGTTTTTGTATCATCTGGAGATTCCTTTGAGAAGAAGAGGAATAGAGTTCTTTTGGTTCGATGGGAAATTGGGTCAGAAGTCCGAAGAGAAGGTGCTGAAGGATTCAATGAAACCATCACAAAACAGTAAGTAAATGGATAAGTTTCTGATAAAAAATTTTTTTTGAATCGAGCATAAAGCTAAATATATTTATGATTATATGATGTATCAGGTTCTGCTTCTGTCTCTGAAACCTGGAGTCGAATTGAATCTAACCGCATTTTCACACGTCTTCTTAACGGTACCATTTCTCTTCAACCTTACGTTAAAATTCAACTTGATTATGGAGAGATGATGGCTGCTCTGTTTTTTGAAATGCTTATGATCCATCAGCGGAAGAGCAATCGATCATATGAGAACTAATCGCGTAGACATAGCAGCGACACTGTTTAGAGTTCCGTGAGTGAGAACAAGATCGTAATAGGCAGTACAATGCCTGCTTTATTGAATCTTCTCTTGAACGGGACCCGAGAGCAGCTGTGGCAGCATTGTTCAATCTCTGCATTGATCAGGGAAACAAAGGCATAGAGATGATAGCCGGCATAGTAGCTACATTGGTTGAGATGCTAAGCTTTGAAGTTACATGGCTGTGGTTCCCATTGCTTGCACAATGCCAAGAATATTGACAAATCCCTCCGGCTTAGAAAGAAGGTCAAACCCACTCAGGGTTGTGAGGTTTCAGTTAAAGAATAATAAGATGCCTGAGCCAAAAGTGCCGGTGAGGTTCGATCTTGATGATCATGAGCAGGAACCAAAAGAGAAGTCTGTGGAAGAAAGAGAGGGTTTGAAAACTGTTGAATGGGAGGTGGAAGTTGTGAGGTTCAAATCAAGCTGACGAAGAAAAAAGCTCTAACTAAGGCTATTACAAACCAAGACGAAACCACGAAGATCGTATTATTGTATTTTAACTAGCGTGGATCCGATAGTTAGAGCTTTATGTCGAAACCGAGAAGATCGTATTACTCCCTCCGAAGGTACTCCTTTCAAACTCATTTATTCGTTTCTTGCTTTTAGATCGTACATACATGATTCGAACTGTTCAAGAAATGCATCAAACAATGTTGACCGTATACTTCTTGCCCATAGCGTTGTTCATGGTGCAATGGCAGGTTACACTAGCTACATCAGTAGTCTTATCAAATGGAAGACAAACATACATTCTTTAAAGCGTAAGTTACTGACACATATCAAATGGGTTTTTCGCTTTCAATCCAGGAAGAAGCCGAGTTGTGATTATGGATGTTTCAATGGGATAATCTGGTTCGACATAACAGAGGTCTTGGAATCGCCCTGACCTGTTTTTTTTGTTGTGGTTGCAGAGTATAACATAGAAACAGAACAATATGGTGGTTACGGATAGGATGTGGACAAGGTTAATGTTTTAGACGAATCAGCTCAGTTTTTAGGCCCTACGGATATAATCAAGGAGAAGAAAGAGGTGCCGGAAAAGCTACTTAAGAAAACTGGTATGGAGTTTTTGATTTTCCTACGGCTTCTTAAAAGATCGCTAAGTGAAGCTCAGAAAAGCATGTATTTCTAAAACATGTGATATTCAAAGTTTCTTTGAAACAATATGTTCTAGCGATTTACGCATATTTGTATCATTTTTTGTGTGATGAGTTTTAACACTTCAGCTATATTCTCTTATTACTGTGCTCAAGACGAAGCAGAACTGTCTAGATGGTAGATAAAAGCTTCACGTTCTACCCTACAAATAAGTGAAGAAGAATGACCAAAATTATTTGTTCAAAAAAAAAAGAATGACCAAAATTAATGATTATTTTTAACACTAAGAATTGTCATTGTCGTCAAGGACAAAATAAAGAATTAGTAATATAAAAGTGGCTTCATTGTGTACGGTGTGTTATGATTCTGTAAATAGCACAGATTGTATTGTTTATCACATTAAAAATATATTCTCATTATCGAATGAACAGAAAAACAATTAATCTATTTCACTTTTTATATATATTTTAGATAAGTTATTTTGTTTCTAAGTTTCCACAGGAAAATAACCTAATTCTCAGTATCAATGTTGCAGGAAGTGAATTTTTTAAAAATATTTTTAAGAATGGGTTCATTTTCAATTCAATTAATTTATTGGCATAAATATGTTAACATATAATCTTTTTTCAAAATTCATATAATAAAATATAAAATACATAAATTTATTGCAATTTTTAATATTATCGTGACATCATATTTACATACAAAATCTAAATTTACAGAAATTATCAAAAGTTCAAAAAATTAAAAAAGTATTAGAATAAACAAAAAATTACATCATCCCAACATATAATGTTTTTCAAAATTCATATAATAAAATACAAATACATATACTTATTGTAATTTTTAATATTTTCATACATGCAAAAAACAAAATTTATAAAGATTATTAAAAGTTTTAAAAAATAAATTAAAGAAAGTATTAGAAAAACAAAAAAATACATCATCCCAACCTAAAATAAACAGAGTTCAACAACATAAAAAAATAATTTATATCTATCTTCATCTTCTTTACTATTACTCACTATCTTTGGTTCCATAAAATATAACCTTATTTTAAATAGTTAAATATAAAAATTAACTACATCAAAAACACATTAAAATTATAGTATTCATTTATAGAAAACTACAAAATATTAATTTAAAACTGTAAAATTTTAGAAACTAACAAAAAATCAAACTATTTACATAATAGTAAACAAATACTATATCTCAACTTCAAAATTTGTAACTTTCTTATCTTCTTTACAACTAGGTAATGACCTTAGACGAATTAAAATATTTGAAATGATATTATAACTATACATTTAAGTGTTGATTTACAATATAAACAATATATTTATATTTTTAATATTTTATACAGTTTTAAATATCATATTCAGCCTAATATAAAACGTAACGAATGCATTCGTACAAATTGATAATTATGAGAACCACTAACATATTCTTGAAAACCAAAAATATAGCAATTCACAATTATCCAACAAACTATGAATTCATAATTATTATAAAAAAAAAAAGAACACCTACACCTAATCCACCCAATATGATAAGTTATAGGCAGCAATTTATTAATATAAACACAAACATCGAAATCAAACATAATTAATCTTAACATACATAATCTCTAATCCTTGCACACCTTAATATTATTAAAAACTACATACGTTATTATACAATTCTCTTGCAAAAACTTATCAAAAACACACACAATGAAAATATACAATTACATAGTTACATATATCATAAGTAAAGTAAATCCCGCCCGTAGGGCGGGCCGACCCTAGTAATATATATAAAAAAGGCTATACAATTATTGAATAAAAAGGATGTGAGAGTTGACGAAGTTGTATCGCTTGATATGTCCAAAAGGCCAGGAGGGACCGGCCTAATCTGTACTTACAAAGGCCATACGTCATCTTTTTTTAAATACTCCTTTTGTTTATAAATTTACTAGGTGTTTTGACCCACCGGCGGATATAATCATCTTACAAATATTATTATTTTATGTTTTATTAATCTAAAAATCGGTATAATAAAACTCTAATTGGCGAACATGTTGAAAAAAAAAATTATGATGAATTATTTGTTCCTCAAAATTTATAACAGTTATGTTAAAATTTTAGTTAGATTATTGGAAGGTAGATCCCACTTTTTTCTTCTAAATTCCACATGGATGAATGAATTTATTGGAAAAAAAATTTCAATGCAATTTTGATAAGGAACAAATTGAACAAAAATTCTTTTTTTTTTCAATTTCTCAAATGAATTTTTTTAACTCTTTTAATGGTCACCAACTAAAGCTATAGTGTTTCACGGATTAAACTTAAATTGGTTTAAAGTTAAAATAAGAAAATTTGTTTTGAACTTAGTCACAAGTTAAGTTATTATTTATGATTTTAAATAGTTAAATCAAACATCAAATTATTTATATATGTCAAAAAACGTTCAGCAAACTATGCACTTATTATTGTGTTAAAAAATTTAAAACACTCATATATTAGAAATAGTTTAGAAAATATCTTTATATAAATATTTTTTTGACTAATATTTAACTATAAATTGTTTTATATCTTAATTTTTTAACTTTATAATAAAAAATATTATTTTCAGATAGCAATACAATATATATAAGAATTCTCTTAATTTTTAAATATATTTTCACAATTTTATTATATTAGTTTATAATTAATTATTTAATATAACATGTAAATTTAATATTATTAAAGTAAAATTCGTGTTTTATTATATAAAATTCATTACGGGTTTTGTGAAAATTAATAAATATTCAGTTAAAAACTAATAATAAATAAATGACCTATATAAAAGCTTAAAACCTAAAAAAATATGAAAAATAAGAAAATAAGAATTTTATCATAACATATAGATTTAAATATTATTAAATCAAAATTCGTTTTTAATTATATATAAAATTCATTATGGATATTTTTTAAAATTAATAAATTAGTGATTCAGCTAAAAATTATTAATAAATCAATGACTAAACTAAAACCTCATAAAAACATGACAAATAAACAAAATTGACTAAAATCATGGAAAACATGACAATTAAGCAAAATCAAAATAATTATATATCTAATTACATATTTTATAGTTATATTATTTAACTTAATAAATTATGTACTCGACTAAAAATTATTAATAAATTAATGAATCAGTTTAAATCTAATTAAAACATGACAAATAAACAAAATTACATAAGATTATGGAAATCATGACAAATAAACTAAATCACTTCATAAATAATAGTATAGATATATGACAAATATCATTTTAATTCATTTTAAACTTTGTTAAAGTTCAAAAATTGTTCTTAGTATATAATTGTAATAATAATAAAGAGTACACAACTACGTACAAAACATTACACATCACCAAAGATATGAATCGACAATATTGTGTTTGCAAATTTACTTTCATGATTAGTTGATAAAATTGAGTTTAATATAAAGAAAAGTGTTAATCAAACAAAAGGCAAACGACTAACAACTTTGTTGATTGGCATTAGAGAAGTCTTGTGTAGACATTATTGTGCTATATGATGAACTATTAAAGATCTGCCTGGTCTATAATTAGGCTTTCGGAGTGAATTATCCCCACTAGTCCGTTTAGTTTTTACATGATCTTCGTTTATCGTCGTATTTTTCATATGATATATTAAGAAAAACCAATCTTTGAGTTTTGACAACTGCCAAGGCTTAACTTGAAACTTGGGAAGATCATAATGTTTGATAAGTAATTTAGCATACTAATCAATTGATTTGTCAGGTTTTAAGTGGTCTATGTAATCCTCAATTTCTATATTATTTTTTAATTTAATACTAGCAAACTTCCTTTGTTCACATATCTGGACACATGACTTTTCCTTTAACTAGATATATATATTTGACAACCAAAAATGCGAATACAATATTTTATGCGTCTAACTTGTTGGCACTGACAAAGAACATGAATCCCGTCGTAATTTTTGTTAATAACTTGAAACCCGTATTAATATTCTCGAATAAACCAATTAGTAGTTTAATCAAGATACTAATCACACGTCACGCCCGTACCGTGTGCCCTTTCAATAGAATATTGGGATGGTCTAGATAATATATTCAACTAAATATAGTTAACTACGTTTTTGTAAGTTGTAATACGTTGTCAGTGCCACCAGGAGCCACATAATTGTGTTATAATAAAAGAAGCTGTATTAAAATCTTAAATTGCCATTTCAAATAATTCGGAGTATGATGAGTATCTCATTCGCAGGGTCGACTCATGTGACTTATTCTTTTGTTTTAATTGACTGCATCCATCTATTACAATTAAGGGGTGTATTCAGTATAACATTTGAGGTGATTTGATTTTTAAAGGAGTTTTAGATTATTTCAATTAGTTGCAGATATTTAGGTGATTTTTGTTAAACCATTATAGATTATAACCTAAAACCATGAGATTTGAGTTTTAATTTTTTTAACTAAAAAACTTCGCCCAAACACTTGAAAACTTTAAAACTCCACAACTTAAAATATTTTCAATAACAATGGATTTTAGAGTACTCTACGAAATGTTAAGTTCAATAACAGTGGATTTTAAATGAATTTTTAAAATTCATGTTTGAATAACAGTGGATTTGTCATTTTAATACAAATCACCTAAAAATCTCAGTTGAATACACCCCCTTAGGAATCGTCTATATAGAAACTAATGCTTTGACATTTTAGATTATGTTTGCATTTATACATAATTTTCTAAACTAATGTTGTTAATTGTATGAATAATGATATATATTTATCAGTCCTATGCAGTGTTCTAAAATGCACTAGGCGTTCGTTACGCGTTAGATGATTGTATAGCGCCTAGCCGTATAGGCAGATGCCTAAACGGGGTATATACGGATATATACTTATACACGAAATACAAGTATAAGATTAATATATACACATTATTTTTGAAAAAAACTGAACATAAATATATTTTAATCCAATTTTATGTATAAGTATATAGTTTAACATATATAAATAGTTTTAAATTATAAAAATTAAAGCCATTTTAAATATATAAAGATGATAAATTTAAAAATTAAAGCCATTTTAAATATATAAAGATGATAAATTTAAAATGATTTTTCAACAATTATACTTATATCTACAATCATATAAATACATAAGATAAGTAAAAATAATATAAATAATAACATTAATAAAATATAATAATAATATTAATAGTTTTTTTTAATATTAATGCTTAAAATCTGCTTAGGCGTCCGCGTAAACCGCATAATGTCCGCCTAAACGCTTTTATTCACCCGAATTATATAAATCCGCATAAAACACTGTATAACATAAAAACAACACAGTTGGCTACCGTATAACGCCTAAACGCCGCCTAGACGGGCGCCTAAACCGTATTTTAGAACATTGGTCCTATGTATTTAGCTATGTAAAACATGAAAAAATGTTATGCTCATAAACTATTATATTAAATCTTCATAAAACAACTCTGTGTATATTATAGAAATTTTATAGTTTTTTTATAAAGAGCGTAAAAGACAAATATAAATGAAAATTTCATCTTCTAATTACGCTGCTTCATGTTTATATATGATAAGAAACAAAAATATTGTATATCTACATGTTAAATGTGCGTAAATGCCACATATGACATAACCAAATACTATTCTTAATTAAATTTTTGATTTTATAGATAAATGATATATATGTGATTGACAAAAAATTTAATTTACCCCAAATGCTATTAATAATAGAATATAGATCGACCGCCTAAGAGCATCTCCAAAAAGACTCTCTATTATAGAGTTTTGCAAATTCTATATTTGAAGTTTCAAGGTGTTCTTCTCCAAAAACAAAACTTCGAATTTAACTTCAAAATTATTTATAATTTACACTATGCTCTTTATATTTGTCATAATTAATATAAATCCATAAAACGTTTGTATATAACTAGCACATATATAAAATATTATAGTAATATTAATTAATAAAATATTACACTAAAATATAAAATTATAAATAGAAATACATAATTAAATATTAAACTACAAGAAAATACCACATTATTACATAAAATTATTTTAAAATGCTTCATTTTCAGTTATACAAAATTTGTTTGGAAAATATTTTAAAAGTTCTGAAGAAAATTTACTAGACTATTAGTGTTGATATAATATTTAAATTTGTGTAATAATTATGTCTTCATGTATATATCCTCTTAAAAAAATTATTAAGTTTCTTTTGTAATATTCTTGTTGTCTAATTCTACTTTTAAAATATTATAAATCTTATTTTGATTTAAAAAAACTTCTATATGTAAAATTTTAATTTATAGAAATAAATTTGAAATATTTAAAGTATACAAAAGTTTTAAAGATTAAAATTATGGATAAGAAAATACTTAAGAATCATAAATGTGATGTATAATTAATTATAAGGATCAAGATGCAAATAAAAAGATGAAACTTCAAATTTAGAGTTTTAAGAAGTTAAACTTCATATTTGAAATTGAAGTTTCACTTCTTAAAACTTTAAATTTGAAGTTTTGAAGTTTCTTTTTGAAAAATTCTATATTTGAAGTTATAGAATTTCTTTTGCAGATGCTCTAATAATTGAATCATTCTCTCTAAATGCCACAAAGATACAAGTCATCGAGATGAATATATAAATCATATAATAGAACAATTATTTATTCCTGATTAAGATTCACAAAGTCTATATAAAGATGGTGGGTATATGCATAAGCAAAGTCGTGTATCAAACTCCTTCATTTGCTTTATCTCCTCTCATTTCACGTATATAGAAAACAAAAAAAAAAGAGCAAAAAAACAAAAGAAAAAAAAAAGAAATGGGATTTTGTTTTTGTTTATCCTCAGGAGGATCAACAGATAGAAACCAGATTTACGAGATAAATGATTATGGACAAGAAAATGCAGTTCTATACTCTGAACAACTTGAAGTTCCTCAAGACTTTGGCTCGGTCTCGTCTTTAGCTGGAGGCAAGGGCTTCAATCAAGATGCTGCCATACTCCACCTGGTATTGTTTCAGTATAATCATTACCATTTTCTTAAGCATATATATTTTAAAATGTAAATATATGTTTGTATCTTTTTCTAAAAACATGAATGATAAAATTGTAGGGATATGGAACTGAAGAAGGAGCGTTATGTGGAGTGTTTGATGGGCATGGAGAGAAGGGTGAATTGGTGAGCAAGATCGTAAGAAACCAGTTGCCATCTTTATTGTTAGGTCATATGAATAATCATTCAGTGACTCGAGACTGGAAACTCATCTGCGAAACTACTTGTTTGGCCATGGACAAAAGAATTCTTAAACTTAAGAACACTATTGATTGCTCTTCTTCCGGAACTGCTGCTGTTTTCGCCGTTAAACATGTAAGTTATTGTAATATTCTTATAAAAATTTCATATTAAGTTATATTTTGAATATAAATGATTTCTTCCTTTAAATGAAACATATAATCATATTTTGTAATATTAAACAACCATATTTGACCAGGGAAATCAAGTGATGGTGGCAAACCTAGGAGATTCAAGGGCTATTATGATTGGAACAAGTGAGAATGGAGAAACGGAGGTGGTTCAGTTGACCAGTGACCTAAAGCCAAGTGTTCTAAGTAAGTTTGTGCTACTATGTATAAAGTGATGTTTGTAAACAACGTTTCCTTATGGTTAAGCATTTTTTTGTTAAATGATTTTGCAGGCGAAGCGGAGAGGATAAGGAAACGCAACGGAAGAGTCTTAGCTTTAGAGGCAGAGCCTCATATTCTAAGAGTATGGCTTCCACATGAAAACCGCCCCGGTCTAGCCATGTCTAGGGCTTTTGGTGACTTTGTCCTTAAAAGCTACGGTGTCATTGCAACTCCTGAAGTCTCTACGCATCAAATCACTTCTCGCGACCAGTTTCTGCTCCTTGCTTCCGATGGGGTACGTATTTACATCTCCATGAATATAACATGACCGAACAAATCAAATTTTTTTAGTATGAAACATAATCTGAATTATATTCACATATGTTTTCTCTTTAGGCCCATTTATTTAAGGCGTTTCATGATAACAAACTAAAGCCTAAATTAAAAACAACAATTGAACAGTATGATTCATGTAAATAACAACATTTTTTTTGTCTCTCTTGTGTGTTGTAAAGGTGTGGGATGTACTTAGTAACGAAGAAGTGGCTAAGGTGGTGATGAACTCTGCCAACGAGGCAGGAGCGGCCAACGCGGTGACGGAAGCGGCGGCTAATGCGTGGAGACAGAAATATCCGACGGCTAAGGTTGATGATATCACTGTCGTGTGTCTCTCTGTCAACAAGAGACATGTTCCACAGCCTCGTATATGATTAAACAAACACACTTGCGAAGAAAGACTAATCAAAGATGGATGACAAAACAGCTTACTCAGAGACTTCTGTGTGTTTGCCTATGAGCGTGAACGTATGTGTATATATTTATACCTACCGTTGTATGTTACGTCGTGTGATTAATACTGAGAAATGAAATGATATAGAAGTTAGGAGTGGTGTGTGTCGTGGGATAAAAGCAAGAAGGAGTTTGACATTTTTGACACACGTCATGGGAATCTATGTATAACTATTGGAGCTTATAACGTGAATCATTCAAATTTTTGTTTCCAAACTCTGATGTTATTGCTATGTCAATTTGATAATCACATTTAAACAAAGATGATATCATCACCATATATTTGGAAACAAAAAAAAAAACATTTACAAGAATCAGTCCTACCTGGTCCGTGGAGCTCTCTTCACCGCGGATTCAGTGCTTAAACCCCTAAAGCCCTCTTCACGTTTGTTTATACTATTACCAATACCCTCAACCGCTCAGTAGATCCCATGATGATTCCCTCTTCAGTGTTTAACTACAAATTATCGATTTGTGATGTACAAATCCGTGTAGAAGTTAAAGTTAATGTATATAAGGTTTGTCTGATATATTGTTCTCCTTGCAATTCTCAAACTCGGGATGAATTTTGTGGCAGAAACAGATGAAGAACATGGGGAATAAATTTCAGAAAATGGGAACTTTATTAGAACTTGAGTAACAATCTTTTCATAGTTTTTACATACACCTGAGAATCAGAAGATAGAACAAGAGACGCCTGAACTTTACTTGGTGACGGTGAAGCTTGCACGGAAGTTTGATATCATAACCGGGCACTCGCCCTTCTCATCGTACTCCGTGAACTCCTCTCCGCTCGACAAATCAATCTCATCAAACTTAGTTCCAGATTCCTGTTTAGGCCCCCCCAAAAAAAAAACTCAAACTTATAAGAGCTTCAAGTAGTATTAAGCATCAAAGACTCGACTGGAAACAAAGCTTGGAGTTCTTTGTCCAGACCACTGTTAAATTAAAAAAAAGGTGTAAACTTACAGCTTCAGCTTTCCAAAATCCACCAAACCCGAAATCGATGGGCTCATAGCCTCGACAGTCAAAGACCATAAGAGGAGCATGCTCTCCACCCTCAGAATCTTCCAGAGTTAAAGGTCGACCTTTTCCAGGGATCATAGTAACATTCCCTTCCCTTCCACAGAACTTACACTATAATAATAACTCATGGAGACAAACCATCAAATTATAAAGAGATGACGAAAGAGTGAAGAAGAAGGATTACCTTCTGAACAAGATGACAAGTACCCCTGCCACCAGGAGGAGTGAATGTCTCATTCAAAGTCACACACGTTTCCTTCTGCGTCACCTCTCCACATCTTTCACATTTCAACTATACGCACATTATAACATACTGTTAGTATTCGCATGCACACAAGCAATAACAACAAGGAGAATCATTCATCTACTGTGTAATATATACTCTGTAATACGCCCATACAGTTCCATGGATTCAATTTAAAAGGGGAAATTGAAACCCTAGACAGTAAAGATCTAAAGCTTTACTGATTCCTACAAAGTACCAAAGCAATGGAGAGGAGCCGTTAAGTCATCATACACCCAATTAAACGAGACGATGAAACAAAAACCCTGATAAAGCCAGAATCAGGACGGAGAATCGAAAATAAAATGGAGGAAGAAACCTTGAAGAGGTAAGGGAAGTTGGGATCGTCGCAGCCACCGGAGGGCTGGAGATTAGTGAGATTCTCTAGATCTGCCGTGATTTTCAGCACATAGTTCACCATCTTCCTTTGGTGCTTTTCGGACAAGAGAGGAGGAAAATTCGACGGTCTTCTTGCCCTTGAGAATGGGAGTGGTTTTCAAATCCTGACCGACCGGTCGGACCAGTAAATTTGATCCGGTTATCTCTTAAGAGTACTAACTAAACCGGTCACTAATATATGTTTTAACATGCATGAAGAGTAAAACAATCATCTCTTTTGTTTTAAATTTTATAATTTAGTTATAAAAATAAAAATTCAAATTCCATGGTTTTATATGAGATTCTAGAGTTGTTTAATAAAAATCACACTAAATTATAATATTCACCTAAAATCATATAAAACTCACTAAAATCAAATCACTTTAAATTTCAGATTCAATACATCCCCTCCTTTGCCGTTCTTCTCTATCTATGATTTTTCTTTTGTCTAAATTATAGCTGAAAAAATCATATACATCCAACATGTTGTGTGTACTCTCTCTTCAAGGTTAGAGGACTACAATGATTAGATTATCTTATTTATTATTGGATTCGGATTGATTCTCCAACTCGATAATCCAACCCATTTAATAATTGCTAATCTTTCAAGGCAAAGCTAACTCGATTATTTTCCACAAACGTACACACGCAGAGAACATATTGATCTTGATTTTTCAGAAAAGCCGTGTGTGTACTTATTCATATATATAGCTTGTGAATATCTTCACTACCGATTCGTTTTGAAGGTAGACGTATATATCTTTAGTCTCCGACCATTTTAATATGATTAATCTCACGCCGACAAAAAATGATTATCTCACAAGTGTCTCGTAAGACGTTTAGATCAACATCTTGTGTATTGATATAAAACACACGTTATGAATCTATTTAAACCAACAACGTAGAAACCCTTGCTCATGTGGTACGCTTTGTTCCTTTCTAACATAAAATGTCACCCTTAAACGATAAAAAATGTAAAGCTCGTGTAACATAGTGGAAACGCACCAACACGCAACCTCTCCGAGGAATCCTCAACAAACCAAACACGTTGAAAAAAAATCAATATATTCTCTTGCCATTTGGCTTGATGTCGGTTTGGCAAAGCCACACGTACATAATGTAACATAGCTTCATGACTAATCAATCCCAAAGTATTTCCTTTATGTTGATCCGTCATCACTTCCACGTTATTGTCGTCATTATCCTTTTAGTTTGGTAATCAATATTTTATCATTAAACGTGACAAGTACTATTTACATTATTCTCCAACCAAAAAAAAATACATTTCCAAATTAATAATCAGAAACATTAGTACTCTTGGACCCTCTTTGATTAACCGTTAAACTATCACTTTAGCAAAACCCCCCTCGTCATTACTTTGGTTTCGTTTTTTATATAAATACGTTAACTAGCTTTCTAGTTTCTCTAACTTAATTTAGTTTGTTTCTTGTTTTCTAATTTTTTAACATGTCACAGTTATTATTCCACAAGGGCATGTAAGAAAATTATATTGCAACCCCTAATTAAACATGAAAAGAACCCTAGACTTGAAAATGGTATAGTGAAACTTTGGCACATTGTGTTCTAGAGTCAACATTCTAGAGTCAACAATGAGTGAATACATTTTTCATATTGCCATTGAACCTAATGTGAAGTATTTCTTTGTCTCCTGAAGTTATTATATTTCATTGAAACAATGAGAAAACAAAATAAAAATACCCAATATGATTTGTGAAAATTACAAAACAATCGATTAATGAAAACATTTTTCTTACAACCGGAAGCATCGACATTTTTACTATTTAAGACATTAACATTGGTCAATCATTAACGACTTTACAGTAAATTGTAGTGATAGACTCCAAACACAACAATCAAAGAAGACTTTCATCTTTTTTTCTTTCAAATAACTAATATATTTTTATTTTATTTTCTTAGAGAAAACTTAACATGAAGAAAAATAGTTAAAATTATATTTTAACATAAGGATTAATTAAATTAAATTAAGTTTTAACATAAGTATTTATTAAAGTAAATTTTTAACAAAAGGATTAATTAGATTAAATTAAACGAAAGTATTGTTTTTATTTGTAACACACGGATTAATCAAGTTAAAGTAAAGTCTGAAGACCCAAACCAAAGATCTTTAATATTCAGTTTGGTCGTTTACGTAAACACATGTCATAAACTCATTGGTTAACACGAAAAGAAAGTCTCACGTGTAGTAACGCGAAAGCTAAAAGCTTTCTAAAAATCTCTCACCATTTTACCAAACAGAGCGCGCCTCTCGCTTCCTTCCTTCAACCTCTTCGCTCTCTCTCTCTCTCTCTCTCTCTATACACAAAGCAAAGCTATCTCCTTCTCTCTCTCCACCTCCTCTGTTCAGACACAGAGCATCACCAAATCTCCAAACCTCTGTTCTGTCTCTTTGTCGCAAATTCTGAATTCGAAATTTTATAGAGACGCAACGGTTAAGATTGGTGTAATCAATGGCTTCTCTCATCTCTGCATGATTCTGAATCCAATTCAAATGGTGAGATTCCATCTCCGTTTCGCTCTCTCCATCATCATCATCTACATCGTTTTCACAAATCCGAAACTAATCGCCGGAGATTACAATCCGCCGACACCTTCTCCGGCGCCGGAGCCTCACCCTGATGACCAATCGTCCGTTTCATGTGTCGATGACTTAGGAGGCGTTGGCTCTCTGGATTCCACGTGTAAGCTCGTCGCCGATTTGAATCTCACACGTGACTGTTACATCTCCGGTACGGGAAACCTCCACGTCTTACCCGGCGTTAGATTGGTCTGTCAGTTTCCGGGATGTTCGATCACGGTCAACATCTCCGGGAACTTCTCTTTGGCCGAGAACTCGACGGTTATCGCCGGAGCCTTCCGTCTCGCGGCGGAGAACGCTGATTTCGCGATTGGCTCGGCGGTGGATACCACCGGATTGGCTGGAGAGACGCCGGAGGAGGCGAGCGGTACGCCGGTGGGAGTCGAAGGAGCCGGCGGGGGATACGGCGGAAGAGGTGCATGCTGCTTGGCCGATACGACGGCGAAGGTTCCGGAGGATGTGTGGGGCGGTGACGTGTACGGTTGGTCGTCTCTTGAGAGGCCGGAGGTTTATGGGAGCAGAGGTGGATCCACGAGCAATGAGGTTGATTACGGTGGAGGTGGCGGCGGAAAGGTGGCGGTGGAGGTGGTAGGGTGCGTGGGGCTAAACGGCAGCGTTGTGGCTGATGGGGCCAGTGGTGGAGTTAAAGGTGGTGGTGGGTCCGGCGGCAGCATCTTCGTCTTGGCACATAAAATGTAATCTCTTTTTGTCATTTTCACTCTTTCTTTACTCTTTCTTTAATGGGAAAGTGTTTTGGATTTTTTAAGGCTTTGCATTGGCTTAGTGATGTTAAGAAAATAAAAAAGATTAATTAAAGAGTTGACTCACTTAATGCAAAAGGTTAGGTTAGAAAGCTTAGACCTTTAGTTATTGCTGCCTTTTCGAAGCCACTTTGGTTTGCTTTGGTAGTTAAGAGTGAGAACTTTAGATCAGAAAGCTTCAAACTTCTAATGATAGTTTTAGGCACTCCTCTATGTATTGTATTATGGCTTTGGTTAGGTATGATAGCTAGATTTGATCTCTGAAAATACTGTTTTGGTTCATGCCACAGGGCAGGGAATGGTCGTATAAGTGCGTCTGGAGGTGATGGTTATGCTGGTGGAGGTGGTGGACGTGTATCTGTCCATATATTCAGCCGCCATTCTGAGCCTAAAATCTTTGTCCATGGTTAGGCTTCAGTTTTGGGTCTATAACCATTCCTAAATTTTGTGAAGTTTCTTGACAACTCATTTTGATTGTGTCCCTCTTTGTAATTTTATTTTTTTGTAGGAGGTAGTAGTATTGGTTGTCAAGAAAATGCTGGAGCTGCTGGGACATTGTATGATGTTATTTCAGAGAGATTAACTATAGACAACGAGAATAAGACAACATATACAGACACTCTTCTCTTGGAATTTCCTAACCATCGCCTTTTCACTAATTTGTATATCCAAAATATGGCTAAAGTTTCTGTCCCCTTGCGTTGGAGCCGTGTCCAGGTTTGTGAAAATTAGTTAGATTCTTGATCTTTGTAAGCATCATCTTTTTGTCACTGATAGTTTCCTATGTTTAATATATTTTTTCTTGTTGTACAGGTGCAAGGATCAATAAGTTTGTCAAATGGTGGAGAGTTGAACTTTGGTCTTCCTCGTTATGCTTCTTCTGAATTTGAATTATTTGCAGAGGAACTCTTGATGAGCAATTCTGCTATCAAGGTACTGGACTAATACTGAAAAACACACATGAGTTTTGAATATTTGTTCAGTTTTTTATTTATTTATTTCTTACATGCACTGTGTGGATCTCTATGCTCTATATATATCAGGTGTTTGGGGCTTTAAGAATGAATGTCAAGGTGTTCTTGATGTTGATGTCAAGAATGTTTATTGATGGTGGTGGTGTGACAATTTTGGGAACTTCAATGCTCGAAATTAGTAACTTGCTAGTTCTAAAGGTATCCTAATCATAGTGTTTTTTTTTTTTTTTTTTTTTGAAACACCTCCTAATCATAGTTAATAATCTTTTCTTCACCTCGCTACTGAATTGTAGACAACTTTGATGTTCTATTATGTGCTCTTTTCTTTTATGCAGGAGTCATCTGTGATACAATCCAATGGAAACCTTGGAGTACATGGGCAGGGTCTGTTAAATCTAACAGGCACAGGAGATACTATTGAAGCACAGCGTCTAATTTTGTCTCTATTTTATAGCATTCAGGTAAGAAAGATATATATATATGCGTTTAACATAGGTAAACCTTGCTAAGAGCTACTTTTATGATTTGTCAAGGTTGGAGCTGGAGCGGTTCTGCGTGGTCCTTTGCAAAATTCATCAACTGGTGGCCTGTAAGTTCCGAGAAGGTTCGGATGATCCTTCTACAAAAAGTCATTTATCTTTTATTACATTTTACTTTGTTTTACTGAGCCGGTAAAGACTTTTATGTTTGGTTTATTTTAAAGTACTCCAAAGCTTTACTGTCAACGTGAAGATTGCCCTGTTGAGCTACTCCACCCGCCGGAAGATTGCAATGTTAATTCATCTCTTCCGTTCACTCTTCAGGTACTTGTTTACAGAAAAAAATATGATGAATGCAGATGTTTTTATGTTCTAAATGGTCTATGTTGCAGATTTGCCGCGTTGAGGATATTACTGTTGAAGGTCTTATCAAAGGATCTGTTGTCCATTTCCATCTGGCAAGAACTGTAGTTGTCCGCTCTTCTGGAACAATAACTGCAGATGGGATGGGTAAACACACTCATTTCTACTCTGTGTTGTTTTTATTTGTAATGTGAACCAGTTTTTGAGAGATTTAACTATTGCACACAGGCTGCAAAGGTGGAGTTGGTACAGGTAGGTTTCTGAGAAGCGGTGTTGGGAGTGGTGGTGGACATGGTGGTAAAGGTGGAAGCGGGTGTTACAATCATACTTGCATTGAGGGTGGAGATGCTTATGGAAATGTAGATCTACCGTGTGAACTTGGCAGTGGAAGTGGAAATGAAGAGTCTGAAGATTCAGTTGCTGGTGGAGGAATCGTTGGTAAGTCATGTTTTGTCTATAGAGAAGCGATTGGTTCACTTACATATACTAACTCTTTCTAAAATGTATTGTGAAGTGATTGGTTCGCTTGAGCATTCACTTTCAAGCCTATCACTTGAGGGATCGATAACAACTGATGGTGAGAGTCCCAGGAACACGCTGAGAGGCATGAGTAATTATAGTATAGGGCCTGGTGGTGGTTCAGGTGGAACAGTACTTTTGTTCTTGCGCACACTTGACATAGCTAAGTCTGCGATTCTCTCTAGTGTTGGAGGAAATGGTAGTCTAAAGGGAGGTGGTGGAGGAAGTGGTGGAAGGATTCATTTTCATTGGTCAGATATTCCAACTGGTGATGTCTATCATCACATTGCTAATGTAGAGGGAAGCGTTTATGTAAGGTTTGTAAAAAACAAGTTCATACACAACAAAATGTGAGCTTAATGCATTTTTGAACATAATGTCTGATTCTACTATTAATTAATTACAGAGGAGGGTTGGGTGCTAGTGAAGAGAACGTTGGAGAGGACGGAACTTTGACTGGGAAAGCTTGTCCACAAGGCCTCTATGGTCTATACTGCGAGGTAGTGTTGAACTCTCGTATGTGTCACTGTTTCTATCCATAACATTTGTGGTCTAACATGTTTCAATCTACTACAGGAATGTCCAGCTGGAACTTATAAAAATGTTACTGGATCAGATAAAGCTCTTTGTCATCTTTGTCCGGCTACAGAGATTCCCAATCGTGCTGTTTATGTCACTGTTCGAGGTACTTTTGTATGAGACACATAACTTCGATGAAACGCCTTGTTGTGTTTGATCCATATGTCTTTGTTGTGTATTTACTTGTTTATTTGACTAGGTGGTGTTGCGGAAACGCCATGTCCATACCAATGCGTTTCGGATAGATACCACATGCCACACTGTTATACTACACTTGAAGAGTTAGTATACACATTTGGTGGACCCTGGCTGTTTGGCATTCTTTTAGTAGTTGTGCTCCTTCTACTAGCACTTGTTTTCAGCGTCGCCCGAATGAAATTCATTAGTGGCGAGGAGGTACATGGAGCTGCCACAACCCATCATGGCTCTCAGATTGATCACTCATTTCCATTCCTCGAGTCATTGAACGAGGTTTGATCTTTTATATTGAGCCCCTTCAGTACTATAGTTGAAAGAAGATATCGTATGGATGGAACATAATTAGATACAATTATCAAGGCACTATGTTTTGCTAGGCTATAGCAAAATAAACAATCTTCCCAACTTAATCTAGTTAGTTCCCTTCAACATACATTACTTTCTAGATGGTACTATATAGTTAACATATGTGTTTATCTTATTAAGGTGATGGAGACAAGCAGAGTGGAGGAATCACAGGGACACATGCATAGAATATATTTCTTAGGTCCTAATACTTTCAGTGAACCTTGGCATCTTTCTCATACTCCCCCAGAGAAAATAAAAGAGATTGTGTAAGTTAGTCATCATTAGCTGTTGATTGTTGATTGATTGATCTGCATGCCTGTTTGCTTTGGTCTCCTCATTTGATTTTATTTTTTCCAGGTACGAGGCTGCTTTCAATGGATTTGTTGATGAGATCAATGCTATAGCTGCATACCAATGGTGGGAAGGTGCAATATACATTGTTCTTTCAGTTCTTGTCTATCCTCTTGCATGGTCGTGGCAGCAATCACGCAGGAGGCTGAAGTTTCAGAAACTCCGTGACTTTGTTCGATCAGAATACGACCATTCTTGTCTACGTTCATGTCGGTCTAGAGCTTTATATGAGGGGATAAAAGTACATACATATCCAATCATTAGAAAGAAAATTAAAAGGGTAAACCATAGTTTATGAGATTAAAGCTTATGTGATGTGAATGTGCAGGTAGCTGCTAGTCCTGATTTGATGCTAGCTCATCTGGATTTCTTCCTTGGCGGCGACGAAAAGAGAAACGATCTTCCTCCTCCTGTTCATCAGAGATTACCAATGCCTTTAGTTTTTGGAGGAGATGGGAGTTACATGGCCTGTTACTCACTCCAAAGTGATGAGATCCTCACCAGTCTTATGAGCCAGGTTCGGTCTTTTCTTGTTTTATGTCAGTGACTGCAATATCGTTACTGAATATTACCTTCTTTTTAATAGTTGGTCTCACCAACCACTTGGTACCGCTTTGTTGCTGGTCTGAACGCTCAGCTACGCCTGGTTCAGCAAGGAAAGCTTAGGTCCACGTTTTGCTCGGTTATGAGATGGATTGAGACTCACGGAAACCCTGCCTTGAGAAGACATGGTGTGCATGTTGACCTAGCTAGGTTTCAGGCTTCTCCTTCCTCGTCATGTCAGTATGGGATCATTGTTCACACCATTGTAGATGAAGTGGCATCACCAACAGGACAGCAACATTTCACACAATATCTAAGTAGCTCAATCATAGACATTGGTAGCTTACAGTTTCTCAAAGAAGAAAAAGATGTCCTGTCCTTCATCTCCTTCTTGATTCATAACACGAAACCTGTTGGCCACCAGGATCTGGTTGGTTTGGTTATCTCGGTGCTTCTCCTAGGAGATGTAATGCTAATGATGCTCACGCTGCTTCAGCTCTACTCTATATCCATGCTGGACGTTTTCCTCGCTTTGTTTGTTTTACCTCTCAGCATCGTTTTCCCGTTTCCTGCTGGTGTCAGCGCTTTGTTTAGCCACGGACCGAGGAGATCCGCTGAACGCACTCGCGTCTATGCGTTGTGGAACCTCACATCACTAATCAATGTGGTAAGTGACTTACTTGCTACTTTTTCTGCAATCTCCTCTTACTAGTCTTGTCTGATTTGTTTTTATCTCAGGTTGTTGCGTTTGTGTGTGGATATGTTCATTATCATGGCTCATCATCTGGGAAAAAGATTCCCTATCTCCAGCCATGGAACATTAGCATGTGAGAGTGATCTTCATGTTGCAACAACACATTCCTTCTTGCGACATCAACTAACATGTTAGTACATGTTTGTTTGTGCAGGGACGAGAATGAATGGTGGATATTCCCCGTAGCTTTGTTCCTATGCAAAGTGTTGCAGTCCCAGCTTGTAAACTGGCACGTTGCAAACCTCGAGATACAAGATTACTCCTTGTACAGTGATGACTCCGAGCTGTTCTGGCAGTCATAAACCATAATTTTATCATACAAAACACACGGTGAAGGGAGCTGGTTTTTTTAAAAAGGCGTCTTCTGGTGCACAAGATTTTTCCAGGTGAATATATAGCTAACTATTTGGTTCCCAAGCCAAGATCCATCTTGTGTGTGTTTTTTCTACTTTGATGGATCTTTATGGGATGTAATGTTTGTTTTGCTGTTTTAAATGATGTATGTCTTCACCTACAAAGATTGTTTTGGTGATTGTGTTATGAATTTATATGTTGTAAACAGTGGTTTGGTCTTGTTTTACAAAGAAGGATCAGTGAATACGAAATGGATTGAGTTTAGGTACATATACAAATGTTTTATTTTGTTGTTCTCTGCTTAACAATTAAACAAAACATAGATGCTGCAACAAGGACCGGAGCTGAGAATAAATCTGCTAAGCCACACAAGACGAAGAAGCTGCACATGAAAGACACACCCAAAGAGAACATCAACTAAGATTGTGAACACAAAAAAGAAGCTAAATTAACACAAGTAGATAAACTATGATTCCTCCCGAGTGGATAGAGAGTAGAGTACCTGAACAAAAGTCACTCTTTGTTTAATACTTTAGGGACTTTTAAGTATGTCTCATCAAAGCTTGGAATAGAAGCTCTTATACTATCCCTGCGTAAGAAAAATTGAAAGTTCAGTAGATGGTTTACTATTCATGAAGGCATGAAGATCAAACCTGTTCTCAAACGTCTGGGGAGCATCCTCTCGCAAATTTCGGCCTTCCATTTCTACAAATTTTTGTAAAGATGGGTAAGGAACTAAGGATCAATTCATTGAAACAAGCAGTTATATTTCTACTTGCCAAACGAATCAAGACTGATAAACCAATGTGCGTCCTCAGATATTATACAACGAGAATATGTGTTTACTACAAAGGCTTATATATACGTCAAGGGGCCTAATCTCAAATCAACTTTGCTTATAAAGGTCAGTAATCGAAACATGATTTAAGGGATGAAACTAATCTTACTTAAACACACAACCGCAGAAAAGCCCAAACAGTAAAAGTAAAGAAGGAAGTTGTGTAATGAATGTCAACGTGTGATTCAGACCTGCTCTAATGGCAGGCTCCACACAGTTAACATCGACTTGTTGAAGCTGACCAAACCTGCATTTTTCCACCAATTCACAAGCCAATCTCGGCAAAGATAATAGCTTTAAAATTGCACCAACACGAAACTATATATAGAGAGAGAGAGATCAATTTACCAGTCGATGACTTGACGAATCTTAGGTTCACATTCCTCAATCTGGAAAAGAAGAGGGAGAAGTCAAATTCCGACAAGAAGTAGATTAGAGAAACGCAAACGATTAAGTGAAGGGTAGACCTCGGCCGGAGTGAGAGAGATTCGAGCTGTCTCAGCAAGACAGGATATGTCCGGCAGGGAGGAGGAGTTCGTGTAAGACGAGAAACTTCGCGCTATTATTCTACTCTCTTGTCTTTGGAACTGAAGACTTGAAGAAAAATTTGATGACTTGATTCCCATCCTCCTGCGAGGACAAGCAGATATAGCCGCAAGCAAAGCTCTGGTCGCCGCCATAGCTAAAATTGAAACGGCGTCACTTTGTGAGCTGAGCTCTCTCTAATTATATATTAGTAAACCGGTTTCAAACCGGTACGCTCACAAAATCAGGTTCTCGTATAGTCAACCGTTTCTAACCGGTATTCCTTCAAGTCAAAAGGAATTTTTTACTGAATTTGAGATTACTAAAACTTTCATATACTTAGTTCGATGTGTTAGTGATCACGAAGTTTTTAGTTTCAAAACTTTTAAACTAAGATGCATTCATTGTAAAAATGTATTTGAGATGAATAAATTTAGAGCAAGTCTCACAAATTAACCCACAGCCTGAGCAGACAAATCATATTGTATGAAGTAGGCCTGGGCAAAATAACCGGAACCGAAGAACCGAACCGGAACCGAACCGGAACCGAAATGAAATACCCGAAACCGGAACCGGACTAATACCCTCAAATACCCGAACGGTTCCTATATTTTTATATCCGAAATAACCGAACCAAACCGGAACCGAACCGAGAACCGAACGGGTACCCGAATATATAAAAATATTAATTATATATACATATAACATCACTAAATATATATTTTTAATTTAAAATTCTATTAAAAGTATTTGAAAATAGTTGAGGATAACTAAATTATTATAAAGTATCCAAACTACCCGAAAGTATCCGAAACTATCCGGATAGTTTTATCCGAAATATCCAAAGTAATCCGAAATATCCAATTTTTTTTATCTAAATCATCCTAATTATTTGATATTTTACCTTAAATAACCAATATTTTGTCCAAATTATCCGAAGTACCCGAACTATCCGAACCCGAACCGGATCCAAATGAGAACCGAACTTTTTCCGGATATTTTCCGGTTCCTACATTTACTATCCGAACCGAACCGAACCCGAAACTATCCGAACCGAACCGAACCGAAAATAGGTCAAGTACTAAATGGATCTTCTAGCTACTATCCGAACTACCCGAAACCCGAAATACCCGAACCGAACCGAACCGATACCCGAAATGCCCAGGCCTAGTATGAAGCCTGGTCTTACTCTTGCAATTGCAATTGATGTTTCTTGTTGTTTGTTCAACATCAGATTTGTCTGTGTTACATTCAACAGCGAACGCTCTAGCCAGTTCAACAACTTATGAATACTGCATTATAAGCAGAGGTAGTCTAACCTTTTTCCTATATGATTACAAAACAAATAATCAAGATATATTATTTGTTTAGCGTTGCCTAATAGATGTTTAGACATTACACCTTATTCCACGTTGCCTATTTAACGTCGGCTAAGAGATGTCTATATTTACATTATGTACACCAAATTGCTCCCACTTGCTGGTTAGGTTTGCATGACAAAGCATGTGACGAGCACGTCGATCTATGTTCCATTTTCCTTTATTTAAGGCAATAATACTTGCATACTACTTTTGTGCTGCGCAAATTTGTATTTGTCCCTTTATTTTACTAAATATATTTCAGATTAAAATTAATGCAGCATATTTCCTCGAATATTATTGTCAGAATGTAAAACGTGAAAGAAGTTAAAATTCGGGGAATAATAATTAAGTTTGATAAATTATAATAACCCATCTATCAAAATGAGTGAGTATCCACCTTGGATCTCGGTGTTTTGGGTGAATAATGTTACTGTTTCGTTAAATTTATATACAAAATAGACAATAATCTCAGCCATCATAGTGTGAGCAAATATAGACTTGATCAGTTTCTTACATGTCTCACTTTCACGTATATCCGGTGTAGAAAAATTAGTTTGGTATTTTTCCTTCACTAAAGAACCATCATGTAACATGGAACCTCAAAGTTTATTATGAATATAGTTTTAAATTGAAATGTATAGATCTTCTTTGTAACCAATATGATGATATCTACAAAAGAAATACACACGTGTATACTTTATACAAAGTAACAGCGGAAGAGAAGAGGAGTAACAACTATTTGGATTTATCCATTTTGGATATTGATTGTTTCGATTATTTTCATGACTCTTCTTTATTTTTAAAATACATAAAGTGGAAACAAGTTGATACTTAAATCACAGTTAAGAACTTGAGATTGTTTCTTAACTCTTCTTATAAAAAGAAATAAGATTCTTAACTCGTTTTTTACCCGGTCTATAATTATTTTGAAATTTTTTCACTTTTATAGAGCTTTATATTTTGAACAGAAAATAAAAATTCATTAAAATATCAGTAGTATTCTGCAGGAAATAAAACCAACTAAGATGTTAGAAAAGCAAGAAATAAAGCGGGAAAAACCTAAATAGAACTTATTCTTCTGAATTTATCCACGTGGAAATACACGATCAGATTAAGTGTCTAAAGTCAGGAGCCACGTGGTTATTATCATTACCGATTAAGAAATCGTCACCGTTGGATCTAACATCCATCAGAAGATTCTCACACCGAAGCTGACTCAGCAAATGCTCATCTCTCACCTCCTTCTGTCTCCGGAGCTCCATCACTTTCCGGTGAGAGTTCGAGTGCCTCGCCATCACGAACGTCGGGCTCGAAGCCGGTCTGTACTCCGGCACGAGCCGCCCTGATTTGTACCGTACGCCGCACGCGTTGCACAGCGTCTTTGGTCCCATCGGTCCCGTCCGCCACTGCGGCGTCTTATCCGTCGCGCAGTGCAGACACCGTCTCTCTCCTCCGGTTTCTCCGCCTTCTCCGTCGGTTTCTCCGGCGATGTCGTGGTCTTTAACTCTGAGCTGTTTCTTCTTGGGAAAGGGTTCGTCGGAGGCGGCGATGGCTAAAAGACGGGAAGCCCACGTGGAGGCTGCAGAGCGTGATCTTTTGCTTCTCGCTTTGGCGGGAAAGGAAACGTTGGAGTCATCGGTGTCGGTGAGAATAAAGATTTGGTCCAGTTCGGGTTCGGGTTCTGGTTTAGTTTGGTGGGTTTGGGTTAACCCGGTGGTTTGAGTTTTTGTTAAGCCGGATAGTAACTGGAGCTTGTCTTGGTCTTCTTTTGAGAATGATTCTTCCACGAAGTTCGATAGCCATTCTAGTTCAGCTAAATCCTCACACTGTTAAGTGAAGTGATAATCAAAGAGAGAAAAAAGTGTTATTAATTCAGAAATGTATAAATATTTTGCCTGCTTCAAAATTACTCTTTTTTTGTGCAACCTTAAAAATTACTCATAAGTCCTAATTATTGTGTATAATTATGAACACAAACTCAAATTTTTCATATTTTATATCAAAATATTATGAAAGATAATGAATTAGAGTGACCTATTTACAAAAAAAAATTCATGAAATTAACATAAAAACATGGTAAAGGACTAAAGGTGGTGTTTCAAAAGTAAAAGTAAAAAAAAAGGGTAAAGGTGAGCCCTTTTGGCGTGAATTAGAAATAAAAATGTTATGGAAAAAGTACCGGAACACAGAGGTCGTCGGAAAACGCACTGCCGTCGGTGTAAAGCGACGAGGAGTTGGAGCTACTGGCGAGATTACCGACGGAGACGGCAGAAGAGTCAGGAAAGGATTCAAACCCGTCGTCAGGCTGGCCGTTGTCGTTAGAAAAGTCAAGAAGGTCGTCGACGACGAAAGAGTCAGCGTTACCGGCGACAAGGAGGAGCTCCGGAGTTAGTTGTTGTTCCATTGGGGGGGAAACAGAGAAGGTTATTACTGTAAGTAAATGAAAGAGAAAAGGAAAGAAAGTGAGAGAGGCTTTTTGGTGGGGGTGGTGGTGAGCGAAGAATGTAACGGAGAGGAAGAGAAGGAGAGGTCTATTTTTGGGAGGTTGTGTAAAAGAGAGAGTGATGTTAGAGAAAGGTATGGTTCATGTGAGATTAGAACGAGACAGAAGACAGCTAAAACAGAGGAACTTTGACTATTGAGTTATACATACTCTTCCTTTCTCTCTTTTTCTTTTTGTATTATTAAAATCACAATAATTATAATTAACTTTATATCTCCAAGGGACATTTGCTTATACACAAGGGGAGGTGAATATCAATAAACATATATTAATTCATAATTAAAACATTAACTACAGTAAAAAATCTGTAAATTAATAATGTTGGGAGTATGATATTTTATTAATTTATAGAGTTATTAATTTACAAAAAAAATTCTTTCTGGATTTTTTTTTATTTTAGAATATATTTTTTATAAAATAAACAAAATAATTGATTTTACGGTATATACACTAATTATTTTTTTGAAATTCGACTTTCAAGTTATTTTGTTGTATTATTTGGTGTATATAAAATATGTTTTATAAATTTTAAATATGGTTTAGATATAATTTTACTAAATATAAGCAAAATATAATGAAGTATTAAGAAAATCTAGAGATAATTATATTGTGAAATAAATCAAATAATACAATTTTTGTTTGTACTTATTTTATCTAAAATATTATTATCAAGTACTTATTCTAAAATATTATTATCTTATTATTTTATCAATTTTGTGTCTTATTTTGAACCGGTCCATCTCGGAACCGGTAAAATTTATTAATTTATAGTGTTTATTAATTTATCGAGTATTAATTTATAAAGTTTTTAAGTATTCGTATTACCGAACAAAAAGAAAACAAAGCCCTCGAGTGATGGTGAAAAAAACTACGTTTGTTTTTGGTGTTGTTAAACCAGCAAACTAACAAAGCCCATTAGTTATGTTCTGCACATGAGATGGAGTGTGATCTCTTAAACCACAGAAAACCAGAAGTGAATCCTGGAAATTTTTGATTCATCATCAATTTGAAGTGGCCTTAATCGTCCATGTACAGCCATTCCTTATAGCTAGTCTCCACCGTGACCTTAGGAGTGGATCTTTATCTAGAATTTGAACCATCTAAAGATCTCAAAACTTAGTGGTACATGAACATGATATCAACATCACAACTTTGTCATTTTACTAAGTCTAATATTGTAGTGAACTTACTCACATAGTCACATGTAACATAAGTCCGCAAGTATCAAGTATGTCTATATAATCACTCACATTGTCACATGTGATCTAGTATTTCACTGCTTTACAAAAATGTATTTACTGCTTTGCGGTGAACGTTATTCCTCAATAATATTTTTCGAACCAGACACGTATTTAATAGACTTCTCATCAGAAGAACCAGAAGAATCTTTTGCAGCCTTTTATGCAATGTAGTTTTTTTTAACAGACTAGCAATATACTATGCTTCTGCAATGGATAAAGCAACCACATGCAAAATAAAAATAAAAAAATCTACTTCCGACTTGTTCTGTTTTCATTGTAAAAACAAAAATCTAAACTGGATATTGTTAAGCAGAGGCTCACTATGAACAAAAACATAAGCCCATCTCTAAAGTAATACTGTTATGTCTACAATAATTTGAATATCTACGAATATACGATTTGAGCCTAGCGATATTTTAAACATCAACGATACTTGCGCATATTAGCATACATATAGTTTCGGAAGTTTGTTGACAAAAAAAAGAAAAATTAGTTTCGGAAGTTACAACTTTTCTAACGAGGAAGTGGCTGGTTTGTTCATTGCAGTACTTACCGCCGATATTAACATTTGTAAACCAGGCTGGTTTAGACATGCTGGAGACTTACGTTGGTGATACTTTTTTTTTTGTAATTGTACGTTGGTGGTACTTTCAAGATATCACTCTCGAGAAAATCTTTGTCAACAACGGGAGAAGACCTTATCCTCCGGCGTCCCTCAGATAATGCAACAGGTACGCTAAATCGAGCTTATCATAACATAACTAATAACTCAATATTGAAACATTATTCCTACAAAAACATTATGTTTTAACAAAAAAGTTGAATGTAAAAAAAAAAATTGAATGTAACCGGTGCAATAAAATCATAATTATGATTTTTTTTTTTAAATCATAATTTTGCGGCCGTAAATCAAATTATTAATAATAATGTTTCAGGGGTTTACGTGTATTGATGGAGGAATATGCATGTCAAGCATGGGGAGAGCAGTAAAGGGTTCAACGACGACGAAATTGCTGTTGCATGGAAAGGGTTCAACGACGACGAAGACCTTCATTGTATGCTTCATGTTCCTCAACTGGTTTTTATCTGATTTTTTTTAAAAAATTACGTTAATTATCAAAACACAGAGATACGTTTTTTCAGATATATATATATATATATATATATATATATATATATATATATATATATATATATATGTATATATATATACTCTTAGCTCTCAGTTAATTTGTATTTAGTTATATATAGTCGGAAATTATGACTATGTATCATCTCTAATTTTGAAAGGTTTTATTTTATTTTCTTATTTTTCCAACACTTCTTTTTCTATTAGCCTGTTAATTAGGTTATGAAATGTTACGTGCAATATTCCTTTTTTTGCATGGATTTTTTTCTTTTTGATTTTGTTTCGAAACTGTTCCTTGTAATATCTACTTCAAACCATCCTCTACGTGAAGAAAAGTAAACCATTCTCCATTAGCGAATCTTTTCTTTCTTTAAAAAACTTAATTTATCAATAGTAAAATATATAAAAAGAAGGTAAGAAATCTTTCTTTAAGATAGGAAAGGATATATATATATAGAGAATATTTTTGTGTGGCTAATATGTAATGGATAAAAAGTTTGACGAACATATTAATTCTTAGATTAAGTACTAATCAGAGTAATCCAGAAAATACAACAAATCCAGGAAAAAAATGAAGTTCATACAATCATAGATATATGATAGAAATCACCAAATCAAATGTATCTTTATTTCACCTTTTTAACACGAAAACACCAACTAGATTTCACACTGTAAAAAACAATGAGATTTTGACATATTTTTATCATGAAAAGCATAGAAAAGGTTTTACAGATTCATTTCCATTTTATCCGCCATATGTTGAAGACAAAAACCCACGTAGGATTCAAGGTTTTCCTTCGTCCAACCATCAACAGGATCGGACACAAACGACCACTCGATTCGACAGATTTTTCCATCCGATTCATCTCCACCGTCCACTGGCAACACTTTGACCGTCGCCACGTAAGATCCGAACCCCACGTTATTCTCAAGGACCTCGTATAGCTCAAACACCGCCCGACTGGATCGATCTCGACCAAACGCTCTTTAGCCCATTTGGTTTCCTCGTCTTTGATTTTGTTGGAGGCGCAATATCGGACCAGACTCGTCTGACCATCGGTTCCTTCCACTCTGTGACACGTGTCAACAGTTGGGAACCACTCGTGAACATTGCAGAAGTCTGAAACGACTGACCAGGCTTGCTCCTCCGTGACCCCGTTGACTTGGACGGCTTGTTTTCCCTCCCACTTTGACGCAGCTGTTTCTTGCTCCATGTGACCGACCACTTTGATGATATGACTTGTATAGTTAGTCGCTTTGGTGCAATGTTTATCAAGAAGTTCGGTAGCACGAAGCTATTTATGCTCAAAGCCAAGCGTGCAATGTACATACTACCCTCATTACAAGCCAAGTATAGCCCAATAAACCTACAAACCCAAAACTAAGGTCCAATAACAACTCATGCATAGTCCAAAAGCTCTTTATGTAACCCACATCGCAAACCAAAATCTTCAACTATTGTGACTTTTTCTAGTTCCTTAGTTCATTATTGATTGATATTACTATCATTTATAAAAGAGCCATTTGTATTGTTCCTCCTACTTGCTAACAACATATTGTGATTCTTTAGACCATTAAAAAACTTAAAAGCAACTGCTTGTATTATATTGTAATTTCGATTTCTTTCCAAATAAAAACTTTTCGATCCCACTATCCGACACTGCAAAGATACTCCACTAATATAAGAAACTACGAGAAATTAAAATTATAGTAGTAGCAAAGTAGGGATCCTATATTGTTTAGCCATCATTAGCTAACCCAAAGTCCACATCAACCTTACAAATAAGTACGCAAAGTGAAACCATAACCTTCTTTTTGTTAATTAAAATAGAACGGATAATGTTTTGGCCACTGGAAGTGCTTTCGAGTCACTGAATAAATTCAATAAAACTTGCGTATTATCCGGTGTCCATATGAACTCTCACCAACCGCGCTGATCATGTGTGTTACTTAGAATTAAAAAAAAAAATATTTTCATTGTTGCTAATACTTGTTTACTTCAGCTAATATATCAATAAAACTTAGTGTTTCGTAATTACCAATAGACTATATAGAAGTATCAAGTATGTCAAAGCGGGTCACTCGGATATTCGTATGTTTTAATGTGTAAATATGTTATAATTGTGTCTAGAATGATATTATTCAAAGTCGCGTATCAGGGTTTCACTTACTCTTAAGCTATGAAACATTTATTTATATGGCCATTTTCAAACACCACCAAGTTACACCTAACTCGCTGATAGTGAATAAGTGCGAAACTAAGAAAGAGCGAGCAAAGTGGATTATTAAATCTGATACACGATTTACGTAATTGAAAGACAAGATTCAAATACAAGGAAACCTAAAACACAAGGCTGAATGGATTACTAATACAACTATGAAGCAACACAAACGTACAAGAGATGGAACTACAAACATTAATCCATGAGAAAAGTTTATATATGAAAAGATATTCGTCCATGTAGCACACATATTTTGACGGTCTAAAGAACTTTTAAAACCAATCAAGATAATTAAATAGAGTACCAAATTTTTTAGGACAACCAAAGATGGATCGACAAATGAGATCTACATACACCCTTTTTCTAAGTGACGAAGTTAAATCGTATCCTCTTGCAGTAAGCATGATGCAAATAAAGTATGTGATAAGGTAAATATCATTCCTCTTGAAATACATAAGATAATACTTTTAACCCTTGCTTGAGAAGGTGCTAAATTTAAAATTGTAAAAAAGGGTTCTCTTTTTTTTTTTCCGAGCAGTAGGACCCGTTTTCTTTCATTTTAACATATCCATCATAATCCAAAACCCATCAATTGCCTAAAACCTTAAAATAGACTTCCTATTTTATTCAGAGAAAAATAAAAGGGAATTAGTAACTAATACCTAATGATGACAATTTTATGTTCAAATTATTAACCACTCATTACTAAACAAATTATCTAGGCCTAATTTTTGGTCGGATAATGTGATTTTTATATCTCCAGCTCATGTACACTTCTTCTAGGCGCAGTAATTATCTCGTTATTATATAAAATATGATGAAAAAGGGTGTTTTACTGTTTTGATACTCCATTATGTAGTACTAGAATCCGAACAAGTAAATAAATGGTAAAGTTAAAAGAAACCAAAAAGTTGATCATGCTACACGTTTAACTTTACGTGAGGGTTAATTGGTAAGAGTCAACAGAAATATACTATTTACATCATTAATACAGCAAGTCAGGTAAAAGTGTTTAACTAAAATAAAATCAGGTAAAAGTGTCATCATTATCATCTGTTCAAAGATTTTACTTGATTCATGCAAAACATAAATTTTCGACATTGTATTTGTTTTCGGTTAGTAACCTAAAGAAGGAAAATAAAAGTTGTTTTGTTCTATTTTTGTTATATCAAACTTTTAGACTCGATTCAGTTTTGTTATTTGGTTATTGCATTTTTACTTTCGGAACTATTCATTTTTACTGAATTTTTAATTACAGCATAATAATAAGTTTTACTTTCCACAAGCCACAATAAATCGTTAATAATAACTAATTTTTTTAGAAATTTCGACCTAAAATATTCAAATAATATAACAGTGTCGCCCGTCAAAGTATCTATACGAAATTTGGGAGCCCGAAACATCCAAGTAGGAAGACAACAAACAGTTCATGATTTCTTTTCCACAAAAAAATATTAATTTATTTATATTCTAGATAAGATATTAACTCTTTCGACAAAGCAATCAAAATCAACTTTTCCGATTTAAATAAATAAAGCCAAAGTATGACCAATGGATCCCTATTCGTATTACACTTTTTGCATATGCGAACAACTTAGAGGGACTAATACAATCAGAGCCGTGCTCACCTTGAAGTAAAAAAGGCATTCGCCTAGGGCCCCTTAATAATGTAAATTTTTTTAGGGTCCCTAAACTCTAATTTTTTTTTGTATCTAGTAAATATTAATTAGATTTTTACCAGATTTCAAATTCTTTTTTTTGTTTGAAACTTTTTTTTGTTAAAATCTGTTTTAGTTAAAATCTTAGAAACTTTAATTATTTTTTTAAAATCATCAACTTCTAAGTTCTAACCCATGCAAATTAGGATGATTTGATGAAAAAAATCACAGAAATAAAAATTGAAACAACTTTTGTTGACTTTTAAGGTTTTATCTATTATTATCTGGTTATATATATATATATTATTTTTTTTGTATCATTTTCTGAATATAAGTAAATGTAAAAATATGTAAAAGTATTATATAGTAACTAAGTTTTAGAGACTTTAATATTCTTAAAAGTATCATCATTTTAACACACAATTTAACCTTCATTTTTATGTTACTAATTTAATATTTTACATCACATTTTATACACATTTTATATACTATGATAATTTGGCAAAAATTATTAAAGAACCAAAATAAATTAATCAAAAATTTTACATTCTAAACTTTGTGTATCATTTTTTATTTTCTAATTTTTAATCCATATGGAAAAAATAAGTTTTTTTTGAATTATTTTATTTTAAATATAATACACATAAAATTATATAAACAAAAATATAATTTCGCCTAAGGCCCCTGTATCTCTTGGCACGGCACTGAATACAATTACATAACCAAAAGAAAGAAACATATAGTTTAATATATTTCTCGTTTCTTTATTTTTTTACCTGAAAAAATTAAAGTAAAGACACAGAAAAAGAAAAGGTAACAAACTATTAAAATCCATAAAGACAGACACAGTTTAAATAAATTTGTATAATGCAGCTGTTATCATTACACTCTAGCTACTTAAATATTGTTTTACTTTAAAATGAATTTATATTCTAAGTAATCGAGTCGCCTTTGTTGATGTCTATAGAGCAATCTTCAGTATCTGTATTTTACCAGATATTTGCTCCACTAGTCTAACATGTTAGATTTATGAGACACTAGTTTAGCTATATAGAAATGGCAGTTTACGAGTTCAGCCGTTTCCATTTTAATAATAACTTTCAAATCAGTTTCATATGTTTCAATTTTTTTTTAACTTAAAAGGGTTAAATCCGGATCTATTTAAGACACGTACCTAACTCCCGGGTAGAGATACAGTTCACGGATAGACCTTTTACTGAACATTCAAATGAGCCGAAAGCAATAAACCATATCCGTGTAGCCAGCAGGATTCGAACCAGGGTTCGCCGTATTGAGTTTATTCCTTCAAGAGCACACTACACCACTGGTTATATGTTTCTATTTTGAAATGTTAAGTTCATATTTATCTCATTCGTAATAGCACATGTGGAATTCAAATTTTGTATTGTTATATTTTTTTTTACACATGAAAATCCATTATAGATCTTTTAATATAACAAGTTTTAAGATCTTAAATTTGGGTAACACAATATTTTGATGTACGAAATTTAAGTCACACTATTTTCTGGAAGAAAAAAAACTAACAGTTTTTGTTTATTAATAAAACCAATGGTAACAGACTGTACTTATTTCAGAATTTTATAACCACAACCTATAAAGAGTACATCGAAGTTCATTATTAGATAGCTTGAAACTACAATAATATTCACTAGATTTCATAGTTTTGCTATAAAATACTTTGAATTATATAGAGATTTAATTTGTTTTCCACAATACCATGGTGGAAGACTCAAACTAGAAGAGCCCCTTTCCGGCAAATCAAGAATGTTTTTAACGGTTGAGATAATAACTATTGGACCCATCGACTTCTTTTTCCTATCTTGAAATAAATTTATAATAAAACTCCTATAGCCGAATAAATATAACGTTTCCGTTATATAAAGAGCATCATATGTTTTCTTCATTAACCCATTTTTAGTTTCTTTAAATACCATCCCTCCAACCTTAAGCATAACCTTCTCTTTCTCACACCTAATGTATACACACGAGATGGAGGTTTGTTCAACAGTCACAACCAAGAAGCTCTCAAGGCTCGCGAAGCTAATCCTCTTCACAATCCAGAAGGTCTCAGACGCCTCACGTCACAAACTCCTCACAACTCTCGATCCTCAGCTACTCGCGAAACGTGGCAAGACCCTACGCAAATCTTTAAATGACGCCGTATCAACATCCCACTCCCGGATCACGTGCCGTCCTGCCGACTACGAAGACATCCAATCTTCCTTCATCTCACCTGTCCCGATCCAGCTGGACTACGAGTTCAGCTGCAGCAGCACCCCACCGAGACGTTCCTACGCCTCAAACACCACCGGACGACGCAGCGGGTCTCGCAAACCGCTTATCAACAAACGCCAACGCCAAGCGTATGTCCGGTACAACACTCTCCCCAAGGTCCGAGATTCCGCCTGGGAACGACACGTGGCAGCCGCCGTGTTTCCTGACGTAGCTAGCAGCACTGGAACCATGGAAAGTGGCTACGTGGACAGGGCAGCGGAGGAGTTTATACAGAGGTTCCATAGACAGCTGAGGTTGCAGAGGTGGATGATGGCTCAGGAGGTTTAAAAACATTTGATTCATGGTCACTTTTGTTACACCAGAATATATCAATCATATCTAAAAAATTACTACAAATAGGTATCTTTCATAGTCTTGTTTTGACTTTCTACTTTGGTATATATTTCCCTAGTTTCCCCTTTTTTCGGTTTGTGTAATTTTATGAATCCATGATCGTGTTTTGGATCTGTTTGCATGAAACTGTAAGAAAGTTAATCTTCGAAATAGCTCTTTTGTGTGTATATCAGCGATATATATGAAAATATCTTTACATAATTTTAGACAGATCTAAAGTATGATTGACTACTTGCGCATCTAATGAATATTAACGTTTTGAATTACCATTAACGTTCGAGTTACTGCCCTTGCAGAGATGCATACATGATCCAAATTTATTACTATTGAATTGGCCTTGTATTTGGCACGTTTACGTGCGTTATTTACATATTACGTTTTTTATATACGTTTTCTATTGTTCCTTAACTATTTGTTCTATGTTATGAACTTATGATGAATGATATATTTGTTTAATATGCTTCGGCTATACTTGAACATAAACGACAAAGTTTGTAAGCCTAAATGATGTTGAAAATGATCCATATCATTGTAGATCTATCTACCCTATGATAATATATACTACTTCGGTTGTATTGAAAATACAGCAATGATAAAACATTTAGTCTCTGCTAAGCCAATATTGTACTAAGATTGGTCGTCTAGCAAGTCAAAAGTTACTGTAAAAGCTTTCTCCAAATTTCTCGGCAAAGACGAAGTATGACATCTCTCTACCAAATCCCACTAAAAATCTAGAGGGTTGGATCTTATAGAACTCTATGTTTTGTTTAATCATAGTATATAAAAGGGAAGGCACAGGGAAGAACAATTTAGATGAAACAAAATAAGGACGTCTGCGAACTTTTTAAAGAATGAATTTATAATTTTTTTTTGGAATATTTGATGAATAATAGTTGTTTTGCTTATAATGCGGCTTCTATATAACATGCATCCATAGGTATAATATCTTAAAATGTGTAGATTTCTATAAGAATAACCAGATTCTAACCCGCCCTTTGGGTATATTTTTCGTTTTAATTTTCTTCCGAGAAACTTAATTTTTATATATATAAATACAAAAACTTGAAAGAATCGATCCGTACCAGAATAGATATCAGAATACCTATGTTTAATTTCAACTAAATCAACGTGTAGTAATTGCTAATAGTATATATAATTGTCGATGAAAATATTTTTTTATTCAAATATCCAAAATCACAAATAAATTAAAATATTCTTAAAGTTATTAAATATTTAAATCAGTGCATATAACCATTTAAAATATATATATCAAACATATTTGACAATATATAGGCCGTTCATTAAAACCTATTAAAAATTGAATAACATTGGGCTTTTCCAATTGCACATATAGATGAATTATATGGAACATGCCATATATGGTCATATTCTTTATAAAGTATATTAACCATTTAAAATATATATATCAAACATATTTGACAATATATAGGCCGTTCATTAAAACCTATTAAAAATTGAATAACATTGGGCTTTTCCAATTGCACATATAGATGAATTATATGGAACATGCCATATATGGTCATATTCTTTATAAAGTATATTCACATATTTTTTTGGCGAAATATGTTATGGGGATTATAGTTGAAAATGTCATCATTTTTGTTACATGCTCAAATATATTATATAAACATGGATTTTAATTAGTTAAGATAAGAGTAGTGGATCCCTACAATATAAGGTTTCGTATTACTTTTGTATTTTGTAGAATAATGCAGTTATTTTAAAAGTAAGTTCAGTTGGACACAACATATATCAATGGGTCATGTTGCTGTTTTAATAGAATAGACTAGATTCTGACCCGCCCTTTCAAATTTTTTGTTTTAAATTTTTTAACAAATTTAATTTTTATATTATTGGTTTTTTAATCATATGTCAATAATGTAACTGCATAAATTAATTACATGTAGTAACGTGTTATATTCATCAATTAACAGGTCGAAATTATTAAATAGCATAAAAATAGTTTGGGCTGAATTCAGTTCAAAACAAAAAAAATTGGACTCAATATTGACAAAAGGGGAAAACGTAACCAATTGTAAATGGTCCGAAAATTTTGGATAGGAGGTTACACATTGATTAATAAAGATGGTTACATTTATAAAATATTTGATTTATTTTTTATGTTGGACACAACATTAATCAATTGGTCATGATGCTGTTTTAATAGTATTGATTTTAATAGTATTGATATCTTGGTTATATGATATTCTGATCGGGATGATGTTTCATATATAGCTATAGATGTTGATATTATTAAACAAACTGACCGTTACTGAATGTAGAAATAATTATGTAGCAGTCCATTTGGAATGTTTAACCATGGTCCCTTATATGAATCCATGTACCGGTTTTGTTTGTGTATCCTTATATAAGTGATGGTCTTCACTTTTACTGCAATCGTGTACAAGACAATGAATGATGAGGATAACATGACTCAAGTTCAGATTACACACTAATTATCTGGTATCAGATCGGTAACCTTTGTTTTTTTATGCCAGGCAAACCAAATTAAAACAAGACTCCCAAAAATAAACAGGAAGGCATATTCTTATATACATAAACCGTTGTATGAAAACATAATTATTCAAAGTCAAACCACAAAAGAACCAGACATCAGTTCATGTTCTCCATATTGAGCATTAGTCTTCCATGCTAACTCACAATACAGACAGCAAAACAAATCCAACAACTGTTCCTGCTTATCTTCTCTTTCATTTTTTTTTCTTTTTTTAAGACTTTTTAATGTCATTTTTACTCTTTTAAAACTTTTTTTGTTTCCATATAAAAATTCACTTACCAAAAAGGCTCTGGAATCGGTCTTCTTGTCCACAGCAACATTTTGAGTTGAACTTCCCATTTTCTTGATGAGTCTGGTTATCACGTCAATAGCCTAGAGGACGATCACACAGTGGGGACTTTAAGCCTAACCTGCTGCTGCTATAAAAACACACTAAAAAAACAATAACATAAAACATCATGATATTGCCTTATCTCAGTTATATGTGCCTTCTGCAAAGATTCTGACCTAGCTCTGTCAAGATCTTGATTACGAGCAAGAACATAAGTTAGTTAGGTATATTCCTCACAAATCTAAGGAAAGAGAGAAAAAACTTGAGAGTTGCTTGATATACACAACAAAAGCATTGCAGTGCAGGACCTGCCAACCATTATGTGCACTAAGTTAGGCGGTATGCAGAAACAACATAAGGCAAGTGAAAACACAGCATATATATTTTGACCTTTCAGTGCCAAAAGAGGTAGTAGTACTGCTTTAAATATGGACTACCATCAAAATTTCAAACTTAGCTATTAAACCAAGTTCGAGCATTCCTCTTAAAATCCCATGTACTGTGGAGCTTTGATGCTCACATACTATTGGAAGTTGATTTTAAACCAAACAGAAAATGTATAAATCTTTCAAAAGCAACTATTATGAGGTTGGTAGATTAAGAACCTGAAGGTCTTCAGGGGACAGCATATACGTTTCCTTTATCCACAAAAGGATCTGAATTTGCAGCAGGAAATTGAAGAACCTGTAAAACCCATCATCACTATTCCTGGTCCGTTCAAAAATTATTGTCAATTCCCTGGTAACACACCTGAACCGTCAAGCATACAAAAAACTCACCTCATAATCACGGTTCTGCTCACAAGATCTGCTCAGCTGAACACTATCAGCAATTTCTCCAGTTGTACTAGTCCCACTAAATAACTTCGATTCTCTCTCAACTTCATTGACAGCAGCTATGGAAACAGATCTCAAATCACGATCTAAGTTTTCTTCCTGCCCACTTTCACCCACACACTTCCCCACAGACCCAGTCAGATCAGACCATTCTTGAACAAGAACCTACTTTCTTCTTCCAGAGCTTGCTCGCTTCCAGAGTTACACTCATCTTGAGCAAAAAAATTTGAGTTCTGTACTCTCATTGTTCAACTTTTCAGACTCAGTTATAGTGATAGCACTACTTTCAGGAGAAACAATATCTAAACTCTGTGGACTAAGAGATGCACGTTTCTCAGGTTTCTCTGGCCGAGCATCCATCATTTCGTTGTTGTTCTTTCTCTTAGCATGCCTCTCCACCACAGAGCTGGAATGAGAAACAATGCCATCTTCACCCTGATGACTCTGGTGCCTGGACGGCCGTGGCCTTCTGTATCCATTTGGAAAAACAAAAGGTGGAAGCCGTCGTCTACGAACATGTGAAACAAACACATCCATCCCAGGTTTCCAGAACATATACATGTACCACGTATATCAAACTGTTGACAATCTTGACCACCAACTCCCTCTGCCCTCTGCAAGCCCATGAAAAAGGCACAATGCAGAAACTGCCTAGACGTGTCTACATAATTAGCCTCCCATTTGTGTCCCTTTCTATCTGCATTGTTGAATTAGAAGAACGAGATCGAGAACCATTCAATATCCAGATCAACGTCACACAGCACAGACGAGTTGGAGCTATCCAGATCCTATTATAATTCATATGTCCATTAAGAGATTTGAATCAGCAAGCAGCTTACAAACTTTTGTGACAGCTCACAGGCTCAAATATTATCTATAAATCAGGACATCTGTTCAAGAAACAGCCAACAAACTTCTCCGCTCTCTCTCACATTCAAATTTAATTAAATGTGAATGGACCATCTATGGTTTGCATGAAGAATCATCGTACGTAATTATTTTATTATGGGGACAAAAATTTAAAAACTGCATTTTATTTCCTTCCACAAATCAAACATGCACGTGTAAGGTTCCCTCCACAAATTCATATAACCATAAAAAAAACTCCAAAGTTTGCCATATGGTTATTTCTCTAAACCATTCTTTTTTTTAACGGTCTGAAATAAGTGTTACATAAGAGCAAGATGTAGAACCTGCTTAAACATAACTGAGAAAAGAAAGAAACCTCAACGAAAATTTTAAGAGAAAGACTATCTTCGTTGCACTGTGCTGCTTCTCGTACAATCTCACATGCAATCCAAACGGAAAGGCCCTGGCCCTCAGAGCAAACATCCGTTTTACCTAATTTTCACGCGTAGCCTCTCTGTGGTCTCTCATGAAGCCACGCCGGACCAGCCATAGCCAAATAGGATTGAAACCGTCCGTCTCGTAAAACACTCTTAGCTATATATATGTCTCTTGCAATTAGGTTTTCACTTACACGTTCCTCCTCAAAACTTATAATAGAAAAGGATTGATCCAACTGATTTATTTCCTCAAGCAAATGTCGGTACCTTGGCCATTGGTTAGGGGCTGAAATGGCATCGATAGTAACTCTATGGTCTCCCTAACATGCCAGTTATGTAAAGCTGCTCGAGAGTTGAGCCTATCAACTACTGCAATAGCTCCCGATAGCACCCGCCAAAGAAATTAGGAAGCTTCCAGACTCTCTCTTCTTGAGATCAATTCTCTGTATCTCCAAGGACTTCTCTAAACCATTCGAAAACAATTTATTTATCAATCCTGCTCAACATAAAAAAAAAAATATTTAGCGCTGATATGCATCGATCAAATCAATATTTGCGACCATTAGCTTTATTTCAACTCGTAGGACATCTCAACTATTTTCGTGTAAATACATTATTGTCATGATTCATGAACTTATATAAACAGAAGAAAAAACATTATTAAGATACGGGACGCATCCATGTACGTTGGTATGCTCTGTAACTCAATACTGTTGTTGGTCCTAGTTAATGTTAGTTTATTCTATTTTTTTCAACAAAATGAAAACAATAATGTTCTTTTTTATAAAAATAGTTATATTTTAGGGAACTAGATTATAACATGTTTAATGGAACTCCAGCTGGAGTGCCCGCCCTGGATTCGAGTGGCCTTGGTCACCTTCCCGCCTATAACCGTGCGTTCCCGGATGGAAGGTCTCGTGGGGATTAGTCTGGGCTTACCGCCTGGGATCCCCCAAGGATAAAAAAAAAAAAAAAAAAAAAAACAGAAAAAAAAGACAGTTCAAAAAAAAAGTTAATAGGACTAGTCTCTCGTAAAAGAAAATAATTTGTCTCTCGTTGATATCATAGAATCGACCTTCCATTGCCAACTTAAAAAAAAACGTTAATAGGACTTGTCTCGTTGTTGTCCGCAGACGTTTGCGATTGCTTGTTATAGTATGATGTTTTTCATACAATTAAACCATAACTTTTATTACTATTAGAGTATTATTATTAAATCATTGAGAATAGACGGTATGCGTTTACACCTTGCAAATTTTGTATAAACATGAAAAAACTTTATTTTGACATAAGATCACAAATTTTTTTTAGGGACAAACGAGATGGAGGTTGCTGCTAACGCTCAACCACGCAGAGCAAGACTTGAAGTTGCTTTCGACATGTACCATAGGAAGATTGCAATCATGAGTAGCCTTGTTTTTCCAACCGACGCTGGTATGGACATGCGCTTGCAGAATATAGAAAGTTCCCTATTTTCCCAACTAACTTGTTTTCTTCGTAAACAAGGTATATTGAAGCTGGATCTAAAGACCTGTGGATAACTAACTTAGAATGTATTTCAAGGAGTCCATCCACAATACTTTTCAAAAGATCTATCGTAGCACTCTCTGGTTTCAGAACAGTGTCCCACATATTGTTGCAGCTCTGGTTCTTAATCAAGTCTTCTAAGGTATACATGTAAGGCTCAATTAATGAAACAAGAGACTCGCCTCTATCCTCATAACCTCTATGTTGCAGTATATTCTTTGAATTTCCCAGCAAACCAAGACGCAAGTACTCATTCTCAAGTAAAGTCTTATCCTCCTTTGCTCTTACAAGAGAGATACTAAGAACATCACCTTTAACTTCATCTACCAAATCCTGTGCTCTTAAGGGATTCCTAATATAGAGTTTTTCTTATCTAGTTTGGAAATGGAAGAAAGAAGGTTGGAACAACTGACCCGACTGACCTGTTGAAGACTGGCCCGTTGAAGGCTTGCTGGCTTCACTAAGAGCAGACAGACTACAAGACCACTCGGATCGACTCCAATTTTTATTTAGCATGCTTTAGCAACCGGTTTAAACACCCAAATGTCACATGTTTCTCCATAAATGGTTTAATATTTTTACTTTGGTTACATGACTTAACTGTATAAAAAATGTTATTATTTAAATTGTTGGATACTTGTTTTTAGATCCTTCATGATAAGCCTGCTCTAATAGGTTTTGTCTCTCGTTTGCCGACAAACGTTTGTAATTGCTTGTTAGACCATCAGCAATGGACCTGTTGAATAATTCATTCAACTGATTAAACCATTGTAAAGAGGGTGTTGAATTAAAAGAGAGCATACGTAAATTCACAGCAGTTGAATAATTTCAACTAGTGGAAAGAACATAAAATGGGCCCCACTCTTCTACATCTTCTATTGTGATTAGTGTTTCAGATTTGTATGATTTTTATTTCCACAAAATATTTCAAACTTAATTATTTTATATTTGAATATTTTGCTACAAAATAAAAATTATATCAAAATTCATTATTTTTAATGATCTATAAATAGAAGCTACTTTCATTTCATTTGGATATATATAATAAAAATGTCATTTTCATTGTAATTTCTACATTTTTATCAATATTAAATTTTAGGACCTTAACTTATGGTATATTTGTTTTACTAATATTAATTTTAGGGTTTTTTGTTGTAAAAAATAGTAAAGAATAAAAATAAAATAAAATTAAAATTATTAAGTTATGTCATTTTAGTTATTTCATTTAGTTACACTCAATTTTTTTATTATTTAACTATCAAAATTATATAATAATAATATGAATTAAAATTTGTGGGGTATGGTGTTGAATTTTATAAAACAAAGCCATTGTAGTGAAAAAAATTATATGGATGTTGAATTAATAGGTGGAAGAAAGAAATGATGGTGTGGATTGTAAAAATGTGTAAAGTAGGGTGTTGAATTCATAAACCGTTGTACATAGTCTTATAGTATGATGTTTTTCATACAATGAAACCACAACTTTCATTACTTTAAGAAAATTATTATAATTAAATCAACATAAAATAAGAAGAGACTCTGTTTGCCTTTGCACCTTGCAAAATTTTTTACAAACATAAAAAACTTTATTTTGACATAAGATCAGAAAAAATTAGGGGGAAATTCATATATAAACACAAATGCAAAATCGTGTTTCAACGACCAAAATCCTAATAAAGACTAGAGCTTAATAAATTGCCTAATAATGTAATTTTGCTTGATTAAGATTAATTTAGCACCCCAACCTCAACCAAAAAGAGAAGTTTTATTTTATGGTACTCGTCAGATGTGTATTGGTTGTATTTATTAATGAAAGCACCTTATGGTTTATTTATTTTTTTCCAACTAATTAGTTTGCATTCTTTTTCAATTAAGGTGTATGTCAAAAATCAGAATGCATGGCGTTCCAAAGCTGGTGGTCAGCACTACTATTTTCCCAAATAGGCTTTATTGATCTTGCAAGATTATGAAAAAACTAGAAGGTAAAAAAAAATACTCAAAACACTAACACTGCTGTCATTATTTCAGCTAAACCCAAGAGCCCTGTTCAGGAACGCGCTAGACGCTAGTCGGGCGGTCGGGTTGGGCCTAGCGCCTAAAGAGAAAATCGGGGATTAATCGGAAATTATGCAGGGCGGAATTTTTAGATGGTTTATTGTGTTATAAAACATGTTAATCTTTAATTGTGTATAACATTAATACATTTTCATGTTTAAGATTGTATAAAACACACAAATAGAATATATAAACTTAATATAGTGTAATTTTCATCAAAATTATGTATATAAATGATATTTATAAAATTTTAGATCAAATAAAAAAATAAAAATATTATTAAAAATAAAATAAAAAAATAAAAAAAAAATAAAAAAAAATAAAAAAAAATAGATTAGGCGGCTAGGCGGTCATTTAGGCGGCTAGGCGGTCTAGGCGGAAAAAATCGAATATCAGATTTTCTTAACCGATTTGGCATAAATCGGGGCGGAAGAGTGACGCGTAGCGCCTAGGCGGCTAGGCAGCCGATTTTTAGAACATGGCCCAAGAGTATACACACTTACATTTCATCATCTTTCTTGGAGATATCTCACGCGACTTAACTGTATAAAAAATGTTATTATTTAAATTGTTGGATACTTGTTTTTAGATCCTTCATGATAAGTCTGCTCTAATAGGTTTTGTCTCTCGTTTGCCGACAAACGTTTGTAATTACTTGTTATAGTATGATGTTTTTCATACAATGAAACCACAACTTTCATTACTGTAAGAAAATTATTATAATTAAATCAACATAAAATGAGAAGAGACTTTGTTTGCCTTTGCACCTTGCAAAATTTTTTACAAACATGAAATTTTTTATTTTGACATAAGATCAGAATAAATTAGGGGGAAATTCATATATAAACACAAATGCAAAATCGTGTTTCAACGACCAAAATCCTAATAAAGACTAGAGCTTAATAAATTGCCTAATAATGTAATTTTGTTTGATTAAGATTAATTTAGCACCCCAACCTCAACCAAAAAGAGAAGTTTTATTTTATGGTACTCGTCAGATGTGTATTGGTTGTATTTATTAATGAAAGCACCTTAGGGTTTATTTATTTTTTTCCAACTAATTAGTTTGCATTTTTTTTCAATTAAGGTGTATGTCAAAAAATCAGAATGCATGGCGTTCCAAAGCTGGTGGTCAGCACTACTATTTTTCCAAATATGTTTTATTGATCTTGCAAGATTATGAAAAAACTAGAAGGTAAAACAAAAAATAATCAAAACACTAAAACTGCTGTCATTATTTCAGCTAAACCCAAGGGTATACACATTTACATTTCATCATCTTTCTTGGAGATATCTCACGTGACTTAAATGTATAAAAAATGTTATTATTTAAATTATTGGATACTTATTTTTAGATCCTTCATGATAAGCCTGCTCTAATAGGTTTTATCTCTCGTTTGCCGACAAACGTTTGTAATTGCTTGTTATAGTATGATATTTTTCATACAATGAAATCACAACTTTCATTACTGTAAGAAAATTATTATAATTAAATCAACATAAAATGAAAAGAGACTTTGTTTGCCTTTGCACCTTGCAATATTTTTTACAAACATGAAAAACTTTATTTTGACATAAGATCAGAAAAAATTAGGGGGAAATTCATATATAAACACAAATGCAAAATCGTGTTTCAACGACCAAAATCCTAATAAAGACTAGAGCTTAATAAATTGCCTAATAATATAATTTTGTTTGATTAAGATTAATTTAGCACCCCAACCTCAACCAAAAAGAGAAGTTTTATTTTATGGTACTCGTCATATGTGTATTGGTTGTATTTATTAATGAAAGCACCTTATGGTTTATTTATTTTTCCAACTAATTAGTTTGCATTCTTTTTCAATTAAGGTGTATGTAAAAAATCAGAATGCATGGCGTTCCAAAGTTGGTGGTCAGCACTACTATTTTTCCAAATAGGTTTTATTGATCTTGCAAGATTATGAAAAAACTAGAAGGTAAAACAAATAAACAAAACACTAACACTGCTGTCATTATTTCAGCTAAACCCAAGAGTATACACACTTACATTTCATCATCTTTCTTGGAGATATCTCACGCGACTTAACTGTATAAAAAATGTTATTATTTAAATTGTTGGATACTTGTTTTTAGATCCTTCATGATAAGCCTGCTCTAATAGGTTTTATCTCTCGTTTACCGACAAACGTTTGTAATTGCTTGTTATAGTATGATGTTTTTCATACAATGAAACCACAACTTTCATTACCGTAAGAAAATTATTATAATTAAATCAACATTAAATGAGAAGAAACTTTGTTTGCCTTTGCACCTTGTAAAATTTTTTACAAACATGAAAAACTTTATTTTGACATAAGATCAGAAAAAATTAGGGGAAAATTCATTTATAAACACAAATGCAAAATCATGTTTCAACGACCAAAATCCTAATAAAGACTAGAGCTTAATAAATTACATAATAATGTAATTTTGTGATTAAGATTAATTTAGCACCCTAACCTCAACCAAAAAGAGAAATTTTATTTTATGGTAGTCGTCGGATATGTATTGGTTGTATTTATTAATGAAAGCACTTTATGGTTTATTTTTTTCCAACTAACTTATTTTTCCAAAAATCAGAATGCATGGCGTTCCAAAGCTGGGGGTCATCACTATTATTTTTCCAAATAGGTTTTATTGATCTTGCAAGATTATGAAAAAACTAGAAGGTAAAAAAAATACTCAAAACACTAACACTGCTGTCATTATTTCAGCTAAACCCAAGAGTATACACACTTACATTTCATCATCTTTCTTGGAGATATCTCACGCAAAAAAAAAAAAACAAAAGAGAATCCCATGAAAACTAAAGCCAACAAAACAAAAAAATAAAAGAGAATAAATACGATTTTAATTTAATTTTCAGGAAAATGTTTCCAAGAAAAGCTTTCTTGAAAAACCGAGTTCAGCAGAGAATCATTGTCATATGTAAAATCATCTACCGTGCCACTCAGTGACCATGACGGCATGAACACCAAATCCTCCAACGAGTCAAAAAACACAAACTCGCTTGACTCGTCTAAACTCGTTCCAAGACTCGGCAACTCGACGATGTTGTCCAAACCGTCCGAGACCATACTCTCCTCATCAACGCTCGTCACAGAGAACGAAGACGAAGAGAACGACGCCGTTTCGCTAGTCTCACTCTCCGACCCTTTACTCAACGACGCCGTTTCGCTCGTATCACTCTCAGACCTCACGTGACAAAACGCCGCCGAGTTACCAAAGTCCATGAGAGCCGCTTTGGTGGCCGCAGCTCTGACGTCACGAGGGCTGAGCGAAGCGGGTCGAGGGAGAGAATTTGAGAGCTCAGGGAAGTTGAGAATGGCGGAAGTTCCCTTGATACTCAAAGCCGCCACGTCGTGAGCACGCATGGCCATCTCCGCCGTGGGGAAAGTCCCGAGCCAGATCCTCGACTTCTTCCTAGGCTCACGTATCTCAGATACCCATTTGCCCCAACTCCTCATGCGGACTCCACGATACACTGGCTGCTTACTTCCTTTCTTCTTCTCCTTGTCGGGACCAAGTGACAAATCGACCATTGTTAAGTGTTTCAAGAATGTCACAAAGAGTAGGGGTTTTTTTTTGTAGTTTTTCTGTTGAAATGTAATGTTAGAGATTTGGGTTGGTATAAAATATAAATAATATAAACTTAGGAAGAATATATATCTTAAGGCAAAAGGAGTGAGAAGAAGCTAGAAAAGATAGTTCTTGTTTGTATCATTAATTGGTGAAATTTCTACTCTCGTGTTATGATGTTTCCAAGTCTCTCAATGATTTCTCAGTGTTCAGAGTATTAACTCTTTAACTTATATATATAATAAGTATAGACATATTTACATTCTCTCTTGTATATGTTTGGTTTGAAAGAGAGAGGGACCCATACAGGGCGTAGCTGCTTACCTACTAGAAAGATTGGTGTGGCTGTAACTAGGACTGTGCTTTCTGTTTGTTAAAAAGTTTAATTTATAACGCGAAACACGAGTTGATGATGTTTTCTAATCTTTTGCTTTTCTTTTTGCGATGTGACATCTTAGAGATGTTCCTTAGATTTGGTTTTGTATTCACCAGAAAAGAGAAAAGAAGGTCTGGTCCTCTTCAGTATACTTACTCTGCAGTTTGCACGATGTGTATAGATTCGAAACTACGGTGGAGTACATAGTCACCAGTGTATTGGATTTATTGAACTCATAAGTAGAAAGAATTTGCTTTAAACATTTATGTCATCACTCCAATGAATTTGTTGAGACGGCAACCCTAGGCTAGGACGTAATAACTTTCTAGCTTGTGCGTTAAGAAGTACTACTTCTACGCATTAAATCACATCTTCTCGGGCCGTTGAATCCGGTTTCAAATTTAAAAAAAAAAACTAAAACAATGGATGAATCAAAACATCATTATAGTGTTTACCACCAAACCTACGTGATCGAACTTTAGCATGAGAACGCCTTATTCGTTTTGGTTTGATCTGAAGCACTAGGGCATCATTATCGGTAGGAACTTTTCAGGATTCTTAAAATTTCCTTTTTTTTTCTGATTTTGAAAAAAAAAAAATAAAAAAAAAATAAACCAATCGCTCGGACCGTCATGCGTCAGTGGAGCTCGCAAACAGTACAATGATCAAACGAAAATGACTCTTAATTAAGAAACTTCTCTCCTCGGTTTTACAATTTTTGTGGTTTCCTTTGAGATTCCACCTAAGATACACCAATAATCTTGCTCTAACTTAAATACCGTGGGTCTGCTAGAGACGGAAGTTGAATATTTTAATTCTGTTAATCTAAAACCACCAAAGACTAACTGTTATTATGCCAGTGAATGTAATATCATTGCTCCATATTTATTCAAAAGATTATATTACGAACTTGTCGTTTTCTATATTTCCTTTGGTGGTGGGGTTCCAAAAGAGCCTTCATATCTAAAAAGTTGGTCTATTATTACATCATCAATACCCATTGATTCAATAGTGTCGACAATATCAAATAGTGTGATAACGCGGAATTTCATGGGTTTTTTTTTTTTGCTTCTATATTGGTTATAAAAGATATGAGTTGCGTTGATCTTAGCTATATTTGCACGAATGTTTTTCGGTATGATAATTTTGCAGAATGTAAGAATTCAGAAGAATGGATAAAATGCGCCTTATATATACATGAATAGGTACTGTTGCTTATCAAATCCATAAAAATTTACACAAATTAGTTTATATGCACAATATGCACGATAGCTAGTAAATCATGCATAGATTTTAAGTGTCTATGTGGATTTCACTTACTTCTTAAAGAAGGCAATACGGATCCTAATTTTAAAAAGTTCTTTATTGTGTGGACGTTATGGATAGGCAAAACTACATGACAAAATATATAATGATAATTAAATACCTTAAATAGTACAAACAACCTAAATAGAAGTGTTTAGTTTAACCGGATTTCTATATATATATTTTTGGGGTGTAATATAGATTAGTGTATTATCACATCATTAAAAAAAAAGTATATTATCACATCAAGACGGTTGATGTTTGATTTTAGACTAGGAATGTTCTATTATTAGCCTTATTGACTGTTTTACTGTGTAGAACATGAATTAACTCTCTAAGAGTACTCTTTAATCATTTTTTGTTTAGAATTGATTCGCCCTCAATTAGCCTTTATTAGTTATGTCTTTGTCCATTGACCCATGTATACTAATTTGTCATCGTCGTCCACCCACAATACACACCGAATTTTTTCTTAATTTTTTATTTGTCGGCGTCAACCTTTTTTCTGTTGCCTTCCGCCCACTGAATCCTGCATGAGCTGTAATCAGGTTTCAACAGCCCAGTATTGAATGACACATTTAATGAGTGCTACAATCTAATATGAATAAAAAAATAGTAGTGCTATAGTATAGAGGAGAGAGAACAAGTCGACAAATGTTGAAGAAGAAAAAAAGTCGTACGGAGAAGATAATCTAGCTGTCTGGCTGTGATGCACCGTTCGTGTATCCGACAACTCTTGGACCCACGTGTCTCAACTACGACCAAACACACATAAAAAAACTCGAAAGCTTTAACATAAGGTAACAAAAAAGCTATTGAGACGATTTTTTAATATTGTTTTCGTATAACTTTTCTATTCGTTGGTATGAGATCTAAGACGATCTTGTTTTAAAGTCATTTTTTTTGTTCAAAGTTTTAAAGTCTTTAATCCAATCAAACTAAGATTACTCGATTGTCTCACTTGCTAACTCAAAAAAACAAATGTGTATTTTTAATATCTATAGTAGATATGCAACTTGGTGATCAATACTACATTGGATGTATAAATCATTTCGGAAGGAATTACGAAAGAAAATATTAATGTATATACGTTATGTGGTCCTCTTTTGAATAATTTGTGCCGATGATAGCTACGAGCAATACCTATTTGGTCCGATCCTGGCCATTAAAAAATGGTAATTAATATATTTATATATGTTTATAGTTTTATCTTACTTTTAAATAAGATTCTGACCACCTCAAGATTAAATAACAGAATGGTCGTTCGACGTAAAAAATAAATAAAAAAGATTATGGCTTCAACGTAGAACACGACATACACTTTAATTAAGATATTTCATTATAAGCACATGACAATTTAAAAAGTAGATGCATATAATAGCCATAGATATCTTTTTAAGCCACTGAAAACAATGAAAAGTATGCCACTATGATGTGTCCAAAGCAATTTTTTAAAGTATGCAAACGTTCTTTTATAAAGATGAATCAAAATCAAAGATTCTTCGTGTTTATTTCGGTGTTTTTGGGACCTAAAGATCAACCCCTTTCAACAGGCAACATGCAGGTTATGATTACATGTGTTAGGCATATACGATGAAGATTAATCAAAACATTCAAGCAACATTCTGGTGGAAAGGTTAATATATACAAAAGAAAACACAACAAAACTGAAGCAGACGTTTTTACAAAATTTGTTTTGTTGATGCGGGAACACTCAAATGATGTGGTTGTAGTTAAAAAATCTTGCAAGTTTAGTCTTAATGACGTTGTGAGAGATATTAGTTATAGTGAAAATTAAGGCTCTCAAGTAGTATATATTAGGAATCTAAGAGATAGCTTGAACCGGTTATCTTTTGGTTTATAGACAAAACTACCAATCCAATTCCCGGTTTAGATTTAAAGACCTAGGCTTTTTTAAGTGGACTTTACACTAGCCTGTATAATTAGTTACCCAAAAGGGCCCAATAAACTAAACCATACATATCACTGAAGCTAGCAACATACTCAGTTTTTGAGTCACTTGGCTTTCTCTATCAACAAACAATCAACTTACAAACCAGGTGGCTTGAAGAAAGGGACTAAACCAAAGACGGATTCAATATCCAAAGGGACCTGAAGAGACCGTTTGAGTAGCTCAGGTGTGTTGCTAGTATCTCCTTTCCATGTCCCAAACCACGGTCCTCCTCCTATCTCCACTGCCGCCATAGAGCTCTTTGCCTCCATTATCACCTGCATCATCATTCACCATATTAGGCTTCTTTAACTGCCTCAGTGGACTAGCTAAGACTTTTAACTACAGTGATGCATTTGTACACACATACCTTGCCTTTGCTTCCATCATAACGCCGTTCCCATATCTGCAACTTCAGTTCACCGTAACAACTATCTTTGCAAGCCGTAGCTAACCCAGCTTCTGAGGTTGGAGCACGCAGAGGTGTACCCGCTTCATTGGTTCTTGCCTCTAGTTCCACCTGTCACAAGACACTCATTCATCAAGCCTCAAAGTGAAACAGAATGAATATGAGGAAGAAAAAAAATTATATTACCATATGAGTTTCATTCTCTGCAGTCATGTACCAATAACCCCATGGAGACATCTCCCAGCTAACAACACCATTCCACGGAACAAACTCGTATAATTTTCCATCGTAGTGCACACAAATCTACAAAAGAGCTCAGAGATTTATAAACTACTTATCAAATGACATTGTGGGATGTTAATTAGTTGCATACCAGTGCAGCATTCTCAAAGGTCTCAGTCAATCCTGGCAACTGCCTCAACCCGCCAGCTGCAGTCAACGCAACTTCCCCTTTTGCCCTTTCAAATACATTACACTGGACCTGTAAAGAGACACTGACTAGTAAAGCTACCGAACAGGGGTCAAAGTGTATGTACATGGATGAGAATGTGTTTACCCAAAACCATTTTCTAGGGAAGCCTCCACCCCAATTCTTCTCTGAATAAGAAGGTGCATCCCTAAACTCAAACCTTTCATCACCCCATTCTATCCACCCTGCATATTCAAGAGAAGGCAAGTAAGTAAACGTAACGTTATATCTATTACTAAATTTAGTTGATTAAGAAAAAGTTCAGACCTGTTGAAAGGCCTCCTGCCATGCATATCTGCCAATGAGGCTCAAATACAGGAAAAGCTGCAGGCCAGCCTGCAGTAGACTTCTGTTTGGTCCCAACATCACCCCAGCCGTAAACAGGACGGGTGCTGTACTCCCACCGAGCGGATTTCACAGTTTCCGCATAGTCAGTCCTGCCAAACACAAGTGAATTCAAAGTTAAACACATAAACTCCACAACAAAAAGAAAGATAGAGTTCTACCAGTCGTGTTATTATGCCAAACTAATCCCAACATCTGAAATATACTACAATGCATAATCATCACCAAAGAACAGGAATCATGAACAGTTGAAGCAAGCATTGTAGGTAAGTGGTGTGATGTAAGAATGATGCCTAAAAGATACCAAAGTAACAGTTTCATTGCCGGGTTTCTCAATACTAAACAAGATGTCTATTCAAAAAGCAATTCTACTATTGTATTAGGCTTCAAGTATTTTTGTCAAAACATATTGAATTCTAGCTGTGCATAGAATTAGAAAAATTAACCTGCCATCATCGCAAATGTGACCTTGATGCCAGAATGGGGTAGCTTGGAACCCTTCTGACACTCTTCTGTTGAACTCCTACAACCAAAACCCCTCATGTTTTACAGATCAAAGTTTCAAGAAAATAACAAGAGTAGAACGCTATCAATGCATACAACCAGAAAGATACCTTTCACATAACAGAGTAAGCAAACGAAGGAGGAGGGAATGATTATTTTAATTTACCTCTGGTGGAACCTCCTTGTCTGGAGACCTTGTGCCTGGCTTAGCACTGAAAGTATTCCCCAAAACTAGCTCATGCCTATCTACTCATGATTAAAATATTCAGGTAAGGAATCTTCAAACTTTAATTAATTATTAAATAAAATAGCACCTAAGACTTAAAAGATTCAGATAAGAACTAGAAGTAAAAACAAGACTACTCATATATTGAGTTGGTCATTATTATCATGAAATAGCAACAAGAAGGTTACTACCTCCCCAGAAGTTGTGAGAGTCCTCAGTGTATTGGCATAAATACTTATCATTAGCTCCAAGAATCTGAGCTCCAACACCAGTGAATCTCGGTCCATACAGACCAACCTCCAACGGTGAGAGTCTCTTCCGGAAAGCAGGATTCTCCACAGAATACATAAAGCAAAAGCTCTCCCTCTTCTCAGGGATCGAAACCCTGAAGTACCATCCCTCAAAGAACTTCCTCGCTGTTCCATCGAAATGGTACCTGTTCCAGCAACTTGTCAGACATTATATAAATTCTCACTCTCTATATTAAAAGTTCTGAGAGTTCACTTTCACTTCACAACTAACCCAATAATAACAAAAAAAAAAATCAACTTGAAAGAGTAACACACTGGAAGCAGTAAGAAGGAAACAATATTCAAAGAATAAGAAAAAAAAATAAACAAAAAGTCCAATTAAACCGGAAAAAAAGCTAAACCGGAAACAAAAATTGGAACTTTGAAACAAACCAATGGGGATTAATTTGATTTACCCACTGTGAGGAGTCCTGAGCTCACGATTGGGTGGTGTGGGGACATAAACTGGTTTCACGGAGATAGCTTCGGAGTTAATCGCGTTTCCGGAGGGAGATGTTTCACTGTTCGTCGTGGAGATAGACGCTGAAGCCCTGGGAATGGAGCGGGGAGATAGTTTAGTCGATCGGAGAGGAGATAAATGACGAGAGAGATCAAAGGAGGCGAAATTGGTGTTCATCGATACAGCTAAGCTCCGAGTATCCATAATTTGAAGGCCAGATTCTCAGTAGAAGAAGAAGAAGAAATGCCAAAGGAAACGGAAATTTAATTTGGTTTGGTGACAAACATGTAATGAACAAGAAGATCATGCAGACAGGCAGAGGACACGTTGTAATAAGTGCTTATTATGTGGCAGACAAACGCCATAGAAGCTAGCAAATCACATGGGTACCGAACTCTTATGGCCCAATGGGCTTGACGAAATTAGATATATCATAAGTAAATGTTTTAAATGATATATTTTTATTTTAGTTATATATGCTATTTTTATGTTTAAGAATCTGATTGACTTATTTATTTTTGGTGTATATTGAGTTGCATTTTACGACAACTATTTTGGATTTTAAATAGATATAATAATATTACATGTTGCTAATTGTATTTAGTTCATTTATATTTTAGATTTGTAAATATATTTTCGTAATTTCTGTAATTTATCTTGTACCATATTAATTTATTTTTGTAATATTATTTGATAAGTCAGTTTTATATGTTTCACTCTCACTTAATTTTTTATGATATTAATGTATTGGTCTAACAAATACTAGTTTTGATCTATTGACAAACATAATTTATTAATTATTAAATTAGTTATTTAGTTTCAAGTTAGTTGTAATATTAAAAGTTTATAACCGAAGAAGAAGTTTATAATGCATACGGTTGATTTTCCTCTTTAAATCTTTTGATCAAAACAGATATATAACAAATATTGTTTGTTGTTTTCTTTTAGTATTTATTATATTATTTGAGATAAATTTATTTAGAAACATTTTTTTCTTTAAAATAGTATATTCATTATTTTTATTAATTAAAATTAAAATCAAGTATATATATTCCTTTTTCAATTTTATGTAGTTAAAGAAAATCAAGTATATATATACATTTCATATAAGTACACAGAATTGTATTATTTGCTTTATTTCACAACGTAATTATCTTTATATTTTCTTAACATTTCATTATATTTTTCTTATATTTAGTAAAATTATATCTAAATTTTGTAAAACTTATTTTATATACACCAAATATTACAATAATTTTAGATATAATTTTATAAAATAACGTGAATGTCGAATTTCAAAATTTTAATTAATATATATACGGTAAAATTAATTATTTGTTTATTTTATAAAATTATATTCTAATATAAAAATTCATTTTTGGTAAATTAATAACTTATAAATTAATAAAATATCATAGTCTTAACATTATTAATTTATAAAGTTTTACCGTATATTTGATTAAAAATTACATAAACAACACATAATTCATATAATATACGAAACTCTCAAATTCATGTTGAGCTTTATTGCCAATGGAAAGTTGGAAACAATCAAATAAAATAATGTCTGAGAAAAAACAAATGGATTAACAATGTCCTAGAAAATAGAATCTCCGGACAAACAGTTCTCTACAACAAATATACAAATCCATTCCCAGTCATAATCACCAGCAAATTTATAAGCAAGGAACACGATAACATATATGTATGTATGCATCTCACAAGAGGGTCTAATCAATTGATCAAATCTTGAAAAACGAAGGAAAGAGAGTTAGCCGAGTAAAGAAACAGAGAGACGAATACTCATAAATCATGAGTAAATTTCACATGGTACCAGCTCTTCCGGAAGTAGGTTTTGTACCAGGCTTGAATTTGGAGATGTCAACTAGATCCCCAAATAGCTTATCTTCTGGTTTATTCTTAGGTTTCATTGGAGGCAGATAAGACGATGATGCTGGTACCTGATGCGACGCCTGGTCTCTGATGGACATGCCATGCATTTGCTGGTCCAGATATGGGCTGCTTCCTTGTTGATGTTGGTTATAACCGTATCCATAACCTCCCATCTGGTTTCCATACGCCTGTTGCTGTTGTTGTAGTTGTTGCTGTTGGGCATAGAACTGAGCCATCATCATCTGCTGCTGCTGTTGTTGTTGGGGTGGATAGCCTTGATTAGCTTGGTTTGGCATTGGCTGTTGCATGTACATACCGGGTTGAGGCATTTGAGGATATGGACTGTTGTTGTTTTGGGGCATTTGAGGATATTGTTGAGCATGTGAGAAGCCAATTTGTGTTGGATGCATTTGAGGAGCAAATGGACTTCCTGACTCTGCAGTGGGACTGAAGTCCTGATGCTGAGCTTCCCATGGGGGAGGTGGAAATGCCATACTGTCTTGGGCACCTTCTATGCATTACAAACAGAACAAATAATGATTATACATGAGATACACTTAAGCTAGTTCTCTCGAATCTAAAAGAGTGAAATAAGTTAAAGCCTATGATTTATGATATTACCGTAAGATGGCTGTTGTGGTTGTTGCAAGTGCTGTGCAGGCTGACTATTCCAAGGAGACGAGGCCCCTTGTCCGTATGATGGCTGCTCAAACTGTGAATAACCCGCTGGAGGAGCAAATCCATTGGATTGTTGTAATCCAGCTTCTCCAGCTTGACTAGTTGGTTGAGGATTCAGAGGGCTACTCGGGAGAGCTGAATTACCAGTTGGTGCAGTTGCAGGACTCGGACTATTGGTATTCTCTCCGAACATATCAATAAGGGCAAGTGCATTCTGATCTGATGCGGCCGGACTTGCTGGTTGAGGAGGTCCAACAGGAACAAGGGCGAGATCATCGCCACTGAGGAGGTCTATTTTCGAATTGGCAGAACCATTAGTTACAGGTGGTGCAGGCAGGGCCAACTGATTTAGAATCCCGTTACTAGTGCTTGGTGTAGCTCTGCAAAAAAATTGGACATCGTACAAATCAGAAGCTATTTACTAAGACAAATTGTTTTACCCGGTCAAGTGTGGTCTTACGTACCCGTTAGCCTGAGTACTGCTGTCCCCAGTATCAATAAGTGGGGCATCAACATCTACAAGAGATTTTCCTGTCTCAGACTTTGGCTTTTCGATTTGAACAGAAGGTCCAGGAAGTCCAGAAGCGATTGCTTCGTAACTGGTTAAGACCCGCTGCAAGTCGTCATTCAACGCCAGGCCTTGACTTAACAAAGACTCGTCCCTGGATAACAAAGTTGTGAGGTGAAGAAGATTACAAGAAAGCTATGCTCTAAAGCATAAACTCAATTCTCATCAACTGGAGTATTCTACGTGATACATCTTAAGGGTGAAGTCAGTATTAAACTGAAGACTCAACGCTGGTTGTTTTATTCACAGACACTATTATCTCTGGCAATATGTATGCATATAAGAACATAATATAATGAGAGATCTCATCGCACTCAGAGTAATATAACTAGTATCAACATGAAAAAGAAAAGTATATGTAACTAGAGAGTAGGAGAAAGAGCAGCTCTTACGAAGTTGAGTTGACTAAATGTACCACTCTCTGTTTGTATGTACGACACTGCTCCACTAGATCGACCATCACCTCTTGTTTAAGGTCCTGAAGAAATCCAAAAAATAAGTATTGATCATCCTAGATAATTAAGTAGAAAGCAAAAATAATTAAATTCCACAATCGCAGTCAAATAACAATCCCAAAAATATTCTTCTTATTCTAGTATATTTTGCACCACGCCAGCACTTGCAAACAGGTAGTTATTTTTGTCTGCAGCTAAATCGTGTTACCTCCTTGTTCCCCGGCTCTAATGCACTCAGCATTTCAGCAAGCACATCCATGAGACCTTTTGCATTTTGAATCTCCGACAAACTGACAAAGAATTTTGATATACAATAGAATAAACATTGAGAATAAACAGAGGCATGCGATTACGCCCTAAATAAAGAAGCAAACAGGCGCAAAGTAAACACTTGCAGACCTAGCATACATTCCTAACATGTCCTACAGTAAAAACTGAAACTCTATTACTACACATGTGTTTTACAAAAACTAAAGATAAGTTACTTGGCTGTAATTATTTTCTTGATTCTAATCACTGTCTCACCTTCGGTTTACTCTATACCTAGGCTTACAAGTACGCCTGCTTTTTTTTCTAATACGTTTCATTAGTACAAAAAGTAGCTAAACATATCTTAAATATTTTTGTCAAATAACTACAGGACGTTGGAACTGGCCCTAACAAAATATTCCATCGATTTGTTAAAAATTCGTTAACTTAAAAACAGTGACGTTGCAACAGATGATAGTTACCTCAGTGTCGGAAAGTCTGGCTCTACCGAAGCTTCAGGCATATCATTACTAGGTCCAGCATTACGAAGATTTGGAGGGTAAGACGTCAAAGGCTGTGTTTGTGGAGGTGTGAACACAGGTGCTGATCTCTCCGATCTCTGAGGGAACACAGCCCCAGCACGCTGAAAGAGACAGGAGTTAAAACTGGTGATTAGGAAAGAGTAGTGGACGAGATTCTATCAGAACTCACAAAAGGATCTTAATGAGAGACATATGGACATCCAGAATCAGAAGCAACACTTTATTAAAGGAAATACATCGAACAATTTCACTAGACATACCAACAACTCCTGGTAGCCTGCGTAGTATTGTGGATATCTTGCCCTAGGACCGCCAAAGGCCTCTTGCCATGTATCAATAAGAACCAGGATCTTCTCTTTGACATGGAAGTCCGGCTACATGCATCAATAGATACATTGAATTAGAGAGAGATACACAGATTTAAATCCATTTCGAAGTACATTTACCTTTTTCTTAACTATCCGGACCATCTCATGAATAACACCCTTCTCAGCCACATGCATATGAACCATGTCACCACAGTTCTTCACTATCGTCTCAAGAAGCTTTCACCATAAAAAAAATGCATCATGATGAGTGAATACTATCATAAAACTGCCATTAAGGAAAAAATAAAAAAGGAGACAATGATCTTGGAGCTCACTGTTAAGGCAAGAAGTTGAGTTTTCGGATTCCTGCTACCAATCCGTTTCTTGACTCCTTTCACAACATCTTTTGCTTGCCTGCAAAAACATCAACCAATTTCAAACATTATGTAGGATCCATCAGGTTCGTAAAAATCAATTATGTAACCCTGTTGTATGCTTCTTGCAATAAAAAATCATATAAAGAAGAAAAAAAGTTCCCATCTTTTACAACAAGACCCTATAAATGATGAATTATTAGGTTCAACGAGCTATTTCAAATTCAATCAGCTGCGAACTCAGACAGCCATACACAGACCAAGAAAGACTTGTTATACAGAACAAACACTAATCATGTCGACTTTAACAGAGTTCAAACTCAGCAGGGAAGCTTATATTCACATTAACGCCTAATGAAACCAATCACAGATTCAAATGGATAAAAACAGTTTTCAATACAAAAGAAGCAAAAAAGCAAATCAAAATTCGAAGAAGCATAGAGAGAGAGAGGCAAGCAAGCAAGCAAGCATACGAAGGATCGCTATTGAGCATGTCACAGATCTCGAGGTTCATAGCCCAATCAGGTCCGATCAGCATCTCGCTCGTCGCTCTCTCCACCATAGCGTTCACCATCTTCCTCGCTTTTGACCCCCTCAAACGAGGAGAAGAGAAGAGATGAGATGAATTCAACAACAAAGCTTTTATCAATCAGCAGAGCCGTAAGAAAGATCACGCAAGAGATTACTCCGGCCAAGAATCTCTCTCTCTCTCAGGATTTCACGCCCCTCTCTCTCTCTCTCTCTCTCTCTCTCGAATTATCTTTTTTAATTTTCGGAATGTTTTATTTTATATTTTCTGTTTTTTTTTTTTACGAATTAGCCCAAAAGGGAAGAGGTAAAGACAAGATAATGGTTAGGTCTGCTATTCATCGGACCGTTGGTTTGACCGTCCAATTGAATCCCACGGCCACTATTCTATCCGAATAATGTTAGTTATTTTTTACCTTTTTGAGAGCTAAAAAAAAATGTTTTCAAATCCAATTATTCTGGTTTTAGAAAGCAATGAAACAAACATACTTTTGGAACTCAAAAGATGAATTCATATCTTTGAGTGTTGATTGATGTTTACCACACTTTGTATGGTGGGAGTGGGAATCTAAAATAATAAAGATACACTTTTTTTTATTTTTAATATCGTATTTTATAATAAGTGTCATTTTACCTCTTTTTTTTTGTTATACAAAGTGGGGATTATACCGTTTCAATGCAGATTATATTTACTTTTAAATGAAAATTAATTGCAAACTGTATTGAATTTATAAATAATTTTATTTATTTTAAATATTATTGTCAGAAAAATGTAATTAATAACAACTTACGTATATTTGAAAAGTAGTTATATTATGGAATAATAAATAATAACAGTGTTAATGTAGCCTCATAGTGGATTAATCAGGACTCTAAAGCTAAGCATTATCTATGGTTGGTCCAATGCTTAACTTGTTTATCTTTACTAGAAAGAACTAGTGGACAGCTTTATTATCAACACATGATACCATGAGGGAACCAAACCTTTTGATACATTTATGTTAAATTAATTTGCAATAATTTTCCTTCTCCTATTTCTCTAATCTTTTATCATTTTCATATTCTTATATTAGTTTCTTTTACATTTTTTGTCGTTATCCCATATAAAAAAATCTACACTAATTAGTTGTTTTGTTAGAGCATCTTTATTGCAGTTTCTTATGAGGGGTTTTAAACAAAATCACTGATTTATTTAAATCAAAAGTAAATAATTAAACTGTAACCGATCCTTAATTGAGCAGTTTGGACACCGATTATTAGAAGGGTTCTAAACACACGTGTCTAACACACAATGAAACATAAATTTATTTATTTTTTCTCTTTTTTTTTTTTTTTTTTTTTTTTTTTTTTTTTTTTTTGACAGCAAAGAATTTACAGACTCATGATGACTCTGTAAACCAAATCGGTAACTCCGCATCCATGTGAACGACAAAGGACGATTGTTTCCTAGCACTGCGTGCTAGACTATCTGCCCGAAGATTCGCTGTCCGAGGTACATGAACTATATCAGAGTTGAGGAAACTTCCTTTGAGAAGCTTTATGTCCTCCAAATAGCTTTCGAATGCTGGCCATTCTTCTGGTTCCGAAACCATCTTCACCAATTGAGAACAATCCGTTGCAAACGTTACCTGAAACTGTCTTAAATTCTTCATACATTCCATTGCCCAAATCAACGCCTCTATCTCCGAATGAAGGGGTGAAAGACATGCCCTTACATTCCTTGCCCCTAGCAGCCCATCAAACCCTGGTAAAGTACTATACCAGCCTTGTCCTGAGAACGTATCCTTATCCTTCCATGAACCATCCATAAAACACCATCGACCTTGTGTCACTAGGGGAACATTGATCGGTACCGAAAGCCCTCTCGTTGGGTCATTTCCCACCTGTGCTTCTGCCCAAAGTGATGATTCTATTTCAGCTAATTGAAGAGTATCCCTCGGATCCATATCCAAATTACTGAAAACTTTGTTATTTCGAGCTTTCCAAATATACCATAGAATCCATGCAAACTGATGATCATCCATCTTTGGCCGGACTCTCCAAAATAGATGATCCATATTAGCAAACAATGAAGAAGTAGGAAAAAAATTCGGAGCTGACGGAATCTTGGATAATGCCCACACTTGGCGTGCCGGTGGACATTCAAAAAATACATGGTTAATTGATTCTTCAGGCTCTCCGCATCGAGCACAAAATGTATCTCCATTTATCCCTCTTGCCTTGAGGTTTTTCATTACCGATATACATCCTGAGAGAAGTTGCCATAAAAAATGCCTTATTTTTGGGGGACACCGAACTTTCCAACAGAAAGCTTTAAGTATATCCACTGTAGGGCCATAAAAAACTGGTGGTTTTTCCTTATCCGGATAAATCCGTTCCACTTGATAGCCTGATTGGACTGAATATTTTCCAGTTTTAGTAAAATGCCATCCATTCCTATCCTCAAACTGATTCCTACTTAAAGGAATACTTTCAATTATTTTCGCATCCGCAGGATCCACAAGAGTCCTAATTACCTGTAAATTCCATGAGCGAGATTCCGAATTTATGAGGGAATCCACTGTAAGGTCCGGATAAAAGTTGGGGAAATTTTTGGTTGCTGGTCTCGGGCGAGTGGCTGGGATCCAAGGATCATTCCATACAGAGATAGACGAACCTGTTCCCACCCGTTTAATTAGTCCTTTACAAACCAGAGATCTAGCAGAAATGATACTCCTCCAGCCATATGACGGAGAAGAAGAACGAATCGGTTCCAGGGGTGAAGCATTCCTGTAATACCGTCCTTTGAAGACTCTTGAGAATAGAGTATTTGGTTTTTCCATCAGTCTCCATAGTTGCTTTCCAAGCATTGCCGTATTAAAATCCATAAGATCCTTGAAACCTAACCCACCGTTATCTTTGGTTTCACATAATTTATCCCATGATTTCCAATGCATACCTTTAGAACTTCCTCCTGGGCTCCACCAAAACCGAGCAACTGCGCTTGTTAATTTTTGAACTGTAGTCTTCGGTAACCGATAAACAGACATAACATGATTGGGCAAAGCCGTCACCACCGATTTAATAATTACCTCTTTTCCTCCTTTAGTAAAAAATCGGAATGTCCATCCATTAACCCTATTATTCAAACGTTCCTGAACAAAACCAAAAACCTGTACCTTAGACCCTCCAAGACTTTCTGGCAACCCCAAATAGGATCCCATGCCTCCTATGTTTTGGATTCCCAGAATATCTCTCAACTCTTGACGAATTGATTCTTCAATCTTATGCCCAAATTGAATTGAGGACTTCTGGAAATTAATTTGTTGCCCTGAGACAGCCTCATATTCCTGTAAAATCCTAAGAATAGTTTGACACTCCTCCTTGTTTGCCTTACAAAAGAATAGACTATCATCTGCAAATAGCAAATGAGAGATTGCTGGACACGCTCGCGCCACCTTTAAACCAGTAAGTTGTTTCTCTCTCTCTGCCCTCTTAATATTCGCTATTAATGCCTCAGTGCACATAATGAATAAATACGGAGACAGAGGATCCCCCTGCCGTAGACCTCGTTGAGGAATAATAAGTCCCTGTGGCTGCCCATTGATAAGTACCCTATATTGGACCGAAGAGATACATTCCAGCATCAAATTAACCCATCGAGGATCAAATCCCATTCTGTGTAAAAGTGCCACAATGAATTTCCACTCAATCCTATCATATGCCTTACTCATATCCGTTTTGATTGCCATAAATTTGTTCTGACATGACTTATTTGTCCTCAGTCCATGAAACATTTCCTGCGCGATAAGTATATTATCCGATATTAACCTACCCGCCACAAATGCCGATTGTGTCTCCGAAATCAGTCTTGGTAGGCAAATTTTCAATCGTTGACATAAAACCTTCGAGATAATCTTATAACCAACATTACAAAGGCTTATCGGCCGTAATTCCGTCATCCTTGTGGGTCTCTCTACTTTCGGAATCATACAAATATTAGTCATATTTAAACGTTGATCCATATTTCCTGTGAGAAGAAAATTGTTCACCAGCTCAACCACATCCCTCTTAATTATATGCCATGAGTGCTGAAAAAAAAGAGCTGTCATCCCGTCCGGTCCTGGCGCTTTCTCTGGATGCATCATAAATAAAGCTTGTCGGACCTCTTCCTCCGTTGCCATTCGCAGCAAATTTTGATTCATTCGGGGAGAAATAGATGGTACTATCTCCTCCAAAAAACTATCAAATTCCGTTGGATCCGTGGTCGTAAACAGACTCTCAAAGTAATCAACCGCCACCTTCTCAACCCCTTTCTCATCTGTTATCCAGTTACCTGTTTCATCATGAAGACCCACTATTTTGTTACGAACCCTACGCTGCTTCGTCAAAGCATGATAAAATTTAGTATTTAGATCTCCAGATGAGTACCACATATTCCTGCTTTTCTGGTGCCAATATTCCTCCTCATCCTTATAAGCCTCCTGCAATTTCCTAGAAACCTCAATAATCTCCTCTTGAGACCGATTATTATCCATTTGCACGTCTTCAAGTGCCTGTTGAAGCTTCTGTATTTTATCTTTTCCATATGGTTGATTATCTTTACGCCAAGTAGATATTTCATGGCGACAATTAGTAATTTTGGTAACAAGATCTCCTAGTTGTCCTTCCTGACTCCCCGTCCAGCCTGTTACAATCGACTCCATAAGACCCTCTTGGCCAATCCATCTTTTGTCAAATCTAAATTGCCCCCTTCTTTTCTTTATAAATTTATCCTCTAAGAAAGCCAACACTGGGCGATGGTCAGATCCCACCATCTTTAGATACTCTGTATAAGAACATGGGAAAAGCGTATGCCATTCCTCATTTGCCAAAGCTCGATCCAAACGACATCTGATCGTCACTGCTCCTTTCCCTTTGCCCCTTCTTCCTTGCCAAGACATTGTATTTCCTCGAGCCGGAAATTCTAGTAAACCACTATTCCTTATCATATTATTGAACGGGATAAATGAAGTAGCACAACGAAGAGAACCCCCATCCTTTTCATGATTCCCAGTAATTTCATTTAGATCCCCAATAATAAACCAAGGTTCTGATCTTGCCAAACCAAATCGGGTTAGTCTCTCCCATACTTGTTCTCTTAGTTTTGGCACCGGATCCCCATAAACAAAAGTAAGAAAGACTTGTTTTCCTTTAACCACCGCCTCAATATCTATCATTCTATTGCTAGAATATAAAATCTTCACCTGATACTCATTATAATAAAAAAGAGCTAAACCACCGCTCCTCCCATTAGGATCCACAGTAATCACACTATCATATCCAAAGTGTGATTGAAACCCTTGTACAAACTCGAACTCCTGTTTCGTTTCAGATAAAAATAAAAAATCCGGTTTGTGTTTATGCCATGTCTCCCGAAGATAACTTATGGTCCAATGACTCCCAAGTCCTCTACAATTCCAGCTTAAAATTTTCATATATATAATAATATCTTGTATTGCTCTCTCGAGCCCAAAATTTGGGTTTAAAGATACCCATCCATTTTATAATCCCAATAAAACAGTACCAAGCACCCATCCCTACCGACGCCCAAACAAACCATCTGGACCCCTTATGCTGATACTTGCATTCCACGCTACATCCGTACAGTCGCTCAAATACAATACTTGACAACTTAATCCTCAAGCTCAGAAATAAGACATTCATAATTATTCCTGCTAATTGATATATTGAGGTGATATATATTAAAAACATACATTTAATTATTTCGTGTAAAGAAATAATAAAACCTCGCATCCTCACATTCCAAATCGCCTTCAGACGAATAAAATTTGAAACCACTCCACTTTCAAGTTTCCAATTGTTCCACGTAGACCAAATTACATGTACCAAAGAAATAGTAACATGCATAATACGTACATAATCAAATGCATTATAGTGATTTCCTAAATGTACGTGGCCTTTGATTTCAACTACCAAATAAACTAATACCCCACAGATAACTCCGCACCACCGAGGACGTAAAGCGTTTTCAACACTCCTGATTACATCTTGAACCCACAAGCTTTGTATACTCACTAGCTCCCACCAAAAGAAAATCATGTTTACTAAACCCTGCCTATGTAAACATATAAATAAACCTAACCACCGATTCAAGATTAGACCGTTAATCCACCATCCTCCGTTAATCCACCAACCTCTGTTCCCATAAAATAATCTACAAACATATATATCAAAGTTCCTGTCTTCAAAAGACTTTAGTACAATAAGAAGGGAATGAGCAAAATAAAACTCATGATATCCACAATTCCAAATCCTCCTCCACAAAACCCTTTTGCCAGAAATCATCAACACGTATTTTTGAATAGAATACCAGGAACTCAATAAACCACTCTTATTCCAATACTCAATAAGAACCAAGAGAAACAGAGCAATGAATACTACCCCCAAACCCATGAAACCAAATAAAACTTCAAAGAAAATTAACTTTAATGATAAAATGAAAGCTTCACCCCCATAAACCCAATCCTTTATTCGTACTCTCATTGTAAATGAGATTTGATCCATAAACCTTAGAACTTTAAGTTAACCGGCTTCGGGATTGAAGGTCCCTTGCTCTCCGGTGGTTTGGTATTGTCTCCATGACGAGTCCCGACCTTAGCTGCTGCTGCTGCAGTTTTCTTCCTTGGTGAAAGAAGCGCAGACGCCATTCTCATTTTAGTACTGCCTGCAGTGCTGTTATTAGGTTTAAATAACCTCTTACGGTGACCCTGTCTCGTCGCCACCTCCCCTGTCCCCAGCTCCTTATTGATGTGCGCATCACCAGCCACCGGTTCTTCGGCATTCTGAAGAAGAACTTTCTCTATCTGAGCCTCAGAATCTTGCTCAAACTCCTCTTCTGAGAGAGTTTGAAACTCTTCCTCTGCCTCCAAATCAACACCACTCGCCATCATCGCCGCATTAATAGCCTCAATTTCCATCTCAATATCGTCAAAAGGCTCATCATGTTTCTCCATCAATCCTTGCACTGCAAGTAAATTCTTCTCCTCCTCCATAGCCTCCACGACCACCTCCGATCCTTCCGCCTGGGTTTTAGCAAGTTCCATTTGAAATTCTGCAGACGGCAATGTGGCATCAGCATCTTCATTCATCGTGATCTCCCCTTCTTCACGTGCCGGATGTACATCCTGATGCTGCCCCTGATCTTCTCTTCGTTGCAGTGGATATGTCTTAGTCGACACCCCTTGAGTACCAGAGCCCACAACTGGAACAGCCTCACGGTATGTAGATTTAACCCGTGAACCTTCCCCATTACCTCTGTAGTTGCCGTGGTGGTTATAAGATCTCCTATTACCCCGCTCAGGTACCTTCACCCACTTAGAATCAGGTGCCTCCCCCATCTTTCCCTTGCCCTTTCCATAATACTCCTTACAATCTCTTTCTCTGTTCTGTTGGGCCGTATTGCCGTTAATGACCACACCCTTATAGCTCCGAGCTCGCTCTTCATGTTTCACGCCATCAGTCCATCCCCCATTACCTTCTCTATGCTCCCTCCTTCTCTCTGGTTCCGCCTTCGTGTTCTTCTCATCAAGAGGGCATATCTCCTCCTTGTGACAAAGACTCCCGCATCCCTTGCAATAACCGAAGAGCTTCTCGTAACGGAGAGATACCGCCACCTCCTCTTCCTCGTAGAATTCTCCTCCTTTGAAATCTATCGACGTTTCAAAGCATAGTTCTTTGAAAGCGTCAATTATAACTTGAACTCGGTTTTGAACCACATCTACATCCACCACTCTCCCCAAAGCACCACCAATACTCTCCAGAGTAGGAGCGGTCCTAAATTCAAGGGGAAGACCAAAAACTCTGATCCAAAACGGGATCTCCGAAGGGAAATCCTTGAGTTGCTTTGGTTGCCACTTCGCCAATGCCAGCATCCAGTAGTCGAAGTGATATGGTTGCTGCCTCAACACAGCGTCAAGCTCCTCTTCCGTCATGAAGTCAAACTGAAACTTGCCAAAGCCCAAGTCACTACCCGTAACCCTTTCTTCCAATTTCCAAATCTTCGGGAGATTTGTAAACAAAGCCTTCATCTCTTGTTCCACGGGATTCATGCACCGTCCAATCAGAGTTTTGGAATAGGTTCTGATAAGCGCAGAGTTGTCGAAATGCGCCACTGAAATCTTCAACCTCTTCCGCTTGCCGTCCCCGTTCCTCTGCTCCTCACCATTACTCAACAAATTACTCTGCGCCATTAAAACACCACAAAGAGAGCCCTTTAGAACTTTACTATAATAAGATGAGATAAGAATGATATTCCAACGAAAGGTGACTTCCATCTTATTATATAGTGCCCAATTTTCCATATTCACCATCCTACAATAAACTCCCACGATCTCGTATCCCTGAAAATTGAAATCTGCCAATCTTACTTTCTCCAAAAACCGTAAACCCCATATCCTCCGTATATAATTGAGATCACTCCCAATTAAATAAAAGCAAAAGACTAAAGGATCGCAATCCATTATACAACCTGTATTGATTGAGCAATCTGTTGTAGTGATAGCCGAAATCCGTCGCCCTTCGATCCCAATCTTTATTTTCCTTAAAATTCCGCCCATCCCCTTTCTAATACCAAAATCGAATCCCCATCGGCCCGAGATGCAGCCCTGATACGCCGTCGCACAACCCTGATCTTTCCTGAACGGACCGATCCAATCTCCGGTACCAATCCCCGGTTCCCATCGTCGCGAAAACATTGAACCCTAGATCTCCCGTTTCATCGCCGTCAGAGCTAGGTTATCATTTTCTTTTTGATTGAGACTGATATTTATTTTTTCTCTTTATTTTGTTTTCTTTCTTTTTCTTCTTCTTCTCTCAGTTTCTCAGAAAGAGGAACGATGTATTCTCGGTGAATCCGACGAAGGCAGATCTTTTCTTTCTGTTTCTGTTGATAAAAATTTAATTGGTTTCCCTCTTATGAAGATCAGAGCCATCCACTCCCTTTTCTCCGCCGTTTCTCGGAAACCCACCACTTGTTTCTCGTCGTGGAGGACTCAATGGTCTCTGCTCAGCTGTGGAAGAACTGTTTCCTTGAGAAAAAAATCTTCTTGTTGCCTCCAAAAACCACCACAGAGCAATCAGGTCTGAAATTTATTTTTCCAAAAGTTGTAGCCTTTACTATTGAAAGTTCTGAATTTAGAGAATCTTTTGGTATTTCTTTTAAGGTTAAGTGGGAGGAGAAGATGTGGATAGAAACATCATGCCGTATTGCAGCATCAACAAGGCTGAGAAGAGTTGATGTGGGAAGGAATCAGTGTTGTCATTGTAAGTAATCAACTATTATTTTTGTTTTTGGTTTCTTAGGGTAAAGGCTTCATTTTTGGTTTGGTTAAAGGAAACAGTATGTTCTGATGAACAGAGATTGTTGGAAGCTTCAATGGCTTGTGTTGAAATCCGATCCTCAATGATGAAGAATTTGATCAGCTCAAACTCAAAGTTAAGGTTCTATTCCACTCAAAATACACATATCCTCATTCTTCTGAGCTTCAGTTTTTAAGGATTCTTTCTGCTTCTGTAGATGGATGGTAGTGAGATTGTGTGTGAGGGTCCAAGGTGCAGTCTAGGTAGTAAGAAGGTAGAGACAACATAAAGCTCCATTACTCAAAGCTTGTTCCATATACAAATACTCATTTACAGTCTTGATTTTGAAGGAAAGCAATGTTGTGATCAAGCAAAGTTGGGGAACAAATACCCATTACTCAAAGCATTGAATTCAAGGTCAAAGTCAAGAATGTTGGTGCCAGTTTTGTCAAGGTTAAACTCCACTGCTCTTAACTTAATTCTATTGTCTTGCTTTCTTGTTTATTGCGTTCACATGTGGATAGTAGTTGATAGTGATGAATGCTGGTTAGAGTTAGATTGTTGTTAGTGAATATAGGTGTGATTAATGCTTGTTTTAGGACACGTTTTAGTTGATAGTGATGAATGTGATGAATGCTTGTGTGGTATTTTTTTTTCCTTAAGAATTCTTAATTAAGAAACCTCCAATGGAACACAAAATTTATAAGTTTCTTAACTAAATTTCTTAACTAACTTTTATTATTAAACAAGTCATTAAGAAACTCAGTTGGGGTTATATGGATAATGATGCTCTTACCATTCTTAAGGAAAAATTGGGTAACTAACATAAACATTTGGGGTCTATCTGTAATATATTATTTCCATGGGGTCTATTCATAATTATTTCCATCACCTTCTTCCTCATTTCTCAATCTCATGCTCCGTTCCATTGATTCTTCTTCAACAAAGCTTTGAGATTTAGGGCTCCTGATCAAACCCCAACAAGAAAAATCCTACCTTTATCTTAAAACTCTTCAATGTAGATCATCAGAGACGCGTTGCATCAGGCGTTTATGCCGAAGCAGGAGTGCGAGAGCCTCAGGGAGGAAGAAGATATAGCTTTGATTAAGCTTCAGCGACAGTGGGTTTCATTTGCGTTGTCATCTTCACTGCACGATCTTCACCTTGAAAATTGTGTTTCCTTCGAATGTTCTGAAGAGGCCGTTCTGCGGCGACGTAAAGCTACAGCCTTTGAATATGTATGGCAACTCTGATGTGTATCCAGGTGCTTTTTACTTGACGGATCAAGAGACTGTGGATTTCTACTGGATGGTTGTGTTCCTTCCGTCGATGATGATCTTCTTAGTGTCATCTGTTTATCTTGTAGCAGGTGAGTGTCACTCTCTAGCTTTTTGAAGTTTCATATCTTAAGAGGTTGGCTTGCAATAGTGTTTTGCTACTGGCTCCATTTGATCATGAGCAATGCTTAAGCTAGAGTTGATCGTTGTGTCCTCAAAACCTGAATGATTGTTGTTACGTTTGGTTGGTTCTAGCTCTTAGTGAACTTGTAGGGTGAGTCCCATCTATTATATCTTTTCCTTTAGTCCTTCAAGAAGTGACTCTAACAATATGGAAACGTTTGTCAAGTGCTTTACTATCTTCAGTGACCAAATGTCTCTACAGTTTGTCCTTTGTGTTGTCTTTGTCAATCTTTTCATAAATGTGTGGTGTGTTTTCTTAATTTTCTCGTTATTTTGTAGGAATTTTTGTGGCTTATTCGGCTCCTCACCGTCATTGTTGAAAATAACTATTGTGCTTCAAGAAGAGGTATACTCTCTTCTCTCTCTCTCTGTTATAGTATTATGTTTTATATTTTCAATGCGTGCGTGCAATAGATTCATTCGTTTTCAGTACCAACTTTTTCTTGTAAATTTATGGTACATATAGTCTTGTTTCATGTGCTATTATTAGTTATGATGTTTCCACCTTTGAGACTCTGGGATCATTAGAGTTTCTTATCACTAAGCTTGGACCTCAAATAGGCTATTGATCTTCTTGATCCTGTCTCTGGTAAATTCACAGGTGGGGTTCGTTGCCTGTCAATCCTGAATGTTGTGTTTGCTATCATCTACGGTCTCCTCGCTATATTTCTCGGCTCAAGCCTGCTGGCACTAGGAAGCAGCTGTTCTGTGCCACTGTTTTGGTGCTACGAGATATCTTCATGGGGTTTGGTAATTTTGTATGCTGGAACTGCTTTCTTCCTTAGGAGAAGAGCAGACGCTTTAACTATTGACGAAGGAGAGTTTGGGAACAGAAATCATCAGGGCTTGGAGATGCTTGAAGCTAATCCTTTGGAATTCACACCAGATGTCGAAAGACGAGTGAACCAAGGGTTTAAAGCATGGATGGGTAATCTTTGTTATCATCTGATGAAGAAGACGAACCTTAGTATTACAATGAAGTTCCCAATGTAACAGCGCATACTCTTTCTAGCCGGCAAAGATCATGATTCTTGAGAAGAAGTATTTGGTATGATGGTAACAAAGACAGATAGTCACCTCAAGAGATGGTTTCTTCAGAGACTGAGCTCACCAAATTTTTGCCTTGGACTGATCATGAGATGATTGTGGATCCAGAAGATAAATCAGAGCAAGTAGCCAGTAGGAGTGTTGAGGTTGTAGATATACATACAGTGTATCATCAAAACTGGGTTTGGTCAGTCCACCGTCTGTTTTGATCTTTTACATTGGTTTCGGAATCTTGAAGTTGGAGTGTAGGCCTAACTGTACATTTTGACCGTACAGTAACCTTCATATATTCACATTAAAGTAAGCCAAAAAATGACGTTCAACAGTGTTTGAAATTCATACAATGTAAAAGTTAATTTATTGAGAACAAATATCTTTTGACCGTACAGTAACCTTCATATATTCACATTAAAGTAAGCCAAAAAATGACGTTCAACAGTGTTTGAAATTCATACAATGTAAAAGTTAATTTATTGAGAACAAATATCTTTTTTTCGCTATTTAAGCAAGTGTATCATGTCCAGAGTTGAAAGATCTACACACATTACAAAGAAGAAAAAATTTAATGAGAGGAGATGAAAATAAGACATACAGTACATATATGGGATGATCAAAAAAATTGAAGGGGAGAATGAATGTCCCTTCAGAGCTCTATCAACAACAAACGCAGCCTTTTCTATCTGCAACTCTTCAGAAGGTAAGATGAGGGGCTCGAGTAGCCGCCTGGAGAAGCCGAGGATACTTTTGCTTTCCCCGGTGTCCCACAATCGCTGAAGTCCAAGGCGCGACACTCCACCTGCATTCCCACACAGAATTGGTTCAGAGCAAGTCAACTTATTAACTCAAACACAAACTGCTATACTATTTTCTCAACCAGTTCAGATTCAGTTTGAACACTAAGTTAGACTAAGAACAGAAGAAAGACTTGACAAAGTTTCCTTGTAACTAGCCTAGTGGTTGAGCAGTGAATTGTAGCATTGTCAGCAACATATTTTACAGGTAGTTGAGAGCTAAAGGGTTTGCCTAGAGTCTTGGTTTGTGCAATGGTCGAGAGTTTGGAGACTCCTCCATGGTGTAATTCTTTGGTGAATTGAATAAAAGAGTTCATCGGTTCCAAACTTATTAAGAATTTTGTAAGGAAATTATGTTGTGACAGCTGTTACCTGGGAACGGTTCTCCAGTTGATCGTGAGACCAGTGCTGATTTTCTTTCCCTTGAATAGACTTGTTCAGCTGCCTCTTCTTGAGTATTGTTTCAGGTGTGTCATTACCCAAGACTTCCAAAGCATCTGCATATGCCGTAGCTGTGTGTTCACTCAAGTGCTTCATCAGTCCTATGGCATCATAGCTTCTATCTCCGGGACTCATAAAGCACCCAATATCCTGAAAATAAAAGAAAAAACAACAAAGAATATTTGTCCATCAGCAGGGGCTTCAGTGGTATCCAGAAACTAGTTTCATTCATAGTTATTCCATTTCACATTACCTCAAATGTAATTTCTGGAGGCAACCTCGGGCTTTGCAAGAAAGAACCAAAGAGTAAAGGGGATTTCCATGGTGATGGGGTATCAAGAAGTTGTTTGAACGGAGTTCCATCAAATCTGTAAAACGAGTGGAACCAAGACAACTTAGAATAATACTTTCCAGCAAATATATCAATCAACCGAAAAATCAGGTGAGGAAAGGTAAAACTTACATGCTACAGTTTTCAATAATATCAAAACTACTCTCTGCATTGTTGGTTTTATTTCCTGCGATTGCTGATAAAGGAATAGGGTCTACAGTGAATGGAGGTTCTGACGCAGTTGTATTCACTTTGTTATCTGGTCTCGATCCACTTTTATCAGGAGAACTCAGTTGCATCTCAACATCATTACAGTAAACCAAACTTCTACGAGTTTCTTGGTCCTGGTGCAGAGGAAAACAACACATTTAGAGTTTAAAGCTTGTAAGGTTAAATTTTTGGAGAACTAGCACCAGCGATCAGACTATGATCCTTGACAAAGACAGCTTAAATAACTAGATGCAATATGCTTAGAATGGCACGTTCCAACAAGAAGAGATATCAATGAACCAGACAGTGCACGTTAAAGCATGTAGAGTAAAAAAGACGGACTTACAATTTTAGCTGAAGTTACTCCTCCTGACTCCAAGGTTTCCTTTGGGTCCTTTTTGGCTTCAGAAGAGGAAGCATGTTCATTTCTATTGTCAGGACGTTCAGACAAAATAGAGGAACTGCAACCATTAAGCATAACATCTAAGCGTGAAAAGTCTTTAGCCAAGGAGGAAGCCTCAGCACTTTTCAGCAATTTTTCTTTTCTCCTATCAAGCACAGGTGACATCAAGTCCCGATGCTGCCGCTTCTTCAAGATGGATGGTGTACCACTGAAACTTTTGGCAGCATCTTTAAGCATGACATCAGGGCTCTTATTACGACAAGGTGAATCCCATAACCTTAATGGAGTTGCACAATTCATCATCAACTGGCGGATACCAAAGGGACTGTACTCTTGCCGTACGTCGCTATTAGATGGTACAAGATCACAGCTGAAGAAAGGAATATCTGCACTTGGGAACCGTGGAGGTTCATAACAAAGAGATCCTTTGTCTTTTTCAGCTGGCTTGTCGTTAACAGGAAAATTAATCTTATTCACTCTAGAAGGAGAAGTAAAACTATTCAGAGGTACTAACTTCAAAGAATCCTTGGGAATATAAGACGGCTCCAGCTGGTCTGGGATACCTTCATTATCATCTTTTCCATGGGAAGTTACATGTCCATCAGTGTTGATGAAACTATCATTTGTATCCACTTTACGTTCTAATGCAGTAGCTTCAATAAGGTGACAATCTTGAACAGAATCGTTAGAGTTTGAAGGATGCCAGGATAAAGCTGGAATGTTTTCAGTTTCAGAAGCTGGAATAGATCCTTTGCCCTTTTGAGGTTCAACCAAGTTCTGACCTTGCGCATTAGAAGCTACACCGCTATCTTCCGTAGTATTTGTGAAAAGAACCCTACAGCACTCCTCGTCCGTGATCAAAGTTTGAGGTTGTGGATGCATACATGTATCCGAGTTTGGCATAGAAGGTTGATCAGTTAATCTGACTGAATTTTGAAAAGCTTGGCATGCTTCATTTTTTTCATCTCCCAATAACTGAGGACAGTCGAGATCACGGTCCTGTTTATCATTATTACATACAGCCTGCAAGTGATCCTCTGTAGCTGCGGTAGTTCTAACCTCGGTTAAACCATTATGATTCTGATACTCCTTTGAGGATTCTGCTTCACAAGAAATCTCGGGGAGAACATCTTCAAAGGAAGGGTAGTACGATTCTGCATGAGATGGAGAGTTTGAGATTTGCTGCTCTGTTCCTGAAGGCAGCTCAGGAATGTAGAATTCTTCCTTTGCAGGTTTAGCCTCATCTAATAAATCATTGGTCGACTGTGAACAACTGAAAACAGTTGAAGCCTGGCTGCATTCTGATTCTTCAGCATCAGCCCCTGGCCTGAAATTACCTTCATCTCCACTACTGTGCATCCACGAGGAAGATGAAGCTATGGAATTGTTCTGGATAGGAATGAGTGGCGAGCTTTGACTCTGATCCAAAAGACCTGATGCGTAGTATGAATCTAGTTTCTTCTTAACTGAGCTGTTCCAGTGATTTTTTATTGAATTGTCAGACCTATGGAAAGATAAGAGACCACAAATCTTCAGGACACAGGTCAGCAAATACTGTCATATCACTACAAATGGAAGAGACATATTATATTACCTTCCTGGCAAAAATTTAGTTAGCTCTGCCCATTTATTCCCATAAATTTGATGTGCACGAATAAGGGTCACTTCCTCTTCCTGGGTCCATGCATTTTTATTAATGCCAGGGTTAAGATGGTTATGCCACCTACATCAGCCACAATATTGTTTATGTGCATCTAACCACCAAACAAAGTAACAAGTGCAAAGGAAGTAGAGATTATGTGTATACCTTTCCCTACATTGCTTTCCTATGCGCCCAGGTAAATGCTGAGAAATAGTAGACCATTTCTTTGGCCCATATTTTTCTACCAGAGCAATTATTGTGTCATCCTCCTTTGAAAATATCGAAAAAATAAAATGTCATGAAACACATCACAGATATTAACATGTACGACACCGAAACGACCACCACAAGGAGCAAAAGTTGAGTAAAGCATATATAACGCAGTTCATGACATTTAGAAAAAATCACCTCTTTTGACCACGGGCCTTTCACAAGCTCTGGGTTCAAGACCTTTTGCCATCTATGAAGACACTGGACATCAGTCCGATCTTTAAAACATTCAGCTGAAAAAGGTGAAACAAATAAAAATCACACATTGCTTTCACCATATTCATCAAAGACTACAAATAAACACGGCTGCTAAAAATTAGGAAAAGAATGAATCAGGATTTGGTAACTTGACTTACCAATCTTCTTCCAGTTCTTTCCTTGAAAACGCTCAACAGCTTTGCACAAAACTTCGTCCTGGTCCAGGGAAAACAGGATTAATGTAACAGAAAAGTTCATGGAGATAAATGTTGAGTACACCCAAAGGATAGCAAATGTCAACTAGTTAAATCGAACTGTACAACAAACTAAATGTGCCAGGATACATCTCTGATTGAAAATCCACAATAAATGAAGAATCAAAGAATCAGATAGACAAAGGAACTCACCTCTTCAGCGGTCCATTGTCCTTTGGTGGATCGTCTTGCAGGACCACATGGCCTCCTATGAAAGTGTTCAACACATCACAAAGAGACTTTGCAACATTAACCTGAGAATGTCTTGTTGAATGCGAGCAATTCAACCTCAACAATGGAAAAAAATAAAGGAAAGAAGAAAAGCAATACCCGTGACTCCCTTTCTTGCTTCCTTCTTGTGGAATAGTGGGGGCTTTCATCTCACTCTTCATACTTAGCAAGAGAAACAACAATACAACACAACACAACCCAAAGCCAGTGTCTTTGGTGTCGTAACAAGCCTAGCACAATAATGCCTACGATCTGAAACAAAAAAAAAAAAAAAACATAAATTTAAACACAGTCCGACAAAGAATCAGCATGAGCTTACAGATACAATACATAGCGAAAAGCGTAAACACTCACAGAAACTAAAATTCAAAACGGTGAAGAAATGCAACAAATTGAAATTGAAGAAGGCAGAAATTAACTTCAGGTGATGAGATTGGGTCCAACCAAACACACAACAAAGCTTCGAACTTTGTCGAAACAAACTACAAGAGAAGTTCGAAAGAGTGGATTTTTATAACTCAGGAAGAAGTGTGGGTGAGACCTTAAGAAGAGGGAGACACGATGCTCTCATCTGAATCAATCCACAGTAAGGCTCAGAGTAGAAGAAGCAGCAGATCCACTAAATCCAGAATATAAATCAAAACGATGAATCCAGACGAAGAAGAAGAAGAAGACAAATCGATTATAAAGAGGAGAAAGGAGAGAGAAAGGTGTTCCTCAATCAAACATGGAGAGGCAGGCGGAATTTGAATTGAGATCGATCATAAGAGGAAGATTAGATGATCTGAGCCGTTGATTTTATCTACTCTCCCATTAAAGTTCCACGCCTATATTATTTATTTTATTTTACTCCTCCTCTATCTCTCATTTCAAAATATGCAGAATAACCCAAACAAATATGTGGTGGACTAAGTCAAACTAAACTTTTCATTATTAACTAAAGGAAACATCTCAAGTAATCAGTGATGTTGGAGGAACAATTTCTGTAATTAATAGTACTTGTTTTTAGTTTCTGAATAAGTATTTTTCTAGATAAAACTTTCCCAAAATAACAAAACTTGCAAAATAGCAACCACTAAAAACTTGATTGCTGATTTCTAGTTATGGCACATCACAACAAGTCACAACAGGTAGATAATAATAACTAAAAGTTTTACCATATTGACTACAAACATACAGTACGGCAGCTAAAACATAACATTGGTATGATCCTTAAGTTCCTTGGAAAACTAAACTAGGACAAGAAAGAAACAGAATTTGGCACTTGACTTACCAATCTTTGACTTACTAAACTAAATTATTGGAGAGCTAGCACCAGTGATAAGACTATAATCTTTGACAAAGACAGCTTAAATAAGTAGATGCAATGTGCTTAGAATGGCACGTTCCAACAAGAAGATATATCAATGAACTAGACTGATGTGTTAGGTAAAAGCATGTAAACTAACGCAATGCTAACTAACGAACTACTCAAAAGTAATTTTTCTGTATAAATTAGAAGCTTCTTCCATTTCCCATTTCATCTCAATTTCCCATACTACAATGAGTATTCTAAAAAATATTCGGCCCATTCTACAATGGGTGGTGGTAGCGTTGGCGAAGAATCTAGCTAAAATAGCGGAAGGAGCGTCGCATCTAGCCGACTGGCTCGCTACGGTTGGGTTCTTCTTCGTGATTTACCACGTCATCACTGTACTCAAACGGAAAATGCGGTTTAACGATTTCGGAGCCTTAGACAGTTTGATTTCCATCACGATTGCTTTCACCGAGGAGGTGATCCAAAACCCGTGCTCCAAAATTGTGTTAACTCTCGTCTTCCCTCTATTCATGGCGACGAGAGAGCACAGAGCTAGACTCAAAATGAACAAGTCAGCTCCTAACCTCGCAACGGTGACTTGGATTCTCAATAACCGATACGCAAACATGCTTCCTCATCATCCTGCTCCATTCCAGATTACTGCGCCTTTCCTCATCTCATGCTTCCCTCACCGTCGGCTCCACCACACGATCTGGCTGCTCCACCTATCATCGGTGTTCCGTTGGGAATACTGATGTACTAATGAATGAAACATATTTTTATCTAATTACTATTAATAATTTTTTTAGTTTTCTTTTTCTTTTGCTTAATAATTTTTGATCAAGTTTTATTTTTTTCTCTATAATTCTTATGATTTCTATTTTATTTTTCTACTTTTGATCCTTTGTTTTAGTTTTATATTGCATTAGACACTAGTACTTTGCTATAAGTCCATAAGATTTGATTTTCTTGTGGTGTCACTTTGTTCTCCAACTCAATTTCAAAATAGTTAAAAAAAAAATTAATTGAGCCCATTTAAAATATAGCCCACAACACTCATTACTTCAAATCCAACACGATAATAATTAAAGATAAATTCGGTACATATTTATAGATTGTACTGATTAAACAATATTTTCTATTTTCAACACTAAATGTTTATCAATAATTGATTGATTAATTAATAGCCAAATCAATATTTGGCAAAATATGAGCAAAATATTAGCAAAAAATAATAAATAGTAAATAATATATATAGTGTTGATTTGCTGATTTGAGAAGTGAATTTGCTTATGATTATCAAAATAGTAAATATTAGCAAAATATAGATATATAGTATTAGCAATAAATATTATTTTAAAAGTGAATTTGCTAATTTGTCATATTTTCCATAATTTTAGGTTTAATTATATTTTATTTTCAATTATAATTTTAATAATAAATATTTTTATGATTTAGCTAATAATTTATCATTATCTTGAAAGTAATTAAAAAAATTAACAATAATACTATGGTTAAATTTATATTATATTTTACTTTAATAATATTTATAAGAGAGAAAGGAAAAAACAGAGGAAATATGAGTAACAAAACAGAGAGAGAAAGAGAGAGAGAGAAGCTTCCCCTACACCAATACATATCATGCTAATAATAAAATAAGAAAAAAAGACAATTAGTGTTTTTTGCTTATATTTTGCTTATACAAAGATACACATCATGCTAACAATAGAGTAAGAAAAAGATAGTGTTTCTTGCTTATATTTTGCTTATACAACGATACACATCATATTAATTAGAATTTTTTTCCAATACAACGATACAAATTAGATTATCTTTTTCTTATTGTATTATTATTATTATTAATATTTTTGTATTATAAAATTTGGATTTTATATTTTATTTTGATTAAGACCTCATTGTTCTGACTCTTCCAAGGGAAAACTTTATCGATTAATTTAAAAAGAGATCTGAAGCTTGAACTAATTCATGTTTTTGAGTTTATCAGTAACTAATGCATATTTATAAAGTGTGTCATTGGGAATCTCAAAATCATTTGAGATACTTTAAAAAAGATTCTTATAATTTTCAGATTTTTTTTTTTGAATATATAATTTTGATTTTGAAAATTGCATAGTAAAATATAAATATTAATACATGTTTACACTTTAGGTCATTTGCATCGGTAAATGACTCTTTATAGTTTTTCACCGGTTATATTAACTTTAGTTAAAGAATCCCTCAAAAAGTTGAAAAATAATGTGAAAGTCTCAGAGACTTCAATTCAATGTAAATATAATTGATGAAAATTATGATGACAAACTCATCAATATATATGTTTAGAAAACTTCCCAATCAGTAATGGACTCAAATAGACAAATGAGATGTCACATAACACCCCTTAAATATGTATAAATATTGTTTGTTCACAAAAGCTTTGAAAAATTTGGTTGCTCTGTTACTAACGTTTCTCACGGTCTGAAATCCATAGATGAAACCTTTTCTTTATTTTCTTTTAAGTACATAATTTGACCTATTAAAATTCACTCATTGGTCCACTGTTGGACACAAGATTTCACATTGAAATATGTAAAAGATTTGAGTAATATATAAGGGACTTGGATCACTCTATTTACCGCTAATTGATTTTAAGTTTGAAGCCGAAAAAACTTATCATGGTATCAGAGCCAGGTTCGGAGAAAACCTAAGTAGTGTAATAGTTTCTCTCTCGTTAACTTAGCCAATATGCTTATTTATAAAGATATATCACTTGTCTACCAAATTCTTTACATTATAGAATAGTAAATCTAACTTATACATTAATGCTAACTGTCATAATAGTTACATGAGAATATATCCAGGTGTTCTCGTAATCCCCGAGATCTCCTAATATCCACTACTACCCCCAATGGGATTGCTCTTAGAACCATTGATTGTGAATGATCGTTTTTGATGTTTATCTATAGGCTAATTACATTTACACTACCGTCTATTACCCATTTGCTTGATGTATCCACGTATTTACAGATGTGATCGTGATGGACGTCCTTGGTGAGTCTTGCTCTTCTGATTAGGATACCCATTTGGGTAGAACTTTATCAAAACATGAATAAAGCTTGAACTATTCTCTTCTTTTTCTAAGTTTTTAGTAAAGTTTGCTGGCGTGTTTATTTCAGTGACAACATTGTCTACATGGACCGGACTAGATTGCAAGTAGTGTACGTTAGAAGAAATAAGCTTGAACAAGTCATTCTTTGTCTTCAATTAGGACACAGAAACAAAACTGAACACAAAGTAAGAAGAAACAATTGATGTTACTTCACAGACGATCTGATGAATGCACTTAATTAGCTCTTTACCTTAATATACTTGTAAATCCAAAGTAATGATTAAAGATATTTTTTTCAGATTTTACCTGATAAACACTATTTAAATTGACACTATATGTATGTAACTGATTAATTAATATAACTCAATGTTTAGCAATATAATAAATATTTGCATTTTTAGTATATTCATATGTATATATAGTTAAAAGATCAACTTTAGATTTTTTTTAAATTCCCTTTTCATTTCATAAAATTTGAGTTTGATTCAGTTTTGGTTTGGAAAATTTGGTATAGGAATATCATTATGTTTGGATTACTTCATAAATTGGTTCTGATTTTAATCCGGTTTAAAATGGTCAAACTCGGTTTGTAAAATATGTCACCCCTAATCCACGGTATCTCAAAGTGACACAAACTCCAAATAAAAGGAAGGCTGTTTTGTCTGGAAATTAGTGGCATGTAATCTAAAAAAAAATGATAAGAATACAAATGTTTTTATGTATTAAAAGCTTAGTTTTCGAAAATAAAGAATCGTCGTTTTATTCGAATGAAGCTTTTGTGTATATAATTTAATCAATGCATGTCAGTAAAATTAAGGGTGTAAATGGGGCTGTATATAATTCACACAAGTATTTGTAATCGGAGCAGTATAGGCCACTTTTCGTTGAACTCATGGGTGGACCCACGTGGAGGAGTGTAAGATCACTTGACACTACAAAAAGAATATAATCCAGATTTTATTATCTGTTTACTAATGGACAGTGGAAATTTGGTTGAAACGTTCATTAATTAATGATCCTCCAAATCTGGGTTTAATTCCTTTTTCAAAATCTTTTGACACTTCATAAATATCTTTTTGGGAGTACAGAAGAGCAAACACGAGTCCATAACTGATGACGAGAATTGATGATCTTCTTGCCAAAACTCATCTTTACTCCTTTAGTATGGAGAAATTTGAAACCTGACCAAAAAAAAAGTTGAACCAGTGAAAAGAAGAAGAGAGTCATAGTAGAGAAGAATCGTCAATGACAAAGGATTGTTGCATCTGGTTTATTTTTGTATAGTAGATTTTCCATATGATCAATTCGACACTTTACTTGTTAAGTTGTTACCAAGACATATTGCCCCAAAAATGCTACAAGTGTCTCGTATTTTATTAATATATTTATTACTACTGTTGGCATGGTTTTCAACATTATTATTTTTGTCATGTGTCAACGATCTAATAGAAACAAAGAAAAACTACATCAAGAATTGACTTTTGAGAATATCAGTATTTCAACTTCGATGCATAAAATTAGGGCAGGACACGGATCAGATATCCAGGTTTTCGGATTCTTGGAGATATTTGTGGTTTATTTCATATGTTATGGATATCAATTTTCGATTTGCTTTGCTTTGGAAAAATACGGATATTCGAAAAATATGTTGATATTTGCAGATATTTACGATACTTACGGATATATCTTTCTGTTTTACAGATAATCTAAAAAAATCAAGATAAATTTGTTCTTTGAAATATTTTTACATGATATATAAAATATAAAATAAAAGAAGCAGTGAAACTATATGTTTGTAAATTTTAAAATTAGATTTTAAAAAGACAAACTTAAGAAAAAGTTATATAGATCATACATTTTTTCTTTTCTTTTTTGATTTAATACTTTTATAAGTAATAATGTGAATAGAATTTATTAAATCATATGTTAAAATAACAATTATATAAACTCATACATTTAAAAATCTACATTTGATCAATATATATATATATGTATGTATTTATATATTGGTCGAAGCGGATCATATATCCACTTCTTAATTTTATTATTTGTGAGTTGCTTCATTTTTAACGGATATTAATTTTTATTATTTACTTTGCTCTGAAACTTTATAGATATCCAGATTTTTCGGATTGAATCGAAAAAAATAACGGATTAAATCAAATTTAACGGATAAAATGCTCAACCCTACTTAAAATATGTTATGTACTAAAAAGTTCATTATCCTCTAGCTGTATTGTAGACATCGATTATATCATTACACCCCTTGTCGCATTAAACATACATATGAGACGTGAATAGAGGTGAAATTTTAGAAACGTTACAAAATCTAAGAGCTTCCATATATAATGCTAACATAGTAGCGATCAATCAACTTTTGATTAGATGGTAATGTTGTAATGCTTTAGGTTTAGCAATAGTAACACTCAACAAGTCGGGTTAGATTTGGCATAGTTAAGTTTTGCCTATTTATTTTTTCATATATTATTTATGCGACTAAATTATTTGTACACTAAGATATTTTATGCAATATGGAGAAACAATCTTCACGTTCGCTTCTAGCCATTAGCCGCATCTATTCATACGCCTGACACATTGATACCATTTGTATGTTGCTTTTGTTCTCACCCGGCGATGAACACACAACATAACCTCTCTAAGTCTCTCCAGTTACAGTCACAGTTAACACTTTCATTTATTGAAACTTCACTTGTCAACGTGATAAGTGGCTCGGTCATGTAATTCAGACCTGTTTACTCACGATTAATGTGACAAAAAGCTAAAAAACATCATGTACTTAAAAAATACATAGTGCATCTTATTTTAATAGTATATATTTACTATTGTTGGCATTGTTTTCAACATTACTATTTTTGTCAGATGACATCGTTCTAATAAAGCAAAAAACTACGTCAAGATTTGACTTTGAGAATCTCAAAACTTTAAATACTAATTTTTCGTACGAAAACATTATCCTCTCTAGCTGTATTGTAGAATGTAGACCTCGATTATATCGTTACACCGTTTTTCGCATTAAATACACACATGACTACATGAGAATATACATGTAATAATTTAGAAAAATAAGCAAAAAATGTTACAAAATCTTTTTAGAGTTTTCCATAATGCTAACATAGCAGCGATCAATCAACTCTTAATTCATTAAATGGTAATGTTGTAGTGTTTTAGGTTTAGCAATATTAACTGGTTACAAAAGTTATGTTCCCACACATTATTAGGTAAAACAAAAGTATATAAAGTCAACGCAACTCGCTCACCACCTTCTTGTAAAGTTGTATAATCTAAAAAGTAACAAAGGAAACAATAATATAAATGATAAGATAGAGTGAGAGGCAAAACCAAGCGTGAAAGAGGGATAAGAAGAAGGAGAGAAAGAATGTCCATGACGACTTCAGAGGCGAGATCGCCGGTACCGTTGTTATTGAGAAGAGGTAGGTCTTCCACGGCGTTAGGGACGTCGGAAGAGAGATCACCGTTATCTTTACTGTTCAGAAGAAGGTCGAGCAAAGATGTGGGGAACATAACGTCCGTTTCAAGCAGTCTCTTGCCTGCGTTTGGGACAGTCATCGAAAACGATAATAACCCTTCTTCCAAATCTTTCATCGTTCTTCCTTATGATCGTCGTTACAGGTTATCCCTTGCAATATTCTTTCAGTAACACTAATTATGTATACGAAATGATGAGACCTTATGTTGTAAACAAATATGAATCAAACATAAAAAGACAAAACACTTAGAGAAAAATACGATTAAACTAGAAATTGTATATTGATTATGTAAATTAGTAATCTACAATCTTTAGATCTTCATTTATATAGCTTATAACTTTGATATTCATTTTTCTTTTGAATAAACTCATCTATAAAAGAACGGGTTTTCCTGATTTAATTTTAAAAGATATACCGCCACACCTATATGTCAATTTCGAATTTTTGATAACGAAGCAATCCGCATAACTTCTACGAATGTGTCAGGTGTACTGATATTTAAATCACTTCCAAAATTAATAATCATGTCATAATAATAACAAAATAGAGTAATATTTATATAAAAATGGCAGGTTGTGGGAATTGCTTTTGGTGATTTTGGTGGGTTATTCGGCATGGGCATCTCTCTTCGAGTTAGCTTTCGAGAAAGCTGCTGATGGAGCTATTCCGACCATTGATCTCGTCGTTGACTTTTTCTTCGCCGTCGATATCGTCCTCACTTTTTTCGTTGCCTACTTGGATACTTCTACTTACCTCATCGTCGACGACCACAAGCTCATCGCCAGACGGTAACAGTTACACCATTCAGTAATATAATAAAATATTTAATGAGAAAGTATATAACATGCATGTGAAACAATGATCAGGTACTTGAAGAGCGTGGCCTTTGTGATGGACGTCTTATCAACGTTACCGATTCAGTTCATTTATAAAGCGATTACCGGAAATATCGGACGAGGCCAAGCTTTCGGCTTCCTTAACTTGCTCCGCCTCTGGCGTCTCCGTCGCGTAGCTGAACTCTTTAAAAGGTTTCTTCTATCTGCATGTATATAAGAGGCTGGTAACCATGAAATAAAATTAGAAATTAAAAATAGATGAAATAAAATGAATGCATATGTTAAAAATGAACTATATATTATTTCATTCAATTTTAATCAAAATTGTAGATTTTTTTTAAGAATGTTTATATATATATATATATATATATATATATATATATATATATATATATGTGAAAGTGTTGTGGAATTGATAAAATGAATATTCCCTTTAGTTCTATGTTAAATGGTAAAATAATATAATTAATAGAATAATTTTTCCACATCATTTTTATTCCATGTCACGTCAGTTGCAGCCTTCCAAAATTAAACATTTGTGATTTTGTATATCCATACATGTATATGCTTTTGACATAATACTGCACTTAGACCTGATCAAATTCCTAAGTGTATCTCTCTTTCTCGTTACAGACTAGAGAAAGACACACTTTTCAACTACTTCGTGGTCAGAGTCATTAAACTTCTTTGCGTAAGTTCTTCAAGACATGTGTGATCTGTTATATAACTTGGTAGATGTAAGTCCTCTTTATAAAATAATTTAAATACTAGGTATCGATATTTTGGGTACACACGGCGGGTTGCATTTTATTCTGGATAGCCTACCATTATCCAAGGCCTGTAGATACATGGATAGGATCACAAGTTGAGGATTTCAAGGAAAGAAGCATATGGCTAGGCTACACATACTCAATGTACTGGTCCATTGTCACACTCACCACCGTGGGATATGGCGATTTGCATGCAGTTAATACCCGTGAGAAGACATTCAACATGTTCTACATGCTTTTTAACATTGGTCTTGCCGCTTATATCATTGGTAACATGACCAATCTTGTTGTCCATAGCGCTCTACGTACATTCACCATGGTAATTTCTCTTTAGGTATTCATTTCTTTCCGTTAAAACAACCAAACTGTTACAACTTAACAAGTACAAACCTTCTTGTTGGACAGAGGAGTGCCATCAATCATATACTGCGGTATACAAATAAGAATAAGTTACCGGATATGATGAGGGAGCAGATGCTTGCGCATGTGCAGCTCAAGTTCAAGACTGCAGAGTTAAAGCAAGAAGAGGTTCTCCAAGACTTACCTAAGGCCATAAGATCAAGCATTAACGAACATCTATTCCGCTCCGTGATCGAGAATGCTTATCTTTTTAAAGGATTCCCCGATGGTCTCATCATCCAGCTAGTAATCCATCAACAATTCCATTTATTTTTGTTTCTTGTTAAAGAAGATATTAATTAATTAACTAATTAATTGTTCATTGTTGTTGTAGGTTTCTCATATAAAAGCAGAGTATTTTCCGCCTAAAATGGAGATAATATTGCAGAATGAGATTCCAACGGATTTCTACATAATTGTATCTGGAGGAGTGGTATGTTCTCTACATACTCAATATATATTATTAGACTTCAGCTGATAAAAATTAAACTGAAATCACAGGAAATAATTAGATCCAAGGGGGCGAGTGAACAGGTAATCTACTAATCTACACCTAGTTAAATAAAAAAAAACGCATTTAATTAGACTCAAAGATTGAACAAGAGATCTAAGAGTTGATTTATACATATACGGTGGTGAAGGTATTGGCTAAGTTAGGTCCAGGGGATATGGTAGGAGAGATTGGAGTTGTCTTCAACATTCCCCAGCCTTTCACTGTGAGGACAAGGAGACTTTCACAAGTTATTCGAATCAGTCATCATAAGTTCAAAGAAATGGTTCAATCTGATGCTGACGACGCCAAAATGATCATCACCAATTTCATGGCTGTAAATTCATCAAACTTTCTAGTTATAGATTACTGAATTTAAAATACATCAACAACTATTGCTTATATAATTATATTATAACATTTTAGTAATGTTTTTTTCTTCTGTTTCAGTATCTCAAGGAACTAAATGATGAATTGAAGAAAGAAATCCCTTTTCTTAGAGATTTATTAGCCAATGCAGATGCTCAGGTACGTTTTCTTATGCACATATATAAAATGCATAGTTTGCATTACCAACTGGTTTTGAGTTAAATCCATATTATTTTGTGGAAGGAAATGGTCCAGACAGGAGAATCACAACAAAGTTACAATGAGGAGATGGTTACGTTCTCGAAAGATGAAAATGAAAATAGTAAGAAGACAATTCTATGTAGATTGGAAAATAGTTTTTTTTTTTAAATTATATGTTTAGATCTATTATTTATTCTATATATTTTTTAAAAAATAAACAAAAATGAAAATTTAAATGCAGAACAAGAGCCAAAAAGAGAGGGAGTTCCCAAGAGAGTGATAATTCATGGGCATCCTCCTAATCAAGGTAACAACAAGAATGGTGATTCCAGTGGTAGACTTATCATTTTGCCTGATTCTCTTCCACTTCTGTTCGACTTAGCTGGTCAGTTTCAGTCTTTCACTACTCATATGTTATTCATCTTTATATTTTTGGTATTATATATACGTATATCGATTCTATATCAGTTACTGTATCAATATATATGGTGATTGGTGGATGCAGAGAAGAAGTTGGGGAAACGGGGAAGCACGATTGTGATGGTAGATGGAGCACATGTTGAACAGCTTGATGTTCTTCGAGAGAATGATCATTTATATATTTTCTAACTAAATTAATAAGACTGTTATATTTTTGTTATCTTTCATACTTTGGCCTTCCTTCTTCTTCATTTTTGTCGTGTTGAATTAATTCAAAAGATGACAGTTATAAAGAAAAATAATTATAAACCGTTGTTTCCTTGATATATTTGTTTTGTCGTCTACAATCTATGAGCACTGGAACAAGTTCCATCGATAAAATTAGATTTATAATCTTTTGGATGGTCATAACATACAGATGGTAAACCCTCGGACGTTAATTACACATTTGATCAAGGACCAAGAAGTTTGCACTAGCTTTCTTGCTTTCCCTGTAATTTTTCTGTGACAGCCTAAAAAAAAGGATTTATCTTAGTGAAATGAACTAAGAAAGAAAATTAGCATACCAATGTTTTCCGTGAGATATTGTTTAGCTACTAAATAAAATTGGCTTGGAACCAGAAGAAACAAAAACTGAGGTTGAACTATAAAGTTTAGCTACTAAATAAAAAATTGGATTGACGGATAACCGTCCGATCTCGGGGCGTTACTAATTAAACGGTCCAGATTTTATTAATCCATAACATTCTTAATAATAATAATAACATAATAAAGATCAGTCGCTTCATCTCTTCCTCCTCATTTCTACTTTCTCGATCAATCTTTTAACGTTCCAATCGATCGAATCATCCAGCTGAAATTCTCGAATTTTCCGTTACTGGGTTTCGTAAAGGAACACACTTTCGTCTTCTCTGAATCGAGGTTGTTCGAGAGAGGAAGAGATGGTTGGTGGAGGAAACAGGAGAGACGAAGGATCGATGAGGCCGATTCAAAACACAAACTTGTTCGCCGCTTTGGATACTCGGAGGAAGAAGAAGAAGTCCGATAAGGGCAAAGGCTCCTCCGTCATTAAGGAGCCTGAGCCACAGGTCTTCTGGGCGCCTACTCCTCTAAAGGCAAAGGCTTGGGCTGATATTGATAGTGACGATGAAGACGATGACTATTTCGCCACCACTGCTCCTCTTCCTCAGCCCTTGTGGAGTGCTTCCGATGCAAAAGAGGTTCACGTCGAGGTTGGAAAAGTCTAGACCTTTCATGTGTGTATGTTCGTTTCTGGTGTCTCCACTGTCTTTAGATTTCACATGATTTCCATTCTCGTTGATCACTCCAGCATTCAAAGGTTCTAGCTTTCTGTTTTGCTTTTGATTTCCCTTTCAAATTGACGGATATGGATGGATAAAAATATCGCATTTTTTTTTATGTTTTGTTGTACTGTCCTAAGGAAAATGAATCTTGCTTTGTGTTCTAGAGGTCGCCATATATCTAAATGTAATGTAAACTTGGTTGTTTATAGAATTTTCTCTAGGCAGTAAACTTGGTTGTCTGTAACTGTAATGTTCATCGAGATGTGCCTGTTCTCGCAGGAAAGTGAAAGTGAAGAAGATGTTCTTGATGAAGGTGATGATGATGATGATTTGGAGGAAGAGCATGAGACACAGGTTCATCCAGAAGCAGAGCCTGAGGTGAAAAAGGCTCCTGAAGTTCCTGCACCACCTAAGGAGGCAGAGAGGCAGCTTTCCAAGAAAGAGAGGAAACAGAAGGAACAAGCTGAGTTTGATGCTTTGTTAGCAGATTTTGGTGTTGCACCCAAGGATAGCAATGGTCAAGGTATCTCACAATTATTCTCTACATTATTCACGAGATGGAGTCTTGCATCTGTGGCTTATTATTAATCATTTGCTAATACTGATAAAAGTTTCTTCTGCTAATACGCAACAGATAAGCAAGAAAAGAAAGAAGTCAATGGAGATGGAGACAAGAAGGAGAACACAACCGGAGAATCAAAGGCCTCAAAGAAGAAGAAAAAGAAGGATAAACAGAAGGAAGTAAAAGAATCATCTCAGGATGAAGTAAAGAGCAACGCAGATGCTGCTGCAGGTGAGTCTGGTGAGCAGGAGAGCGAGGAGGCCTCTTCTTCCATGGATATCAAAGAACGGCTGAAGAAGATTGCATCAGTGAAGAAGAAGAAATCAAGCAAAGAGACGGATGCTGCTGCAAAAGTTGCTGCACAAGAAGCAGCTGCTAGGAAGGCAAAGCTGGCTGCCGCAAAGAAGAAGAAAGAGAAGAGTCACTACAATCAACAGCCAGTGAGGTGATATCAATCACCAAACAACCCACCCACCCGTTTTGATATATGAACTTGTGTTTCCCTCTTTTTTTTTTAATTCATATGAAGACTTTGCCTTGAAAGGAATGTGGTTGGGTCGTACTATTAGAGACATGACTTCGATCCTTTGCTTCTTTTAGAACCATTTAACGAAACATTATGCATCAAACTGTGATGTTGTTATTGCTAAGCAAGTTACTTTTTTATTGACTATGTGAGCTCTTAGTAAAGGCAAAGCTAATGACGAAGGGTGTTCAATCCGGATATCGGTTCGGTTTAGGTTCGGTTTTTTTCGGTTTTCGGTATTTCGGTTAGTAAAATATAACTACCATTCTAAATACATATTTACTTCGGTTCGGTTCGGTTTATATACCGTGGTTTTCGGTTTATTCGGTTTTATACCAAAAACATAATTATTTAGTTTGAGATCATATTATATGAATTTTAGAACCATATTGTCAACAGAGTCATTTATTAAAAATATATTACTTGTTCAAATAAATGAACAAAAACGTAAAAATGCTTCTACCATCAAATAAAATAATCAAATCTATAACTAAAATCAAAGCTTGAAATTTTGAAATTAAAAATATGAAACAAAACAGAAACATGAACGAAAAGTTTTTTCACTTTTCCATATTTAGTGTTCAATAAAGTCATGCTTTTTCAATCGAACACGAAACTCTGTTTGTTTACAGATAAGAAAAAAATTGTGAAAATTCATCAAATTTATAATCTTCATATTAATTTAGTGAAGACTAAAATAAAGCAAAAACATCAAAAGAAGACTTAGAAAATAAGATGTCTGAATTGCGATGTATTGTTATTTAATTATAGTTCAAGTGTTTTACAAATAAAGGTTTTATTACTATAAAATTATGGTAATAGTTATTAACACAAATTTAACTTATGTAACAAATATATTTTCATGTATTGTTATAAAATAGATACATATTTACATGTTTCTACTTTTAATCGGTTTTGTTCGGTTTATTCGGTTTAATCGGTTATATACCAAACCATATCCAAATCATACGGTTTTTATAAAATTATATCCATTCGGTTTATATGGTATATACCAAAACCAAACCATATTGTCTATTTCGGTTCGGTTCGGTACGGTACGGTTTTACCAACAGCCCTACTAATGACCTTAAAGGAGTCTGGTTAGCTGTGTCTCAGAGCGGTATCAGTGTCACTTTATATTATCCTATTCAGCCCATGCTAATACAGTAAGAAGTGAACCGAACCAAACAGAAGAGGGTCATGTAAATTAAGGTGAGCCACAGTATAAGAGGTTAAAAACTAAGATTACAACAACAGTTTTGACAAGATCCCAATTGCGTCAGGATCATACAACATTGTCTAACCATCTGATAAAAACTATCCTGAGATCGAAGATGATTGGCCGAGAAAGAACTACAAAAGTTAAAAGAACCCCCCCTGAGAAGAATAATACCTAAACATAAACGAGCTTGGCCTTTCCTCCCGTTGATTTTCACTTCCACAGCTTCACTAGCTTGTCGTGACTAGCTGATGCAACCAATCCAGTTGCAGTAGAAACAGCCAATGATGCAATTAGCCCTTCGTGAGCAGGCAACGCCATCGTCTTGTTCTCTGACATGTTCCATAGTTCTAAAGACTGCAACATACAAATTTCACTAAGTTTAGCAGAACAGAACCAGACTGATTATCCGGGCCAAAATGACATCAAATTTACCTGGTAACAACCAATTACGAGTAGTGAAGGGTAAGTCGGATGGAAAACACAAGACGAAAATTTGTTGCCGTTGCAGCTTAACTCATGAATACATTCTCCTTCACTACCTGTCCCCAGCGTCCAAACTTTAACCATATCTTCACTAACCGTTGCCAAGAAGTCACCAGAAGGATCCCAGCAAACAGAGTTTATCGGATTAGCATGGCCCTGTAAAGAGGATTTAGTATAAAGTGTTTTTCTCTTAGTAGTTAGTATATAATATCATATCAAACAAGCACTATGTCACACTATTAAATAAGAAAAGGTTGAACACTAAACCTGTAAAGAGTGTCGACAAGCTTGTGTCTCAACATCAAGTACTGATACAACATTTGATGATGAAGCTGCGAGATACTTTCCAACACGTGGTTGGAACCTCATCTGAGTGCTACCACCCTGTGAAAAGAAAACAAACAAAAGTGAACCTAAATGAAATCAACTTTATAATGGTGCACTATAGGATTTGAAGAGACAAGAAGATCTACCTTGTACACTCTTGTGCAACTACCATTGTTGATGCTCCAGTACCTTATTTCGCCATCATTATCACATGAACATATGAGATCATCCTTGTTGGGATGGAAGTCAAGTGACGTCACCATAGAAGAATGTCCGATGAAGTTACGAAGGGAGTAGCCTTTCTGCAAAGTAGATTCACAAAATTGTAATAAACAAACATGCTCATGGATAGTGAAATCATCAGGCTTCAACTTACATTATCAGCATCCCAAACCCTGACGGTTTTGTCAAATGAAGAAGTTGCAAGGCGAGGCAGGCTAGGACTAAAACGGACATCTGTAATCAGAGCTGTGTGCTCCTCAAGGGTGGTCTTTGGCTTCATAGTGTCAGTGTGCCATATGACAGCCTGCAAAATTGACCAAGATAAGAATCTCTCAAGTTTCAGAACACCACAAGATCTATGAGAATGATGATAACCTTTTTGTCATGTCCGGCACTAGCAAGCATTTTTCCATCCGATGAGAAGTGGCAGCAGATAACTTTGCCTGTGCTCGCACGTACTGAATTCACTTCAGTAAACGTGAAACCTGGTGCAGAGGCATCATTGTAGTAATTGAGAATATTATTACAGAAGAAAAGTTGAAGGTGTTAACTAGTAATGAGTGAGGCTTAAACACGCACCTTTACTAACATCCATACACCGTCCAACTGCATCCCTTTGATCACCATCCTCATGTGATAAGAAAGACTCAACGTTGTCGTCAAGTGACCCATCTTCCACAAACCGATCCATATCAGCCTGTAAAATAGCCAAAACTTTGATACTACTAATTCATATTTTTTTTTACAAATGTGCACTCCTAAGAGGTTAAAGAAACACACCAACTGATTTGATGGAGATGTAAGGGTCCCAGCTCCATCAGAGCCAAACATAACCATTGGTTTGGATGAACCACCATTATGAGGCAGATTAGGCATCACCTCTCCAGGAGTATGAGTTGAAGGTGTAGAAGGTGCTGAGCTTGGGGATGGTCCAGTAGTGTTAGCCGTTCCTGTACTATTAGCTGGTCCAGAAGACGAAACTGGTTGCTTTCTTTTCCTCCCACTCTGATTCTTCAGTACCTTCATTTGAACGCAGAACATATTAGGAATCAACCTCAGAGTCACCAGACAGGACAAGATACATGAATTTGATTACAGACCTGTTCACTTCCTCTATAAGAATTTGACATGCTACCATCCATTGTAATACTACCAACCCCTCCCAGTTTATCTTGTTGATGAATGTTGTGATTTGAGCTCTGTGATTGCTGGTTTGAAAGGGCTTGCTGATTAAGTGTCTGCGGCTGTGGTATATTTCCACCACCCTGCTGTTGCTGCTGATGCAATAGAGCCATCTTTAACTACAAACCATAAGCAGTTAGTAACGCAATAGTCCAGCCTTTTTTTTAAAGTCACTCACTAGAGATTTGTAAAGAGAAGACAATGCAAACCTTTAGTAGCATATCAGTGTCTCCACGAGGCAAAAGAGGACCGCCAGGTTGTAAAGACGACCCAACATTAGGTAACACATCCCCGACTGAACTCCCAAGGCCATCTTTTCCAAGGCTCATGCTCCTGTTGTTCAGTAGCATTTTTAGTCTCCTGTTCTCTTCATTGACGGATTGTGAGTTTAGATTCTGTTGAGTCATCATGAGCTGTTGCTGATGCTGCGGAGTCAACATGTTGAGCTGGTGAAATGACTGCGGAGACTGCATAAACGGTTTTTGCTGTTGAAGAAGACCAGAACGAAGCTGATCAAACCCCTACATCAGGAAAGAAAGATGCAGTCAACAAAAGAGAGTGACCAGCCAGGAAAAAAAAAGTATGGATAGAGAGCTTACAGTGAGTGGCCACCCTTTAAGTGTAAGGTTGCTGCCTTGATTTGAGCCTGAAACAGGAAACAAGATCATAATCAAATTCTTGCGAGCTGAAAATAGTTTTACAACATTTGACACGCTTAACCAAAACCTACCAGGGATTCCAATCAAGGACCCTTCTGGAACAGCGGTTCTGGGAGTGAGCACAGGATTGATCTCACTTTTTATATCCTAAACACAAATAAGCCAATCAAGTATTAGCTATCAGTAAAGTTTCACAAGGGACTAGACAGAACATAGATGATAGATTCAATATTGCATACCACTGCAGATCCAGGAAGTTGCTGGTTTTGACCTTGAACCTGTGGAGACATACCACCACTTGCACCATGTAACACTTGCCTGACATTAGCACAAGAGAGGTATTGAATGACTTTTCGTTGCAATATTCATTTTATACTAGGCGAGTTAGAAGACAATATAAAAGGAAACAATGAAGCACTAGTATGAGAACAGTACCCTGCATGTTGTCCAGAAGCTCCAGAAGATTTCAACAGCGATGCATGATTAGGATCCAACAGTTGCCCAGCATTGTCCCCAAATCGCTGTAGCCAAGGGGAAAAAAAACTAATGAGCTATAATAAATAAGAGATTGGACTTAAAACACATGCTTGGCCTAAGCTTACCTTCATAGCAGCCTCGTCTAAAGACTCTCTCTGAGTAGGCATTTTGACCCTCTCCTCGTATGCCTTGTTATTAGCTAAGGCACTCCCAGACCCAGGATTTTGCCTCATAACTGGGTCGCTGTTATTACCAACAAGTCCATTTGCTGATCCATTTGCATGGAGAGACCCATCTCTCCTCTGTGGCTGCTGCTGCTGCTGCTGTGGTGCCGACTGCTGTTGGTGTTGAGGAGCTGGCTGCTGCTGTTGAGAAGGCGGTTGGTTTTGATGTTGTTGTTGTTGCTGATGATGTTGTTGCTGCTGCTGTTGTTGGGCACGTTGTAACAAGAGTTGTTGCATCTGTATTTGCTGCTGCTGTTGTTGTTGTTGCTGCTGTGAGACCTGTGGGTGTTGAGATTGCTGCATTTGCTGTTCTCGCGCTTTAATCATCTGTGTCTGTAAAAAAAAATCACACAGAAACAATTCTAAATCTTATAAACTTAACCAAAACTAAACTTATTAATTGGAGAAAACACTCCGATTTATAACATACCAACTTCTAAATCTTCTCTTTAACAGAAAAAAAGAGAGAACACAATTTAACTGTAAGCAATCAAGCAACTAACTAACTTTATATCACTAACTACAGCTTTGCAAAGATGTAATACAAAGAAAGGTACCTCAATGTAAGATGCGGCGACCTCAGAATGCTTCTCATTGGTCCTAGCAATAAATATATCCCAGAAGACAGACCACCACTCAAAGAGAAATCCTCCAGGTGCGTCAATAGCTATAGAAAACAATGCAAGAAGAATGTAAAGTTCATTAGGAAGAAAAAGTGCAGAACAAAGGACATTTCTTAGAATCGTTGTACGAAAACTCAAGAAGATTTGTGATGTATTTACCGACTGGATCCGATGACACTTTGCCTTCCGCTTGGAAAGCCTGAGCTGTAGCTTTTAAATCTCTTTTCACCAGATAATCGTAGATATACACATCCAACCTGTTACATCCCAAAACAATATTTAGAGCAGCAATGTAAACAACACCGACAACATAAGACTTATATAACACATCAAAATAGGATGAAAAATGCCTGAAAAAATCATCTAGGTTACTCTCCAAAGAGGAGCATAACATCAAACTTAACAACGTCCCAGAAACAAACCATCCAGTTCATAGCAGAAACGTTAAATCTAGTGTGTTATAAACAAGATACTTTCCTGATGGAGCTTTTAAAGTCACACATGTAAGCCAAAAGAAGTAACACATAAAACCTGATGACTCAAGAGTCAGCCATAATTGGATAAACCAAAATATATATACAGAGAGATTCTCAAGCCCCCTTGAAAGTGACTGTCAAAACAAAGAACTGAACTTTAGCCAAAACATGCAAATCTTACCAAACGAAAAGTCCACCCAACCCCCACAAAATCTAGCAAGAAGGCTTTCTGAGAATAGAAACTACCAAATCTTCAAAGTAACACAAAAACCCCCTAATGGCAATACAAGCAAAAATGTCAAAGGAGAAAAGCTAAACAAATGTGACAAGTTGAAAGGTAAACAAGAAAGAATCCAGATCAAGTAATAAGCAATGAGCTTCCAAACAAGTGTAGAGGAACACAAGCCCTAGAATCAAACTGTAGCTGGAGACATAAAACAAAAAAAACAATGTATTATATAATCCAAACCCTAGAAACAACCAGAACCTAAAGGTAACGTCTTTCAGTTAGCAAGCAGCAGAATCTAAGTGAGAAGAAAAAAAAAACTCACATTTTATCAGCTTCCCAGTTGGTCTGAGACATCTCTGTTGTTCTTCAAACAAAACTAACCCCACAAAAAGTTGTTGAGAATGTCAGATTAATGATAAGAGCTTCACATCCCCTCTCAGAAAATTATTGCACAGCAGAAACAAAAATCAATGATTTTTTTCTTTGCCCTTTTCACCTCCCCAACTAATACTCTCTAGAGAATGACAAGATTAGCACTTGAAACAAGCCAAAACAGAGGATTGAAAGAAAGAAGGAGACAGAGAGTTAAAGTGATACTTCAAGTTTGAGAGAGAGAAAGCTCATTCAATAGAAAGACCGCAAGCATCTCTGTTAAAAAGACATTAGAAGTAGCTCAGCTCTGGTTATAGCAACTAGGGAGGTACAATTAATTTATTACTGTAGTTAATGGAAAAGCAAAAGATTAAAGAAAAAAAGACAAAACTTTTTTTTTTACTTGGGAATTAAAAAAGACAGATTATCTCGGATATAGATGCAGATGAAATGTCCAGAAACAAGTTTTTTTGTCAAATTATTATTTATTTAATTATTGGAGAAAACGTGTTGTCATTATATTTTAATAATTTTAGTTGCCTCTTAAAAAAAAAAAAAAGTAATAATTGAACAGAAGTAGTTTCCATGTCAGAGTTGTTTTGAGTGGAAGATAAATTACGAAGAAGGTAGCTTTATTAAGTTCTAAATTCCCAAAACACCTTGATCGAGTTGTAAAGCAATAGCTTACTTATGCTTTTAATGACAAAATTAACCTTATATAAATCAGTAAACGAGGCCAACTGTTTTTCTCACTTTTTTGATTTTGTCTTTATCTGTGGGGAATTGTAAACTTAAATTCATCTTTGAAAGTAGGGTAACCTTGCCCAACATTAACTCTCAAGTGCAGAAGGCCTCGCTGGTTCAGTTGTTCATGTTTGAGGTGATTAGCATTTTATAGGTTTGTCACGAAATTGATTTTTTTTTCTCTCTCATTCGTTTATTGCTTGATATAGATAATGTCTCAAATAATGGATCTTGTCTTGTTACATAGATAATTTTATTATAAGATTGGTATTGATGGTGATCTTTTCACATATTCATTAACCTGTTCAAAATAATTCGGATTGATAAACGAACTCGGCCCAAAATAAGTATTCTTACTCGGCCCAAACTAACGAAGACAGAACTTCATACCCATAGTTTTGTTGCTTTTTTGGATTATTCCATTGTCGAAGATGGTCACGTTTTTCTCTGGTGCAGGTTATGTGTAGGAATCATTGGAAGCAGCTGCGCATTGTCAGATGCTCAGAACTCGACCCTCTTTGTGAAGATTCTTGTGATTGAGATCTTCGGAAGCGCTCTCGGGTTGTTTGGAGTTATTGTTGGGATCATTATGTCCGCACAAGCAACATGGCCAACCAAATAGATATAAACCTGTCTGAAACTGTTGTGGTCTCTGGTATCTTCATTGTTATATATATGGATGGATACTCTCATTAGTGTCTAGAAGAACAACCTGTGTGAGAACTCAGAATCTCTTTTGGATCCCTGATTTTTTGTATTGTTTAAAACTTTGTAATAAATTGGAGTCTTCATGTTTGTATTCTCGTTGGTTTCTCTTTGAGACAAAGACAAGAGCTTGGGTATATGATTTGCTGTTGGTTAATTACTGAAATTGAATATTTCATTCAGTTGATATATCTATGCCCTTGTGTTTCTATTGTTCATGAACTAGTCAAAGATCTCCTCCAATGATGACTGCTCCTTTGAGAGTTGAGTCTCTCAAGGATGATTCCCCATTCCTGGAGCTTTCAAAACAGATGGTGTCTTGTTGTATCTTTCTAGGGTTAGAACAGCTTTCTTTGCTTGCGTGTGTCCCAAGATTCAAACTGCTGTCATTTGAGTTTTTTAATCTGTAGCAAATCCAAAATAGTGATATTGGTTTAAACGTAAGGAGCAGCTATTTCGCAGGTTGTGATGAATGTATCTCACCCAATCTCTCTCTCTCTCTCCCTCCATCATTTTATTTTTTCAAATATTGTCTCTCTCTCAAAACAGAAACAAAAAGAGAGAGAGAGATCCGGTAATAGAGTTTATCCTCTTTCCTCCCTTCTCCCTTTCACCGTATCTTTACTCTAATCGGATCTCTCACGTTGGTGGATTTGCGTGCCTATCACGGCGGCCAGGACCGTCTTTAGCTTTCTTCTTCTCCTCCACCTCCAGGTGCAAAGATTGTCTTATCCTCCTTCATGCTTACGTAATATAATGCATTCGTATCAGAATTTGAAGATTCTCTCTGTCTCGTGATCGTTAGACATGGTACATTGTTTGCTAATATGATTTGTTAATTATTTTAGTTTTTGTTCATCGGTCCAGAGCCATTGCTGATCCCTCTCAAGATCAGCCATGGAGGGAGTAGTAAACACACCCTTTGCGGGAATCATTCACGATTTCAAAGGAAGAAGAAAGTGCTACAAACAAGACTGGCTTGCTGCCTTCAACTCTGGTGTTAGGTATGTCATGCCTTCTTATTTCATGCAAACCTTTTTGATCCTCACTTTTGGTTTTGTATCATTCTCAGGATACTGGCTCCAACTCTCTACATTTTCATTGCCTCTGCATTGCCTGTGATTGCCTTCGGCGAGCAGTTAAGCAGAGAGACAGATCGAAGTCTTGGCATAGTGGAATCATTAGCTTCCACAGCTATTTGTGGAATCATCCATTCTATTTTTGGTGGACAACCTCTGTTGATAGTAGGGGTTGCTGAGCCCACTATTATTATGTATACATACCTTCACAGCTTCAGCAAAGGCAGGCCTGAACTGGGTCAGAAACTCTACTTAGCCTGGGCAGGATGGTACTATAAACTACTAAATCTATATTATCATTCTTCATTCTCTTTAATTTTTTTATTTTTGAGGACTCTTTTCTTTCTAACAGGGTGTGTGTCTGGACAGCTGTTTTGCTTATCCTTCTTGCAACGTTAAACGCATCAAACATCATTTCTAGATTCACCAGAATTGCAGGAGAGCTTTTTGGAATGCTGATAACCGTTCTGTTTTTCCAAGAGGCTGTTAAGGTGCTCTGATTGGTAACTAATTCCATTGTAAAATGTCATACAAGAGTCACTTCAACGTTGTTGAAACTTAAGAGATGTTTTGTTTCCTAATTGCAGGGAGTTCTCGGGGAGTTTCTTGTACCAAAATCTGGAGATCCAAGACTGGAAGTGTATCAGTTTCAGTGGCGGTACACCAATGGACTTCTTGCAGTTATCTTCGCATTTGGCCTTCTTTACACTGCTCTTAAAAGCAGGAGAGCAAGATCATGGAGATATGGCTTTAGTATGTGAAACAAATTTCCTTGTCTGAATATAATGAAATACTTGACAAGAGTCATTAACTAGCTTTGTCTTTGCAGGGTGGATGCGAGGTTTTATCGGAGACTATGGAACTCTCCTGATGCTTGTGTTGTGGAGTGCGTTCTCCTTCACAGTCCCTAGAGATATTCCAGAAGGAGTTCCAAGAAGGCTCGAACTACCTCTTCCTTGGGACCCTGAGTCGTTGTATCACTGGACAGTAGTCAAGGTACTACTACTACTACAACAACCTAATGAATCCTGACACTCTAGAATAGAGAAACAGTTTATAACTTCATTGATGTTGTACATAATTGTAGGATATGGGAAAGGTCCCACCTCTTTTCATTCTTGCTGCATTTATACCAGCAATCATGATAGCAGGTCTATACTTCTTTGATCACTGTGTATCTGCACAAATGGCTCAGCAGAAGGAGTTTAATCTGAAAAATCCACCAGCTTATCACTATGACATCTTTATTTTAGGAATCATGGTATGATGCCTTATGGTTTAGTTGCTACATGAATGAAAGTGAATACTAATTGATTTCTAAGTTGTTTTTGTAGACACTGATCTGTGGATTACTTGGACTTCCTCCTTCAAATGGAGTCATTCCACAGTCCCCTATGCACACAAAGAGTCTTGCGGTTCTTAAGAGGCAGCAAATGCGAAAGAAAATGGTCCAGAAGGCCAAAGAATGCATGAAGGCAAAAGCAAGCAAGTCAGAGATCTATGGGAAGATGCAAGATGTGTTTATAGAAATGGAAACATCACCCAAGGCATGTAAATATTCACTAATTAGTTCATTTTTTATTAAGAACTTAATATCCCACCTAACATATTAAACTGGTTCAGGCTACCTCAGTGGTGAAAGAGCTAGAAAACTTGAAAGAAGCAGTGATGAAAGCAGACGATGGAGGAGGAGGAGGAGACACAAAGGGGAAGAAGTTTGATCCGGAAGTACATATTGAAGATCATTTGCCTGTTAGAGTAAATGAGCAGAGAGTGAGCAATCTCTTGCAATCAATCCTTGTTGGATTGTTGATATTCGCAGTACCACTTCTCAGAATGATACCAACTTCAGTTCTATGGGGTTACTTCACTTACATGGCTGTTGATAGTCTCCCCGGGAACCAATTCTGGGAAAGACTTTTGTTACTTTTCATCACTCCTGGTCGTCGATTCAAGTATTGACAATTTTTCTTATACATCAAACTTACATCTATGAACTGATAAAACATGTTCTGATATTTGTATTTTCTTTTAATGTGTGAACAGAGTTCTTGAAGGTTTACATTCATCATTTATGGAGATTGTACCATACAAGTCCATTGTTATGTTTACACTCTTCCAGCTTCTGTATTTTCTGATATGTTATGGAGTGACATGGATACCTGTAGGAGGGATTCTGTTCCCTTTGCCATTTTTCTTCCTCATTGCAATAAGACAATACATCCTCCCCAAGATATTTGATCCAGCTCATCTCCAAGTTTTAGATTCTTCAGAGTATGAAGAGATGGCTGGTGCACCACATAATATTCCTTTGAGTTCGGTAGAGATCATTGAGGACGAGTTTTACGATGCAGAGATTTTGGATGAGATTACTACTAGCAGAGGTGAACTCAAGCATAGAACCTTAAGTGTCAGGGAGGGCAGATCCCAAATGGTAACTCAAAACTCACTCTATAAATAAACTTTTTATTAATCTTATATGGTTTTGCACCCTTTTTACATTTTGTTTGATGTAAATCTTTCAGGTGTATCCGGAAAACAGTGGACATTCCTAAGTCTTGTTACATATCTTTAAAAGATGTTGCTCTCTAATAAACTGCAGATAAAATGCAAGAAGATGAGGCAAGAGAAGAAAGTATGCATAAACAAAGATGAAGAAAAGCAAGTATAGACCAACAAAACATCCTCACTGTTTCTTCTATGAAACATTTTTTGTTTCCTCACTTTTGTTATAGTTTGCTCTCTACAAACTTTACAGACGACATAAGCAAAAGAAAAAAGTACAGATTACAATTCTCTCATTTCTCTGCCTTTAGGACTAAAAATAGTAAGTTTTGTTTACTTCCATTTTGTTTGTTAGAAGTAAAAGCTGAGGATGATTAAACCTCTATGTTGCAAAACGAGGCTTTTAAGATATCCCTGCCATAATGAGTCATTGGTTGAGAAAATCACTTTATTCACCGCAAGAAGTTGCATTTTTATCATCATATTTAGTTATAAACAAAATTGATTGTAAGATATAACAACTCCATTGAAAAGTATAACAATTTCAGTTAAAATATTAATTACCACATGGATTTAGGTTTAATAAGAGGAATTTTAATGGTGAAGTTTTTCAATTAGAATTTTTCATCTTCAAAATAGTAAAAGAAATATTAATTATTTATTTTAAAATCCACCAAATCATATTTTGTATACATTTTCATGTGATTTGTATTTAACATCTAAGCTCACATCACCTACCTTTCTGGTAACAATATCACCAGTTTACCCAAACAAAAAGGTAAATTAACCATGTAAGCTAAAGCAAATGTAGTTTGAAAAATACGCATGATGCAATGAATTATTTTATTAATCACAATCCAAAAACTACAACAAAGTTCATAGTTGAACCTGTTTTAAAACATATACAAGCAAAACATAACTTTTATATTTCTAACAAATGTTCCATCTTACATAAAATTATATCATAGGTCATCGATTGTAAAGTTTTCACTATGCTAACCAATCATCATCTATGTTCAGAGAGCTGTTTTAAAGCATAAGTAATTAGAAATATATAATTATTGTGATGACAAAATATTATTCATTATATATATAAAGACAAAAAAATAACTTTAAAATAAAACACATTACGATTAATACTTTTTATGTACATGGAAGATGATGCTCGCTTTATCATTGACAATACAGTTTTACTTTGTCACTATAATAAAAATCATCAAAGACTTATGAAGCAGGATAAAAGTCAAGTTTAGTGCATGAGCAAAATAATGTAAATACAATTCAGAGAATGATCTTTAAGAAAACCCAACTAAAAGCAACATTTTGACGTCTTCCAAACTGTCTATATATTCCAAACTGTCTATATATTCTAAAGTTAGTTTTGGTATTTTGGAAAACTATAAAACAGTCTTATTACAGTTTAGAAAAATCAAAATCAATTTATATGTAACATTTAAACAACCTAAATCAACTCATGTCAGCATCCTTCTTAATTTATATGTTAAACGTTAAAGTGTCTTGTCACAAAAAAAAAAAAAAAAAAACGTTAAAGTGTATAAAATTTAGAGGCCAATTAACCGCTCGTAGCGCGGAAAATGATCTAATATAGCTAAAAGTGCAATTTTAGAAACTTGAATAATGAGAGACTTCGAACGTCATACACTGTTTTATGTTACCGTCACGTGACATTATCTGCGCCCTATGATTGCAGAAAAAGGCAAATCATAAACTTTTGGGGTTTATGTATTCTCATGATTGGTTGATTTTTTGTTTTCTTATGCCCCTCACCATAGAGATAAATAAAATGCACTAACATGTCACAATGAAAAACTAACTGTTAATAACATGCTCATGCAGTTTTGACCAAATCGTAACACAACTTAGCAAGACAGATGCAAGGCTGCGACGCTGACTTTGATCATAGTTACATTAAACAAAAAGGAGAAAGAGAGGTAGCGAGAGAGAACGAGATGATCACTCACTAATTTTGCGTTTTATATCTTAAGAAATTGACAAAATATTTTACTCATCTATAGTGTTTATGTATTCTGTTTTTTTCTCATCTCTTGGAATAGGATGAGCCTGAGGCTGAGCTGGTTGTTGGTGATGTTTCATCCGAGATTGAGCCCAAGGGGAAAGGAAAAGTCGATCAGGTTCTTCTTCTATCCTTATGAAATTAGTTTCGATTATGATTTTTGCTGTTGTGTTATTGATGATGATTGTTGGTAATCAGCGGTTGTGTTCCAAATATACCTTGAACAAGCAAGAGGGTATTTCTCCATGTTGAACAAGAAGGTGTAAGATTTATGGAAAGCTATCACATCATACCTTGAAGAACTCGTTAAGGGCCGAGACAAAGTTTCCAAGAACTGCGTACACAAAAAGACCATAAGATGAAGCAACGCTTAGAACACAGTGGCTTGGAAACCACATTAAGAAAATAAATTAAAAAAATTATTTAGAAAACACATCAATTGGTCCTTAATTAGTATCCGGAAGAAACTCTCTGTAACATCTCCTCCCACCTGTGATTTCATTTTATGATTTAAACAAAACAAATTAAAACAGTAATATTTTACCTTTAAGAACCTGTTTTTAAGAACTTGACCGTTAAAGTTGCTCTCAGCGTTCTAGAATACATCAAAAAAATATTTTATTATAAATTTATAATATATATTTTTTATTTTATTTTTTAATAAAATACTAATTGAACAAGAAACAAAAATAGTTACAAATGAAATTATTTTGATAGATGAAAATAAAATATTCAAGATTACGATTTATTCTAAAAAAAATATTTATACCTATTTAATTATTTAATAATAATTTTATTTTAAAAATATCTTATACCAAAATAAGAAATCAAGATTTGTTTCTTTATAAATATATTTTATTTTAAATAAGAAACAAATCTGATAATTAGCTAATAAATACATATCACGTTTAAGTTGCTCAACAAAAACTTGATTAAAAAAACATCATCACAATTTACAAAAAGAATATTTAATAATTATATCATAAAATTATAATTTTATTTTACATTAGTATATATAAGGTGGAGAATTAGTATAATATTTTTAAGCAAATTGAAATAACATAGAAATAATTTTATTGATTTATTTAACTTGGATATGTTTTTAATCAAGCTATACTACTAATGAAATTTGCTGTCACAAATAAATAAATAAATAAATATTATTAGAAATATAAAATAACAAATAAGGTAATTTATAAATTATAATTATAAAGTAAATATATTATAATATAATTAAAGTTCTTAAATTTTTAATTAGTAATTTTAAATTAAAACATCAAACAAAATCTGTGTAAGCAAGAGTCCATATCTAGTTTTTTTTAAATGGTGAGATAAATATATTTTTGTGGGTGTTTCTTTGTATTTGTGCTTATCTTTATTTTTTGAGATTTTTAAGTTTTATTTCAGATTTTTTATATAGATTTCTAACTAATTAAATAGAAAATCAAGAAAGATATTTTTTCTATATGTCATATTTTGTTTTCAAAATTCCTATAAAACAATACCTATTCTATTCATAACTTATTTGAAAAAAAATCCGCCCACTGGTATATATAAAATGCTTTGTAGTAGACATGTTAATAACGATTTCCTTGTGTTTCTTCTGACGTTGAATCCTTCTCCTAAGGTTTTGCCTCGTGAAGATGGCTGATGACAAAATTGAAGAGACTGTTTGTGAAGATAAGATCAGCGCTTTACCCGAAGATCTGCTTGTGAGAATACTGTTGCATGTACCTATGAAAGATGCAATTGCCACCATGTTTTTGTCTAAACGATGGCGCTTTATCTGGACGATCCTGCCTAAACTTGAGTACGATTTTTTTTCTGATGATGATGAAGATGACGATGATAAAGTTGTTGATGACAATGATGATAAAGCAAGAAGACTAGCTGGTGTTTTTTTGATAAGTCAATGAAACTCCACAAAGCACCTGTCTTAAAAACCTTGCTTATCAAACTTGGTCCGGGATGTTCTAGTGATATTGATGTCGGAAAGTGGATTGCAAAAGCTGTTGACCGCCGCGTGGTAGTGCTAAGATTCAAGCTGTCATGGTCCACAGGTCCAACCAGGTTGCCTAAGAGCCTTTACACCTGCGAAACACTCAAGGAACTAACTCTCTCTCACAAAGTTCTTTTGGATTTCCCATCGTCTTCTTGCCTCCCGTCCCTCATGTTTCTTAACCTTTTTTACGTAGTGTATAGAGATGATGCTTCTCTTGAAAGTTTTTTTCGCATTGTCCAGTTCTTATTTGTTTGAATGTGAAGCGAAACAGACGAAACAGAGATGATAATATAACCAAGTTTAGTGTGAAAATTCCTTCTTTACAAGGCTTATTGTATGTTAGTGATGATATTATTTCGTCACTGCCAGATGACGATGAGGTAGTAGATACCGGTAAGTGTTTGGCTATCGATACTCTGGGGTTATTATACTTTTCCATCACTGATCATTCTGGAGACTCTTGCTCCATTGAGAATATGCCTTGTCTTGAGGATGCATCAATCGATGTAAAGTCTTTCTCCGATATGGACAAGTCGAAAACATATCTTTCAGCAGTCCGGTCTCTTGTATTGCATACCACCGATCAAGTGGTAGCTCTCTATCTCTTTATCTGTGTAACAAACATGTTAGTTGTGGTTACATTGTTGCATATAATTAATTGTATATGTTGTCGTTTGTTTCGTTTCAGCTTTTGCCTTTTAGCACAGTCAAGTTCTCTCGACTTATAAAGTTAAGAACTAGATTTTGACCCGCACGCTCGTGCGGGTGTATTTTAAAAAAAAATATAATGCTATTTTTTTTTTATGTCACTATTTAGAGTTAGGCAAAAAACTCGAATTCGAAGAATCAAACCGATCACAATCCGAATAAGTAGTACTAAATCTGAACCGGAATTGATTAAATATCCGAATTATTCAAAATTTTGGTATTTGAAGAACTGAAACCTAATCCGATCCGAACCGAAATATTTTGGGTATCCAAAATAGATTTATATACTTATATATATTAATTATTTTTGGATTTAATATATATAAAAACATCCAGAATATATATGATACTTTTAAGTTCACATAAATGCCTGAAAATATATACAAATAGTTAAATGTAAATATCTTAAATAGTTAAAAAAATACTAAAAACTCAAAAAAAATTAAATAATTATTAATTATCTATCCAAATATTTAAACCAAACTTATTTAAATTGGTTATCCAAATCCGAACCAAATCCTCAAAGATCTGAACTGAATACGAAATCCCAAAAAGACCCGAGAACGAACCCGAACGCCCACCCCTAATCACTATTATATATCCGATATGTGTCATCATAGGTTACAAAATATGTGTTATCATATAATTAATTGTATTTTATACGTACCATCAAATAAGTTTTCTTATAATTAATAATATTTTATACGTACAATCATATAAATAATCACATATATTATATTTTAAAATTTAATGTGAAATATAAAAACCATAATTTAAGTTGGTGTTTGAAGTTGAACTTTGTATTGTATTTTTATTATATATATTGAAAACATTTTTATAATAGTTATTGGAAAATATGTTAGTAAAAATCAAATTTTGAATATATATATATATATTTTTTTTTGAATGAATTTTTTATATAAATTAATTTTAAATTATTATTTTGATTTGAATATATATATCAAGTAACATAGACCCATTACTTTTTAATATAATGGACTTCCAATTTTTTTAGTAGCATAAGCCCATTTTTTTTCTAACTTAGTGCTATCCATGTTTCTAAATAGTACTATTTTTTTAGCTACTATTCATATTGCCAAACAATCCCAATGTGTACTTCAACTTCAACTTTAATTTTAGCAGGCGTGCGGGTGTATATTTTGAAAAATATGTTGATATTTGTTTTTCATGTAATTATTATGGTTTTACAAAATGAATCCAATGAACAGAATCGATACCGATCTGAAAATATAGTACCAAACCCGAACATAAATTGATTAAATATTCAAATTATTCGAAATTTTGTTATTTAGAAAACCAAATCTGATCCGAACCGAAGTATTCGGGTACCCAAATTTATCTAAAAATAGATTTATATACTTATATATATATTAATTATTTTTAGATTTAACGTATACAAAACATTAAGAATGATACTTTTAAATTGGTTTAAATACTTGAATATATATATATAGTTAAAAGTAAATATCTGCAATAGTTAAAGTATACTCAAATCACCAAAAATACTTAAAATAATTATTGATTTCGTATCCAAAATTTTAAATCAAGCCAATTGATATGTTAAGCTTAGGTATTCTGACATATGTTATTCAAATTTATAGGTAATATATTATTTTATTTATAGATTTTGAGAAATTTAAAATAGATAATGATTTAAAACTTTAAAAATAGTTTAAATGGGTTATCCAAACGCGAATCAAACCCGCAAAGATCCGTATCAAACTCAAACCAAAATTTAGAAACATCCTAACAGGGTTTAAATCTTTGACCCTGAAAACCCTAAACACAAACCGATCAGAACCAAACCCGTATTGGTGCCCGAAATCTCATCCCTATTCATTATTATATATCGTATACTGTCATCATATAATTAATCGTATTTTATACGTACCATCATATAAGTAATCATATAATTAATAGTATTTTATACGTACCATCATATAAATAATTACATATATCTATCTTATTAAAATTTAATATGAAATATAAAAACCATAATTTGAGTTGGTATTTCAAATTGGGCTTTGTATTGTATTTTTATTATATATATTGACAACATTTTTTTATAATGGTTATTGAAAAATAGTTTAGTAAAAATTCATTTTTGAATATATGTATTATTTTTTAATCAATTTTTGATATAAATCAAATTTAAATTATTATTTTGATTTGAAATATGTGTATAAATTTTAAATTTTGTTTTATGGTTAGTTTAGAAAAGAAAAAGTTATAGGCAATTAGATTGACCCATTTTCATATATTTTAAATCTGGGCCAGATAGATAGTTTCTTATAATATGATGGACTTTTTATTTTTCTTAATATCATAAGCCCATTATTTTTTTTCTTAATACTACTATCCTTGTTTCCAAACAAAATTAATTTTTTAAAAGACTACAATTCATGTTTCTAAACACTCCAAATTTTTTTAATAGTCCTATTTAAGTCTCCAAACACTCTAATTTTGTACTTGAGTTTTAATAAGATAGATATATCCAGTTAGATCAGACTGGCTGGAAGCACTCTTACTTTTACTTAAAAATGCTCCAAAACTTAAAGATCTTTTGGTAGATTATGTAAGTATATATATCAGCCTCTTCTTTTAGCCTCAGCGGATTAAAATACTAGTCATTATTTGCTTAATATATAACCTTCATTGCTTCTCAGGCATTTAACACAGATGTGATCCCATCTTCATGGAACCAACCAAGTTCTATTGCTGGATGCTTGTCGTCACATCTGGAGTTTTTTGAGTATAGAGTATATGGAGGCACAGAAGAAGAGAAAGAATTTGTGATGTATATCCTAGCTAACTCTAAATGTTTAAAGAAGGTAAGAATCTCAGTGAGCCCCTATCTTGAAAATCAGAACTTGAGCATCGAGGAGTTGAGAGATATTCCGAGGGCCTCAACTTTTGTTGAAATGATAATTGTGTTTGATGATGCTTGAATAGCGTTTTAAGTATAAGCTCAGTTAATGTGCAAGCTTAGCCTTGTCATGGACCCCTTTGGGACTGGTTTGCTGAAACTTTTGCAATCATATTATATACAGTAGTTGATACTTGATATTAAATAACAAAATAAAGATTTATTTGCCTTAATTTAATTGACTTTGTTAAACAGATTATTATAGTAATTAAATGAAACGTCTGTTGTTAAAAAAAAAAGAGAGAGAGTAAAAACTAAAAACTCTTCTATTTATATATACTAGAGGCATTGCCTCCGCGCAAGCGCGGGGTTGTGGACAGATTTCTTGTTTCATCTCGATATTTTTTAACGTCATTGTAGCTGTGAATTTTGCGTTTTGGGTTGATTATTGTTTTTCAAGTTTTTTATTGTTATAGGGTTAGAGTTGTGATGATGAACTGTGTATGCACTGTTCTCCACTCATAAAAGACTAAACTGTGTTCGTAATGTGATTGATATAGTTTGTGGTGTTGCTTGTTGTGTCACTGAGACTTATTGTTTGTTTGTCTTTTTAATTTGTTACTTGTATTGTTAAGATTACATAAATTATATTAAGGTTGTTGAAAGTACCTTTTGTTTCTGAATATTTTTTTTCCAATTTAGTTGTGTAAGTTGTGTGTATTAAGTAATAATTTTATTTATTCTTATTATGTTGGTTATATATTTTTTTATTTTTAAACTTGTTGCTTAATTTTATTTATTCTTATTATGTTGGTTATATATTTTTTTATTTTTAAACTTGTTGCTTTTACCGGACCTTTAAAACAAATACATGAAGACTTGTAAAAATAACTATAAAATGAATGACAATTAGATTTGAGTCTTAATGGGTTTTAAACGAATATATGTATTTCTCATAAGAAGACAATAGCATTGGCCTGTTGACATTGAACATGTAAACTATTTTCATAAGACAAGAGGAGTGAGCATGTAGAGATGTTGTTGCCGCCTTTGTGTCTGTTGGGATTGTCTCTTGTATCTTCTGACGTGGTTGTGTTTGTTTCTCTTTTATTTGATGGGTAATATGTAAACAAAAATCATTGTTAGTTGTATTTATCAGAGTTTGTAACTTACTCTTCTTTTTTGTTTAGGTAATTTCACTGATCTTGGTTGTCGTCTTCGTCTTCTTCGTAAGCATCTGCGGAAGTAAGTTTGTAACTTGTTAAATAGTTGGTCGTGTAGTTTGTATTTGTTTAGCTGACTCAATGTATGTGTCGTTGAATTTTAGTTGAGTTGATTGATTTGGTATATTTGTTTTGAAGTTTATTTGTAAGATTATACAAGAAGAGAGGTGATCATTAATGATTCGTCTTTTTTTGGGATTCTAGTTTTTGGTGTTTAGTATGTTTGGGTTATTGTGGTATCTTTTAAGCCGTAAAATAAAGATTTGTATAAAATTAGATTGATAAGTAAGAGAGATAAATAGACGACTACAAATCTTGGGTATGAAATATTTGTGATGATTGATGTTAGCACAATATAGACATTAATATAAAGGGAATTATGTGTTGATTGTTTCTTACGGATCAATGAGGACACGGATAACGACTCGAGTTGTTTCTTTGGTGAGGTCAGAGCCCTGGACAGAACAGATTTGCCCAACTACATCTGCGAGTTTAAATATCAGTTATGATATCGAAGCATAATATAAACCCAGATACAATATGATAATATACCTAGGAGTTCTAGGTTTGTGTTCACATTCACTTAGAGATTGTCGAACAGTCTAATCTTGACTGGAAATTGATCTCAGGAGCACCCGTGATGACTTCATCAATAATGGTTAGTGAGATGAAAAGAATGAGGAATGGATGATCAGTTAACTTGTACATGCTTGAGCACCTAGCAGCCTCAAAACGTATGTTGAAGCTTCTTGCTGATGGATTACCTTTGGACATAGTTGGTATTGAAGATATCAACCTGAAGATGTCAGACAGGCGTGTGTGGAAGATTACGAATGTTAGACATGTGCCAAAGTTGATGCAAAATCTGATCTCCGTATGTCAACTTGATGATACGGGGCACAATGTTAATTTTGGTGGTGGAGCCTAGAGAATCAAGAAAGGTTCCATGGTGGTGGCTAGAGGTCATAAAAGAGGCACTCTTTATATGATGACGAGTTTTCAAGACACTGTTGATGTTGTCGAGAATGCCAAACAGACCAAGTTGTGGCATTGTAGGTTGGGGCACATGAGTGAGAAAGGAATAAAACTCATGGTGGAAAATGGCGCTCTTCCGGATCTGAAGACAGTGGATTATCAGATGTGTGAAAGTTGCATCCTTGGGAAACAGAAACGAGTCAGTTTCTCTAAAGGGGGAAGATAGCCAAAATCTGAGAAGTTAGAGCTGATGCACACTGACGTGTGGGGACCCGCTCCTGTTGCATCGCTGGGAGGTTCATACTACTATGTGACCTTTATCGACGACTCCACAAGAAAAGTGTGGGTTTACTTCATGAAGAACAAGCATGAAGTGTTTTCGGTTTTCACAATATGGAAAGCCATGGTTGAGATTGAGACGAATCTCAAGTTGAAGTGTTTAAGGTCTGATAATGGTGGAGAGTACATCAGCGACGAGTTCAAGAGATATTGCGCTGATAATGAGACCAAGATGGAGAAGACTATTCCTAGAACGCCTCAACAGAATGGAATAGCGGAAATGATGAACCGAATAAAAGAAGAACCTGATGGGAGTAAACGCTATAAAGCGAAGCTTGTTGTGAAGAGATTCCAACAAAAAGAATGCGTTGACTACACTGAAATCTTCTCTCATGTAGTCAAGATGGTGACCATCAGAACGGTTCTTGGGCTGGTAGCACAAGAAGATCTGCATCTTCAACAGATGGATGTGAAGACGACATTTCTTCACGGTGATTTGGATGAGGAAATTTATATGAAGCAACCCGAAGGCTTTGAGATCAAAGGGAAGGAAAGTCTTGTATGCAAGCTGAAAAGGAGTTTGTACGGTTTAAAACAAGCTCCAAGACAGTGGTATAAACGGTTTGACAGCTTTACTAAAGGCGTTGGTTTCTTGAGGTGTGAAGCTGATCACTGTTGTTACTTCAAGACGCTTGAAGAGTCCTACTTGATATTGCTCTTATATGTCGATGACATGCTGATAGTAGGAGCAGACTTGCACGAGATCAATAGCTTAAAGACGAAACTCTCAGAAGAGTTTGCGATGAAAGACCTTGGAGAAGCAAGACAGATTCTAGGGATGAGAATCAGTAGAAGCAAGGAAGGTTTTAAGTTATCACAATAGGAGTATGTGAAGAAAGTCCTCAAAAGGTTTAACATGGATGACGCAAAGCCAGTTAGTACTCCCCTGGCAAGTCACTTTCGGTTATCCAGAGAACAGTCTCCAAAGACGGAAGACGAGATGGAATATATGGATAAAATTCCATATGCTTCTGCTATTGGCAGCTTGATGTACGCGATGATATGTACAAGGCCAGAAATTGCACATGCAGTGAGAGTCGTTAGCAGATTTATGAGCAATCCAGGAAAGAAACATTGGGAAGCCGTTAAATGGATTTTCAGATATCTAAAAAGAAATCCAAGTTCATCGCTATATTTCACGAAGTCTAAGACGGGATTGCAGGGATATGTTGATGCTGACAATGGATGTAACATTGACAGCACGAAGAGCACAACCGGGTATGTCTACACCTTTGGCGGTACTGCAATTTGTTGGGTTTCAAAGTTGCAGAAAATTGTATCTCCATCAAGCTGTGAAGCTGAGTATGTTGCGGAAACGGAGGCAACAAAAGAGATGATATGGCTACAGTCTTTTTTAGAAGAGCTAGGCCATGACCAAGGGAAAAGTGTGTTATACTGTGATTGTAAAAGTGCCATTGATTTGGCAAAGAATCCGGTTTACCATGCTCGAACGAAGCACATACATCGTCGGTATCATTTCATCAGATCGGCGTTGGAAGATGAAATGTTGGTTCTTAAGAAGATCCCAGGAAGCAAGAATCTGGCAGACGTGTTGATGAAAGTCATGCCATATGATAAACTGAGGTTGACCTCAGTTGGTTTGTTGGAGTAACAAGCTGGGAAGACCTGCTACATTGATCAAGGTGTGAAGACAGATTGAAATCAGTCTTCAAGTGGGAGATTGTTAGTCAAAGCACATGTGAAAAATGATGGACGGTGAAATGTGGTTAAATGGAAACATGGTGAAAACAAAGTCAAAAAGAATGGCTTGGTAGTTTTGTCAACAACTACTTCTCACCAACCTCTCATAAGCTCTCCTATAAATACATGATGTCTCTCATTGTTCAGAATCATCCCAAAACAAAGTGAGAGAGAACAAGAGAAGAGAAGAAGTGAGAGTGCAAGAGAGAAAAAAAAATATCTTTCTTGTGAGAAAATCTTTCTCTATAAGAAATTAAGTGTAATTTCTTGAGCGTGTTTGGGGTCGGGTGTGAGTTGAGAGCTTGTAAAAATTTTCCGGGTTGATAATAAAAGATCTGTAGCAGGTCCGGAGACGTAGGCAACATAGGCCGAACTCCGTTAACAATTTTGTGTGCTCTTTTTCCGCTCCTATAAATTATGGTTTACCGCAAAATTTGACAGCGTATTTCCTAACACCATCATGCACCGATCGTTTTGCTTCTTCTATCTCATGCATGTCTACGCGTAGGCATTTTTCCGTTCTAACACTTATCAATAGATTCAATACACTGGATAAGTTTTTAGCTGATCTTATCTTCTATAAACATGTATCGATGGATTTGGGTTTGATTTGAGCTGCTTTGTACTTCCTTGTTTTGGGCTTTTCCATTTTAAATGAAATGGGTTGACAGAAAAAAGAACTAACATGGGTTTCTAACTTTCTATAAAGCCTTTATAAAATATTTTTTATAAAGTATGAATCTCTAACAGGAGAACTCTTTTCTAAACTCTATCTTTAAGTGCCATGCATGAAACTAAGCAATTGGCATTGTACAATCTTTTACTTTTGCAATTAGTCATATACTTGTGTTAGTTTCCACAACCACTGACATTCTTGCAACTAGATGCTTACTGATAACAAGGTACTTATGTTCTCTTTGGCTTTTTTTTTTATAGTTGCATCTGGCGCTTTAAGTGAATGTAAATATGTAATAATGTAAGTTCATCTCGCAACTTTGCTTGACATCTACAAAAACATATCAAGTTTTGCGTTGGTGCTAGCTTGTCAATATGTGGTGAAGGGTTTTGCTTTCTCGTGTTTGTGATTTAAACAACTCTCAAAGTTTTTCTTTGCTATGCGGAGTGGGCAGTGTGAGTGTGGTCTTTTAGTTGATTAAAGTTGTTGGTAGTCTCCTATAAGGTGGCAATTTAGAATCAATTTGGCTTCAGATTTATTTTTTCATGAAAGTTATTTATTTAAAATAACAGGCCCATAATTTTGGGTGTTTCCAGTCCCAACTTTTTCATGGCTGGGCCTGTTCATTAGCGTTTATTTAAAATAACAGTAGGGCGATGATATGGAGGTCCATATTATGGACTATGAACTGATGTATTTGGAAACCCCACTGAATTATTGATTTCTCATCCGTTAAAAAAGATATATATTATTTTAGCTGGTTTGGATTTGGCCCATAACTTTTAAATTTAACAATTTGAACCTAATTACAGTATCGTCTTGTCTCCACCGACAGATATCAGATTTGTTGTCCTGTCTCTTTCTTATACAATCTGGCCACGTCACACAATAGCTGGCTCGTCTAGTGGGGGAAGCCAACGGCTCGGCTTTTATAAAAGAACACCTATAGATAATCCGAGCCGAGCTGAGCCAATAATATCGGAGACGAAGAGGCTACCGTCACCATCTCCGGTGAAATATCTACTTTGTCAATTAAAAAAAATATATTTAAAAAAAAAAAGAAACTCAGACACGGAGATAAAATAGGCAAATCAGATTGGTGTTTGAAGCTTAGAGATCAAAAGAAAGAAAGAGAGACAGTGTCAGTGTTGAACATCTCTCTGTCGGTGTGTGATCTGACTCATCATCAGCAATGGAGGCCAGTGCCGGCTTGGTCGCTGGTTCCTACCGGAGAAACGAGCTCGTTCGGATCCGTCACGAATCTGACGGCGGGGTTAGTGTTTCTAGATCTCATCTAGATTCCTCCATTAGGATCTTGAGTTGCTAAAGATAGAAACTTTCCTTTTATATCTGTGGATTTCAGTTTAGGATCTTCTTGAATCTAAGGCTTGTGTAATAGATCTTTAGCTCTCAAAGTTTACTACTTTACTTATAGCTCAACTAGATCTGCATTGATCTGTTACAGTAGTTTCTTATATACTCAATAAACTAACAATGATACTCAATGCAGACCAAAGCTTTGAAGAATATGGATCCACATACATGTCAGATCTGCGGTGATAACGCTGGGCTAACTGAAACTGGAGATCTTTTTGTGGCTTGCAATGAATGTGCCTTCCCTGTGTGTCGTCCTTGCTACGAGTACGAGAGGAAAGATGGAACTCAGTGTTGTCCTCAATGCAAGACTAGATACAGACGTCTCAGGGGTCAGTACTAGTCTTTGTTTGGATCTTTTTATTCTATTTAGTCTTTGTTGCTGAACAAGTTTTTTGGATTGTTGCAGGGAGTCCTCGTGTTGAAGGAGATGAAGATGAGGATGATGTTGATGATATTGAGAATGAGTTTAATTACACTCAGGGAGCTAACAAGGGAAGACGCCAACAACGTCATGGTGAAGAGTTCTCTTCCTCTTCTAGACATGAATCTCAACCAATTCCTCTTCTCACCCATGGCCATACGGTAATGAATCTACATCTAAAGTGATCTGTATTACTGGATAAATCTCTAAGATTAGACCTTTTTTTTTAAATTTGCTACACAGGTTTCTGGGGAAATTCGCACGCCTGATACACAATCTGTGCGTACTACATCAGGTCCTTTAGGTCCTGGTGACAGGAATGCTATTTCATCTCCTTATATTGATCCACGGCAACCTGGTTAGTTCAATGTGATTCCTATTCTTTCCTACAACTTCTTTTATGAACACTTACTGATAGTTTGTGCTTAAATTTGCAGTCCCTGTAAGAATCGTGGACCCTTCAAAAGACTTGAACTCTTACGGTCTTGGAAATGTTGACTGGAAAGAAAGGGTTGAAGGGTGGAAGCTGAAGCAAGAGAAGAATATGGTACAGATGACTGGTAAATACCATGAAGGGAAAGGAGGTGAAATTGAAGGGACTGGTTCCAACGGCGAAGAACTCCAAATGTAAGTTCAAGAACTAAGACATAGATCTTATTCAAATTTGAGCGTTATTATTTACTCAAATTATGGATCTCTTACTTAACAGGGCTGATGATACGAGGTTGCCTATGAGCCGTATTGTTCCTATCCCGCCTTCTCATCTCACACCTTACCGGGTTGTGATTATTCTCCGGCTTATCATCTTGGGATTCTTCTTGCAGTATCGTACAACTCACCCTGTGAAAGATGCTTATCCATTGTGGTTGACCTCAGTTATTTGTGAGATCTGGTTTGCATTTTCTTGGCTTCTCGATCAGTTTCCCAAATGGTACCCCATTAACCGAGAGACTTATCTTGACCGTCTCGCTATAAGGTTGGTCTTTAGGTCTATGCATCCTACTTGTCTAATGAAGTGCTTGTTGAGAATGGAGCTAAGCTATTATACTGACTATATTTAATGGTTTGTTTATGGTTTCATATTGTAGATATGATCGAGACGGTGAACCATCACAGCTAACTCCTGTTGACGTCTTTGTTAGTACGGTGGACCCACTGAAAGAGCCTCCTCTTGTTACAGCAAACACAGTCCTCTCGATTCTTGCCGTGGACTACCCGGTAGACAAAGTGGCCTGTTATGTTTCAGACGATGGTGCAGCGATGCTAACGTTCGAATCTCTTTCTGAAACTGCCGAGTTCGCAAAGAAATGGGTGCCATTTTGCAAGAAGTTTAGCATTGAGCCCAGGGCCCCTGAGTTCTACTTTGCACAGAAGATAGATTACTTGAAGGACAAGATCCAGCCTTCTTTTGTTAAAGAGCGACGAGCTATGAAGGTCATTTGAAAAATCAATCAGCTTCTCAGACATTAAAAAAACTAGAGATTGGCTCTAAAATTTTCTTTGCTTGTAATGACAGAGAGAGTATGAAGAGTTTAAGGTGAGGATCAATGCACTTGTTGCTAAAGCACAGAAGATCCCTGAAGAAGGATGGACGATGCAGGATGGTACTCCCTGGCCTGGTAACAACACTAGAGATCATCCTGGAATGATTCAGGTACAATGATTCAATCCCTTAAATTATTATAACTTAGAGGATATTTTATTTATGGTGCATCGTTTTGTTTCAATTTTCAGGTGTTCTTAGGCCACAGTGGAGGTCTGGATACCGATGGAAATGAGCTGCCTAGGCTCATCTACGTTTCTCGTGAAAAGCGGCCTGGATTTCAACACCACAAGAAGGCTGGAGCTATGAATGCACTGGTTTGTTCTCTTGTTCAATGCCTAGGAAGCTATCTTCTTCATATTCTTTCGTCTTGTTCTCTCCTGATTCAGCTTCTCTTTACGTTGACAGATCCGTGTTTCTGCTGTTCTGACCAATGGAGCTTATCTTTTGAACGTTGATTGTGATCATTACTTCAACAACAGCAAGGCTATTAAAGAAGCCATGTGCTTCCTTATGGACCCTGCTTATGGAAAGAAGTGCTGCTATGTCCAGTTCCCACAGCGTTTCGATGGTATTGACTTGCACGATCGTTACGCCAACAGGAATATAGTCTTCTTCGATGTAAGCTTCACTCCCCTCCATTCAAACACTTTCTTTTACCGTTTGTTCATATTTGACTTAGATGTTTGTTACTTTGTGCAGATTAACTTGAAGGGGTTAGATGGTATCCAGGGTCCAGTATATGTGGGTACTGGTTGTTGTTTCAATAGGCAAGCTCTATATGGGTATGATCCTGTTTTGACTGAGGAAGATCTGGAACCAAATATCATTGTGAAGAGCTGTTGCGGCTCAAGGAAGAAAGGAAAGAAGAGCAAGAAGTATAACTATGATCAACAGAGGAGAGGCATCAACAGAAGTGACTCCAATGCTCCACTTTTCAACATGGATGACATTGAGGAGGGTTTTGAAGGTTCTGATTTTGAGCTTATAGTGTAATAATCACATCGCTTCTTCATTTGATGGTATAATCTTACAATTCTCTTTTGGTGCAGGATATGATGATGAGAGGTCTATTCTAATGTCCCAGAAGAGTGTGGAGAAGCGTTTTGGTCAGTCCCCAGTGTTTATTGCGGCTACCTTCATGGAACAAGGTGGCATTCCACCAACGACCAATCCTGCTACTCTTCTCAAGGAGGCTATTCATGTTATCAGCTGTGGTTATGAAGACAAGACTGAATGGGGGAAAGAGGTCAGTTCTCAAACTTTATGTTCCCTTTCTCACCTCTCTGATGACATCTTATTTGTTTTTTTTTTGTTTAGATTGGTTGGATCTATGGTTCTGTGACAGAAGATATTCTTACTGGGTTCAAGATGCATGCCCGGGGTTGGATGTCAATCTACTGTAATCCTCCACGACCTGCGTTCAAGGGATCTGCACCAATCAATCTTTCTGATCGTTTGAACCAAGTTCTTCGATGGGCGTTGGGATCTATTGAGATTCTCCTGAGTAGACATTGCCCTATCTGGTATGGCTACACAGGAAGGTTGAGACTCTTGGAGAGACTCGCTTACATCAACACCATTGTCTACCCTATTACAGCTCTCCCTCTCATCGCCTATTGTATCCTTCCCGCTTTTTGCCTCATCACTGACAAGTTCATCATACCAGAGGTTCGTAAAACTGACCACACTCCTATATATGCCAGTGCGTTTATTTAAATCTTCATCTGTAACAACATTGTTGCAGATAAGCAACTACGCGAGTATTTGGTTCATTCTTCTCTTCATCTCAATTGCTGTGACTGGAGTTCTAGAGCTGAGATGGAGCGGTGTGAGCATTGAGGACTGGTGGAGGAACGAGCAGTTTTGGGTCATTGGTGGAACATCTGCTCATCTTTTCGCAGTCTTCCAAGGTCTACTCAAGGTTCTTGCGGGTATCGACACTAACTTCACTGTCACATCGAAAGCCTCGGACGAAGATGGGGACTTCGCGGAGCTTTACATCTTCAAATGGACAGCTCTTCTCATTCCACCGACGACTGTCCTAGTTGTGAACCTCATAGGCATTGTGGCTGGTGTCTCTTACGCTGTGAACAGCGGGTACCAGTCATGGGGACCGCTCTTTGGGAAGCTTTTCTTCGCCTTGTGGGTCATTGCCCATCTCTACCCTTTCTTGAAAGGTCTAATGGGAAGACAGAACAGAACGCCAACCATTGTCATTGTCTGGTCTGTTCTTCTGGCGTCCATCTTTTCGTTGCTTTGGGTCAGGATCAATCCCTTTGTCTCTGTCACTCCCCAGGCCAACCCCACTGCCGTCCCAGGAGGTGTCTTTTAGACCCTATTATATATATGTTTTGTAAGCAAGCATATAAGCAATGGGACGCTCTAAATCCTCTAAGCCCCAAAACCAAGTGAGTGAACCAGGCGGTTAGTTTTCTCTTAGGGGCAAGAGTTGTGAAGTTTTTGGTACTTGTCAGCGTTGTGATGATGTATCTCTTTTGAAACATAGAGGCACAAGTGATACTTTGTTATTATTATATATTTAATTTATTTTGCTTCAACTTGTTAGACTCGAATTTGTAATGTTGGAGCTTTGTTGTTGTCCGAAGGAGTCCATATGTATGCGCTTTCACTATAATACAAACTTTTATTCAACAATTGAGATTTATATATGATTTTTAAAGATAATAATTCTCACGTAAATGATTTTGTGGATCAAAATGTGATTTGATTCTATACCCTCTACGATTACTAAGGGTGATTGATCAAGTGATTGATCAAAATGTGATTGATTCTATATCATCTACCTTTGAACAAGTGATTGATCAAAATGATTGATTCTATATCCTATACCTTTGAACAAGTGATTGATTCTCATACGATTACTAAGGATAAGGGTGGACACGAATCGAATATCAAGGTTTTTGGAAATATTCGTGATCCGATCCGTTTTCATGTCCAACGACTTTTAATAACATTTTTTTTTTCATTTTCTCTAATATCATATATAAATAATATATAATATAATATATCACACAAATTTTTAAACTAATTCAAGTCTATTAATAATTATTAAAGATAATTTTACGAAGTTAATTGTATAGCAATATTTGTTAATATTATTACCAACATTTTGACTATAATTAATTATATTTTACTAAAATAAATCATTAATACAAAATCTCACATTTTTTAAAAATAATATTTTACTTCTATTTTATATACTTTTTACTTATATTTTTATTATTTTTACTTATGTTTTTGTTCATTTTTACTTGTATTTTTATTAATTTTATTAAAGTTTATATGTACACATAATTTTTATTTATTTGATAAATTTATTATGCTCTCTCGAACTATATGTTCTAAGCAATGGCTTCTCCTCTTGGCCGGCTCAGTCTAACATGTTCTGTTTCTGCATGGAAAGAGGATCCACATGATCATCACGCTTTCAAGATTCTCACTGTTTATTTCTTTTTTCAATATGGTTCGGTGTTTTCTCATACCCATCGGCATGGTGAAGAAAAAAGTTGAATCCACAAATATATTAAGGTAGCTAGGGAGCTAGTAAGTGATTCTATATCCTCTACCTTTGAACAAGTGAACGGTCAATTTGTCTTGAAAACAACAAGTTCTCATGCGATTATTAAGGGTGGACAAGAATTGGATATCCAGGTTTTTGGAAATATTCGTGATCCGATCTGTTTTCATGCCCTAAGAAAACTTTTAATAACATTTTTTTTTTACATTTTCTCTAATATCATATATATAAATAATATATAATATAAAATATCACACAAATTTTTAAACTAATTCAAGTCTATTAATAATTATTAAAGATAATTTTACGAAGTTAATTGTATAGCAATCTTTGTTAATATTATCACCAGCGTTTTGACTATAGTCAATTATATTTTACTAAAATAAATTATTAATACAAAATCTCACATTTAAAAAATTAATATTTTACTTCTACTTTATATAATTTTTACATATTTTTATTATTTTTACTTATGTTTTTGTTATTTTTTACTTATATTTTTATTAATTTTATTAAAGTTTATATGTAAACATAATTTGTATTTATTTGATAATAATAATGAGTATATTCGTCAAAGCATTAATATTGCTTATATAACCTTTATTAATAAATTTATTATGCTCTCTCGGACTGTGTGTTCTAAGCATGGCTTCTCCTCTTGGCCGGCTCTGCCTAACATGTTTCTGTTTCTGCATAGATTGTTGAGGATCCACATGATCATCACGCTCTCAAGATTTTTACTAATCATTTCTTTTTTCAATTTGGTTCGGTGTTCTCTCGTACCCATCAACATGGCGAAGAAAAGAGTTGAATTCACAAATATATTAAGGTAGCTAGGGAGCAAGTAAGTGTATTCATCAAATCGTCCAATCAATAAGAAAGATAAGTTCTTAAGCAAAAACCGGAGAGGCCCTCGGCCATGATTCTTATAGAAGCTGTTATTTGGATTGTGCAACTTTACTGGCGTCACAAGATTTTACATCAGGCCACATGATTTATACCATTGTATTAGGAATCTGTAGTTTGCTTTTCTAGGTATGCTAGGATCCGATGGAAATTGGCCCAGATTTATTTTAAGTATTTTTGTACTTTTCTTTAGGCATAATTAGGGTTGGAAAAAAAATCTGAATCCGAAAAACCAAACCGAATCTGATCCTAAAAAGCTTTTTGCTTTTAAGAGATTTAAAATGAGGTTTAAAGAAATTACTTAGTCGATGGATAAACAGAAAAAAAACTTCAGTTCTTGGCAATAAACAAATAACCAAACATGATTACAGTGGCTTGACCTTATCTTCAGAACAACAGCTTCACATGTACTCCAATAAATAACACAATGTCAGTTGTCACTAATTACCACAAACCACAATGACATTTTTTATATCTTTCAAGAAAAAAGGAAGAAGAATAGAAAAGAGAATAAACAAAGCGCACGCATAATCTCCTGAATATTCACCTTTTAAGAATCAAAGCATCAAACAGAAAAGAGCTTAGACATCAAAAACACAACTTGAAAGATTAAAAACATAGAAATATCAAAAAGCAAAAACATTTAGAACCAAACGCATATGACTCTTTTCACTCTTTTACCCATTTCTTCTCACATAAGTTTTGGTCGAAAGTACATATATAATAAATATCATACGGTTACTTTTCCTCTTGTCCTCCTTAATTAATGCAAGCTATGAGTCTTAATGCTCAACAGAAACCACTTCAGATACCTCTATGGACTTGGCTCTCTCTTCATCCATCCTTGGAGATGCAACCTCATGTGAATCTTCTGCATCTGCCTTGGCCGATACAGTCACTTGTGCTTCCTCATCAATGGGATCCGAAGACTGCTTCAGGGCTTCTGCATCTTTTTCAACTTTCTTTCTTTCAGGTTTCACCTTAGCTGAGGTTGTTGCAGCTTTTGCTGGGGCGAGTTTTCCATCGGGGAGAGCTGTTTTCTGAGATGGCAATCTCGGAAGTGATTTGCGCAAGGGTTGCTTCTTGAGATCAACCGTTGGCACAGTTCCCTTAGCAGTTGGGCTATCTTTAGAGGCTTTCTCATCTAGGCTCAGCCTAGAGACACGAGGGGTCTGAGTTTCTTCAGAATCAGTCTTCTTCCTCCCGAGTTTTGGAGATTTGGGTCTTGTTGGTGGTATCTACAAATAACAATGAGAATTAGTACTTCATCAAAAAGGTGAGATCATGGTTGAGAAGATAGAGCACAAGTACCTTCTTTAACTCTGTTTTAGGCGGCTGAGAGAAGCTAGGCATGGGCGTGGCTTTGAAGTTCAAGCTCTTTCTTAGCTTCCTAAGCTCAGCTTCTTGTGTTTCCTGCGACAGTACCAAAGAGTTTTAGGTCGAGAACACTATATGACAAAGAAGAGGGTCGACAACCTTAGACTTGGCTTGCATGTTATTAATCTCCTCTTCTTTCGCATGAGTCTTCTCCTCAAGCTTAACATAGAACTGCACCATATGAAAGCAGAGATACAATTATTTTCACAATACATGTTTGTGGAGAGTGGACTTAAAACGCAAACCTCTCTTCTCTTTTCAGCACGTTGGTCACACTTGAAACTGAACCCATAATTTGGAAGTGCACCAACTTTACGAGGTTTGCCATCTTCTGCTTTTGGGCTACTAAGAAACCATAAAGTTATAATCAACATAAATGCTAAAATGAGAGCCACAAGAAAGAAGAGGTGGTAATTAAAAAGGTGAAACAAATACTTAGAAGACTGAGCATCATCTTCAGATGTCTCCTGGACTTGTTTCTTTTGAAGCTTTGGTTTCACCTTGTCCCTGTATTAAAAGAAAGAAACAAATCTCTAGCTTCAACAATTGATTAGTGAGTAAAAGATTAGTGAGAACACTTAGCAGACTCATTACCCGGTGGCGGTTTCAGCTGGTGCACGGTCTTGCTTCCCTTGCTGATATGAAAAGAAAGAAAAAAGTATGCATAAGCCAAAGCAAAGAAGCATAGAAGAAAGATGTGAGGGATGATTACCTCAGTGACCTTAGACGCTCTACCATTGAATGATGTGCTCTTCAGAGACTTTGTTGTTTGTGCAATAGGAGCAACAGAGCCATTAGATGATGCCACTTTAGCATCTCCACCTTTAATCTCTTTCTTCTTTTTGATAAGAACCGGTGGAACATTCTTACCACCTGAGAGTTTCTCCTGCTTTAGCTTCCGTTGAGACTTTTGGCCATTAACATACTTTGACCCATCTACACTCTCAACTTGTGTGCCCTACAAAAGAACAAAAACGTTAACTATCTGACAGGGGCGAGTATTTTAACCATTAAAGAGTTACAAACCTCAGCTGTCTCTTTGGGCTGTTCAACAGCATCTAAAGTGGAACTGTCTCCTGAGTTCTCATTCTGACTTTCTGAATTAGCATCCAAAGTTTCACCAGAAGCAACACCATTTCCTTCAACACAGACATTCTCCATTGTTAAACCACCATTTGGAAGAGCAGAGTCACTAGTCCCATCAACCACCATTGTACTTTCAGGATCCATAGTAAACTACAAAACAAACAACACTGATATAAGTGAAGACACACTCACTTGAACCATGCATTATCATGTAAATCAATCAACAGACAAGAACCATATATTGACACAAAAGCAGAGTACTTTATGAAGTGAATTAAATATCAATCAACATTGTGTCAGTGAGCAAGCAAGCTTCAAGCTACATTACAAAAGCACTTTGTTTAGCTCTTGTGAAGAAGATAACAAGTGAACAAATATGACCTTAACATATAAGCAGCAGCTACAAACTCAAACACCAAATAAAGTGATTCTTCAGAAACAGACAAGAGTGACTTCACCGAACGTAAACCCACCAACAAAGAACATAACTTTCCTCGAGAGAACATATCTATCAACATTGTGTCAGTGAGCAAGATTCAAGGTACATTACAAAAACACTTGTTTTGTCCAATACCCAGACTTAAAACCACTCATATGTAAATGGATCCGTAGCTTCATCGATCCAAGTGTACAAATCCGAGAAAGGCAAATATTATATGTAAGAAGAAGAAGCAAATCTGAATCAGACCAAACCTAAATCTCGAGCTCACTAACTAGTCATTGTAGTGAAGCAAATCAGTAAGTGACAGCATAAAAACACGATCTACCGATATACAGACCAAGCAATGGAAACAGAGAAGCTGATAAGTTCCACAGATTCATAACACTAGACAAAGAGAAGAAGAAAGAACGAGAACAGTAAGACGCACATCTTACCTCACCAAACGCAGTTACCAGAACAAATCAAAAGGCCATTGAAAGCAACAATAAAAGGAACGCAAGAAGAAGAAAAAGGATGAGATTTGGTTTGGTTTTGGTTTTGGGGTTTCTGAGGATGGATGGATTCTCGGTCTACACACACAAGTTGAGATTTTTTTTTTTGTGAAGGGAGAAAAATGACAAAACGTTTTAGTTATTTTTATTACAGCGGCGGTTCGAAATCTAATCGCCACGTCATCGCGATAATTACGGTTTACTATTTTGATCGTGGGATTGAGGAGAAGTTTTGTGGTACTCTAAAATCTTTTCTTTTAATGGAAGTCTATACCATTTACTATCACTAATAATATTTTTTATTTTTATCCACATTAAGTTTGCTGTTACAATCAGAAGTCTGAATCAGATTTTTCTGTGACTGTCATCAACTTTGGATGGTTTGCTTTTCTTCTTTTATACTTCAAAGATAAACCAACAATTAATGTATACAAAGAGTATATTGCGAGCTTTCAGCTTTATCATATGAAACTGTAAATTGTTCTATTTTTTACAAGGAATTTATTCCAGATTTGGTAAAAAATTTATATTTCAGGATATTGGAGGATTAGTAAACGGAAATGTGTACAAGAAACTTAAAAATAATAATGAATTTTTCTTTTGGAGGTTCATGATGTAATGGATGCATATATATGTGCGATGAGTCAATGACTGATGTATAAATAGTTTCAGACAAAATTTGTGGAATCAGTGCAGCACAACAGTCCTCAATATGTTCAATTATCTTGTTAACTCTTTTCACGCATATAGTAAGACATTTTTATATAAATAGATCTTTTATTGAGTAGTCGCTTTATGAAGGTGAACCTTATCATCCCCCACACTATTATAACATACTTGACTCTTAAATGGGAACTTTAGGCATCTAGTTAATTAACACCTTTCGTCCAAAAAAAATACTAAAGCCAGCTCATGGAATCTATATATACTTTTCATCTAAATATATCATTGTTTCTAAAACTAAGGATATGGTTTCAAAAGTTTAACAGTTTTAATACATTGCATGCAGACTACTCTAGACATGGGTCATAAAATCATCTCCATATATAAATTGACAATGGTGAACTATCATATGTAACAAAATTGTTTTTTTTTTCAGACCAATATAATGATACTATCAGGTAATTAGTTGCTTACTTCTTTTCCTAACCAATCAATAATATTTTAAAATTTGGATGATATGAGAAGTTATAATAAAGTACATCATTGTCCCATTTTTTATGCAAATCAAAGAACACAAGTGTTTCTTATTAAAATACATGCACCCACATGAACACACCCAAAGGCTCCTGGTAGGCCAAAATATTTAATGCAAATGAAACTTTTCTTTAAGAAACCAGATGAAAGCAGCAGTACTCATTTGTTGACCACCGAGGAGATAGTATAGTTTATTAGCTAGAGTAATTAACAATTAGAAACCAATTAGCAAGCTTTTATTTTCAACATACATCATCATGCGTTCGTATCCAATATATAGTTAATTCTGTCTCAAGGTGTTTGTAAAGTAAAATTCTAATAGTAATAGTTTAGTAACTACTAACAATTAAAGAAGTATGATTATCCTGATTAGCACTGAGAAAGAGTGATTAAAGAGGAAGCAAAGTGATTAGACACAGAAACCATTCTATTAAGAGACAAGTTGGTCCCGTGACTAGGGTAAGGCACAGCAACAATAGTGACACCCTTCCTTTCTTGATGTTTCCCAAAACTTTCTCATTCCATCATCTCCATCTTATCCCATTTTTTATATTCTAAAGCTCAATTAGTGATATCTTACTGGGATTAACAATTTTTAAAAACTTATTGTTCAAAAGATTCAAAACTAATATACTTGGTATACTTAAGAGATGCCGTCTTGCCTATTACCTACATGAACGAAACATAAGTAGTCAAAATTCACATGAATCAACATTAAAATGCTTAGAACAACACATAGCTAATGGTTTTAGTGTCCTCGTTGAAATATTCATCATGTATATAGAAAAGGAAAAATAATTAAATAAGCATTACAACCCAAAATTTTCAGGGCATGTTTATGAACTAACATAAGATAAATTAGACATCATAATGTTTTCCATTTGGCACCAGAGTTAACTAGTTTGATATAAGCATTGGTGAAGTCTCTGAAGAACTTGTCTTGGTCTTCCGCATACTCTTTCACCCACCTATGCATCAAACATTGAATCTTATATCAGTTCAATATACTCCAAAACTCTTCATCCTCTACTTTAAATGGTACTTGACAAGTTAGATAATGAAATGATCAAAGTAAGAAGGACTGACCTTAAGCACTCATCATCCTCCACGAGGGCATGATCCGAAGGAAGCCCAACCATACTCGTCATTTTGGCTGCAACCCAAGTAAAGTCATGATAAATTAAGAAAACTATGTAAAGATACACTCCTCAGCTTAGAGTATAACAACTTACATGTAGTAGATCTCCAAGGTTTTTCAAGAAGGATTTTGTAGTATGCATTGTCAAAAGTAAATGGATCTCCAAAGCCTTTACTCCCAATCGTATGTGCACCAGACAAGGCAACGAGTTCTTGGGTCCTGCAATGACCCCCCAAGTGATGTTAAGTGTTACAAAACTTTGGTACTAAAGAAACCACAAGTTATGACTCACGAGAATCCTTTTCTTTGGAAACATTCTTTTAAACCCGACGCATTGAGGGATTCTGGAGGTAACTTGTCTTCTGGATCAGGTTGCCTGTAAACCATGAAACGACCATCCTGTTAAACATATAGAAACAAAGACCAGAGACTGAGACGTGCTTACATTGAATCAAGTCTTCCTAAGACTACTGGAATCGTTGGGCCGCCGCACATTGAGACTGCTTCAGAGCCACCGACAGCGATCATATCCGCCCAAGACACTAACATCACACAGTTCAGAACGTTAGCACCACGAAGGCATAACAAGGACACACTTTCAAACAGAAATTACCTGGTTGTACCTCATCAACCTTAATCTTTGCTTTCTCTAGAACCTAACAAATGCCAAAAAAAAAAAAACATATGTGAAATTACATCTTTATTTGCTCACACTCAGGGCAGGTCCTAAGATTTTGGGACTATAAACAATTTAGTAAAAGTTTATATAAAAAAAGTTTATTTTGAAAACGTAGGGTTAGGGGCTATATATATATATATATAAATTTTTCCTAAAATATTTGGGGACATAGACCAATGCTTTACTAGCCTATGCTCAAGACCGGCCAATGCTCACACTAACTAAAAAGAGAGATAGAGGGGTTTAGTGCCTTAAGGGATCTCTTCAAACCTCCGTTTTCAGGTCTCTCTAGTTCATAAACAATAGACCCATTGATGCCACCTGAAATTACACACACCACTTAAGTAAGATTTTGAGAATGAGATTGATTAGTATCAGAGAGTCATGCCAACAATACCTGTGTTATCATCGAGTTCAAAGGTTCCAGCATCATGAAACACTAAACGAAGCACACCAGCAGCTTTACCCTTCGTCACCACTCTCCTTATCTCATCTTTCATCAGTGGATACATGCTAAAACCCAACAGTTAGATTTGGCTAAAATCTAGCACAACAAATTTAAATCTATAACATGAAGAATAAGTTTGCATCAAACTCACTCAGCTGCTTTTCCATCTGGCGGAAGCAAATGAGACAGAAGCTGTACAGTGGACAACATTACAACCATGTTTCTTCTACTGGAGACGTATACATGACGCGAACCTAGTCAAATCATGCAGAAACAGAACACAAACTAGTCAAACATGTAGAAGCAGAACATATCTCAGTATGATCAGTAATAACTCCACAAGAAAAGAAAGCCGTGGAACAGAATGAGAAACTATACCAGGATCATCGGAGGAGCAACGGACACGCCATGCTTTTAACGATCTAACAACGTGTTTCCCTGTCGCAGGAGAGAAGAGTCGTGTTTTCGCGGGAGATTCGAGTTCGCATTTGAAGTTTAAAGAAGAAGAGTGGCACCGTGAAAACAGAGACGCAGTCGTCGTCGTCATCTTTAACGGTGGGACGAGAATCACCGAGAGCGGCAGCTTGATTTTTTTAATGTATCGGCGAGTTTTATTGTCTACGCACAAGCGTACATTAAGAAAACGTTGTAGCCAATAGGATCGCAGTATTCTGCTCTCAGAGAGAGGAGTGAGAACACGGCACGCATTTGGAAAGCGTGAGGACTCAAAAGAACACAAAGCGACAACTTGTTCTATGACAGTAGATTAAAACGACAGGTAGTTTAGTTAAACTATGTAATAAAAAGAAAATTTTCATTTTAACACTGATTTAATTTTAATTATCAACTTAATCGACTTACAGCATGATTAACTCGGGGTTCTTAGTGGAAGTTAAGAAACTGTTTCTTAACTTTTAACTAAAAAAGGTAAGAACCGGTTCTTAAAGTCCTTATTTAAGAACTAGTTCTTAAAGTTCTTATTTAAGAACTGGTTAGTTCTTAGTTTTTTTTAGTTAAAAGTTAAAAAACAGTTTTTTAACTTTCGCTAAAAATTTCATCTTAAGAACCCCGAGTTAATCATGGTCTTAGTTCATTTCCAGTTTAACATTAATATTTTTCAGTAAAAATGAAAATTAAACATAAGACTTAATGGAAGTTTACTATCTGTTAATTTGATATTTTTAAGGATATACACTTCAAAAGTTGGTTTATTGTTATGTAAATAAAATTTAGTTGATGTACTAAGTTGGAAATGGACAATATCAGTGTATAAAATTAGCAATTAAAATTAAATTTGTATTAAATGGATTTTTTTCTTAAAATTTTTTGGAACATTACAAAACTGGAGACACTACTATTCTCTTATTTTAAACACAACACAATAGTCTATACAACACAAGATCTGCTATCTCGGACCGGAAAGTCTCACCGCAGATAGATCATTCTCACTGTAAAAATCCGTCGGTCCAGACGACTTACCACCACCGCTTTCCTCGCTGATCGAACTCGAGTAGAGCCTCGAGCCCAAATTTGAAGAAGACGGAGGCTGCACCACCGGGAAAACACCTTCAAGCATTTGAACAACTTTACTCATCGACGGTCTCAAATGCATATCCTCTTGTATACACCAAAGCGCAGTTCTCATCGCCCTTTGAACTCTCTCATCGTTCAAATCAACGTTCTTCATCTCCCCATCAACAATCTCCAAAAGATTCCCTTCTTCCATCATCTTGAAAGCATAAGAAGGAAAATGACACTTCTCAGACGACTCTGATGGATCATAGTTCTTTCTTCCTCCTATCAGCTCTAGCAACACCATCCCGTAGCTATAAACATCGCTCTTCTCCGAGATCGCGTAGCTTGTGATCCACTCTGGAGCTAGATAGCCTCTTGTCCCACGCATGGTCGTGAAGACATGGCTTTGCTCGCGTGTCATGAGCTTAGCTAGTCCGAAATCAGATACCTTGGCGTTGAAGTTATCATCCAACAAGATGTTCTCAGGTTTAATATCACAATGGATGATTCTTGCGTCGCAATCTTCATGTAGATAAGCTAAACCTTTCGCTGTTCCTAACGCTATATTGAACCTTGTGTCCCAATCCAACAGAACATCTCCATCTTTTTTCCTGAATATCCATCTCTCTAACGAGCCTTTAGCTAAGAACTCATAGGCGAGAAGTCTATGCGTGCCTTCCACGCAAAAACCTCTGAGCCGCACCAAATGTAGATGGTGAATGCTTCCGATGATACTAACCTCGGCTCTGAACTCTTTCTTTCCTTGACCTATTCCTTCAAGCTTCTTAACAGCTAAACGAGAACCATCAGGTAAAGTCCCTTCATAGACCGAACCAAACCCTCCTTGACCTAACTTGACGGAGAAGTTATTCGTCGCTAACTGAAGATCTTTATAAGCGAACCGGATAGGCATTCCTGAAAGATTCTCCAAGAAGTTATCCTCCTCTGAACTCTGTTCTAACTCATCAAAAAGAATTTTCTTTCTCCTATGAATCCGGAAAGCCGCAAAGATCAACACACAGATGATGAAAACCGTCACCAAGATAATAATTACTATATAAGGAAAGTGTTTCCCATCATCTCCACCTCCCAAATCATTAGTAGCCACCTTGATGTAAGAGACGAAGCCAGATCCTCCATTTCCAGAGTTTCTAAAGCTACCAATCCAATCAAACAAGAAGCAGTCACCAGAACTGTTCTGGAAGAAAAGACCGAGGCACGAGCAGTTCTTGTTGCAAAACTCTTTACACCTATCAAGACTAGTTCTCTTGGAGAAGGGTGTAGCAAAACCTAGAGCGAAGTAGTCAACTTTATCTCCAGCATTCACAAGCTGCACAGACAATGTTGCATTGTTTTCATTCTTCTTACAAGGAGACACGATCCCGGATTTGCAATCAGACCGAGCTTTTGACAACCCGGACACACATCCACACACTTTACCACCAGAACAGACGTAGTAAGGCCCGCAAGGCTCGGGTGTTGCGCACTGATCGTTTGGGATTTTAGTGGAAGCATCAGCTCCAGACGCACCAGCGCCGAGATTCGAAAAAGTGATCACACCGTTGTTTCCCAAAACCGCGATCCAAGTAGCGTTACCATCTTTATCATCCGAATACACAAACTGCCATAACAAAGACCGGTTCTCATCAAAGAACCTCCACGAGTTCCCGAGTAGAGAAGATGACGTCACTACACCGTCTTTGTTAACGATCTTTCCTCTTTCATTCCCCATAGACCAATACACTTGAGGAGTCAACGAGGTGTTCACAGATAAAACCATATCTCCTGATTTGATCTCAAGAGTATAACTCACGCTGCTCGAAGGAGAAGGGTTGCTAGTGAGCTTCATGCCTTGTTTAAAGGCTTGATTCGTTATCAGAGTATCTGTTGGATGATCAAAGCTCTCCCAGATCGTAGCTCCGTCATCACCGGAAACAACAACGAGGTTCCCGGAGTCGCGAAGCTCGATTCTCGAGACGTTTTTGCCAGAACTGTCCAATCTCCAAACCTCGGATCCTTCTCCTCCTCCTTGTTCTCTACGGAGCACTACGTTTCCGTTGGCTTCGAACTGGAGCTTGTCGGAGTTCGAAACAGGGGAAGCTCTGTTCGCTGACCAGATGACCCTCGAGCTGGCTTGGTGGACGATGCTGAGAGTGAAGAGAGTGACGGAATCTTGCGTGGTTACGAAGCCGAAACCAAAGTTTGAGTTGTTGGATTCGAGGAAGATGCCGTTGTTGTTGATGTAGTTCATCTGAGATCCACTAAACCCTGGGGTGATGCTCCCAGTGTTAGCTACACCGGCGTGTAGAGGATCCGGGAAGAGAGCTAGACATGTTAAGAAGACGGTGAAGAAGATTCTCATGGCTTTTGCTTCGAAGATCGTGGAACCCATTATTTTACACGACCGGACAAGTATTAAATCTTGAAAAAGATCTAAACTTGTGGATCAAGTCAATGGATCTGAGAGATAAAAAAATATATATATATTCCCAGAAAGATAGAAAAAGACAAATTTTAGAGACTTGACATGTGAACAGTATGCATAACAAAACAGAACAAGAAGATTCTGTGTCGGAGAAGAATCAGTAGAGAATCAAAACAGAGAAATAAGAACTCGCTTGCGCCTTGTTACAAAGCTCTAAACTTTCAGACGGGAAGGAATAAGGAGAGAGAGATTAAAACGCAGAAGTTGGATTACTTTTAGGGGAAAACTAGGGTTTTGTGTTTGCCTCTCTGTCTTACATTTAATGATGTTTTAAGTTTGGTCTGTGATAGAGAGGAAGGGAAGACGACAAGTGGGTCTGAAACAGAGAGAGAGAGAGATGCGAGAGTCTTAATCAAAACTCTCTTTGAGCCGTTTCCTTCAAATCTGTTTGCTTTTTTATCTTTGCCGCTTGTGACCGTCGCAACTAATTTTGGACAGATCCGACCACTTGGGTCATTTCTCTTTTTAACCAAACATGTTACGACTTTTCAAAGTGGAAGAAGAAGACCGATCTAATTGATTGTAATGGAAGTAACTTCTGTCTTTCTTTATGTTTGTTTTTTTTTGGGTCGAATTCTTTGGTTGTAAAATCTATACTTTTTGGTAGAACTAGTGTATTTATTTTCACCTGAAAACATAAACTTATATGAATGGCTTTTTATTTTTTTTGGTCAAGATATGAATGGATTAATGAAAAACTGTGGAAAACCATTACACTCTGTTATCTACTCTGCTTTAAATGAAGCCCCCTTAAACAAATTACAAGCTGGAGCATCTATCTTCATTTTTCTCTTTTTTTTTTTGTAAAATTTTTGTTTTGTTAATCTTGGCATGAAATATTGTAATTCAGACGACTTTCTCTTTCCTCTTTTTTTAGTCACGGGGGATTCAAAGAGGGATCAGCCAATGTCAAAGCGTGGGTTTGTTGTTGTTGTCTAGTTTGAACACATAGCTACTTCCTTTTTTTCTTTACCATGGACATGAAAATAATACCTAACTTGTTTATTTGTCAGCAAATGTATTACACAAGTTTATTTTATTACATGAAATGTTAAAAGCAGAAAGGGCACTTTTAGAAGAAGGTTTATGAGTTTAAATTTACAGTCCATGATAGTGGCTAATGTGTCAATCCTCAGTAGAGAACAAAACCAAAGTACTCATTTTTCACCACCGACGATGTTGTTTGGTTTGACGTAATGGTTATCATCAACCTCTTTTTCAACGGCCTACGTTATTGAACATCAGTGCTAAGCCACTGTATGTCTCAAATATACTATGTAATATATTTATACTACCTGCATGTTATTCTTCTATTGTATGTTCTATTTTGTTTAAAAATAATAACAAGAACATATGCTTTTCAGTTATCATTTATGATATGGGATCAAGTGATATTAATACTTTTCTATCAGCTCTTTCTTCAAACAAATACTATGATTTATTGTTATTTGACAGAGAACAACAACACATGATTCACACACCGGTATCTACATTCTGATTTTGGAGCCTTGAGCATGTTTAATGGTAAAACTCTTAAATGTCTCTTAAGTGGGGTCATAGAGAGAGACAAACAAAAGATGAAGAAGTAATGGAAGCAACGTCCATTCCTTTGCTTAAATAAGGTACGTTCCACCTCTTTTCTTCATTTTTTCCTTTATTTTAAGTGTAATTATGCTTAACAACTTTTCTTTAAAGGACATCAATAAACTTGCTCTTAACTAATCCAATAATCATAGGAATCATGATGCAGATGAATTAATATCACTTGCAGATTAAATCAGATATTGGCAATGGAAATTCGCAATACCAATGGTTTAATTAAAATCACACATTCTTATAACAAAATGTTTTTTTCTGTGAAATCATGATTAATTAAAATCACATATTCTTAATGTCATTTTTATTAATTAACTAGTATTACACAACACAAGATGTATACCTAATCTTTGTGTTTTAAACCTCCCACAATTTATAAATCATACTACATCCGTTTCCGAAAGTAAGATGTTTTAGGTTTTTTTCTTGTTCCACAAATATAGATTTTCTATATTATTAAGGTACTTTTTTACACTTTTGAGGAACATTAATTGAGAATATTTGAATTGATTAAATTTCATTGGTGGAAAGTTATTGGAAAGTATATAATAAAGTAAAAAATAAATTAAATTATAAACATTTATTAAATTTTTAATAAGCGTGCATACTCTAAAAAATCTTACTTTCAGGAACAGATGGAGTATGTTTTATTTGTTCCTCATTGTAGATAAGTTAATCATCTCAATTTTTTTTTATATGTAGCTAATATGTTTAGCTACACTAGAGTATATACATGATCGACTTTTGCATCCACGGATTCTTTGGATGGGACCAATATATTATTTTGAGGGGTATGCTTTACTATAAATTTTCATTCTAATTAATATTAATTGCTCAAATACACTATAGTTGGGTGTTAACTTTCGTTTTAATGACCTGCAATCATCAATGCCCATTCAAATCTCTAATTATTAGTTATTGGCGAATCATATTACATATTTTAATACTAGTGGAAAACGAAAAAAAAACTTGAATCATAAAAGTTAAATTTATCTGAAATAGAAAACAAGACGCAATAGTCAAAGTATAGCATTCAATGTGGTCTAAACAATGTCAGCCCGAGATGTCTTTAAGTAACCTTAAATGCAACTTCCTCAAACATGCATTTTCCATTATCTCTATTGTACTATATGTACACATTTATGTATGTATATTGGATATGTATTATTGTCAGCACTTACACTATTTGTTTCTTTGGGTCAAAAATCAGCATTTACACTATATAATATCAATTATCAATATATGTCATAACTATGTTCTCATCTTATTCTAGAAGTATTTTCTTTCCAAATCAATAAATCATTTTACTTATAAGCTCTCTCTTTTAAAATGTTTTCAAACCCTTTATTACTTCAAATATATATGTGGAGTTGCTTTATCAAATACATGTTGACATGTATGCATTATGTATCTTATTGAATTTACTAACATTATCAATTATTTAGACAAAGTTAGTGTGAATGTATGGCTGCAATTCACCTGGTAAATATAATTTGAAACATGTATATTAACCAATCATATCAAATTAAAGAGTTCTAAAAATGCTAATTGTGATTTTATAAATATTGAAATCAAATAAAACTGAGATTCAAAACAAAACAAAGCCAGATTACATATTTGAGTTGGATGCAGTTCCGAGTCTGACAACAAACTTTATAGATCCTAATGAAAAGGTAAGAAATATTTTGATAACCCGTTTAAATAATTATTATAATAATTGTAAAAAAAATGCTAATTGTAATTCTTAACGCGAAAATGTAGTAATTTTCGTAAAAGACATTTCATTATGAAATCAGAGAGAATTTGCTATGTTTTGGATTCTTGAAACAAGTAAAAAAATATGATCCCAAAACCACTTTATAATATAAACATCAAAGCATTGGCATTCTGCATGCTCTGGTGTAGTGGTCTAAATAGTGGTTGGATACATCTGTTATGTCTCAAGATTTAATCTTATAACGCCATAGAAAAAAGATCACAAGAATCTGATATTTTGATACATAAACAATAACAAAGCAGCTTTTTCATGCATACATTTTTCATCAAAATATGTAATTATAAGTTTATATCATGACTTTGTGAATGTGTACATTATTATGTATTAGACATGTGTGTCTACAGTTGCAAGAACATATATAAGCAAACCTGATCTTATCATATCATATAATATAATATAAAATTATAGATCCTATCTTAACATATGGGTATAGTTCGTCATGTCTCTGGCACTACAATCATACAAATGATCTCATTTGATATCATCACGAACGTGGAAGCCGCCAACGTATAAACTAGGCCTGGGCAAAATAACCGGAACCGAAGAACCGAACCGGAACCGAACCGAAATACCCGAAACCGGAACCGGACCAATACCCTCAAATACCCGAACGGTTCCTATATTTTTATATCCGAAATAACCGAACCGAACCGGAACCGAACCGAGAACCGAACGGGTACCCGAATATATAAAAATATTAATTATATATACATATAACATCACTAAATATATATTTTTAATTTAAAATTCTATTAAAAATATTTGAAAATAGTTGAGGATAACTAATTTATTATAAAGTATCCAAACTACCCGAAAGTATCCGAAACTATACGGATATTTTTATCCGAAATATCCAAAGTAATCCGAAATATCCAAATTTTTTATCTAAATCATCCTAATTATTTGATATTTTATCTTAAATAACCAATATTTTATCCAAATTATCCAAACTACCCGAACTATCCGAACCCGAACCGGATCCAAATGAGAACCGAACTTCTTATGGATATTTTCCGGTTCCTACATTTACTATCCGAACCGAACCGAACCCGAAACTATCCGAACCGAACCGAACCGAAAATAGGTCGAGTACTAAATGGATCTTCTAGCCCCTATCCGAACTATCCGAAACCCGAAATACCCGAACCGAACCGAACCGATACCCGAAATGCCCAGGCCTAGTATAAACTTAGATTTCTCTCTGTTTTCTCTTTTATAAACTAGGACTAATTAACTAATAATGGGTCGCTTGATTCCAAGAATAAATAATTAAAATCAGTGAGAACCAGTCTTTTCTTGTCAAACCAATACGTCGAGAGGCAATTGGTCACACATTTAAGTAATTTAAACTACTTGGATCAACTTTTAGGTAAGACATATTATTATTTTGAATCTTGCAGTGATGTATATAATAATGTACAAGGCTGTGCAATGAGAAAGAAAGGTCTAACTCAAACTCCAGCGACAAATTACTTTTGTGAGGAAATTAGTAAATTACAAAAAAATAGCCATTTTCAAATCTTACTTTGCCATTTTTCAACAATGGACTACACAAGGGAAACATTTTTACTTTATTCTATGTTATAATATCTTCAAGTGCATTTGTAAATTTGTATGCATTTCTATACAAGAGATGTGGCTGTTGAGATAGTTTTTGCATCTTTGAACCAAAAAAAAAAAAAGAGATAGTTTTTGCATCTAAGTTTTTTCTTCCCAGATTCAAATTCGAGTCTATATGTAGCACAGCTGGATGGTACTGAAATGACAGAACAATCTACCGTTTACTTAATCTAAATGTTATTAAACTACGCAACTAATTTATGAAATACAATTAAACAAATGTATGCTTAAACTTTCTCAACTAGCTGCTCCATAGAGAATGGTGTTGCTACTAAATGGGCCTAAGCTGAGTTCTATATAATCAGCTGACCCAGATAAACCCATATCACAAGAGCTAACCAGAGTTATATCAATGGCGCCTAAGACTCTGTTGTGCAGCTACGTCAACTGAAGCAAGCTACTATCACACAACTTTCATTAGATCTTGTAATGATTTTTTATGTATTTGTTGCGAAAGCACATATGTAGACTCATTATTTTTCAAAATCTTGCTTTTAAATTAAAGTACATGAAGTTTGAAGATTCTAGATTGATGCAAGACAAGAAGAAGACTGATCTGTTTTCCTCATCACTCTCTCTATTTACATCTAACGACAACTAAGACCTAAAGATGAACTAAATGAGCTAACTAAAACCCATTCTATTACACAAGTCTCTCTATAGTCAAAACCCCAATTCTGTTCTGAATTATCAGCTCTTGTTGTTGTTGCTGCTTAACTTACTCCATTTTTTGAGAAGGAGATCTGATATCATCTCCAAGAGGGCCTAAGCGCAGAGATAAATCACAACCACCAAAGGCAATGCCATTAGTTGCATCTTTCACACTCACAGGTCTGATCTTCTTGTTGGACTTGCACGAGTCAGTGACATTGACTGGCAAAGAAGGAACTCTGAGTGAATAGCATAAAGGGTAGCTTGAGTACTTGGAGACAGGGCATTTCTTGACCGGAACATCGCTGTGAAAAGTCATAACCGGAAGAGTCTTTGGAGCAAAGTTGTTCTGTTTCATGAAGACTTGGTATTGCGGCGAAATGACGTTGTCTAAGTTAGTTGAGTCCTGGCTAAGATAACATCTGGGGTTTATGTTCCTTTGGCTTCTTGAAGCTCTTCTTGGCGTGCAGCCTAAATGCAAAGCAGCTACAAAACAAAACAAGAGTTCCCTCATTGATCTGAGCCAAGAAGAATTCAGAGTATCTAATATTAAGAATGTGTATACCTTCAATACAAGGCTGAAGATATTCTCCAGTTTCAGTGGTTTCATCCAGTCGGATTATGGTGTTAATAGCGTCGTTGGCACGGTTTAAAAGTGTATTCATGTCCATATACTCAGCCTAAAGATGTAAAGCAAATAGTCAAGACTCAACTAAGTTGGACTCAGTGTTCATTATTAGATGGAGTATATAAGATTAGTAACAAATCTATTAACCAAGTAAATACACAGTGACATAAGTTCCAATGTTCATTATTAGATAAGAGTATATCATCACAAGTAAAGACTAAATCAGTCTCACAGTTCAAAGAGGGTCACTGGTTTTAGTGAGTAGCTTTTCTGTTCCACAACAACTAACTTAAACTATACAAAACCCAAACTGAGAAACTAAAATGTTATATAAATAAAGAAACCTCAGAATTGGCTTTGGAATAGATGATTTCTTCAGCTCTCAAGACAACCACAGGGAGCTTCTCTTGCCATTCAGTGTTCTTCTTGGTGGATTGGCTGTGAATCTCACAAACAATCCTACAAAAAAAAAACAGTTCAAAAGAAAAAAATGAGCAGAAAAAACAGAGAAAGGACACATGCACACACAGATGGATACAAAGTGATAGAGAGAGAAGAAAGAAGATGACCTGAAAATCTCTTGGATGAGCAAACCCCTCATGGGTTGGTGTGTGTCACTATGCCAAGCTCTTCTGATACAGTCGTACGGTCTTGGCCCTGGCCTCGGCATCTTCTCTTCTCTTCCACCACTTTCTATAAGAGAGAGAAAAGACAAAGTCAGATTGTTTTTCTTCCCCTCCTTACACTGCTCACTCAATAATTTAAGTGGAGGGGGAGAGATAGTTGGCCCCGGTTCGTTCCGGTTTACAATGTTTTTTTATTTTTATGGTCCGGCCTACTCTATAATATAAGTCTATAGTGTTGCAGTCCATTATTTTTTAGATTATCCTTTCCAATATATAACTATAAAGAACTAGAGAGCATTCACCAAATTATATATAACCAACTAACCCATTCTATATTCTTTTGAGCTATAAAATGCCAAACACCAACCATATCTTAGTTATAAATAGGATCTACATTTGCATTAGTACTTAAATGTAAAGCTTTATTGCAATTTGCAACTGTAAGATTCAAACAATAGATGCCAAATTATTTAAACCTAACTATATAGTAGTTGAGATTCATACTAGTGTAAGAATAATTTGTTCTACGTCCTTATGGGAAATTTATTTAAACGTTTTTTCACTCTCTGGTATTAAAGCAACTTCACTACGTTTTCAAACATTCGCTCTAATTGTTCTCTTTAGGAAAAATAAAATATTCGTGTGCAGTGAAATAAAGAAAAAAACAATTCTTCAGAATTCGTACCACCACTACTTCTAGCCTTTCGCTATAATTTTCTCTGACACTGAAACATTCACGATGACGACAAAGACAAGAAGGCCATGTTCGTTTATGTGTCGCGCGACCTGCGACTAAGATTACGTTTGTTTACGTGTCGCGCGACTTGCGACTTGCGACCTGCGACTAAACCTGCGACCTGCGACTAAAACTATGTTCGTTTACGTGTCGCGCGACCTGCGATCTGCGACCTGCGACCAGTCGCGCGATCAAAATTTTCTTAATTTTTAGTCGCTGTTTTTTCGGGCGACTTAATTGGGAACCCGCGACTGGTCGCGCGACATCAAAACGAACAACAACCTGCAACTTGCGACTTGAGACCAATCGCAGGTCGCATGTTACGCGACAGCGAAACGAACAACAACATGCGACCTGCGATTAGTCGCAAGTCGCATGTCGCAGGTCGCAGGTCGCGCGACATGTAAACGAACACGCCGAAGATCATAACTGAGCAGACACAAAAAATAAATAAAAGCTTTGAAAATATCATTAAAGACCCTAACTAGAACTTAAACCACGCAAGTCTCTCACGTAGTCGTTACTGGAACTGGAAGCAAGGCCCAAAAGTCAGATTTGAAGGCCCAATCCTAATGCATGCAGGCCACGTGGTTACACAGCACGGTAGCTCGTATCCATCCAGCAAAGATGTTAAGTTCGAGATGAAAACGTTTGCCTGAAACGGATCGATTACGAAACTTCACGTACATGTCAATTATCGGCTACAATACATCATACCACGTGTATGAAGACTAAAGACGTGTGTACACATAATCGAATATTTAATGACTCTGTTTAATGCTGTCTTTAACTTTAATCAACGAATAAATTCGTATGCATTCACTTTGTTGGCCTATGATTTAGTCATATTATATAGCAAACGGACTAGCACAATCAACATATTTAATTCTTCATATTCTAATTTTGGATAGATAGTACACGTAGTGAACAAATTAAGAGAATTAGTGGCGAAGAGAAACAAAGACCGTTATTAAATGAAAATGCGAAACAAATAATCTTTCTGTTGAAAAAAGTCATAAATTCCAAATATGAAATGCCATTGAATTGAATTGAAAATTTCCATAATTAGTACTCTAAATTTTATTAATACAAGTTGCACCAAATCCCACTCTCTCACTCTAGAAAAATGTATCATCGATTCTAATCATACTCCACTTTGTTTCTCTCTCTACAAAGTAAAAAGCAGTCACTGGTTTTTTAATCTTTCCGGCGAGAGATATGCTGTCTCCGACGCTGTTCCCTCTCTTCTGCGCTTTGTTTCTCTGTCTACCAGTCGCAGTCATCTTCACAGTCCAGCGAGAACTCACCGGCGTCGCCTCGCCGGAGTTTGGTTTCCGCTCTCTCTCCGTCTTCTCTCTTTACGCCCGAAACGTCCCCGACGCTTCTTCTCCGCCGCTTCGTATCGCACCTCCTATCCCCAAAGACGACGAACCGCTTCTCCGACTCGCTTCACAAGTAAACCCGAATCACCCGCCCGGGTCGACCCGGAAAGTGGCGTTTATGTATATAACCACGACGCCTCTCCCGTTCGCGCCTCTGTGGGAGATGTTCTTCAACGGAAGCTCCTTCAAGGATCTCTACAATGTCTACATCCACGCGGATCCGACCCGGGACTACGACCCGGTTTTCTCCGGAGTGTTTTCAAACCGGGTGATTCACTCAAAACGCTCGGAGCGATACACACCAACTCTCGCCGCTGCGGCGCGTCGGTTATTGGCACACGCGCTTCTCGACGATCCGCAGAATTACATTTTTGCCCTCTTCTCGCCTTCGTGCGTTCCCATCCGCTCATTCGACTTCACTTACAAGACTCTTGTCTCCTCACGGAAGAGCTTCATCGAGATACTCAAAGACGAGCCGTGGCAGCTCGAGAGGTGGGCGGCGCGCGGAGACGACGCGATGCTCCCCGAGGTGAAGCTGGAGGATTTTCGGATCGGGTCTCAGTTCTGGGCCTTGACGAGGAGGCACGCGCGCATGGTGGCGCGTGATCGGCGGATATGGGAGAAGTTCAACAAGACGTGCGTGAGGGAAGACACGTGCTATCCCGAGGAGAATTACTTTCCCACCCTTGTGAATTTGAGGGACCCGCGCGGGTGTGTTCCCGCTACTCTGACTCACGTGGACTGGACCGTCAACGACGGAGGTCACCCGAGGATGTACGAGGCGGAGGAAGTTGTGCCTGAGCTGATCGTGCGGCTGAGGAAGTCTAGACCGAGATACGGTGAGGATGGAATCAACGGTTCAGATTGGTCTGTGAGTAAGCGGAGTGATCCTTTTCTGTTCGCTAGGAAGTTTTCTCCTGAAGCGCTCGAGCCGTTGTTGGGTATGGCTAGGAGTGTGTTGTTCAATGACTCGGCTTGTGATGCGTGAATGGTTCGCTGATGCCGTTGTTGTAAATTTAGGTTTAGTTTTTGTTTTAAAGTTGGATAAAATAAATGTAATTAAAAGGGTAGCTGGGAAAAACAAAAAAAAACCCAGTCTATCATTATCTTGTTTGATGCTGAGTCAGACGTAAAAAATTACTCGAATCTCAACCTCATAAATTCGCAACTGAAGTTAATCATATCACACTACTAATGATGATGTCAGAAAATCTAGTCGGTAATATTGGATTTTATTGTTATTATTCCTTTATATCTTCATAGTGTGTTTTGACTTTTATTTAGACTTTGGTTGTTATCTTCACTGTGGACAGAGAAACCTAAAAAATGAAATGGATAATGTACAGTATTAAGTTATACCAAAAAAATTGATATCAATTTTATAAATCGTGTTGTTTAAAGATCCTAAATTTTGGGTATTGAGTTTGCGGAAGATGGGACTTAGATTTGTCAAACAGTCAACACTCGAGTTTGGCTGTTGGTTAAAGAACACACACAGCCATAATGCTTTCTCCCTTTTTACTTTTCCAAAAAAAATTACGAGAATTTAACAGTTACAAACCCTGAATTGTGTGATAGACTAATAAAGAATGGTAATTAAAATTTGTATATTGATGATTTTTGTTTGTTTGTTATATGGGCTTAACATCCTTTATATAGTTCATAGTCTACGATTTAGGATTACTGTTCTCTTGAGAAATTGCTTAAAACTAACCGAATCAATTAATCTCATTCACCTCACAATCACTCATCAATGTAATATATAAAAAAATTAGTACGTGTGCACAATGCACGTACCAAAATGTTGTTTTGATCTTTGAGTACATCTCAAATGGAATTCAGCAAATTCCTAGTTAATTATCCATTAAGTTTAAGATATTTACAAGTGAAAGAATCAAAGCCAGAGGAATGCAATGAGAGAAATGTTCATGTTCTTCATTTGCTTCCTCTGTTTTATGGAGCAAGTGGTAATGAAATTATCTATGTTAAGAGCAGGTAAGACGGACATTGTTATGTTAATCTATATTAATAGAGATTATGATGTCAATTCGTTGGTTTGTTTTATTATTCAGATTATATTAATTTTCTTTGGTTTAACCGTCGAAAACTATGATTTATATGGCAGGGAAACTGACATACAAGAGAACATTATAGACCATACTCTGTTTGATTACAAGAAAACATCAGATAGGCGACACAAACAAGTTTAGTCACCTGAAAATTTGACAATAGGTTATTAAAACAAACCAAAGAAACATGTATATTTACCAATCACTAGCTTCACCCCCGCTCAAACTTAACAAGGCTAAGTTGTATAAAGTACAAGGAAACAACAAGGACTACTATCTCATAAGAATACGGTGTATTACGAAACTTATAAAAATTCCAGAAAAGGTTTAAATGACTTTATTAATCAAATGCAAGAGAGCAGAAGGTCTCACAGATTCAAGCAGAGTCAAGACCCAAAGAATATAAGAACAAACCGGACTATAACACAAGAAATGTGAGGTATCGTCTATTATATTGGTCGAAATATATTTATGTAAGAAAAGAACAAAAGTGAATCAGTACGGGTTGTTGTAATAATACTCCATCGGTGGATGTCCAATCCCATTAACCGGTAGCATTCCATAAGGCATTGCGGTTAGAACCGGACTCGTCTTAGCCAAACTAGCTTGACCTCTCATCCCTTCTTGCTGAAATTGCTGCCACAACTGCTTCTCTTGAGTCAATAGTATTGCTTTTTGTCCATCTCAGCCATTTGCACATACGAAGGAGGTGGTATGATAAAAGAAGCAGCGTAGCAATCATCATCACAGTTTATGTTTCTCTTTCTTTTTTTTTCTTGTTTTTGAAGTAAACAAGTCTATTAAATTTCAAATGCAACAAAGGATTGATGTAATAATGTCTAAAAGCTTATTTAGTTGCCGAGCCTGATCCTTAAGTAGATCACTGAATTCTTATAAAGGAAATGTCATTACCCTTCCGTGCATGTTTAGCCATAATTCATAATAAGTGATACTAGAGGCAGATAAATCGAGTGGAAATCTGATAATGTAGACATTTTAATTACAAAATAATAATTACTTTGAAAGAGTTATTTTTAGAACAACAGCCGTGTGTATGCACACGGGCAATCTCTAATTATTGATATTCGATGAACAGACTCAGCAAAGATCCTGCAAAACCAAAACAGATTCTAGATATTAATATGCCAGTCACCCTTATCCGAATATTAAAATAATGTCCATCACCTAAAAACTATGTATATATTTATGAAACTAGGTAGAAATTTGAAATATTAAACACAGAGAAGTAAACGTACTTCCATGGAACATCCCCTAGTAATAGCCAGTCGCCCTCTTTCCCCTGGAAGGTGAATTTGTAACTTGTATCTTCTCTATCACAATTTTGGTCTGACAAAACAAAATTGTATTCAATATCAAGAAGACTATTGAGAGGTTATATGTCATGCTTTCATTCGTTTATAGGTTTAGGAGAGTGTATACGTTTTAATGCATTTTAAATACTTAAATTAGTACTCACATTGAGTAAACATGGTGATCAAGAAGTTAGTGAGAGACTCGTAAGAGTTGAAAAGCTTGATGTCCACCTTTCTAGCTATTGCGACACCATCCATCTTCACCTTAACATACATTGATGATCTCGGTGATGATGTTGATGACGATGACGGTCTAAGTCCGATAATTGTAGCCGTAGGATTAGGTATGTTGATCCTCCTACCATGATGGTGATATGGGTGATTACGACTATGACGGTAATTATGATACTTTGTCATACATGACTTTATTGGTGGCCACCCCACGACTTCGCCATCTTCCTCCTCACTATACAAAATTGTTTTAAATGTTATGAGAATTCTTTTGTTTTGAATGAGTGTTATGAATTATAATCCCTCCATGCATACTTTGTATAAATACGCAACAGAATATTCGAAGAAACTTATATAAATTTCTTTGGTAAAATGTTAAATTAACTTATATAGTTAACCTAAGTATTGTCAAAAATATAGTTTGTTACTCACTCGTCAACAATAGTAGAGTCGGATTCCAAAGGATCTTCATCTTCCTCGTCTGGCTGGCCATTCAAAGAAAACGAACATGGTTTTGGTACATAACAATCTTCTTCCATATTGTCCAACCAAAACATCGACTCAAAACGCGTTTGTTTCGTTTTCTCGTAGTGAACGACCTCAACAAGCATTCCCTCAGTCGCGCAATGCTTGTTGAGGTCAAAGCAAAACCCGAATTTTGAAGAATTAGTATGAGGTGAAAGAGAGAGATCAAGATCCAACTCCATTTCTAGTGCAGCTTCGTCTTTGATGAAACTAAAAGTGTATATTCTTTTGTTGTCTGGCTCTGGAAAAGGTTGTGTGGATGGTTGCTTAATTAGAGGACCATGAGTATTCCCTATTTATAGTAAAAGGAAAGAGTACAAAAGTGAAGGAGGAGTGCGTGGCTTTATCGTAAATATCCATGTTTGATAGGTTTAAATTATTATATATTTTGTCGCACAAAAATATAGATGTCGTCATGGATGTGTCTTTATGGTATCTTAAGCAACACGATACTATATAAACTAAACTAATCAATCAAATATTAGAATACTAACAATTTGTTTCCCTTGACTCCTCAACTATATAGTTCATATAAATTTTCTTAGACCAACAACTAGGAGTCCAGAACATATATTTGACTAGAGAAAAAGCTCTCATCTTCAAAATCTGAGTTATATCGTATTATAATTCATAGCCAACATGATTAAAATACGTAAAAACGTTCCCTCAACGAAATAGGTTTGGGTGAAGATACTTATAGAGTCGTTACTATACTTAACCTGTTAAACAGACTAGCAATCGTGAAAAAGCATTTACAACTATTAATGAAACAAGAGAAACAAGGACCTTTGTCTTTTGGGAGAAAATGAATGACTTCCGACATTTATTGAGTTCAGGTCGGCCAATATCCCAACATTTGATGCTAACATATTTCTACATTATTTTATTTAAATTGCTATGATTTTTGAATATAAAATACAATCTTATGATAGTTACTTGTTTCTTATTCAACTTCTGTATACATTAGATTTTTTTTTTTTTTTTATTTCATTGCAAATTACACATTCGCATACACAGAAATTGAAAAAACTATAATCGATAGTATATATGCATGGACTTTGTAAATACATTTTCTCCTAGGATAAATTATTAATTAATAACATTAGTCATATAAATTTGTAAACGATTTAGTTCTTTTGGTTGACTTTATCTGATTTTCCATGTTTGCATCACTAATTCCTATTTATCACAATATCCAATTAGCGTACTTATTAAGATAAGCAAACCAAACAACTAAAGAAATGAAAAGTGTATTTATATTTTATACTTCTAAGCTAGAAACAAGAGCATGCATCTTCAAGGGACACATGATTCAACGAATTTAGACATGCAACACCCAACTAACATGAATTTTAATAGACAAGTTTGGTTAATGTTGGAACGGACAACGTCCCATACTTTTGTTTACATCCAATGTTTCTATTTGACTCTTGAGAATCATGTTACCCAATTACAAACTCCACTTCTTCTTTTTTTGAGCTTGTCGCAATATTCTTAACCTTTCAAGAGACAACTATCACTACACACTTCTGTTGATTCACTATGCAACTTCAGTAAAATATTTGGGGAAGAGTTCAGATCAACTTATGAATAAAGGCTATTAACTGTCTGCCCATCCTGAGCTTGATTACACTGCCCTCTTTGGGAAGGAACATTTTCCTTTTTTCGTAAAACATTTATTTCACAAGTGCTTCGTTTTTTCAACCATTACTATTGTGGATTGATGATATAGCTTATAGTTTCTAATTCAATGGTTCAGTACCATGACAGACTAGAACTCATGGCCTTACTAGTTACCTCCTCCCCTATATGATGGAGACGACTTGTCGAATAACCAACATCCGATCCGATTTTTACTAGCAAGTGTATAAAAACTGAATTAGACCATATGGTCGATCAAACAAAATACCATAAAGACTAGGAAAAAGGTAAATAAAGTCCAGAAGAGGATATGGTCTTGGAATTCTTTCAATTATCTTATATTTGTTTTACTCTAGTAATTCAGTTGTAAGCTTGGTATTGACATATGTTTGATTTAATTTAATAAAAACGTTGGTAAAAAGATATATGTTGTGCCTAACACAATATTAGAAACTTGACTTTTAAGAAGTAGTTCGCACGATATCAATCTGGATAACGAAAGTGACACTTGATTATGAAGTCCATATCATATATAATATATGACACTTTGGTTGGTCTCTACATGTTTTTAGATCAACCAAACAGATGAGAGTAGAGGGGGAAATATCAATGTGAAGAGAGTCGTGCGTGACTACTCGTGCCGTAGTGTCGGGTCGACCACTGAAGTTATGGGCTTTAAAAGTTGAAGGGACCATATGACTCTTGTCGGAACCACATTCACACTTATAGTCTAGTTCGTGGGATCGATCTGGGTTTTTAAAAAAATTTATTAATATTTTTAGTTACTAAAAGGTAGCAAAACCTCAAAAACAATGGAGACTTGTTCATGCTTGCGGCGTTAAATTCTTATAACCATCGAGAGTTTTAGCTGAAACAACATCAAATTGTGCAAGGAATATAGACAAAAATTGGATAGTAGCTAGTGATTTTGGGCTGTTTTTTTTTTTTGGTAAAAATGTTAAGATAAAGAGAAATAAGTTAAGCAATTTTGGGCTGTTATTAGCATGTTATAACCTATTTTGATTTGACCAAGCTGTTATTCGAAAATAAATATTCTTGTCATGTAATAGGATTTCTGAATATTTTAGCTTGGTTATTTTGAATTTCAGAGTTTTTACATGTATTTAGTAGCTTGAACAAGTATGATTTAACATTTTGGCTCAAACATCTTAATATAATCGAGCAAGATATGTTTTGATTAACGTTTTGAATATTTAAATATTTAGCATGTTTGAATCTCAACACTAAATAACTTGAAACAGATATAAATGACATAAAACTATTCTATTTATTGTAAATTGATATAAAACCATACCCCCTTACGTAAGGGTCGGATGCGAATTAAGCAGTAGCAGGTACAAAACAGATAAAAAGAATAGATATGTGGCCGAATCCAATAATAGTCACATAATATACCGACAAGAAACCTAATCCACTGAAGAAACTGATCTAGAAATGAAAACTACTGGTGAGAGATAATAAAGGACGTACGTGGGAGGAAACGAGAAAGGATAGAAACTGTTTGTTTGAGTGCGGGAGAGGGGGACAAACGAGTGTTAAGATAAAGGGGAAGTGAATGAAACTATCTTTTTAACTCGAGTTTGAGTGCTGTTTTGGACAGCTTTGGCTTAATGTCTTCTTGTCTTCATCAAGTTTGTAGATACCAAAGTCTTATCATGTTTCTTCTATGTCTCCTCAACTACTACTTTACGAATCGTACCACAAACTTTCGCCATTCATTCATTATTCAAACTTCTTGATTTAAACTAGTAAGATATTACCGGTTCATGATGCTATTTTAATCATTTCCAAAAAATTATGGTTTAATTTTTGCTTTTCATTACCAAAAAATAGCACTATTCCAAAATCAGAATTCAAAACTTATTTTATAGTATATAACTTCCCAAATAAAAATTAAATTTATCAAAAATATCTTAAATCATTTATATGCTGACTTTTTTTTTCATTTACCGGATAACAACGAATTATGAAAAAACAAAGACACACCAAAACTATAATGTATTAGTTTAATCATTATCCATAAAACCGAAGAAGTATCATTATCGATTAAGAGTCTCATTCAACATGGTATATATAGCTCTAAGAAAAAAAAAACATTTCTTAGACTTGTATAATATACCAAATAATTGAAATTATTTCTTAAAAAAACATAGAATAATAGCAAGAAGATGATGTCTTTCTTTCTGTTATAATTTTTTCATATTAGAATTAAATGTTAAAAATAAATCTTATAGAAGAATATAATAAACAATGACTTGTGTTTTTTTTATGGTTATTGGGGAAAATTTTCCTTTTAGAAATGATTAGATGTTAAAAAGTTCAAAAAACAGTTGAGATCTAATAAGGCCTTAGCCCATAAACTTAAATGAGTTCAGTATAAGAAATTATTACTATCACTGGGCCTTAAGCCACAAATAGAGAGAAACGAGAGGAATTTAATAATTGTCATAACAATAATTAATTACAAAAAGACATTCGCACATACACAGAGAGAGGTGGTCTACTCAAATGTCCCGTGTCTTCTACGTTCAGTATCAATCATCTCCGTGAGTCAGAGAGTCAGAGACGACGAACGCGGAGTAAGACGAAGACCGTGGAGAGAGTCTACCTCTCTCTCGACCATGATGAATCCTGTCCTTCCTGTTTCCGATCCTCCTCTCGCCGGAGATAATAATCTCGACGGCAAAGCTGTAGTAGACGACCGTCTTTTTCAAAGGATCCGCCATGACTAAACGTGGCGCTTACGCTGCTCTCTCTTACATGGCCTGTGCAGGTAATCGTTGGAGTAATGTTCATTTTCAGATTCCAGCTGATATCAATGTTAAAGTTTCATGCTTTGAGATTATGTCTGTATGTTGTGTGTTGGTGTTTAATTGGCAGTGATGCTTGTGCTGTTCAATAAAGCAGCTCTCTCTTCCTATGAGTTCCCCTGTGTTAACGTTATCACTCTCTTTCAGGTAACTATATTACAAAGTTTGTCTTTTTGCAGTGACCCAAAAAGATTGACACTTTTGTTTCAACAGATTTTATCCTCTACATTGTTTCTATACACGCTGAGGCGCAAAAAGATCATCTCTTTCACAGCGGCTGATTCCTTTTCAGCTTCTGATAATAATAATAATAATGTCTCAGCTTTTGTGCCGTTGAAGACATTGTTTCACACCCTTCCTCCCTCAGCTGCCTATCTTCTCTACATGGTAGTTTTTTTTTTTTTTTTTTACTGTGACAATGATCTTCTGTTGTTTTGAATCCTATAAATACTAACTGATCACAAATTTTGGTTCAATGTTTTATCTACTGAAAAGCTAGCCACTATGGCGTCTGTGAGAGGGGTTAATGTTCCCATGTACACCACGCTTAGGCGTACCACGGTGGCTTTTACTATGGTGATTGAGTACTTTTTTTTTTTTTTTTTTTTTTTTTTTTTTTTGATAATCCATGGGTTCCCCACTTACGTGGATCATTCCCCTGAGCCCGGTTAGGCAGCGGTCCACTTCACCCGGGAGGGCTTTACCTGGGTTGGGGACAAGACCCAACACCCAGTACCGCATTTGGTGACAGAATGGGCAGTTCGCCTCCGCCTGGCGTCGAACCCGTGAGCATGACAATTGGTCCACAGAGTCCTTACCAAGTGAGCTACCTCATCCTGTCGATTGAGTACTTGCTCACTGGTCAGAGATATACCCGCTCTATCATTGGAAGGTGATTCATAGTTTCCTCATACTATAGAAGTAAAAAAGGAGAATAATGCTTCTCCTTGATTCTTTACATGCACAAACTAAACTCTTGTATGTTTGATAATATCAGTGTTGGCGTTATTTTGTTTGGCGCATTTTTCGCTGGAGCTAGGGACTTGTCATTTGAATTTTATGGATATGGTGTCGTTTTCTTAGCCAACATAACAACAGCAGTTTATCTAGCAACCATCTCCCGGACTGGTACGCTAGTTACATACTTTCTGTATAAATGTTCTTCTACTCAAAGTCTAATGTCTGATTCTCCAGGGAAATCAAGCGGCTTGAATAGCTTTGGTCTTATGTGGTGCAATGGTAATCTTAACAGACAGCAAAACATGATTTAAACTCCAATTACTTCCTTTGAATTTTGTGAGTTTTTATAATGATAGGAATTATATGCGGACCTATATTGATTATTTGGACATATGTTTGCGGTGACTTGGAGAGGACGTTTAACTTTCCCCACCTCTTTTCTCCTGGTTTCATGGTACTGTAAATCACTCTGTTCTGCCTTGTATCTGTTGCACTTTTTTGTTGAGGAGACTAATGATCTCTTTTCATACTTTTGTTCTCACTTCTCACACAGGTTGTGTTATTATGTTCGTGTGTGTTGGCTTTCTTCTTAAACTACAGCATTTTTCTTAACACCACTCTCAACTCGGCTCTCACTCAGACAATTTGTGGCAACATGAAGGTCGGTTTCACTTTATACAATTATCTTTTTACAAAAAGAAAAATGTGAAGCTTTGAGCATTAACATCATCGTTGCAGGACGTCTTCACGGTTGGACTAGGGTGGATGCTCTTTGGTGGACTCCCATTCGACCTCGTATTATTTCTTCACCGTCCCATTTAATTTATTAGACCTAAAATCTTCCGTCTACATTTGCTACATATCATATCAGTACTGTTTTTATAAAAAAAAAAATTGATTGGTTTGTTCATGCAGATGAATGTGATTGGACAGCTTTTTGGCTTCTTCGGGTCTGGTTTATATGCATACTATAAGATCATTGGGAGGTAACTAGTCCAAAACAAAGAAGAGCCAATCACTAATAGGAGTGGCCCTAGTGATCATAAAGGCTCGATCTGAAAAGAAACTAAAGGAAGCCTTTTAGTTCAACAGAGGTGAAGTAGTTCAGAGTAGTATTAATAATGCGATGCCTCATTTTTATTTGAACTTGTGTATTCAAGAAGGCAAAACATAACAAATTATTGTTTTCTTGGTTTTCACGTTGATAAATAGTGAATGGATGGTATGAAAATGTTGTTTTACCTCGCAAAATATTAAAACACACCCAGTGGGACTCGAACCCACAATCGCTTGATTAGAAGTCAAGCGCCTTATCCATTAGGCCATGGGTGCTTGTTGTTTTAAGTTTCCCCACAAAATATTTTAAAATCCGTCTCTCTATATTGTTCTATCTGAAAGTAAAACGTATATTACCGCGGGAAAAAAGCCAGAGAGAAAGACAGATCCCTAAACCCTGATTCCCATCAAAGTATCTCTCATCTTCTTCCTACCTCACATGGCATCATCAATCTCCCACTCTAACTCAACTTCCCTTCTCCTTCCAGCGCCCAGAACTTAACTTACTACATGTTTGTAGCCCTGTCAATTTCTAGTTCTTGATTTGCGATGGAAGTTCCACGCCGCTCTTTGGCTGCGTCTCTGTCTCCTCTCCGCCTGATCGATCGTCGGAAGAGTTTTAGTTATAATCAGTTGCCTGAGGAGCCGATCAAACTCACTGTTCTCAAGCTTGATGGTTCTTCCTTTGGTACCGTAACCTAATCTTCGCTTGCTTGTTTCTTACGCTTCTACTAAGAGTTTTGGCTCTACAACGAATTTTGAGGTTTTTATAATATCTGATATTATCATAAGGTGTTGAAGTGTTGAAGAAAGCTACAGTAAGGGACCTCAAGATGGCTGTAGAAGCTGTGTTTTCTCACTTGCCCATCACATCCCTTGGCAATAATATCTCATGGTACCATTCATTTTCTTGATTTTTGAGTTTAGTTTTCTTTATGATCCTACTCTTACCCCCGTGAGTATGAAGGCCGCATGTTTGGGCACAGTTCTGCTTATCCTATGAAGATCAAAGATTGATTAACGACTCTGACTACCTCACTGACTTCCACATTAAAGACGGTGATCAGGTTTTGTAGTCTATCCTAATGTTATTGTTTGGTCTTTTGAATTGTCATGTGGTAGAGTTGAGGTTCTATAACCAGGCTTATGTAGATTGCTATATTCAAGTTTAGTTTCCATTACATTCCTCATTTTTGTTGTAATTAATGTTTTAATGGGTTTTGAGTTTTTTGTGGATAAACATAATTCAGCTTCGATTCATCCGCTATATATCAAACCACTGCATCTTGATGAAGACGCACAAGAGCAAAACACCAGGCGTTTCTTCTTTGAAACAACTCAAACTGTAAGAATCTTTTTCTTTTTCATTGCTGTTTGTTTTTTTTTTTTTTTGCATTTCATGATCCGCGGCATGAGACGAATACATGTTTTAGACCATCTAGGTTGTCAATCAAAATCCAAATCTGGAAAAAGAAGGAAAAAGGAGGTCAAGGAGACGGTGTCGACACTACAAGAAAACAGCGAAAACAGCCAAGCTTTCTATCGACTGTATTGGGAGGTTGGCTCTCTTACAAGTCAACGCCAACTCAAAGAGGGACGAGAAAACTCTTACTAAGTTCAAAGAAATAAAATATCTTATTATGCACATGAACCATCATGAAACCATATGTAATCCATAGTTAGACTAGTTTAATATATGACCATACCTGGCTTGACACAAACCTAATCATAGCTTTAAGCAATGAACACAAGCCATTTAGATTAGCCAGAGTCCTGACCATCCAGAATCTAACAATCACCTCCAATATATCAAGAACTACGATAGAAATCCTGACTATATAGGTTCAAGTGTCAAGATGAACTGTTACTACGGTGGTATGACTTGTGAGTGGAACAAGACTGTAATGTACCAACAAATCCAGATTACTGACATGTTACGTCGTTTTCATACGGTCCATGATAGTAGTTTATAGAGCTTAACTATTTATCATAAACTTATACACGAAGAAGCCAAGAGAGAGAGAGATTTACAGTAGCAATTACTTGTAAATGAGTCTGAGAAAGACATTAAGATTACGAATATAACAAAAATAAGAGTTTTTTTTTTTAAAGTGTTGACAATGTATTGACTAAGAGCAGAGATCTGAGAATCAAGAGCCTTAATGGTTTCTTCCTTTCGATTTTATTTTAGATTTCGTTCAAATTGCAAAACCTACTTTTTGAATTTCATCAAAGTAATTTTGATTTGGTAAAGTATGTGTATTCTACTCTAGATCTTTTATATAAATATTCAAAACATATCAAAACTATTGATGTTATATTTCGAACTACACATTTTGTTATATTATTTCATGGTAAACGCTTTTTTCAATAACAACAACATCCTTCGATGTCAGTACATCGGCCAAATTTGTATTTATATTTATTGCAATATCTAACGCAACCAAAGAGAATGTCTTCCTTACACGGCCAAAATCCTCCAAAGCAAGACTCGCCTCCTATTCCATATCCTATTTATCAATAAAATAAATCATTAATACAATATCCACATGACAAAAACATATCTGCAACAAAAAATATGTTATTACCCGGAGAATTTAAAGTAGTTGAAAGAGTTTCAGCGGTTAATGTACGACAGTCAATAAAAGATATGAATAAAAAGATAGTTAAAACAAATGAGACTAAAGTTTTTACGGTTATAGCCATTTTTATGATGTTCTCAATCGTTTTGTTGAGTAGATTACTTAGACTGATTACATATATATACTAATACAAACGTTCAAAATAGTTATCATGGTCAAAGATAAATTCAGAAAGAATGTAATATGTACATTAATTACTTATAAGATATAGTCAAAACAAAAACAAGATTTCTTTCCATATGAATTAACATTGGTAAGAATACATATTCTTTCCATATGTAGTTAACTTTTTTTTAATGCCGGATAGTTATGATATTACATATTATAAGAAATATTACATATGATTTTACAACCAACTATTCTAACTGCATTATGAAGATTCATGTGATCTGACTGCATACTTGAGCTATCATATCGGATTCACGTTTGACGGTACTCCTTGCGCCATGATGTAGATCTCTTATAAGCATTTTGTTCAATAATTTGAAATAATTCTGTCTTCTCTAAAATTCGAAACGCAAATTTTCTAGTGTATAAATATTAATAAATCCTTAGTCAAACCTTTGGACCAAGGGTATTTTCACAAAACTCCAGATTATATACCTCAGCAAACCAGGAAAATCGGGACAATATCCCATCACCTTATTGTCTTCACTCAGATCACAAACTTGCATTACTAAGCTCGACATATAAATGTAGTTAACTATGCAACTTTTTTGCTTAATAACATTTGAACATTGGTAGAAAGCGATATATTAGAAAAAGTCATTAAGTAGTTTTTTTACACGTGTATGTGAACTGTTAGATAATTTTATAATTTAATCATTCGAGGATTTTTTTATTTATTTAATTAAATTTAAAATAGAAAATATTCATATACCAATTATATCAATTGACGAACCATCTAAATAATATTATGAATAAAATTTTATTCGAAATTTATGAAAAATGTGCTTTCAAATATATCTAAAAATATAACTTGAAACATCTGATTTATAAAGAAGCGTTAGGATATTTTACATCCTTTGAACATTCAAAATTTTGAGTCATATTAAATTATTTTAAACAAAATGTAGACTTTTTTGTTATCAAATCTAATCGATTACAAATTTATCTTACATCATTTTTAAAAAAGATGACTAAGATTATTATTATTAACAAATACATTCAAATACATAAGTTTCCCAATTTATAATAATAAAATCTATCTCTTTATTGCTCCACCTGATGGTTGGTTCTACAACGATGTTGAGTGTTATATTGTTTTCTCACTTACCCATCACATCCTTTGGCATTATTTCATGGTACAATTCATTTTTCTTGATTTTTGAGTTTAGTATCTATATGTGATTCTTGATGATCCTACCCTTAACCCGTGAGTATATTTTCGATGAAGGCTGCATGTTTGGGCACAGTTCTGCTTATCCTATGGGGATCAAAGATTGATTAACGACTCTGACTAGCTATCTTATTAACTTTGGCATTAAAGACGGTGATCATGTTTATAGTCGCCCTCCTATTGTAATGCATCGTTGAGTATGTTATTGTTTGGTCTTTTGAATTGTCATGTGGTAGAATAGAGCTTGTCTATCTAAATTCTCTAACCAGGCTTATGTAGATTGTTATAGTCAATATTAGTTCCGATTACATTCCCCCTTAATTTCTAGTAATGCTTTAATGGGTTTTGAGCTTTTATGTACAAACATCTTCCATCTTAGTTCAAAGATGCAATATATGTTATTATGCACATGAACCATTATGAAACATATATGACCAGACCTGGTTTGACACAAACCTAATCTCTGCTTCACTCAACACACAAGCCATTCAGCATCCATTAACTTGTACTTTCGATTTTATTTTAGATTTCGTGCAGTTTACAAAATCTACTTTTCTAATTTCATCAAACTGATTTGGTAAAATTTGTGTATCCTACTCTAGACTTTTTGTATAAATATTCAAAACATATAAAAACCATTGATGTTATATTTCAAACAACACATTTTATTATATTATTTCATCTTATACGCTTTTTTTCAATAACAACAACATCCTTGGATGTCAGTACATCGTCCAAATTTGTAATTATATTTATTGCAATATCTAACGCAACCAAAGAGAATGTCATCCTTACACGGCCAAAATCCTCCAAAGCACACATCTTCTATTCCAAATCCTGTTTATCAATAAAAGAAATCATTAATACAATATCCACATGACAAAAACATATCTGCAACAAAAAATATGTTATTACCTGGAGAATTTAAAGTAGTTGAAAGAGTTTCAGCGGTTAATGTACGACAGTCAATAAAAGATATGAATAAAAAGATAGTTAAAACAAATGAGACTAAAGTTTTTACGGTTATAGCCATTTTTATGATGTTCTTCTTAATCGTTTTGTTGAGTATATTACTTAGAGTCTTAGACTGATTACATATATACTAATACAACCGTTCAAAATAGTTGTCATGGTCAAAGATAAAGAAGGAATGTAATGTTCATTACTTTTTTATAAGATTTAGTCAAACGTTCAAAAAAAAGAAAAAAGATTTAGTCAAAACAAAAATAAATAGATAAATTTCTTACCTAGTAACATTTGAACATTGGTAGGAATACATATTCTTTCCATATGTAGTTAACTATGCAACTTTTTTTTTTGCTTAATAACATTTGAACATTGGTAGAAATACATCATGCGATACATTAGAAAAGGTCATTAAGTGATTTTTTACAGTGTATGTGAGTTGTTAGAGTAATTTTATAATTTATGGAGGATTTTTTATTTTCTATTTATTCAATTCGATTTGAAGTATAAAATAATCATATACCAAATTATATCAATTGGCGAACAATCTAAATAATATTATGAATAAAAATAATATTCAAAATTTATCACACATGTGTTGTGAAATATATCCAATAATAAAAATATAACTTGAAACATCAGATTTATAAAGAATCGCAAGAATATTTTACGTCCTTTGAACATTCAAAATTTTTAGTCATATTAAATTATTTTAAACACAATGAAGACTTTTTTATTATCAAATCTAATCGAATACAAATTTATCTTACATCATTTTTTTAAAAGATGACTAAGATTATTGTCAACAAATACATTCAAGTTTTGTATAATTGGAACTTTTTACATCAGTTGACGTTGCAAAATAAAAAATAAACTCCTAAACATTTATTTAAAACAATTTTTTATTGAGAGTGATAACTGAGTATTTTATCCCTTTATTCAATACTACAAGCGCACAACATATCACAATAGTATAGAAGCAATCAAATCCACAAAACTTAAGCCCACACAACAAGTTTACGAGAATAAAGTCAAGATAAGTCAAAAAGATGGTTTTTCAGGTTTTAGTGATAAAATTCTTCAACTATTTTAGACTCGTAATAAAACACCCCAACTAATTAATGTTTTAACCCCTCAACTTACAAAACGTTAAAGTCTGTCATCCTCCATCTATAATTCTGTAATATAAGGTGAGAAACATTAACGGTTTGTAAGTTGAGGAGTTAAAACATTAAAAACTTAATTGAAGGATTTTCTTTTGATTGGAAAATAGTTAAGGGTTTTAATCACTAAAACATATTTTTAAAGAAATTGATTTACAAAAAAAAAAGAATAAATAAGTTGATTTTTCTCTAATTATCAAATGTTTATTTGTTAACTAAGAACACTTTAGTTTAGACAAAATGACTATAAACTGACAATGAGACAGTAGTAGCATACGTACATAAACAACCGGACTATAAATCCAATTTTAAAAGGTTCAGTTATCAGATAATACAGATTCAAAGTAAGTTACTGTGGCGAGATTATACGAAAAGAAGATCGATTGTATGGGAACTAGTTAAAGAATTTGGTTGTAGAGAATGAGTTAGACCATTGAACATGCTCAAGGCGTCCTTAAATAGGATTTCTTAACTGTTTCCAGAAAATCCGATCTTTATTTTGTATAATCCCGCAACGATTGCTAATCAAACATTTCTTACTTGGAACCAGCATTATCCGATAAACGAATTTTCTTTTACTTAGGCTACCATCATCCCACTAACAAGAAACATTTGATACTTAGAGAAAAAATCAACTTTTTATTATTTGTTTAAACCAATTTATTTCAAATGTGTTGTAATGATTAAAACCCTCAACCATTTTTCAATCGAAAGAAAATCATGCAATTAAGTTTTTAATGTTTTAATTCCTCAACTTACGAATAGTTAACGTCTGTCACATGCCGTTACAAAATTATAGACAGAGGATGATAGACGTTAACAGTTTGTAAGCTGAGGGGTTAAAACATTCAGAAATTAGTTGAAGATTTTTCTTATGATTCAAAAATAGTTGAGGGGTTTTATCACTAAAAATATTTTCCCCTAAAACTAAGCAGAAAAATAAATATGCAATAAGAACCGTGCAATAAAAGCTAAAACTTACAAATAACAAGCTTTAGGCATTAGAGAAACCGCAGTAAATCAGATCATGAATATAGATAGTTTATTAAAGAATCAATGAAGCACCATTTTGAACTCAAAACACGAATGTATACTCTTTCCACTATCGTCACTCTAATCACTATGTATAACAACCTAGATAACTAACTAAGACTAAGAAATTAAACATGTATTAAATTTAAATTTTGATAGGTTCACAAAGTGCAATAGCATCAATTTTTGTCGGTTAAGAAAACTTTGCTCACAAACATTATTTTCATTCAATTAGAGCAAACCCTCGCCAACTCTAATCAACCTAAAATCATAAACAAGATAACTAATTAAGTTCAAGCATAAAGTTAAATTCAGATGAAGAGATGAAGAACTTTAATGAAAACTAGGATAAGACATGCGTCTTGCGCAGGGTAAATTTATATGAAAATTATTTAAGAAATATCGTATGAAAAAAAAATTATATTATTGATCGAATTAATATATTTGGCTCTTAAACATTTTTTTAAAAAAAATTCTGTTAATTACATAATTTGTTTACTAATGAACTGATCTCATTTTTAAAAATATTTTAGGTCAAAAAATTATTTATCGCATAAAACCCTAACGTTTAGGTCAAAGAATCTCATGCCTACTATTTGGTTATAATGAAACTATGTCAGCTCGGTTTTATATCATGATTTAGCAATTAAAAAGTTAATTATGGTCATGAGAAGTTTACGTCCACGTGTCAATCCTATCTATCTTCGATATTTTTCTCATTTTTGTGTCATTTTGGTTATTGCTCGATATAAATATTGATTTTTGAGTTTATTCTCATTTCTTTCTTTTATTTTGGCCTGAGATTTAGAAAATGTTTAAGATTCAAAATTATTAAAGAGATACATACTTAGGTTAAGATATGCGCCTTGTGCATAATAAATACTTATTTTATATTTTTCTGCATAATATGAAATAATAAAATAATAATTATATATTAAATAACTAAGAAATCAGTTACTATTATGTAATAAATTGGCTTGCACATATAAATCAAATGACCGCTCTTGTTTATTCGCAACCATTTCAGAATAAATAAATAAAAAACAATCAATCTTATCTATCGTATATGATATATAATTAAATTTAAACGATATAAAATATATATATATATATATATTAACATAAACACCTATTGAAATGGACTTTTTTCGGGTCCAATGTTTCAAATCAAAGTAGTATTTAAGATGTCAATCCATTTCTAAGCATTTTGAATCAAAGAGAATACAAGTTCATACTTAATCTAAGTGCAATCAAGCGATAAGATGTTTTTGGACTAAAATACTACTAAAATGTAAGTAAGAACAAAGCTTTGATTTGTTTTATGAGATGGGAGAATCCATGGGCTAAGGGAGTTGACCTTGGGTGATCAAGTTTCAATCTAAAGGTGGTATCTTTCAATCAATCTATCAACCTTAGGCTTAGACACAATCCTAAACAAACTCTATCTCTAGATGAATGTTCATTCACTAAGATAACTCAAGCATCAAATCTCTTTGGTTGAATATCATCAAAGCAATCATTAAAATCAAGTCTATTAGCCATCTTAACACCTTTAACAACAAATCTCTTTGGTAAAGAGTGTTAAAAGCTTAGGAGAGTTGGTTCAGACATTTCATCAAACACCTTTCGGGTATGAAATGTCTAGAGCTCAATTTTAGAGAGGCCAACTCTAAAATAGCATTAAGATCACTCAAGAAGCAAGGAATAAGAAGGATCTACAATAAAACACCCTAAATCTACACTTAATCACCCTAATCTTCCTTAACCCATGAATCTAAAGGTAACTACTCACTACTCTTCATGATAAATCCAAGAATCAAAGATGATTTGGTGTTAATCATGATTAGTAATCAAGATAGTCAAGCAAATTCAATAGAACAAGAAAAAAAAGAAACTAAAGATTCAAGCTTTCTCTCTCAAGAGTTCTTGTGTTCTTCATACAAAACTAGATAGATCCCCCATTATTGTCTGAAAAGTAGTCATATATTACTAAAACTCGAGCTGGGGTTGACCCATAAAAACAGATATTTTTCTCCGTAGTGACCATAAAAGGTCGCTACAGGAGGTCACTACGCCTGTAGCGACCTGAAATGCCCGCTACGGGTGGCCGCTAGGACACTTAGACGATTTTTTCGCATTCTTGAACTCATAGCGACCTCATTATGCCGCTATGGAAGACCGCTACAGAAAGCGCTTCAACTATAGCGGTCTCTCTAACCCGCTACATACTCCCGCTACGGTACTTAGGCGCCTCAGCTCTATCTTCTGTAGCGACCATCGTTTGCCGCTACGCCTGGCCGCTAGGAATGTCATACTGATATGTGTGTAGTATTTTGATCATAAATCCCTCAATACAGCTCCAAACGACTTGAAACCACCTCCATTGTAAAGCTAACTCAAATTCCAGTGTCTCCACAAATATTGAGCTTCAGAAGAGATCTTTAAGGCCTTCATCCGTGTTCATCTTTCACTCTTTGGACTCAAAATCCCTCCAATGGTCCTCTAACTCATCCATGTTGCTCTCCAACACCTGATATGTACAAATGCAATGATATGCAACCTAAATGTGCCTAGATGATACTCTAAATTACCAAACCATGCAAGAATAAGAAGTTAAAAACATGTAAATTCACAAGATATCAACTCCCCCAAACTTGTTCTTTACTTGTCCTCAAGTAAACATTCAAGACCAATTAAAGAGGAGGGAATTGAAAATGGAAATACATAACCAAAAGAGACACTTTTTAGCCTTCAACCTAACATCCTAAAAGAAACATAGCAAATAGCATGAGCAACTCTCTAGTGCACTCTAGTTTCTCAAGGCCTTTTAAGACTCTTTTATCTCTACACAAGGCTCATTGTCATCCAACCAACAAGTTCCTTAGCCAACTCTCACGTTCATTCACACACACACACACAAGTTGAATTCTTGCAAATGGATATTTGATCTCGATCATTTGGTTTGGTGAGAAAGAGTGGTCTAGTGTGAAGAAAAGTGGGTTTCAATTGCATCATTTATAGTGGCTCACACTCAAGAATATGAGCAAGATCATTATGCAAAATTTATCTAAGAAAAGAAGCAATTCATGCATACAATGCTTGTTCTCATCATTCTTCCCTTTTCTTAAGTAGCTTTAAGTTCTACCCTTATTTTCTTTCTTTCCTTTGATTTAACTAATTAGGGACTTATTTTTTCTTTTTGAATTTAAACCTTTAGACTTTGCTCTTTTTTTTTTTCTTTTCCACCACTCAACAATTGTTTCTTTGATTCTCCTTTTTTTTATTTGGGAGGGGGTTCTATTGATACCTTAGAGCTTTTCCTTTCTAACTTTCTTTGTCCCTAGGGGTTTCTTACCTTAAACACTCTTTTTGGTTCATCTCTTTCGCTCAATCTCTCTCATTCCCAAGATCAAAAGAATTTAAGCTTACAAACCCAAAAACCATCCTACAAGATTAGAACAACCCATTGTCGCTCCTAATACTCTCAAGATTTTGCACATGACATGCTATCAATAAAAGGCCTCACTCAAGCAAATTAATGTTGGCTTCAAAGAATGGTGAGGGTTAATGGGTATGGAGTGCCATTTGGGTTAACAAAGATTGGTACAGTGAGAGGAAGATAACCCAAATGTGTATAATATCCATGATCAAGTATGCAAATGCCCATATGCAAGAGAGATTAAGTTCATTAAACCTTAGTTCATTTGGAGTTGGTTTCAAAAACAATGTCAATCATCAAGCAAGCAACATGTTTCAAGAAGAGTTTTCAAGGCTCGAAGCTTACAAGCTTTTTCAAAAGATGCTTAAGCTACTTGATATATTTAGCTAGGATGTCAAATCGAGTTCTAGACATGTGTTCTTTACAAGGTTTCTCCCTATGCATGAATGCAATCTAAATGTTTCTAGACTCAATCCTACAGATGCAAATGATGCAACTAAATGCTTCTTTTGTGATTTTCGAAATTTTTCATTTTTTTTTTATTTTTTTTTATAGGTATGCACAATGGAATGCATAAGACTCAATGAAAAGTAGACAAAACAAAACACAATATGAGATAGTAGACTCTCCCCCAAACTTACTTCACACAGTCTCTTGTGTGAGAGTAAACTTGAAAGAGAGATCAAAGGAGAAATAAAAGATGAAAGAACTAAGTATTTACAAGGGTGGAATGCACTTACTTGAAGTTGGCTGTCATGATAGAAGGGAAATGAGGAGGGAGGACTTGTTGTATTCTTGGAATTTTTGACATGATCTTTGGGAATTTTTTAGAATTCCCCCAAACTTGTCCCTAAGCTTATTCAAACACACTAAAGCAAGAAAAACATATATAAAAATATATACAAAGGATACCATGGGACTTCCTCCCAAGTGAGCTTGTTTTAAGTCTTTAGCTTGACTTTCCTTCCAATTGGTTAGTGAAGAGGAGGATCTTTCCCACCTTCAAGGGTGATGGTGAGGACTTGAGAGAGGAGCTCTTGTAGTTTGATTGGATCATCTTGGAGCTGAGGAGTTATGATGGCCCTTGCACTTGAGAATGGTTTAGACTCTCCCTTGCACTTGATCTTGTACTCAATCACTCCATCTTTGATCTTGACTGGATAAAGAGTGAGAATGTGCGAAGATTTCTCAATAGGAGTGGGATGAGGTTCTTTGATCATCTTCTTCTTGTCATGAGTAGCCTTTGTGGCTCTACCCACCTCCTCCAAGTGCTGATCACATATCTCATGAGATGAATCTCCATCAAGAATTTGTTTTTCACTAGCCATCACTTCATCTTTGATCTTCTCATGTGGAAGTTCTCCACAAGTGATGGTTCCACAATACTCGACATTCATCAAAGGAGACTTGATTGGGTAAGAGACAGCTTTGTTGACATTTAGAAGTGTAACCTTCTTGTTGGCAAAGTCAATGCAAGCTCCTACTGTTGTGAGAAATGGTGTTCCAAGGATCAATGGGACTCTCTTCTCAGTTGCCATCTTCAAAACAGTGAGGTCAATAGGAATGGTGCAAGCTCCAATCTTCAATGGAAAGTCCTTGATGAGACCGATTGGGGTTGTAGAAGAGGAATCCCCAAACATTAGTAAAGATGTGTTTGGCTCCATGTTTTCAATCCCAAGACTCTTCACCATCTCTATTGAGATCACATTCACACTTGCACCAGAATCTACAAGAGCATCATCAAGTGTGAACTTACCAAGGGAGCAAGACAAGGTGAACTTCCCTTGGGTTTCTAGTTTGGGAAGGGACTTTGGTGTGACTGGTGGATCAAGCTGCATAGTAGAGATGTCTAAGAGCTCTCCTACTTCTTCTTTATGAGCTAGAATGTCCTTGATGAGCATCATTTGGACATGAGCTTCATGCCTATTTGATATATGTGGAAGTTTGACTCCTAAATCTCCCATGTCTTTTCTGAACTTAGAGATCACCTTCTTTTGAGCTTTAGTGAGGAACCGTTGTGGAAATGGGAGCTTGTCATAAGGTGATTGTTCAACCGCATTAGCTTCTTCTAGGTGGACCTCCTTCAGTTGCGTGACAGCTTTCCCAATAACCGGTTTCTCAGCCTTGTGTCTAACCGGTTGCAAAACATTTTCCTCAACCTTCTTTATTGTTTGTATCGCAACCCTTTCCAAAATCTTGTGTTCAACCTTCTCCACAATATGTGCTTCAACCGTGGCAAGAACTTCTGTTCCATACAAGAGTCTTTCAAGCTCATCTAATTCTCTCTTATGATCACTTAACTCACTCTTAGAAGAAGTAGAGAGGATAGCATTGCAATACTCTTTAGGGTGTTGCTCTGATTTTCCTTGTAGAGATCCCATTGGAAGCTTGGAGGTTGAAGTCATAGAGGTAAACTGATTCTCCAAAGCCTTGAAGTTAGAAGCAAGGTTTGAGAATTTGTTGTTGAGATCATTGTAGCCTCCATCAACTTTGGTATGAAGGTTCTTTAGCTCATACCCAATGTGTTTCTCACTTCTAGTTTGAGACTCCAATATTTGTTTCAACATTTGTTCAGTGCTACTTTCTTGTGCGGCAGATGTAGAGGATCCGGCTTGTCCTTGTGTAGACTGATTTCCTTTAGGGGCGAAACCTTGAGAGTAGTTTTGTTTAGCTTGGTAACCACCTTGTTGGTTGTTGTTGTAGAAGGGCTTTTGTTGATAGTTGTTGTACTGAAAGTTAGGTTCCTTTTTGTACCATGTTCCATTAGCATTTACAAAGCACAATTCTTCTTGACCTTCTAGACCATCAACTTCATTAAGAACAGCAACCTCTTCTTTCTTTTGGTCACCAACATAGTTCACTTTCTCTTGTTTGTCTCTATTCATAAGAAGTAGATCCATCTTGTCTTGTAAAGCCTTCAACTCTCTCTTTGTGTTGGAGTCATCACCCCCACTGCATCTGTTGCTCCTATCATGCTCGTCACTGTAGACTGAATCACTCTGAACCATGTTCTCTACAAGCTCCTCAGCCTCTGTTTCACTTCTTCCTAAGAAGAATCCATTGCTGGCGGTATCAAGTCGGCTTCTATACTTTTGTAGGACACCTCTATAGAAAGTACTAAGTAGGCTCTCTTTGGTGAAGCCATGGTGTGGACATCTGTTTAAGTAGCTTCTGAACCTCTCATATGCTTCTCCAAAGCTTTCCATATTCTTTTGCTGGAACCCAGAGATTTCATTCCTAAGCTTGGCAGTCCTTGAAGTAGAGAAGAATTTGGTGAGGAAAGCTTTCTTGCATTCATCCCAAGTGGTGATAGAGTCACTTGAGATGTTCTTCTCCCATGTGTGAGCTTTGTCTCCCAAGGAAAATGGAAACAGTCTCAGCTTGAAAGCATCTTCCGAAACACCATTGGTTTTGGACAAACCACAGTATTTGTCAAATCTGTCCAAATGATCAAGTGGATCTTCCAAAGCAAGACCATGAAATTTGTTGTTCTCTATCATGTTGATCAAACCAGATTTGATCTCAAAGTTGTTGTTCTCTACAGCTGGTGCTGTAATGCCCATCCTGTTCCCATGGATATTAGGTTGATCATAGGTGCCAATGGCTCTAGTTTGTCGCTGTGGGTGTTGTGGCCGAAGGTTTGCAGCTCCTTGGCCAATGGCCTCTCCTTCTTGAGGCTGATTATGATGTTGTTCCATCACAAACCCCAATCTGTCTAGGTGAGCCTGTTGCTCTTCTTCTCTTCTTCTCCTTGTAATCTCCCTCTCAAGTGCTTTAATGTCTTCAACTGGTGGAACTAGGTTTGTTGGGCCTTTGCTCCTCAAGTTCATGCACCTGAGATACGAAAGGGCTAGGATAGAGTATCAGTAACTAGATATAATAAAAGTAAGACTTAGTCTCAAGCAAGGACCAAATCTCAATGTCAAAACAACTTAGAATTGGCAACGGCGCCAAATTTGAAATGGACTTTTTTCGGGTCCAATGTTTCAAATCAAAGTAGTATTTAAGATGTCAATCCATTTCTAAGCATTTTGAATCAAAGAGAATACAAGTTCATACTTAATCTAAGTGCAATCAAGCGATAAGATGTTTTTGGACTAAAATACTACTAAAATGTAAGTAAGAACAAAGCTTTGATTTGTTTTATGAGATGGGAGAATCCATGGGCTAAGGGAGTTGACCTTGGGTGATCAAGTTTCAATCTAAAGGTGGTATCTTTCAATCAATCTATCAACCTTAGGCTTAGACACAATCCTAAACAAACTCTATCTCTAGATGAATGTTCATTCACTAAGATAACTCAAGCATCAAATCTCTTTGGTTGAATATCATCAAAGCAATCATTAAAATCAAGTCTATTAGCCATCTTAACACCTTTAACAACAAATCTCTTTGGTAAAGAGTGTTAAAAGCTTAGGAGAGTTGGTTCAGACATTTCATCAAACACCTTTCGGGTATGAAATGTCTAGAGCTCAATTTTAGAGAGGCCAACTCTAAAATAGCATTAAGATCACTCAAGAAGCAAGGAATAAGAAGGATCTACAATAAAACACCCTAAATCTACACTTAATCACCCTAATCTTCCTTAACCCATGAATCTAAAGGTAACTACTCACTACTCTTCATGATAAATCCAAGAATCAAAGATGATTTGGTGTTAATCATGATTAGTAATCAAGATAGTCAAGCAAATTCAATAGAACAAGAAAAAAAAAGAAACTAAAGATTCAAGCTTTCTCTCTCAAGAGTTCTTGTGTTCTTCATACAAAACTAGATAGATCCCCCATTATTGTCTGAAAAGTAGTCATATATTACTAAAACTCGAGCTGGGGTTGACCCATAAAAACAGATATTTTTCTCCGTAGTGACCATAAAAGGTCGCTACAGGAGGTCACTACGCCTGTAGCGACCTGAAATGCCCGCTACGGGTGGCCGCTAGGACACTTAGACGATTTTTTCGCATTCTTGAACTCATAGCGACCTCATTATGCCGCTATGGAAGACCGCTACAGAAAGCGCTTCAACTATAGCGGTCTCTCTAACCCGCTACATACTCCCGCTACGGTACTTAGGCGCCTCAGCTCTATCTTCTGTAGCGACCATCGTTTGCCGCTACGCCTGGCCGCTAGGAATGTCATACTGATATGTGTGTAGTATTTTGATCATAAATCCCTCAATACAGCTCCAAACGACTTGAAACCACCTCCATTGTAAAGCTAACTCAAATTCCAGTGTCTCCACAAATATTGAGCTTCAGAAGAGATCTTTAAGGCCTTCATCCGTGTTCATCTTTCACTCTTTGGACTCAAAATCCCTCCAATGGTCCTCTAACTCATCCATGTTGCTCTCCAACACCTGATATGTACAAATGCAATGATATGCAACCTAAATGTGCCTAGATGATACTCTAAATTACCAAACCATGCAAGAATAAGAAGTTAAAAACATGTAAATTCACAAGATATCACCTATTAAAATAAAATTATTTATTTATATGATTTTATTATCATTGTATCTTATTATAGGAAAAAAAATTAAACATCGATCACAAAAGTTTATGTGAGACTTTTAACAGTTTTAGTAATTTATACTCGTTTTGAAAAATTCAAAATACATCATATACAAAACAAAATCGAAATTTTTAATATATGATCTCTTCATTATTTAAATTCATTAATTACTATATATATCATAATCACATTAGGTAATTCCATATGTTTTATTTAAGGAAATAATATATAATAAATAATCATCTTCCTTTAGTTAATATCATATGATATCATACTGTTGGTATTAAATGTTTCTAATGAGATATAAAAATCGAATTGGACCAACATGTTTTTCAATTTCAATGTGAAGCTGACACGTAAGATTAGTTAACTACCTAATTGATTGACACATAAGCAATGTGTCTTTTTTAATTATTACAAAATTGAGATTACATATTTTCAAATTTCATTCGGGATTCTTTAGTTCCAACAATCATTAACATTCGGTCTCTTCAATTCTTGAACTAAACTCTTCCGCATTTACTGAGTGTTGACCGTCACTATATAATAATGAATGTCAAATTGTAAACTACGACTGGATATTTTATTTTTTAAATTTGACTTGAAAAAATTGGCTATATGTATATCCAAGAGCTCCACTACGATTTTTATACAAATATATGTATATCTACAATTAAATATAAAGTTTTAAATGTATAAATTTATAGAATTATTATTTTAATACATAAATTTATTAATAAAATTACTTATAATTATTAAATTAAGAAAGAAATATAAAATCCTTATAAAAAGTACAACTTATCTGTAAAAAAATGTTTTATAAAAAAAAAGATATTATTTTTTTAAAATTTATGGAACATATAGTTGTAATTTTTTTTTTGTATTTTGTATTATGTAAAAAGTATTTTTCAAAAAGAAACATGTATTGTTGTTTTCTAGATTTACTTTGTACTCTCTCCGTTTCTGAATAATTGTCGCTTTGACACTTTTCACACAGATTAACAAAGTAGCAGAAATATATGTAAGTTGTTATTAATTACATCGTTCTGACCAATTTTATTTGAGATAAATAAAATTATGTACAAAACCAATGCAGTTTGCAATTAATTTTCAGCTGAAATTAAGTATAATTTGCATTGAAATTGTAAAATAACACTTTTTATGTAACAAGAAAAAAAAGCTAGAATGACAATTATTATGAAACAGAAGGAGTATTGAACAAAAAAGAAAAATAAACTAGTAATTAAAATAATATTAGAGTTAAACTAGTAATTAATTTATAAATAATGGTGAAACTACTTTTTTTTCTAAACAAAATAGATAAAATATCTATGAATATCTGTAAAAAAATATTTGCAAATTTCTAGATATATAAAAAAAAAACTGGATATACATATATTTTTTCGAAACACAAATCGAAAATCAAATTACAAAATTTGAGAATTAGGGTGATTTTTCGTGCAATGCCACCCACCCCTACGGTAAACATATAATATCTGATGAGTATCGACTTTTACGGTGGACAAAATGACTAAATCAAGAAAACCAAAAGAAGAAACATGATCTGATCACACGCTATTTAGATCGCGAGAGTCGTCGTAACCATCCAGAATCTAACAACCACCTTCCAATATATCAAGAACTAAGATACCATATACTTTGAGTAATCCTGACCATAGCCTCTAGATGAAACGTAACGACAGTGTGACTTGTGAGTGGAACAAGACTGACAAATCCAGATTACTGAGATAATTACATCCTCTTCATACGATGATGGTCCATGACACTTACTTATAAAGCTAACAATTTTATCATAAAACTTATACACGAACAATCCAAGAGAGATTTACATGAGTAATTAATTAATAAGAGTTCTTTTTTTTTTGTTTTAAGAAGGAAGAACCTTGTTGACAATGTCTTGACTAAGAGCAGAGATCTGAGAATCAAGAGCCTTAATGGTTTCTTTGGTTTAGATAATAAAACCGAGAATCGACTTATATCTGAAAAAAAAAATCAGATTCAGTCTGGTTTCGGTCAATTTTGTTCCGGTTCAGTTCACATTTTTTCGGTCAATTCGGCATGTTACAACACACTTTATTATATATGCAAAAAGGATTAACAACGCAATACGGTTATACAACAAACATACGCAGTACACAGCTTCAACTTCTTCACCAAGAGACCAACCCTTTTGTAATAGAAAGCGACCAGTCCATTGATCAAAGACAATAAAAATGGCAGTTCTCATTGTGTAACTCTATTCTCAGGTCAAAGCAACTGTTATGATTAATACCTATACGACGTTCAGTGTTTCTGTTGATGCCTCCTATTTCTCGTTCATATCTTCCTTGGTGGTCTTTGGAGAGCACGAAGCATTGCAGAGTTCACCTGTTTTCTCAATTTGGCATTCTCAACAAAGATCTCTCCTAATGTCTTCCTCAGCTCGTCCTCCATGATTCTTGTCTCGGTATGGATGCTGAGAGATTTATCAATGCCCTGAGCAGTTTCATCAAACCCGGCAAGCAGCTGAGCCTGAAAAATGGCCACCGTTACAGTGTTACAAGCAAGGTTTGTTTTAGCAATGCTTCACTAGTACAGCGAATAACTAACTACCCTACGCTAACAAATAGCTTTATCCCGATGCATGTATCAAGCAGCAGTGAAAAGCAACTCCTAGTAGAGGAAACCATGGATGTGATTGGGTTGGGAAACTGTGATTTAAAAAGGAGATAAAGCAGAGATGCAGTATTACCTCCTCAATTTGATCATCAGATATTGACAGCAAACGCAGAGCATCTGATACTGTAGTTGAGTCCTCTACCAGGCTACCATTTCCGTCTGTTGATAAATTCAAGTTGTACTCTTTAAGGCGGTCGTGGAGAATTCTGCAGTCACTAAGCAACTTTTTTCTAGCCGATGCTGAGTTCTCAAGTAGCTTTCTCTCATGTTCCAGCAGTTTCTGAAAAGTGCAACGTTCTTCCAGGCTCAGTTATCTCTCTTGTTTTCATACATACATAGTAAAAATCTACAAACCCATGGTGCTGTCATAGCCAGAAATTACCTCAGCTTCTGTTTTATCTGTCAAAGATTGAGTCAGCTTCTTTTCTAGCTCCACATGAGAACGCCTCAGAGATTTAACCTCTTTGACAAGAACTTTAATATCTGCTTTAGATTTTGCCTCTAATTCATTATATCGCCTGGAGAGATCCCCCAGTTGTTGTTTTCTGGCATCCAATTCTTTCCACAAAACATCTCTCTCGGAAATAGTTGGCTCTTCAGTGGGTTCTTCATGTGAGCTCCCATCCTGTTGTAATGATTTGAATCAGCCTGCTACGCGAACCAGCTTGGTTGCTAAAATAATTTTAATAGATATGAGACTATTTTAAATCATACCTCTCTCGATTTTAACTTCATTTCCATCTCGTAAGATTTTTGTCTAAGTTCTTCCATATCCCACTGCATCTGAGTACATCTTTCTCTCTCGGTCAAAATAGCTTGCTCCAAATTCTCTTTGCTTCTTTGCTTAGTAGTTTCAAGTTCCCCTTCTAAATCATTAACCTGACCAGAAAAACAAGATTACAACACTACCATTCGTTCTATAGAAAAAAAATGATAAGATACGGATACCAAAAAGAAAAGGAGCTTTCTTATTGTACCTTTTTGTTCAGGTAATCTTTCACGGCTATCTCTTGATTTAGTCTTGCTATAAGATCTTCCATATCTGTTTTTGCATTGACAAGTCTCTCATTCGTGGCTAACAGAGTCTTGTTCAATTTCTTACGCAGGTCCACTGGAAGAACTATTTGTGCACTACCCTGTCTCTCTGGGGTGCAAACAAGACCAGTTCCATGCGATACACCAGCACCTCGGTTCAGATCCAGGTGGCTTTCACTGCTTGAACTTAGGAGACCAGATGTTGAGGTCTCACCGGTGTGTAGAGAAAACCCGGCAGCACTTTCAACAGAAAGATTTCTATTATGCATAACTGAGTGAGCTGATGATTCTAATTCAGAGAGAAGTCGTGAGCCATTGTTACCAAGAAACACATCTTTAGAAGCGTTTCCATTATACACATCCTTCCCTTGGATATTATCGACATATCTTGAGCGGACTTTACGTTTGGAAAAGTCTTCAAGTTGCTCTAGAATAGTTTGGCTCATTGAAAGTCCCTCGTCAATGTTGGACATGCTAAAGTTAACGAGCTTCTCTATTGGATTTGTTACTTCTTCATCCAGAGTTAGATCTTCGGTACCAATTTCAGAAATATCATCCTGTCCTACACTTGGAGATCCAAGCTCAGATGTTTCATAAACAGTATCACTGCCATAGTCAGATGTGAGAGAAGAACTGCCGCCAGTCTGAAACAAGCTCAAACTTGGATGAACCATGGGTGACGAACTTGTGCTATCATTATTCGCATCAGAAGCATTCTGATCTACATCTTGGCATGCTGAAATGCAACATCACGGTAGAATTTAATAACAGTTAATAAAGTTTACCAAAGCACGGCTTAAGAGCATAATGTAATAGCTCATACCAGACCTAGCAGCAGCTTCTAGTTCAAGAAAGGATGCAACTACGACACTTCTTGCCAATTCTATATCGGATAATAGCTTCGTTATCCATTCCTCAAGAGAACACCTTCTCTGCAACAAGGTCACAGTTATCACTTGTGAAACAGATTTTTTGCATGAATAATTGTATGCTGGGTACATGGCTTTCCGTATATCTATACATCTGCCCTATTCGTGCTTACTCTTCGTTGGGCGAAGTTTAGAGAAAGGGGTTACACAAGTGACCTAATTCAGTTAGCGCCAAGAAAAATGCATACCTCTTCTAACACTGCTCTGCTTTTCATACGTAACAGCCCTTTGGGTGGAGCTGATGGAAAACTTTTTCTGGGAAATGCTTTTTTAAGCTGAGAGGAAAACATGAATGTGCATATCGTTGAGAAGTGAAGAAAAAAATGGAGAGTTGTATAAGGCAAATAAAATTCTTACATCAGTTAATAGCTTAAGAAAATCATTAAATCTTCTCAACACTCCTCGCATTGTGGTAACACCTTCCGGAGACTGCACACTTATCTGAACCCTGTAAAACTGTTCCTCTAAAATGTCAGGAATAATCTAATACATGCACAACAACAAAACTCTTCAACTACCAAAAAAAAAAAGAAGGCACACTCCAGTAGATAATTCAGGTAGAAGAGGAAGGAAACAATATATCATTATTCATGTTAAGAGTTTATTGATCCACAAACGTTCACGCTATATGGTTCAGCAAAAAAAAAAATGCTATAAACAAACACTAAAGATTATGAGCTTGCAAGAGATAAACCCAGGAGATTTGACTTACCACAACGGGATCTGAATGTTTAGACTTTGGAAGGACAGCCCAGGAGGGTATTGTAACACAATAACTCCATCCGGTTCGAGGGTCATGAGGCCAAACAGTATCTCCACCATTCTGCACAATAATAATCTCACTGCCTTAAAGTCTCCAACTTTACATATATCAAAAATGCAATTGATAGCCAAACAGAACCAACTATCCAAGGAGCATAACCAAAGTTTTAGCTACTCCTGATGTTCAACGAAACATAATTCACCAATTGCTTCAGCTAATTGTTAGGAGTTTCCCAATTACTTAGGGCTTTGATGGTAGCTTCTAGCTTGGGACTCACTCAAACCCCCCAAAAACGAATTCAAGCACGAAGCTCCCACAATAAAGTTCGAATACGCGGGAAACGTAAGAGCTAACCAATTTGCGCGGCGGAGGACTCCAATCCATCCCCAATGGAAGCGGCGACGTCCCGTCATGCCTGTGCTTCGGCGGACTCCGTCTCTGCATCATCTCCACCAAACTCTCTACCTACTCTCTATCTCCCTCTCCAGATTTCCGATCGTGAATCGAATATTCCGATCAAATTCCAATCGGAGAGAAGCGATCGAGCACTGATTCGCCCGATCCAGCTCGAAACGGAGATCTGAGCTTACGATCGAAGAGTAGGGTTTATGATGATCGTCAGATCGAGGTGGAATTGAGAGAGAGAGAAGAAACGGGGGAGATGGCGTCTCTCAGGGTCTTCTCTTCTTCCTCTGGTTGAAGAAATCCATGGACCACGGCGATTAACGGCGGTGTCGTCTACTTTAACGGAAAATCCAAGAGGATGACACGTCATTTGACGGAGGCGCGAAGCCTACCGTTACCGTGTATATACGTTGTATCCCCCACCTTCGGTTTGGCTCGTGAACCACGTTTTTTATTTTATTTTCGGTTTGGTTGGGTCAGCTCATTGGATTTTGTTTTGAGTTTGTAAATAAATTGGTAAACGATATTTTTTTCTGTTGTACATAACATCATGCATGTTTTCTTTCATATTTTTAAATTCTTACTCTTCAAACATATATATCTACAAAATTTAATAATTTGTTACTTTTTCTAAATGAACGAATATTTTATTTTGATTAATTTTATAAATTTACATTTACATTTACATGTTGAGAGGGAGACCTTCAAATATCAATGACAGGTTAAAAGCTAAGCTCTTCCCTTTGTCTCTGATTGATCATGCAATTCGTGTGCCTCTCTCGGTGGCATGCACGTATATCAATATAAAAACGTTAGGTTTCCACACTTTGGTAAAAATATTTTGTCACCTGAAAGAGTAAATTTTATATCTAGATATAAGTCAAATTAAGCTCGGTTCACAATTTCTCCACTAGTGTTTATATAAATGCAGTGGATAGTTGAAGACATATGCGTTGGATGATATATACCTCCATCGGATCTTGGATGATTGGTGTCCAAGCAACATATATAAACGACAATCGACTTTGTTGCAGCGGCACAAGATAAGGTGTGAATACTTCTCTCCCACAATAAAAAAAAAACTGTTCTCATGGTTAACTGAATAATGCTTAGGCTTTACGAGGTTAAGAAACAAATTATTTTGTCTTAGTACCTGAATGATAACCGATGTAAATCTGTTCATTTTGCAGAAAAAGTGTGTTCCATGGCATGAACAATGCGTAGCTAGATCACTTGTCCTCTCCTCACATCCATGGCGCTTTGATACTCTTTGAGGCAATTTTTAGACCTGATACAAAAATTATAATTCGTTTTGGTAGGATGAAAGTATGATTAGGCCATTCATTACATGATTAGGGCATATCTCTTGAGCTTTAGGGTAAGAAAACAAAATAGGGAATGGTTAGCTCCGAATTGAGTATTACTTTTTCGTTACTCATCATTCTTCCGTCTATTATATAATTTCCTTAGCACAAATCTCATGCAAAAACTATAATAATATTAATCTGAAGGATATGGGCAGTCAGTGTAGTGTTAAGACACATAGTATGAAATGTTTTAAAAATAATAAAGAGATAAAACACCTTGCAAGTAAACACCTTGAAATCTTAGATACATTGACCAACCAAATACAAGCAATTAATAAGTAAAATACATTGCCAAAAGTGTATAGATATATACTAACTATACTGTTGTTTATTTGGTAATTGTGTTTCCATATTCTTATGAAATCTAGGACTATATCTTTACTAATTAAGGCTGCAAGAGACTTAAAGCATAAGCAACGACTATATAAATCTGATTGACTCTTTTCTCATTCAAAACACACAAAATCACAACAACAATGACGTTTGCTCTTAGGTATTTTGTTGTCTTTCTTCTTCTGTCTATGGTCACTCAAGGTAATGTATAATCGAATCTCTATAGACTTTTTTCATGTATGATGTATCCCATAAGTTTCATGCCTTTTATCTTAATCCAGGACTGTGCGGCTGCTCTTTCGCTAACATCCAGATCGGAGGGGCGAGGACGGGGAGAGTAATCTCCGGAGAACCGGAGTGGAAAATATCGGTGATCAACACGTGCTCCCAACCTCAGTTGCACGTGACTCTCTCTTGCGGAGGTTTTGCTCCCGTGAAGCCTGTTGAACCGTGGCTACTGCTCCCAAGAGGAAACACATGTCTTCTGATTAACGGAAACGCTATAGCAGCTGGCGGCACCGCTCAGTTTACTTATGCCGGCGAGCCTTACTTCTTCAAACCCGTAAGCTCCAGGGTCGGCTAAAGTTTCAACCATTAATTTATGTAACAAGAAACATGATTTATGTAACAAGAAACATGTCTATGATCCTATGAACAAGGCTATTAGGTTTCATGTGTCTCAAGCAATATGAGTTATCTCTTTTTTTTTTGCCAATAAAATTGATGTGAGCATCTTTCTGTAAAAATTTGAGAAATTGAGAGGGCTAAATATACCTATTGGGCCTAGATAAACTTACTTATTGGGCCTATATCAATTATTCTGTATGTGTTTTTTCTTAAATCGATTTTTCATATTCACATATTATAAAAGGAAAAAATTACTCATTTTGTTTCTGAAAATCTTGTTATACAACTTTTAGTATTAATGTTAATTACAAAAATGTCATTTTAAAATTTAAATGCAACTTTTAGTTTAATGTTAATTACAAATACATTGATTTTATAAATAATTTTATTTATCTAAAATACTACATTATACTTATTGGGGCCAATATCAAAATATTCTGTGAGTTTTTTTTTTCCTTATAGATATTTATTTCGTATATATATATTGAAAAGAAAAAGAAAAACTAATAATTCTCTATCTTTCCAGTTTCCAGCAAACACACACAACGAAGACTTTCGCTTTGGTCGGAATACAATACCGTTTGCTTATTACAGCAAACAAACAAATGTGTATTTTTTTACTATTATTTATTTTATTCTTGGATTAGGGTTCACTCCACCTATGGAAAGAGTCGTGTCGTGTTCCCTTTGAAGTGTCAACATAAAAGCTTCTCCTTCTTATTCTCTGTTTCATTCCTCTGCTTCATCATCAAACTTCAATCTTACACGTTTATTAATTGTTTTCTATATCGGGAAAGTAGTTTGAAAATGGGAAAACCGGCGACGAAGAAGAAAACTCCGGTGACGGCAAAGGATGCTTCCGGCGGCGGAAAAACCAACCATCGTTCGACTTCGAGAGCCTTCGACGAAGACATGGAGATATTCATCAGCAGAGCACTCGAGCTCAAAGAAGAAGGGAACAAGCTCTTCCAAAAACGCGACAACGAAGGAGCGATGTTAAGCTTCGACAAGGCCGTTAAGCTGTTGCCTAAGGAACACATCGATGTAGCGTATCTTAGAACGAGCATGGCTTCTTGCTACATGCGAATGGGTTTAGGTGAGTATCCAAACGCTATAAACGAATGTAATTTGGCTCTCGAGGCTTCTCCTAGGTACAGTAAGGCTCTAGTGCGACGGTCTAGGTGTTACGAGGCTTTGAACAAGCTAGATTACGCGTTTAGGGATGCTAGGATTGTGCTGAACATGGAGCCGGAGAACGCGTCTGCGAATGAAGTGTTTGAGAGGGTGAAGAAGGCGTTGGTGGAGAAAGGTGTTGATGTTGATGAGATGGAGAAGAGCTTTGTTAATGTGCAGCCTCTTGGCCCAGCGAGTTTAAAGAAGGTTGTTAAGGAGAGCAAGAAGAAGAAGAAGAGTGGTGTTGAGAGTCCAAAGATTGTCAAGAGAGACGAAGGAGAGAGCAAGGAGAAGAGCGATAAAAAGTCTGAGATTGATGCAAAGATTGGTGGTAATAAAGAAGAAAAGAAACCTAAACTCAAGAAACAGAAGAAGAGAAATGGTAACAAGGCAGGAGGAGAAGAGAGGAAGATGGAAGATGATAAGGTTGTTGTCATGGACAAAGAGGTCATTGCCTCTGAGTTTTTCGAACAGTCAACAGTTACTAGAACGGTTAAGTTGGTACATGGAGATGATATCAGGTGGGCACAGTTACCGCTAGATTCCAGCGTTAGACTCGTAAGAGATGTGATCAAAGATCGTTTCCCTTCTCTCAGAGGTTTCTTGATCAAGTACAAGGATCCAGAAGGTGATTTAGTCACCATCACTGCAACGAATGAACTGAATCTAGCTGCTTCTAACAATGACAAACTCGGTTCCTTAAGAATATATATAGCTGAAGTTCACCCTGATCAAGAACCAACCTATGATGGCATGAAGGTTGAATCTGACAAAGCATCCACCTCCTTTGAGAACTGGATCTTCCAGTTTGCGCAGATGTTCAAGAACCATGTAGGGTTTGATTCCGATTCTTACTTGGACCTCCACGACCTAGGGATGAAGCTCTACACAGAAGCGATGGAGGAAGCAGTAACTGGCGAAGACGCTCAAAAGCTTTTCGAAATAGCAGCTGATAAGTTCCGAGAAATGGGTGCGCTAGCTATGTTCAACTGGGGTAACGTCCATATGTCAAAGGCGAGGAAGCAAGTCTACTTTCCAGAAGACGCTTCAACAGAAGCTGTAATAGAAGCTGCGTTTGTGTGGACACTGAACGAGTACAACAAAGCTGCGGAGAAGTATGAGGAAGCTCTCAAGATTAAACCTGACTTCTACGAAGCTCTCATTGCGCTTGGTCAAGAACAGTTCGAACACGCAAAGCTTTTGTGGTATCATGCTCTCAAAAGGAAGGTGGATATAGAGAGTGAGGTGTCTAAGGAGGTTCTTATGCTGTACAACAAAGCTGAGGATAGCATGGAGAAGGGTATGCAGATATGGGAAGAGATGGAAGAGGGTCGTCTAAACGGAATCTCAAAGTATGATAAAGAGAAGTCACTGCTGCATAAGATGGAGTTGTTTAGTGAAGAACAGACGGCTAATATGAGTTCTCAGATTAATCTCTTGTGGGGCTCCTTGCTGTATGAACGCTCTATAGTGGAGTATAAGCTTGGGTTGCTAACTTGGGAGGAATGTTTGGAGGTTGCGGTTGAGAAGTTTGAACTAGCTGGAGCTTCTTCAACTGATGTAGCTGTGATGGTGAAGAGTCATTGTTCAAGCGAGAGTGCACTTGAAGGTATGGGGTTCAAGATTGATGAGATAGTACAGGCGTGGAATGAGATGTATGATGCCAAGCGATGGCAGACCGGTGTCCCTTCTTTCCGGTTAGAACCGATGTTCCGGAGACGAGCTCCAAAACTGCATGATATCTTGGAGAATGTGTTTTCTGGATCTGGTTGATGAAACATTCTTCTCAGTATGTATCAGTAGGTAAGTAAGTAAGTAGTAACTCATATCTGCTTCACATAATCCTGATGGAAAGCTAATCTTTTGATTTGTTCAACAATGTATTGCAGGTCACTTTGTTTGTTTGGGAGTGGTGTTCATTTTTATCTCCTCCCTTTTGGTTTGGTTTAGTCTCATATTTCAAAAGAACACTATAATTTTTTCTATGGATATTGATCTCCACGGGATATATACTCTTGGCCTCTGCGATAATCATGTGGTAGGCTGAGACTGATTAGGATTCAGTCTAGAGAAGAAGGTTTTTAGATGGTGATACTTCTCTTCTCTTCTGATTTGATACAACATATTGGTTAATATGTTCTTTGTTTGTTTTGTTTGTTTTTTGTAACATAGCTCTGTAATCATTTTTTTATTAGTTGTTGATTTTGGATTAGTGTGTTAAATGTGTTTGTTGTTGTGTGAATGTTTGTTGTACCCTGACTTCAGATTGTTTTATTTTAAAAAAAAAATTGAATAAAAAGGTATTTCTCAGATTAAAATCAATGGTCAAGTCCAATAACGGGGATTAGCAAGAGGTCACAACTATACAAAACTGTAAAGTTGCCTAAAGCTGCTACCTCTTGCTTTCATTTATACAAAAACTTAATTTCTGGTCATTTATATGTCAGGACCGGTACTGGCTGCTTGCACTTATACAAAACTATTTTTTTGTTTGAGATAAAGATTTAACTGCGATGAATATTGTTTGATACTAATGAACCATAGCAATTTACAAAGAAAAAAACCGACCAAGCGTTCATTACTAGACGCAAAAACCAACTTCCAAGAACTATACTTTATATACACACATAAACATAGATTTTAAGCTGATACAAACATGATTAAGCTCTACAAATCCAATTTTATAGGCAAACCGATAGACCTATACATATTGTAATTAGTACGATCACATAACCGGAGGAGAAACCATGTCTTTCATATCCGGAGAAGCAAGCATCATCCTCTGGTTAACCAGAATGTCACCTACGACTTCCCAGTCCTGAGTTTGGTAGATAGAGGATATGAGACTGATTAAATTGTGCAAGAAACAAAACTATATATATATTATGAGGAAACGCAAATCTTGTTATTACCGTTTACGTTTGCTCTTGGAGAGAGTAGATGATGTGGAAGAGCTGCTGTTCCAGTTTCTTTTCCTCTGGTTGATAAACCAATTGTTAATCTGCTTCAACTGTAAACCGGTTTCTTCCACAAGCCTTGCCTTATCTTCCTCCTACAAAAAAATTCAAAAACCAACTAAAAAAAAAACCTTTTAGAAAGTTGTAAGAAAATGTCTTGGCTGAGGCTTTTACAGTTGGGTATGGCCATTTGGAGTGAGTCCGCCACCACTCTTTGAGCACAGACGTTGTGTCTCCAGGCAACTTCCCAGCCCTTCTCTTCCTCATTATCTCCTCTCTTATGTCCACAATCTTCTCTTTGAAACCCTATAAAAATACGAGCACACATGACATGATATAACACAAATGTGTTCTAGTTTAATTTAATGTAATATCGCAACTACCTGTTTAAGCTCATGCTTCAGTTCCTTCTTCACACGCTCCACCAAGGATCTCTCCCGCTCGGTTGGAACAAGAGGCCCGAATCCCATCATGCAATCTGAACCGTCCAAACTTCCATCAAACATGTTCACCTCGCTCTCTACTACTTGATTATCATCTTCATCATCATCAGACATTGTCTTGCCGTTACTTTCACTCGGTGAAACTCCTGCAGCCCACAAACAACACAAAATCACAAAGACATACAATACAGCGAGAAGGTGAGACCATACATACCCGTTATGGATTGTAGTGACTGCTCAATCTCCCAACAAGCCGTAATGGCTTCTAACGCATGGACACAGACGTGGTGTTGGAGTTGTTCTTTAAACGAACATAACACCACAACGTAATGTGACTGCATCATCATAAAACAAGCCATAAGACATACAAAACAGAGTATGACAAAAAAAAAGGAAGCTCCTTTTATCCAACTTACCATGAAATGATCAAGCTCCTTGTTGTCCATACCCACACCGAGAGAGGAGTACTTTGCGGCTACGGTGTGTAACTGGCTGAGCTGGGCATCGATCCTCGGAATCTGGTCAACGGGAGTAGCGACACTAAGGCAAGCCACGTGGGCTGCCAGAAGCTGCTCGTACATGGGATGTTTCAAAATCGCAGCTTTGTCGCTAGCGCTCTTCCAATCTTCAACACCATCGGCGTTGACTTCAGGATTGACTTCTTCCGTGTTTTCGACCTCCGTGTGGAATGAGAGCCACCGTCGGTTCGTAGCAGCAGCAGCGGGACTGTCTCCGTCGCGATGCGGATGGGTAAACTCGGAGTCGGTTGTGGCTGTGGTGGGAGGGAGGTGGAGGAAACTGGCGGTGAGGAGAGACGGTTGGTGTGATTGATCGGAGGAGTAGTGTCGGAGAGGAAGGTCTTCCTGCGGAGGAAGGAGGTGGGAGCTGTTAAACGACATTGTTTTCTTGCGTTTTGGGGATTGGAGAAAAAAATACTATTTTTCTCTTTCCCCTAGGAGTTATTATTCGTCCAGACCAACCGTGTCTTAATTAACCATAAATGTCTGAAACCGTGTTCTTTCTTTATTTTTTTGTCAACTGCTAATAATTTGAAAATATACTACTTTACTTTCTCAGTTGCTTCTCGTTTTGGATATTTTAGCATATATGTAATATTATATTTTTTTCTTTTAATCTTATAATGTAAGTAGCTTTAGCTAAAATCACAAAAATTAAGAAAATTATTATGTTTTAAAAAGTATTGTATAATAAATATGTTAGATATAATTTAGCCAATCAAAAATAAATATATTTAATTTGATTGGTTACATTATATTCAATAAATGTAAAAATTACTTAGAAATATAAAAACTACTTACATTTTGAAACAAAATTTTTTTTCTAAAACTATTTACAATATGAAACGGAAGGAGTATCAAATATAGTTTTTCCTTTAAAAATCCATTTTCCCTCAAATTACATGTTTTATGACATTTATAAACAATAAGTACCATCTAACTTTTGTGTATTTATCTGCAATAGTAATAAATAACTTTGGATCTATACAAAAGACCGACAAAATTAGGTGATCACAAGTTGTCATTTGTTTTTCTTTTATATTCATGGACACGCCGACGAACCACCAATAACACTACACCTCACAAGTTTTAAATAAAATATTGAAAAATTAAATACTAGAATAATCGTGGACAAATGAGGTGGATAGAGAGATCTCTCTTGTCTTGGATTAGTTGAGCAGAAACAAGGGATTTATCCTTCTAATTTTAAAAATAAAGTTGAAATTCGAAGACACAAAAGTCTACTAGTTGTCCTACTTTTTCCTCAAACAACGCTTTAGCTACAAGGAATCGGGTAGAAAAGAGAGAGAACAAAACACTAAAGAACTTAACATTCACTTTCTTCTTAAAAAAAAATAATCAAGAAGTAATGAGCGTTTTACCCAGAAAGAAACAAGAATGATGGGAAGAGACAATATACAATCACTTTCTTTGTTAAAGTCTCTGCCTCCCTTCTTGGTCGTAACTCAAATCGAGATAGAAATTTTGGCACCTAGCTAGTTCCATACAATAACTCGTCCTCGGATGGCGTTATGTTGAGATCAGGTAAGAAGAATAAGCTCTCCGAGGTAGCGGTCTTGCCCTCCATTCTGCAAGGTTTTGATTCGCCTTGTGATTTACGAATCAGATCAACAGGAGTCTCGTTCTTGACATGGCCTGAGTTCAAGTCAAGCTGATACAAGAAAACATAATTCAGTTAAGACCAACAGAGAGAGAGAGGATATGGAAGATTACAAGACTAAAAAAACTGGTTAGGGAGAGTATCAAATTTCTCAAAAATTCTTACCTTAATCCTCTTCAACCTTTGGTTCATTACGTTTTGTTGGTCGAATGTTGCTCGGAGACTTGCAATCTCCTGTAGAAGATAACCCGATTTGTTAGAAATACGAGAAAGTATATATATATATATATATATATATATATATATATATATATATATTTATTGATAAAACAAAGGTTAGAAAAAGAGAAAGTACCTTTTCAAGGTGGAGTCTTTCCTTCAACTTCAAGTTCTCTTCGTGTTTAAGCTCAGAAGTTGACTGCCAAATATTAAAAAAAAACTCAGCTCAGTATTAAAGTGTAATTTGTAAATTCAAGAGAGTTTTTTTTTTAATACCTTCTTGTTCTTCAATCTCTTGGGAAAACAACTGGTGATTTCGTTAGTGGGGAAAGCCTGCAAAAACAAAATAAGAAAATATACTGATTCAGAAAATTTAAAATGCCAAATCTTCCAAATTGAAGGTGTTACTATCAATGAAGACAATGATATGCTGACGAATAAGGACAACTGTTTATAGATCTTTCACTTTTCCTATAATCAAACCCAAAGATCTTATTTAACATACTTGTAAAGTTTGTTTTCCCACAATAGAAAATTTCAAACAAAAAAAAAAGTCAGGAAAATCAGAAAGACAGTAAAACTACTAAAATGGATGTGAAAATCCCTGCGTCATCAATCGTCATCATTCTTTTAAGATCACGTGATCCTAATCTCTCCGACAGGATTTAACTCGCCTCCCACCTTTTCACCCAAAACGGTATCGTTTCACGCATCAAAACGTAAAGCGAACGTGCACGTTTGACCAACTTGCTGTACTAACCCCATAATAAAAATCCTAAAGAAGCTTTATATTATTCCTCGAGACAAAATTTAAAACTCGGCCGGTTCATAAAATCACCTCTAAACCGGCCAATTATGAGACGCTCCACAAGGTGAGATCCGCTTGAAAACTCCGGTTCAAACCGGAGCGTTAAACTAATCGAGAAGATTAACCGTCCAACCACCAGATCTTATTAAGCTTTGCCATAGAATATTGTCAAGAACGAAAAAAAGGAAAATAAACTAAAAAATGCTTTTGACTTTTGGAAACGGAAGAGTTAGTTTGAAAATAAACCTAGAGCTAGAGAAAATAAGGTGGTGGCTCCGCCGTAAACGCCGAGGGAGGTCCGACCCGTCTCCGTCGGCTTGAAAGAGATGACGTCATCATAGAATTACGAATCGTGTGAATCATGAAGAAGGGATGATACAGAGACGAGGAGAACGACTTACTAACACACGACGGACGTGTATCGCCGGAGAAGAAAGTTTGGAGGAGGAGGAGAAAGTACCTTAGATCCGGATCCTGCAGACGTGGAGCAGCTAGCTTGGCGACTGGTGTCCTCGGCGGAGGGAGATGCAGAGGCGCCGCCACTTCCAGATCCGCCGCTCCAGGAGAGCGGCGTCTTCGGACTACCTCTAACCGAATCCACACCCTTCTTCAACGTAACGCCGCCGCCAAATCTTGAGGACCGTGACCTCCGTTGACGGATTCCCCACCGGAGATTCGTCTCCGGATTCTCCGCAGCTACCGTCCCCGCGTGCTTCAGCCGTAAAAGAAGCTCTACGACCATCTGGTCGTCCGTCATCGCCGCCGCCACCCACTCATCCTTAACCGTCGTCATCTTAGCTGCTGCCGATGTAACAACCTTCTTCATTGAAGCTTCACCAATCAAAGGGAATCAGATATGCAAGAGAATGAAGGGGGAAGTTACAGAAGAGAGAGAGAGAAGGAGGAAGTTGAAGTATCGAAACAGAGAAGAAAAAGAGAGATGTATGGTGTTGTTATATACGAGGCTCACTCTATTATTATTCGTCTCTTTTTTTTTCTTTCTTTATTGTATTTTTCGAAACATAAATTGTTTTTTACATTTTAGCAAATGCAAGATGCAGATTTGGATTTAACTTTGAGATAATAAGTAGTTAATTAACATGGCTAGGAAAGTGTATATCTAATTATTTCTTATATTTATATGTAAAGATTCTCTATAACATTTTTTGCAATTGGGTTAATCTTTCTTCTTTTTTTGTCTCACTATTAGGGCACCTTGCTGTTTTATGGATTTAAAACATTTTTTATTATTATTATATGCAAAGGAACAAAAAAACTGATGTGGCTACTGACTTATTGGGGATTTATCATTTAACACGTAATGTTCAACCAATGAACAATCGACAGCTGCCTAGTGCCAACCAGCCCCGTTAACACCGTCAATTTTTTTTGATACGGAAGTAAAAAGACAAGGCAAGTAGTTTAACTTAGAGATAAATAAATTATAAGTTTCTATCAATCATATTAAATTACCTTATGTTATTTTGTGAAAATCGAATGCAGATTCTTTTAAAATTACCTTATGTAAAGTTATGGGCTATAGAGGGTCATGGTGGGCCGCCCAACCATGAGAGCTGGTATCTTGCAACTTGGCATGTAATTGATGACAACCTATAAAATTTATAATTTGTTCACAATGATAAATCTAAGATCGATGACCGTTTTTAAAAATCCCAAATGGATCAAGCGTGCATTATTAAAAATCACTAATCAGAAAAGACTTAAAAATCTGTTTCTTTGCGTGTGATAGTTTAAAACGTATAAACACTGTTTCTTTGCGTGTGATAAGAGACACACTTTCAAGTTTCAAACGTGAATAGTTTATGTAACAAGTTAAACAATTGAGGGAAGCATTAACCAGTTTTATATCTTGAGTTATTGTAAAGCAGATCCATAAGAATGTCACAATATCAAGGTCTTCGTATCGCTTAGATTGATATCAGGGATGAATAGAATACTTTGAACAACCATGGAAAAAAAGACAAATAAAACTTAAATTTCAATTAATATAAAGATGGAAATACTGATCTTACATCGAAAGATCAAAGTAATACAGAAACTGCAATCTGCATATTGCCAGAAAGATACATACATATCTCTGATACTTTGCCTACGGTGAGAAACAACAAGAGACACAACAGAAGAAAGACGAACTTAAAAGTAAACCGGCAACTAACACAGGAGATACCAAAAGACACAATTAAAAAAAAAGAAAGCCTATGAACAAGTACTCTATACAAACACTAAACTCGAAGAGAAACTAAGGCCTGTTAAGAAGATATTTCGACCTTGCCCCTTGAAAAAATAAGGGAAGATACAAAACGGTTTCATAACTGAAGATGCTGTTTCTTCACCTTCTCGATTTCATCCGTCTGTAGATGATTTATTTGAAAGATTCGATCCGAAAATGGAACAGTTTTGGACAACAGTGGAACATCGGCCGTACGCGGGTCACGCGATGTTTAGGCGGAGCATCCTGATGATTTCGTTGGTAGCGTCGGCGGCTTGGAACAAAGAGACGCTCTTCTTTGCAGCGAAAAAGGCTGGAAGAGGGACGTCGCTTGGAGGAGGAGACGTCATGGTCACGGGACCGGCGTAAAACGGGACGGTCTTTGCTTTGCGGACGGGTAAACGGATCTGACTCGGAACCATTCCTGGATCCGGTCCGATCCTACGAGTAGAGACAAGATCTGTCTTTTCTACGACCAGATCTGTTGTCTTCTTAGGGATCTCCTCGCCGCGCTTCAGGATTCTAACCTGACCAGCGACGACGCTGTTGTTGTTGTTGTTGGGGCGCGTCGTCACCGTTCCCTTTGGAAGCGGCGGGGCTACAGGGGGAGATGGGGAGGTTTGTTTTCGCGGCGGGCTGCGGCGCGTGCGGTTTGAAACCGGTTTTTTCTGCCTGTTGGGACATGCGCTGGGGTTACGTGGATGTTTCATGTGAGATAAAGGATGCTTCAAGCAGTCCTGGGGATTTAGAACAGCGACGCCCATGGTTACTGGGAAGGGCAGATTGTCTCGGGGAGATTAGAAGGAAGAAGAGGAAAGATGATAATTTAGAAGGAGATGGAATACATGTGTGGTGGATGATGAAGAGGACGAACATGGTTTTATAACACGATGCCCCAGCGTGTCCGAAACAGCTTGTAGTTAGTTTTTTAGCCTACTCTCGCTTAACGTCCGTGATTCCACGCGCTAAGTTGTTTGCCTTTTTCTTTTCTTTTCTTTTTCTTAAAAACTGTTTCCCGTTATAATTGTTTATTTTATTCATTTCCTTTTTACGAAGGAAACTGATTAATCACGGTAAGGTATATTTTCCTTATCGATTCAATAGTATGGGTCTTTGATATATGGTACTAATGTTCTGATTTATCTAAAACATAACAAGATAAACCACGACATAAACGATTTATGTTTTATTATAAAGGTTATTGTGCTATTGTAATTATTTACGATCCATCCAAACCTATCAATTATACAAATTTTATAAAGTAGCTTTCCCTGACCTTATCAAACTGCGCATATGTCGATTTTTATTTGTCACAATTTGAATAGGAACATATCTCACCCATTAAGTAAACTTTACATTATTCCCATATACCATGCATCTAAAGTAAACGCTAATTATCTTATATAAATTGTGGTCCCTCAAACGCTTTTGACTCATTTGTATTTATTACTAGTATTTAGATTTTAGATCATATAAACTTCAATTAACCTAGCAATTAGTTAATTTTTGATAACGCTGCCACTTTAAAATCAATGTATTCAAACATCTGTACTGAAGTGTTTGTTTGTTTTATTTGACATACAGAATGATTTAGTCATATAATTTAAAACCCTACTATTTGACATCATATAGTTCGCAGATTCCTCCATCTATTTGAATGAAATAGTATTATAGTATATGTGGACTATAATCTATTAAAATTCAGATATTTCCTAGGTGGATCAAGATTTATATATATTTAAATTAAGAACCAACTATAATTATTTGTGTTGAGAATAGGTAAAAGACAACATCATTTGAAAGAAGTGGTCGACCAGAATCCTTTTATTTTACTATATTTTTGTTATTCAACTTTATAACGTGAAAGAAGAAGCGCGTGAAAATGAAGTTGTTACTTTCGAGGGTCGAGAGAGGAACCCACGACGAGACGACCTCACCTTACCGAAACCCAAGCTATCACTCTTGCGCGTTTGTGGGACCCACCACGCTCTCCACCTAATATCTATCTCATCTTCCCTCTGTTACTGCCTAACTCACCCTTCATTTTTCAATTTATTTACTCTACTGCCACACCCACTTGTCCATTTACTTTGACCACGTCATTAGTATCTTTATTGTTACAATCGTTATAATAAACTTTAGATTACTACTACACTACCTCGTGATCTTTCGTGTTATTTTATAATCTCTGTGCTCTTAACTTTTTTTTTTTTTAAATGGGAATAGAAAAAACAGAATTGTGACATTTGGAGGCTAGTGGGGGCATATATGGTAATTAATTAATATCATAATAAAGGTCATGTTTTCATATTGATGACGCAGAAAAGAAGGCAGAGTCCATGTGTTGGAGTCTGGGAGGACGTGTTAATCAATTAGAAAAAAACACGTATGACAAAATGAATGGCGTGTAGTTTTGTGCGAGTGATTTCGGAATTAGTCAATTGAGGCGACTCAACTTTGGCCGGCCCAAATTATTATTTTAAAAGTATTATTGATCGTATTTAGTTATTTATTTATTGTGGGGGTCTGTCCATGATTTTTAAGAAGATTTTGAATTGGTGATTTCGGATAGAAGTTTAAACCGGTTTAAACTGAAAATATATAATTCAAACCCGTACAAACCGGGTTACAAACAAGCTGTCATAAAAAAAAAATTGTAACTTTTATTGCATTGTTGAACTCATCTTATATCCGATTAGCAAATGTCACTTGTTTCACATAGATGAGACATTACAATTCTTATTAATCAAAATCAATAACCAATGATGTGAAACAACATATAGAAGATGTAGACAATAACTTTGGCAAGATACATTATACCATTACAATCTCTTTAACTAATCATCTTCTCAAATGCGCCAAAGATGCATATGGATTATAAAAACCTATGAATGAGAGACATAATTTGCATCAAAAATATCATTTTTCGAACCACATATATATATTACAATCTGTCAAGATTATGTTGGCTGTCTTATATATTTCCAAAAACCTCACCAATATTCCTCTCTCTCTCTCTCTCTCTCTCTCTCTCAAGCCTCACCACACACCAACAACCAAACCAAGAAGAAAAATAAAACAATTGGCAGAATAGTCTTAACCACTCTACCAATTTGAAACTGAAGAAAGGTTGTATACATTAATAAACACACCTCTGAAGAATAAATACTCAAGGAGGATTCCAAAGGGGGCTAGTAAGTTAGTTCAATGCCTCAGGAGCTCCGCTTGTGTCTCTGTCATGTTCTTGTGCGGCTGAGGACGAACCGTTCTCTGTGCTTACTATATCACTGCTTTGCTGTTCTCCCGCTGTATTTGGAACACCTTTCTGTTTCAGATACACCTCCAGAGGAAACGTTGCAGCTTGCAGAAGACTCATCATGCTCACTCTAGAAGCTGGGTCTGAGTTTAAGTCAATGTTCCCCCCTGCCGCTGGCAGTTCAACCGCTGGAATGCTCTCAGCTTCTGTCTCCTCTCTGCACTGATCTGACTGCGCCTGCTGGCTTGCCTGCCCTGCTTCTCCTCTGTTTCGCTTCCGCATCATGAGCGTCTTGAACCGCCTCTTCACCGCCTCACACACAGTGCAAGTGCATGACGGCTTGTGTTTGCCTTTCCCACTCGGCGGCTGGCTGCAGACAATGCACGAACAGCCAGCTCGGTGTCTTGGGTGCTTGGTCGTGGCTGCAACCTCGGTTTCTCCTTGTTCACCTGTAGTGGTGATGGCTGCATTTGCTAAAGTGTCTAGAGCAGAGGCCTCCTCCTGGTTTGATGATGCCAGTCTCCTCCTTTTGAACTCTGTGCAAATGAAACTTTAGTTTCTAATGTAAAAAAAAAAGTTTCTAATGAAGCATACTGATCATTACCTTTGCTTAGCCGGAGAAGTGTATCCTGTTCTCTTGGGGTGAGTTCATCAGGTGCAGAACATGAAGACCTGTAGATAAAAAAACAGCAAGTCATATTATTTGTCTCAGTGAGGAGTCATGTGCAATGTCCTGTAGGTTAAGCACATGAACATGTATGCAGTCTCGTTTACCTGCCAGGATCCAAGACATTATCCGAGCACAACCATTTTGGTGGAAGAAGAGTATCCACAGGAAGCCGTCGCCATTTAGCACAAGCATCACACTGAACCCATTGCTCTTGTTCCCTGAGAATCCAAGGATCACATATTAGAGCCAAATAGTGTTCTAAAACTCGGTATAGCTGAGCCTAGGCGTCCCACTAGTCGGCAAATCGGACATGCAAAACAATTTTTCTAGAACATTTTTTTTAAAATATTGGTCTAGGCATTTAAAAAATCGGTCTAGACACCGACCTAATCAATAATCTAATATAAACCGCCTAACGATTTATTCCAAATAATTCATTCAAAGTGTGATTTAACATCTTCTGATCCTATCATTACACAGTACATGAGGCCTCACCCTGTTTGACGTGACACAAACACTGTCCTCTTCCCAAAAACTGGTGGTTCCTGAGTACCATCAAGTAAATAATTTCAGAAACTACAGTGCAAAGATCCAGCTGCTTTTGTGAAAAACAGGTAGACTCTATCAACTCACATCGTATTCTTCAAAATCGTGATCTTCAACTGTACATATGCTCGGTTTAGCAGACTGAGGAGGCCGCAGCAGTTCCTGCGCCTCCTCCCAGGTTAATCTCAGTTCCAGAACATCTACGCTATCAATGAGCAGTCGCTTGCTCTTAGTGCCAATGTTTCGAACACGTTTCCTAGCAGAGATTAGCGACGGCTGAAGCATTAAGCCGTCCTTTGACATGTCGTCAGACTTGTCAAGTTTAGACCAGTTGATATCACCACATCCCGAACTCAAGTTGTTGGAAAACATGTTCAGATTGGGTTCACTGCTTCCCTTGAACATCTGAAGAAACCACAGAAAAAAACGTTTCACTCAATGCATCATAATGATAAGAGCACCAGAAAGCATACTTTTAGTTCAATACTCTTCACAGTACAGTTGCTTATCATTACAACATGAGACTGGCATGCTTTTTACCTGTGCTGCTGTAGAGTTTGTCGCTTTACGGTATCCCATTACGAGTTTTCCTTCAGGTTCTGTGCGGCTGAACGTTACTGCAGATATCAAAAAAAAAATTCAAAACATCAGAAGTAATAAAAAAAGTACCAAGAACACACAACACATGATCGAAAACGCTTAATGCCAATGTTTGATTTAGTCATACCAGGTAGGCTTGCTGGTTCGGTTAGTTCGGTTGAGCATATATCTTATAGAATTAACCCAAAATAAAGTTTGGTTCGCTTCGGCATTTGGTTAGCTCCGTTTTTGAAAATTCCACCGAAGTTTTTGATTTCGGTAGATTTTGGTTTAATTTTGTTAAAGATCCAGATAAGTTCGGTTAATTTCAGGTAAATTTGGTTAGTTTAGCTTGAAAATTTGGTTAGTTTTGTTAGTTCGGTTCAGGTTTTTGGTATCGTTTAGTTATAACTTTCTTACATAAAGAAAACCGAAGTAACCGATTGTCGAACCAAACAGAAAAAGCTACCGAATCGAACAGAACTAACCAAACATTTTGTTCGGTTCGGCTCAAAATAGCAGGCCTAATACCGAGGTTCCAACAACATGTTATGAGTAAGTATATCACGAAATAAAAGGGTTTTGAAAAGTACCAGTATCACCAGCTTGCAACTGCATTGACTGTATGCAAGGAGTCACACCCTCCAGAACGTACATCCTGCTGTTATTATTAGGCCAAAACCTAAACTGGAACACCCATTCTTTCCCCTTTATGTCTTGTATCTTTAACGGGAGGCCCTCAGGCTGAGAGATCGGTGGAAAATACGCCTAAATTACCAACCATAAAAGGTTATTAGCTGATACTAAAGCACTTGGGGAACATTTTATGGAGAAACAAGTTACCTCTGCACATGCTTTAGGAAGAACCAGTCGACCAATACGACCAGCATCGCTTGCACTCAGAACTTTTTCAAACAGTGGTATAATTTTGGAGTTTGAGCTTGGAGAGAGAATAAACAGTTAAGGACACACCTTAGCATAGAAGAAGATATTGCAAAAGAAAAAACATAGAATAAGAATGTTATGAAACATACAGATGAGGATACTGTCCAGATAATTGCTGCAGCTCCTGATCAGTGATCCTAGGCCAATAACGCGGAAGCAACTGAGTCTTGCCTCGACCTTCTGGAGGAGGCCTAGCGACGTGAATCTGCGACACGAGGCTCCCGTTAGGCTCCATGGGAGGAGCAGTAGTGGGAGCTGAGTTCGCAGGTTTTGGAAGGAGTTGTCTAGACCGAGAGGCGAGTTGGAAAATAGGAGTAGTCTTGCTTCTGTCGTCCACATCATGAAATTGACTTGTCATAAGAGTAGGTCCAAGTGAAATGCTCAAGTTTGGCTGTGCAGATTCTTTCTTCTCAGTGTTGTGTCTGAGAGATTCTAGTCTTGCGGGAAGGAGAGATTCCTCTTGTTTCATCTGAAGGAAAGGTTGTGTGGGGGAGATTCTTTGGAAATGAAGCAAGTGCTTGAGGTTTGTCCTCTCGAGAACGCTGCTTACATGCTCTGCTGAAGCAAATGTAGGGAACTCCCTACCGTTGGATTCGACATTCATCTGAGTATTGTTAGGATAAATAAGCAATCCAAGTTCCACATTGGATATTAGACCGAAAAAAATTCTAATATATATCTAGTCCAACTCCGCTTAGTACGAGGCCTTTTGGAGATTAAAAGATCCAAGAACAAATCAGTGAGAGGTTAGTCTTACAGAGAATAGTCCGGATTTTTTGGCGCAGGTTATACATGTAACACCACCATTATCCACAAGCTCCATCATGAATCTAGAAGCAATGCATCCACAGTGAAGACGCTGATTAAAAAAAAAAAAAAAAACACAAATCAAAACATGTTTAGAGCACAAAACAGATTTTAAGCAAATGGATTATTTTTTCTTCTTTCACCTTGTCACATGAATTACACTCTCTCCAACCAGACTCCTCTGCGTGGAACACTTGGCAGAATATGGACTGCTCGTATGCGGACCTAACTCCAACACCAACATCCAACAAAAAAAACTTAGCTCAAAAAGTAACCAACTTTGAATTGAAACATGAAGATTGAAGAGTGACTAAGTTCGCTTACCCACACTTATCGCAGAGAGAGGCCAATTCGCCCGATCGCATCGGCCAGCCTCTCTTCCACTCCCCCGACGTGGAGGTAGATCCACACTGTGCGTTCATGCACACCTTTGTTGACTCCATCGTTGACCAAACTGTTAATCAACAGAACAAAGGAAGAGCGTTTTGAAGAGAACCCAATTCAAATCAGATACGACCAAAACAGAGAATGCATAATAGAAGATGTGAGATGTGGAGTTAAAGAAGAGACAATAATCTCCAAGTCAAAAACTCAAATTCTACATCTTTTTTTTATTTTCTTCAACTCACAGAATCATAGTTCCAAAATCTACGGCCTTTTGAATTTAAAACCATGCATATATAACAAATAAATAAATAAAAAAATATATGAAATAAACGTTAATCGAAGAAGTGAATTAATCAGAGCGTAATCACCAGAAGAGTAAAACCGTTATTTACCTTGGGTGTATAGAGAGCAGATTAGATCGGAAAGAACGTGTACTTGTGGAAGGACAAGAAGTTGAAGTTCGAACAAGTCAACACCGACCAAGTGAACGATGAACTCGAGCGATCTTCAGATTGGTCTGAAACATCGGGAAGAAAAAAGGCAATACGGAGAAGTGGCAGGAGGATGTAGAAAATTAGAAATGGCATGTTTGTTTATTTATTATTAGAAGGGAATGAAGAAGTTGGTGAACAGAGGATTATTCTCCATTAACATCAAAAGGTTTGTGAAGACAGAAACTATCACCGTTGGATTAACATGAAAACAAATCTGAACCGTTAGATGGAAACTTTATTTTCTCCCTGTTGAAAACCTGATGACGTCACCTAACGAAACTGCTGGCGTCAGTAGACCTGTAAAACGCAACCGTTTAAGGAAATAAAATAAGAATCGTTTGGATTGATGAGAGAGGCATTACAGACGTAAATAAATCTGGAAGCAAGCCTTGGCGACGACCTTTGAGTAAACTTTACTCATACTCTATCCATAAATAATACTATGTCCCAGTAACTAGTAATAGGAATTTATAAAATTATTATACAGACGATAACATGTCATAGTAATAATAAATTAGCGAAGAAACTTTCGTAATAGATTAATACAATGTTGATTTGTGAACATTAACAAATTGGTTGAAACTGTTGAAATGAACAAGTAACATGCGATAACGATGCTACGTTGATATGATCTTTCTGAAATGTAACAGGTTCATATTTAAGTGCGATCGAACGTGTTGATTTGTGAACCAAACATACGATAGAACATTAATTGTGTGTATGACTAGTTAATAACGACATAATGCAAGTGATGCATTCGATAACGTTTAATACGACATGCTGACATACATAAGCATGCATATTCGACAGATACACCATGCACATATATTTGAGGCAGCACACATTCATCAGAATCCTTGGTCTAGTGGTCTTAATGGTACGAACAGTAACAACAAAAAAAACCCTGAAATTTACCATATTCACGTATGTCTATGAAAATTAACGTTTTAGACAAATAATCTTCATCTTGACAAAAAAAAAGACAAATAATCTTCATTATCTATCATTGCATTTGTTGAAATTGTTATAAGATTCAAAATCAATATATACTTAACCTTGTGTTTCAAAAGTTACGATGTGGATTACGTACACCGTTTGCTTCATATTGTTTTGGTTTAAGGTCCACCATTAAAACAAGTATTAAACTATTAATTAGAGTATTACCTGGTACTTCTTAAATTGGTTGGTCTATTTAAATGAAATAGACATGTATGTATATCGACTATTCTCCACCAAAATTGAGAAATTTTTAGATGGATATAGGAATTTATATATGTTTTAAGTTTAAAAGGTAATTAGAATATTTGCGTTGGGAATAGGTAAAAGACAACAACGTTTGAAATGAAAGAAGTAGTCGACCAAAATATTAACTTATATTTAAAGTATGCTTATGTTCAGCTTTAACGTGAAAGAGGCGCATGGAAATTATTAAGTGGATTAGGAACCGAGAGTGATTGGATCCCACGACGACCCTTATTAAGAATGTGCGTCTCTCATTTGAGTCAGCTGCTTTCTCTTGCGTGGAGTGGGTCCATGTATCATCATTACGACATAAGACATTAACACGTTCCTTAAAACTCACCCTTCATACTCTAACCTATTTACTCTATTGACCAGACCAGTTCCGATAATGCGCACACAGGAAGAAGATGTGGTTCGTGGTTTCTGAACGCTCTCTCCAAGCTGTGCACGTTCTTTAGCGTTAATCTAATTGCCAGAAACATATGCGTCACGTTTCGATTTTGGATATATTAAATGAGTTTGCAGCTCAAAACATTTTTAAATGTATGTATAGCTCAAAGAACCATATGACAATGGACAGAGATTGGTTGATGGGGGCCGTTTAGAAGCAAAAATCATCTTCTTACTCTGCTTCGCTTATACCACTAGATAATCATGACATATCTTTTTACTCTTCTAATGATTTTAGATGGAATCATGATTTTTTTTCTTGTCAAACAATTGCTAATCTAGTTTGAAATAGATACCAAATTGAAAAGCCAAACCAGTAGAAAGAAAACGTAAAGAAAATATAACATATGAAAAACTCCAAACATTACGTGCATTCTTGTAAGCAATTGTATTTATTTTCTTTTAAAATATGTTAGATTGAAAAATTAGAGAAAAACACTTTAGTCGTCAAAATTTATCCATGAAATTGTGATTTTATATTATGAAAACATGATTCTCTTTTGTTTTAATAATTATCTACGAATGGGATGGAACGTTATGGTCGTCTCCTTTATGATCTTTTCCACATTTAACCGGTTAACAAGACCATCATCGTCTTAAAAGCAAATAATTGTTGCCTATAAAAAGGGTTTGATCTGACTACCTAAGAACTCTGGGGGTGAAAATGTGAGAACAGAGGTTTCCCAGGGGTATTCGCTCGTAATTATTGTATTTGTTATATCAGCTTTGGACTGTTACAAAGTCATCAACTACTATCCAGACAGAATCCAAACTCTTTTGTACTTTCCAGATTTTTAAACACTGCGCAGTGACCATAATACCCTCTATCAAGACAAGCCTAGAGTAATTAACTTCGTACTTATCGTCTCGTGATCGATTGTTCTCTCTACAGTAATCTCGATCTGATCGTTTCCATACCGCGCGGTCGTAACGAAGTTCAGGTGACTAGTCATCTCTTCTGTATCTCTTGTGTGGATCATCTTCACACTACGTCATCTGTCTGAATAGCTTATCCTTGTACTAAGTAGTCTAAGTTCACTCTCACTGACTTAGGATCTCTTGCAGCTTTTTTTTTTATCCGTATCGATTCAATGGCTTCTTCAATGCTCTCTCTCGGCTCGACTTCTCTGTTACCGCGCGAGATTAACAAGGTACTTGTTCTAAGAGATTAGAACCAATGAAGTTTTAGCAGACAAAATTATATGCTTAGCTCTTAGCCTCTTACCAATAAGGCAAAATGATTCCGCATCTCTTTATTCACAACTCAGGATAAGCTAAAACTTGGACCCTCAGGTTCGAACCCCTTCCTGAGAACAAAGGTACTGTCTTTACGAGAACAGTCTAAATGACATTTAAAGCTAAGTTTGCTAACTGTAGTTTGTAATCTGCATTAGCATATCTGATTAAAGTGGCTTTTGTTACAGTCTCTTAGTCGGGTGACCATGTCGGTTTCAGTGAAACCTTCTCGTTTTGAGGGTATAACAATGGCACCACCAGACCCTATCCTTGGAGTCAGCGAAGCGTTCAAAGCTGACACTAACGAGCTTAAACTCAATCTCGGTGTTGGCGCTTATCGAACTGAGGAACTCCAGCCTTATGTGCTTAACGTCGTTAAAAAGGTTTGAAAGATTTTAGCCTCTCTCTCTCTCTAAGTTTTGTCGCATTGCGGAAAGTCTTTGACAGATTAAGGGTTAGTTAATCTTCTTAATTTTTTTTATTTTTAGGCCGAGAACCTGATGTTAGAGAGGGGAGATAATAAAGAGGTAACTTTGAAAATGTGTGTTTACAAACAGTTAGATCATTCAGAATATGCTTAAAACTTACTTAGGCTTGGATGAAAACTGCAGTATCTACCAATAGAGGGGTTGGCTGCATTCAACAAAGCCACTGCTGAGCTGCTTTTCGGAGCTGGTCATCCTGTTATTAAGGAACAAAAAGTATGTTCATGTGTTCCCTCTTCATGATCCTTTTTTCTCAGCTATGCGTTAGTATTAGCTGATTCATTTCCCTTTGCTCCAAATCACCAGGTGGCAACCATTCAGGGTCTTTCTGGAACCGGTTCACTGAGACTAGCAGCAGCTCTCATTGAGCGTTACTTCCCTGGAGCAAAAGTTCTGATATCAGCACCAACATGGGGTGTGTGTTTCCAATGACCATAAATATATAACGCATTCATATGTAGCATGTTTTTATCCACTGACAAACTAATACTACTTCAGGTAATCACAAGAATATCTTCAATGATGCCAAAGTTCCATGGTCTGAATACCGTTACTATGATCCAAAAACTATTGGTTTGGACTTTGAGGGGATGATAGAAGATATTAAGGTTTGTTTGCTTTTATGTGATGATCATTCCATAAACTATCAAGAATATCTCTCATGAATTAGGATGGTTCATACAGGAAGCTCCGGAAGGATCATTCATTTTGCTTCATGGTTGTGCTCACAACCCAACTGGGATTGACCCAACACCAGAACAATGGGTGAAAATAGCTGATGTCGTTCAGGAGAAGAACCATATCCCGTTTTTCGATGTTGCATACCAGGTAGGTATCACATTCCTACACTTAGAGCAATGTTCAAGAAATCGCGAGGCTGTAGCTAGGCGCTTTGTATAGACCTATTGACTATGCGGATTATTTGGGGTCTAGGCTTGGGCGTTAACGAATTCTTTGTTTATTTATTATATTTTAGTTTTTTTTGGGTCTAATAATACAATTATTTTGGATATATAATAAACATTTCGATATACACAAAATAAATCAGACAAATTTTGGACTTTCACTAACCTTGTTGCTTAATTTAACCGATTTACATCAATTTAGATTGATTTAGATTGCGTTAGACCGATTAAAACCAAAATTAGGATAGTTTAAACCAGTTTGAACTACTTCAATCGGATTTTAAGAAAATCTTTCGGTTATGATATATTTGCCGCCTAAATGGATTTGTAGAACCTTGCTTGTGAGTAGTTTGAGAGCTACTCAACTTTCTTTTGATGATACACTCATATGTTCCAGGGCTTTGCTAGTGGAAGCCTTGATGAAGATGCAGCATCTGTGAGATTATTCGCCGAACGTGGAATGGAGTTTTTTGTTGCTCAGTCGTATAGTAAAAATTTGGGTCTTTATGCTGAAAGAATAGGTGCAATCAATGTCGTCTGCTCATCAGCCGATGCTGCTACAAGGTAATAAAACACTTAATCAAGTTTCTTATTATGTACAGAAATTTCAAGAGTAACACTACTTTCTTTTCAGGGTGAAGAGCCAGTTGAAAAGGATTGCTAGGCCTATGTACTCGAACCCACCGGTTCACGGGGCGAGGATCGTGGCTAATGTGGTGGGAGATGCAACTATGTTTGGTGAGTGGAAAGCAGAGATGGAAATGATGGCGGGTAGGATAAAGACTGTGAGACAAAGGTTGTATGACAGTCTTGTTTCAAAAGACAAGAGTGGCAAGGACTGGTCCTTTATTCTGAAGCAAATTGGCATGTTCTCATTCACTGGCCTCAACAAAGCTCAGGTTTGCTATTGCTCAAAATGTTCATATTCCTTTGGCTGTGTTGGGACAACGGGTTTTAATTTTGTATTTTTTTTTTTTTGGTATGTGAAATGAGCAGAGTGATAACATGACGAACAAGTGGCATGTGTACATGACTAAAGACGGGAGGATATCGCTGGCTGGATTGTCTATGGCAAAATGTGAGTATCTTGCCGATGCCATCATCGACTCATACCATAACGTAAGCTGAGTTTTGGCCTCCATAAGTTGACAATAAGAATTTAAGTTACATAATATATCACCCTTTTAGCACCTTCTTGAACTTATTTGAAAGAGATGGCTAAATGAATAAGCTAGCTCTCGCACAATGATCGCTAGATATTTTGTCAAGGGACCTTTGATTGTGTTTCACAGGCATTGTTGTATTGGGAGAGTCCCCATTGAGCTATAGTGGAACAACCGTTGTTACATATCACCCGAGTCTTGATTGTTTTTGTTAACGTTCTAATATCATTTACATCGTCTGCTACATAAAACAGTGCTTACAATTACATATTCCGAACCAATAACATATCAGACAGATATAGTTCAAAGAAGTTTGAAAGATTCTAAGAAAGCACGAAGCATCACTAGAACAGCTTGGGCGAACATCAATGATCACATTTTGGATACATCAGCCTACAACTGAGATAAGTAAAACCTAATCCGTGGGCTAAATTGCCAGAAGATGATATGTAAGCAACCAATAAACAAGAACCTTAAACAATCAAATAACACAGCTTCTAAGAAGTTCTCTTATAAATATAAAATTTGGTAGCAAATATCACAAGACAAGTCTCACAGAAAATTGAAAATGTCACAACACAAGAAGAAATGCTAAACCCAACAGAAAACAAGACACTTTTAGATGAAGCGTTCATCTAGAATCCAAGCTTGGTTCTACGCCAGTGCCTGCGCTTGGCATTGTACCTGAAAAAAAAAAACAAACACGAAACCATTAGAACAAAAAAGAATGTCTCGTTTCAGAACTCACTTAATGCCTCGCTGTCTCTGTCCTAAATCAACACACATAGACAACTACACATCTCTGGATTTCCGAACTCACTCACTGTCTCCGTCCTAACTCCAACTACATGTTTCTATTCGACAGATCGGGAAAGAAAACAAAGAAACAATTTTTTTAAAATCGAACCTGATAGTGTTGTCGGTACGAAGACGAATCCAGTGAGGAATAGGCCTGTTCTGCCTCTGCTTCTTGGCCAGCTTCTTCTTGATCATAAACGACTTGTGCGACGGCTGTTTCGTTTCCATTTCACACAAACAAAAATAAATACTTTCGTTCCATTTTCTAGCTAATATCAAGCTCTTAACTCAATTCAAACTAAACGATTGATTGAAACAACCAGAGAGGCTTACCATCTTGACGTCGTGGGATGTGCAGCGGCGCAGCGAAGCTTAACGAGTAGAAATGGCGACTAACGTTTTTTAAACTTATAAGAGGAAACCCTAGTCAAGTAATGGATGGGCCTTTTATACGACCAATTAAGGCCCATTACATAGTTAGTAGATAGTTCAAGCCCATTTATTACTTCTATTAACATCCATTAGTAGTGTAACAAACATAATAATATGGAAGCCCAGCTATTCCGATCCGGTTCAATTTCGGTTGGGTTCAATTGAAAATCCCACTAACCACCACCTCAGATCAGAAAACCACTCAGACGAGGCCCTAATGTCGTCGACGGCGACCATGAAAACCTCCATGGCTCTTCTCCTCCGTACTCTTTCGAAAGCTCGCGTTTTTCATCCTCATTCTCCATCTCTTTCTTGCGCTCGATGTAATCCTCTGTTACCAACTCCCCAATCGCGAGACATCACTACTTCGCGGCGATCCTTTGCAGCGATCGCGCCGGCGAACTCTCCCTTCCGGTCCAACCTCCTTCGAATCATAAGAAACGAGATCGATTATCAATCGGAATATGCTCCTCCGCATCAGGTATTATCCAGACCTTAGAGCTGAGTGTTCAGCTAAAAATCAGGTTTTAGGGTTTATGATTTATGATTTAGGGTTTAGGATTGAATGCTAATCTTAGATTCCACTTGTGTTGGGTATATTGCTTTGTTAGTTTCGACAATTAGATTGATGAGGGAGACAAAGACAAGAGTTACTGTTCTGTTTTGTTCAATATCCAAGCAAATGGGGAGAGATCCGTTCCTTTTCTGATTGTTGTTTTGACTTTAAAACTAAAATGCAGCCAGCGACTGAGTTCAAATCATTCTCTGTTGAGGATCGTCCGGGCGAGCAATGCATTGTGATGAAAGGCAAGTTTGGAGAAGACGAAACCATCAAAATGGAAGCAACTATGTTCGATGGGTTTATGACTGTTCCACGAACCGGTTTAGATGCTTCAGGGCGCGATGTCCGTCTTCACGTTAGCCTTCTTGTCGACATCTCCAAGGCTGATGGGAGTGAAGACATGGAGTTCCTCTGCTCCGTCTGGCCTAACCGTATTGAAATTCAAAACCTTTACATGCTTAGACGTGATAAAATCACTGGCCAGCCTTACTTGGGACCAAAGTTCGGGTACAATCTCTCTGCTTTCTAGAATCGCTTAGGTTTAGTGAGTTTGATTTACAACGTTAGCTCTAGTTTAAAAATGCAGTTACTGAAACTTGTGATTTTTTTTTTTTGTTTCTTTGCAGGAGTCTGAAGTATGATTTTCAGACGGCGATTAAAGAGTTTTTGCGAGTAAGAGGGATAGACTCGGAGCTTTGCTTTTTCTTCCATGAATATATGATGAATAAAGATAGGATTGAGCTCATTCAATGGTTGAGAAAGCTAGACTCATTCATGGCAAAGTAAAATTTCACTTCGTGTTGACATCTTTTTGATTATTATGTTCTCAGTTTATAAAATGTTTTAAATGGAATAAATCATGTACTATATGAAGATGATCATGACAATATTACTAGTCATACAGTAACAATTGGTACTTTGTGTTATAACAATGATGAGGGTTAGTAGCTCCCCATAATAGCTTAAGTAGGATTACTCCTTGTTTTTTACCAACACGAGGACCTACTACTAAGTCAACGACATGCTATCAAATACATTTTCCATCAATTGAAGTGAATAAAAGGTTCATGATGAAAACAATCCTATGCATCAGCATCCATTGTTCATAGCTAGCTGTTTTATAATTACTTGATAATGATTACTATGAATAGTAAACACTATGATATGATGTACTAGAGTTGACGATAAATAGAAAAATCATTCGTAGTTTTTTTTTTTTTTTTTTTTGATATTTACGAAGAGTTTCCTGACCTCCACTTTGTGGATCCAGACTAGTCACGTGGCAGGCTTAGAGCCTTTGGCGACCGCTTTGGATCAGGCCACGTGTTAGTTTCTTCGGGCCGAAGAACCCATGTGAAAACTTCGGTGGCCAGTGCGAATCGAACCCGGAACTGTACTTGCAGCCGCAAGCCGTATACCAGCAGACTAACTCGTCCTGGTTATCATTCGTAGTTTCCTCAAATATGTATGAGAAGTTGAAAACATAAATAAGTGAGAGTAGGAAATGAGTAGGAAGCAACCAAACAAGAAGCATATTATTGACTACTCAGGTTAGCCCTTGTGGGGGACAAGAATAACTCGACTTAGATTCATTTTGATTTTCCCCTCCATTTATTATTAGTTGTTTGCTTTCTTTTACATTATAATCTTTCAGCATCTTTTTTTTCATTTTTAATAAACATTACACCAAAATTTTGCTGTTATAACATCTTCTCTATCATGTTTAAATGTGAATATTGTGTTTATATAAAATATATATATATGAGATTACGAGCCATAGCCAATGAGAGTAGCTAATGACAAGTGACTTCCAATAACTAAGTTGTAGAATCTTGACAGATTTGGTGCATAACATGGATCTTCTAGAAAACATATTTCTTTAATCTCTCTTTTGCCACTTTAGAAGAAGAGAAAAAAATTAAGGGAACTATTAATGATAATAATTTGTATTAGAAAGTTGTCTTTTATTTTCCAATGCATTGCATGGGACGTATGTTGATTTTCTTTGAAAAAGTGAAATCTTGAATATGCTTCCATTTATTCTATGGTTATCAGCCTTGTCACTCGTCAATAGCAGTTTTATCAGTTTTTTCTATACATAAAATATTTCTGATATTATTAATTTTGATTATAGGTAAGAATTTTTGAGTTGCTTGATAAACTAGAAAAGTTTAGGAGTTACAGTTTGTAGTTTTTGTTTTTTGGTATCCTTGAATTTTGTTATAAGATTGGAGAACAGAACGTTAAATAAATGTAGTATTAAATCATTTAACTTGCATAAGACAATGATCATAATGTTAATCTTGTTAATCTAAGCCAAAAGAAAATTCGTTTTCTGAGGTAGGATACTTTATAGTATAATAGGAAATGAGAGGGTACAGAAACGAACACGGTAGGTGACCAATCCAAGAAAGCATACAATATGATTGTTATGATATATACAATATTAATACACAAAGTCTATTAAATCATTGGGATCTTATTTTGCATTCATGAAGCTTTTGTTTCTAGTCTAAGAATGTGGATGTGACCCAAATTTCAAGGACTTCTTAGTTTTTATTCTAAGATTTTTATCGTTACTCTCATCGCTACTCAACTTATAGTCTCTGTCTAATAATTTTTTTTAATTATAACTTAATTAAGTCAAATATGATACAAATGGCCGGTGATAATATTGTGCTTAATCTAGCAATTACATTGACTTGAGTCCTTTTAACGTTACACGGAATCTGCTAAATTATAAAGTACATCTTTCTAATCATACTTTTCTTCTTCTAAATATCGTATAACTAGAGTGAAATATTATCCAAGTATTATCAAAAAGAAAGTTTATCCAAGTAACAATGTACTTGTGTTTAAAATATCATCGGCACTAGCCATTATTAGTTCTTTATTATGGATACGTATTTTTCTGAATCTTTCTGAAACTGCACGAAAGAGGAAAAAGCCATGAAGTACGCTCATGCGTGTCTCGCACTTCCCAACTTTCACCATGCTCTCCCTAAAGCCTGTCTTTTCTCAGTTATTATTCTATTTTGATTTTAAAAGTTAAATTACTATAGTTTGCAGTTAATTATAAATCCGTTTGCCACACAGTCGGTTTTGACGGTCAATTAAATCGAAAGACATAGATTTAGGAAAGTTTTCATTTATGCAATATCTAAAAATTATATTTCCTGCCTTCAATACTCTGTACAATATATGAAACATATCTCAAATCTTAATTACATGATATACAGAATCATATACATAATCACTTTCCCATATCTATCCATTCTTTTCTTTATTTACCTTCCTATAATTTTTCATCCCTTAGTAATTAACATCATTATCAAACTAAAAAATCAATAATTTTAGTTAAACCGGAATATTCCGTTGACGATTCCGGTTTGGCCTCTTCCTCCTCATCGTCCACATTTCTATACATAAATCAAAAATAAAAAAAAATAAAAAGGTAAGAACTCAACGAAATTTTTATAAAAATAAATCTGAGTCGACCATCCTCATATTCTACAATTATAGTCGACAAGTATATAAACCGAACCGAGTCTTGGTTAAAATTGAACCGACAAGTTCATAGACGGTCAAAAGAAGCCAACCAAACCCAATGACAAGACTCCGCTCCTTGAGGCGCGTGACTATCACGTACAAATGATCGATTGTTTCACTGAATTTTCCAACAGATTCTCGTCCGAAAATGTCTTTTGTTTTCTAGTGGTAAGAAAAAGATAAAAAGAAAAATACAAGTTGTTTAAAAAAGAAGAAAATTCCTCAAATGAGTTTTAATTGGCCAGTCTTGAAGACTTATCATACACAGAGTTTTTGAGTTAACCATATATAGCTTAGATTCTCTTTTGCTTTTCTTCCTTTCTCGTCAGATGAAAAACAAAATTTTTACTCTCATAAAAAATAAAATTATCCCTTTTTCCCCTAAATCATTATCTCTTTTACAGACCCATTCATTGGATCTTTATATAATCTACTACTAATAATCATATTTGTTTCTAAAGTCCTTGTTCTACTTCAATTCCTAGCTCTTGTCTGCGTTGAAAATCTCTGAAGAAGATGACTGTGGAACAAGATTTTGAAGCAGTGGACCAGTTCCCAGTGGGGATGAGAGTTCTTGCCGTTGACGATGACCAAACTTGTCTCCGTATTCTCGAGACTCTCCTTCACCGCTGTCAATACCATGGTCCCTTCTCTCTCTCTTAATGTTTTCACACATATTTGCTTTTGAGTAATCAAAATTAAGATCTAGTTAGATTCATTATTTGAAGTTATATTAATTCTCTGCATATATGCTACTATATCAATCAAAGTTTCAAACTTTAAATCTTTTGAGTTTGTTGATTTTGAAACAGTCTCTTGCTCTGTTTTTAAAAACAGAGTTTTTTTAGGGGAAATTATTACAAAGCTAATTACTTTGGGGGTAAATTAATTATATGTGCAGTTACAACAACGGACAGTGCGCAGACTGCACTGGAGCTGTTGAGGGAGAACAAGAACAAGTTTGATCTCGTTATTAGCGATGTCGACATGCCTGACATGGACGGTTTCAAGCTCCTTGAGCTCGTTGGGCTTGAAATGGACTTACCTGTCATTAGTATGAACAACCAATTCATCACCCTGCCTTGTGTTTAGTTTCTGTATTGATCTTTGTGACGTGATGATTTGATTATTATTTTGCAGTGTTGTCTGCTCATAGCGATCCAAAGTACGTGATGAAAGGAGTCAAGCACGGTGCCTGCGACTACCTGCTTAAACCGGTGCGTATCGAGGAGCTCAAGAACATATGGCAACACGTGGTGAGGAAAAGCAAGTTCAAGAAAATGAAGAGCATTGTGATTCATGATGAATCATCCCAAGGAAACTCTGACCAGAACGGTGTGAAAGCAAACAGGAAACGTAAAGATCAGTTTGAAGAGGTGGAAGAAGAAGATGAAGAAAGAGGGAATGAGAACGATGATCCAACGGCTCAGAAGAAGCCACGTGTTCTTTGGACTCGCGAGCTTCACAATAAGTTCTTAGCAGCTGTTGATCACTTGGGCGTTGAGAGTAAATGTTTCTTTGATCTCATCTCTTAGTTAGTTTCTTTGCGTAATCATTTTTTTTTTCTGATTGATAAGTTGAAATGATGCAGAAGCTCAACCAAAAAAGATTCTTGATCTGATGAATGTTGACAAGCTCACAAGAGAGAATGTTGCTAGCCACCTTCAGGTGTGTGTGTGTGAGAGAGAGGCTATTATTCTTTTTATTGGTTAACAGGTCCGGATCTGAGATTTTGGAGGCTATAGACATTTTTTGAAGAATTTTCATTAAAATTTTTTTTCATGATTTGAAGGCTTACTGCTATATAAAAAACGTTTAAATTTTTTGGGAGTTCAGGCCAATGTTTCATAGGGTTGTGTTCAGATCCGGCCCTATTGGTTAATAAGGTTCCACTAACATAACTACAATGTCTTTTGGTTACAGAAGTTCCGCTCTGCGTTGAAGAAAATAACTAATGAAGCTAATCAACAAGCTAGCATGGCGGCTATAGACTCACACTTCATGCAGATGAGTTCTCTCAAAGGGCTTGGCGGCTTCCACCACCAAAGGCAGATACCTCTTGGATCCAGTCAGTTCCATGGTGGAGCTGCAACCATGAGGCATTATCCTCTTGGTCGCCTAAACTCCTTTGGAGGAGTGTTCCCACATGTGTCATCATCGCTTCCTCGTAACCACAATGATGGAGGAGGTTACATACTTCAGGGAATGCCGATTCCGCCTTTAGATGATCTTCATATCAACAACAACAATAAGGCTTTTCCGGGCTTTAGTTCACAACAAAGCTCTTTAATGGTTGCTCCTAATAATCAGTTGGTTCTCCAGGGTCACCAGCAGTCGTCGTATCCATCCTTAAACCCAGGGTTGTCTCCCCATTTCGAGATCAACAAGCGTCTTGAGGACTGGTCAAACGCTTTATTGTCAACCAACATTCCACAGAGTGATGTTCATTCAAAACCAGACGCCTTGGAGTGGAACCACTTCTGCAACTCAGATGCTGCACAAGCAGGCTTTATTGATCCATTACAGATGAAGCAGCAGCCTGCAAACAACTTAGGCCCAATGACTGATGCTCAGCGATTGAGAAGTAGCAATCCAAATGAAGGTTTATTTGTGGGACAACAGAAGGTAGAGAATGGTTCAATGCCTTCAAATGCTGGTTCCTTGGATGATATTGTCAACTCCATGATGCCAAAGGTATAAACAAACCATTTGCTTTGCCCATTTTTGCATAGTAGATTTAATGATTATTTACTTCTTCTTTTTTTTGAAAGAATGCTAAATTTATTCAAAATGATTATTTACTTTCAATGTAACAGGAACAGAGCCAAGCTGAGTTCTTTGAAGGAGATTTGGGGTTTGGATGGCATAATAGCTCACTCAGAACATGCATATGAGAATCTGTTTTATGTTTTCTCTGTACTTGGTTAACATGAGAAAGAGTGTTTTATTCAGACACAATCATTTAGTATTATCTTTGGTTCTGGTCTTTTTGTTTGCTCTCTTTGTAAAAAAAACTGCATTTAGTATTATCTTTGGTTCTGGTCTTTTTGTTTGTTCTCTTTGTAAAGAAACTGCAAGCTCTTGTTTACAAGTTTCCCCGCAGGTTTTAGCAACTTTGGGAGATCCAAAAGCGTTTAATAAATTTTAAACAGTACATAGAAAACGAATTTTATCTAGAATAATTTGGGTACATCAACTAAAAGAAAATATATCAGATTAGTCTATAAATTATCAATCTTGTAACTCGTTATGAACATTCTCTTACATGAGCCCTATCTCAACCATTTGACATTGTAAACTGAACCCATATAGGCCAGAGCCAGGCTTAAGCGTCCATTGGGGACCTAAAGAAAAAGTCTACAAAGATAGCATATACTAGCATAACTTTATATATATATATATACAGAAAATCCGGAAGAGATAAAGTATATTCAGAAATTAAAGTGATAACGACAAATACACAAAGCATATATAGATGTCATTTCATTATACATCCATCATAACCCAATTACAATAAAAGTGTCTTTAGCGCACACGCATGCTATAGAGGAGCCATATTCACACAAAATAGTAATTAAACAAAGATTCTACTGATTAATTATCACATCAGCATCAGCCCATTAAAAACCAAGGAAATAATTTGAAAAGTCACTAACATCTTGTGGGTCCAAACCAATCCTCACAATAACCCCTCTAGCATCTTTAGGGTTCTTCATGAAGTAAGCAACTTGTGGCACCGGAGGACATAGTGGTGCCACGTAATCCGCCGGCTCGCCGCCGTTGCCAAAGCCAACGTTGTGAAATGGCATTTTTGACCAGTCGGAGACTAGGGTTAGTTCTTTGATAGGAGGGAGGTTTCCGTCATTTCTTTGTTCACTACCTCCAAGCGCTTCCATGTACGCGTTGATGTAGTCTTGGTCAACTGAGTTCTTGGCTTCTCTTATCTTTTTAACTATTGACTCGAGTGTTAGTTGTTCGAGTAGTTCTCCGGCGGTTGATGCCACGGACGCAAGCACGTAGGCGTTGCCGGAATATCCTTCTGGCAGTGGTGGCACCGTCCTCTTCCTTATGTCCACCGCGAATTGTAAACACACCATGGCGTCTCTCCTCAACCTCAAGGCCCTTGTTCTCGCCTGTATAAATATGATATACGGTTAATAACTTTTTAAAAAGACATGTTAATGTCTATTATAATGTCGTTGATGATTTCTGATACAAATACTGCATTTGTGTTTCATGTTAAATTACTGTTCAAATATTTGCAAGATAATTTATCTCTTTTTCTTTTGAGAAAATATAATTTATCTTTTTTCAAAACATGTTTGGACAAAATTTAAAACGCAAACACAAAACATAAGTTAAAGAAAAACACAAAACATTTTTTTTCAACTACAAGAAAAACACAATACATAAGTGAAGTTCTTGATTTATTTATTTTACTTTTATAGTATGCCACAAATAAAGTTTACGTAAAGACATTCAAAATGGTGGTTTCATTTGAAATTAAAAGGCGCACTGTTATGAAAACGAAACTATAAAGAAAAAAAATACCAACTTACTAATTAATAAGCCACATAATATAAAGAAATTTAGAGAAATAATAAGTTCTTAAATAACTTTATTGATTTTACCTTCCACAAATGAGCAGCAAGAAACTCAAAGGAGGAGCACAAGAACCCTTCTGGTGATTTCTTCATCATGGTTTCTATCGCATTACCACTAAGGTCGAATGTTTTGATTACAAAACTAGAGTCCGCTAACTCAAAATTATGGTTTTTCCCCTGATGGATCATCATGGCTTGTTTGATCAGCTGGTACAGATGATAAATGGCTGCAGCCATGGTTACTCCGAGGCTCCGGTTCGTGTCCCCGTTAACCAGTAGATTTCCTCGATCATGAACCGGTTTGATGACCACATTATCCTTTTTATTAATAATCTTACCATTGGATTTATCGTGATTGTGAGAGTTGAAAGCCCACGCATGAAGGAATTCGTAAGCTGAGATGCCATCAAATAGTGAATGGCTTGTACCTATACCAACTGAGTAACTTCCACATGCAAATTTTGTCACCTACATTTATTATACGTCGTTGATCAAACACTGAACAGGGATTAATAAATCCTTTAGATTTTTTTTTGTTGTTATTAATAATAAAATAAAAATAGACGGTTTCCAATTTCTGGGGTGATATGCTTGCGTTAAAGACTAAACATAGAATATTAGCTTCGCCTACACAAATCAAGAAAACATCCAAAACTTTCAAGAATAAATTGACTTGCTTATTTATAACCCCTTCTAAGTACGTTATAGCTCGACTTTGATCTCACAATTCTTTATTGTAAGTTAAGCCCTTTCTCAAACAAAAAAATAAAAAAATTCTTTATTGTAAGCGAACGAAATGTTTGTGTCTAGGTATATTCTTATTGACGACGAATCATATTGATGAAAACATTGATCTATTACACATAAAATATTACTGCAGTATACTTTATAATTAAGCATAATTCTTGCGAAGATGAATAGTATTTACGATAAAACTTACTTGACCAACAACAAGAGGCATCGCAGAGAAATCACCATCGAAGGAAGGCTTGTAAACCAAAGTCTCATAAAACTCATTGTACTGAGTCAAGTCACCAAGATCTGATAACTTGACACCAGTCGCCACCGCCTCCACCATGACTGCACCACCCCCATTACACCGGAGGTTGAGCTTGCAGCCACCTCCATCCAAACCCAACCTGCCGGCGGCGGGATACCAAACAGACAGAGTCTCCTCCAGCCCGAGTTTCAGGTCGGAAAAGACTGAGTCAAAGTCACGAGTCGTGGTCTTCTTGTAGAAGAAAACCAAGTACATGAGCAAAGGACATTGACGGTCCAAGTGGGAGAGAGTGATTAGCTTCTTCTGGTCTTGGTTTTGAGATATTGGATATACATTAAGCTTTTGGTTGATATCAATATGTGTTGCCATTAACACAATTGCTTGCGTGTATAAGAGTTGAATACAATGTGGGTGAGTGCATGTAATAAGATGTGTAACATATGCTTATATATATGAGAAGATAAATTAAAGGGGCTGAACCAAATGCCAAGGAGCCATTCTATGTGTCTCTTCAGATAGTTTCGAGGGTTTTCAATAATTAATAATCTAACTTTCATCTAAGTGCTCTATGCATGCGGATGTTTAGTTTCAACACTAACTATCTTTATCTTACTATTGGTGGTGTTTATAATCATTTGGTTATTTAAATCCAAATGCAAATGATTGTAACGATAATTCGGCTTTTGTATATTTTATGCTATTGGGATATACAGAAATCAAAAGCCTATATGTGCTTTTGGCATAGGCTTTAAATTAGGTTCACATCATTTAAGAAGAGATTTTAATTTTATTTTAATTTTTTTTTATTTATTGAGTTAAAATTTCTTCTTTTATTCACCTCCAAATCCACTAACCCAAGAAATTATGAAAGAAACATACTTCAACATGAATTTTGTGTTAGTTTTGAAAGTCTGGTATATAGTTTTTTTTTTTTTTTTTGTGATAACTCTGGTATCTGGGCAGCCACATTCCCAACTATCATCCGAAAGGGGTCCAGCGCCCCAACGGAAGGGATGTTAAATCCGTTGTGGCCAAGGCTCAAACCCGGGTGGCGGACAGTACAGATGTACCTCCTTTACCACCAAGTTACGAGCGCTTGGTTGTCTGGTATATAGTTGTAATACACACATAATTGATTGGTAAATTGCTATAAATATATTAGAAGAGTAAGCTAGGGATGATCTGTCTCGCAGAACATAAGGCTGTCTCGCAGAACATAAGGCAAGGTGAGATGAAAAGACTATACACAATAATACAAACCCTACGGCCTCCATCACGGGAATGCTATCCTTCCCTAAGACCTTTTTATTATGGACTTATTACATAAAAGGTCAAACATCTACACTATTCTTGCAGATATAAAGTAACAAAGTTATCCTCATTACAGCTTGTAGTTTTTTTTTTTTAAAGCTGGTTTTACGGCTTATAGATTGTTTCAGATTTAATTTCTGCGCTTGAGACTGCGTTCACATGAAATGGAGAAGTACTCATAAAAAAATCATGTATCTTATTCAGTAGTTTTGGAACTAATTATATAGTGCTTTCAAAAACCAAAATTCTTATTTTTCTCTATTTTCTAAGATTTTTACGATAAAAAGTGGTTCGTACACAATTCACTTTTGGATCTTTCAATTAAATTGTTTATACGCTTTACAATGCGGGAAAACCTAGGGCCGAAACTTAATCGGTGGGAAAACTCTTAACCAACCGACCAAAAACCAAACAGGTGAAAGAGAAAAGAAAGCTAATCAATAATTGATGTGATTTTCTTTGATTAAGAAGATTAATGAAAATTCCCGATTTGTAAGAAGGGATCTTAAATGAGGAACATCACAGTCTGGCTTGTCCCCTTGCTGTATATATCTTTGAAACTTATTTATATATATCCAACTATCATTACCGTATGTATACGTAATGAAGAACGAACCTATATGCGTATACGTTACAAGACGTGTATGCATGCATATATGCAACTGTATTGAATGACTGAACTTGGAATCCACGAAGCTTCGATATGCATCTTTACAATTATCGATCATTACCAATTATGTTTATACTAGTTCTATCTTATTCTGAGTTTATTATTTAGTGATGATTTTAGTTTGGTTTATAAAGAAAAAATGTATGTTAAACTTTTGTATGACTAATATTGGTAAATATTCTCTCTTTTTTTTACTACTCTATAAAAGAGTAACTTCTCCACAATGAGTGTACGTATATATACAACGTGTAAAGTGGAAAAGGATCGTGGAGAAGTTGGTATATGTTTGGAAGCCGGAGCAAGGCGTGGAGTTAAAGCCTTTCTCTTTTGTCTCCTCTTTCCCACCAGCTTCCTTGTTTTCTGCTACTCCGCTCTTTTTTCTCTTTTCTCCTTTTCTAATTAATATCTATATGATCAAAACATTATTACACCTTTTGTATGTATGTATGTATGCATGTATGTATGTATGTGTATAATAGTATAGTATAATACTAATATGTATATTACGTAGTGATAACGCAGTCTTTCATCTCATCCAAGGATGCTAAATTGAACATTATCAAAATAATGCGAACAAATTTATATGGTGATCAGGGAGGGGGGAATTTTCTTTCCATGCAAATCTCAAGTAGAAATCAAATCATTAGTTAAAACATGTAAAGATATGTGTGCCTTGAGTTGTGAGAGAGCTCATATATAGGCAGTTATTTGGTTTACTAAAAGAAGATGAATTACATGTAAGGATGAAAAATGAAATAAAATAAGAGAGATTAGTGAATCAGCTTTTGTTCTGAGCTTAAATGCTTGATGCTATCAATTTGGAGTCCTTTTCAAGTTGTGCAGCATATCTGATCAAGAAAAGTAGTTTCAGTGAAAATAATTTGATCAATCATAACCTTATTTCGGCTAACTATATATATTATAATAACTTCAATTTCGAAAATATTTGGATGGAAGATAAATATAAGCAAAGTAAATATTCAGTCAAATCCCCAATAATATATAGTTAATAAAAGTAACAATCCAGCCACATCCCAAATAAAAATCCAGTCAAATCCCAAATAATAGGCTAATAAAAGTAACAATAACTCCAAAACATATCAGCTATGTTTTGGTTCTAGGTTCAAAACAATCCGATACAATGACCTCAACTTCTGTTTCCTCCATATTAACAGTAACATCTTCTGCAGCTCTCTTCTGAGTCCTTCTCAACATCACCATATCTTCACATGACACTTACCCTCCTCCTTATGTCGGCAATGGCAATATCCAGTAAAGGATGTTCATCAGTTCTTATCCCATTCTGATCACAAAAGATACACTGGGGATCAGTCATAGGCATTAGATCAAGAATTTGCTGCAACCAATGCTGCATCAACATGTAAAGTGAGTCAGGATAAAAGATACTTACACGGTAGTAAGTTTCAGCACACTCATCACTCATTGCATTCTCCAGAATTTCAAATCGTTTTCTCAAATAGTCAGCAAGTTGTCTGTGCGGATCTTTCTGGTCTGGATCAGTACGAATCAAATTTTCAACAGGGACCTTCAGTGCTTTGCAGATGAGTTGTTCCAGCTCGAACTCTTTGTCTTTAACAATGTCTATCCATTTCCCAAACCCGTGCCTACATTTATCAAGAAGAGAAACAACATATGAGAAATATGTTTTTTGTTAAGGTAAGGATCCTCTTTGCAAGGCTCTTACTTAGAAACAGCACGCAACAGTAACTTGTCATGTTCCTTGTTCCAATTTTTTTCATTTTTTAGTGCAGCAAATCTTCCGATAATATGGTCAGGGAAAACAGCTTTACTTGGATGGTTTTCTATAAGTTTCACCTGTCAATCAAACAGTGAGAGTTAAGCACAGACAAAAATGAGTGAACCAAAAGATAGGGACAGGCAGGTCCCTCTACTTGTGTATTAAGTCATCGTAAAGAGTGAAAATGAAGCAAAAATAACCAAGAGGTATACCACAGAATATACCGAATGTTATTTTGTTTAAGTGTTGGTTTCTAGACAGTTTTGAGCACATCACTAGCCCTAGCTTAACATAATGATAACATTTTTTAAACAACCACATTGATAGCAATCCACATATACAGACACCTCAACTTCATGAAGCAAAACTGTGCATTGATCCTAGAAGATGACAACTAAGATATTCTTAAAATTTAAAAGGGTTTCAGTCTGTAGACTTACCTTCTCTTGTAGTAGCATCATAACAGTAATTCTGGCAAGTACTTTGTCACGAGTTAGTCCTATCTTTGGGGCCATATCTACAGAGACCATTGCAGTAATACATTAACTAAGATAGCAGAAAAAGCAATAGAAATATCTAAAAATGGCAACAAGAAAATGAAAAGATAAGTTATCAATCACCTGAAAAGGTTGGAGGATTAGTATCTTGAGTGTCTTTGATGATGTGCTCCAGGAATAATTTTCCATAACTGAGAAACAACAAAATAGAAAAGTAGGTGATAAAAACATATATATTTTCAAAGAATGAATGAGAAGTTTTTTGTGAAGCAGGTGAAGAGAAGAGCATCAATGGCCTTACTTGTTTATTTCATCATAGGTCTTCCACATTAAAGGATAAACAAACTCCTTCCAATCATAGTTTCCAACTCCATACCTGCAAATTATTAATCAAATTAAAATGTGGAAACCATATGGCAACTCATGAAGGCACAAACTTGTGCGCAGACACTGAGAGACTTTATTTGAAACAAGGCCGGTTTAAGACATAGGATGAAACATTCGTTTTAACCTCCAAATTTTATTGAGCTATATATGATTGCATAATCCCTAAATTATAGATTTTTTTTATTATTAAGATTAACTTAAAAATATTTATAACTCCCTAAATCTCAAATCCTGTTCTAATGAGAAATAAGATATACCTCATCAACGTATCTAAGAAAGTCTTCCTTTGGCTCTTTCTAAAGCCTAACACCCTCAGAGATTTCCCTTGGCCTTCTATCAAAGGTCTTGGCCCCGAACAAACTTACAACCAAAAAAAAAAATTAATTGGGAATCTTTGTAACATTTATTTGGGAAACATAATTAATGAAAAGGTTATAGTACGGTGAGTCCTTCTACGGTGATAAGTCCTTCTACGGCAAGGCCCTCTAGTCTTCTTGTTTCCCTGTCTAGCTGCTTCACCATCAGTTGGTTCAGATTCTTTTTCAACAATCTAGCGGAAGTAACAAGAAGAGGAATAAAACACGTTTTCTAAAAGATATGAACTCCCTAAGCAGTCCAAAAATGAAGAGAGACATGAAAGAAATTTATGCGTAACAGACAAAAAGGATATATAATGACAAATCATTATCACCTGATGCTACATGCATACATATAATTTGGATTTTGGACTGGTGGAATCAAAAAGAGTATACCTGCTGGTTTCTCTTCCTCTTTCCAAGAGCACTGAGCTGCTCAGCTTGTTGCTCAGAATTTACCACCTAATAGAACACGAAATAGCTTAAAGAGGTAACATATTTGCACAAATAATGCCACTAAATATATATATCAAAATCTTAATTGCAGAAAAATGTATATGCATGCACACAAGATAACTTTTGCCAAAATCACCAAACGAACCCGAAGTGGTCTTCCTGTTAAAAGAACGTGATTCTCACACGTAAACTGCTTCAGCGAATAGAACAGCTTTGGATTCTCATTTTCCAACCGATGGCCGTCATCAACAATCTAACCAAGGAAAAATAACAATACGAAACATATGATATTTAAAGAAAGACATGAAACGTATAGTACCATTATAATAAGAAAGAAGTACCGTGCATTTCCAATTGATTGGTTTTAGGACTGCTGTGTCTACGTCAAGTATCTCATAAGACGTGAGGATGACATCAAACTTAATTCTGTTGGTTTCTCCACGGACTCCATTCATACGACCCCTTGATAAGTAAAACTCGTGCTGTACAATAACAGTACGAGCTTGAGAAGTACCACCGTACACAACCTGAACCGTTAACCAAAAAATATGAGCATCATTTATTAACCAATTAATAAACATACCAAACATGATGTGTTCACAACTGCGTACATACCACATTCATCTGTGGTGCCCATGTGGCGAATCCTATCTCCCAGTTCCGCAGAGTGGAACTGGGAGCCACTACCAAAAACGGAGCCACGTTTTCCGCAAAAAGCGAAGCTAAAAAGGCAATGCTTTGAATTCTTGTGCCTGCAATGCAACACCACAAATCTCAATATTATTATTAGGGTCACATAAACGGAAAAAAAAAAGAGCCTCCATAATAAACACGTTCGTTTCTTGGCACAAGGATAAAACATTTATCTCTATTGACTTCTAAATCTTAAAGAGCTATTATACATGATCTCCAAATTGTCGATTTTTTATTAAGATTAGCCTAAAAATGTTTATATTCCTCTAGATCTTATATCCGGCCTTAATACTAAACGAAAATATATGCCACCAACTAGGGTGAATGATATTACTGAAGACATTACCTAGCCACATGTTATCGGCGAGGACTACATGAGTTCGGTTTGACCACGCAGACCTCAAAAAGTTAAGTCCTTCAAGGTGGTACGGCTGCAATGAGCCTTTTAACAACAGTAAGACGAATAAATCAATACACATACAATACCAAACAAGATGAGTAATATATCATAGCACTACAGCAACAGTACATTTAAAGTTCAAGCAGCCTTGTTATATACCTGTGATAAATTCAGGAGTAAGACTAGTTATCTGTTTGAAACCTTCATGATTTCTCTCATGGTCAACATATATACCTCTGCGATTACCAAAGTTTATATCAATGAACCTTCGAAGTTCGTTCTGGAAGGTTGAGATGTCTGATTCAGATTCCCAATAACATTCAGCATAAGAAAGTCCTTTGAACTTCACCAGGTACTTCCTCTGACCATCTTCTTCCCTGCATCAATAGCAAAAACCAAGAATAAACACACACTCTTGCTGAATCTCCATGAATAAACAAAAGATAAAAGATTTTCATCACTTAACCGGAAGGATATAATCCGGTCAACAGTGGTCCACTCGGGAGGAATGGCAACAAAATCATATACTTTGTTACCGAGTGACTCCATTGTAGAATGAAATTGGTTCACCATGGTTTCTAAACCACGAAGGGACTTGTAAGCCTTCTCGAACTCATGCTCGGGCACCCTGATAAGATAACAAGCCATTTTGTTATAAGATAAGCAGACGAGAGACAAAACAAAACCACCATGAGCATAATATACTTAGCATGTTCAAACATACCAAGAGCAGTGTAGATACGAGAACCCTTTCCATTTCACAAGATATTGATTCACAAAAACTTGCTTTGGTACCGGACGGTTAGATGCCATAGGACGCATTTGGCTGTCCAAGATCTTTTCCATCGCTATAAGAGGACCAACCTATAAATGGAAAATAATTCTAGGTCACTTCCGTGTTAAGCAATCAACACATGACATTCTTAATATAAAAATTATCCATGTGTAGTAAATCTTCTACACCAATTTTTCTGTATATATTTTCTTTCCCTAACATTTAGAAAAACCTATAAACAGTAAATGTTTGCACAATCAGACAAAGAGACAAACCGCTTCATCTGGGGTGTACACTGGTGTACGATCTGGTCGTGCACTCAGCCTACCAACCAAGCCAGCCATATCTCTGCAAGATTACACCACAAGAATGATTCAATAGATTAAAGAGACAAATCGTAACATTCACATAGCTTAGAGGTTGAATACAAACAAAACAACGAGCCAAAGGTATAAGAAAAACAACATGTGGTAATTAAGCGGACGTTCTTCACATGTGATATCATACGCTAAAGAGTAAATTCTTTTACATCATGAACATAAGCTAAAGATCATGCCTAATCAACATGTTTGACAACATAAAATGATTATGATGAAATTCAAAAAACCTAAGCGGGAAGATTAACGGAAAACACGGTGTCGGTGAGTCCTACAAACCCTATCAGAAATTTTTATCATCGATCAATATCACCAGCTCTAGATCTGATTAGAGATCCAAATTCAGAAATCAAGAGTCATTCACGTTCACATCTCTCGTAAAACTAACAATCATATTGCACCTTACACCCTTAAGCTAGCTAGGTATAAGACGAACAATACTCAAAACCAGATATTTGCAAACTCAACAACAACAAACACACAAAAAACTCTTTTAAGACAAAGAAGGCAGCTAAATCAAAAGCAATTGAACTTGTTCAGCCATTAGAGTTCCAAACATACAAACCCGTTCTCGATATTTGAGTTCAGGGAAAAGGGCGACAATGAGTAAGATAGAGGATCGCGACCTTCGTTTCTCAGATTAAGTTGCCTGATGAGAAATATCTACGAAACCCACAAAATGGAAGACGACAGAGGAGCGTGCAAACGCAGGCGTTAGAACATAACCGGTGGTTCTTTACTGATTCGACTAATACATCTTTATATTGAAGGAAGTGTGGTGATTATTTGTTTCAATCTTATCTTTTACAAATGTGTGGTAACCCCCATTTATATTTTACATTTACACTTGTAACTAATAAGAACTGTAATTTACATTTTTGACCAAATATATACATAGTTTTGGAAAGAAAAGTAATTATTTTGAACTTAAATTTTCTTTTCTGAGCAGTTGACCAGAAAGATTTGCTCCCTAATTAAGTATATATGGTTACTATGAAAAAAAAAGTTTAGTACATTGAACCAAATCAACAATCAATCATTTGCAATGGGGAAAATCTTATTACATGCAAAAAAAAAAAAAAAAAAAAAAAAATCTTATACATGCAGTTCAGATTATATAAAGTTTAGCATATTTGCTTGTGACCAATAGTATGAAGCTAAGGTTTCCTATCGTAAAGACAAATGGCAGATATTCTTGCGGAAGTTATAGATTTTAAGAGGTTGATGATTAATTTCACAACATTTGCAACGGTTATACAAACTACAAATTTTAACATGCGTCGAATAATAAAATTTTACTAGAATTTGATCTGCGCTACCATACGAGTATTTAATTTGTTTTTGTATTTAATGATATATTTGTAAATGTAGTTGTATTTGTAAATGTAAATGTTATATTTGTATTTAATTTTATATTTTAGCATTTTAACGTAAATTGTGTCATCAATTTTAGGTATTATATAAAAAATCTAACATTTATATAATAAGATTCATGTCTAAGATGTATAACGAACAAATTTTTTAAAATAAAAAATACGAAAATAGACAATTATGAATTAGCATGCTATTTATAAATGATAAATTAGCCATAATATTTGTAAGAAAATAAAATGATTGTTAAATTTCTATCAAATTTTAAACATGTAAAAATTAAGATTTAAATTTATAAGAAAATAAAATGAAAATATTATCATTTTAGTGTATCTTGTCAACGTATTATTATCGTGTTCTTAATTAGACCAATTCGGACATTTTAGGTTCGCGTGCATTTTATCAAAGTGCTTGACTAGGGGAGAAGCTAGGGTGTGGGAAGGGGGTGCCTGTGCACCATAATTTTTTTGAAAATTAATGTATTTTTGTAAGAAAAATTTGTATGTTCACCCATAATAATTTATAACATGCACCCACAAAAATAGATAAACTCTAGAAAGAAACCCAATATATCAAATGTATTTAACAATTTAAACATAATTCACTCGATTTAAGAAATCAATATATCTTGAATTTAAAAGACATTTATGTTTTAAAATCTTTATCTATTAAAAGTTTCTAACTATAAAAAAATTTAGCCTATTTAAGTAAATAAAAATAATTTAAACTCCAAAACAACATACTTAAGTTTTGTATTGTATAATTTTAATTACTAGTTTATCATTAAACTCTAAAAAGAACAAAATATCTTACTTTTAAACAAACTTCTTATTTTGTAGTAAAACATTACAGAAAAAAACATTTTTTTGTAAACAGATATTTTTGTTGTAAATATACAAAAATTTAATGATTAATTATCTATTCTATTTTATTAAAATAAATTTAAATATTATAAATGCAATAGTGGAAAACTGATGAAAAGTAATATTTAAAATATTTTATGGTATTAAATTTAATAAATATTTACTTTATATTTTAATTAATATAATATTTTAATATATTATTTAATATTTATTAAATTAATATTAGTGCACCCACTAAATTACTTTTCTGGATTCGCCACAGCTTGAGTGATCTCTTATGAGTTATTAGTAACCAGCTATGAGATCTTACTTGGCAATGATGAGTGTTATAATGGCTTGAGCGTTTTGATAGTGTTTTGCATTTTGCATTTTGCATTTTGCATATCCCCATCAATTTGTTCGTGTATTGGTCAATATATAGCCATGTTGGTGTATAATTCGTCGAATGTATTTTTTAGTTTTTTTTACTACTACCAACATAGATTTTTGCCGTATAATTTTATATATACAGATTTTATAGGTTGAAATAGTTATAGTAATGTGATTTAAACCATTTATCATAGATTACTTCAGATATATATTTTCGTAGATATTCATATATATCAATATTATATTTTTAATGAACTATAGAACTGAATAAAATATTTAATTATTATTTATAAACAATACTGTGTTTAGATTAGATAATAATAAATCCCAAGAAAATGTTATTCATACGATAAATAGACTAATGCACATGTCCGTACAAAGGTTTTCATAGCTCAGTTGGTTAGAGCACCCGTTTAGTAAGCGGGAGGTCTTGAGTTCAACGCTCAATAAAAGCACAATATTTGTTTTTAATTTTTTTCCAAACTTAACTATACTGTCTTGGATGACATCTGTATTTGTTCATTCCTCATTGGCTCGCTCATTCATCTGATTATCCAAAATTTCCTCATTACACATAATGATCTCCAAAATGCAACAATGAAAATGTGCGCTTTCATTGAGAGTAGTAGTTTCAACGATGAAAATGCAAAATAAGCATTAGAAAATGTGGAGATAAACAACTTTAGTTTTGCATGGATACTTACCATGAGATGTGTAGCTGTTTCTGAAAGGTTATAAATGCACCAAAATGTTTTGTGTGTGTAAATGGAGCTGACTGCGATCCAGTCGAAGGTTGAGAATTGACATGATGGTGCGAGCAAACGACATAGATCAAATCATTGTCTAATGCCCCCAGTGGTTGTCTATCAGATGAGTATAATACTTACATATTGTATAATTTAAATTATACTCTCTTTTACATGTTTATTGACTGCTTAGCAATATATATATATATCTTCTACCTATTGAATTTTCATACATTTTGCAGTATAACATCTTATAGAGAATGTTGTTTGCCATTCTAAAAATATCATTGTTTTTTTTTTGTAAATTAAAATATCATTGTTTAATCAGCATTATTTATTTTAAATTAGCAAAAATTTATGTTTAAAATCCCCAAAAGCATTTAGAGATGGTTTCGGTTATGTTTTGGTGATTTAAATGAGAAATTTAACAATCTATGGCTTTAATTGATGACCACAATTTATGATTTTTTTTTTCATTTCTCAAATTTTATACTCTCTTTGTTCCCGAAAATAAGATTTTCTAAAGTGTTCATGCTTATTAATAATTCAATAAATGTTTATAATTTAATTTTTCTTTTACTTTATTATATATTTTCCAATAACTTTTCACCAATGAAATTTAACCAATTCAAATATTTTCATTTAATGTTTCTTAAAAGTATAAAAAATACTTTAAACATATAGAAAATCTATCTTTGTGAAACAAATAAAAAATCTAAAACATCTTACTTTCGGGAACGGAGGGAGTACCATTCATGTTGAATTTTTTGTCGGATTATAAATTCATAGGATCCACTCTAGTCTTTTCATTTCCTTATAAATAAAAAAAACTTATGAAGAAAAAAATTATCTCTCTAATTTCTACGAGGAATGAAATAAACACAAATTCATATGTTTCTGGCTTTTTCATTTCCTAGACTGAGTATTTTTTTTCATTCTTTTATTTATTTTTTATTCAATTCATAGTTAGCAATTGAAGCGTATGTTTGTTCTCCAGTATTTTATGAACATTTTTCAATAATTTTCATGTGCCACAATATTCCTCCCAAAAATTGACGGAAAATATTTCAAAGGTGGATTTGAAAGACAAGTTTATATAAGTCATGGTGAAATCCGGAGGAAGGGAAAAAATCGGATACTGGATCCCTTGAATGTTGGATTATATTTTAAAGAAGCCAACAAAAAAGAAAAAAAAAATAAATTACAAGAAGAAATCAACACATCATAAAAAAGATGACTAGTTATTATAAAATCATTACTTACATATATATTTTTTGTTTCTTAAAGATTATATATATTTATAGTTTACAAAAAAAGAAGTTATCTATACTATTATTTATGAAGTGATTTTGCTTATTTGTCTCACTCTCCATAATTTTAGCTAATTTTTGTTTATTTGTCATATTCTTATTAGTTTTTAACTTAAATATTTAAATAAATTAATTTAAATAATATAACTATTTTGAAATTCTATTAAATAAAGAGATTTTGCTGATTTGTCACATTCTCCATGATTTTAGCTAATTTTTGTTTATTTTTCATATTCTTATTAGTTTTAGCTTAAATCATTAATTTATTAATTTAAATAATATAACTATCTCGAACTTTCTAATTGAAACTAGAATTATAAATATTTTAACTTTCACAAGTGAAGACCAATTATTATTTTCATGTGACGTAAGAGGTTTTAAACTCTATAGTTTCATTTTTTTCGTTCATTCCAAGTTGTATCGGTTATAGTTTTTGTTTCATCCTCTAGGTATAGTGTTTTCTGGTTGTTTCAATTGCTTGTGTTCTCTTCATCACTTTCATGCTGATGTGAACATTCTTTTTTCAGTGGTTCAATCATTTTGTGCAGATCAAACAATATTATTGGTTGGACTTGTTTGCATTAACGGCTATATGAACAACATCAGAGCTTAATTCTCTCTTTATCTCTAGATCTTTTTTGGGTTCTTGACATCTATATTTATATACTTTCGATATTTTTTTATGTTTAGTTGGAGTTTTATGTTTTTCTTTCTTTCGTTGAGTTTGAAAGACTAGGAAGCAAATCGGTTTTGTTACATACAGTTTGGAATTATGAATTAGTTATTATAAATTATTTAATGGTAGTTATTTCACGTGTATGTTTTATTACTGTTAAATATATAAGAAAACTTATATTTTGCTATTAAGTTTAGAGAGTTCACTATGTAATCATGTTATGAACATGTGTTTAATGGTTTAGTTTCTAAAACGGCTAAAGTAGATTTATCATTCTATAATAACTATAATAATAAAACTATCATTATCTACTTTTTTTGTTTTATGAAATGTAAACTTATGAAATATTAAGATAAGTTAATGTATATATTTATCAAGTAAACCAATGAAATATTATCATTATCTCAATTCATTTTTTAAAAAAAAATTCTTCTAAAGTTTACTTGAATCCGTGTGTTTCAATGATTTTTTTGGTAATTTAATGCATTTTTCTGGTTTAAAAATACAAAATAAATTAATAAAGACCAACAGTTCACATTCTTCGTTGTCAAAAAAAAGTTTACATTTTTAATTTATTTTATTGTATGTAATATTTGATATATATTTATGCTCTCGTGATCTCATAGTTTTATGGATTTTTTTCGTGAAGAAAACACAAACACCGAGATAAAATTAAAAGAAAACTAAAATAATTAAAAATATACAGAATCAGTTATCATCATGTTTAAACCATAATACATGCATATTAATAATTATTAGTAAATACTATATTTAACGGCGCCGAGGGTTCTAGCGTCGCGTCTGAGAAGATTTTCTTACTTCCTTTTGGTTTTCTGTTAAACTGTTAAGATTTGAGAGAGAAAAACAAAAAAAAACAAAAAAAACAAAAAAAGAGGAGAAAACCCTAAGCGTGTTGCTCAGTGACACTGGTGGAGATTTTCTCGTCGTCTCTGGAATCGAAGGAGGAGCTAAGATACTATTCGTGCTGGGAATCGAATCTAGGGTTCATAGAGATCTAATCGTCGATACAATCGAACGAGAGCGAAGAAGAGAAGGAGCCATGTCGGATTCTGATAAAGAGCTCGAGAATCAGATTCTCGAAGCAGGAGAACAGCTTACTGATCCGCCTTCTTCGCTCGACGAGCTTCTGCTTCTCCTCGACGTGAGCCTCCTCCACCGTCTCGCTCTATCTCTTCCGCTGTACTCCCGCTTCGTGCAATGCTATGCGTTTAGTGTGGATTCCTTTATATAGATTTTAACGAATCTACGTGTCGAGATCTTGCTTAGTTTTGATTTCTCTGTAGCGAATAGATGATTCTTCTCGATAGTTCCTCCTTAGTGTAGTGATTAAAATTGCGATACGAACGGTTATTCAATTCTTTAATCTGTTTTCAGATTCAGTTGTGTGGTGAGGATACTTGTGATTTTGAAATCCTCTTTTGTATTTCGCTGCAGAAACTCTTCGTCTGGCTCATAGATGTTGACCAGTCACCTCACGAGTCGATGCAAACCGCACTCTCTCCGCTGATGAAAGCATTAGTCGCTGGAAAACTCTTCAAGCATTCAGACGACGATGTGAGAGTTGCGGTCGCTGCCTGCATCAGCGAGATTACAAGAATAACTGCTCCTGAAGCTCCTTATGATGATGATCACATGAAGGTATGTTAATTTTTTTTTCCTTGAGGAAAGGTGATTGTGATTGGTTGCTGACTCTTTTCTTATTGTTTATGCGCAGGAAGTGTTTAAGTTAATTGTATCTTCGTTTGCGAATTTGCCTGACTATTTTAGTCGCTCCTACTCCAAGAGGATCTCGATCCTTGAAACTGTGGCCAAGGTCAGATCTTGCGTTGTGATGCTGGATCTTGAGTGTGATGCGCTTCTTATTGAGATGTTCCAGCTTTTCCTCAAGGCTATAAGGTAACAATCATTAATAAATCCAGTAATATTTTAGTTGTTCCTTTAGATTCCTTATGCCACATTTTGTTTGTTACCACTCAGAACATCATATTAATCTATTTGGTGACTATTATCATTCTGATTACTTTTTCTTTTACAGAAACTTGGTTTTTACTTTCTCTCCGCGCATCTTCAACCTTCTCACTCGATGTCATGTTTGTTTGATGATTAATTCATCTTACTTTTCAGGGACTTTCATCCAGAGAACGTACTTTCATCTATGGAGAAAATTATGACACTTGTTTTAGAGGAAAGCGAGGAGATACCTCCAAAGATGCTTTCACCCATTCTACATTATGTTAGAGAGGATGATGAGGTGATACATTGATGGTCTCGCTAGTTATGTTTCAGCAACCGGTGCTCTTTTGCTAACTCTTTCAACTTGTCCTCAGGTTCCCCAAGTAGCACGGGGGTTGGCAGAGCGAGTTCTCAGTAACTCTGCTAGCAAGCTCAAAAAGTATCTGACCGAAGCAGTGAAATTGTCGGGTGTCTCTTTAGATAAGTATAGTAAGATAGTGGCTTCGATATGTGAAGGGACATTCAGTGCTTTGCAGCACGACCAACTTGTTGAGAATGAAAAAGAGGTAAGCCTTCTCATGTGTTTATTTACCCAGCCAGATTTATTTCTCACTCGTTTTTTTTTTGTCGAACTTCCTCATCTTTTGGTCGTCCAGTTACATTACATGCTCTTATACCGTTCTCCCATTATTTTAACCTGCAGGATAGTCAAGGTCATTTAGAAAAGGAAGCAGAAGTAGAGGCATATAGCTCTTCCCTTAAATCAGCATTGAGAAATAAGTTTCCTGAAGTAGATTTTTAATTGGTTTTTATTTTCCAATCAGCAGGATAAACAGGAAGTAATTGCTACACCCGAGCGAACTGATGCACCTAAGGATGAATCTGGTAAGTCAGGAGTCAGCAACGGCGTTGCGCAACACAATAATTCTTCTGTTGATACTGAGTCTATAAAGAAGCAAGATGATACGAATGCTAAAGACGATAATCCTTGCAACACTGACTTGGATAATACTTCTGAAGAGAAGCCTGATGTTGAACACCAACCTCAGGAAAAAGATCCCAGTTCTGCCATACAGGTGGATTCATCAAAAACTTCAGATATCAAGGAAGAGACTGAACCTGGAGCACTCCTGGAGAGCAAGGATGTGTTAAGTTTGCGTCCTGATGATTCAACTGTTAAAGCAGCCATTTCTTCTGAAAATGATAAGGAAACAAGTGTGCAGGCTTTGCCATCTAAGACATCAGCTGATGAAACTGCCGATGTTAGTTCTCCATCTAGGGGTGAAGATCTTGTTGAGGAAAGCCGGCCTAAGAAGACTGCAAATGATAAGGAAACAAATGTGCAGGCTTTGCCATCTAAGACATCAGCCGATGAAACAGCCAATGTTAGTTCTCCATCTAGGGCTGAAGATATTGTTGAGGAAAGCCGGCCTAAGAAGACTGCAAATGATAAGGAAACAAGTGTGCAGGCTTTGCCGTCTAAGACATCAGCCGATGAAACTGCCAATGTTAGTTCTCCATCTAGGGCTGAAGATATTGTTGAGGAAAGCCGGCCTAAGAAAACTGCAAATGATAAGGAAACAAGTGTGCAGGCTTTGCCATCTAAGACATCAGCTGATGAAACTGCCAATGTTAGTTCTCCATCTAGGGCTGAAGATATTGTTGAGGAAAGCCGGCCTAAGAAGACTGCAAATGATAAGGAAACAAGTGTGCAGGCTTTGCCATCTAAGACATCAGCTGATGAAACTGCCAATGTTAGTTCTCCATCTAGGGCTGAAGATCTTGTTGAGGAAAACCGGCCTAAGAAGACTGCAAACCAGAAGAAAAATAAGAGCTTGACGAAGGAGGCCAAACCATTAGCTGCTAGTGCTACTGAAGAAGCTTCCGAAGAACCAAACACTTCTGAAGCTAAAGTTACCAAAAATTCTAGAAAGAAGGTTGCTTCTTCAAGTAAAACCAAGTGTACTGTTCCCCCGAAGAAAGGCACCTCTGAGACAAAAGCTGCAAAGCAGTCAGAGAAAAAGGTAGTTGAGAGTGAAAATGTACAAGAATCCTCAAAGCCAAAAGAGGAAAAGAAAAAGCCAGGACGTGGGAAAGCCATGGATGAGGACTCATTAGATACTTCTTCAGGTGATAGCGAAAAAGTAAGTTCTTCCTTGACCTGTATGATTCGATACTGCCTTCCTGTCCTTTTACCGATATCCTTTAATTGTGTTTCAGCCAGCTGTTTCCTCTGTAAAGTCAGCCTCGAAGTCAAAGAAAGAAGTGAAGCAACCAATAGAAGGAAGTCCTAACACAAACACAAAGAGAAAACGAAGTCTAAGCAAAGAGAAAGTATGTTTTCGTAATTTCACCTATCATAATTATTACACATAAAGGAACGTGTGAAAAAAATCATGTTCTACTAGATGCCATTTGCAGTAGTAACTGTGCGTGCATGATTTCAGCTTCTTATTTTCTTCAAGTTGAGATATTTTTCTCTTTAAAACCTGTTCGTTCCCTTCTGTGGAGCTTATGCGACTCTTGTTTAATCCTTTACTCGTACTGGTTTTTTGTGCAAATTTTTCTTTTCCATTTTTTTGGTAGACTTCTTCATACTGAATTGATTCCCTGGCAGGCATCTGATCTCCAAAGCCACGGTGAAGATTTAGTTGGGTCGAGGGTCAGAGTCTGGTGGCCTATAGATAAAGCGTAAGCACTTTGTATTATTTTAGGAATTATATTTGATTTACAATAATGCAATCCGCTTCTCTATTTTGTATTTTCTTGTAGATAGCTGAATTTGCACTAACAACTTAATAGTTGTCTTGTAACTGAATATTGGATTACTGTCGCAGGTATTATAAAGGTGTGGTCAATTCATATGATTCTGCTAAGAAGAAGCACCTGGTAGGCCCAATTTTATCAATCTCCTCGATAAATCTCTTTTGTTCGTCTTAATTTGTTTGTGGTGAACCATTAGCCTATTGATTGTACATGTTTTGTATTAGATTCAGTGCATTTTATGGTGTTTTATTTGTTGTATGTTGTTGCTATCTTCGTCTTCAGGTTATCTATGATGATGGAGATCAAGAAATCTTGAATCTTAAGACACAGAAGTGGCATTTTCTGGATGAATCAGAAACAGAGGTGGGGCATTATATTTCATTCATCTCTGACTTCTTCTTTTTTCCATTATCCCCTTTGAACATTTCCTGTCAGCAGGGTGAAGAAGCTGCTGATCAGACGGTTCACGAGAAAGAAGCCTCCCGAGAGTAAGTGTTACTTCTCTAGTTCTTATGAGGCACTAGAAAGAAAATCTAGATGTTTTGAGATGAGTTTGGTATTCTTGTGATGACCAAGCTTGGTAATTCTCCATGCAGGCCCCAGAGAAAGAAAGCTAAGACTGGCAAGCAATCAAAGATGGAATCGTCAGGGAAAAAGTAAATGAAACTGAAAGCAAATAGTTCAAAAAAGATGTTGAAGTCTCTAAAAAGTTCTTTACTCATAAGCAAATATTGTTTCTGATTTAGGGGTGGTGGAGCTGGTTCCAGCAAGCTTAAAGCTGCTCCTGCTTCCAAGTCCGGTAAGAAGTCCAAGGATGAGAAAACAGAGAGCAAACCAAAGGATCCGAAAGAAGCTAGTAGAGAAGAAGAAGAAGAGGATAGTTCTGACGAGTTGAGCGAGGAAGAGGAAATCCCCAAAACAGTTGGTAAATCAGGAACCAGCAAGTCGAAGAAAGAGATATCGAAATCTGGCACATCCAAAGGTTCGTCCAAGACTACAACTACTCCAAAATCCAAGCCAGGAGGACCTTCAAAATCTTCATCAGCAAAGGGCAAAGCAGCGAAAGGCAAAGCAAACTCTACACCTGCCTCCAAGGGCGAGGAGAGCGATGCTGAGTCAGAATCTGAAGAGACACCAAAGGCGCCAGAACCAGCAACAAAAGGGAAACCAGTGGGTTCAGGCAAGTCGCAGGCTAAGTCCGGTAAGAAGAGGAAGCGATGAGTCTGGCCTCAGGAAAGACTTTCTCTTTATGTAATTCAAGGTGGAAAGCTAAGCACAATGGCGGTGGTGTTGGTGGTTGTGGATCGATGGGTCTTAACGTCGTCTGGGAATTACAAGTGTTGTCTTTGTTTTTAAGACAAGAAGCGTAGTAGTAGTAGTAGTAGTGATTGGATTTTTTTTTTTTGCACTTTTAGGTTCGATTTTCAGCGGATTTTTCTTTAGTCGCCCAAATAATTTAATCTTTGTGAATTTAGAGAGTTGTAGAGGCCTCAAAGACAAATTTGCCGAATGTATTTTATTCAGTTTTAAAAGGATTTGTTTCTAAGTTGACTAAAGACTTCAGAAAATTATATTACGTATATTTAAACGTATATTTAAAGGTTTACTTTACGAGATGCTTGGAGATTCTTAAATCCAATGGTTGCCGCCCATTATCTAAGGGACATTCCATGTACGTTTTTATTATAACACGATGATCAAGGAAAGCTTTCGACTTGAGATATCTATCAAACAGCCTTGCAGCAAGAATTTAAGGCTCCCTAGATCTGATCATCTTAAGGTCTTTGGTGATTTTGCACATAAGAAATGCAAGTTAAAATATATTTTTATTTTATCATGACAAGAAAAGAAACAAACTAGTATTAATCAGAACAAGATCTAAGACATTAACAAATTTAAAGAAAAAATAAAAACAAACCAAGTATATAAAAATTAAGATGTAATATGTGATGTATAATATATAGAAGGTCTTGGTGAATACATGTGAGAACAAGATCTAAGACATTAACAAACTGAAAGAAAAAAATAAAAACAAATTAAGTGTATAAAAATTAAGATGTAATATGTGATGTATATAATACATGGAAGGTCTTGGTGAATACATGTGGTCCATGATCCCATACTCTTATATTTCCCTCTGTTCATAGGCCGAGAGTAGCAATATGTTTCCTTTATTTCTCCTTATTGTATATTAACGAATCTTAATGTAGCACGTGGCACTAACAAACAGATAGCCCGAGAACGATATGCACATTATGACGAACACGATGAAGCCTGCAAAGAGACGACCACGAGGTTTTAGTCAGCACGCGAGACTCGCAATCTTCGACTAATATTAGACGCATCTTGATCTACAGGTGGTTCCGCCATTATGTCATTTGAATACTTAGAATGTATTATTTGTGTGTTATTTGCTTTTAAGCAAAACAAGTATTCGTTTTTTTTTTGAAAAAAAACTTTGTTATTTGTTTACAAAACTATTTTTATTCTTCTTTTCGTTATGCTGAATGTTTAATTTTGCTGGTAACGAATTATATGTATGCATTTACAGAATAAATTTGTTAATGCTCAGCACGGGCAGGAGAGTTTTAAAGACGATCAGGTAGAACAACTAACTTGAAATAAGTGTGCAAAGAATATTCCAGCTAGTTCAAAAAAATATGAATAAAATATCTATCCAAATTAATATATTTGGACAATTTGGATATATACTATATATTAAGGTTGGTCAAAATGTTGGGGATCAAAAATTCAATTCAGTTCATTTGCAAAAACAAAATATATAGTTTGGCCAAATATAGGATAGGATATTCAAAATGTTTGGATTTGGATTATCATATGTAAAGATCATCCGATTTGCATAAATTTCATCATGTAATCTTGATAAATAAATAAAAAACTTTTATATTATTAAAGCCGAGTCTGTCTATAAAAATTAGAATAGGTTTCTTATTGTATTAACATTTTTCTCTAATTTTAAAATACAAAATTTTGTTTGTGGAATTTATTTTTACTTAATTATTTAATAATAATAATTTAGTTATTTTTAATATATGAATATCCATAAACAAAAGATTTAGATTTGTCACAATCAAATTTATATAATTTAAATTTCAAGATATTAAATTTATATCTATTTCTATGTAGCACATATAGCCGGTCCTATTTTTTAAAGCCACAAACTCAAACAAAAAAAAAATGGCCAAAAAGATAAATTATGCATATGGTGTACACAATAGGCCGCTAGACCACAAACAGGTTTTGTGAAAAAAGTGAATAGTTCAGTACTTATTAAAACGGTGGCCGGAAACTTATAATTCATTCGTTTTGGACCAAGGCCAGCTCTGGTAGCACACTACTAGATAAATACTCAAAAATATGTCAAACGATATATGTATATAATTTCGAAATAAAACATATCTTCGCAATTCTATCTAGATTTTGACAGAAAAGAAAACTAATAAATACAAGTCGTACCTTCGTTTTTTACGTGAGGAGAAAAGGTCAGGGTCATTCAGAGACAACAAAATCTTATCATATACTAGTATTTATTAATCATGTCATCTAGAAGAATTGAATCTAGACAGTCTTTGAATATATTCTTAGGTCAAACATAAAGTTTTTACTCTTTTCGGTTTTTCACCTGTCACGCATATTTAAAATATGTAGATCTCTTGATAATTTAATACTCTCTCCGTTTCATTAAGTTAAATATTTAAAAAAAAAAAATTGTTTCACAAAAATAATTTTTTTATATTTTCTATGAAAGATTGTGATTTAAAAAAATTTAATTAATTTTATTGAATTACTATTGATTAAAAATTGCTGAAAATTTGAAAATTACAGAAAACGAAACATTTGTTATAGTGATTTAATGTGTTTTTTTAATATGTGTGAAAACACTAAAAAATCTATTTTTATGAAACGGAAAGAGTATTGGAAACAGAAGTTGCTAAATTATATAAACTCCTAAGGAAATAATATTTGGTTCATCAATTTTCAAATAAGTAATAGACCTATATCAGAGATGTAATTAAATTAAACAAGTTACAAGATACCGGTGAATATTTCTGATGTTTACAAGGTTAAATCTGACCAATTATTGTATTATATCAAAGCTAATATGCCTATACATAGAAAAATTATTTGATTTACTTCATTGGTTAGCCATAATGTAATTTTTACCAAAACGGCAAAATACATGAAAAAAAAAACGGTAACGTATACACTATTGTGATGCAGAGAAAATATTTAAAAAGAAAAAATTAAATATGATTAACTAATTTATTATTTATTAAGTATAATAATTACTCTAATTTGGTTAAAGTTTTATAGTTTTTAATAATAACAATTACTTTTAAAAAGTTTAGTTTATTTAGAGATTCTAAAACTAAACAATAACCTTGCCATTATCTTAGTTTTTATATATTCTCATAATAACGGATCACTAATCTAACTTACAAAGCTTCTGGTACATTATATTGCTACAAATACAAATACAAAAGCATGAGCCTGACTGGAGACTACACAGACAGTCTACGATCGTGGTCTTACAAAATCAGCATTCGGATTTTCTTAGAACAAAATCTTCTGTGCTGAGTGTATGTTTTGGGAGATCTATATATTTGGACTTTCCTTTATGGGTGGCTGATATATTTATTACTATTTTAATAAAATTCGGCATATTCCATCTTTGTATTTATTCTCAACTCTCAGCATTTAGCACCAATGAAAAACGATTCGGTATATGATAAAACTCCAGCCCAATCTCACAAGAAAATTAAACGAAGGAATTGATTGGATTTTTCGCATTGTTACGTCAACACGTGTCCCGTGGAATAAGTTCTTCGCAAAAAAAAAATACCCACAAAAATAAAGGTAAAACCATCTTCAATGGTTCACCGTATTTTTTACTTCAAAATATAATAATTCTATAATCGAATTGTGATATACTCCAATGGTACTTTATTTTAGAACGAAAATCAAAGTGATGAACAAAAAATAGCTTATTCTATATATATAGTGTAAATCTATTTTTACTCTATTATAGAATAAAAAATAAAGTATCATTAGAGTATTTTTATTCTAAACTTTATTTTAAAGTAAAAAATAAAATGAGATTGAAAATGCCCTAGATAACCATTTTTTTTTGGTTCAACTGCAAAGTATCATAATATAATTTAAGTAACCTCTTATGTGTTTATAAGTTATAACGTACAATTGAGATATCTCGAGATTAACTTGGTGTTAGTGTGTTTTAATTAACTAGTGTACTTATTAAACTATGAGTACGATGCATTTATGCAGTTTAAAATTTCAAATATATAGTTAAACTACATTTCTGCTTTAGTGGGATGGACCAACGTTATTATTAACTTGCTTAATTATTGCTATGTCTCAAGCTAAATTAAACGCATGCTTTATTCTCTAAACTTTGTTTTCTTCCCGAAAATTTATGAACAAAATAAACCTTTCTTGCATTTTAATAAAATACTCTTAGCAAATCCAAAAAAGAACAACGTAATTAACGTTTGCCCATAACAACGAACATTTACAACGAAAATATTTCGTCGTAAATTTACATGATCTTTACAACGCAATTACGAGGAATCCAACTTTCGTCGTAAACGCCATGTAAATTTACGAAGAATAGATTTCGTCGTAAACTCCATGTAAGTTTACGACGAATGTACGTGGAAAGAGAAATACGTCGTAATCATTACATCGACATTACAACGAAACATGTTACCGTTATATTTAGGTGAAAACATGTATTCAATGTGCTTTAACTTACCTAATTTCGTCGTAAAGTCGTTGTAAATAATATGTTAAAACCATGTAAAATCCATGTAAAATATTCCTTGTAAAATCGTTGTTATATTTCAACTACCCAACTCGAAAATTTCTCTATATATATGTCATTTCCCACAACTCTCTTCATCACAACACACAAACGGGAGAAAAAAAATCCGAAAAAAAATCAGAAAAAAAAAATTTCAAAAAAAAATCTAAGAAAAAATGGCCGGTGGCGGTAGTATTTACGAGTTACGGAGTTGGATGTATTTGCACAAAGATTCCGACGGGAGGGTGACGAACGCATTTCTGAGCAGGCTAGAGACATTCATGCACCAGGCGGGTTGTACACCGATCACACAGGAAAGCGGTAAGATGTTCTGCCCCTGTCGGAAATGCAAGAATTCAAAATTTGCACGTAGTGAAACTGTATGGAAGCATTTAGTAAACAGAGGATTTACACCACAATACTACATTTGGTATCAACATGGAGAGGGTTATGGGGGAAATGAAGCTAGTAGTAGTAATAATAATTTTGAGGATGGTCATCATAGTGAAGAACCGAATCATTTGCATAATGAATATAATTATCATCAAGATCATGAGCAGATGGTAGATCATGATAGGGTTCAAGATATGATTAGTGATGCATTTTTAGAAACAACTACAACAATAGCTGATGGAACTGGAAATGTAGAAGAACCTAATTTGGATGCAAAAAGTTTTATGAAATGCTAGATGCTGCAAATCAACCAATCTACACTGGTTGTAGAGAAGGTCTCTCTAAATTGTCTCTAGCAGCTAGGATGATGAATATTAAAACGGATCATAATTTACCTGAGAATTGCATGGATGCATGGGCGGAGTTGTTTAAAGAGTATTTGCCAGAAGACAACGTGTCTGCTGAATCTTATTATGAGATTCAGAAATTGGTTTATAGTCTTGGGTTGCCTTCGGAGATGATTGATGTTTGCATCGACAACTGCATGATCTACTGGAAAGAAGATGACAAGTTAGAAGAGTGTCGATTCTGCAAAAAACCACGATTCAAACCGCAAGGCCGTGGGAGGAATAGGGTACCGTACCAAAGGATGTGGTACCTACCAATTACAGACAGATTGAAAAGATTATATCAATCTGAGAGGACTGCTGCGTCGATGAGGTGGCATGCGGAACATGTCCAGAGAGATGGTGAGGTTGCACATCCATCAGACGCAAGAGCGTGGAAACATTTCAACAAGGTACACGCAGATTTTGCTACAAATATTCGGAATGTCTATCTTGGGTTATGCACCGATGGATTTAGTCCATTTGGAATGTCTGGTAGACAATATTCTTTGTGGCCAGTCATTCTTACGCCGTACAATTTACCGCCGGATATGTGCATGGAACAAGAATTTCTATTTTTGACCATATTAATCCCTGGGCCGAAGCATCCAAAACGGTCTCTTGATGTTTTTCTTCAACCGTTGATAGAAGAGCTAAAGCAATTGTGGTCAGAAGGGGTGAGGACGTACGATTGTTCCTTGAAAAACAATTTTACGATGCGAGCAGTTCTGCTGTGGACGATAAGTGATTTCCCTGCTTATGGGATGTTGTCTGGCTGGACAACACATGGAAGATTATCTTGTCCATATTGTCTTGGATCGACGGATGCTTTTCAACTGAAGAATGGTAGGAAGAGTTGTTGGTTTGACTGTCATCGTCGCTTTCTTCCACTTGCCCATCCGTACAGAAGAAATAAGACATTGTTTCGGCACAAAAAAATTGTCAGAGACGGTCCTCCTCCATATCTCACCGGCCAGCAGATCGAAGCAGACATTGATTATTACGGAGCTCAGGAAACAGTTAAAGTTGGAGGAAATTGGCATGTTCCTGGAAATATGCCTGATGGTATGGTGTGTCTCACAATTGGCATAAGAAGAGTATATTTTGGGAGCTACCCTATTGGAAGGATCTTCTCTTATGCCACAATCTGGATGTCATGCATATTGAGAAGAACTTTTTTGAGAACATCATGAATACATTACTTAACGTCCCTGGGAAGACAAAAGATAACAAAAAGTCAAGGATGGACTTACCTGATATTTGCTCAAGAAGTGAGTTACATATCAAGAGCAATGGAAACGTTCCTGTTCCCATCTTCCGGTTGTCATCAGAAGCCAAAACAACCTTGTTTGACTGGGTTGCATCAGAAGTTAAGTTTCCTGATGGTTATGTTTCAAATCTGTCAAGATGTGTTGAACGAGGTCAAAAGTTCTCCGGAATGAAGAGTCATGATTGTCATGTGTTTATGCAACGACTACTTCCATTTGCTTTTGCCGAGCTCCTTCCAGCAAATGTCCATGAAGCACTTGCAGGTAATTATAAAACGTTAATATATATACATATGTTATGAAATGTTATTAATTTGATTACTTTTGCAATATACAGCCATCGGCGCTTTTTTCAGAGATCTCAGCACACGTACGTTCAAGGAAGAAGTCATCGAACAACTTCATCATAACATTCCGATCATATTGTGCAACCTGGAGAAGATATTTCCTCCTTCATTTTTTGACGTCATGGAGCATCTAGTTGTCCACCTACCGTATGAAGCATTGCTTCGTGGACCTGTTCACAACGGATGGATGTATCCGTATGAGCGACAGATGAAACATTTGAAGGGGAAAGCAAGAAATCTTGCAAAGGTGGAAGGTTCAATAGTTGCGGGAAGTTTGACAGCCGAAACATCTAACTTCACATCATACTACTTTGCTCCAACTGTTCGTACGAGGAAAAGAGTTCCTAGAAGATATGATGATGGTGGAGTACCGACATCATATCCAATTGATGGTGTTTCTGACATTTTCTGCGAAATTGCACGGTTTGGTGGTAAAACGAAAGAAGTATGGTGGTCATGTGAAGAGGATAAACATAGTGCCCACACTTATATTCTGCTCAACTGCGAGGATGCAGTGACCCGTTACTTTGAAAGGTAAATATTTTTGTGAATGTTAATTATATGAATTGCAGTTAATTATGTATGACTTGATTATTTGTTTAATTTGCAGCATGTTTGTATCTCAAGTTGAAGAAGCAATACCAGGAATATCTGCAACTGATGTGGACACACGTAAAGATAAGCACTTTGTCAAGTGGTTAAAATCACAGGTACGTAATATATCTCATACATTGATTAATTAAGTAAGTGTTTTGATACTTCAATATTAATTAAGAATAACTGCTTTTTGCAGGTTGATTATGACGATCCTTATTATCCCGTATGGTTTCACGAATTGGTTCAAGGTCCAGTTGCAAAGGTCACCACATCACCTATGTATTTCACACGAGGATTTACCTTTCACACATACGAGTATGGGAGACATCGGGCAACGAGTAACTACGGAATATGTGTGAAAGGTGAAACGGACTTTTACGGGATCTTGCAGGAGATTATTGAAGTGGAATTTCCGGGGTTATTGAAGCTAAAATGCGTCCTCTTCAAATGTGAATGGTTCGATCCTGTTGTGAACCGAGGGATTCGGTATAACAAATTTGGTGTTGTGGATGTCAATTTTGGGAGAAGATACAACAAATTTGAGCCTTTCATTTTAGCTTCACAAGCCGAGCAAGTTAGCTTCCTTCCTTATCCTCGGCTTCGAACTTCCGGGATAAACTGGTTAGCTGCTATCAAAATTACACCTCGTGGACGCATTGTCGCTGGAGAAGAACCGCCCTTGCAAGAAGAAGACGCTATCAATGAAGTTGAGGTACCAGAACAACCAACTGATGAAATCCTTTTGATCGACCCGCAAAACTTTCAATATGAAGATATTCCCGAAGATGCGACAGATGAAGCACGTGAAGACGAGTTCGAGAGAAGCGACGATGATGATTGTAATGATAGTGATGAGAACGAAAACGATTTAGAGTGATGTAATATTGATGAGAACGAAAACGATTTAGAGTGATGTAATATATGTCTCTGATGTTGTATTTCTCTATTGTAACGTATGTTTAAAGAAATATTGTTTTTTTACCATCCTAATGTATGTGTAACAAATGTTGTTTTATATAATATGTATTTGTGTTAATTTTAAAAAAATTATTTGGAGTTTTAGGGTTTTAGAGTTTAAGTTGGAGAAAGAGCACAAAGTAGTAGAGAAGAGATATGATGTTAGATGATATGTGACTTTGGGGTTTAGGGATTTCATTCTCGGTGTTTAGGGTTAAGCGTTGTAAAATCGTCGTAAATGGTTATCTATTCCACGTAATTTCGTCGTAAATGGAAAAACGCGGGCCTGGTAACTTCGTCGTAAACGTGGGCCTGGTAAATTCGTCGTAAACCGATGTTTCGACGTAATTTCGTCGTAAATCGAAAAACGCGGGCCTGGTAACTTCGTCGTAAATGAAAAAACGCGGGCCTGGTAACTTCGTCGTAATATTACGTCGCGTTTACGACGAAACCTTTTCTATATATTGGGACGCCGAGACGAGGCTGCCTCGTCCATTCCTCCCAAACTCCTCTCCTCTCCCTCTAAGGTACATTCTCTTTCCTCCTTTTTTTTTTTTTTTTTTTAAGTTAGTTTAGGTTATTAATTAGTTAGGTAATTAGTTTAGGTGATTATTTAGATAATTAGTTTAGGTGATTAGTTAGATGACGGAATACTATAGTTTAGGTGATTAGTTAGGTAACGGAATAATTTTTTAATTATGTCGTCATAATTGATTAAATTTATTTAAATTTTTTTTAGATGGCTCCTAGAAGGAAACCAGCAGCACCTACTTATGCCCAGTTGTTTGGCGATGGTTCCGGTACATCTTCTTCCGGTCCATCGTCTTCCGATGCAGTTCCAGACTCTCAGACTTCTCAGAGAGTTTTTTCGAGTCCTCCTCTTCCACCGCAGATGCCTCCACCTCCTCCTCCAGCGGCTGCACCTGAGCCTGTCCCAGAAGGTGCAGTTCATCCGGATTTGCGTGTGCCTTCATATGCTCCCTTCGCGAGATATACGGTGGAGGATTTGCTTGCCCAGCCTGGACGGGAGGGTTTGGATGTTCTAGACCCCGATAGACCCCGAGGAACTTATTGGTAAGTTATTAATTTTTATTACTTTAAAATTTAATTAATTTTTATTTTCTAACGGTTAAATTTTTTTTTTTTCAGGTTTGGGGCTAACAACCGTGTTAGCCAGACCGTTTCGGCGATGATTAAGGGTTACTACGACGGGGCATATCCGAACTGGAGCAAGACACCAAATCACGTTAAGATCACGTGGTTTAAATGTTTTGCGGTAAGATTTTTAAATTTAATTAAATTTTCACTTTAAAATATATATATATATATTTTTAATATTTATTATTAATTGTAATTTTTTCAAAATTTTTATGTTTCAGCAAAAGTGGCATTGGTCTTTGGGAATCACCGAGAGGGTGAAGGCGGAATTCGTTGCAAAGGCAAAGATACGCCTCTGCAACACAGTCTCTGATTGGAAGGACAAGTGGGAGATCTACGGGTATGAGGGAAAGCCCACTGAGCTCACGACAGATGTGTGGGATGGCCTCATCGCCTATTGGGAGCACCCCTCGTCGATCAAAAAGGCCAATTCGTGCTCGGCTTCTCGAAGGACGAAGGATAAAGATGGTCATTTGCCCATGCTTCACAGAACCGGACAAAAACCTCATGCAGGAGTCCGTCTAGAAGCTGTAAGTTTTGTTTTAAATATATATTTTAAAATATTCAATTAATATAATTTATAATATTTAATTTAATTTTTTTTTGTAGTTCGAGAAGACGGGAGTCTTACCTTCTCTGTCTGACCTATTCAAGATGACTCACGCCACATCCGACGGAGTTTTTGTGGATCCTGCATCTGAGAAACTCTTCCGAACAGTGGCTGGTCGGATTGAAGAACGGGAGACGCAACTAACCCAGGAGTCTCCCGATGGATTACCAGTCACATTGTCCACCGAAGAGGTCGACAGAATCTTCGAAGAGGTAACTTAAAATTTTTGTTTACATTATTTTAAATATTTTAACATAATTAACTATATTAATATATGTTTTGATTTTATAGGTGGCTCCTAAAAAGAAGGGACGGATAGTCGGTATAGGCTCTGTTAACGAAGTTGCAAGGGCAACTTCGTCATACACTTCGAGATGGGATGAAGAGACTGCTCAGATGAAGGCTCGAATGGATAGCCAGCAGGTTCGTTTAGACTCTCTTGAGGATTTGCTAGACGTGATGGCCGTGGAAAATCCGGTTATGCAGAGAATGTTGAGTGAGAGACGAGCCGCTCTTGGAATGCCACCACGAGATCCCCAAGAGTCCGATCCAACCCGTCAACAGCCGAGCAACCCCACCAACTACTTCGAGAATATGTAGTTTTTTTTTATTTTTCTGTTTGTATTATGAATTTAAATATTATTGTATGACTTTTTAAAATATGTTTTCCAATTTCATATTTCGTTTTAAAATTCAAATTATTTTAAATTCTGAATATTAAATATAAATTAAAATCTATTATATACTAATTAATAATAATATAATAAGAAACGATGTAAACTCCTCGTAAACATTACATGGAGTTTACATCGAATGTTTACAAGTGATTAACATCGAAATATTTACGAGGGTTTTACATCGAAATGTTTACGAGTGATTTACAACGAAAGTATTTACGTGTGTTTTACATCGAAATAATTACGTGGGCTTTACGATGAATATTTACATGGCTTTTACGACGAATCCTTTCCCTGCGCTTTACGAGGAATATATTTCGTCGTAAACGTAACGAGTCGTTTACGACGAAACCTCCGTTACGACGGACGTTTAACAACGAAACGTCTTTCGACGTTAATTCGTCGTAACACCCGGTTTACGACGAATTTACAACGAATACTGCCCTAGTAAAAAATATGTTTTCTTGTAGTGTCGGCAACTGATAGCACATTAAAGCCATTTTTTGTAACTGAAGAAATTATGTTTTAAAATGGTGACTCTGTAATTTGTTTTTATCTGCAGAATTTTGAATAATGTGAAAACTATGTAGGTGTAGAATTAAGAATTAAAAACAAAAGTTTCCTATAGTAATGTAAAACGTATGAGATTTCTGTGTTGAGTTGCTTTATTTGTTTCCGCCTTGTTTCACCTGTTTATTTAAAAGTAAAACGCGGAAATACTTATTTTAATTACAACAAAAGAAGAGCAGATTCCATCGTGAAAGACCAAAATTCATACGCAAAACTCAAGATCTTTAGTAGGTTTGTCGTTGCCGTTTGTAGGCTATGAGATTGACCACTATAAACCGCAATGTACTGTTGAATCCAATTCCCCTCCACTCAAAATGTCTCTCTCTAGACATCTGTCCCGTTGCACGTAAGAGGGAGAGAGAAAAGAGACAAAACTCAAAAACAGAGATAAGACTCTTGAAGAGTGTGAACGACAGAGAGGGATAATGTTTTTTATTTTCTTCTTTTGTTAATCTCCCTTCTCCCCTCTTCTCTTCTCCTCCGAATATCTCTCTTTGTTCTTTCTTTTTTGTTGATTTATTTTCCCTTCTTGATTTGGTCAAACCCTAGATTTGTTTTCTCAAGGGTATCCAAAAATGAATACTCCTTCCGTTTCATAATATAAGTAGTTTTAGTTAAAAGTACGAAGATTAAAAAAATTGTTATGTTTTTCAAAAGTATTTTATAATAAATAGGTTAGATATAATTTAACCAATAAAAAATAAGTATATTTAATTTGATTGGTCACACTGTATTCAATAAATGTAAAAATTAACTAAAACTACGAAAACTACTTACATTTTGAAACAAAAACATTTTCCTAAAACTACTTACGGCATGAAAACGGAGGTAGTATAACTTTCCTCTTTTCCTTTGATTATAAATATTCCCTCTGGTTCTTGCTTAACCTAAGCCTCTCAGATCTAACTTTACATCCTCCTTTCCCAAACCCATTTCCAATGGTCGATCTCTAATTTCAGAATCTGCGTAGGTAAGGACATTGAATGAGTTTTGGGATAAATTTTAGAGAAACGCATAGAAACTGACAGAAGAGAGTGAGCACACAAAGGCACTTTGCATGTTCGATGCATTTGCTTCTCTTGCGTGCTCACTGCTCTATCTGTCAGATTCCGGCTCCGATTCTTTTCGGTCTGTTCACGTTTTCTTCTTTAATTTTGTTCCCATTCTCTCTCTCTTATGTTCTTCATCCCTCCAAATTAAGGTAATTGATACGATCTCGCTCCTATAATATGTAACGATTTGGTTTCTAAATGCATGCGACTTTACTCTTTTCATTTCTCCTTTGTTCTACTTTATATTTTATGAGATCATTAGTTTCGAAAAAGCTTTAATCTAAATGTTTATGGTTTGGTTAAACGAGATTAATATGGGACCATTAACGTTAACCTAGTTCTTTCTTAGGCTGGTCCAAACTCTTTTGAATCCTTAATTTTCTCAATTCAAGCTTAGATTATTAATCATGTGGTTTTGTATCCTCTCTTTTTTTAGCTTTCAAAATCTGTGATTTAGTCTCTTGATTCATAAATATGTATAGATCTATTATTTGCTTCATATGATGACATCTGTGGATTTGCAAATTACCGTTCATGATCTTCAGCTGTTGGTTTTCTAGATTATTTATATTGTATGCTTGTACATTTTGATTGAGGCATGTTTCTAAATTATTCTGCTTTATATAGCTTGATGTGTAACCACTATATTTATATAGATGGTATCTAATTTATATATCATTGGTTCCATGTGATCACGTTGTGAATCTTTACGAGAATATTCTTGTGGACTTGGTTCTTGATCTAAGAACACGTTCTTTGCATTTAATTTTCAAAACGACCACAGACTCATCAATTTGTGTATTCTTTTCGAATTTTTAAGTAGTAAATATGGGTTCCAGAAGCGATTTGTAGATATGGCCAATTCTATATATATATATATATAGTGGTTACGAAATCTACAGTAATTGAATTTCTTTCTGAATGCTTATGTATGCGCGTCTATGACTAAATTTTGAAGAAAAGTAAAATGTGATTTTCTCACATTTAAATGAATTATGTGGTTTTTTCTTTCTGCCAAAATACTATTTCCAAGTCTTGCAATTTGTTTCTAAGTGATGAGGTGATTAATATTCTTCAAATCGTGTCAAATATCTACAATCTTTTTCTCTCGTGTTGCTGTAGGTGTCTCTTGTCATGCAGGTCTTGCTTTCTCCTTTTTCTCATTTGTTCCCACGTTTTCTTGTGTAGAAACCAGTTAATGGACTATTTTCACACAAACCTAGGTTTGTAATTCCTGTAGTTAGCAACAAATAGGTTTTAACTTCGTCAAGAGAAAGATAGTTCTTACTTGGGGAGTGTGAAATGTGTTTTGAATCCTCAGAGGCATGTTTATAAGAATGATCGATATACGAGGTTGAGCTTCTCAAACTTTTCTAAACTGGGTCCGATGGAATATGGTTTACGGAGTACTTATATTTTGCATTACATTATGTAACAAATTGTCACCAAGACTTTTGTCTGCATTCATCTGAGAAATTAGGGTCACACGGGCGCGCGTTAGCCAGGAATAGGGAAGACATAATCAAAGAGCCACTAACATATCTTTTTAAGGTGTCATCAACGGTGCCAGATTGTAATATGCAGCAAATCCTCTGTCTTGATGAGAGGGATATTTTATGTTACAAGGTGGTACTATTGAGTATTGATCGACGTTTTGGTGCACTTTTGTTCATCATGTTTCAGATTTGGACTGTCTATCTTGGTCGCTGCCCGATTCAAATTGTTCATGGGAAGGCAAAGACCAATGCGGTGTTTGCGGTAACCTATATATTTGTAATCTTTTGGGATATTGATTTAGGGTTTTTGTGCTTTGTTCTATCAACTGATTTCCTTAGGTGTGACATATGCTGATTGTTCTAGCTCACATTTGTAATATTAAACATTGTTAGGTTAATTATTGTCAGGTGACTAGGATCTGGATAGGATTGTTGTTGTGCAAGTCCACTATCGATACATTGATAATTTAGTTGGTTACATGTTGAAATTGTCTAAGTTTAATGGTATAAGTCATCCAAAAAAATTGAAGTCTTACCTAGAAAGTTAGAAAATGTCAAACGAATCAAATCCTAGCGATTGGCTCTCGTTGATATACAACACTTAAAATCTATTTTTATTCACTTTTCTCTAAATTTTTTAGTGTTATACAAAAGTAGTTCCTCCTTTTCAGAAAAATAAATTAATTAATACGTACTAAGCCGTTTTAAAATAATCAAATATGATATCCTCATTAAGTAATACAAAGTCATATTTATCAATCAAGTGGAGGATAATAAAAACAAAGAAGTTACAACATGTAAATTACATACTTAAATACCTCTTTAAAACTTAATCAGAAACTTTCCTCTGATTAAATTAACAATAATCGTAACATCATAATTAATTGTAGCATACAGTCTTTGCAAACAAAGGTAAATACAGTATTTATCCAAGAAAACCCTTTTGTAGTAGTATATAAAGTACTCTTTTTTTTTGATCAAACAGTATATAAAGTACTCTCTGTCAGGAAAAAAATAGAAAAACATGGAGGAGTCGGCGCGATAGGCTTGTACGGTTAGGGCAAGACCCGACGTCAGAAATTCCGTTTACCGGAAACAGAGAGATCACGAAAATCGATGACGTCGCAATACAATCCAGCCCACAAGACCTACCACTAGCAGCAGCAGGTGGGTTATGCAAGATATGGTATCGTGTTGACTACTTGTGGTTGTATATATAGATCGATCATAAACCAAACCATCGAGAGCTCGACGACGACCGAACAAGATTTCTTCTCCTGTTTTGCCCCACAAAGATGCTCACCCCGGCCCACTTCGTCATCCTTCCTCGTGAAGAAGAAGAACTCAAAGAAGAAAGTCAACGGCCACGGCCAGCTCTCCCTAAGGTTAGACCGAGACGAGATCCTCCTCCTCAGAATATCTCGACGTTCCTCACAGGTATCTCCACCGATTTATCTCCGCCACAAGTTTAAGCCACGGTCACGTAACGACTCTTCTTCACGACGCCAACGTTGATCTACTCATTTTTTATAAGCTGGCCCTTTGACTTTGGTTATATTCAACGATTATGTGTATGTGAAATAGCATAATAATCGGATGTCTCCAAAGTGTGCATAAATGTTCATTTGAATTTCCGATCGTATAATGTCATTTCTATAAGACTGTTACATAAGGGATACATGTCTATCTGAATTTCTGGTATACCAACAATAAACAGGTTATTGAGACACTACGAATCTCTTATACACACATTATGAACACAATAAAATTTAAGCCACAAGCAACTTCTGGATGTCTTTCTGCAACATATCAAGACAAAAGGTGGTATTAAATATTAACCATATATTATATGAAAATATAGGACTGTTATGAGTTGATAGATTCTCTATATACACATGCTTTCTTGGAACTGTTATAATTCTTTAGATGATGTAAAATGATATAATAAATCAAAGATTAGTACCTCAATTTGTAAAGGCGAAGTCGTGGGAGGGTATCTCTGGACGACGTTGCCCTTTTTGTCAACCAAGAATTTCTCAAAGTTCCACTTGATGAGATCACCCAAGAACCGACCAGACTTTGATTTCAAGAACTGGTAGATTGGAGCTGTGCTCGGTCCATTCACATCAACCTGTAGACACACAACTCATCAAGATGTACAGGTTTTCAAAATGTACAGCCAATAACATAAATAACTAAATGAGAGGTTCTTTTTTTTGTGTGTATGTTCTCCATACCTTATCGAATATAGGGAACTCAGCTTTAAATCTGGTACACACGAACCGCTTGATATCCGGGTTTGATTCGGGTTCTTGACCTCCAAATTGATTGCAAGGGAAAGCTAAAATCTCAAATCCTAAAAAAACGAGAGGAATAACAACGAATGAGAGAAAGGTCACACAATATGTTACATATTCAGTCTGGTGTATATAGCAAAAAATACCTTGGTTCCTGTATTTGTCGTACAATTGTGAAAGCTCTGTGTAGTTTGATGATGTCAAACCACTGAAATTAAAATAGTAAATTCAGAATACATGTACAGGAAAATTATAATTATAAAAAAAAAAACAAAATTTGAGCACCATTTTGAAGCAACGTTAACGATCAACAGAGGTTTTCCTTTGAATTTGTCTAGGGAAACATCCTTCCCACTTATGTCCTGTTCAAAAAGAAAAACAATATATAACATAATAGTTATGTTTTAGTTTTAGGATTTACCAAGGATGTTTCAAGCTCTTGATTGCTTATATATATATTAATATGGATATGTACTTCAAAAATAACTGAAAATAATATTTTGAGAGATTTAAGGTTTTATTCTATTTCGATAGAAGCTAACCAAGAAATAAAAAAACCTAGATTCATTTCTTGATCAGAAACAGAAATAGACACGTACCTTTACAGTGAAATCATGAACAGTCTTCTCTTCAGTAGCTCTTGCATACACACTCAAATTTCTTGATTTGAATTGAAACCCATGCTTATTCCAAGATTTCAAGGAAACCCCATTTTTCAGATTCCGAGAATTTGATCTTCGCTTAGGGACGAGAAAAGCAGAACAAGTCGGAGGTGGGTTAGGTTTGGTTGCAGCGAAACCGCTGAAGACTGCAGAGAATGGTGCGTAAGAGGAAGAAGCCATTACAAAAAAAAAAAACAGAATATGTCCGTATGTAGACCACGAGTTTTTAGTTTATACTAAACTATTTACGCGTTATTAAATAGGCTTAGCAGCATCATTCATATGATGCTTCAATTTAATATTCGTGACTACCAACTTTTACACACAATTGCCATCAAAATCATCAAGAAAATACTGCGGTCCTAATTTAACCACGTGGTCGATACTATGTTCACAGTTTCCAGACGAGATAGAGATTATATGAACATATAAAATGAAAAAACTGAGCGGTGCAAAAGCTATGTTTGGTGAAGAGTGAAGACTAGTCCCAAGCTTGCAATGCAAATGTAACGCATGTGATTTGTTTGCTCACAAAAAAACGCATGTGGTTTGTTGATCGCTCCAAAAATTAGGCAGAATTTAATGTTAGTACTATGTATGGTCTCTTTAAAACATAACCATGTTGTGAAGCTCAATCAATTATAGAAATATTAATTGATGTGGCTAAATATGTTCTCTTTAAAATATATTAAGTCTGATTGGTAGGATGAAAGTAAATCAGAGTAAATAAAGTGAAAAAGAGTAGAAACCAAAATAGTAGAACACAAGCGAGAAAAAAAACAATTTTACTATTTAACTAGAGTAAAAGTGAAAAAGTTGCATTCCACTTGATTAGTAACGATAGGTGAAATTAACTAGAGTAATAAGTTACTCTAAAATGACTATCCAATCATTATTATTAGTTACTACACACGATCGAGCGTGGGTTTGAAGAAAGAGTCCAGAATTTATGAAACATATGTTCAGTATCTTGAGGAAGGGAGTTGCTTAAGGTCTTACGAGAACGCTGTAGTGATCGTCATTAACAATTCATTTTGTTGTTATTGTTTCTGATTCATGTTCTGGCTAGTGTCACGATCAAAGATAGACAAGATTGTGAGGGCTTTAAAGGAAAGCAGGGGTTGTGTACTAGTTGTCTGGTTTACATGCTTTTTTTTTAGCAACTTTTAGTTTACATGCTTTTTTTTTTTTTTTTTTTTTGTCATCGACTTTTACAGACTCATACTGACTCTGTAAACCAAACTGGGTGATCTGCATCCATATGAACGACGAAAGACGGCTGCTTCCTAACACTGCGTGCTAGTCTATCCGCCTTTGTATTTTGCGTTCGGGGTACATAGATAATCTTTGATCGGGTAAAACTCTCTTGTAGGATCTTGATATCATCCAAATAATTTGCAAAAGCAGGCCATTCCTCTGGTGTTGAAACTATCTTCACCAATTGAGAACAATCCGTTGCAAACGTAACCTGAAATTGACGTAAATTTCTCATGCATACCATTGCCCAGAGTAGCGCTTCCATCTCCGCATGAAGGGGAGAGAGACTAGCCCTAACATTCCTTGCCCCCAACAAACCATCAAATCCTTCTAAAGTACTATACCAACCTTGTCCTGAAAAGGAATCCCCCTCTTTCCATGAGCCATCCGCAAAACACCATCTTCCTGGGATTGAGGGCATAATCGTGGCTACTATTGGTGGGGTAGCCCTCTGCTCATTCAATATTTGTGCCTCAGCCCACAAAGTTGATTCTGTTTCTGCCAGTTTAAGCGTATCCAAAGAATCAATGTCCAGATCACTGAAAACTTTATTATTCCTAGCTTTCCAAATATACCATAGTATCCATGCAAACTGATGATCTTCCATTTGCGGAACCACTCTCCAGAACAGATGATCGATGTTTGTGAAGAGAGCACTTGTCGGAAAGATAGCTGGATTTGATGGTATCTTCGAAAGAGCCCAAACCTGCATTGCTGGAGGACACTCAAAGAACACATGGTTAATAGACTCTTCCTGAGCTCCACATCTTCCACAAGAAATATCCCCTTGTATTCCCCGTGCATGTAAATTTTTCTTTACTGCTATACATCCTGTCACAAGTTGCCATAGAAAATGTTTTAACTTTGGTGGGCAACGTATTTTCCAGCAGTTAGCCTTCAGAGCATCCACTGTGGGTCCAATTAATAATGGTGGTCTTTCCCTATCTGGATAGAGCCGTTCTACCTGGTATCCTGATTTGACCGTATATATTCCAGACTTTGTGAAATGCCATCCATCCCTATCTATCCTCCGAGTCCTGCTTAGTGGTATACTTTCTATAAGTTATTATAGCTGTTTTTTTTTACATGCTAAACAGCTATAATAACCCAATAAATTGATCACTTGTCTATATAGTTTGAACATATCTAGACTATCTAAGTTAGGCCTGACATTTTGGGTATCGGTTTGAGTATTTTGGATATAAGATAGTTCAAATAGAAGGCTAGAGGAACCATTTACTACTTGAACTTTTGGTTCGGTTCGGTTCAGATAGTTTTGGGTTTGGTTCGAATAGTAAAACTATAATCGAAAATTACCCAAAAAAATTTGGTTTTCATTTGGTTCCGGTTCGAAGTAGTTCGAATAAAAATTTGGTTATTTAGAGTAAAATATCGATTCCGGTTTTGTTATTCGGTTTCAGTTTTTCCGTCCAGGCATAATCTAATAATAATTAGAATGTCAACTAATTAATTTTGGAAATAAAATTTAAAAATATTTTTCAATGATTTTGTTATAATTTTAAAAAGAAATGTTAATTTGTATTTTAAACAAAAATATTAAGATATTAAAATATATTATAATTACATTATATATAATTTAATAAAATTTTAAAGCATATTCTAAATAAAAAACCACACGTAAAAAAAATATGTACTTCTATTTTAATAGACACTCTCTCCCTTCCCTCTTAAGAATTCTTGAGAGAGAGAGAGAGAGAGAGAGTCGCGGTGGTTCCCGTCTTCTTCCTCCTTTCTGGTTCATGGCATCGACTCTGGTGCACGGTGGTCTCTTTGACGCGGTGTAGCTGGCTTTGACTCTGGTGCTTTCGCGATCTTCTAGGCGAAATCATTCGGTTTTGGTGTACTCTGGTGGTTAAGCTCCGCCGATTAAATTTCTTGTGTTCCATCTCCGGTTGATCTCCTATTCGGACGAATAGTCTGAGTTTGGTTGGAGGATTGATCTTGATGGAAGGTTTTGCTATGTAGCAAAGTTTATGGGTTTGGATGAGATCTCGGCGTTAATCGATTGATGCTCTCCAAACGGGGTATGTGTTGTAGCTGATCAAGCCAAAAATGTCCAATACAGTCGTTGGAGGTGTTTTTTTTGGTGTTTGTGGTTGAGTTCCCGGTGGAATCCAGTGGTTGATTGCTTTGCTTGGATTGATGGAGAAGTTTGAAGTCAGAAAAGATAGTGGAGAATCATGTTCCCGATTTGGCTTTGGATGGGACGCGGTGGGTTACAGTGAATCGTCGGTGAGCATCACCAGCGTTGTTTCTGGAAACAGTGAAAGCGGTGGATGAATTGGCGACGCGTGGCTCCTTGTAGCCTGAGATTAAAACACGTGGTTTAGTCACACTGATCTATTGCCGCGTGTCTGTTTACGCATCTTTCTTCGGTGCCTGTTTTGTTAGGCTTTTAGGACTGGATCGCCTGTTGGTTTGGACTTTTGTGTAGGGTGTTTTTATGTTCATTTTTGGACTTCAACCTATTTTAGCAAAAAATCAGATGGCAAAAAAAAATATACTTCTATTTTAATAGAACAATAAATATAAACTACTAACTCCATAGATAAACTTGTGGAGTTTAACTTTTACTATAGTCTTGAATTTTGAATTTTCAAACTTTTGTATAAAAGAAGTTAAATTTATGCCTTTGATCTAAAATTATAAAATGTAGGTTGAAAATTGAAAACCTCACCAACTAAAGATGTGATTGGCAGTGACTATAGGTGCTGTCCACAGCCCAATTTATTTTTATAGCACTAAATTCACATCAATTAAGCTTTAATATAAATTTCAAAATCACAGTTCTTGAAATAATCTATACATGTACAAGTGCTCTGTAGAACCAAAAATTCAGAGCAAATTTTTAGAGCTTTCCATAAAATTTTACAGCAATAAAATCTAAAGCCACATCAAAAAAGATTTTTTACACTAAAATTTTTAAAGTTACAGTCATTACCGATCGGACCCTAAAGCAGATAATTAAGAATTACACAAAAATATACAAATTTACCATTTATACAGCTGAAAAGTTACCCACCGAAGATAACTAACTCCAATCCAATTACGGTAAATTTATTATTTTGATTACCCACCAAATCATACATACGTATTTGAATTTTGTAAAGAAACACTACAGGTGGGGATGTGTTGCTACGAGTAAGGAGAAGAACACAAAGTGAGGAACTTTCGTTGCTTTTTTCGAAAAAAAAAAAAGACAAGACTTTTTCTCACTACGCCGTCCATCATCAAAGGTTTCATCTTGTTCCCTCTAATCATTCCGATCTTCAGATTTCTACTGGTCTCGAGCCAGAGATGTGAGAGAGACCATCACGTACCTCTCTTTTGATCCATTGAATTGCTTGCTGCTAATCTAATTCCGGTTCTGTTATACTATATACCACTAGTGTTAAACTCTAATCTTGATTCAAGCCTCTTTGTTGGATTAAGATCACAGATTCACAGGTCCCTCAGATCAAATTTCCTCAAAAGTTGGTATCTTTGGATTTGATTATGGTGTCCAAGATTGTTTCTTGATTCATTACTTGCTTTTGCAGAAAAGAGATGGGTATATACCTTAGCTCCCCCAAAACGGATAAGTTTTCAGAAGATGGAGAGAATGATAAACTTAGATATGGTTTGTCCTCTATGCAAGGCTGGCGTGCCACCATGGAAGATGCTGTGAGTGAAAACAAAATATCAAAAATTTGAAACCTTTTCTCTTTTTGTTTGTTCTTCTGCTGATTCAGTCAAATGGGTTTTTTTAAATTTGGTAGCATGCTGCAATTCTTGATCTGGATGATAACACTTCCTTCTTGGGTGTCTATGATGGCCATGGAGGTAAAGAAAGAAACATTTAGTACATGGAATCCTTTTAAGTAGATGGAATCTCAAATGCATTTTGGGTAGTGGTGTAGGTAAAGTTGTTTCAAAGTTCTGCGCCAAGTATCTACACCAGCAGGTTCTCAGTGATGAGGCATATGCAGCTGGAGATGTAGGGACTTCTCTTCAAAAGGCTTTTTTCAGGTAACATTACCAACTTATTCTGCAGCAACAAGAGTCAGTTTTTGCATAAAGTTGTTGTGGTCATTGTAGAATGGATGAGATGATGCAAGGACAGAGAGGATGGCGAGAACTGGCGATACTAGGTGACAAGATCAATAAGTTCAGCGGAATGATTGAAGGGTTTATATGGTCACCAAGAAGCGGTGACAGCGCTAATAGACCTGATGCTTGGGCCTTTGAGGAAGTAAAATCTTTGTTACCTGCATAATTGCTATGCTTCTTCTTCTTGTGTTATAGAAGATCCAATTAGTATTACTAAGCAAAAGTTAAAAGTTAGATATCTAAGAATTGGTGCTATGGTTGGTCAAAACAGGGGCCTCATTCTGATTTTACTGGACCTAACTCTGGGAGCACAGCATGTGTGGCTGTTATCAGACACAATCAGCTCTTTGTTGCAAATGCTGGTGACTCACGTTGTGTGATATCCAGAAAGGGTCAGGTACATTATTACCCATTTGATTAAAGACTTTGGCGTCTTTATCTTCTTTTTTTTGGTTACAAACGTGTGTGTGTTTACAGGCTTACAATCTTTCTAGAGATCACAAACCAGATCTTGAAGCTGAGAGAGAAAGGATATTGAAAGCTGGTGGCTTTATTCACGCTGGTCGTGTCAATGGAAGCTTGAATCTAGCAAGAGCTATCGGTAACCTCATCTTCTTTACACAGTTGCAACTTGTTTTACATGCATCTCGCTGAGTGGAGCTGTCCTTTACAGGTGACATGGAATTCAAGCAGAATAAGTTTTTGCCAACTGAAAAGCAAATCGTTACCGCCAGTCCTGATGTAAACACTGTAAGTGGAATCTAATGCCTCTTCTCTCTTTCTCCTGAAAACATCTTCCGTGTGTCACTTTTAGTTTCTCCTCTTCAGGTTGAACTCTGCGATGACGATGATTTCCTTGTTCTTGCCTGTGATGGAATTTGGTAAAATCAGTTTTGAGTTTTTCAGACAAGTTCATTATACATGTTAGAGATATTGAAACACCTGTCTTGGTTCATCTCATATCTGCAGGGACTGCATGTCAAGCCAACAACTCGTTGATTTTATACATGAACAGATGAATACGGTAAAACTAACTTGATTAGTCTTCTTTGGATTAATACTAAATTTCTTTTCTCCAGTTGGATTCTACAGTCTCTCTCTTTTGGTCGTTAATTAATATTCAGGAAACCAAACTCTCAGTGGTATGTGAAAAAGTTCTAGATAGATGCTTGGCTCCAAACACAGCTGGTGGTGAAGGCTGTGATAACATGACCATGATCTTGGTTCAGTTCAAGAAGCCTGTTCAGTCCACAGAACCTAGCCAAGCTGAAGCAAGCTACAATGAGCCTAGCTCATCAAACTAGCCCCATCCTCTGAGTCAAGGAAGATGATGACATATAGTAGTTTGGTTCACATTGTAAATTCTTTTGAAAGACATTAATAGCACAATCTGACTTTCCTGAAGGTTAGACTTTTGTCCCACGAGTTCCAATAATACAGAAGGAATGATTGACTTGTTATGATGTTGGCCTTAAAATAAAACAATATGACATTTACACAACATTATGTTTTGTACACTTTACATGACACAAGACTCTTCTGCAGTTGCTTCACTTAGCGTAGAGCTCTGCTGTGTAAAATTGTCAAGCTCTATTCGGAAGCTGTTCATATGTCCCTGTGTTGGGGCTGAAACCTCCAGTCACCATTGTCTGGTACACAGCGTAAGCGTGCTCATGTTTTCCAGACAAACTGTATCCACGGATCATAGCGTTAAATGTAAAAACGTTTGGCCCAAGACCAACTCTTTGCATCTCATTGTAAATCTTCCCAGCTTCTTCCACCATTCCCGCCATACCAAAATTCAGAATCAAGGAGTTGTAAGTGTATAGATCAGGTGTGATGATTCCTCTGCTGTTCTTCATCTCATTGTAAAGCTCAAGAGCTTCTTCAAGCCTCTGAGACTTCCCTAGTCCGTTGATTATGAGATTGTAACATACCACATCAGGATCAAGGCCAGATTCCTTCAGCTCCCTGAAGTAATGCAAGCCTTCATCCACTCTTCCGACCATACAAAGGCAATCCACTAGAACCGAGTAAGTCTTGAGATCCGGTCTGACTCCTTCTTTAACCATCCTTCTGAACAACTTGCACGCTGCATCAGCCTCACCCGCTTTTCCAAACCCGTTGATGAGAATGTTGTAGATAGCACAGTTTGGTCTGCAGCCATAGTCCAACATTCCTTCAAAGAGTTGTTTCGCTTCATACAATCTCCCTGACTTGGAGAGACCATCGATAAGGGGACCATATGTGCAAGCCGTTGGAGAGAAGTCGCCATCACTGATAAGGTCATAGTATAAATCAAGAGCCTCATCCACATTTCCTGATTTCACCAGTCCGGAGATGACAATGTTGTGAGTTATTATGTTTGGTACGCAGTCATGGGGAGACATCTCTTTGTACAGCTCAAAGAGTTCGTCTATTTTTCCTGATTTTCCATAAGCATCAAGCAAGAAGTTGTAGGTAGCAGCATCTGGGATGCAACCAGTGCTCTTCATCTCTAGGAACAGTTCCTGTGCTGTCTCAATCATATCAGCTTCAAGAAGCCCACCGATTAGCAGATTATAGGCCGGAAGTTTGGGATGGACACCAAGATCTTTTGTGAACTTCTCAAATAAAGTTTTAGCACCTGAGGGATTACCATGTTTGAAAGAGTATCTGATCATTGGCACCAGGATCGATTCACCATCTTGACAAATCCCATTAACGACCAATCTCTCAGAAAATGAAACTGCACTGTCTATTCCAGCTTCAGCCAAGACAGATCCCATCAAGTCCTCCCAGAAAAGAGCAGCGGGTTGTTCACCGCAGCTGTGAAGAAAGTTAGCGGTGAGTTTGTAAGCATCTTCGACTAAACCGGCCTTGACAACACCCGGAAGGAGAGTGCAGAGGGTGACAAAATCAGGGTAAACCAGTTTCTTCATCTGGTGGAAGAAACACATCGCTTCTTTGACTTGACCGTTCTTCATCAAACCATAGATAATAGTATTGTAAGTAAACACATCTGGTACACAACTCATCTTGAAGAACATCTTCAAGGCTAGCATCACCTCGTCGTTTTTGCAAAGACAGTCAAAAAGTGTGTTGAATGTCACTGTATTAGGTGGACAGCCTTTCATCTCCATCCCTTCAAACAACTCAATCGCCTCCTGGATTTTACCATTTTTGCCTAAACCTGAGAGCAATGTGTTGTAAGTCACAACTGTAGGCTTGAGCTTCATCTCCTTCATCCTCATAAACATCTCCCACGCCTCGTCCACTCTATCAGCCTTGAAAAGAGCGTTGATCAAAGAGTTAACAACGATCACATCAGGTTCGCAATTGCTCTCCACCATCTCAGAAAGCAGCTTGAGGGCTTCGTCTATCTCCCCAACTTTACTATAACACCTCATCATCATGTTATAGGTTACTGAATCAGGGGCTAGCCCTATGTTCTTCAACCCATAGAAGATTCCTTTTGCTTCTTGAACTCTTCCGGATTTAGCTAGACTGTAGAGAGACGCATTACATGCTACAATGTTCGGAGCTATTCCTTTGTTCTTCATCTCCTCAAACGTCTCAAGAGCGCTGACGGAATCTCCAGACTTCCCATAGTAATCAATAAAAACAATGTACGTATATGCAGTAGGCTTAACCCCCAGAGACTCCATCCTACCAAAAACCTCAAGCGCATCGTCCAACCTGTGAACTCTCAAGAGACCACAGATCAAAGTGTTGTATGTATGCAGGTTAGGTGAGACACCTCGCTCCCTCATCACGTCCAACGTATCAAACGCCTCACCGAAACTCCCAGCTTTGCACAGAGCATCTACTAGAATAGTGAAGGTTACAACGTCAGGCACATGACCATCCTTCTCCATCTCACTCCAAAACCGCCTCACTGAATCCAAATCTCTGTTGTCACTAAACCTATCCAGCAAAGTAATATAAGTCACACGATCCGGTTTATGTCTTCCCGTTTTCATCTTTGCGAAAACCTCTTTAGCACAGTCAAGCTTCCCAGCAGTACAAAGAGCATCAATAAGAACAGTGTAGGTAACCACATCAGGTCCACATCCTTCTTCATCCATCCGCTTCAGTATACCATACGCTTCATTAATCTTCCCCGCTCTACCAAGCACACGGATACATATAGTAAACGTGTAGACGTTAGGCTTCAACCCCAACGTCTCCATCTCTTCAAGTAAACACATCACAGCTTCAGTGTCCTTTCTTTTCCCTAATCCGACCATAAGTGAAGAGTACGTCTTCAAACTAGGCCTAAAACCGTCAAATACCATCCTCCTATAAACCTCCATCGCCTCTGTGCAGAACCTAGACTTAAGCAAGAGATGAATCAACCCGTTGTATGAATACGCATTCAACACAAAACCAGACTCTCTCATCTTCTCAAGTGCGTAAGGCGCTTGCCTCAACCCACCTTTAACAGAAAGACACTTGAATATAGTCAAGAACGTGGTGCTATCTCTCTTTATGATTCTCTTCTGCATCAAATCAAACACGTAAGCCATATCCTCGATTCTACCATCGACCCTCAAAGCTTCAAGCATGTAGTTGCAACTCTCAGTGGTGTGAACTAGACTCGAACTCTCAGCTGCTGATTTGAAATACGAAAACGCAGAATCAGTCTCAGGAAACGACGTTAGAATCTTGGTGACTTCACCTGAAGATATCAACGTCTTCTTGTTTGTCATAGGAACCGAAAAATCAGAACTTTTCATGGAGACTACACTATACGATCTCATGGTCTTCTTTCTCCGGTGAAACACAGACCCAACATTTAAAGGTTGGAACTTTAATCTTCCTTTGATGTTACTACTAATTATAAAAGCATCACTGACCGTAAGATCGCCGCACAGAGTCGTGGAGCAGAGTAAAGCTGTCATCTTTAAGAATTAAACCAAGAGAAGTTGAAGCCAAAACAGAGATGGTTCGTCACATTTCAAATTGCGAAGCTGTGAAGACTAACAAACACGAGGAGATACACATACTGATAACTGAGAAGTCATAGATACTTCGGTGAACCGGAAGAATCTCCGGTGAAAAGAATCTTGTCGAAAGGATAATATCTCAGTGGCTCGCTCGCTTCACTGCTAGCTAGCTTCTCACTGTACTTTCTTCCCTCCTAAAATATCTTGAGGCCCAATAGTTGGCCCATTTGTAGAGGCCTGTTACACTCACTTTTCTTAACGATATAACCCATTTCGTTTCCTTCAATTATTATTTGCTTTTACTTTTTATTATGAGTATTTTTCTTTGCTTTGCTTGCAGACTAAAAAGTGTTAATAATATTTTTAGCGGAATATAAAAAACGTTCTCTTAACTTTTAACTAAAAAAAACTAAGAATCGGTTCTTAAATAAACCGATTCTTAAATAAAACGGTTTCTTCTATTCCGACGGTTTCTTATATTCCGCTAAGAATATCATCTTAAGAATTCCTCGTTAATCAACTCTAACATTCTGAATTATCCTTTTTAGGTGTTAACTAATTAGATAGTCATAATAACCATTGTTTCACTTGGTTTACACTGTTAAAGCCACTAATTAATCCAGAAACAAGTGCAAAAGCGAGTCTGATTATATGAATAAAATTTTAAATTAATATTAGTAACAACAAGACTAGGGAGAGAGCAAAGATCTCTCTCTCTCTCTTTCATTTTCTAAAAATTAATAAATAGAATATAATTTCAGATTAAAGTTTCTCTCAGAAGAAGGCCCAGAATCCAAGAACAAGCCCAACGACACCAAAGAAGCTGGTGAGCTTAGCAGCACCACTAGTAGGAGCAACGGCGGGACCGTCGGACGGTGAAGGAGCTGGAGAGAAAGCAGAGCTATGAGGAACGAAGACGACAAGGCGAAGCTTCTGACCCTTTTTACAGTGACCCTCTGTTCCACTGATAAAGTAGACCGGACCGGGTTGGTCTAGCTTCACCTTGGTGTTCCCATCAGTGTAGCTGGCTTTGGGACTCGTGGTGTTGCATTTCTCGTAAGCCACTCTCGTCACTTGCAGAACTGAGTCTTTACCGGGTTCGTAGCTGAATACTGGAATAACAACAACATGTTACAATGTCAGAAACAGAGTTGTATCGATGATTAATGTACAAAAAGAAATGAGGAATTGAAGTTATACCGAGAAAGTCGCCGAGAAGGAAACGAGACTTGTCAGCCCATTCGTTGAAAGAGAAAGAAGAGGAAGAAGGGATCTTCCAGTCACCGGTTTCTCCACCGACTGTAACCTCATTGGCATTTACGGACAAGAAGAAAATGCAGAGGAAGATAGTGACCTGAAGAGAAGAATAAGAAGCCATAGCTAACAAATATTTTTGTACTGAATGTAACACCTCACAAGTATTAGTGTGAGTGTGATGAATGAGTTGGAGATGAAGGGCCTGGGAGGATCTTGTGTGGTTTTTATAGATCTAAAGAGACTTTACTAGCCGTTGAAGTTTATTGAAAAGAAAATAAAGGAAACGTTGAAATAGCCGTTGCCCGTTGGTGAAAGGTGAACGTAACGGATAGGAAAGAGTCGAGACATGGTGGTCCCCTGGAGAACTGGTCAAGCTAGCTGTTTATGTTTTAAATTTACAATAGTTCTCTATAAGAATTTTTTTTTTCAAAAATAGCAATTTTTAAATAATTTATTTAATAAATTCAACTTATTGATGAAAATTTCTGAAAAAATACTTATTTATCAACAAAAAATTTTGTTATCTTAATTTTTAAATCACAATTTCAAATATAAAATTATTCTCTATAGAAATGAATTTTTTTTCAAAAGTAGCGTTTTGTAAAAAAAGGTTTTGTAAAAGAAATTAAAAATGCAACCTATTGATGAAGAAATCTAACAGAATACTAATATACCAACAAAAACTTTAGTTATCCTAATTTTTAAGTCGCAATCCCAAATCTACAATAGTTCTCTATAGAAATAAAAACTTTCCAAAAATAACACATTTCATAAAAATTATTGAAAAAATGCAATCAATTGATGAAATATTCTAAAAGAATACTCATCTATCAACAAATTTTTTTTGTTATCTTCATTTCTAAGTCACAATTCAAAAAATAGCAGGTTTTTAAAAAATTATTTGAAAAATGCTTGATAAAAAATAGTGAAAGAATACTCATCTATTAACAAAAAATTCTTGTTATTCTAATTTTTAAGTCACAATCCAAAATCTACAATAATTATCTATAAAAATCAAAACTATCCAAAAAGAGCAGCTTTCGTAAAAATTATTGAAAAAATGTAATCTATTGATGAAAAATTCTGAAATAATACTCATCTATCAACAAAAATTCTTGTTATACTAATTTCTAAGTCACAATCCAAAATTTATAATAGTTCTCTATAAAAATGAAAATTATCCAAAAATAGAAGGTTTTTAATAATTATTTTAAAAATACAACCTATTGATAAAAAAATCTGAAAGAATACTCATCTATTAAAAACAATTCTTCTTATACTAATTTCTAAGTCAAAATCTACAATAGTTTTCAGTAAAAATGGAAACTATCCAAAAATAGTATGTTCTTAAAACATTACTTTAAAAATTCAACCTATTAATGAAAAAACATTATTTTAAAAATTCAACCTATTAATGAAAAATTCTGAAAGAATACTCATCTATAAACAGAAATTCTTGTTATCCTTATTCTAAGTCACAATCTCAAATCTACAATAGTTCTCTATAAAAAACTTTTCAAAAATAGCAATTTTGTAAATATTATTGAAAAATGTAACCTATTGATGAAAAAATCTGAAAGAATACTCATCTATCAAAACAAATTCTAGTTATCCTAATTTCTAAGTCACAATCAAAAATCTACAATAGTTCTCTATAGAAATAAAAACTTTCCCAAAATATCAGCTTTCGTAAAAACTTATTGAAAAATGCAACCTATTGATGAAAAATTCTGAAAAAATACTCATCTATCAACAAAGTTTTTTGTTATCCTAATTTCAAAGTCACAATCCCAAATGTACAACAGTTCTTTATAGAAATGAAAACTTTCCAAAAATAGTAGTTTTTATAAATACTATTGAAAAATGTAACCTATTGATAAACAAATTCTGAAAGAATACTCATCTATCAAAAAAAATTCTTGTTGTCCTTATTTTTAAGTCACAATCCTAAATCTACAATAGTTCTCTATAAATGAAAACTTTCCAAAAATAGGAGGTTTTTTAAAAATTATTTAGAAAATGAAACCTATGGATGAAAAATTCTGAAAGAATACTGATCTATTAACAAATATTCTTGTTATTATAATTTCTAAGTCAGAATCCAAAATCTCTAATAGTTCTCTATAAAAATCCAAACTATCCAAAAAGAGCAGCTTTCGTAAAAATTATTGAAAAAAATGTGACCTATTGATGAAAAATTCTGAAATAATACTCATCTATCTACAAAAATTCTTGTTATACTAATTTCTAAGTCACAATCCAAATTCTACAATAATTCTATATAAAAATGAAAATTATCTAAAAACAACATGTTTTTAATAATTATTTTAAAAATACAACATATTGATGAAAAATTCTGAAAGAATACTCATCTATTAACAAAAATTCTTGTTATATTAATTTCTAAGTCACAATCCAAAATGTACAATAGTTCTCTATAAAATGAAAACTATCCAAAAATAGCATGTTTAAGAAAATTATTAAAAAAATACAATCTATCGATGAAAAATTATGAAACAATACTCATCTATTAACAAAAATTCTAGTTATCCTAATTTCTAAGTCACAATCCAAAATCTACAATAGTTCTCTATAGAAATAAAAACTTTTCAAAAATAGCTGCTTTCGTAAAAATTATTGAAAAATGCAACCTATTGATGAAAAATTCTGAAAGAATACTCATCTATCAACAATTGTTTTTTTTAATCCTAATTTCAAAGTCACAATCCCAAATCTACAATAATTCTCTATAAAAACAAAAACTTTCCAAAAATAGGAGTTTTTTAAAAAAATTATTAAAAAAATGAAACATATTGATGAAAAATTCTAAAAGAATACTCACCTATTAACAAAAGTTCTTGTTATTCTAATTTCTAAGTCACAATCAAAAATCTAAAATAGTTCTCAATAAAAATCAAAACTATCCAAAAAGAGCAGCTTTCGTAAAAATTATTGAAAAGATGTCCTATTGTTCTCTACAGAAATGAAAACTTTCTTAAAATAGCAGCTTTCGTAAAAATTATTGAAAAAATAGAACATATTGATGAAAAACTCTGAAAAATACTCATTTATCAACAAAATTCTTGTTATTCTAATTTCTAGGTCACAATCTCAAATCTACAATAGTTCTTTATACAAATAAAAACTTTCCCAAAATAGTAGCTTTGGTAAAAATTATTTAAGAAATATAACCTATTAAAAAACACATTCCCAAATCTACAATAGTTCTCCATAAAAATGAAAACCTCCAAAAAGCAGGTTTTTAAAACATTTATTTGAAAAATTCAATCTATTGACGAAAAATTCTAAAAGAATTTACATATATAAACAAAAATTCTTGTTATCCTTATTTCTAAGTTACAATACCAAATCTACAATAGTTTTCTATAAAATGAAAACTTTACAAAAATAGGAGGATTTTTAAAAATTATTTATAAATGCAACCATCGATGAAAAATTCTGAAAGAATACATATCAATCAAGAAAAATTCTAGTTATCCTAATTTTCAAGTCAAAATTCCAAATCTGTAATAATTCTCTATAGAAATAAAAACTTTCCAAAAATAGCAACTTTCGTAAAAATTATTGAAACAATGCAACCTATTGATAAAAAATTCTGAAAGAATACTAATCTATCAAAACAAATTCTTGTTATCCTTATTTATAAGTCACAATCTCAAATCTATAATAGTTCTTCATAAAAATGAAATTTTTCTGAAAAACAGAGGTTCTTAAAAATTATTTAAAAATGCAACCTATCGATGAAAAATTCTGAAAGAATACATATCCATCAATAAAAATTCTAGTTATCCTAATTTCTAAGTCACAATCCCAAATCTACTATAGTTTTCTATAGAAATGGAAACTTTCCAAAATAGCAGCTTTCGTAAAAATTATTGAAAAAATGCAACCTGTTGATGAAAAATTCTGAAAGAATACTCATCTATCAACAAAAACTCTTGTTATCCTAATTTAAAAGTCACAATCCCAAATCTACAACAGTTCTCAATAGAATTGAAAACTTTCCAAAAATAGCAATTTTGGTAAAATTATTGAAAAGGTAACCTATTGATGAAAAATTCTGAAATAATACTCTTTTATCAAAACAAATTCTAGTTATCCTTATTTCTAAGTCACAATCCCAAATCTAAATAGTTCTCGATAAAAATGAAAACTTTCCAAAAATAGGAGGTTTTTTTAAAAATTATTTTAAAAATGCAACCTATTGATGATAAATTCTGAAAGAATACTCATCTATCAGCAAAAATTTTAGTTATCCTAATTTCTAAGTCACAACCAAAATCTACAATAATTCTCTATAGAAATAAAAATTTCTAAAAATAGCAGCTTTCGTAAAAATATTGAAAAAATGCAACCTATTGATGAAAAATTCTGAAAAATACTCATCTATCAACAAAATTCTTGTTATTCTAATTTTTAAGTCACAATCTCAAATCTAAAATAGTTCTCTATACAAATGAAAATTTCCAAAAATAGGAGGTTAAATTTTTTTTTTTTAAAAATGCAACATATTGATGAAAAATTCTGAAAATACTAGTCTATCAATACAAATTCAAGTTATCCTAATTTCTAAGTCACAATTTCAAATCCACAATTGTTCTCTATATAAGTAAAAACATTCTGACAATAGTAGCTTTTGTAAAAATTATTGAAAAAATGCAACCTATTGATGAAAAATTCTGAGAATACCAATCTACCAATACAAATTCTAGTTATCCTAATTTTTAAGTCATAATCCCAAATCTACAATAGTTCTCTATAAAAATGAAAACTTTCTTAAAATTGCAGCTTTCGTAAAAATTATTTAAAAAATGAACCTATTGATGAAAAATTCTGAAAAATACTCATTTATCAACAAAATTCTTGTTATTTTAATTTTTAAGTCACAATCTCAAATCTACAATAGTTCTTTATACAAATAAAAACTTTCCCTAAATAGCAGCTTTGGTAAAAAATATTTAAAAATACAACCTATTAAAAAACACAATCCCCAATCTACAATAGTTCTCCATAAAAATGAAAACTTTCCAAAAATAACAGGTTTTAGAAAAATTATTTGAAAAATCAAATCTATTGACGAAAAATTCTGAAAGAATACTCATCTATAAACAAAAATTCTTATTATCCTTATTTCTAAGTCACAATCCCAAGTCTACAATAAATCTTTATAAAAATGAAAACTTTTCAAAAATATGAGGTTTTTAAAAAAATATTTAAAAATGCAGCCTATCGATGAAAAATTCTGAAAGAATATATATCTATCAATAAAAATTCTAGTTATCCTAATTTCTAAGTCACAATCCCAAATCTGCAATAGTTTTCTATAGAAATAAAAACTTTCCAAAAATAGCAGCTTTCGTAAAAATTATTGAAACAATGCAGCCTATTGATAAAAAATTCTAAAAGAATACTCATCTACCGAGACAAATTCTTGTTATCCTTATTTCTAAGTCACAATCTCAAATCTACAATAGTTCTTCATAAAAATGAAATTTTTCGAAAAACAGAGGTTCTTAAAAGAATACTCATCTATCAACAAAAAATCAAATTATCTTTATTTCTAAGTCACAATCCCAAATCTACAATAGTTCTCTATAGAAAGAAAAACTTTCCAAAAATAGCAGCTTTCGTAAAAATTATTTGAAAAAATGCAACCTATTGATGAAAAATTCTGAAAGAATACTCATCTATCAACAAAGATTCTTGTTATCCTAATTTGAAAGTCATAATCGAAATCTACAATAGTTCTCCGTAGAGATAAAAAATTTCCAAAAATAGCAGTTTTTGTAAAAATTATTGAGAAATGTAACATATTGATACAAAATTTGAAAAAAATACTCATCTATCAAAAAAAATTATTGTTATCCTTATTTCTAAGTCACAATCCCAAATCTACAATAGTTCTCTATAAAAATGAAAATTTTCCAAAAATATGAGGTTTTTTAAAAATTATTAAAAAAATACAATCTATCGATGAAAAATTATGAAACAATACTCATCTATTAACAAAATATCTTGTTATACTAATTTCTAAGTCACAATCCAAAATCTAAGATAGAAATGAAAACTTTCCAAAAAAAAACAGCTTCTTAAAAAGTTATAAAAAATGCAACATATTGATTAAAAATTCTCATAGAATACTCATCTATAAACAAAAATTCTTGTTATCCTTATTTCTAAGTCACAATCTCAAATCTACAATAGTTCTCTATAAAAATGAAAACTTTCTAAAAATACCAGGTTCTTAAAAAAATATTTAAAAAATGCAATTTATTTATGAAAAATTCTGAAAGAATACTCACCTATCAACAAAAATTCTAGTTATCCTAATTTCTAAGTGACAATCCCAAATCTACAATAATTCTCTATTGAAATAAAAACTTTTCAAAAATAGCAGCTTTTGTAAAAATTATTGAAAAATGTAACATATTGATGAAAAATTCTGAAATAATACTCATCTATCAAAATAAATTCTTGTTATCCTTATTTCTAAGTCACAATCTCATATCTACAATAGTTTTTATAGAAATGAAAATTTTCCAAAAATAGCAGGTTCTTAAAAAGTTATTTAAAAATACAACATATTGATGAAAAACTCTGAAAGAATACTCATCTATCAACAAAAATTCCAGTTATCCTAATTTCTAAGTCACAATCCCAAATCTACACTAGTTCCTTATAGAATTTTTTTTTTCCAAAAATAGTAGTTTTCATAAAAATTATTGACAAATGCAACTTATTGGTGAAAATTTCTGAAAGAATACTAATCTATAAACAAAAGTTCTTGTTATCCTTATTTCTAAGTCACAATCCCAAATTTACAATAGTTCTCTATAAAAATGAAAACTTTCCAAAAATAGCAGGTTCTTAAAAAGTTATTTAAAAATGCAACCTATTGATGAAATTTTTTGAACGAATACTCATCTATCAACAAAAATTCTAGTTATTCTAATTTCTAAGTCACAATCTCAAATCTACAATAGTTATCTATAGAAATAGAAACTTTCCAAAAATATGCGCTTTTGTAAAAATTATTGAAAAAAATGCAACGTATTGATGAAAAATTCTGAAAGAATACTCATCTCTCAACAAAAATTCTTGTTATCCTAATTTGAAAGTCACAATCCTAAATCTACAATAGTTCTCTATATAAATGAAGACTTTTCAAAAATAGGAGTTTTTGTAAAAAATATTGAAAATGTAATCCATTGATGAAAAATTCCGAAAGAATACTCATCTATCAAAACGAATTCTTGTTATCATTATTTCTAAGTCATAATCCCAAATCTACAATAGTTCTCTATAAAATGAAAATTTTCTAATAATAAGAGGTTTTTTAAAAATTATTTAAAAAATGTAACCTCGGAGAACCATTGCAATTATACTATTGCAGTGTAGATTTATAAAGGAGCTTTGATTGGATACAGATACATTGCAATTATACTACCTCGGATAGTGATTTTAAGTGGTATGTATGACGTATACGGAACAGAGACAGTAAGCAAACTTCACAGAAACACTAAAGCTGTAACAGCAAAGCTAGACATTTTCTCTTATAGAAAATCATCTAGGTGAAACTAGACCAGAGTCTTCCGAACATGTTATGGAAGAAGAAGATTCCGAGTTGCACCATTCTAGTCCAGCTCGAGAAGATTCAGGAACACGCTTAGCAAGCAAGCGGGCTGCGTCTTTCCACCATGAAACCTCGGTTTCTTTCTCCTGTAGTCTGCGTTCAACGCGACTCAGAGCAGTCTCTAGCTTTAGTAACTCATCTTGTTGCCTTGCCTCTAGTAGTTCATGCAGCTTTTTCTCAAGTTCATACGGACAGACTCCATATCTTTCATCTGTCACCATCTCTGGTACATGGTTCTCGTTGTCCTACAAACACCCAAAAAATAATAGTTTTGAGTCACATCAAGAGCCTGTTCATAGCCAATATAAAAAAGATAAAAAAAGGTGGTTTGTGTGATACTTTAAGTTTGTGTTGCCTTTGTATCTGATCCTTTGTATGTCCATCCTCTGGTTTTGAGACCTCATGTTCAGAGTTCTCCTCTTGAAGACCACTTGTTGATGACCCTGCGAAAATGGATGAAGCCAAATCCGAAATGACTTGAGGAGAAAACTGGTTACCCCTTGTCTCTTTTGGATATGCATCATTCTTCTCCAGTTCTTCTTTTGCGTTTAGAAGAAGCGTCTCCATTTGCGTTCTCAGGTTTGTCATTTTGTCAAGCTCAGTTTTACTTGCAACAACAAGATACAGCAAGAATGAGCCTATCCCCATTTCCAAAGGTGTTTCTCTGCTTTGTGATTCTGCACAATATAATGAAAACTTGGTAAATTATGATGTAAACAAGTGTAAATTTATAACAAAAGCCACCGAAAATCAAGCTCTCATGAAAAATCAAGATTATAGAAACACGAAAAATTAAGAAGAATCTTGAAAGATCGTATGAGTCTAGAAAAATTATATTAGTTTAGAAATTAGGTTAAATCCTTCATTATATAGACTAATGCAAACTGTAGTTTACTTTTCATGAGTAATAATTTTTTTTCCCTAAACAAACACCTTTGTGTAATTTACTATCATCAACTTATCATAAAACATTAAGCCATTTCAAACTGTAGGAAAGGGAAAAATACAAAGTTCTCACCAAATCTAGGAGTCTCTGGCTTCTCATCCAACGGCTTACTATCGTTGATGCGTTTAGTTGAACACCTCAAGGAAGCCAAATGGTGCCCTCCATTATCTTCTTCATCTTGTACCACTCTCTTCCCTTTGGAACTTCGGAGGCCAGAAAGCAACCGAGACACGACCCTCCTAGGCGTGTAACACTGGACGACTATGCAACCATCTCCCTTTCTCCTCCGCGAGTGTCGTCCATGGCCTTCCATTGAAACAAATCATGGGTTTTGAGGTTTGAGATAGGAAAGGAGATTTAAAAAGGAAGAAGGTTTGGTGGCTGGAGGGACCGAGGTTGGGTTGACATTGATAATGGTGGGAACAGGGAACGATGAACAGATGGGGAAAGGAAATAAATGAGAATCACGAGAGTTGCAGAGATGATAGAGAAATAAGGAGGGAAACTTTGAATATTTTGTTATTTGAATGTTTGTTAGGAATCTTCTCCAATCATTTAAAATGATTTCAAATGAATTTAAACTATTTAAAAAAAAATTATAAGCAGACCAAATTTTTACAAATTGTTTTTGTGATAACATTGTCTAGCCATTTGAAAACTAATAGACATTAAAATTCTCTTGAATGCTCATGATTTATAATTTGCTTATAGTTTTTTATATACAATTAATTTTCCATCTTTTTCTCCCAATTAAAAGTTATATTTTAAAAAGGAAAAAAAGAAACGCCATTCATTTTTCTAAGGATGAGAAACCAAAACAAAAGCATTCACTGAAACTAGCTTCATGTTCTAGACTGCTCCATCAACCTCCCTGATATAGCAGCCGCAAGAGCAGCTGTGAACTTTGAGTCTTTAGTTAACGAAGACGCCATTTGCTGAACCAGAACCTCTTGCATCGTTCCCTGACCACTACGAACCAGATTCAAAGTCACAGTGCTTGATCCAACTTGGCTTGTAACATCCCCTTCAGAACCGTTTGGACCTAAGTGGTTATGCGTCCCTTCGTATGTAGCTACCAGTATGGATGGATCCTCTGCGCTGCGTTGCACCTGAACAACATCAACACAAGCCACATAAGATCATTAGTTTCTGAATAAGCAGAGATAAACATTTATAATTGAAAACCAACTCAATGTTTGTAAATTACCTTCTTTTTAACTGGACATGAAGGCGCAAACGAACATCTAAAGTAAGCTCTAGGCGAGGGGTTATCTCTTGTAACCTTTTGTCCGTATTTCCTCCATTGATACCCATCTTTTACTGTCTGCAAAGTAATACAACACTCTGTTTAATTAATTCTTATGCCTCCATAACAAACATAGACAATAATATCGAATATTGCAAAAATTCTGACAAAACACTTACCAAGCTTGTGTCGGAAGAATCAGAAGGCACGTAGACTGTTGAAACATTTGCTTTGCTGAAGCTATCAGTGACTGGTCTTTTGCATGAAAGAACCTGATAATGATCTTCGTTGCTGGAGCTGTTCTCAGTTTTTCCACCGCTGAGTCCATTACCCAACCCTAATAACTCATACGAATCTTGTTTTCTTTTCTTTGTCGGTTGCTCGATCTGATCCATTTCAGGGCTTTTTCGACTCTGAAGCTTCTCCAAATGGTGATGTAGTGCGTGGTAGTTCTCCCAGACTGTTGCTAACATCTCAGTTAGTTTCTTGTTCTCTGAGTTGACTCGGTTTAGCTCCTCTCTCAACTCACTTGCGTTCTGTTTCCTTTCCAAATCAGCAGAGGTCGAAACCTTGACCTCCTTCTTCTGAAAATGTGAACACATGATTAGTTACAACAGTTCCAATCAACAAAAATGTTATTAAGGATATAGATCATGCGAACTCACCGGAAGTTTTGCCGGGAAATTACGATCGAAAGGGTTGGTGTTGAGGTCAAGAAAAGATGAACAGTCCATTACAAAAAGTATTTTATTAATGTTTTAAAGACACAAACCAAGTCTGGATTTGCTTTCTTTGGTCGTAAGTTGGTGGTCCGAGTGAATGAGCAATGGTTTCTTTATATATACAAAACTGGAAAGAGTGATGTGTGCATATTAACATTAAGAAAATAAATTAGTAAATAAAAGTTTTCGGAAAGTCGTTGGCAAAGTGATGATAAATATAAAAAGCTGTCTTCGATAAAGTCTAAAGACATTAAAGACTTTCGTGATGGGGTTACAGTGATTGGCTAGATCAATGAGTTTATATAAAAACAAACAAGTAAAGAAGAATCAACAATAGCTGCGGCAGTGTCCCATGCGCCAGAAGAAAGTTTTGGACGTCATTCATAACTTTCAATATGGTCGGATTCGTGTTTCCTTTTAATTATTCTTTTCAGTTGGGTGAAATTTATTTTAAAGATATAGTGACCATAACAATTACGAACTTTCCCTTGACTCGCTTGACCTATTGACTCTTGATTCGGAGGTCGGCAATTCTTTTTCTATTATTTCCTTCGTTTATATAAGAAAAACTTTGGTAAGTTGTATGTGTTATTGCAATAGTTGTTGAGATAATATTTAAATCTAGCATTTAATAAATAATACACTAATTAAATGATTGAGTACAACACTTAATAAAAGAATACACGACAATAGCTGCATTAGTACAGATATTTTTTTGGAACATATTAATATAGATATATTTATGATATTATAACGCTCATCTTTGAACGCTTTCTTAATTTGATTCCTTTTTAGAGAAAGACATTTGTTTATCGATGGAAGACGTATGGCAGGGTCGACATTTTATCCGTTAAATTTAATCTGATTCGTTTGTTATTCGTTTCAATTCGATTTGAAAATTCTGGATATCCGTAAACTTTCGAAGCAAAACAAATACTAAAAATCAATATCCGTTAAAATCACAAATATTAAAATTTTGCAAAGTAGATATCTGCTCCGATCTGACAATATATAAATGCATGTATATTTTGATTATATTTAAAGTTTTAAATATATAAAATTATATAATTATTATTCTAACATATGATTTGACAAATTATATTCACATTATTACTTATATAAAAGTATTACATAAAAAGAAGAATTTTTTTTTATGACAATTATATTTTTTTAAGTTTTGTGTTATTATAATTGTTAACTTAGTTTAATTTTTTTACAAAATATGTAGATTCACTAATTCTTTTAATTTTAATTTTATATATCATGCAAAAAAATATTTTACAAAACAAATTTGTATCAACTTTTTAAAATTATTTGTATTAATCTAAACGGATGAGATATCAATAAAGTATTCGTAAATATCCGCAAATATCTATTTATTTTCCGGATATCTATATTTTTTAAAAACAAAGCAAATCGAAAATTAAATATCCGTAATATACGAAGCAAATCATAAATACTATTAAAAATCTGATATCTGATCCGTGTTCAATGTATTGTGAGATTCGACCAAAAAATTTGATTAATCTTAAAAAATTTAAATATATATAAATATATTAGTCGATCATAAAAAAATTGGTGGAGGAGAATACAAAAACGTGGAAATTTTGGTGGAGAAAAAGACAAAGAGGCAGGACCCACACGGGGAAAGGGTGACAAATCTTGACCGGACTCGACCGCGACTTCCAACTTGAGTGAGGCTTTATGGTGTGAACAAGTTGCCACCTTGGGCGGCTCCGACAGGACCGACACCGACCTGTTTTTTTTTGCTCAAAAGTGAATAGTTTAGTATCATTTTAATTCAACTATTCCGTTTCTTTCAACACACAATGAATCAATGATACAAAAAATTACTAACCACTGTTCAGTGCAGATTCTGAAAGATTTGGTTGTTCCATAAAATTATACAACCTTTTAAATATGCATGAGTTTTTATTTATGGCCTGTAGCTTGACAAAGATGGAATCATAGAAATTATTATTAAAAAAAGTCGTGTAGGGTTATTTTTTTCTTTATTGTAGAAACTAATTTAATTTTAAAACGTAACTAGTTTTTGATTCCAAAGAAAACGTAACTGGTTTCAAATAAGTTTGTTTTTATTTTCCTTCGATCGTAGAACTACTTTCATTTTGAATTGGTCAAGCAACCAACAAAGATATTGGTCAGGCCTAACCATCCATTTATGATAATATTGTTGATGAAGAAAATAGTTAGGGCTCAAGGAAAAGTTAATTAAATACGTCTTCACAGATGGAAAAGGATCAGATAGTACTTGTGGTTTATTGGTCCTGAATGGATTAATAAGACCTCATAATATAAAGACCATTCTAAGTCGTCCGTCTAAAACCCCCTCTCTCGGATATAATTCTACATGACGACGTCAACGTGATGGCGTCACGAATCTGCATCCATTAGCATGATGCAATAACCTTTTATTTTACTGAAATTTGGTGATGCAATAACCTTTAAGATTATATCTTTTGTTTAGCTCTTCACATCTGACTATTCAAAAGCTATCAGAAGCATCATCATTTTCTTTCTTCAAATTTAATTTAAACTCGTACTTATCTGCAATAGCTTTATCTAACAATTGTGCACATACACAGAGCCGTGCTTATGGCAATGGAAAAAGGCAGTGGCCTCAGGCCGCATTTTTCATCAAAAATTAAAGACCCCTATTTTTTAAAATACATTAGTTTATATGTGTTCTATGATTTATAAATGTTTTCCTCTTCGAGATTATGTCAATGTTTGCATCATTTATTCGTTTTTATACTTAAAATTTAATTTCACATTAGAATTTTACTACACATTGTAGATGTAGTAGGGTGTAAATTATAGTAAATTTATATGTATATTTAAATAGTTCTAACAGGAAATGATATATTGATTGATAATTTTTTGTTGTAATAATATCTTCTCAAACAACAGAAAATTGCAACATAACTTAAAAAAATGAACTGTATTTATAATTTTCAATCATTTTCTTTCTTTTTTATTATTTTTTTCTTTTCATAAACTGCCTTAGGGCATGTTTAATGGAGGTTCTTAAATATCTTATTTAATAACCGGTTCTTACCTGTTTTAGTTAAAAGTTAAGAGACGGGTTCTTTTATTCCGCTAAAAACTTCATCCTAAGAATCCTACATTACACATGCTATTAGGCCCAAAAAGCCCGAGCACGGCGTCGGCACAGTGCACTTATGAGAGTATAGTGCACAAATGCTCAAAACAATTATAGAATTATTGGAAATAGAGATCACTAGGACCATACAAAAAGATGCTAACAAGCAAATTGGTTGACTCGGAAAATTTTACAACGTAACAAATCATTATATATGAATTATAGAGTTACAGGAAAAAGAGATCACTAGCTATGACCAGAGAAAAGATGCTAACAAGCAATTGATTGACTCGAAAATTTTCACAACGTAACAAACCATCATATATGAATATAGTATGCATAGAAATATATTACATACTATCTTTAAGAAAGACTTGAGTTGATGAAGAGTCAATCTAACTAAAGGTTAAACGTAATATAATGCACGTGCCTCTTCTGAACGGTAGTGATGCGTCCATGATTCACCAGCCTCGTACGTAAGTAACCCCTACGTCATCCTTTGTGCATCACGCATGCACACGCCTTTTCCTTAGTCTTCTTTTTTTTCTTCATCTAAAATTTAAATTGACCTGGAGTGGAATTGTTGAAACGTAATATCTTTTTTTTTTCATTAGGTTTTGTAAAATTGGGCCTCTCTGAGATCAACTTTAAATTAAGTTCGAACCCCTCTAAGACATTATGAGATTATATTTTCCCCCAGTTTTAAGGGGAAACAAACATACAAGTGGTGCAAGAGTAGACAAGAGAATCCAATACTAATAGGTCACAATCTTACGAACAGAACCCAATCTCAAGAACCACACCGAAAATAACAAACCGAAACAACTTTTCCTTTGGTGTTAGTTTCTCAAACCAAACTAAATTACTGGGACTCTGAGCAGAGCCGGACCTGAGATTTTCGGAGTCTTATTCGAAATAAAGATGAACTTATCGTAGCTTTGATAATAAAAAGCAACATCTAAAAAACTATAGAACAAGAAAAAATCTCTGGTTTTCTTATGAACTTGCTTTCTTTTACGGAGTAAAGAGAAGAGGAGAAGTTGAAAAGACTATCTCTCGTAAGTTTCCTCTAGTAAGTTAAGAATGATGTTTTTTACTTATTTAAATTTATTATAATATTTACGATTATTTAAATAAAAATAAAGTACAGAAAGTCGAATAACTTACCGTAAGTTACTTGCGCTAATGTTAATAAATTATATTTTTTATTTTGTACAGTACAAACCAAAACTTTGTTTTTTAGTTTGGCTTTGCACATAAAATTAACTAGGTGATTTAAAAAAATTTTTAACAGATAAATATAAATTATATTTTAACAGATAAATATAAATTATATTTTAAAATAAAATTTTATTAATATTATAAATTTTTTTTTTGTATCAATATTTTAATATAAATTTTATTTAATTAAACATAAAAATTATATTTAAGAATATGCATTTATATATTTGAAATTATAATCTTAGATAGATTTTTCTATCTATTTATTTTAATTAAATATATTAAATAAATTTGTAAAAGTTGCATAATTACCAAAAATTAAAATTAAACAATATTTATAAAATTTGTAGATATATAAGTAATGATTTTACGATTAAATTTTTATAATTTTCTAAAAAAATTGTGTACATTTTTGAAAATTTTAGTAATAAAATTGTATAATTGAAAAATATATAATTAAATTATATTTCAAAATTTATAATGTCATATTTGAATATATTTATTTTAATGATGATTTATGAGTTATTCCCATATTCTAAATTTTTTTCCAAAAATAGAAATTGACATAAAATGTAATATATGAGTTATTACCTTATTTTAAAAAGTTTACCAAAAATATAAATTACCATTAAATGCAATTGTCCATATCATATTAAGATATAAGACATATCATCAGTTTCAGTAGTCATGTCATATTTGTTTTGTGAAATTGATTATATAAAGGACATGTGGCAAAATCACTTCGCAAATATATTCTAGGGGATATATTAACATTACATATCTACAAAGGGAAAAATTAGAAATGGGGGCCCCATTAGGTGGTGGGGGCCCTACACGGATGCTTCGTGAGACTCTGCCCAAGCCTGGCTCTGACTTTGAGACACTTACAAGACTTGAAAAACCATGAGAAGAGAGACCAAATGACAAGAGAGAAGTGTAAGCTTCTATCTATATTTTTAGACTTTTTGACAGCCACGAGTCCTCTCAGTGTTGTCTCTTTTGTCTCCTAAACCCAACCCTATAATGTACATAGGGAACAACTGAAAATGGGCAAATTGAGTTCAAGGAGATGTAATCTTGACACAATTTCAAGGTTCGCATAGCGCAAGAACGACGTTCTAGCAATCCCTGCATTAGTACATTACAACATCTTCTGCCACTACTCTTCTTGCCTTAACCTTAACACATGAATTCACATATAATTGAGAAAGATGTTTAGTACAACATCTCTGCTACTAAACCAGAGAAGTAAGAGACGTTGATAACAGGGGCCCACTCAATAAACCTCGGTGAACGGCCGATACAGTAATGAGAAGAAGGTTAAAACTAGGCATGCGGGTAGGGTCAGAATGGTTAGTTCGTTTTGCACGAAATTTGGTTTATTCCAGTTCGGTTAACAAGGTTAGTTCGGTTTGCAGTTATGAACACTATATCAATGAGTTTCATAAGTGATTAATCGGCCTTAAGCATTTGCATTAATTAAGGGCAACAAAAAATATTATGGTATGGTATCGTTACACTCTTGTCTATAACCAAAATAAGATATTGTTTGAATGAATAGAGTTACTACAATATATGTTACGCAGTGCAAGAGAGCTGAGGAAGACGGTTCCTCTGCCGAACAAGCTCGTGCATGTCTTGCACAATCTTGAACACCGCTTCAGGTCTAGCCAGCCTCAATGCATTCTGCGACATTATCTCCAACTGTCTCGACCGCGGTTCAAACCATTCCGCTACAATCTTTGATATCTCTATTGGTGATTTTGAAAATTCCCCACATCCGTTCTCCACCACGTACGGCACATTCCCTGCCTCCTGCACTCACATTCATAACCACAAAAGTTCAAAAACCTGAACCAGATATAAAAGGAGGGATGTTTTTAAAAGTTGAACTCACTTGACCAGCAATGTAACCATTTAAGATTATCGGTAGCCCTCTTATCATAGCTTCAGCTATAGTGCCTGGACCAGCCTGCACAAGAGAAAGCCACCACCACCAAAAATAAGAAACAGTTAGTCTAACGTCACTTGTTGTGGTTGAGTACACAATGTTGAAACTAAATCAACTATAGACACCTTATATGGTTCCAGGGTTTGGTTATGTTTGGGTTACCTTTGTAATGATGCAGTCACAGGCACCCATGCATTCCTCCATCTTTGTTATAAACCCCTTAACCTGTGACAGAGAAGAAAACCATTTCAGTGACTTGCATTAAATGGCTAAGAATGTTTTGATTTGGTTTTTAAGGGCAACCTGGACTGGTATTTTCCAATCTAAGGAGCTTAATCTGGTTTGCAGTTTCTTGTTCCGTCCACATATTATAAGAACCTGACCAACTGCTTCACCAAGACTCTCGTCATACAAAGCATCTCCAAGAGCTCTTGCTGTTGCCTCTATAGGACCCATTCCTTCACCTCCTCCCATTAACAAAACGGCTGGAAGATTGTCATCCATCCCTAGTTCCCTTCTCAAATCAACCTGTAGTGTATCAAATATATACCATTGAACTTGGATATGTTTGAAACAGACAAAGAAAGAGAACTTTCTAAAAAACCAACCTTTGGGCGAACTGGTTTCACAAAGGAAGGTCGAACAGGAAGGCCATAGACTTTGATTTGTGATGTCTTAAGTCCGGCCTTCTGTGCCCTTTTCACCACTTCTGTTGACGGGCAATAACATCTTGTCACAAGCTTATGAAACCTAAACATCGAAGACAAGGATCATGTAAACTTTTTTTTCTTACAAAAGTGAAATAGAATCTCTAAAGCATGAACGATTTGACTTATAAAACTTAACCATGTGGGATGGCAAGTGCTCAAGTCTGTAATAACGGTCGTGAAGACGATTTTATCAAGCAGCCCCTTTGATCTAAGGACACGAAGTGGGACGTGTTGCATCAACGGATGAACACTGATAATAATGTCTGGTTGATATTTCATCAACCCTTGTGCAATTTCCCTGTATGTACATGTGAAATTACGTTTTGAGAGTGACAGAGAAATTATTTAGTTGGAGGAGTAACCAAACCATAGACCTAGGAGCCTCACCTGGCGATAAAAGTTGAAGTTGCTGCAAAATTTGACTGGTGAATAACGCGTGGAGCTGTACCATAGTAAGTCATTTTCCAAAGAGTCCCATGTTTCACCAAGAAATTATAGCTCCTGGGAAGCTGGTTGAATGGCCAGGGTGTGTGATCCGTCCACAAATCCGTAATAAACACCTGCGCAAACACTCTTAAATGTACTGAACTAAATCAATAAACAATCCACATTCCATGACCTACTCAATCATTCCAAGACACAAATCTAAATTTATTCAGCTGAGACATTCTAAAGCAACCAAGTGGCTACAACACAATGTCAAACTCTAAGTTATCTTCTTACACAATCCAAACATCTATAAACGTTTCTGCAGCAATGTATACTCATTGATGCTAAACAGATACACAGTTTCACACACTTAGCTGAGGCATTCTAAAGCAACTAAGTGAATGTAATACAGTGTTAAACTCATAAAGTCATCTTCTTACACGAACCAAACAACTATAAACTTGTCTGAAATTATGTGTCCTCATTGTTTGAGATGCTAAACAGATACACAGTTCGTTATGAAAAGTTGTAAGAAACTCACAGTGAAACTCAGCCAAAACACCACTCATCAAAAATCAAAACTTTTCAAAGACGAACCTGGTACTCATCCCCAAACTCATGATTGAAAGCAGCTTTAATGGCTTCAGCGGAAGCTCTGTGACCACCACCAGTATCACTCATCAAAATCAAAACTTTCTTGGGCCCATCAGCTTCCACACCACTCAACGGCAAACCCTCCTCCCCCAAAACCCCATCGGTCTCATTCACCCCAACCCCACTCTCATCTCTCGAAACCCCAACGGAGGCGAAGCTCTCGGGAACAACCTTATCGCAGTGAAACCTAATAAAGCTATTGAATTCACTTATAAACCTACGGAGACTCGAGCCTGCACTGCTCTTAGCGTTCAAGCTCAGTGAAGCTAGGGCCTTTCGCGTTGCTCTCCGGGGGGTTAAAGTCCGTGTACCGTTGAAGAACAATGCATTGGAGGTTGAGAGAGCAAACCCATCTGGGTTCGAAGAAGGAGACCGGTTTAGGGAGGCTAAACCGGTGAGACGTGTGAGGAAGCCAAAGGCGGAGGATGCTGATTCATGGGTTGTTGCCGTTGAAGGGTTTTGCATTTTCGATAGATTAGAGAGAGATTGCAGCGATGGAAAGATACGATTTTTTTATGGAGTGTTTTGTTCTTTTTGTACATACAAGCAAAGGACTCTGTTTTTTTTTTTTGGCTAAACCGAAAGCTTATCCGAATATTCTATTGGCAAATTCTACCAGCATTCAACTGACCAATCAGCTAATTTTATGCCAAATGTAAATATCGTGATCGTGTCACATTTAAATACTTTCGAAAATAATTATATTCTCTGTACCATAAAATGGACGGTCGCCGTAATAACCAAAAATGTAGTTCATTTTGTAAAAGCATTATTATCAAAGAAGAAGGGAAAGGCACTCGTCGTGTGGAAAACTTAAAAGGTGGGCGACGCATGCCTTTCACATGCATTATATTATCCATCAAACCGAATTAATTGAACTTATCCGGACTTAACCGAATTAATTGAACTTATCCAGAAACGACATCGTTTCTAGTCTCTTCTTTCCTCCTCGAGTTCCGATATTTGATTGTCGGAAACAAACCCTAGCTAAATCCCAGCGTCTCCTCTGCTCATACTCAATTCGTCTGCCTTACTGCTCCTCTCGGCTTTATCCAGGTATTGAATGTTTGATCTGAGTTTCTAAGCGCTTTGCTCGTGTTTTTTTTTTCTGCACTACTAATTGTAAATTATGTTAATGCTGATAAAGTGTTAAACTTTGACGAGTCTGTTTATTTCTTATAACGAGCTAAGAATCAAGACCATCCACTGTTGTCGTTTCACTTCATGTTTGATTGATTGCTGTAAATATTGCTTTGTGACACAAAAAGACACGATTTTTAGTTGATGCGGTCTGTTCTGTAACTGTCTTCTATTTGGTGATGCTCTGTTTATTATCCAATTCTTGTGTTTCTGGTGTCTGCTCCCATGTTGGGTTTGGTGTTAATGGTGTTTGCTAACTGTTCTCTTTGCTGTTTCTAAACTCAGGAGGATAGAGAGATGAAGATAGCTATTGAAGGGTGTATGCATGGAGACCTCGACAATGTGTACAAGACAATCCAACACCACGAACAGATTCACAACACTAAAGTCGATCTCCTCCTCTGCTGCGGCGATTTCCAGGTAAACTCTATGAGCATTATCTGTTTTTTTTCCAAAGAAATTTTTTATTCGATTTCTGTTTTATTAGTGTTGAAAAAAAAAAACTGTGTCTAGGCTGTGAGAAATGAGAAAGACATGGATAGCCTTAGCGTACCTATAAAATACAGAGAGATGAAGTCCTTCTGGAAGTACTACTCCGGCCAAGAAGTCGCCCCCGTTCCCACTATTTTCATCGGTGGGAATCACGAGGCTTCCAACTACTTGTGGGAGCTGTAAGTTTTCTATTGATTAGTAACTACAAAAGGCTTCAAAATGCGTTCTTAATGGTTGTTGCTTGCTGTAGGTATTATGGAGGTTGGGCTGCCACCAACATCTACTTTCTAGGCTATGCAGGGGTTGTCAAGTTCGGTAATCTGCGAATCGGAGGCCTTTCTGGTATTTACAAGGGGCGAGATTACCGTTCAGGTTTGTTCACTTTTTTTTCTTGTTTAGTCCAGCTTTTGATCTCTTAAGTGAACTCACTCGTTTTTTGAGTAGGACACTATGAGCGGCCACCATATAACCAAAGCACAATCAAATCAGTCTATCATGTTCGTGAGTACGATGTCCATAAGTTGATGCAACTTGAAGAGCCGCTTGATATATTCCTCTCACACGACTGGCCTGTTGGAATCACTGATTACGGTGACGCAAGAACACTTATTCAGCAAAAACCCTTCTTCCAGGAAGAGGTAAACTTTTAGTGATAATGTTTCTACTCTTTGTTTCATTTTGGTTCTGAGATGATTGGAACTGAATTGAACCAGATCGAGGCGAAAACGCTTGGAAGCAAACCAGCGGCTCAGCTGCTAGAGAAACTGAAGCCTCGGTATTGGTTCTCAGCTCACCTACACTGCAAATTCGCTGCTGCCGTTCAACACGGGAACGATGGCTCGGTGACAAAGTTTCTTGCCTTGGATAAATGCGGTCCAGGGAAAAAGTTTCTACAGGTTCTTTCTTCTCTCATGTGTCCACCTTTTGCTTTGTTCTTTTCAAGCAAAAGGTTCTCTTATAACTTCTTTGAATGTTCATTAGATCATTGATATAGAATCAGAGCCTGGACCCTTTGAAGTCTTATACGATGAAGAGTGGCTAGCAATAACACGAGAGTTCAATTCTGTTTTCCCGCTAACACAGAGACCAGCGAGTTTCAGGTATAGTATCTTTAGCAAGCTACTAAAGATATGTTTATATGTCTCTCATTCATTTTTTTTTCTACTCCCGTGTTGTGGTAATAGCTCTGCTGCAATGGATATACAAGAGAGCCGAGAGTGGGTGAGGAAGAAGCTAGAGGAAAGGCAATTTAAACCTTTTGAGATGGTAAAGACGGTGCCTGCATATAACCCTTCACAACGTATCTTTGATCCCATACCTGGTAAGTTAAATGCACTTGATACAGATGATTATTTAAAGTTGTCTCATAGCCGGTTAGATATACATATAATTGTTTAACATCATGTTTTATCTTGTGGAATTGTGTAGAGATCCCGCAGAATCCTCAGACAGTGTCTTTGTTAGAGCTTCTTGGTCTTCCATATCTGCTTGATTCATCACCGGTAACAGGTGAAAGAACCGCCATCCCTGCTTCACCTGTTGGAACAGGTAATGATTGTGTATTGCATATTCATTTACTTTTTCTATCTACCTTGTAATGGAACTGCATCAAATTACCTGATGACAGATGCCATGTGTATTGCAGAGTTTCAAACTTATAGTGAAGAAATCCCTATTGATGATATTGATGAAATCGAAGATATACCAGAAGTGGAAGGAGATAACATACCACACTAGTAGTGATTTTGTGATCAGAAAATATAGTGATTTTGTGATCCTACATTTTGTTTTATTAGTATAACTTTTATTTATGATGTAAAAACAAAGTGAACTATTCTGTTCACATTTCTTTGTCTACTTAGAATTCATTTTTGTTCGAAAAAATGAATTCATTTTTGTATATATCAACATAATATTATTCAAATTCATAATGATAATAATTAAATAAATAAAGCAAAAATATTAAATAATTATAGATTAACAAAGAACAATGTTAAGGAACCGAGATCTATGCTTCTGGTTTCTTGATATATACTCTCTCCGTTCCTTAATGATAGATTTTTTAGAAAAAAAAATTGTTTCACAAAGAAGTATTTTTTTGTGTTTTCTATTAAAAAATTGTAAATTTAAAAAAATTAATTGATTTTATTGAATTAATATTGGTTAAAAGTTATTGAAATTTGAAAATTACAGAAAACGATACATTTATTATGGTAGTTTAATATGTTTTCTTAATATGTGAAAATATTAAAAAGTCTATCTTTGTGGAACGGAAGGATTTGTGGAACGGAACGAGTATATTTTAGTGAAAGTGTTCATTTCACTCATATATGCGTTGTAATGAAACTGCATCAAGTACCAATGATAAAAATGCTTAGTTCAATTTATCACACAATCAAACATGTTTGGTTGAAAAAGAAAACATGTTTGGTTGTGATATTGCAGATTTTCAAACGTATGATAGTGACAAAGTCCATATTGATAATATTGATGAAATAGAAGAGATAATTGAAGCCAAGAAAGATTGCACACCATGTTAGTGGGGAAAAAGATTTGGAGACTGAAAATGAGGTTTTCCCATTACATGTTGATTTATCAAAACAAGTTTTATTTGTGATGTTCAAAAGTGAATCAATACTATTTTATTCATATTTTTATCTATTTTATAAAATTAATTCATATATCAATATAATATTATATAAATACATAGTGACAATCATCAAATAAATAAAAATAAATTTAATGAATTAATTAAATACATTAATGTATTAAAATTTTGATTTATTTTATTCTTAATTTAAAAATTGAATTATGTAGGAAATATTTGTTATCTAATTTGAAATTAAAATCGGATTGGAAAATGAGTTGGAAATTTTTTAGATTATAAATCAATATGATTTGAATGGGTTCAACCAGTTTGGATTGAATTAAAGCATATCATAAAAATTAGAATATTGTTATTAATGTGTTGGAATGGGCTTTAGATCTTTAATTGAGAAGGGTCACTACACTCTCTACCGTGACAAAGTCAAATATCTTGGAATTTTGTCACATATCTTGAAATACATATGATCTCTTGTTCTTCTTCAGAATGTGTATTAGAATGACAGAAAAGAAGTTTAACGGCTCATATTTTTCTGTGAAGGTAACACACCAAAGCTGAATCAGAAGACTCAACGGTAGCAAAACTTGTCAAGGAAGTGACTCTTATTCAAAGTCAGTTCTTGTCTTTTCAAGCATTGCCTATGCGCAGGGATATCACCAATGTCTTTAGGCTTGACAAAATGTTATTGTCTCCCAAACAAGATTGATTGAATATGGGATCGAGTTGGAGACGTGTCCCATCTGTTATGATTACACTCAACCTCGTGAAATGTTTGAAGTGTCGACTTGATTCCACGGTGTCTACATTTTGCTTTATCATTATAAGTTTTATTTGTGATGTAAAAGAAAAGTGATATTTAACTATTTCTATTCATATATTCTCTATCTATTTGGAATTCAATTTATTTTATATATCAACATAATATTGTTCAAATACATAATGACAATCATTAAATAAATAAAACATAAATAATGAATGATCATAGATTAGGAAAGAACAGTGTCAAAGAATCTTCAAGTTGTTTCGCTAATATATATTTGACAATGTTCTTTGCTAATATATGTTTCAAAACGTGTATTTGAGATTGCTCTTTGCTAATGTATAATCTGATTTTTATTTGTTTTTCAATTGATGTTCTGTTGTATATATAGGTTACCACAGAAATTGTTTCAATTTAAGTTTTGACATTGTTATAATTCTGCAATTTGGTCTCGGCATTAGGTTCTGGGCTGGCTATTTTTTTTTGTGATTTGTGAGAATGATTGAATTGACCAAAATTTGAGCATGAAATTTTGATACACATATATTTTACTTGTGACTTAAAAAGAAGAAGAATTATTAACTATTTATATTCATAACTTTTTCTCTATATAAATTTCATATATTTTATATATCAACAAAATTTTGTTTAAGTACACAATGATTTTGGTTTTGTGTTGCCAATTTGCTTATATGGTAAATTACATTCCTCTGAATCACTTCAGCTTACAGTTACAGTTACCTAGACGGCTATCTGATCTGACAACAGGAGAAATGAAAGAAAGAAGACACCCTAGGTTTTGTCAGATTTTTCCTGCCAATCAAATCATAATGAAGCCCAGGCCCAAACCTCAATTATTAGCTCTTGTGTTTTCCCTTTGTGTTACGGTTTTTTTATTTCTAAATTACGACGACTACAAACGCTTGAAATATTAATTGTGTAATTAAGGACAGAAGATTATGTAAAGATGCATAAGACGCAAATTCGTTATGTTCCATATTTTCTCTCTTCTTCATAAAAATTGTATTTCTTTTCCATAATCTCTCGCACACGTTACAATTTCAGAACCTCCAAACTTGTATGTAAGTAAGATCTTTGTTTAGGTTTTACTCTTTTTCCTCTGTTTTTTTTGTCTTTATTCTTTGGTTGGTTTCTAAATCTTGTGCAGATTCTTCCAGCAACATCCATGAATATCAACGGTATCAAGAAGCAGAATGAGAGAGTTGGTTTGGGAAGACAGTGTTCCTGTTCTTACGTTTTGTTCTAAGGTCAAGGTTGAAACAATCTGTGACTAATAAAGAACGGAGTAATTTAATTAATGTCTCTAAATTAGATAACAGCAGCCATTATCGGACTTTATCTTTCCAGTTTTTTTAGTGATGTGCAAGAGTTAAATAGTATAAGTGCGAATGATATTATACTAAGAAAATAATATGAATCCACTATTTATACTTTAGCATTAGTTTGAGCACACAGAAGGGAGAGAAACCATCCTCATCATCGTTTCTACACCAGAAATGCCAAAAATAATGTTATCCAGACTGTCTGGGACATTCATGTGAGTTATGCATGTGATAAACGAAAGCAAGACTTCTTGTCTCTTCTCCTTTGAAAGAATGTGATTTAAGTGAGAGACAACTTGTTCCCTATTGTTTAAATTTGCATTGGACGAGGTTTCTTCCTTGACAACAGTTGACCTTAATCGTTTACTAAAATATCAGAATATTAAGGAAACAAGTTCATTCCATTAGATTCGATACATTGAACAATATAATATAAGACTTCTCAAACCATCTCTGCAACAAAATAGCATTACCATATAGACCACAACCTTTCTTTCTTTCTCTGCAAGTTCTGACGATGACGAGAGAAAACGACCTTGTTCTCAACCTACTCTTCCTTGTCCTCGTCTTATTAATGCAAGTCGGAGAGGGACAACAAAATAGAGCAACAGATGTTAAAGTGGGATCGAGTTTGAGACGTGTCTCATCTGTTATGATTACGCTCAACCTCGTGAAATGTTTGAAGTGCCGACTTGCTTCCACGATGTCTACATTTTGCTTTATCATTATAAGTTTTATTTGTGATGTAAAAGAAAAGTGATAGTTAACTATTTCTATTCGTATATTCTCTCTATTTGGAATTCAATTTATTTTATATATCAACATAATATTGTTCAAATACATAATGACAATCATTAAATAAATAAAACATAAATAATGAATGATCATAGATTAGGAAAGAACAGTGTCGAAGAATCTTCAAGTTGTTTCGCTAATATATATTTGACAATGTTCTTTGATAATATAGGTTTCAAGATGTGTATTTGAGATTGTTCTTTGCTAATGTATAATCTGATTTTTATTTGTTTTTTAATTGATGTTCTGTTGTATATATAGGTTACCACAGAAATTGTTTCAATTTAAGTTTTAACATTGTTATAATTCTGCAATTTGGTCTCAGCATTAGATTCTGGGCTGGCTATTTTTTTTTGTGTGAGAATGATTGAATTGACCAAAATTTGAGCATGAAATTTTGATACACATATATTTTACTTGTGACTTTAAAAAAAAAGTGAATTATTAACTATTTATATTCATAATTTTTTCTCTATATAAATTTCATATATTTTATATATCAACAAAATTTTGTTTAAGTACACAATGATTTTGGTTTTGTGTTGCCAATTTGCTTATATGGTAAATTACATTCCTCTGAACAATCTATAGTTTAACAACAATCTACATTTTTTAATACTAGATTCCACATTGAAATTTAATTTTGAGGAACTAATCATATGAGGTAATCGACATGGTGAACAACAATAAGGTTAAACTAGAGACGTGTCTAATCTGATATAATACGTTTGATCTAACGAAAAGTTTGAGGTGTCGACATGCTTTCAACGCATCTGCCTAGTTGCATGAGAAAACAAGTCACATAGGCCCTGTTCATTTCTCTGACGCCAGCGTCAGAGGCAGCGACCAAAATTAACAAACAGATGCGAAATTTTTTAATGGTTTGTTGCTATACAGTTGCCGCCGGCGACTCTTTCTGTTTGTCTTCTCTATATTTTTATTCTCGTTGCTTTTTTACAGCGTCTCCTGCACAAACGGCGATGTGTCGTTAGCGGCAAAAATTTGCATCTTCTAACTCTCTATTTTGATTGGTTGTTGAGCTGTCATTAAAATTCTTTTGCATTTTTTGATCGCTGGTACTTGACGCAGTGTTCTCGAAACGAACAGGCCTATAGTTACTACACGGTTGGAGACTATCTTGCTGCAAGGTGGATCGATAGGGATCGAAATCAAAGAAGAGCATAGATTTAGGGTTTGAGATCTTTCGAGTTAAAGAAAAGGATATTCCGGTAGAAGTTCTTGAGCTTGACAAGAAGAATGATAAGATCATTGAGTTCGCTTGGAGCCAAAAGGTCACAGATTCGCCGTGATCCACGGTAACTTACCGAGACCAGATGTCAGTTTCTACTCAATGCGGACCCCTGGAAGAGTTTTAAAGCTAGTTACTCTTAAGGCCAAGCAGGCCAATGCCCTCTTCTGGTCTCCCACTGGCAAACACATGATCATAGCTGATGGGTTAAATGGCAAGCTTGAGTTTTACATTGTGGATATGCTTATGACTATGGCAACCGTTGAAAACTTCATGGCCCATATCAAGTGGGATCCAACTGGAAGGTATACCTTAACATCACTCCTTCAGATATAACTCTGTTTCTCTGTTTTTAATTTTTTTTTCAGGTACGTTGTAACTGTAGTGGCATCAGCGGTGATGGAGGATGGGTTTTACATTTGGTCCTTGTATGGGAAGCTGCTTTACCGAACACTCAAGGAACTTGTCTTTCAGGTACAATTCAGAAAACTATTATTGCTTGCAATGCAAGGAAGAGAAACAAGTCACTCTGTTTTGGTTTTCAGTTTGCTTTGCGTCCAAGACCACCGTCTTTGTTGTCGGAGCAAAAGGAAAAAGAGGTGAAAAAAAATCTGCGGCCATACGTGGAGAGGTACGAGGAAGAAGACAAAGAAGTCTTGGATTTGTTAAGCAGGCAAGAGATGGAGAAGAGGAGAGTGATGGAAGAAGAATGGGAGATGTGGATAAACAAGTGGAAACAGCTGCACGAGGAAGAGAAACTCCAAAGGTAAAATCTTCTTGGTGAGGGAGAAGAAGAGGAAGAGGAGCATTATTATGGGACCGTTGAGGAGTTGATCAATGTCTGTGAGGAAGTTGTGTCCTTGGAACCATGAGCAAGAATGAAATGTGGTATTCTCTTTATTCTTGTTCAATTTTTTATTTGAATAAAATTTGGTTGCTTCATATTTTGTAGCACAATATAACAATTTAGAATAATAATAATCTTTATATGGATTATAACTATATGTATTTATCTGATGGTATACTACATTGTGTCTCCATTGAGTTCCTAGCATGTGCAGAATTATACATCACTTATATCATTATGTAGGACGGTTATGCTCATTATGAAACTTGTGGACGAGATGAGATATAACCAAAGTGTATCTTTTTTAATCAGAGGTTAAATAGATCATCAGAAGAAGGATTAGGAACAGTTGTGGTAAATTGGATATTTAGTAAGACTCGGTTTGATACATGAGAACCACAATCTTATGTTGTTATGATATGTGTAAACCATCCAAATTACTGGCTAGTTATTAGTATTTATCACGTTTGCTTATGTTTTACATGGTAAGGTGCTCTAAAGAGGCCAGTGTAGGTTTTTTTTCTTTTTTTTCTTTGAGGCCAGTGTAGAACCATAGTCTTAAGTTGTTATGTTTTACTGGGAGAAGTTCTTGCTGTTACTCGTGCATTTGGCGATAGGTTATTAGAGCATTATGTTGTTGCTGATCCGAAGATACGGGTATTGGCTTTGCATCATAGTATTGGCTTTGGATCATAAACCTACTAGGATATTCTAATATGTACATATCATTTGTTGTTGGCACAAAAACTACTAGGGTAAGAGTAACTCCTTACGTTTTGTTAAATACCTACTTTGATTTTTGATACAAGTAAAACTTTTTAAAAGTGACAGCATTCATACATCCAAAGCGTTTTTGCATATAAATTACATAGCTATCCAAAACTCTGATTAAGTCGTACAAAGTTGAAACTTGAAAGAAAAGTATAACGTACGAAAATATATAAACGTAAAACTAAAGCAATAAATGAAAGAAAATCTTAATGGAAGATAACTGTTTGGAACTTTCTTTAGTAGACGGACGCGGCTACTCGGTGCATCGAATGAGCGGGTGTCAAAATGTCAAAAACAGAATCTATTCCTTTTGCTATAATTAACTCACAACAGTACATAATGTGACACGTCTTAACATATCTGCTAACTATTTGACACACAGAATAGCTAAAAGCCTAAAACCAGATACGCAACACAGAATGATTTGCTAGCTAATTTTTTATTGTTAATTAGCTAGTTTACCATCTTGGCTTTCGAAAATAATTGGAGGATATCATTTTTTTTAACACTTGGAGGATATCATTTTATTTAAAATAAATTGAGAACAAAGTTTACGTTTGTAAAAGAACTGTTCATCGTCAATTACTTAGCCTGTATTTTCACTCAAATGTATTTTTAATTGTTAAATAATTAAATATATACTTGAACATTAGGTTTTTATGAAATTTAAAAGGTGTCAACCTACTAGAATACCAATTGCTGATAAAAAAAAGGGGAAAAATAGTCCAAAGGACCATCTCATCCAATATAAAAACATTTTCTGAAAGCTTCTAATTATGTTTAGATAATGTTTTTGTTTTGGAGAATTTGCCAAATATGACTCACAACTTGATTTTAAATACAAACCTATACCCAAACTTGAATCAAATGCAAAACTGACCTAAAAACTTTGTGAAATTACAGCTAGTCCCTTGTGACAAAACAAAAAAACAGAAACCATTTTTACGAATATAGCCTCAGTAAGTCGTCTGAGTCGTCTGAGATGTTAGAAGTCTTCTAGAAAATTTTGGTGTAGCTGATCTTAAAAATAATTTATAAATTTTTTAAGAAATATTTTGATAAGCGAAAAAATAAAATCATGTAATTATAACAGTTTTAAGTGATATAAATTAAAATATAACAAAACTGAATTGTTTTCAACATAGATGAGTGTAGGTAGTGAATCATGGTATTCTTAGGTCTAGGGTTTGACAACATATGTTGTAATATTGTATGTAATCTTAGGGTTAGATTTTGGAAAGCTTGAATATTTTTTTGAAAAATTAAATTTTTACCTGTAAGTGTTTATTTTTGTATATAGTAAACAATTTTAAAGTTTAATTTGATTTTACGAAGTGTTTAGTTAGTTAATTAAGTTTAGGGGTTATGTTTAGGGTCTAGACGACTTCCATGGAAGTCGGCTGGTGAATAATTTTAGCTGGACGACTTACATGTAAGTCGTCCAAATATTTCCGCCTAAATTTTTTGAAAAAATTATTTTCCCGCTTAAATAATTTAAACTGGACGACTTACTTGTAAGTCGTCTGAGAAGTCTTCTATTTTAGTTTCCCGCTAAAAATATTTTAATTTCCCGCTAAAAATATAAGTCGTCTGGGCGACTTACAAGTAAGTCGTCTAGGAAGTCGTCTGAATCAAAAATATTTTAACCTAATTGGATTTTTTGTCTTCCTATATAAAGAAAAATTTACACATTATCTCTCCTCCTTTCAAATGGCTGCAACAAAAATGTAATGTTCATCACTCTAAAACTCTTCAACCTCTCTTTAATCTTTTTGAACTTATAAACACTAAGCTTTATATCAATTTATTGTTTTTGTCTCATGTCTTTCTCATTAATTTATCTTGTTTTTGCAGGTTTTTCATCACATGATTCTCATCTTCCACTCATTTAAAGGAAGATCTATCAATTTTAGATATGTATTTTTGTGTGTTCTATAAAGGTATATTTATCTAATCTTCCACTCATTTTTTCTGTTTTTAAGCAATTTGAACGTTTTTTGATATGCAGGTTTTTCAGATCTGGATTTGATATGCAGGTTTTTTTCAGATCTGGAAGACTTCTGGGACGACTTACCTGTTAGTCGTCTAAAATATAATGCGCTAGACGACTTCAAGGAAGTCTTCCAGACGACTTCCAGGAAGTCTTCTTCCATATCAAGTGGGGTCCAAGCTTGTCTTTGTAGATGAATGATCTATAATAGTTTTGTTTGTGGTCTGTTTTGTGATTTGCATGTCTACTCTTTTATTTGTGAATTTTTTGTAAAATCAGTAATAATGTTTTCCAAGATGTAATATATGTGCTAACAATGTGTTTGCACATTTACAAATCAATGAAATAATATACTTCAATAGCCTTTTTCTTATCTTTGGATCTCCCATATGCAATAATAAACTCCAATGGCCTTCTTCTCATCTTAATAAACAAGAATGTTGGTAGCCTCATATTGATATAACATTTTAAGAAGCATTTTAACTCTTCTTCCAACTCATAACAATAATCATCATTGGTGTCTATAAAAATAATACTTAAGAGATGGTAACAAACAATAGTAACTAGTCAAAGTATATCACATTTTTAACATGTTTGTGTTGAAAAACTTAGTCAAATTTAGTAAAACTAAGGGAGAAAACATATTTTGAAAATATGAGTTGCCACAAAGAGAGTTTCCATTGACTTGTATATTCCAACATCCATCTTTCAACAACCATTCTCCATACACTGCATGTAACTGACGCATCATCTGAAAAAGTCAAAATAAAACACATTAGCAAACATAGAACAAAGAAAACGAAAGTTTATTAAAGATCGACGCGGACAACTTCAATCTAAGTCTTCCAGACTACTAAAATACAAGTCGTCTGGTCAACGCAGAAGTTATTTTTGCAATTGAATTTGAAATCTGTTATCTGAGACGACTGAAAAATAAGTCATCTACTTTTATTTGGTTAAAAAAAACTCTAAAAAAGCTAGACGACTTACATTTCAGTCGTCATAGGTTAGTTTTTCATTTGACTGGATTATTTCAGAAGTTTGACTTTCCTGGACGACTTACATTTCAGTCGTCTGGTGAAAAATTGAAATATCAATATTTTATTAAAACTAGACGACTTACAATTAAGTCGTCATAGGTTAGTTTTGCAATTAAAAGATAAAACTTCAATATTTAATTATATATAGACGACTTACAATTCAATCGTCTGTCCGACGACTTACAATTCAGTCGTCCGTCCGACGACTTACAATTCAGTCGTCCGTCCGACGACTTACAGGATTTACGAGGTTTGACCAGAATCTCAGAATAAAATCCTGGAAGACTGAATTGTAAGTTGTCTGGGTATAATTAAATATTGAAGTTTTTTTTTTCAATGGCAAAACTAACCTACGATGACTTACATGTAAGTCGTCGGGTTTTAATAAAATATTGATATTTCAATTTTTCACCAGACGACTGAAAAATAAGTCGTCCAGGAAAGTAAAAATTCTGATAAAATCCAGTCAAATGCAAAACTAACCTATGAAGACTTACATGTAAGTCGTCTAGGTTCTTTGGAGATTTTTTTGTAACCAAACAAAAGCAGATGACTTATATTTCAGTTGTCTCAGAAAACAGATTTCAAAGTCAATTGCAAAAATAACCTCTGCATTGACCAAATGACTTCCAGGTAAGTCGTCTACAGCCAGACGACTTATCTGGGAAGTCGCCTAGATGAACAGATCTGGAAAAAAACTCAATTTCATACCTTAAATTGGTGAGATAACTTCCTTAGCACACATAAGCACTACAAGAAAACAGGGGGATTCTGATGGCCGAAATCGTCGGTAATTCGTCGGAATCGGTCTATTCCGACGAATTTCCGACGAACCCGTCCGTCGGTATCGTTTCGTCGGAAAAAAAAAATTCGTCGGAATTTCGTCAGAAATTCCGACGACTTTCTGACGAATACCAAGAAACGTCATTCTGACGAACTTCCGACGATATTACGATGCGGCTACACGAGACCAGAGTTCATCGGAAAACTACAATTCCGACGAACGTGGTTCCTCGGTTTATTCCGACGAACTGTAGGCGTCGGAATTTACCGACGGACATCGGTCGTCGGAATATACCGACGAACCACGTTCGTCGGTATATTCCGACGGAAATGAGTTTGTCGGTAAATTCCGACGGATATATGTCCGTCGGTATATTCCGACGACCGTTGTCCGTCGGTATATACCCTTTTTTTTTTACAAATTAATTTTGCATTTTTATATATTTTTTGATATTAATAAATTTAAAAAATTGGAAATTTAAAACTAATAATATTATAAAATTTAAATTCATAAAAACCGAAATAGGAAAAAAACATTCATAAAGTTTAAAATTCATACAAACCGAAATAGAAAAAAAAAACATTCCGAAAGTTTTATAAAGCCGAAATAAACTAAGAAGAACTCGAAGACATCAAACGATCTAGCTTCTGCATAATCTCGGTGTTGAACTTCTTCTGGGATGCCAACTCAGCAAGGATAGTGGCATTCTCCGAACGGATAGTGGCATTCTCCGAAAGGATAGTGGTGTTCTGCTCCTCCAATGCCCCAATCCGTTCATCTTTGTCATGTAGCTCCTCGAGAATCATGGGATCGGCATACGGAGCTTGCGAAGAAGATGCCGGATACGAAGAAGCACGACGGGCCAACCCAACTAAACGGCCTCCTTTCCTTTTAGGAACCGCCTACAAAAATATTTAAAGTAAGTAAATATGGACAAGTAAGTAATCGACATTATAAAAAAAATATATTAATAAAAAAAATTACCTTTTCAACCATCTCATTTATTTGCAATAGAGACAGGTTGGTTGAAGCTCCCGTGGAGTCGCCGTCATCAGAGAGAGGCTGAGATTGAGAAACTATCTCAGCTTCCACCAAATCAACTACACCTCTGATCACGGGGTCCTGAATTTGACCCGTCGTCTTGTTAGTGTGAGCCACCTTAATGAGTTGGAGACGATCAACGGGATTACCGTCATTTGCTTCGATCTAAAAAAACCGCCATTATTAGCCAAAAAATATATAAAATATTTATTTAAAAAATATAAAGATAAATAATAATAAAAAACTTACAAGTTCATCCTCCTTAGTAGACATGGAGCAAGCGCCGAGGTTGTGCACATACATACCTTTCCCGCCACGATCGCTCTTCCGGTTCCTGGAGTTCCTAGAAGACGTCTCTGCAGTGTCTTCCCTCTCCCAATGAGCTATCAACTGCTCCCACACCCCCCCGTTGATGAACCGTGGCTTCTTGTTCTTCTGCCAAACTGTCTTCCACGCGTTTATCTGCTTTGTGTAAGAGTCCATGGCCTTTTCGTTGAATTTCTTACGGACTGTTTCCGTAAGATCGGAGTGCCAGTTGAACTCTTGCTACAAAACAAACACAATTTAATAAGTAAATATATGTAAAAAAATGTAAAAACTTAAAAAAAATGAAGGGTTACTATACCGCAAACTGACGAAACCACAACTCTCGTTCGTCGGAAGGGATCACACTCCACTTTGGATATCCAAAACGGAGCATGGAGTACATCATCTGGTTGATGCTCCGGCTAATGCCATTTTTCGACTTGGTGAACCTTTAAAAAAAAATACAAGTTAGCAAGTTAATTAAAGCAAAAAATATAACGGTACAAATAAAAAAAAATACTAACCAAGTGCTATGGCCTCGTCGTGGGTTGAGTTGGAGAAACGGGAGATGCTCTCGACCTGGTTGTTGAACCAATAGATGAACCGGCATGACCCCCGGATCCTGTTGAGCAGCAGCGTGAGGGGCAGCGTGAGGGGCAGAGGGAGCTGGAGCGGGAATATATGCGGGAACCGAGTCATGAGACGATACCGATGCACGGGAACCGCTCACCGAACTACGTCGAAGACGGGCTGCGGGGCGGGCTTCATCCTCGGCCCTAAAAAAAAAAAATTAACCCATCAAACATATTTTCATTTATATATTTACAAAAGGTTTTATAAACGTTTTAAAAAAAACTATTAAACCTTTTATATATATATATATATATATATGTATACAAAATTATAAAAATTTTATAAATATAGAAAAATGTTGTTAAAAATTTATAAATGAAGAAAAATGTTGTTAAATATTTATATTTTAAAAAAAAAATGTTGTTAAATATTTATTAGTGGAAACTTAAAAAAAATATAAAAAATTTTAAAATTTTAAAATTTTTACTATACATGATTTACATATATATATATGTATACAAAATTATAAAAAATTTATAAATATAGAAAAATGTTGTTAAAATTTATAAATGAAGAAAAATGGTGTTAAATATTTATTTTTTTCAAAAAAACGTTTTTAAAAATCAAAAAACGTTTTTAAAAATCAAAAAACGTTTTTAAAAATCAAAAAACGTTTTTAAAAATCAAAAAACGTTTTTAAAAATCAAAAAACGTTTTTAAAAAAAAAAAAAAACGTTTTAAAAAATCAAAAAACGTTTTTAAAAATCAAAAAATGTTCCAAAAAAAACTAAAACAACAATCCTAACTTATATATCCTAAACTATCCATTCAATCCTAAAATGTTCAATCAAACAACCTAAAATCCGAGATCAACTTCCAAAACCCTAAACAATTGAAAAAAAAAAGGTTTGGGATGATTCTTACATGATTTGGGGTTTGGGGAAGAGATAGGAGGGTGAGGAGAGGATTCGCCGGTGAAGAGAGGCCGGAATCGCCGGAGAGTCGCCGAAATCGCCGGAGAGTTTTGAGAGAGAGAGAGGCCGCGGAGATAACGAAGAAGAAAGGAGAAGGATTTTTATTTCCGTGGATTCCGACGGACACGGGTTCGTCGGTATTCCGTCGGTATATTTAAAATATACCAAATGCCGATTCGCGAAAATTTTCAAGCGGTTTGGTTCTCCCGGGCTAATTGAAATTCCGACGGAACGTGTCCGTCAGTATTTTCCGACGGACACATTCCGTCGGTATTTTCCGACGGAATTCCGACGACTTAGTGTTTAGGGTGTTCTTTTCAAGTTTCTAAATGCAAAATCCAAACCTTTGATAATATATATAGTATTTGCATAAAGATTTAACAATAAAAATGTTTTATAACACGATTTTACACAACAATATTTTTTGTAGTGTAAGCTTATATAAATATGATTGTATAAGTACATAATGTTAAGATGAGATGTTATGAAAACAATGATATGCATACATAAATATTTTAATGAGTTGTTATATTTGAACGGTTGCGATCTAATACTATACTAAACACTTATTATGTGTTATTTTCATAGTTTTGGCATCTAAATTTATAGATTTTTATGATTGAAACTTTATAGAAAAACATGTCGTCGGTATTTTCCGACGAAATACCGACGACCTTTCCAATTTTCAATGAAACCCGTTGTCGTCGCTATGTCGTCGGTATATTGCGAGGGATTTCCGACGGACCATTAAAAAAAAAAAAAAAAAAAAAACTAATCAGAATCTTCTGAATCTTCATCAAACTCCCCAACCTCGGCTTCCGGCTCTGAATGTACGACAGCATCATGTCCAAACACAGTCAAATTCTCAACGAGTTGAACATTTTCCAAATCTTCAACTGCCTGGGCGTTGCTGGTAGACTCTGGTTGCAATGGTTCATCATCATCAGAAGTTCCATCCACTCGTCCTCTTGGGTTGATTTGCGTTACAGTAACCCATGGATCGTCTCTGTACGTCACCCGAGGGTAACTGATGTAGCACACCTATACATATCAATTATACAAAGTATTAGTTCAATATATAACATTAATTAATTATATTGGTAAAAAATTATGAATATATTGACATACCTGATCAGCTTGCGAACCAAGAATGAAGGGATCATAATATTGAAGTTTCCGCCGCGAATGAACTGATGTAACACCAAACGCATCAATCTTCACTCCTCTATCTGGGGTGGTGTCATACCAATCACAATAGAATACTACACAACGCAATCCAACCATTCCAGGAAATTGGATTTCCAATATTTCTTTTATGTTGCCGTAGTAGACATCGTCACCAGAAGAAGATGAAACACCAGCATCATATGTTGTCTTAGAATGACCTTTCCTTGTGAATGCATATCCTCGCGTACAAAATTTAGGATATGATTTGACCACATAGTTTGGTCCCTGCACAAATTCGCGTATCCAATCATCGAACACAAGACCTCTGGCCAAACCATCATTCACCTATAAAAAAAAACATATATGATTGCAAAATTAATTAGTTTATATATATTAAATTTAAACTAATCATTTGCATAGGGTAATAGGATATATGACTCACATAACTACGAAGCCACGCAGCAAATCCGTTATCTCTAAGTTGTCGAAGCTCATCTTCTGTTGCATGCCTGTGAGTCATACGCAACTCCGCCATATATACACTATATACAAAAATATTATCAATATGAAATAAATTTATTGAATATTAATCTAACAATAAATGAATAAATATTTTTACCTCTCATATTGTAGAACATCTTCACAGTTGGTGAGCAAATATGTTTGCAAATGAGCGTTCTCAGTGTCCGTAAGTCTCCGCTTCGTGAATTTTCCACTAAGTCGTCCTATTTCCTTGAACATGCTTGGGACAGTAACATGATATGTTGCTCTCTCCCCTCTATCATCATGCCGAGCAGGTCTTCGGTGTTTTGTTTGCACTTCTGGTGGAAAATAATTTTCAGCAAAGATTGCAGTTTCTTCATTGATCACCTGTGCCACTATAGATCCTTCCACCCTGCTTTGATTTTTGACCATCTTCTTCAGATGATGCATATAACGCTCAAAAATATACATCCATCTGTACTGCACAGGACCACCAAGTTCCAATTCTCTTGCGAGATGAATAGCAAGATGTTCCATTACATCAAAGAATGATGGAGGAAATATCTTCTCAAGGTTGCACATGCTGACTGGTGCGTTTGTCTTCAAATTATTAATACCCTCTTCAGTCAATACTCTGCTGCATAAGTCACGGAAAAAAACACTAATCCCTGCAATTGCTTCATGAACATTACGTGGCAATAATGCTGAAAAGGCAAACGGAAGGAGGCGCTGCATAATTACATGACAATCATGACTCTTCAAGCCAGTAAACTTTCCTTCGCTTCTATCAACGCAGTTCCCCAAATTTGATGCATATCCGTCAGGAAATTTCACTTTCTCTGTAATCCAATCAAAGAACTCTTCTTTTCTAGCACCATCTAGCCGATAAATGGGAAAAGGGGCCGTACCGTTCTCATCAACGTGAAGTTCAGAACGATCACAAATATCGACTAAATCCAACCTTGACTTCAAATTATCCTTCGTTTTACCTTGGATGTTAAGGACTGTGTTCATCAGATTATCGAAGAAGTTCTTCTCAATATGCATGACATCTAAATTATGCCGCAATAGATGACTCTCCCAATATGGTAGATCCCAGAAAATACTCTTTTTGTGCCAGTTATGTAGCTCTCCAACCGCATTGACTCGAATGTTTTCATGTCCACCTACATCTGGCGTCCTTTCTGCATCAAAATACCTAAACTGCTTCAACAAATCTTTCCCACTAACTTCCTCAGGTGGACCATCAAACACCTGCTTGTTCTTCGTAAACGAAGTCTTACTCCTGCGGTATGGATGATCAGGTGGTAGAAATCGTCTGTGACAGTCAAACCAACACGTTTTCCTTCCGTTCTTTAGTTGGAAAGCATCTGTGTCATCTTGACAATATGGACATGATAGCTTCCCATGTGTTGTCCATCCAGATAACATACCATATGCTGGAAAGTCACTTATTGTCCACATAAGTACTGCCCGCATCTGAAAGTTTTCTTTGCGCGAAACATCGTATGTCTCAAAACCATGCGCCCATAGTTGTTGCAACTCATATATTAGTGGTTGAAGAAACACATCTAGTGATCTTTTAGGATGATCTGGCCCGGGGACTAGAATTGAGAGAAACAAAAACTCTCGTCGCATGCACAAGCTCGGCCGTAAGTTGTACGGTGTCACAATAACTGGCCATAGAGAATACTGCCTTCCATGCTTTCCAAATGGGCTGAAACCATCAGTAGATAATCCAAGATAAACATTTCTTCTCTCTTCCGCAAATTCTGGATATGTTGACTGGAAATGTTTCCAAGCCTTTGCATCTGAAGGATGTCTAATCTCACCATTTGTGGAATGCTCTGCATGCCATCTCATTGCTTTTGCTGTGCGCTCACACTGATACAACCTCTTCAATCTTTCCGTCAAAGGCAAATACCACATTCTTTTGAATGGGATCGGAACTCTTCCCCTCGTCTCCTGATAACGAGGTTTCCCACAAAATTTGCATACATTCCGTGTCTCATCCGCTCTCCAGTAGATCATGCAGTTGTCAATACATACATCTATCACTTCATACGGTAGTTGAAGACCTGCAACAAGTTTCTGAACCTCGTAGTATGAACCCGGTGCAAGGTTATCCTCAGGTAGAATACCTTTGACAAAATCAGTAATCGCATCCATACATTCTTCAGCCAAATTATAGTCTGTCTTAATACCCATTAATCTAGTTGCAGATGATAAGACTGAATGACCATCTCTACAATTTTGATACAAAGGTTGTTTTCCTGCATCCAACATGTCAAAAAATCTCCTAGACTCGGGGTTTGGTTCTTCCCCTCTATAATGATCATGTACCATCTGCTCAGTACCTACACCATAATCTATATCCGTTCTAGATTCTTCTAACCTAATATCAGGCTGAGGTTCACTAACAGGCTGAGGTTCGCTAGTACTACCATATTCATAACCAGTTTCCCCATGAAGGTACCAAACTTTATAATTACGTGAAAACCCTTTCATATACAAATGAGTCCAAACATCAAATTCTTTTATAACCTTATTATTATTGCAAGAAGAGCAGGGACATCTTAACATACCACTTTTTGCATCCGGTTGCTGTTGAACAAGCCTCATGAATTCTCCAATCCCTTGAACGTATTCTTCCGTAAGCAAATTGGTGTTCGGATCCAAATGAGGTTTATCCATCCACGAACGATAATAAACTTCTGAAGACATGATTTTCACGGAATTGTTATGACTAAAGAGAATGAAGAGAGAATGAAGTGTGAATGAGTTGAATGAGGAGGGGTTGTATTTATAGGAAATTGCTTACGGACCTCCGACGACTTTCCGACGGAATTCCGACGGATGTAAAGCAGTCCGTCGGAATTCCGTCGGAATTGTCCAATCTCAAACGGCTATACAACGGTCATATATATTTGTCGGCAACGGTCACATGGTTCGTCGGAATTCCGTCGGAAAATTCCGACGGAATTCCGACGACTTTGCTCTTAATCGGAATGTCGTCGGAAATTCGTCGGAATATACCGACGAACTTCCGACGACTACAACGGTTACATTTTTTATCGGAATGTCGTCGAAAACTCGTCGGAAAATTCCGACGAACCAAATTTGGTCGGAATTCCGTCGGAAATGGCCGACGGAATTCCGACGACTTAATTTTTTTGTATTTGGTCGGAAATTTGTCAGTATTCCATCACAAATTTCCGACGACCTTGGTGTCCGTCGGAACCTCTGTCGGAATTCGGTGTGTTTTCTTGTAGTGAAGGTTTCTCCAAGCACACAGAATCTCAAACAAAAGTGACCCACCCAGAATCGTTAGCTTCTATGACTTTATGAACCATAAAAAATGTAGAATCAAAATCTTGGGTTTTTTTTAGCTGAATGTGGGGAGAAAGTGAGAGAGATGTTGTGTTTAGTTCATAAGAATGGAGAACGAATAAGGGTAAACCGATTTTGGGAGCATTAAGAGGTTCAAATTGGTTGTTCATGGTGGTTGGTGTATTGATGACAATGACAATCTTGTAATTACTTGAAGATCCTGAGGGTGAGAGAGTAAAAATGTCATTTTCGAAAAGAAAAAAAATTTGAAGGTATTTTCGTGAATTATATGAACTTGTGGGGCGAATATGACAAAACTAATTTCCAAAAAAAAAAAGAGGTTAGTTTTGTTTTTGACTTTGAGTTTAGGTCCATTTTGCAAACAAACCTTTTGTCTTTGAGTTTTTTTTTTTCTTATGCTTAATACATTCTTCAAACGTTTTTTTTTTTTAATTAATAGAATTCTTTAAAAACATAAACTGTCTCAAATTTTGGAAGTATATCAACCCAAGTGTAGGAAATTGGTTGAACGATCGAATCCTAAATACATGGATGTACACGCATGTACACGTATGAAACCACATTTACAGTCTTTTATGTAGGTAAAGTGATCAAATCTTTCCTCAAATTTACAAAAATTGAAATAAAGGATTTAGTATAACAAAATATAAAAACATTACAAAATAAGTAAAACCCCAAAATCTTGCTCTACAGTAAAATTTACATTCCTAGGAATCACAACAAGGAAAATTTCTCTAGAGAACTCGCACAAAAAGAAGAAGAAACAAAGAAGACGTTAATTAAAACAAAGCTTAGTGACTTGTTGTTGGTTCTCCTGTATCTTTCACCTTCGCTTCACCTTCTCCCATCTGCTTCTCCTCTTCAGCAACAACATTATCCTCCTGAGAAATTACCATTTTACCCTCCTGAACACCGCACGTACACTTTTTCACCGTCGGCGTCGCGAGAAACCTCGGCAAATTTTCTCCGGCCATAATGACTAGAAACTTCTCCTCGTATGCTCCGCTCGCCACCTTGTCCCCAGACCGACTCTCTTTCTCTTCGTCCACTTCCCCGCCGTTCCGACCACCTTCTTCGCCGGAATGGCGCCAGTAAGAGCAGGCGAGGATAAGAAGAGCAAAGGCTATGAGTCCAAGCATCGCCGCTAAACCGCCGAAGAGGTATGGAACCGGTGAGTGCCACGGCGACTGCGGTACCGTACCGTGATTCACGGAAGCTGAAGACGATCCTGACGTTGCGTGCATCGCCACATCTTCTGAGTTCGATCTGACGCTCAACAGTCTCATTTTTTCTTTAGACAATTTCTTTTTGATAATTCTCTCAACTTCTTTTTTTGTTTGTTAACTTTCTCACTTAACGTGTAAAGAGGAAAGCTGAGTATGAAACAATGGGGAGGGTAATGAGAGGTATTTATTATGGGTGGGTATACTCAACTTGGGGACAAAGAAATAGACGATTATATTTAATTAAATTGTAAAAAATTAATGATTCAGTCCTCTTTTTTTCTTTTTTAGCCATAGTGCTAAATTTATTTCATAAACACCCACAAAATATTCGACAAAAAAGCACCCCAACAATATTTCACAGTTTTTTTTACCTTGCATGGTTATTTTACGAAGGTGGCAACAATCAAGAAATTCACGATGCTTCTAGACGACATCATTAATTAAGTCTTAAAGAGTTTAAATACCTAGTAAACCATATTTTAACCCGTGAGGTATAATTATTTTACGCATAATGGTTTACGTTACTGTTACTATTATGCCACAACCCAATTTCAATAACAAAAAAAAAAGAAACGGTTGAATATGATTTTCATTAGTAAGATATTTCAATAAAAAAAGAAACGTATGATTTTCATTACTTTTGCAAAAAATTATTTTTATTAGTAACAAGATATTTAAATAATAAATTAAATTGATGAAAAACATTGCATATATACTAATATATGTATAACTTACTATACGCGCGACATGTGTTGCGCCATATGCTAAACTTCTGATTGGGGGATGCTGATTAATATATAATAGTGACAGATAAAAAAGGGGTGGTGTCATGATTCATGGTTCCAATTCATGTATCAACATAACTGGACACTTAACCACTTTCCTTTTAAGATTAAACTAAAAATATAGTGATTTGAGAGTTGAGATATACATAGTCCTTCCGTACAGTTATATCTGCTCACACTGAAATTTCAATATATTTATATAATATTATAAAGTAGTTATCCTTTTTTTTTTGGTCAAATAATTTTTCTTATGATACTCTTTAAGATTGTTATTTCTAATTCGATGTCCGATTCACTATAGTTGCATGTATATATACTTTTGTAATGTAGGAAATGTCTATTGCGGATGTAGTATTGATATGTTAATTCAACTTATTATATGATTGTTAGTTGATTTAGCTACTTTATTTCCCTGTAGAGCTATCCAATATACACGGTGAATTGAAAAATGTGACTTTCGTTCTTCATTTGTTTACCTTTAACTAAATTGTTTGCCTTTTCACTATTTTTTGTCTCACAAACTTCTTCACTTCATGTTTCTCCACCACCAATTTTTCCTTTTAAAAATGTAAGTTTTCCTTTCTTATGCTTTGCATTTAAGTTTTTAACCATCTTCTAAATATAAAAAGAAGAAAAAGCAATATATAAAATCTTCTTATATGAACATATATGTGTCGTTTTGATTTTTATTAATGGCGTCTACAAAACAGATTTAAAATTTACCATGATTTCGAGTGTTTATTTATTTTCTAACACAGATTCAAAGTTTCTTACTGAGTTTAAAGAACTTTACGAAAATTAACAATAAAAGCACCAAGGGATAAGAGATTAAGAGGGCCATATAATTCATTCGTATTCCATTACTCATTATTATAACATGAGAAAATAATATTGTATTATTTCTTTGTGCCCTACATTTCATCAGCTTCCACTTGCACCTTTTGGCGGTGGAGGTTAGTACGTTTTGTTCTGCACGGACAATCACCGCTCATCGTTACTTATCTTCATTACCCTCGTACGTGCATACAATGTAAAAGAATCTGAATGAAATGAACAAATTTCAAATCGTTGTTAAAATGAACATGTATATACCTAGGAAACGAATCGAAGATGATGTTAGATATTGTGGTAATTGAGGTGTTACAAACCATTTGAAATTGTGATTTTTCATATCGAACATACGAGACTTCACTAAGACCATCTCTAACGTATTCATCTATTTTTATCTCTAAAACAGAGGAACTCTATAATAGAGATAGATTTTATTCCAATGTATCTCTCTAAAATAGATATCTCTACATATATAGCAAAATATAGAGGAATGATATTTTTTCTTCTATGAATAGAGGAAAAAATAGCAATCTCTATTTTAGAAGCAAAAATAGAAATGAGTTGGAGTGATTTTGCCTCTAAATATTATTATAAAGATAGAAATAGAGGTGGGTCGGAGATGATCTAATAAAACGTAAATATAATGATGGCTAAAAAGGATTCTCAGGACAAGATTATCAAAAGTACGACATAACGGGGATGATTGCAAGGAGCTGTAGCTTTATATTTTTGCTTTAGAAATAAATCTGTAGATTTTTTTTTGCTGTGGTTGTAGATAATTTTGCTGTAGAATATTAGCTGTAGGTTTAAAAAGATTCAAAGACTTACATATAAATTTTCTAAAGCAAAAAATAAGTGCTCTAGATTTATGGCTTTTCACAGTTAAAAATAAATAAAAAAGAAAGAAAAATCTGTAGCTTTAAAAAATCTTTACAAAGCATGATTAGCAAAATTTTAGACCGTAGAAATAATTTAGTCTGTAGAAAGATCTTACAGCATTTCTAAAGCGGTTGTCAATCAATCCCAACATTGTGAAACCTGTGGGCTGTGAGTCTGTGACTCTGCTAATATTTAAGCAATATCTGTTTCGTATGTTTTTATTGCTTTACCCAAAGGCAAGTTTCGTATGAAGAATAGCCACTTGGATTCCAAATACTCCACAAATTTTTATTTTATATAAAATATAGCATGCCCGCTTTTTCATAAAACAAATCTGCAGTATTTAATTGTAATTGCGATGGATAATCAGATTCCACTTTTGTGCTTGAACGGCCATTCCTTTCTTATTAGTAACTTTCGTTTGTTTTTTTAATGATCTAATAAAGTATATTTCAATTATAAAAGAAATTGTTGGCGAAAGGACCAATCACCAAAGAAATCTCCTGTCAGATTACATCCACAAAAAAAATACAATTACTACAGCTTTGCTGTTATAATATTCCAACTTTATACTATTAAGTTAGTTAATTGAGGATTAGAGACAGATATAATATTAAATTCGAAGGGAAACACACTATTATTTAAATAAGCAGATGAACATATTCCAAACTTGAGTTTTAGACCATGATTATCCCATAAAACCTTTAATGGATTTCTTAAAAAAGAAAAAAATTAAAAAAATGCATCAACCGCGGACCGCCACGTGTCAGTGAGGTCCGCGAAGAGTCCAACACCGCAACAATAGTCAATTTTTAATCTGGACTTTCTGTTACCGTTTTTCGTGTTTCGTTAGGGCTCACCTCGCTAAAAAACTACCTAATCTCCGCCGATAAACTTGCCCTCAATGGTGTTTGGTGACGTACAAACTTCTCTTCTTCTAGATTAGGAACTATGCACTACAAATTTTCTAAGTACTATGCACTATAAATTATTAAATTTAATAAAGACGGATTAAAGAGTAAGTCCAAAGTAGTAACCCTACATCAACACATGAGCTACGCCTTTTGAATTAACTAATATTATACAAAGGTTAATTACTTGATTTGATCTTAGTGTCATAAGAGTCTGAAACTAATAATCCATCTAAAAATATTTTATAAAAAAAAGAAACAAATCCGTCAAGCAGATTAGACCTCGAACAACTTACTAACCTACAAATTCCAAATTTCAGTTTGACGTATACACAATAGTGTATCATACTTTTCATGCAAGCAAATTAATTTCTGATAACTAGTTTTCTAGGAAATTCAAACAAGATCTATCAAAATGTAAAAAGCTCCAACGCCAACATGTTGGATTTGCAATCTGATGATTATATTTAGCTTTCTTAAACTGCAGTTTTTCAAGGCCGGTTTATCAGGATTGATAAAAAAATCCAAATTCATTTTTTACTATTTTAGATTTTTTTTTGACGTCACTATTTTAGATTTTAAGTACTTGTTTTAGATTCAAATATATTTTTTCCTGGTCCTTTTATTTTTTTTCACGTTGCTGGCGGTAAACAATATTAAAGATAGTCACTAACTTATTACTATTCATTAAGATAAAACTAACGTGAGGAATACAATGATGATCACGATCACATTCACTATAGTGGATATTCCATTAGGATCATTAGAACATTGCTTCGTTTGCAGTGCTCATTCGCCTCGTCTGAATTAATAGATTTGATAGGCCACCATGTTCTGCCTCTCCCTGATTTGATTTTTATTATTATTTCAACAATCCTTTTTAGATTCGCAATTCGAAAATAATTTATTTATTTGGTAAGCCATGGGACACCATATTTCTTCTCTGAAGGGAAACAAATATCATCTTTAGTAGCCATTGTTATTACAACTTTAACTGCGGAACCAACGAGTGCATGTACTCTGTGTTAAAAAAAACATGTGAACTTTTAAATATTACCAAACTACATAAACATATGGTTTGTTACATAGACACAATGAGGTTCTTGTTAGTCACATATAGAAGTTGGTATTCGTAAGCGATCAAAGATCGAAAAAATAGCTAAAATTGCTAAAGGGTATTACTGTATTAGTAAAGCAGCTCTCCTGTAATGTATTGCCAAATCGCTATTTTTTTTGCTACTAGTTTGCATGCTACATCATTTTCAACAATTATTCTGTACTCGTAGTAAAAAGTATTGTATTTTCAACAATCATTCTGTACTTGTAGTAAATTGAAATATCATAGGTCATAATAGTTCTGCAAGGGACATTGGATACTTGCCCTCACATTTTTTTCTTTTCTAATGAAATGAAGCATGAGGACACAAGTATCTTGAGGAGAGTTTGATCACTTGGTTTGAAGCCAGAGACACCACCATGAGGAGAAGATTTTTTCCATAGAACCTAGAGTATAGTTTAATCTCTTACAAAACAAAATAGAAGCACCAGATGTACAAAATTTTGATTGAATAAAATTTTACATTCGTTCAAAAAAAAACTGAAGGATGGACATATCTTGGTGAGGTCTTTAATATACTTCTACAGTTTTTGTTTTCTTTCTATCTAGGAAGTTACAAAGACTATGAGTTGACAAAAGATACAACAAAAGTGTTTTTGTAGAATTGTAGATGGTGGATGGGAGTGCTTTCCTTGTCATATTCTTTGTCTCCCAACCAATAAAGAATTTCATTATGCAAATTGAAGAACACAAAGTCACAATCTAAGCTTTTTCTTGATTGACATTTTCTTTTCGATATTCTATATATATATATATATTTTTTTTTTTTTTATGTTATTTGGAAATCGATTTGATGGGTATATTTTTTTTTAAAAGAAAACAAATGGATATACATAGTTATGCATCCTCTTAGGAATATAATCATGCAAATATCATGGACACATTGATTGGGCCTAATATTTTTATTGAGGCCCATTAGCCCATATCAAGAGACTCTTCTCCATTGTTAAAAGTTCCAACCGGTGGAAGATGGCGTCGGAGATTTTTAAGGTTTCACCGCCGTAGCATTAGTTACCTCCTCTCAGCTCAATTATCTGTTATTTCTTCACGTTACAGCTTAGTTACGCTCACTTTGTATATTTTTTATACATCTCTTCAGTTTATTTCTTTCAGCTCACTTTGAAGAAGTTTTGAAAACTTTGGCTGGCAATGGTGATTTCCCATATCTTAATCCAATCTTTAAGCAAGTTCAGAGGTTCTTTGTTAACGTTTTGAAAACCTTTTTACCTAAAAGGTGGGAACTTGGGGCTTAAGTACTCTGTTTGTGGGGGGAAATGAATCACGGCCAACTGGCCAAGCCAATTGTCTTGAGAGGCAAAAAAGCATGACTATGATGCTACTCTTACAGAGTTTCTTGGGTCTCTGATGGATTATAATCCTACTGTAAACTTCTCTTTTCACTGTTTAGAACATTTGATCAGTTCTTCAATGATTGGAGGCTCTGTACTTGTTATGTTATTTCAGATTCTTGATGATCTAGTGGATCACTACTTGGCCAAGAGTGGGTTTCAGTGTCCTGACGAAGGACTTGTAGGTATTTCCCTTCAGTTTTATTTCATACTTATTTTGTGGGTTTTGGGGATCAGTTGAGCTATGGGTAAAGTATCTTCTGTGAAAATGCTCTTTTGCCTGCTACTTCCTCTTTTGAATGCAGAGTTTTTGTTGATTCACTATCATAACGGGAGCAGATTTTGAAACCTTTTACTGCATATCATAGTGGACAAGGATCATCATTATCCTAGGAAATGTCTGTGTTTATTACTTAAAACATGTAATGAATCTAGCAGGAATTGAAAAAGGGAAAGTTAAATGAAAATGTGCTAACTTTGAATGCCATTGTTTGCTTCTTCATGGAGCATTGACATGTCTTTACTTGGTTTATGTATGAGTTTCTATCTGGCTGAAGGAACCTTCCCCACAATCCTTGCAGGTTTCTTTCATCTGGGTTCTCCTTCAGGAAATGAAACATGCATTTCCCCAATGCAGTAACACAGACTATGGCTGCAGTGACAAACAAAACCCAAAAACTATCGATGCCAAGTTTCCGGAAGGATTCAGAAGGATTTGGGTCGGGGCTGGTGAGTGGGTCTGGGCAACTTTCATCTATTTTCTTGAACCATGCGCTCTCCAGTTGGTTTGCCTTGTTCGACTCTTCCACTTTTAGAATGGCCCTTGAAACATCAGCCACTAGAGGCGATCCAATGGGAAAGACCTGCGCAAGAAACTTATGGTCTTAGCACTAGGTTCAAGACTACTGCAACAGATAGTTATTTGCCAAAGGTATGTACTTACGAATCCTAATCCATCGACCTTGAATGGTGTTTGAACCATTTTATACTTGTTACAGTACTGTCCGAGAAAGACTCTCACATATGGCACTTCCATGAAAACTGCAGAAATACCTCCCCTTGCTGGTTCTTTGCTCAGTAACTCGTCACAGTGTTCTAAAGACCCATAGGTTACGAGATTAGCATCTGAGAAACCTGATTCTCTGAGTCTTTTCAAAATGAAGGAACTGCTTTGATGTCCCACACGTTGTCCCTTTTCCAGCAAGGTATTTATGTTGGTTACAGTTGGATGAAGCTGCTGTGATGTAAGAAGCGATGCCAAACTAGCAGTGTAACTCTGAGTCAACACAAGTACTAAGAAGTACCAAACTATGACCACGAGCCTTGCCCAGAAGCTAAGCACTCTTTCTCCTGTACATGTAAACAAGATGATTTTTTGGCACTTAAAGTATGTGAAAAATGAGCATTGGTAAAAGGAGAGAATGGACATACTCGGTGCAAAGACCATAATGGAGAAAGAGAACCAGAGGATAGTGCTGATTTGATATTTTCCAGGCCCATCAAAGTCTGGATTTACCCTGTGTTCAAGAACCCATACGACAATGGCAATTATGAAAAAGGACAAAAGACTGAGTAGGCATAGTCCCCATGTCAAAGGCATCAAAAATATGGTACTGCTTCTTTTGACATTGTCTTTAACAGGAACGACCAGACCCACGCCTGACGGTGTGTACGGCAATGAAAACTCAACATACTTTGACCTGTTTGCTGATATTGTTGCATCTGCGACTACAGCATCATATTTCTGCTCCAAACACAAAGAACAAAGACAACGTTTAGAGAATCCAGCTTAGTGGAGGTTAGACATACAAGAGGAAAGAGTTGGTAATGCTTTACCCCGAGGTACACTTGGTAGACAAATGTCTCATAATCCATATCTTCTACAGGAAAGAAGTCATAGGAAACATCATAAGGCATCGCTTGAATAACAGCCTCAAAGTAGTCGATGCAGAATCCACTGAATATTGTTGAATTGGTGATAGGATCTGTTGTAACCTTCACAAACTGCGGGAAATCGTCATCAGTTCGGACTCCAATCTTCAGTCTTTTCCCATTTGTCGGAATCTCCCATCCTGATCGGTACAAAGGTGGTGTCTCCAGGCCATATGATTGGTCTAAGTCGATCTTTCCAAGTAGACAAAGTGGTTGTGGTAGCTTTTATTTGGTCTAAGTTCTTCAAGAGACCATGTTCTTTCTGCCAGTATCCTATGGTCCTTCCTCCATGCCCATTCACATTAACAATCTCAAACACTAACGGCTGCAGCTCTCGGTTGGTAAATCGGAAATCACCAGCAAGACCTTTGAACCGAACTCCAGAGAGTGTCTGGAGAAGTTTTGGACCATATTGAGATACGCCTAGACCTTGAAATCCAGGCATGTTCCTCATGGCATCTGTCTTGACAAAAGTCAAATTTGATGTCCCAGCTTCTTCTATGGCCATTGCCAGTGCAGTGGTAGCATCATAAGCCCACAGTCCATACACGCTCAGGTCAGAAAGTGGGAATCTATTCTTCCATCGAGATTTAAATGCTTCAAGCTCTTCAGATCTTGGTACATAAGTCTTTACACCCAAGACCCCTTGGATTGTATCAAGCTCTGTCTCGTTCATGAGATTAAGACCATCGGTAATGGAGTTGGTGAGGATCCAGACATATCCTTGCTTCATCATACCAATTTCCTTAGCTTTGGCGAAAAATCTTGAGGCAAGCACTTCAATAATGTGGACAACAAATACTCTAGTGGGTAGAGTCATCATCCGGAGAAGTTCCACGGAGATTTCATCATCAGTGGCATTGGGAGAGATCACGGTTCTGTAAGGTATACGAACGTTAATCTCTTGTAACGCATCGGTAAGATGAGGCATTATACCTTCTCCGAAGGTGTTGTCAACGTATACAGGTACAACCTCCCTCCACCCAAAAAGTTTGATGATGGCTTTAACGGCGTGCACTTGAGATGAATCATCATATGTAGCTCGAAAGAAGTATTGACTACGGATGGAAGCTAGTTAGGGACTTGTTGCAGAATACGAAACAATCGGAATCTGAGATTTTTGTCCTATCTCAATCATGAACTGCGCCTGCATAGAAGTCCATGGCCCTAGAATCGCTTTCACTTCCTTGTTTGTTATCAGATCAAGAGCTGCGTCGTAGTCAATTCCAAGGAATGTTCTGTTATGCAAAAAAAAAACCTTGGAAGAGACGGCATAGTGGAGATAAGAATTGTGTGTACCTGCTGCTGCTGCAATAACAACATCGTTTTGGGAGTCCACAAGGGTGGTTACAAGCCTTGTCCGTGTTTCTGGATTGGAAGAGTAGAATTCAGAAAGAGACATGTTGATACAGAGCAAGGTCATGTTGGAGTATGCCGTTCCTACATCGTTCACGATTCCCACTTTAACATCTGTTGCTGCATTCTGTCCCTCTCCAACATGCACCAATAAGACGATGACAAGGAAGAGTAGATTGACATCGAGGTTGTCAGAACTTGCAGAGGAAGAATGAAACTTGGTATGCTCTTTTGTTGCAGATTGAGATTTTGAGACTTTGGGAAGTGGAGAAGTCATGGTATGCTAAATTATGTTGTTTAACGTATCATACTCCAACTTGATATATCTTTCTTTTTTTTTTAATGAGATTTAGACTTGCAGACTTGTAGTCCTTAAATTATAAAACTTGTTACTTCAAGTCGTAATTAAGTAATAAAAAAACAAAAAGCTAGTTGAGGCTTGGGCTCAATTCTCGGTGATTTAAAGTAGGGTGGGCGTTCGGGTTTGGGTCGGATATTTCGGATTTTCGGGTATTTCGGTATAGAAGTATAGAACCCGTTCGGGTATTTCTGTACTTCGGGTCGGATTCGGGTATTTTTAGTTCGGGTTCGGTTATTTCGGATCGGGTTCGGATATTTAGATTTTAAAAAAAAAAATTAAATTTTTCATTTCTCAAATTTCTTGTATTTAAAGTTATAACTTTCACTTAACTAATTTTTTATTTTTAATAGATTGAATGGTTAATAGATTTTGACATAACATTTTGAAACTAAAAAAGACGTTAATTTGGTTATTGTTTTTAATTTTGGATGTAACTTTTTGTTAATTCTTGAAATAAAAAGTTTGACATGCATTTTAAGTGAGTATCAAATCATTTTCTCCGTAATTCTATGTATATCATATGAACTTAAAGTATGTGTAGTATCAATATAAATATTTTATATAAAATGAGAGATATATACTAGAAATATATGGTTAATTATATATATGTTCGGTTATCTTCGGATATTCATTCGGGTTCGGATATCCAATCTTTTTTAATTCAATACCCGTTTGGATATTTTGCTACTTCGGTTTGAATTTTGGTTCGGTTTTTTCGGATCGGGTTCGGGTGCGGTTTGGGTAAAATGCCCACCCCTAAATTTTAAAGTTTCACCGTCGATGTTTCTCTTCTAGCATTAGTTACCTCCTCAGCTCAATTCTCTGCTGTTCTTCTCGTTCCAGCTTCCGTTTAGGTTCGCAATCTCGCTTTTTAAGCTCACTTTGAAGAAGTTTTGAAATGTTTGGCTGGCAATGGTAATCTCCCATATCTTAATCCAATCTTTAAGCAATTTCAGAGGTTCTTTGTTTAACGTTTTGGAAATTTTTTACTTAAAAGGTGGGAACTTTGGCTCTAGTGCACTGTTTGTGGGAGAGATGAACCATGGACAACAATCTTGCGAGGCAAAGCATGAATATGATGCTGCTCTTACAGAGTTACTTGAGTCTCTGATCTGATGGACTATAATCCTACTGCAAACTTCCCTTTTCACTGTTTAGAACACTTGACCGGTTCTTCAATGATTGAAAGCTCTGGACTTGTTATGTTATCTTAGATTCCTGATGATCTAGTGGATCACTACTTGGCTAAGAATGGGTTTCAGTGCCCTGACGAAGGACTTGTAGGTATTTCCCTTCAGTTTTATTTCATTCTTGTAAGATTGGCACTTTGAGTATATGTGAACATTGGGATTTTGAGTTGCTGTGTTTTATACTCTTTTCATATTATTATTCTGTATATATTCTTGCCAGTTTGTGGCTTATATCTTTGTCTACTGGTTTAACAGAAGAATAAGGCTAGTTGCTGTGGCTACGCAGAAGTTTGTTGCAGATGTTGCCAGCGAAAGAAAAGCAACCAACAGAGGCACTGCAAAGGCTAAACAAGAAGCAGCAAAAGGTAACCTCCTGGCTCACTTTCGTTTCTGGCATGTGCGGCAAATGATGGTCTTTTATCTCTTGGATCATGACCTGAATATTATTTTTCTTGAAATAGGATAAGCGTTTAATATTTTGACAGTGGAAGACATTTCAAAAGATTTGCGTGAGGTAAATACTTTTTCTTCTCTAAGTTTATGTTTCTAGTGGTGGCATTGACCCACACAAGCGTCCAGAGTATGTGTAGAAAATATATATGCTTCTTGTTTCTAGTTAATCTGCTAGTGAGATGTAATTTGACTGTTACTCTTACTACACAAATGGCGTAGAACTGAATCAATGAATAGTGGTGTAGGTAGATATGTAAGTTCTTTTTTTCCATCTCATCTTGTTTACTATAGTGTAAAGCTAACCAATGAATAAACTCGGTTTGACAGTATGGTGTGATCGTGAAGCATCCAGCATAATATGCTGATAGCCCTTTGACCGGAATGGATCCTGCGACAAGGGAGGAATAGAAACCAGCAAGTCTTGACGACCTTTGCCTAGTAAGGATGATCATGTGTTTCAGTTAAAAGCAAAACTCAATTTCTCTTCCTAGTTGTCTATTACAAGTAGATCCTTTTGTTGTCTGTATCTTGACTTGTGTCCCTCTGATAATAAGATTTCGATTTCTCAGTTCATTAAGGGAAGGTTCTTTTAATGGCACAATACCACAGGATATTAAGTAGTGTTTGGTCTTAACCCAAAAAGATACAGAGAAACCAACAAAGTTCTACAGCTTTTTTTACTATTCATGCACGTTGGCTCTATTTCCTTTGATTAAAGACAAAACTCTGAAACACTTACTTTTTCTATAAAGTAAAAAAAAGAGTTCTATTCACACATTGAAGTTTGAACCAAGATAACAAAACATGATTTTTTTCTTTAATAAAGAGGAACAACAACAACGTTTCTTTTTTCTTTCTTCTCATGAATTGTTTGAATTCAATGGCGAATCCACCACTTGAGTCTCCGACCAATCCACATTTCTTCCAGCCACTTCTTCCCGGTTTCGACACTCACCTCGTATGCTAAACTCTTTCTCTGATTCTCCTCTGTTCATGTCGCTGTTTTAATATTTGATTTTTGTTGCAGACAATACCAGTTGCCTTCTTCTCAAAGCACATAGAAGGAAAAAACGAGCAGAGAAAAGCTAAACTGAGATCACACGCTTCAGATAAAACTTGGAAAGTGACAATAGATGGTCGGAGATTCACCAGAGGCTGGAAAGACTTTGCCACAGCACATGACCTTCGAATCGGCGACGTCATTATTTTCAGACACGAAGGAGATATGGTGTTTAACGTCACTCCTTTCGGTCCTAGCTGTTGTGAGATTCACTATGAACAATCTCACCTCATCAAGGAAGAAGAGTTTGACAACAATGATGATGACAATGAGAATCATTGTAGAACAAAGTCCTCTTTCTCATTTGATTACTGTTTTGTAGCACAAGTCACTGCTTCAAATCTAAGACTAGACACACTTGTGAGTACTTACTTACCTCATTCTACTTCACACTTATAAAACAATGTTGATGATGTATAACTGTGGTTTTCAGGACCTTCCTATGGAAGCTGAGAGTTCGAATGCTCTGAACAAAAGATGCCACGAGATGATAGTAGTGAACAAAGAGGGAAACTCGTGGACTGTGAGTTTGAGATTTAGGGAATCAAGCGGAAGTTATTACATCAGAGGAGGCTGGAGAAGATTCTGCCGTGATAACAGACGAAAAATAGGAGATTTAATGGTGTTTAATCTGGTGGGAGACGGCAAGACTTCTCCCATGATATGTATATGTCCTGAAGAAGAGTGTTCAGAACTAGTGAGGAAGGCAAAGAGGCGTTCTAAATGGGTAGCTTCATCATCTTCAAGGAGAAACCGTTTTGTCACAATCTCTCTCACACGTTACAACTTCAGAAGCTCCAAACTTGTATGTTAAGCAACGATCTTGTTTATGTTTTACTCTCTTTTTTCCCTCTATTTTTGATTTATTGGTTCTTGTGCAGATTCTTCCAGCAACTTTCATGAAGATCAACGGTATCAAGAGGCAGAATGAGATAATCCTTATGGACAAACATGGTGTGAGGTGGGTAACGAAGCTGGTGAAGGATGGATCAAAATATGGAAAAAGAGGATTAGGAAAAGGATGGAAAGATTTCTGTGAGGCTAATGATGTATTGAAGATTGGCCAGCCTTTTCTGTTGGAGTTGGTTTGGGAAGACACACTTCCTGTTCTTAAGTTTTGTTCTTAGGTCAAAGTTGAAACAATCTGTGACTGAAGAACAGAGTAATTTATTTACTCTCTAAATTAGATAACAGTTGCCATTAATTCGCTACTAGTACAATATTGTTTGTATGTTAGTTTTGGTTTGCCTGAACAAGATGCACATGCTGAAGTTTAGTTGGTACTAGAATCAGTTAGCTTGGGTGATACAAAGATACAAAGATAAATGCCTTTCCGTAACTAAATTTGGAACCTGAAAATATTTTATGTTGTCCCCCATATGTGTGATTCACTAATACAAAAAGTGTCTTTCACGGACATAATACTCTCATTCAAAAGAACCTTAATTATTTATGTGTTATAATAAGCAAATACGCCAATTTAATTTCACAGTACACAGAACATACGGTAGAGCAACCATATATATATATGGTCAACTTGGGAGAGTCCTTGAATCAGTTGTCCTTATTAATCTCTCCACCGTTAAAGGCTACAGCTGCTGGTCCGGCCACACCAAGCTATACATATGAATGAAGAAATTATAAATATGTGGGTAATTAACTTGAGCAAATGAAATAAGAAGAAACAAAACCGTTTTAAGATTATATACCATGGTTGTCTGGTTGTCGTGTAAATGTAACTTGTGCATTTGAGAAGATATGTCTTCTCCTTCTTCTTTCTTGTGCAGATCTGGGTTCATGGGAATGAGTTGATTCATCATCGTAAACATCTCATCCGTGAAAGATTTTGCAACCGAAAGGATATCAAAAGTGTATCCGTTATCTCTAGCATCCTCCCATCTGCAGCAGCATTGGCAAAAACTCAAAAAGTGTTAAAAATTTTAAGAATATAGTCACTGCTACTACTACTACTGTTAGTGATCTAAAACAAAGTAATCAATTATATATCCAGTTATTTATGTTTTGCGAATTTTTACTCCTTAAGGCCTTCATGTGCAATGCGTTGGATATCACGACTGATAAACTCGTCCGTTTCTGGTATTGGCATTTCCATCATCCCATAAGGTCGGGAAAAGATCAGCAGAAATCCTGCTTTTATGTTCTCACCTCTACGATTAAAAGGAAAAAAAAGAAAACAAAAAAAAAGTCACAACAAAAAAAAAAAAAAAAAAAAAGAAAACAAAGATTTGCAAGCAAAAAAAAAGCAGAGGTTTACTCGACAAGAAACTTGAAGAATCTCTGCCTCTTAACAAAGTAGAACATGAGGTTTGAGTAATAATTTGAATCCTGTGTGGTGAAAACAGACAGATACTCCTCGGCTCCATCGACGTCCCCACTAACAAGTAATGCAAAAAAATGTTCTCTGTCGAAACTGCAACAAAGGAAAAGAAAAACTTCACATGCACGTACAAAGTACAACAACCAAGTTAAACCATTCAACAAGACTGATTCATTCATTCGTGCAACTTACGTTGTAGGGAGACTAGTTTCCAAACCCCGAATCAGATCAGCCCTCATGGAATCCATTCTTTGTGTAACCTACGAGGGGAGGAAGGGGGGGGGGGGGGGGGGGGGGGGGAGAGAGAGAGAGAGAGAGAGATTTATTCATTTTCACAATCAGATTCAATTCTAAGGAACACCTAACGAATTCGTGCGGATCCAAGGAAACGACACCTATTTTGAAAATAGAATTAGGAAAAAAGCAACAAATAAAGGGGATCCTAATTACCTAAATTAAACACACACCCAGGGCGATGATCTGAGGACTCAGCAACAAGAGGAAGCTCGCAATCAGGCAAACCCTTCGAGAAACCGACCACGGAACATGAACAGAAGAAAAGTAAGGAATCGAGCTTCGTCCGTAACCTAATTATTATCAAGATAAGATCAGGGGAAAGACACCCCTGCCCTCGTTTTGATTTAAAGCCCAAGCCCAAACCCACTACTTACCAACGGCATTACAGATGGTCTTAGTCTCATGAAAGAGACGGAAACTGATGCAATGCAGGGGGTCTTGGGTGTTAAGACATACTCCCTCCGTTTCATATTAAGTGTCGTTTTAAAGATTTTTTTTCGCTACAAAATAAGTGTCGTTTTCGATTTTCAATGCAAAATTTATTAATTTTATGCAAAATTTATTTTTCTATTAGTTGAAATATGGTTAGGTGTATAGGTAATAATGTTTTTTTTATAGGAAATGTACAAAATTAATTGTTTCCTTAATCCGTGTGCCGAAACCTAAAACGACACTTATAATGAAACAAAGCGAGTATGTACCAAGATCCGACAAGCTTGAAGCATTTAAATCTAAATGGAAGAATAGATTCACAGTCTCTGACCTGAGCGTGTATGGACTTTGGGCTTATGATGCCACCACTGCATTTGCGTTGGCCATCGAAGAAGCTGGGACATCAAATTTGATTTTTGTCAAGACAGATGCCACCATGAGGAACATGTCTGGTCTTCAAGGTCTTGGTGTATCTCAATACGGTCCAAAACTTCTCCAGACACTCTCTAAAGTCCGGTTCAAAGGTCTTTCTGGTGATTTCCGATTTATCATTAGAGAACTGCAGCCGTCAGTGTTTGAGATTGTTAACGCGAATGGTCATGGAGGAAGGACCATAGGATACTGGACGAAAGAACATGATCTCTTGAAGAACGTAGACCAAAGACAAGCTACCACGACCACTTTCACTACTTGGAAATATCGACTCAGACCAATTACATGGCCTGGAGAGACCACCTTTGTGCCCAAAGGATGGGAGATTCCGACATATGGGAAAAGGCTGAAGATTGGAGTCCCAACTAATAACCATTTCCCGCAGTTCGTGAAGGGTACAAAGGATCCTATCACTAACTCAACAATATTCAGTGGATTCTGCATCAACTACTTTGAGTCTGTTATTCAAGCGATGCCTTATGATGTTTCCTATGACTTCTTTCCTGTAGAAGATATGGATTACGAGACTATGGTCTACCAAGTGTACCTTGGGGTAAAATATTACCAACAATTTTTTTTTTGTTTAATTAACCATGACCAAGAAGTGCAATGTTAAATTATCTGGTAGCCAACAGAGATCGAACTGCAGGTTCACTGTATTAGGGTTATCTCTCAAGTGCCACTAGCCCAAACCCCGTTGGTTCACTACCAACAATTCTCCGACCAACATAAACAGCTTGCTGGCGAAGGGAGAGCGCGTGGGAAATCAACGTAGTCCCTTTATTTTGGGAAGACTCAGAGAATCAGGTTTCTCAGATGCTAATCTCGTGACCTATGGGTCTCCAGAACAGTGTCACGAGCTACTGGACACAGAACCAGCGAAGGGAGGTGTTTCTGCAGTTTTCATGGAATTGCCATATGTGAGACTCTTTCTCGGACAGCACTGTAACAAGTATAAAATGGTTCAAACACCATTCAAGGTCGATGGGTTTGGCTTTGTAAGTCTCATACACCTTTGCAAAAAACACTCTCTATTGGAGCATTTCTTCAACTCATGAATTTATTGTGCAGGTCTTTCCCATTGGATCCCCTCTGGTGGCTGATGTTTCAAGAGCCATTCTAAAAGTGGAAGAGTCGAACAAGGCAAACCAACTGGAGAGCGCGTGGTTCAAGAAAATAGATGAAAGTTGCCCAGATCCACTCACCAGCCCCGACCCAAATCCATCTGAATTGTTTCCGGAAACTTGGCATGGACAGTTTTTGGGTTTTGTTTGTCGCTGCAGCCATAGTATGTGTTACTGCACTGGGGAAATGCATGTTTCATTTCTTGAAGGAGAACCGAGACCAAAGAAACCTGCAAGGATTGTGGGAAAGGTTCCTTCAGCCAGACACAAAGTCATACATAAACCAAGTGAAGAAATGTCAATGCTCCATAAATAACCATTAAGAAGCAAACAATGGCAGTCAAAGTTAGCACATTTCATTTACCTTTCCCGTTTTGTTTTTTAATTCCTTCAAGATTCATTACATGTTTAAGTAACGAACACATGCATTTTCCTAGGATCATGACGATCTTGTCCACTATGATATACAGTAAAAGGCTTTAAAAATCTGCCCCCGTTAAGATAGTGAATTCATAAGAGGAAGTAGCAGGCAAAATAGCATTTTCACGGAATATACTTTACCCATAGCTCAACTGGATTCCCAAAACCCACAAAGTCAAACTTTTTTAACCGCAGAACAAACTAAAATTTCCTTAAAAAAATATGCTATAGCATTTTGGGGAATTTGTGTTTCATAAACCTGCGAGAATTATGGGAAAAAACTTTAAGCCAGATCTAAATTCATATATAAATGAAGTGGCAAAATGTCAATGCTCCTTAGGCCAAGGCATTCGAGACACTAACAGTGACAAACCAAACAACGGCAGTCAAAGTTAGTACATTTTCATTTTCCTTTCACCGCGAGATTCATAACATGTTTAAGCTCCAAAACAAAACCAGACATTTCCTAGCATTCTGATGATCATTGTTAGCTATGATGTGCATAAGGTATTGAAATATTCTCCCCTTATGAACTACAACACCATGACAGTGACTTAACAAAAAAATGGTGTAGCAAGCAAATTTTACACACAACTCAAATTTGATTTCCGAAAAACACCAAGTCAAAAACATTCAACGCAGAGTTAAACTATAGATCAACATCGAATCACTTACAGAAGAGACGAACAATCCAGTGGGAGAAAGGGAATCAAAAATTTCGGTTGATACAATTATGTGTTTGTGTTTTATATTTATCAGATACTATAAAAGAAAATAAAAAAGAAACTAAATGCGTCAGCCCTAAGAGCACCATTAACCCTAGCACCCCATTTAATTTTTTTTTTTCTTTAGTTTTTTGTCTGATTTAAAAAAAAAAATTAAAAACGAACTAATCGCGGACTGCCACGTGTCAGTGGGACCTGCAAAACAGTGCAAGCACTGAAAAAACACGGCGCTTAATTTGGACTCAGAAGCTGCGACGTTTGTTGTTTTTGTGGGACCACAGTTGATAAGCACCCTAAACAACTGGGATAATGGTGCTCTAAAATACATAACCCGAAAACTCTGATGCAACTGCCAAGCCTTCCCTTACTGCTTTAAAAGCTTGAGAATCACATTTCTAGTTTTTGTTTTACTTTTTTTTTTTGGCTTCACCGGCATTCAAGACAAGTTAGTTAGAGTTTATAGTTCAGTTGTCGTTTTAATCCATGACAAGGGTGACTTATGTTTTAGTCTTTTAGTAGTTGGAAACCCATTTTAAACTCGATTTTTGTGTCTCCTTTCGTATTTATGATAAAGACATTACTCATACATAGTTTGTATCTATCAATACACCAGAGACATGATACTTTAAACAGACAAGAACCGGTGTGGATCTTACAATATTAAAAGGGAAATATGGTGAGTAGAGAGAGTGTCCACATCAACATGAAAATTTCAACCAATGAAAAAGTGTTATTCTGCCACTTCACTATAGTTGCTTTCTCAACTAAAAAATCAAAACTAGGCTTTCGTGTGGTTTCAAAAAATTAACTCTTCGTCTTCTTCGCCTCTCCATTCACGTTGGCGTAACTCTCCCCTTTTCACCTCCTCTGAACCTCATTTGAAACGTCACCTTTCCACATTCATGAATCATAATGCTCATTATTAGCTGCAACAATAATGGCTATTCAACTCTTGCCCTTCCCTAAAACTTATAGCTTCATATACCTCTTCTCCAAATCTCTTCGCTTAGACTAATTCTCCACCTCAAAATAATCATCAATTGAGAAGGGAGTGGAAATCAATTGCGATTTACAATCTCAGACTCGATGGTTTTTATATACTACCTTGGAAACTTAACAAAATGGTTTTTTTTCTTCCAGATAAGAATCAAGCGTTTCTTTTTCTGGGGTAGTACCACGAGAATGGAGACTCAGTTTAATTTAACGGCTTCAAATTGCTGAAGATGCAGCCTGAGGTCTGGTGAACCTTATTCAGTAATGATCTTCTTGCTAAGCCAATATCCATATTATTATTTTGTTTCAGTTTGGGTTATATATGTTCCTCAAGCCTGCTATTTTCCTTATGTTGGCATATTTGTTTTGAGTTGCCCTGTTTTCCTGAGATGTATATTGTTGTCTAAAGGAGAACACTTCACGGATGCGGTTGGGAGTCCATTCTCCATTTCAGCTGAAGTTCTGACCAAGGATTACGATCCATAACCACTTATTTGGAGCACGGGTGCGATGATTTGAATGCTACTCTGGCTCCAGCTTTGGTTTGTGAGGTAAGGTTGTGACAAACTTTTATATGTTTTTGGTGGTTTTCTCATGTTTGTTATTAATCTAAACAGAAACGTAAGAAGAAATCTTTGAGTGCGGTTCGGGAGGGTACACTTGATTAATCATCAGATCTTAGGTCACAAGTGTCTAAAAGGCTAATATCTGATAAGAAAGATGCTCGAGAGGGACCCAAGCGAAGTCTTGCTGCTCAACAAATCTTGCATAAGTAGAATCATGAACTCCATAGTTTAAGAAGATATGTAACTTAACCTTGGTTTATTTAGTTTTCCAGGCCTTCCATGAATGCACCAGATACACCGTCATGAGTCGCTTGAAGAAGTTTTCAGCAATAGACAAGCAAACATGATCAATGTTGCTGAATCAATTTTAGAATAGATCTATAACCGTCTATGATGAACCTAAGTAACGCGAACCAAATTATTATATTTGGAACTGTGTGAAGTTTTTTTGGATTAGGTTTTGATATTGGAGTTTTAATCAGTGTTTCATCTAAAGTCCTGTTTTTGTGAAAACAGGTGTTTGATCTAAAGTTATTTATTTTTATTTTGGATCGATTAGGTTATGATATTGAAATTTTCATTGGTTAAGCAAGAAACTGAAGCCACATGAGTTTGTTTAATATGGGTTGGCGTGTTTGAAGAGTGGGGCAGCGGAATTAGATGAATGTGGAAATGCAGAGCTATGGGTTGGGGATTATGGTGAGTAAACGCATATTTAACCAGTCTCATATCTTCTTAACTATTGTTTTCAACTATTAAAATGTGATTTGGTGTTTGGTTTATAGAATGCAGGAGGTGACGGTGCCGTTGGTTGAGTTCTTGGATGTCTAGGAGAGTTTTACAAAGAAGGAACATCACCAATTCCTCCTGTTGACATTATCAGTACTCTCGGTACAGGAAATGATTTCTCAAGGATTTTGGTTGGATGAGTGATCTTTCTTCTCTCTGATGTCATCACGACCAGTCTCCTAACAAATTGCCTTTATAGATTGTTTTTTCTTCCTCTTCTCTTCAGGAAATAGTGATATACTTGGTTTAAAAGATATCTTCATTCTCAGTTGTGTAACTCATACTTTGCTAAAGTGCATAACAACTGCACTGCAGTAGACACATTATAGAATCTTTGTAAACTCTGTCTATTGTGCCAGTGGTCGAACTAGAAACTTTGCTAACAAAGAACATAATGAGGTTTTGGAGTAACCACAAGTCATTCAACGAAATGAATTTGCTATATATTTTTTATTTATAAATGTGAACGTAGGGCCAACTTAATTTCTTCTGGAATGCTATATTTTAGCTGCTAAGCTAAGATCAAGCAAAGATTTAATCTCGAACATGTCGATGAGATGTTTAAGAATCAGCTTATATAGTTATGAATTAACCATTGTAGGTTATATATTTTGAGATAGCCATAGTATCACATAAAATATATTCACACTTTGAATAGTTACGCCTTTAATTTTGTGTGATTTCCTAGCCAACTTTTGTTCTTTTCTTTGTAATTTTTTGGCCAACTTATGTCTTAAATTTTTTTCAAAATTTTAAAGAATCATATTTAAATTAAAAAAAAATCACTTAAAAATTAAATTAAAAACATACAAATTTGTGCCATGTGGTGTGAACCACTGAAACAAATCAATCATAATTACTTTTTTTTTCAATTAGATCAATCATAATTACACACTACAAAAAATGTATGTTTAACTATGTCCAAAAAATCTGTCAAAACCTACATGTCCAAAAGTCCGTCATAACTTTGCGGCTTGTGGTGTGTACCACTGAAAAAAATCAATCATATCGTATTAAACTAAAAAAAAAAATTTCTTTTATGGTTTTTGATTATGCTCAGTAAATCGCATTACAAATCATCATGTACTTTTATGCAGTATCTAAATATGAAACGTTCATATTAAAATCTCCTACAGATTTTACCCTTTTAAATAATAAATCCTTATTTATTAAAATAATACTAAAATTTTTAATATTGAAAATAAACTATAGTTTCAAAAATTTATAAGTTTATTCAATCATTGTTATTTGTCATCAAACTTTACAGATTTAAGCATTCAAAATGAGTCAAAAAAATTATTCAAAATGATTACACATTTATGAAATATATATATATATATGTCTGGATATTTATATATGTAGTATATGAAATGAAGGTTATTTACATATTTTCAAATAATAGTTTTAAAATCAAATTAGATGATATATAAAAAATATATGATACATAAAACTAACAGAAAATATTAATTTTTTATTAAATATAGAGTATTTGAACTTTTAATAAAGAGTCAAACATGATTACCAAAAGATTAATAGAAACTTGGGTAACTCTGTTTACATCTAAAATATATATTAAAATATAAGTTAATGATATGCCAAACAAAAAAATTATAATCTTTCAAAACAATTCATTTTAATTTGTCAAATACTATATCAAAACAAAGAAATGATATAATATAACCTTATATTTAAGTGTGATTTTAAAAATATATAAGTTCTATAGACAACGCGGTAAAACCTGTAGTATTGATAAAAAAATGTTATAAACTGAATCTAGCTAGGCATTATCTTTTGTAACGATTTGAATTACAGCTTACAATTAATATTTTATCTTTGGTTTAGGAAATTGTGCAAAACATTTAAGTCTCTCTGAGTTCATTTATTGTGAGAAAGAAGAAAATGAACCGGTGAAATGTGAAGAGACAACAACAATCTTTCTTTGTACTATCTTGTAACTTGGGTTTGTTGAAGTGATCTGAAATGGTGAATGCATCACTCTTATCTCCGGCAACCCCACACTTCTTCCAGCCGCTTCTTTCCCATTCCAAGAGTCACCTGGTATGAATCTCTCCGTCTATTTTTTCCTTATAGATAGTCTTACGTATAACTGTTTTGTCTGCTGCAGAATATTCCTGCCAAGTTCTTCTCCGGACACATTGAGGGAAAACAGGAGGGCAAGACGGTAACGTTGAGATCTGATGCCTCGGAGAAAACATGGAAAGTGGAGATGAAAGGCCAAAGACTCACTCAAGGTTGGAAGGAGTTCGTTGAGGCACATGCTCTTCGAGTCGGTGACTTTGTCGTCTTTAGACTCGAACGAGACATGCTGTTCAATGTCACTGCTTTAGGATCCAGCTACTGTGAGATCCGATACACACCCTCTGGTAGTCGCCGCCAAGAAGAGGAAGAAGAGAGTGTTGGAACAGGTATAAAACTGAATCATCGGTTTAATGTACTGTACATACACGTTCAGTTGAGACTTTCTATTCTTGAAACGTTTCATTTTCTGATTCAGAAAAAGAAGTTGAGAAGAATCTGACAAGGTTTGTGACTTTAACTCCTACGTCAAGCAGTTTTGAGACCGGTAAACAGGTAGCTTTTCGCACCACTATGTCTGGTATCTTTAGCACACTTGAGTAAGATCGGTCCTAAATTTTGGGGGTTATAAACAGTTTGGTAAGGATTTATATATTTTTTTCACAAATTTGGAAGATTATATATATTTAATTTTTTCTAAAATTTTGGGAGCCATATTATTAGCTGGTTTATATTGGTTACATTGTATATGTAAATTAAGATGGTTTAGTTCGGTTTAGTAAACTCTCTATATATACTTGTAAATAACAGTTTTGGAGGTTAACGAGATTGAATATACAGATATTTTACACATTTCTCTCATGATCTTCAATCTCTATTATGTTATCAGAGCAATTCCAGCTCGTTTTTTCTGATTTCGATTCGATTTTTTCACAAACTCTTCAATTTCGTCATCAATTCGTGTAGATCCAGCTTGGTTTATATTGGTTACATTGTATACGTAAATTAAGATGGTTTAGTTCGGTTTACCATTGTATATGTAAATTAAGATGGTTTAGTTCTGTTTAGTAAACTCTCTATATATACTTGTAAATAACAGTTTTGGAGGTTAGTGAGATTGAATATACAGATATTTTACACATTTCTCTCATGATCTTCAACCTCTATTACATATGGCAATGCTTCACCAAATGTTCAGGACCGGCCTTGAATTTGAGTTTCTAAATTCTAAATCTTTTTTTTTTTGCAGCATTTACCAGCAAATTTCACGAGAGGGAACGGACTCATCAAGCCGGGGAAAATAATTATGGTAGATAAAAAGGGTGATGAGTGGGTAATGGAGCTTAAGGTTGGAAAAACAAACGTATCTATTATGTACATGTACATTATGAGTCGTAATGGCTGGAGAATCTTCTGTGACGTGAATGAAGTAAGAGCAGGGGAGTCTCTAACTTTGGAGTTGATCAGAGGAGGCGAAAGTCCTATGCTCAAGTTCTGCTCCGAGGTTAGTTATGAAATTCAAATAACTTGCGTTCAACCTTACGTTTTAGGTTTTGCCTAAAGTTATGAAACGACTTGTACTCAGATGGAGCAGGCACCATTTGAAGCAGAGGCTTGTGCTCACAAACGAGCTAAATGGAGTCAGGAAATAAGGGAGAAAACAACTGAAGAAGGAGAACCCTCTCATCGCGCTAGGGCATCTAACAAAACCAATGCAAATCAAGAAAACTTACAGAACAAGCAACCTTGCTCTGTCTCAGATCTGTTGACTGAGGTGAAACATAGCGTTGTAAGTACTTTAACTAGTATCAGACAGTGTCGTGAAGAGCTAAAGACAAAAGAACAAGAACTAGAAGATTCATTGCAGGAAATCAACAACTTAGGTAAGATAGTGTAATTTCACTAATTTGATATATGTTCTTATAGTTTATCTTTAGCTCTACTCTCTATTTACTAACAGTTCCATGTTGACACACAGAGAGGAAAATACAAAGGAATAAAACAACATCCTCAAGTAATAACTAAGTTTAAATGTGGAGTTGAAGATCATCCAGACTTTTGTAAACTCTGTTTTATTTGAAGTATTTGTTTCAAAAAAGATTTTCTCAGACTTTTAGTGCTGGAGAATTAGATTGTAGTTACCTAGTCCATTAGTTTGGCTCTTGTTTCCACCGTTTAGTCCCACTGATCTATTATGCTAATAAAAAAATTCAAGACTATGACTGTAAACTTGTGTCCTCGATACTCATTTTTAAATGGTGGTTGCTCCATCTGAGTACAAGTCTTTTGTTTAGTAATTTCAACTTAGAGAAGCCCAAACGTTCACTGCAAGTTATATTGTATCTCCAGAGTTAGAGACTCTCCTGCGACTACTTCATTCGCTCCACACAAACACTCCCAACCCTTACCTTCATCCATAATATAAAATAACTCCAGTTCTGATATTAAAAATAATTTAACTAATTATTAACACACTAAATATGGTAATTTCATTTCTTTTATTTTAAGTAGATTGAAAGAGATGACCAGTCGCTGGCAAAACTTCATGCTGTTCAGTGTTTCCGAAAAATAACTGCAAGGCGTTTGTTGAAGAATTACAGAAAATATCTCCGTCATTAATTAATAATCTGTTACAGTAAAGAACGGCGTTACGACTTCGTAAAAGAAAATAATAAATGAACTTTCAATTCTGTGGTGGTAAACCACAAGTATAATCCCGAGGAAGACGAATTCAAAGGAACAGCTTTCAAAAAAGAGTTTTATTTTGGTAAAACTTCAAAAAAGAGTTCCTTAGAGATTATTCAACAATGGTGGATCCAGTTATGGCTTCCTCAACCAAGAAACCAATCTTCATCTTAGATCTGTCCGGACAAAACTCAAACCCTGTACCTTCTCTTCTTATCTCTTATAATCTCTGTTGTTACAGTTTAACATATGGTTTTGTCTTTTTAGCAAAAAAAAAAAAAAAAACATATGGTTCTTCCCTTGTTGTTGTTGTTGTTTTTATTTGCTAAAATTTGATTATTGTTGTTGTTTTTGCAGATGATTCCTGATTCCTTTGTTTCGAATCACTTAAAGGGTAACATTCAGTCTACAAAACTGAAACTTACTTCAGATGCTTCGGACAGAACATGGGAAGTTGAGTTGGATGGTCAGAGATTCGCCCGTGGATGGAAACACTTCTCTGATCACCACTGTGTACGAAGCGACGACGTTTTGAGCTTCAGGCAGGACGGTGACATGGTCTTCCACGTTACACCGTTCGGACGCAGATTCACTCAGCAGATTCAGTTCATCTCGTCTACCTCTGAAGCTTCTGATGATGATGATGAACACAATATCTTTGATGATGATGTTTATGATGATGAAGATATTGGTGATGAAGATGTTGGTTATGATGATGATGCGACATCGGAAGAGGAACTGTATCCAAATAAAACTTTGTCGAAGAAGAGAGCAAGAACAGAAACAGAATGTTCATCCGAAAACACTTATCTTGTTGCGCACGCCACACCTTCAAGCCTAAGCCGAAACCATATGGTTAAAATATAACTTAATACTTACACTTGAATCTTTTCAATATAATTATTCTCATGTTTTGCTACGTATGATTTATCAAGTCTCGGTCCTGCAGTATCTTCCAAGCAAATTTGCGAGGGCAAATGGTCTGAACAACAGACAGTGTGAGATCGATCTAAGGAACGAACATGGAAAGTCTTGGACTCTTGATCTTACACACCACAAATCAACTGGTCAAGCATTTGTCCGTAATGGCTGGACAAGTTTCTGCAAGGCAAATGGGATCAAAGCCGAATCTTTTCGTAGATTCAAACTTGTCCAAACCGGAACAAAACCTGTGCTACAGTTGTCTCCCAACACTGAAGGTGATGATGAGATTGAATCCGAAGACTGCTCAGAGCCTTCTTCAATGAATCAGAACAGGATCGTGGCATTAGAACTTAAACCTTACATGTTTAAGTCAGGTCGAGTTGTAAGTTCCAACACATATTGTCTTTTTTTTTTTGCCTTTATGTCATTTTCTCAAATGGGTTGAGTTTTGTTAAAGCGAGTACCTGCATCATTCGGAAGAGCTAATGGGATCAATGAAGCGGGAAAGATAACTATAGTGAACAAAGATGGCGTAGAGTGGAAGTTACATCTAGGTAACATGAAGGGACGTGAGCTATTCTACATTAGAGGTTTAAGAAATTGTTTTGTAGCCAATGGTATAAAGAAAGTTGGTGATTCCTTCACACTAGAAGCTATCAGAGGAGGACCTAATCCTATTCTCAAGATCTGCTCCAAGGTTAACACCAATTAGCTCTCATTTCTTGTTTCTTGATTTTTGTTTGGAGAAATCTTTATACTAAAAAGAATTGTGTTTTAAATAAAGGAAGCATCATGTGATGGCTATAAGACTCCACAGCCAAGGATGATTCAAGCGTCACGAGATGAAGAAGAAAAGGAAACTAAAGTACAAAAGAAAGCTCGAGTTTCTGCAGTAGGAGGACCATCTCACCGTACTAGGGCATCAAACAGATCTAGTGCTGGTCCATCAAACTTGCAGCACAAGCAACCTATTCAACCTTGCTCTATCTCTGATCAGGTAACAAAGGTGAAGCAGAGTGTTGTGGATGCCTTAACCGATGTAAGACAGTTTCGGTCAGAACTCGAGGTAAAGGAACGTAATCTAGAAGCTGCGCTGCTGGAAATTGATGTGTTAGGTATGACCTAAGCACCCATGAACAATGTCTTTATATTTATCTTTTTGGTATAGGGTTATTTTTTTTTACAAATGTAATGTTGGAACGAGTAGGGGAAAAGATAATGGGAATCAGCAAACTCTTCAACATCAATCAAGTCTAAAGCATGAGAAGATCAGAAAAGTTTTGGAGGGACAAGATCAGAAAATGAACAATGTGCTTTTGATAGGACGATGCAAGTTTAGAAATTCACATGAAACATCTACTTCTCCTGCGTTTCTACTTTGAGATTTTTGTTTAGTCATAATTATCTCATTCAAATCTTGGTTAACCAATTTTAAGTTAACAAAGAAGGGACTGAATGAAATTTTTCTAGTTACGGCTCAAAATTACTCATAGTTAATGTGTGTATATGTATATATATCGGACTTTTTATGTTCGTGGACTTATCTGCATATAATTCTTTTAAAAGAAAAAATAATTATATTAAAATAAATTGCTTAAATCTAAAAGTCCGAGGCAAATAACTTTAACAAGAACAAAAACAAAAACATACATTGATACATATCACATTATTAAGGTCCATATGATTTGGAAATGAAACTTGTTAGAATGAAGACAATGACAATATATAAAATAGAATTACTTTTTGGAAAAAAATATACGTTCGAAGTAGAAATATTACGTAAGCAGAAAATTAATTTTATTTATTTTAATGGTTAAACACTGTCTGATAAACTTACCATCAATATGTAAGCCTACGGTTGAGAGATTGCTCACACTCTATCTAACACGTGTCATCCTGTGAAGTGAAAGGTAAAACGCAGCAGAAGATTCTCTCCTCCCATAATTATTTTCCCTTCTTGTGCAACCCTAGGGCAAGGAAGAAGAAAGTCATGTCCCTCGAGAAGAAGCTTCTTGAATATGGTTATATGGGGAAAAGCTTGTTGATCCACAAGCTGTTGTCGAGCTTCTTGCACTTTTTGATGTGGGTTCAAGCTATATATTCCTCTGCATTTGTATTCTGTTTTTGCAAAACAAAGTTTCTTTTTTGATATTTAAATGAATCTTTATGGTTGCTAGTGTTGAATAAGAACTCTTTTGAATTTGTAGTGAAAGATTCCAACCACAACTCCTTCCATTCAGTATCTTCCGGAGTCCACTCGGACCATATCAGTGAACCAGTAGATGACAAGACAATAGTAGGTAGTTGTGGTTCTCCTTCGCAAACTGTAACTGAACTTGTCAAGATATTTGAAGAGACCCGAGATACATGACAGAGTCAACAATAGAAACAATAATGACAAAGTTTAGTTACAGTTTGCAAAGAGAACAACAACTACCTGCTATGCCATTTTGATATTGTTCTCCACTGGTTCATTGATCTAGTAGGAGCGGACTCCGGCAGATACATAATGCAGAGAGTTTCCATGTACCTGTCAGAGGTGGAACAAGAACCTTCCAGCTCAATTGAGAATGCACTCTCTTCATTGAAGCAAGCTTTAGTCAGCTGAAAGACTCTTGAAGCATTCAGATGTCGATGTGAAAGTTTCTATCACTTCCTGCATTGTTGAGTCTATGAGAATTAACTGCTCCATATGCTCCATATGATGATGAAAAAATGAGGGTACGCTTCTTTGTTTTACTTGTTTTTTTTCTCTCTCTCTCTCTCTCTCTCTTGGCTACTTTGACTGCTTTCTTTGACTCACCGCGAAGGAAGTGTTCCAGTTGATTGTATCATCGTTTGAACATCTAACTGTAGATCTAGTCCCTCCTATGCCAAAAGGAAATCGATCCTTAATACTGTGGCTAGCGTTAGAACATCTGCTCTGATGTTGGATCTTGAATGTGACGCACTTATTATTGAAATGTTCCAGCATTTTCTCAAGTCTCTAAGGTACAAAATAATAAAGCTCTTTTCTGCCACAAATTTTAATTTAAGTCTAATATGGAAGTATATATCTTTTTGATGCTATAGTTTTCTATCTCTGCAGTGTTCTGTAATTGAGCTTCACAACTTGCTTACTGTGTGTTGCTTATGTCTGAGTGATGATGAATCTATAATTTTTTTTCATTCAGGGATCACCATCCAATCAAAGTATCTTTAGATATGGAAAAGACATTATGTCCCTTGTTTTACAAGAAAGCGATGATATACCTCCAGAGTTGCTTTCACCAATTCTTCATTATGTTAGAAAGGATGCTGAGGTGACGATGATACATGTTCTTACTATTTCTATTTGTGGAAACCAGTGCTCTTTGTTTAACTCTCTCTCAATTTGTCCTCAGGTTCAGAAGGAGAACCGTCTCACCCCACTCACAGGTTCAGTCCCTGAGCCTGGTGACTTGTCTGTGACACATCAGTTGGCTAAAGCGAGACAGAGAATTGTAGACACTTTAACCAGTGTAAGACTATATCGCTCTGAGCTCGATTCAAAGGAACAGTACATTTTGACCAGTTTGCGAATAGTTTCGGTCTGAGATAAATAAGAAGGCAGATCATTTAGAGGCTTCGCTGCATGAATTTGAAGTCTTAGGTATGTGATCTGGTTCTGATGATCTTGTCTTTTTCTTTTTCTTTTGTCGTTTGTTTTGGTTCAAGGTCTCTGACAATATGATGATGTTGGGACAGGAGAGATGATGTTTGGAACTCATGAACAAGTTTAGACTGAAACTGAAGATCAACAAAATGGACCCAAGTAAAGTACTAAACTCTCCTTCTCCTCCAAAAAAGGTCGCCGGTGTTCTGTTTTTATCGACGCCGCTCCGGCGCGTCGCCTAGCACGAGCATCAGATCCGGTCTCGCCTCCTCTCAAGAACACATCTCATTAAGCTTCGTCATCCTCTTGCTCTCGTCGCCATGGATCTGAAACCTCCGTTACAAAACGTAATCGACGGTGCTGCTCATCCTTCGATCAATAACTCGTCCTCCTCGATATCTACTCAAACCACAGTCACTCCAGATCCTCGTTGGCCGTCTAAGTGTCGCTGGTCTTCTCCACCGGCTTCGACAAGTACGCTTTCGACTGAAGTTGGTGATGGTGAAGATATGAGACATCAAATAGATGCCGTCGACTTGGAGTTGAGTCCGAAGGATTCAAGTAAAATCCTAACTGGAAAAAAAATGGGGGAAAGCCACTCTGGTGTTGAACAAGAATTAGAGGCAGATGGAAACATCACTTCTACAGAGATCACTTCTTCGGAAAACAAAATAGAGAAAATCGTTACTGCTGTTGAATCAACACTAGAGGTGGCAGGAGATAATGTCACCATTCCAGAGATCACTAACCAGCCTGAAGATGATAGGAACACTTGCGTTCCACACTCAAGGTCCCCTCAGTCTACTGGCCTCCCTCCAATAACTACTATTTCTCCAGAGATATCTGTTGATTCTCCAATAGCTGCTTTTGTTCCTTCGATTGGAGCCTGGGCCAAACCACTTGCTTTTGCACCACCTGCAACTCCTCCAGCGCCTGCAACGCCAAGTGGTCTTGATCCGCAGTACCTCAACAATCTCCTTGACTCTTTTTGGCCAACGCTGACTGAAGGATTAGGGCCAAACCAGAAGAAAAAAAAAACCCATCCAAGTGCTGTAAGAGAGTTTCCTCGTATGCCGGTTCAGAAGATTCCAGTTCCTGAGCTTAAAGGGGATGGAACACTAAGGTTTCCATGGGCAGCCAGAATGGACCCTGCTACCAGAAACCTCTATCGAGCAGCTAAGCCAACTTTTCGACTTGATGGAACACCTCAGGTAACTATTCCTTCTCAGGTGCTTCTCTTAGGACCAGAGAATAAAAATGAATATATCATTGGCCACTTTCATCGCTGCTCTCTCCCTCCTGGGGGTTTAATTCATGCTGTGGTTAATAGGTTGTGGGGTAGAACCTGTAGAATAGGTTGTCGTAAGCTGAGTGACTCCTCTTACATGTTTCATATACCTCACGACTCAACTCAACAATGGGTAATTCAGAGAGCTGTGTGGCATGTTGATGACTGTTTGTTATTTGTTTCACCTTGGAAATCAGTTAACTCATTTAAAATCCCTGAAGTATCAACAATCCCAGTGTGGGTAACTCTTAAAAATGTTCCGGATAGCTGTTACTCAAGATTGGGTCTCAGCCATGTAGCGTCTGGACTTGGTGAGCCTATGCAAACTCATAAACCTCGACTTGATCCGACTTGTTTGGGAGAAGCAAAGTTGTTGGTTGAAGTAGAACTTGACAAACCTTTTCCAAAGCAAATTGCCTTAGATGACAAACAAGGTAATATTTTTCTGGTGGATGTTGAATATACATGGATTCCAAGTGTTTGTGGCAGATGTGGACATTTGGGACACAAGGAGAAAAGATGTCTACTCCCAGCTGTTCAATTGAATGTGGAAAAAAGTTCCACGCATGAGGATTCTTCCGCTGGAAAAACTCAGCCAGAAATGGAAAAGGCACTAGCTCAGTCTAATGGTCCATCCGATCAATTGGTGTTGCAAGCTGAGAATCTGGAGTCGGGTTTGGTCTCAGCTGAAGAAGGACGAGAAGAACTTACTGAAGTGACTTTGGATCTGAGTTTGGGACATTTACAACCATTTAGTGTTGAGCTGAAAAATCTCTCTACTCCAGTAAACAACCTCACTTGCTCCAAGGTACATATAGCCAATGGCTCCAACTCTCTTTCCACTTCATCACCATTAGCAGACACTCAATCTGCTCCAACTAAAGCTCCTATTATGGAAGAAATTCCATCCCCGGTTATTGTCCTTGAGGCCAGCGGTGTTTCAGCGGACAATTCATTGGTCCCTCCATACTCTTCGGTACATGACAGCCCTTCTGTCACTCAAATTGCTTGTAATGAGCAAGATGATGAAAGAGGGTATATGAGTGATGCTACGGCAAACCTCAACATGTCACGAGGTGGAAGACCAATAAAACCACTTCAAAAGTTTCAAGATATGGAATGGAAAACGGTAAGAGAAAAAGGTAAAAGGGATCGCCGAGGCCGCGGAAATTACCTTCCTTCTTCCTAGTAGTTTCATCTTTGTCTTGTTTCATTAAGCTTAAGAATCATAAGTCTTCTCTTTTGTAAGCTAATGCTTAGTTGAATATGAGGCATGTCTCATCTAATTTTTTCAAACTTTATGGTTGTTTCAACCATACATTGTATGTTTCTTAGTATTTTAATTTTGAAAGCTTTTTACAAAAAAAAAAAAAAAAGTACTAACTTGACCAGCATCAGCAATCTCTTTTTTTTTGTATCCTGAACTTGTTGGACGATGGTGTTAAGTAGAAAAAATGTCTTTTGGATAAGCACCGATGTTATGTAGCCATTTGCTAATAGAACCAAAAACTCACAATGCATGTTAGTATAACAAAGTAGACCAATTATTTATACAACTGAACCAGAACAAAGGCACCCAGAAAATATACAACAAAAAGATAAATAAACCAAACAAGAAAAATCTCCAAGAAAAAATCTCTAGAGAAGACAGCACAAAAGAGCATCTAAAAAAAAAGAAGTTTATTTTTAAGTTTCCAAAACTCTATTTTTAAAGTTTAAAGGTGTTCTTCTTCAAAAGCAAAACTTCAAACTTAACTTCGAAGCTATTTGTATTTTATAATATGGTCCTTATATTTGTCATAACTAATTTGAATTCATAAAACTTTTGTAAATAACTAACACATATATAAACATATTACAACAATATTAATTAATAAAATATTATATTAAAATATAAAATTTTAAACAAAATAACTTAATTAATATTAAACTTCAAGCAAAATACCATATTATTCTATAAAGTGATTTTCGTAATGCATATATGATCTACTAGTGCATTTCGAAGTAAAAATAGCTCTCCTCATTTTTAATTTGTAGATTAGAGATAAAAATTGTTGAAATCGGGAGATATTAATACTTATAAATACATTAGACCAGAATAAGAAAGTAAAGAGAAACATAAAATATTGCTAAAAGACTAACTTTTATTGATGATATTAATGCTCGTGAATTATTCAATAAAATTGTACAAAAAGACATCATCATCAATAACAACAACAACAACCATCTTCAATTATACAAAACAAAATTGGACAATATTTGGAAATTTTAAAAGTTCTGGATCAAACTTACCTGACTTAGCGTTGTTGTAATATTTAAGTAATAGTATGTCTTCATGTAATTTTTTAAAAGTTTTTTTGTTAAGTTTCTTTTGTATATTTTTGTTATATAAATCTAGGTTTAAATATTTTAAATCTTCTTTTAAAGTTTTATTTAATTTTATGTGTAAACTTAAATTTTGTAAACAAAATTTAAAATATTTATGAGATATAATTTTTATAAGGATTAAAATAATAATCAAGAAAATATTTATGAATTATAAATGTGATGTGTAATTGTAGGGACCAAAATACAAATAAAAATATGAAATTTTAAATTTGAAGTTTTGAGAACTAAAACTTCAAATATAGAGTTATTTGAAGTTTTGAGTTCCTTTTTGAAGAGCAAAAATTTTCATATTTAAAATTATAAAGTGTGTTTTGGAGATGCTCCGAGTCATTTCTACGACCTCTGTTCGAGTCTTTAATTAATTTGTTAGTACTAGTACTACTTGAACCGGTTTCGTTTTCATAGTTAATGCATTCGGATCATGCTTAATTATTTCGGTATTGAAAACTGAGACCATAGTTACACCTTTACAGCCCCAACAATATAAGAAATCTAATCAAATAAATGAAAAGCTTTAATCCAAATAATGAATAGTGAATGATTGTACCCACTAATCATACTATTATTACAAAATAAATATTGGTAAAGTAGAGAGTGTAAAGCACTGTATGTGGAATGAAATAATAACTTACTTCAACGAATATCATAATTGAAAAGCTCTCATTAATAAATGTTCATCAAAACAGTCGATCATCTTAACTTATGCATTTCAAATTAAAATCCATACCAAAACTGTAGTTCATTGAGATTTCAATCAACATATCAAGTTTCAACTAATGTATTATGACTATTGATTTGTGTATGGATTGTAGATGGTCCAAACAAAGCATAATAAACATGTATAACTAACCAATCTTTTTTTTAAATCCACCCAAATTAATTACAATTAAACATCTAATTAAAAAGTTATTGTAATACTTTTGTAAAACGTCAGGTAGTGTCTAGTAAAACAAAACTTTAAAAAATGCGAAAAACTATCCTTATCTTCTAGAGTTCTACATGTGTGAATAGCACCACCGACAAGTAACTCGCGTAACCTAGTAGTTGGTTGACACTTAACCGATTTTTCAAATTGAAAACAACTGTGACTATCCATCTGGTGAACGGTGAATTGCCTTTTCTTTTCTTGTCAAAGACACACCACTTAATTTTTTGTTTTGTTTTACCAAAAAAAACACCCCATGATTAGCGGCAATATATTAAAAGTTTCTTGCTAGTGTGGTCAACACTCGACCCTCTGTTTTGATGGTTAGAATACTGTCAATTAATAGTATAAAAAAGCAAACCACCAACTAAAATGTTTTCCTCCTAACTATTTACCATTAATAACATCTCCAAAATCACAAATCACAAGTATAAAAAATATATAGTTGATTAATATATTTTTTGAGAAATAATATAGTTGATTAAGTTGCATCTAATTGTTTCAAGATTATGGCATGGACTTATAATAGTTTAAGGTATTTACAATATACCATTTTCATCAAATAGCACACGTTAAAAGAAACATATAAAAAGCTTAAAAGTCACCCACTATAATGTATTGTCTTCCTAACATTCCCGTCAAAATTCTAAATTTGATGACAGTTGGTTACTGAAATAAAGGGATGTATATAAAAAATGAAAGATTAAAGAAAGCACATGGAAAATAATGACATGGGGAGCGCATAGGCGAAGCGGTGAGAAGAACACACTTGAGTAATTCACTTGAAACTATCTTACTTCTGCCAATTTAAGTAGTTGCTCTCACAAATTTGAATTTGTCTTCAACCATCCATCACTGTCTAAAAGTTTTCCTATAGAGAAAACATTAACTGTTATATTTTTTTATAAAATAATTTTATTTTTAGAGTAGGATCAGTGACATGACAAGTGCTGTTGAAAGTTACATGAGTGTGATAAAAAGGGGATGAATTTGCATGCTTGAAGCCATCAAACAAGTAGCTTACACACACTAATACACTCACACACACATGAAAACTGTAAGACAGATCTTACAAGCTTCACAGTTCACATATACCTTTCTTCTCTCTCTCTGAAAGCCAAGTATTTAATTACTCTCTCTCTCTCTCCTCTCTGAGTCACTCCTCTCTCTCTCACCAACCCATTTCTCTCTCTTCTGTCATTCTCTTAAAAAAGGTCCAAACTTTAAATGAGCATTGAGCTGTGTATGCTTCTTTGTCTGGTTTATATATAAAAACCAGTCTCTAGATTTCCAATTTCTGGGATCTGGGTTTTACTATTTCTTCCATTATCTATCCAAAGTTCGCTCCTTTCTCGAAGATTCACTCTCCATTTCGAGTTTCCTCAAATGGGTTTTGCTTAATCTTCCCTTACCACATTAAGAAACTCAACTACTTTCCTTCTCCGTTGTTGGAAGATAAGATGGCTCCAAGGTTGGATTTTTCAGATTGGTGGGCGAAAGACACGAGGAAAGGAACACCAGTCGTTGTCAAAATGGAGAACCCAAACTACTCAGTGGTCGAAATCGAAGGACCAGACTCAGCCTTCAGACCAGAGGAGAGGACCAGAGGCCGCAAGAACGCAAAGCAAGTCACTTGGGTTCTCCTTCTCAAAGCTCACAGAGCCGTTGGATGTCTCACTTGGCTCGCCACCGTCTTCTGGTCTCTCCTCGGCTCCATCAAAAAACGCCTCAGCTTCACTCACCCGCTTGGCTCCGAGAGGTTGGGCAGAGACAGGTGGCTTTTCTCAGCTATTAAGCTCTTCTTAGCTCTCTCCTTGCTGATTCTCGCGTTCGAGACTGTTGCTTACTTGAGAGGATGTCATTACTTCGAAAACCACATCCCCACTAGCACGCTTGAGATCCAGAGCTTGCTTCATCTCGTCTATGTTGGTTGGTTGGGGTTTAGAGCTGATTATATTGCTCCACTGATAAAATCTCTCTCCAAGTTTTGTATTGTGCTGTTCCTTATACAGTCGGTAGACCGTTTGATTCTTTGTTTGGGATGTTTCTGGATCAAGTATAAGAAGATTAAGCCGAGGTTTGATGAGGAACCGTATGATGCTGAGGGATGTGGTTATGTTTATCCAATGGTTCTTGTTCAGATTCCCATGTGCAATGAAAGAGAGGTAATGTTACCAATCTTTGTATCTTTAACTCTCAGTGTAATGATCTTTGGTCCTTCTTGTTTTCAGGTGTATGAACAATCTATATCTGCTGTGTGTCAACTAGACTGGCCAAAAGATCGAATCCTAGTTCAGGTTCTTGATGATTCGAACGATGAAAGCATCCAGCAGTTGATTAAAGCTGAGGTTGCTAAATGGAGTCAAAAGGGAGTCAATATAATCTACAGGCATCGTTTGGTTAGAACTGGATATAAAGCTGGTAACCTCAAGTCAGCTATGAGCTGTGATTACGTGGAAGCATACGAGTTTGTAGCTATATTTGATGCTGACTTCCAACCTAATCCAGACTTCCTTAAACTCACAGTTCCACATTTCAAGGTTGTTGGTAATTAACATCAGTTCCCATCAAAGTGGAGAGGTTACTAACTTCTTGATGATGTGATTGGCGTGTTCAGGATAACCCGGAGCTTGGTTTGGTTCAAGCTAGGTGGACATTTGTGAACAAAGACGAGAATTTGCTGACTCGTCTTCAGAACATCAACCTTTGTTTTCACTTTGAGGTTGAGCAGCAAGTGAGCGGTGTGTTCTTGAACTTCTTTGGTTTCAATGGAACAGCTGGTGTTTGGAGAATCAAAGCCCTTGAGGAATCTGGTGGCTGGCTTGAAAGAACCACTGTTGAGGATATGGATATAGCTGTCCGTGCTCATCTCCATGGATGGAAGTTCATATATCTTAACGATGTCAAGGTACTTACTACTCATCAATCATAGGCCTATTCATGTAACCATTTTATTAAGCTGGTGTGAAAACCATTTACAGGTCCTTTGTGAAGTTCCTGAGTCATACGAAGCATATAAGAAGCAACAACACCGTTGGCATTCAGGACCTATGCAGCTTTTTCGCTTGTGTCTTGGTTCAATCTTGACCTCTAAGGTAAGTGTACATTACAAACTCTTTTCTCCTTCACTAGATGAAAGTTTTTTAATCAGTCTTTGTTCTTGCAGATAGCTATATGGAAGAAGGCTAATCTGATACTTCTCTTTTTCCTTCTTAGGAAACTCATACTTCCTTTCTACTCCTTCACATTGTTCTGCATAATCCTTCCACTAACCATGTTTGTCCCAGAAGCTGAGCTCCCCGTTTGGGTCATCTGCTACATACCTGTCTTCATGTCTTTCCTCAACCTTCTTCCATCTCCAAAATCGTTCCCTTTCATCGTCCCTTACCTCTTGTTCGAGAACACAATGTCAGTCACCAAGTTCAACGCAATGGTATCAGGGTTATTCCAGTTAGGTAGCTCTTACGAGTGGGTTGTCACAAAGAAAGCTGGAAGGTCATCAGAGTCGGATCTTTTATCTATCACCGAGAAAGAGACGCTAGACAAGAAAAGCCAGTTGCTCAGAGGGGTTTCGGACAGTGAGCTTTTGGAGCTGAACCAACTTGAAGAGCAGAAACAAAAGAAACCTGTCAAGAAAACCAACAAGATATTCCACAAAGAGCTTGCGTTAGCGTTTCTGTTGCTCACTGCAGCGGTTAGGAGTCTGTTGGCAGCTCAAGGAGTGCATTTCTACTTCTTGTTGTTCCAAGGTGTCACATTTCTTCTGGTGGGTCTTGACCTCATTGGCGAGCAGATGAGCTGAGAAAAATCCAGAGAAGCTTTTATGTTCGATGGTATCCTCTGTAATGAGATTGTTGGAACCATAGTGGTGGTAGGCCATTAATTTATTTTCATGTTTGTACGATTACTCAATTTGTTAGGTACTGTGTGAGCCAGAGATTCATACAAAGTATACAATGTCTGTAAAGTTTAAACATGTTGTTGGCAGTTAAAAGGAACTATTGTCTTGAGAACTAGTACAAGATCCATGTTTTAATCAACTGCAGAGACTTTTTGTAAACTCTAAGCTCAAACTTTTGAGGAAAGAGATCATAACTGTAAATAACTAACTAACTAGAACTAGTTTTTTTTTCTGACAAAAATGTAACAAGCAAAAGAGAGACGGTTTGTGAATTCTGATCACCTCTCATCTTATTGTCGGTGAGAGTGAAGAAACGTGGAGCAAAAAGAAGTGTCGGCAGACAAAAGTGGAATGATGTGGAAGTGAAGGATGGGACCGAACTAGGATCATGCTCTTGTCTCTTCAGCTTTCCTAGGCTTTCATTATTTGTGGTGGTCATGCCAAAACCATGTTCTCATTTATCATTTGGTTACGATATTTTTAGTCTTACATGTCACTTGCGAACTTGAAAACATGGCCAGGTGTTGTCTACGTTTGGGATCAACATTAACTTCAAAAAAAGAGAGACGCATAGGTCTTTATTATCAGAAAATTCCAACACTAAACATTATGTTAAAATGCAAACCAATCCAGTCCTTCTCTTAATCTCCTAAAGCTAAGTAGTGTACTTCGTCATCATCTCAGTTTCTCAGTAAAAACTCTCAGCTCCGGCTTCGGCTTCGGCGTCTATCTTTCAGTCCGTTTCTGCAGAAACAAGAACATAAGTTGAATGAGCCCACATCCACCACAGGGGAAGCAATAGGTCGAATCAAGATGCATGCATGTGAACAAAACGTTGTATTATATTGACATCAAGAAGACAAAAATAAGTTTTACCCATTAGTATAAGGCAGTTCCTCACGCCTTCTGTACGGAGGTGGTGATCTACTGTAGCTGCGGCCACGTGCAGGAGGAGGTGAAGGGCTGCGGCGCCTTGGAGGAGGAGGAGATCTTGCACGAGGGCTGTAACTCCTGAAACCAAAAAAAGGACAAGGTCAACTAATACATCCAGAGAAGCTATAACCAATAAGAAAGTAAAGGAAGCAGCAGCATTGACCTGCGTCCGTAGCTTGGACTTCTCCTGTATCTAGGACTGCGACTTCTGCTCCTGCTGCGACGCCTTCCTGTGCCACCACGGTTACGGCATTCACGTGCAAAGTGACCAGGCTCACCACACTCATAGCACTTCAAATCAGACCCACCACGATCGCCTCCGCGGTCACCACCACGGCCTCCTCCACGGTCACCTCGGTTGTGAGACTGTTCCACTCTCCAACCATTCTTGCCTGTCCATTTAAACAACATGCATGTCAAATTCGAACCTACATGTTGTAATTTAAATAAAAACATCAGTGTTATTACAGAACAATGCATAAGTTTACCATCTAAACCACGGATGGCATCACGGGCATCTCTGGGATCCTCGAAGTCAAGAAAAGCGTAGCCAGGTGGTCTACGAGCAACCCACACACTGCACATCAAATCCAAATTTACAGACAATGCCAAATACATCGAAAGCTCGAAACTTTGTATAACAATTCTTGCCTCTTGATGACTCCATAGACACGGAACTCATCCTCGAGCTCACGCTCAGTAACTCTAGGGTCCAAGTTTCCCACGTACACACGCGACATTTACCTGTCAGTGTCACAGAGACTAAGTCATAACTACATTCTACCAAAAACAATCGGAACTTGACGTCACATACCTAGAGAGAAGAGACTCGAGCAGCTCCAAGAGAGGAGAAGGAAGTTGGTTGATGAAACTAGGGTTTGTAAACGCGTTAACTTCTTTACAAGGAGAAGGTAAAGCCCAAATTTAAATGATACATCCTATTTAGCTGGGCTTATTGTGTTGTATTTTTCACCAAAATAAATAAATAAATACACAGTGACTTATATAGTGTATAGCAATTAACAGCTTCTACATAACCTTTTTAAAATTTATTGTTGTAAAGCCAAGCCAGTCTGTGATTCGAATCAATAAAAATGTTGAACCCACAATCTGCTTGGTTAATGAAAAGCTAAAAAAAAAAATGAATCGAACGACAAAAACATATAGTGAAGACAACACACCACTTTGAGCCCGTGCCATAACAAGAAACCAGCTGCGAAAGATGTAATAAAAACACGTATTAAATCTTAGAAGAAAAAAACTGGAGAAGCAACTGTTTGCTATTTCATTTAAGGAAATAAAAAAGTCACTTACGAGATTAGAAGCTTTTGGTTAGACCACGACAGTAGCCAAAAGAGCGTGCAACATCGCCCAGTATATCATTATGGCTAACCGTAAGGCAGGTTGTCTCATAAGCGTCCGGTCACACGAGACCCTGAAAAGCAAAATGTCGTTTTCATTTAAAACCGAAATTACGAAATTTTCAATCAAACGAGAGACTGAGAGAGAGCCTAACCATAAACCATCGATCATGTTTGTCACTGGTCTTGTGAATCTAGGAATGATTCTTGACGTGGTGAGTGATCTAAATCCATGAGCTGAAAGCACACAAAAAGGGTAATGTTATGAACAGAATGTGTAGCTGATTAACTAAAATGTATATTAGGGGACAAGTTTAGTTACCTTTATCATCGTCTTCTTCTAAGCTAAGGCTTTGATCAGCTTGATCTGCATCTATACTAATGGCGACTTGATCGTTGTTGTTACCCTTACGCAAACTCCTGACTTGTGATGGGATCGATGTTCCACTCGTCGTCCACTTGTTTATCTGCAATACCCAAACAAGAAAAAGTGAACCCAATTTGAAATGTTATCGCTTTGAAGCAGAGTATCTGGAATGGTTAAATTATCCAACAAGAACTAATCATACCAGGGGTTCCACTTCAACGATCTCTGAAGTTGAGCTGCTTGGTTGGGATTCCTTGTCATGTAATAATTTCTCAAGAGTTGCTTCTTTCTGTCTGAGCTCAGCCACTCTACTCCTCTCAGCTTCCAGCAACGAATCCTTGTTTTGTCCAACCAGCCGTAATTCTTCTGTTTCAGATAGTATAGACGCAATCTTTTTCTCAAGCGTCTCCATGTAGCGGTTTAAGTGACTGTGAGCATCAGCGGAAGGTGAATCTTCTAGACCAAGTAGTGAAGCTATGGTCTCGAACCAAGACAGTACAGTTTGGACCTCTTCTGAATCTCTCTTAGTGTCCATTTGAGAAGCAGCAAGAGCCTCATTGGTGCACCTAGTGACTTCTTGTCTTAAGAAAGAAACCTCGGTATCCCGATCTTGCACTTGTTTTTGAAGCTTCTCGATTTCAGCAAGAAGATTTTCGGAGAGATGATGGAGCTCATCGAATTTATCCACAGTAATTGATAGCTTTTTGGAGATCTTCCCACGAGAAGCTTCAGCTTTCTGCAAGTCTAGGTTCTTCTGTTGTAGCTCTTGTTCTAATTCTGTAACCCTGTGTTTCAGATCCTCCATCTGACACTCTTCCTCGTCAAGCGCTTGCATTAATGCCTCAATCTCTGCAGCAATCAATTATGTATTAGAGCAATTATGTATTAGCTATGTGTATGAAGGTGGGAAAAGAAAAAGTTTAGATTGAAAAGTCGACCTTGGTCTTTTGCAGCTAGTAGATTGCTAAGCGATGTGACCTTCTCCTGTGATTCTGAGTGTGAGGCCTGACCTTCTTGCAGATCTTTTACTCTCTCCTTCAAAGAATCCCGTTCCCGCACCAAAATGCTAAGCTGGTCTTGCATATCACGCATCCTAGCACTTGCAGATTGAAGACCTTCTGCAAAGATCTTAGCACCAGCCTGGGCTTCCTTAACTTGACCCACAAGTTCACTGCACATCCTATCATTCTGGATATCCTTTTCGTGCAACTCCCTTTGCAAATTGGCAATCATTACCTTCATCTCCTTTTCGTTTCTCTCCACAGTCTCAGCGTTTGCTACAACAAACTCTTTAACAGCTGACGATAGCCTATTTACCATGGACCTGACAGACTCCATGGACGAATAATCATCTTCTTCTTGATGGAGGATCATGTTGAACTTTTCATTTCCAACCAGTTCTGCCTTACGGCTTTCAATTTCCACCAACGCGTTAGAACATGCTCCATGAAGCAAGGCGACTCTTTCACCCAGAGCAGCAATTTCTGAGTCTGTTCCGGTTCCAATTGACTTGAAAAAGGTGTTAATACTGTTGGATACAATGCTGATCTGCTCGTGCCATGATGCCAAGTGGTTGCTTACATTCTCTTCGAGATGGCTAACATCAGCCACAAACTGATCAAGGTTTCGCGAGAGAGAACCACAAATTTCGGTTATGTTTCCACCATTTGAAACTTCATGCAAGTTGACGTTAGACAAGGCAGCACTCAAGACTGAAAAGATTTCCTGAGAAGGGGAAAAGCAATATTCAGAAACAGTCAGTCGCAGAGAAATCTTGAAAGTATATCATACTAAGCTGTTGAAAGGTTCTAAAAGTACCTTGTCTACAAAATTCCCTGTACTAACTTGCGGCCAGCCAGACAAATTAGTTCCGGTTTGCTTCGAACATGATTCCATAGTTGTCTTCAGATAATGCAAGAACTCCATATCCAAGGTGAAAATATCAGCTAGGTAACTGCTAGTACCTGCGAGAATTTTCCTCAGAGTGTTCACATTAGTTCCAAAGGACAGCACTTGAGCATATATCTTCTTCTTTTCTTCATTGTTGACCAGGGATAAATTTTCACAATGTGATATGGCTTCAACTTTTGCAGCCTCCGCTGCATCCTTCTCTTTGGAAAGTTGCTGAATTTCATATGTAAATTTTGATAGCTCCTCTTGCATACTATCGTTTCTCTCTTGAACCTCGTTCAACTCAGCAAGTAGCAACTCAGCTGCTCTTCTAGACTTTATTGACTCCTGCTCAGCAGAAGACACAGCTGTACTCATATTCTGAAACAGTTGCGAGATCCGTTGAAGCTTCAGAACTGGGTCATATCTGTCACCTTCATCACCAATATTAATGCTATTCAACGCGTTGAGTGTCATGCTCAATGTACCACTTCTTTCCTGCAAAATATTTTCTGTTTCTTGCAAATGATTTCTCAGCGATTGGCACTCAGACTCTAGGGCTTCTATCCTCAAAGTGTAAGATTCCAACTCCCTTAATTTCTTTTCATTTTCCACAAGCATCTCGTCTCGGTTTATAATCTCTGATTTTAGGCGACCATGCTCAGCGTTCATCTCCTCAATAGTTTGCTTCAGGCTATCCCTTTGTTGGACCAAAGCTTTCCCTTTCCTGACAGCTACGTTTAACTTCTCTCTTACAGAAGCTGACTTCTGCTCTTCTTGTTTAAGGAGCTCCTGCAATTCTGTTATGTTCTTCTCAAGTGCCTCATTTTCAGCAACCAAGGATTGCTGTTTTTCCATGTATAAATCCCTTTCTTCCTTTGCCAGCTTCTGAACATGCAGTGCTTCATCCAGATCTTTTGTTAGAGACGCTACATCAGGTGTCTCTACTACTGCTATGTCTCTACTGGTTGCTTCGACTATATTAGAATTAGCCAACTCAGGAGTGTGCCTGGGAGAAGTTGTTTCGTCATTTGATGGACTAGATTTAGCCAAATTCTTATAATAGTCAATCAGCTTTCTCAGAAGTCCATCCAAGGTCTCAGAATTACTCGCTAATGCCAAATCCTGCAAGCCATCTTCCTGTATAACATCATCAATCATGTACCTCAAACTCAATAGGTCTCCTTCAATAGTCTGAAGTTGTTCTTCATTCCCAAGTTTCTCAACCAATTTTCCATGCAGATCTTTAACTTGGTTCTGCAGTTTCTCATTCTCAACTTCAAGGTGATTGGCCCTCGCAGAAAGATTATCGTGATCCCCATTCAGAGTTTCCAGTCTTTCCGAAATATTCACTCTCTCATTATCAACCGACTGAAGATTTGCCTCGACATCACGTACTTGCTTTTGTGCGGCTTCCAAATCAGCACTTAGCGATTGACAATATACTTCAAGGTTATCAATTTTCTGTTGGAGAGTATCCTTGTCATGTGTAGCCTCTGATATTGTACTTGCAAGCCAGTCAATCTTGTTTTCCACTTCCATGGACTTTAGCTGTGGAGGCATATCAATATTCTCAAGGAGTGCTTCCCATCTCTGAACCAAATTATTTCTGTGCATCAACGACTGCTCCAGCATTTCATTCTGTTCAGCCAACCCATAAAACTTCCCCTGGAGCTCCTCGAACTTGATCCTTAAGTCACCCTCAGAATTTGTGCCAGTTTGACCATCTTCCCTCCAGGGTTCAGAGAGAACATATCCCGCACCTCCATCAGAACTTTTCTGATCATAATCAGAGGGACGTAAAGAGTTGCCGTTAGCTGATCTTGATAACCACTCGACCTTGTCAAGTATATCTCGAGCATGAAAATGCTCTGGAAGATCCAAATCTTCCAAAATTTCTTCAATTTTATGAAGCAGAGAGTCTTTGAGAAGAAACGATTCTCGAAGTGCAGTAGCCGAGTTTCGGATGTAAGAAAGCTCAGATTCTAATGCCTCCACACGTTCACCTGCCTCTGTATAGGTCTTAAGTTTTGCTTCTACTTCCTGAAGCCTTGTCTCCTTCAAACTCAATTCCTCTGAGCGCCTCTCCAGTTCAGCAGAGGTTTCAGCCAACGAATGCTTGATATTATCACGTTGAACCATCAAACCTTTTCCTTTTGTAACAGCTATACTAAGCTTCTCTCTAGTCGATAATAACCTCTGCTCTGATTGTTCAAGTTCATTGGATTTCTTTTGTAACTCAGATCGTACAGCCACAAGGGACTCCTCTGCCTGGCTTAAATTTTCCATGAGACCACCCATTTCAGTTTTATGGTGCAGTAAACTCTCCTGGGTCTCCATTAGCTCATTATCCTTGGCCTCTAATTGGCCTCTCAAGAGATTAGCCAAATCCTCAGCCTCTATAAACTTCTGAACAAGTTGGGAAACCAGAAACTCCACATATAAACTAGGGGATTCAAAATTAACTTCACGAGTTTCAAGTTCCAGGACACCCTCAACTTTCTCAACTAATTCTCGAAGTGAAGTGGGGTCAAGGCTTCGCTGCGTCAGTTCCTCCATATCCTTTGTTATATTCGACAAGTCCGACTGTAGCTTATCAATCACACACTGAAGTTCACGCCTCTCAGAAAGAATATTTCGCACGGCTTCCATCAGATTCTCACAGTTGCCATCGTTAACAGGATCAGAGATAGCTAGATTTTCAACTCTAAGTTTGGCTATCTCATCAGACCCGCATGATTCAGTAATCAGTTTCGCCAGATCAGCGTAGACCTTATGCATTGTAGCAGTCACAAACTCATTATTCTCATGCAGAGTATTGAAACTCTGCTTCAACTCCTCATATTTGTTTAAGGAGGACTCATGCTTCGCCTCAGCAACTTCTAATTTTTCCTCCAGGTCTTCAATCACCTTTACAGCCATGTCAACAGAACCAGATATATGTTTGCTCATATCTAAGCCAACTTGAGCTCCAGCAACGCCAGATCTGAGTAAACAACCATCAAGTCTCACAACTGCATCACCAAATTGAGACATTGATGATGTCAATTCATGTTCTAGCATCGTTGCCTTCTCAGATTCATCCTGCAAGGCTACTAACTGTTCTTCCATTGACGACAACATGCTACTTAAATTATTCTGTAAGCTTTCCAGCTGATTTTCAAGCTCATAAATTCTCGATAAGCAAGAATTCAGCTTCTTGTTGAGCTCCGTGTTTGCTAGACCCATGCTACCATTTCTCAGCTTCAATGATTCACAGAGAGATTCAAGTTCGTGGTTTTTCTGTTGCAGCTCACCAGAATAATTTTTCAGAGCATCAAACGAAATCTTATTCTCAATAGTATCTGCCTCCAGAAGATTAATGTGATCCTGGTGAGATGCAAACTCGACATTAAACTCCTCCAGTCGTTGATTTGTTGCCGTCCTGTCATCATTTAATTGATTGAATTGTATACCAGCCTCCCTAGCATTCAACGCTAACTGTTCCAGCATGCCTCTCAAATTTCTAATCTGAACATTCACAGAAACAAATGCTTCTGACTGATCACCAGTTAACTGTTCTTTTTCAGATTCCTGTTCTTCCGAATGCCCCTTTAACTCAAAAGCCTGAATCAATTTTGATACCGGTGGCGTGTCAGGTTTATTGCTAGACTTGATCAATGAAGAATCGGTGCAGGTCTGCTTAATTGCCTCCTCAAGGTTCTGAATCATTTTCTCCCCCTTCTCCAGATTCTTCTTCAAGGAAGAAAACCCAGATGAAGCGTCTATTACCCCCTCCAAAACTGTAGGCTGGGTCCCGAGACTTTGGCAGGTATATTCAACAAAAGGTAGACTCGGTTTACTTGTAACCCCGACTTCTAGACTTCTACCAGATGTTTCAGATATTTCCTGATTACTCAATTCTGAAGCATCCTCATTACCAATGTCTACAATTCCAGTTTTTTCTACCTCGATGCTGCTACTCAGAGATGTTTTTTCTTCAGTCAACTTATCAAGGCGGGCTACCGCTTCTCCTAACTCAGCTGCTAGGTGAATCCGCTCTTCTTGTACAGTAGACATACGCTCTTGAAGAATAAGAAGATCATGCGTAAGTTTATCATTGTCCTCAACCAAATGTTCCTTCTCTTCTTGAAACTTTAATAGTTTATTATTCAGCAAAGAATACCCTTCCTTTAGATTGGAATACTCGGACAATAAATAAGTCTCCGAGATCAGATATGCACTCCGTTCTAGATGTGATTTCTCATTTTCTTCTGTGAGATGCAGGTTATCCTCTTCAAGTTTAGTCAGGTGGCCTGTCAGTGAAGAAAGCGTCTCCCTTATATTTGAATTTTCCACTTCTTGCAAGGTGATCAAAGTCTTACAATTTGCCAATTCTTCCTGTAACTTCTCTGCCTCACCCAATACATTATATTTTTCCTCGACAAGATTTACCTTCTCATCTGTCAATGGACCAATAGTTTTTTCCAATCGCTCAACTTCTGCCTTTAGTATAGCCTCCGAGTTCTTGCAATTGCATAACTCAGATAAAAGATGCTTAATCTCATAGTTCTTGGATTCTGTTTCCTCAAAAAGTTCCTTTTTCTCATCATTCCAAGAAGAAAGAATTGCACCATACGTATCATTCTCCACCTGAAGATTGATGACCTTTTCTTTCGCCTCAGATAGATCCAATAGGGACTTTTCTAAGCTACTCTGCAGCTCATTCATCTTAGCAGTGAAAGCCTCCACTTGTGCTTCTGTAGCAAGAAGCTGATTTTTGAGCTTCTCATTCGAGCTTGTCGCAGCATAGAGGTTAGACTGGCACTCTGATAGTTCCTCAACAAGAGAATCATTCCTTTCTGTCAACGCATTATATGATGCACGAAGCTGTGATAATTCAGCTACCAATTGGTTATGTTGATGATCAAACTCGTTTTGAAGATGAGACTGTTCTGTAAGTTGCACATGGAGTATATCTTCCATGCTACGGGAAACAAACAATTGTTCTCTTAATCGCTCCAACGAACTTGTTCCTGGATCGGTAGAGGAAGCAGCCTCTCTTGCGGTGCACAACACTTGAAATTCATCTTGTCCAAGTGCCTGTACAATTTCCATAAGCTGTAGGAAGCTAACTGAGCGCCCTTCATGAACATGGGCAGCAGAAACTTCTCCGGATGGATTTAGTGTATCCTGTTTACAAGGTTCCTCATGGCTCAATAATCCAGATGTACTGACGCTCTGAGGTAATTGCAGCTGATTAGAGCTATCCTCAGGTTCAGTGGAAAGCACGTGATCTCTGTCATTATGAAAACCAATAGACGACTCTGGTTTCTCTTCACTAAGCTCTGCAGCTTCCCTAATCAGCTGGCTTCTGATTTCACCAGTTGTTCCTTCCAATTCAACTGAATCAATTGCAGCTGATGGTCCCTCTGAAAAGTGAGACGGTGAAGCAGATGAATCCACAACGGCTGGATAGCTTGCTTGCCTCTCTTCAGTTACAATCCAATCCACATCTGCCTTTGCAGATGCTTCAGAAAACTGTTCCTTCTGTGAATCACGGTCTTCTTGCATTTCCCCTAAACAGAAACAAATGAAAACAGAATTATACATCAAAAGGACGCATGCCATCGACCTAACCACTTCATCCCTATCAAAGAAAAAGAAATAAAGAAACCGATAAAGAGCGAAGCATGAAGAGAAGGAGAGAACAACCTACATCAGTTACCTGATCTCCCCTTGCACCACTCAAGGAAACATCAGGAATAAATTCCGGCGAAGAGGATGGCTGATGAGGCTTTTCCACATTCCCATATTCAACTTCAACTCCTTCCCCCTCCGCTAGGTCTCCAGAAGTAGCAAAGACTCCGTCGACACTAATAGATGCATCGTCATGTGTAACTCCCTTCTCAGAATCGGCACGGTCAGATGTCACAGAATCTACTGCGCCAGCCGCTGTGATGTCGATGCTCTTCATATTCTCGTCTACTGTGGATAATGATATGCCAGTATCTTTTCCCAGCTCAGCTCCACTATCAGAAGTTGCTGTGGTGTTTCCTATCTGGAGGGTATCAGGTTCCGATGATGAACCATGGACTAGAACATACTCGTTAGATAATGCATCTGCAGAAGTTTGTGGAGAATCAACAACCTCATCAACAATAGCTCCTCCTGCCGACAGAGCTTCTGCCTCGTCACTGACAGCACTTTTGTCAAATTTCCCCTCATGCTTCTCAGATTTACCAGACTTTTTGGAGGATTTTCCTTTGCTCGTACTGCCCTTGGGGTCTTTTTTATGATCAGTGTTTTTATCAGCCTTCTTTTGACGAAACTGTTGAAGCTGAAACAATTTAAAAAAAAAAAACTTAGTGATTAACCAAGGCAAGAACAAGCAATCAAATTTCTAGGCTTTTAAAAAAACCACGTTTATCATTTATTCCTTCTCAACTATGAACTTAGACCCAAAAAAAAATTCCTAATTATTTGCATTGACATTCATTGATAAAATGCAAGTTCACCCAATAACTAACCTTTTGGCGCCCAGCAGCAAGTGGATCAGCACGGTTCTTTTTCTTATCCATTGGATTCACTCTCTTCTCGTTCCCACAATAAATCTTTTGTGTATCACCACCAAGTCTAGATCACCATGGTTTGAACCTTCTACTGAAGCAAAAAAAAAAAAAAAAAATGGAGCTCAATTCACAAACTTGCAATAATATCATACCGCACCGACACCAAATTGTAAAATCCCTTTTGAAAATCAAAAGGCTTGCGCATAAAAACAACATACCAATCTACAGATTCCGAAAGGCGCAATACAAGATCAAATTTCACAAAGAAGTTCGGTAATTTGGTGGAGAAAACACGAAAGTGAGCTAAACCATACCCGAGATCGGTCGAGCGGAGCTGAAATCGAGTGGCGCGTCGCGTCGTTGATCTCTGTAGACTAATTGATTGAAAACCTATACGTCGCTATCTCTCTCTATCCTTGGATCTAACGCTATGTGGCGTTTAGCTGGTGTGTCTTGCTCGTTTGGGGGAAAAAAAAATGTAGAATGAAAACGCGACGCGACTCAACCTCAACACAGACGTCGATTTGAAGGGAAGAGACAAATTCTACTTGCACGCTACTTCTCAAATCTGGTAAATGGATACTCAAATGGGCCTTAAAGCCCAATAAGATATTGTACTTGGTCAGTTAGCCCGATACCGTATTTTAAGCTATATACCCTTATACTTCTTCCATTGTTATAGAAAGCTTGGGCACAAACAAATGGCATAGAACCGTCAGAATGAGGTATTTGATTCATCATCATGTTATTATACAAATGATATTTTGGAAAAATTTAAGTAACTACAACTATATAAAATTATAAATGTGACCAGGAAGACTACTACAAGCTTACATCCTTATACAAACACAACATACTACATTGGAGAATCTCTCCTTAAGAAGAAGCTTATATATGTGTGTGTTTTTGGCTTAAACTTCACGCTTAGGACGTTTACGGGTTCGTTGAAGGACAGGTTCTTTAATCACATCGTCCAGCGAGATTTCACCTTCAGCATTATCTCCCTCTTCTGCTGCTTTTATTGCTTGGTTCAACGCAATCTGCAGAAAAAAAAAGAAGAAGAATTATATATGCTGTTAGATTTACAGACCATTTCTTGTTTCGATTCAGCTCATGTACAGAAAGAGCTTCTTGCTTAGTTATGCATTAGTGGTTATTACACTTTTACTAAGCAAACACTTTAGCCGATTTATCACAGACACAGAGATCCAGTTATGTCGGAAAATGCAAGGATGTAATAATATATTTATTTTTATGAAAGCATATGGATCATATCTACATCATATCATTGCTTAAACATAAATTCAAGAACAGTAGAACCAGTTCGACCCAAAACTCAAGAACTGGCAAAGATCTTACATCCTCAAGGAAATCATCGTCAAGCTTATCAGCGATTCTGGCTGAAGTGAAGACGGTTGCAGCAATAAGAGTAGCTGGTATTGCGAACGCGAGCAAGTAGCTACTCGTACTCGGCCCTGCTCTTGCCACGTAGGAACAGTCTCTGTTTCTCCGGTTAAGGCATAATCCCCCCGCTCCTCCTAGTAAATTATTCCCCGGCGGCGGAAATAACGGCGATGCAAACGCCGGAAAGACCGTTTGTGTGGTGGTTTGCATAGGGATAGAGACCAAGAGTCTCGCCATCATGTGAGATTTGGAAAACAAACGATTGGCCAAAGCAAGCTACAAGGATAATCATTATGGGTCGGGTAAAATCAACCCGACCCGAACAGAATAATCTGATCCAATGGGCCGACTTTTACAACCCCATTTAAGTATAACTGGATGTTTTTTTTTGTTTACATAATGTAACTAAATATTTTTTACACAATTATATAATCTATAAAAATTATAATAAAATGGTGATAAAAATACATCACATAATACATATATTGCTATTACATAATTCCACTAATAGTAAAAGTAAAATGATTTATATAACTGTAAATGTAAATATCACGCGAATATTTGTTTTTATTTAACCGATATCATTTTTATTTATCCGATATCGAGTTGGCTAGTGGTAAAGGAAATGCTAGTAGCCTTTCATTGGTCGGGTTTGATACGCGTTGGAAATAATTATTTACAACATTTGGGTTTCCAGTAAAAAAAAAGAAACCACTTTTTCATTTTTTAGAAATTTACTTTTTTCTATAAATAATATAATATATATTTATTTTTTACGTATTATGTATTTTTTATTATGACATTACGCATAATAATTAAAATATATATGTTTAGTTTATTTTTAGTTTATGTGTGTGTTTTCCATAAACTAACATATATATTTGAAAATAATATTTGACATGTTTTGATAGGTTTTTGGTCATAAATGATAACTATATTTAAATTTCCAACCCGTTATATAAGTAGTCTTAATTTTTAATTTCCCAACCCGATATATAATATTCGTCATGCATTTTTAGCAAAAATATTTATATTATACTTATTAAAATGAGTAATTTGTTAGAATGAGTAATTGCATTTCTTGTATTTATATTATTATCAAATTGATTTTATTTTAACTTATTGACTTTAACATTTTATTATACGTAGGATTTTTATTTTATTTAAACTTTTTTTCTTTTTTTTAAAACATTGTTATCTTGTCTAAATGTTTTTTACATACAAAACTTGAAGAATATTCTTATGAAATTTTTCCTATTACAATATTCTCACAAGAAAAATCTTAGGTGTTTTTAATTTTTTTAATAATAATACTTAAATGTTGATGTTATTACCAAATCTAATATTTCAAATCCTTACTAAAGAAAAATAATTTAAGGTAAAATTCAATTGAACATATGTAATATTATACATAATTTAAAATAATTTTCTAATAGTATTTTAGTTATATATATATATATCTAAAACAATATCGTCAATTAAATAAATTAGTCAAATTGGTTATTTGAAAATTTTAATTAGGTACAAATTTAGAATTATCAAGTAAAATGGATCTTTTAAATATGTTCTCATTGTTAAGTTTTTATTCCCAAATACGGCATATCCTTTAATTTTTTTAAATATTGTTAATTGATTTCATTAACAATAAAATTTTGAAAAATGTAATAAACATTATTTAATCGAGGATAATACCCATGAATTTATGGAGAGAGGTTTTCTACTTTATATATTAAGGTTTATAGTATTAATGTGCATTAAGTGTAATATTTATCATGAATTTGTTGTGGAATAGATTTAGGAAAAAAACAATTTTAATTTAAGTTTATTAATTACTTCAGTGGCATTGTATTGTAATTAAGTTAAGTCTTAGGGTTATTTCTTATTTGTACTTCTATTTTAATAAAGTAGGTTTTAACTTATTAACTTTAACATTTTATTATATGTAGGATTTTTATTTTATTTGAACTTTTTTTTCTTTTTTTAGAACGTTGTTATCTTGTCTAAATGTTTTTCTTTATATACAAAACTTGAAAAATATTCTTTTGAAACTTTTCCTATTACATTTTCTCATAAGAAAAATCTTAGGTGTTTTTAATTTTTTTAATACTAATAATTAAATGTACATGTTATTACCAAATCTAATATTTCAAATCCTTACTAAAGAAAAGTAATTTAAGGTAAAATTCAATTGAACATATGTAATATCATACATAATTTAAAAATAATTTTTCAATAGCATTTTAGTTATATATATCTAAAACAATATCGTCAATTAAATAGATTAGTCAAATTGGTTATTTGAAAAATTTAATAAGGTACAAATTTAGAATTATCAGGTAAAATGAATCTTTTTAAATATGTTCTCATTATTAAGTTTTTATTCTCAAATACCGCATATTCTTTAATTTTTTTAAAATATTGTTAATTGATTTCATTAACAATAAAATTTTGAAAAATGTAATAAACATTATTTAATAGAGGATAATACCACAAGTTTATGAAAAGAGGTTTTCAACTTTACATATTAAGGTTTATAGTATTACTGTGCATTAAGTGTAATATTTAACATGAATTTGTTGTGGAATAGATTTAGAAAAAAAATTAATTTAGATTTAAGTTTATTAATTGTTTCAGTGGCATTGTATCTCTATTATTTAAAGAGAAGTACCCATTAAAAATACCCCTAAATTTTCTAACTTATTTACACTTCCATGCCTTTGAGAATTAAATTAAACTACCTATTTTAATGCTTGTCTTTTCCAGTTAAATTAATGAGTTTTCCTTAATCAAATTTAAACTTAATGTCATTAAATAAACCTACCTATTTTAATGCTTGTCTTTTCCAGTTAAATTAATGAGTTTTTCTTAATCAAATTTAAACTTAATGTCATTAAATGAACCTAAAAATACATCATATTTAACGTAGCTTTTTACGTACGAGTACGGCCCAATAATGAACTTGAATTTTATTTTTACGAAAACGTGAATCATTTGACTTATGTAATATTTAAAATATATTAACTACAATATAACAAATGCATATAACCTACCTATACTTTAGTTTGAAATGATCATGTTCAAGTTTTATATAGTCAACTAACATCATGCATTGATCGATGTACAATATTCAAACCACCTATAGTTTTCGTTTTCTTTATAGGATGTATCAACCAACCAATCATCCCATTGATTTTCTAAGCTTTATAAAAAAATAAATCAATAAATACAAACTCAAAATCCAATATCTTCTATTAATCAAAACATAATATCTTCAATGTCGTATCTTTAATGTACCTATTAAATATAAAAACTGTAACCATAATTACACTAAGTATAAGAATATATTTGATTTCAACCAATTGATCTATTACTTCGATAATTGATTTGCTTGCAGAAGAGGAAACAATAAATTTAAAACTTATAAGAATATAAAGATATAGAGATTCCAACCAATTGCATATATTTGCGTATGATTTCCGCATAATAAGCTTCAAATTGAACATTGAAAAAGATAGAGATATTTTTTTTAATCTTTTACCGACACAAACTTAAACAAAACGAAAAGTTAAATGTAATTTTTTTTGTTACACTTCCCGGAAAAAACGGTTACAACATGGTCTTTCATAATATGGTCTTTTAATATATTAATGTTATGGACATTTAATAATTATCTTGACGAAAAATAAAGACTATAAATAATTTATTATTAATAAAATTATGAAATTATTTACAATTTGACGACTAATTCATCGCCCTTTTTTAAATTATAAATTTTTCATAGAAGTTTAAAAATCATTTTATTTTCTTTAAACATGTATAACTAATTTATAATCTTTTATGCCATACTAAGTCATAATATGATATTTCTTCATATTTTACATTAATAACCATTGTTTTTATATATCGTCTACAATTCTCTAATTACGTCTATTTGTTCAATTTTTTTATATGATATCGAATATTCATTGTAAATAGATGGTTTAAGATGCCAAAAAAATTATTTACGTGGTGAATATAATACATCAAATATTACAAATACATTATTTAGTTAAATAAATAACCAAAAACCGAAAATTCAAATCTGCGCAGGGTTTAGTTGTAATTAAGTTGTAAGTCTTAGGGTTATTTCTTATTCATACTTCTATTTTAATAAAATAGACGATGTCACCGATTTAAGTATATTCTCCTTCTTGGTTTATTATATAGGAGATATGAAAGCATATATGGAGCATGTTTCATTGATTTGTTTAACTAGTAAACAACTAAACAAGAATCAAATCTGTCTACCTGATACGACTATTGATTCGAAGGTTTATTTAAGAGGTTTCTGCTGATTTAATTAACAAAATAATTAACACCAAAGTCAAGCAATATAGACTTTTAAAATTCTCTTTCGTGGGATAATAATTTCTTTCGTTTTCTAGATGGGTTATTTTATACGGTATATTTCATATTCCAAGACCACCATGTGCAGCTTCTTGTCTAAACGATAAAGTTAACAATATAAAGCAAATAATTCGACATCCAACGTTACATCCATGTATACGTTGAAAATAATGATAGAAAAACACAAATTGAGAATATAATTAAGCAAGTCCACATTGGATTCCACTCTCAGTTAAGCTTTTTCTTTTACATATTCTTCCTTACAGCTTTCTTTCAAACTCTATTTTACCGAGTTTTGTGGAAACCTACAACATGCATGCCATTGTAGACAAGATAATGCATGTATTGAGTATAGTTACACACTTACATGCGATTCATAAGACATAAAACAGACTATTCAGTGTTTGGTAGCTCAACCCACATCATTACACCGGTACCTGAAGGAACATCACTTGAACTATCCGATAAAAAAGGAGATTATAAACCTAGGTCCAACACTTCTTGACTACAAAAAACAAATAACAGTTCACAACTAGTTGTTTTCTGTATTTGTTTGTTTATCATCTCATATCTATGTTTACGAAAGGGTTAATTTGTTAAATGACTATATTGGGGAGAATATTAGTTTTATAGTAAGAAGGTATAGAGAGATAGGAAGAAAAATGAAGAGAGAGAGAGAGGGGGTTATATGGTTAGTTAGTAAAATATAGTTTTTTTGGATTATAGCTCAAATTTCCCTTTACGAAATAACATAATATAGTTATTTATAGTCAAAATGTTTTCATGAAAAAACATAGACGATCAATATAAACAGTATCGATATACTATTGACAGTGAGAAATTATGGTTAGAGCATAAACAAAAAGTGACAATATTTTTAGTCAGAACGTAAACGCTAAGATATGCGCCATTTTTGTCAAATGCGCGTTAACTCCGTGTGTACATTACATGTTTACAGTCAACGTCTATAGAACAAATCCATGTCCATTATCTTTACGTTGACTTCTTTATAAAGTTAAAACGCTGGGCCCAAACCTTCTTGTAGAATCAATGGTTCGGTTGACAGGTTGCATTCGAATGATCAATAACAAACTTATAGTGTAAATTATTATATACTTAGATATATATTGGTTAAATGTTCTGATATCGGAGTTATATATACTATTACTTTTAATATAAAGCTATATATTGTTTTGTATATCAAAATTCCCACTAACTTCAGTGTTGAGAATAAAATATGCACCGTTCAATTAATTAGTTGTATTTATAATGAAAACACGCGATAATGGTTAATAGTGTATGTTAGAAATACGAAGCTTCAATCGCATCGTATAGAATTGATAAGTACCTAAAGATACCAACGAACACGTTTCTTTCACCTGCTCGTTATGAAAAAACGTGAATAAAAATTGGAGAAATAACAAAAATGGGGGAGGATTTTCCAATATATTGAAAAGACTATTAAATATTGCAAAAGACAACGGGATATGTGAGCTTTAATTGTCGTTGAGGATACCTGCTGTGTGTGATGAGATCGTGACTGATACCGTGATAATGATACGTGAAGCCACCGGTGTGCCAAACGTCGTTATTCAGAGTTATGCATGATTTATGACTTTAAGTGAGGCTGCGGTGAGTTTTATTGTGGCGGGTCTGATGTGGTTGAAACTTCGTACTTTTCCAGCGAAGCTGCGACATGTCTTTGTCAGCCATGGTTGGAGTTTTCTTCTTTCTTAGTCGTGGAGAAGGTGTCTTGTTGGCTAGTTTTTGCTAGTTTTTGATTGTGCTTGTAGCGTTTTTTTTCCTAGTGTATTATTTGTTGTTTTAGATTTTAGTTTTTCTGTCTTCTTCGTATTATCTTTGTATTTCTGTCAAAAATTAAAATTGGTATAAAATTTAATATTTTACCAAAAAAAAAAAAAAGGTGGTGGAGTTAAACTCATAGCTAATCTAAGTCTTGAATAGTCCGTGTAATAGATCAAGAGATGTTCTTTCTACTAAGCGCTTATAATGCTGCAGTAATTTTTCATCAACGTTTAAAGAATGTATAATCCCATATAATCTTTTTTAACAGGTATTTCCATGTACTGAAATAGGTTCCTAGTTTGGAAGTGTTCATATACAAAATAGAAGAAGATCATCAGTGGGATTTTCTTGCATTGCACTATAACTACATAGACGATAGACGTGCACGACAATAACAATACAACATCTTGGGTCAACTACCCCATGTTATAATTTAATCGTTGACAAAAACTGGTGTTTTAAATAAGAACTCATGGCTTGTTCTGCGTCAATGACACGTTATTATATGCACACCCAACACGTTCGGTTGTTCACATAGCTAATCGTATAGTTTTTCTTAACCGGTAGTCTGTCTAATACCTGAAAATACGGAGTAGAGAAGATAAACGTACGCATTCACAAACAACTTGACTTATGAAATTTTTAGCAAATAAGAAAAACTTAGCTTATGAAATTACCAAATACAATAAAATGTATGATGAAAAATATGCATGGTAAATGTTGAAACAATTATATTCACAAACTACAGTGGTGGTATAGTGGTAGCTAGCTTGAGACAAGACATAAACTTATCATTTTTTTTTAAGTTATCACTTCTTAATATGATTTCCGCTAAAAGTTAAGTTGTTATTATCTTACCTTACTCTAGAAAATTTAGGATCCAATTAGTTATCGATATTGTTTATCTAGAAGACTATTGACTAGAAGACTAGTTTGGTTTCGACCAAATACCGTAGTTAAAAAACAATGGTGTTCATTTTCACTATTGTCTACACCTAATGAAATCTATATTTTCGCAAACTTTTGGTTAATGCAATTTATAATAATTGCTGTATTAGTTAGTGAAGTTAATATTCAGATAATTTGTTTCTCTAATTTTTTTCTCTCAGTTTTATGCTTTCCCTAATTTATTTTTGGCATTTTCTTCTTTAAAAAACGGGACAGCTAACTATTTCATAAATATACAATGAGACATTACATAGTCGACACGTGAGGGAGGGGAACCAAATAGCTGGCTGAAGATTTTTTAGGTTCATAAAAATCATAAATATAGTCAACACTAGTATTCACAGATCGACCGCAGGATCACACTTTAGAAAATCTGACGGTTTTGATTTGAGATAACGGGACCACCCGGTTACCGAGGTAGTCAATGGCTCTGTCTTTTTGTATTTTTATATACTTTGTTTAAACAAATCTCACCCTCATTTGTCGTATTCTATCGCTGTTCTAATAGAATTTTAATACTATGTTTTAGTCAAACCATTCTTGTTAGTATATCATTATAATGGTTCTTCGTTGTTTCCCATTATATGTAGATGATTAGGTTAATAAGAAAAGTTAACAAAGGGTTCACTTATTAAAATGTCAAATTGTCAAGTGAAGAAGGTTTCTAGAATGCTATGAAAAAATAGAGACAATTGGTATAATATACCAGGCGAAGATTCAAATTGACAGAATATCCATAGCTATGGATAACCCAAAAAGTAGTAATTTTTTGACACTGCACCGACGAAAATGCCCTCTTACTTTATCAAAAACATGTAACTGTAGATTTAGCGGGTAAACATTATGTTAACTGAACACTAAGATATATTTATCAATTTTTCACACAATCTCTGAATTTCTCAATCACCGCCAATTCTATTTTTTCATCTAATCCTCCGACGAACTCTTCTTAGTTCTTAATATCACATTTATCGGTTTGTTAATATAATAAATAAACTACTTAATTGTTATCTGTTAAGGATCATATCAGTTGGATAAATTATCGATTCTTTAAGAAATATATAACAATTGGACGACCAATGACCACTAAGAAAATATTTATCAATATTAAAAGAATCAATTACTTAATAATGAATATTTATTATTTGATATCAAATAATATATCAGCTAAATATTTATTTATCAGGTAACAATTTACATAACAACTAACATATCAGCTAATAATTCTCGTATCATCTAACAATCTATGTATCACAAAATGTATCGACTAACAAATCATATATCGGTTAACGAGACTATTAACAGCTAATCAGTTATCTATCAAATAGCCCCAAAAAACTAACACTCCATATATCGATTAAGAATCTATTAAAATATAAATAAGAGCAGGTAAGTAATAAAATACCTACTAACGTACATGTTATCTAAAGAAAAGAATGTAGATTTCAAGCTTTCTTCTTCCCGAGATCTTCTGATCCTTTTTTCCATGAATCCGCAACAGAGATAACAGATTCTTCGATGAGATGACGAACTCGTCAAGGTTAGCAAGTCACTCAACTACCTCGTAAAAATGCCACGACACATAATTATTATTGAGATTGGAAGATTATAAAAGTTGATTGTAATTCGAAATTGGCAACAGTGGAATTGGTGGTGAGATAATAAGATTAGCATTATGGGTGTCAATAGAATCAGAGTAAAAAAAATAGAGATTTGTGATTTAATTTAAGCTTGCATAAAGAGGAGATACGAGAGATAAAAATATTAGAACATACAGAAAAGAGAAGAGGTGCACAAAAAAAAAAATAGAGAAGAGAGAAGAGACAAAATTGAAATCTAGAGACACAAGGGTATTAGAGCATTCTCATTAGTAAACCCTGGCACGGAATCTTAGATTAACCTTTTCTTTTAATTTTATTTTTTTTCGTAATATATATATTTTTTTTAAAGAACCAATCGCGGGTCGTTACGTGTCACTGGGGCCCGCGAACAGTGTTGAACCCGTATCATACCAACGAGCTCATGAAAGACAATTTCATCAAAACATTGGGGCCCACAAATATCATAATAATATTTTTTTTAGATTCCGTGAGGATTTTAGATATGAACCCTTGATGGGCATGCTCTTATGGTCATAAAAAACAAGGGTATTTAGCAAGTTACGTAAGCCTTTGGATGTATCGACGGCAACTTTTCAAAAAAATATTCTAGATGGCTTTTTGTAAAAATAATTAAATAATTGCTGTTTAAAATGATTAAATAATTGCTGTTCAGACGGAAAAGTCTTACACTAAATTTTAATTGTTATGAAAACTCCTTAACGGGTCATCGAATTATATTAAGCAACCTATCGAATTATGTTAATCGTAAATATAGTTGACAAATACTAGTCATTAGACTTTTGCAACAATAAAGAAGATTCAAATTGGAACAAACATAAAATATAACTAAAACTTAAAAAGTCAAATATCTCAAATATTCTTTTTTTTTAAATCATCCTATGTCTAGTTGACAAACTCTTCACATTTGGGTTTGAGGTCCAAGTAGTTTTATTTCGCCATTATGTTTTAAGTTTATGTTGGTTGTACGGTATATAGGTTTAGCTTGTTGGGTTTTGGCCCGTTAATAATAATAAAAATAGATGGCAAAAAAAGAAAAAAAAAAAGACAAACTCTTCCCATGCCTCCACTGAAATCAAGCTGGCCATCTTTCTCCATTGTATGTAGATGAATGATTGACATTGTAATGAACTAATTATCAACTTATAATTTACAGAAATTTATTTCCATACCTTTGATTATTAAAGCTAAAGCTTTTATTTAGTTTAGATAAAAAAAATTCAAAAATACTTATGATACTTTTCTAAGTTTGTTATTTATTTTTGTTAAATAATTACGAAAACTGAGTATTATGAAGAAAAAATATCTTTAATTTGAAGAAACGAAAAAATTCTGATGCCAGGTGGGGTCCAGTAGCCTCGAACTTGAAGACCAAACTTTGATTGCTTTATACCGTGGAAAAAACTCAACTCAATCACAGCCGTTAGATCAAAACCTTCCCGCTTTGACTAAAAAATCTCAAAACCTGACCCGGTCACCTCCTTTCACCATATATCACTCCATCCTTCCTCTCTCTTCTCCACCCACCACCTCTCTCTCTCTCATCTTCAACGTTCTTCTCGTAGCAAAAAAAAAAAAACAGTGAGACCAACCAATCCATCATGGCCGTCGATCTAATGCGCTTTCCTAAGATGGACGATCAAAAGGCTATCCAAGAGGCTGCATCGCAAGGCTTACAGAGCATGGAGCATCTGATCCGCGTCCTCTCCACTAACCCCCCCGAGCGTAACAACAACGTTGACTGCTCCGAGATAACCGACTTCACCGTTTCCAAATTCAAAACGGTTATTTCTCTACTTAACCGTACTGGTCACGCCCGGTTCAGACGCGGACCGGTTGCGTCTCCTCAGAAACACCAGAGCCAAATCGCTAAACCCGAGGCGGCTCCGGTCGTTGTTTCTCAGCCGTCTAGACCAACGGCGAAGCTTCTTCCGGCGGTCGTGGCGGCTCCGTCGAGCCAGCCGAGCATAACTCTGGATTTCACTAAACCCACCGTCTTTGGATCCAGCTCCAAGAGCTCCGAGATGGACTTCGCCAAGGAGAACTTCAGCGTGTCGTTGAACTCTTCCTACATGTCGTCGGCGATAACCGGCGACGGCAGCGTCTCCAAGGGATCTTCGATCTTCCTCGCGTCGCAGCCTGTAAACTCCTCCGGTAAGCCACCGTTGGCAGGCCATCCTTACAGAAGAAGATGCGCAGAGCACGAGCACTCCGAGAATTTTTCCGGGAAGATCTCCGGCTCCGGCCACGGGAAGTGCCACTGTAAGAAAAGGTATTGTTACGTCACCCACCTGTCGCTTTAACAACTAACCCCAGTAAACACTTCAGTTATGTCCGAAAATTCAACGCTTAGTTGACTAATTAGCAATAATTCAATTAAGCAAATATATTCCCGGTTTAGTATACTTTCCCGGTTATCTCTATAATTGACTTTTAATCCCATGATGAACGCAGCTCCATTTAGCTACACATCGCACGTTAAAACTGCTGTTTGGTCTTGTTGAAATAAAACAATTTCGGTAATTAAGTATGTTTTTTTTCTTTCTTTTATTTATTACAGCAGAAAAAATAAAGTGAAGAGAACCATCAGGGTACCGGCGATAAGCTCTAAGATCGCCGATATTCCACCGGACGAGTATTCGTGGAGGAAGTACGGTCAAAAACCAATCAAGGGCTCACCACACCCACGGTAACTATCATTCACTCTTGTTTCATCCACCGTTGATGTTTGAATACACGATCTAACGGTGTTTATATGTTTTATTGTGCAGTGGTTACTACAAGTGCAGTACGTTTAAAGAGTGTCCGGCGAGGAAACACGTGGAACGAGCTTTGGATGATCCATCGATGCTTATCGTGACTTATGAATGGGAGCACGATCACAACCCGTCCGCGATGCAACAGAATGTTTCTTCTCCGGGAGTTAATGATTTTGTGTTTAATTCGGCTTGACTTTGACTTGTATTGTTTTTGATTTGTTGAGTAATAGAGGGATTGATTTGTAAATTTCTTGTACTAAAACATATTTTAATTAGAAAAATTAGTCTCTGGTGGAATGTATTTGATAATACTAATCTCCTGGTGCGTTATGAAATTAGATGATCATCAGATATGGGTACAAGGTAGTGGTTATGGAATTAATTGCGCACTAATTATATTTTCAGTAATTCATTTGTTTTGCTATTATTAATAGTTTAATAAGTACAAATATATAGTTGGTGGGTGTTGGATTGTTTCTTAAAGTAAAGTTGACGAGAGGCATGAATGATTAGAAAGTCAATGAGTTATTAATGAGTTAGGTGTATTTGGGTGTTGAACTCACGTAATTTGAGTTTTTTTGTTTAAAAATAAATATGAATTTAGTTTATGATCTTATATGGGTTCAAGACAAGTTGAGGGTCAACTATATTAATTTAGACGAAGTTTCCTTTGACATTATTTTTCCTTCCAGTAAATTTCATGTGTCACATTCGCATTTATACGTATTAATATGTATGTAAACATCCATCCATACGGCAAACAATTTGGCACGATGTATCAAAACCATAGCAGCTTCTCGCTATGTTAAAGGGTACGAAAAGCTCATACATTGTGAGTGGGACAAGTTTCAGTTTCTTGTCAGGAAGGAAAAATCAAAGACCATTAACACTTGCCCCACCAGCAAAATAGGATACACGATAACATGTATTACAAAACGACCACACCACCAAATCATGTGGTACAAAAATTTAAATCCTTATTTGAGGTTTCTCAAAGAGCTTGCGTAAGCCTTTGGGTTGCCACAAAGACACAAATGTTTTTTTTTTTTTTTGATATCTAGGTCATACAAGCTGTGACTCAACTAATTCCGGAAACTGGAAACAAAAACTGATTGCTTAATCATCTTCCAACACGAATGCAACCCAGAGAAAACTACATTATTACAGAACCACTGGACCAACACCATGTTGATAAAGACACAAATGTTTATCTTTTCCCGCAAAATAAATAGTAAGCCAAAGGCTTTCAACACCTTAATAAAATAAAAGTTAAATTCTAAGCCACAGCTTTTACAAGTTTTGAGAATTAGTTCTTGAAATTTGGCATGAGATTCATATATTAATATGGTATATTCATATATTAATAATATATGGTAGCTTGATAAAAAGTTGTTTTTTTTAATTGATCGTTTCATATATATCTACATACTTATTATCATATGTTTTAAGAAGTTTTTTTTAATGATTTTTAATAAAACTATACACTCGACGATTTATAAGAAAATTCATAAAGGTTGGATTACTTGTATGGTTTAATTATAAGGTTCAATATTCGACATGTTCCAATTCCATATATTGAACCAACTTGGTGACGACTGATGACGTTTGAGATTATATCCATCTTGATGTATATGATCAAGTTGCCTAATTAGATTGTAACTATACGTAACAGTCAACAAAGTGTAATGAAAACATATGTCTGTTACTATTGGGATTTTACATGGTATGACGAATACTCGCGTGGTCGTAAGTGTAATCTACAAAAATGCATTTTTTTGGAACATTAATTAAACATGTATATTATGCATTCAAGATATCATTATATGCAGAACATGTTCTATTCTCGGACAAACACTTTTCTTCGTTCTTTTAGCTGCCATACTTTGAAATTTACAACTGAAAACAGTAGAGGTCTGCTTTCTAGCCTGGCCCAATCAGACTGTTCTTTTGTATTGACATTTGTTTTGACGAAACGTAACTTCTACTTACGGGTTGAGTTATGCGTTTCGAATATGGGAACCTCTATACTATACAACATTTTACATTGTCTTTTTTTTTTAATGGGACTTTGTTCACCTATCATCCCTAAATAAACATTTAAATGAAGCGTCAGGTAATAGTAAAAACACACGTAACATATTTGGACTTGGATTCACACTACAAGAAAATATTGTAATTCTGACGCACATTCTGATGGAAAATGAGATCCTCGGAATATTCCGACGAATTTCCGAGAGAATTCCGAGAAAACCCAAAATTTGGGTTTCCTCGGAATTTCCTAGGAATATACCGATGAAATACCGAGGAAGTCATATTCCTCGGAAAACACCGACGAATATCCAAGGATATATTATAGCCGTTAGAGAGCCGTTGGGGATTTTAAAAATTCCGAGGAAATTCCGAGGAAAGAGCCGTTGCCGTCGGTATTCCGTCGGAATTTCTTCGGTACTGTCGGCAGCATTTCATCTATAAATACCCGCACCCCCCCCAATCTCTTCATTCACTCCATTTCTTCATCCTCTCACATACTATATTTACACACGAATTTGATTGAAAAAAACATGTATTCTTCAAATTATTATCGTTCTTGGATCGATCGACCTCATTTGGATCCGAACACGAGATTGCTTACGGAAGAATACCAACGAGGTATAAATGAATTCATGGGGTTAGTTCAACGACAACCGGAAGCAGAAACATGTATGTTAAGATGTCCTTGCTCTAATTGTAAAAATAGAAAGATTATTAAAGAGTGAGATGTTTGGACTCATCTATATTTGAATGGGTTTACACGAAGTTACAAAATTTGGTATCATCATGGAGAAACTGATTATGAATATGGTAGTACTAGCGAACTTCAGCCTGCGGTTAGGTTAGAAGAACCAATTAGAATGGATGTAGATTATGGTGTTTTTTTTTCAGCAAGAGTTCACCTGGAATCCCGATCACACGAACTTTATCCGTGACGCCTTCGTCCATAAAGTTATGGACAACTATGAGAAGCAGATCTACGAGTGGAAGCAGAAGTGACTTATCAACCATGTTTTTTTAATTTATTAAACAATTTTTTGAATTTATTAAACTATTTTTGGATTTATTAAACTTTTTTTTTTTATTAAAAGGTCCCGAAGTTAATCAACAGCACGGCCTGGGAGGAGTTGTGTGTGCATTGGGATAAGGAAGAGACGAAAGCTACCTCCGTGACCAACTCCGCCAACCGCAAGAGCGATCGTGGCGGGAAGGGCATGTACAAGCACAATTTGGGTGCCCGGACTATTGCCACTCTCGGGAATCGCTTGGTAAGTTCAATCTTTTTTTTTTAATTATTTAAGTATTTTTATTTTATTTTTATGCTTTTCTTCTAATTTCTAATGTTTGTTTAACTTTTGTTTTTTTCAAGGCGGATGAAAATGATGGCTAGCCGGTTGATGATTTCGTCCTAATGAAGACGACACATACCAACAAACACACCGGGGAGATTGATGATGGTGTTGTGAGGGATGTGCTCAGCCTGATCGAAACTCAGAAGGAAGACAAAGAGACCCATCTATCTCAGCTTCAAACCGACCTGGACGCCACTTCGACGGCTTCGACCAACTTGTCCCGGATTCGAATCAACGAAATCGTTGAATCGGTATGTTCTTTATAAAAAAGTTCAATTCATTTATTTCTTTATTTTCATTTTATCATCTTTTCTATTATTTAAATTTGTTTATTTTCTATTTCAGTCGGTTCCAAAGAAGAAGGGACGTTTGGTCGGTTTGGGTCGTCGAGCCCGGTCGGTTCCTCCTTCTGCACCACAGCCCTATGTTGATCCAGAAGTGCTTATGGACCAGTTGAAGGACAAAGATGACTGCATAGCTGCGTTGGAGCAAAAGATGGCGGATCAAGAAGCGGGATGGGAGGCAACGAGGAAGCAGAACGAGCAAATGATGGAGATGATGAAGAGGATGTACCCGAACGAGCAGTTCCCGTAGTTTCTTTCTTTTTTTTTTTCAAAAACTCTGTATGTTTTATTTTGGTATGTACAACTTTAAATATTATCTAATATGTTTTCTATTTCAATTTTAATTTTATATTTTTGAATTTCAATTAAAAAAAATAAAATTTTAATTTAAAAAAAAAAATTATTTTTGGGAATATTCCGAGGAAGTGTATCCCTCGGGATATTCCGACGACAACTTCCTCGGAATATTCCGAGGGCATATCTCCTCGAAATATCCCGACGGATACACTTCCTCGGAATATTCCGACGGTAAAGGTTTCTCGGAATATTCCGACGGCCGAAGTTCGTCGGAATATTCCGATACTCTTTTCTCTCGGAATGTTTCCGAGGACCGTTCTCAGAAACATCCGAGGAGATACCGACAAATAGTCATAGGAAATGTTTCTTCGGAATGTCCTCGGAATCTTTAATTCTCGGTATTCCATCGGAATTTTCCGACGAAATTCCGAGGAAATTTTACTTTCCGACGAGAAATTTTCGACAACCATTCTCGTCGGTATGTCCTCGGAATACCGTTATTCCGAGGACATACCGACGATATTTGTCATCGGAATACCGGTGTTTTCTTGTAGTGTCAACTTATATCTACTGTCCGCTCGTTAACCTAGCTAGATAATCACTTTGATTATTCTGCCAAACAAGAGGTGAAGAATATTCATCCTTGTTATACATGTCTCTGCACGGCAATATGTCACATAGTTGAAAGCCAAACCGAAGTCATACATAAAAGATGATTCAACTATATATCTTAGTCAATACCTAACAGATGGATTAAACTAAATATAATCTCGTGGAAAACAAAATACATAACTAATTTTTTTTTTTGTGCAACACATAACTAAATATAATCTCAATTCTAGTGGCTAGCTAGGCCAGTCAGTATATATATATATCAGAATAAACAAATTAGCTACAAATAAAGTTTTGTACGTACCAGGTACGTCAACTACATTACTACTGACTCACACACTAAAATCCCTGTTCGGGAACGCGCTAGGCGCTAGTCGAACGGTTGGGTTGGGCCTAGCGCCTAAAGAAAAAATTGAGGATTAATCGGAAATTATGCGGGGCGGAATTTTTAGATTATGCAATGATGGAGATGGAGTACTTGGGATCAGCAGAATTCTAAAACTACGGAACCAACTGCTTTCACACCGGGGGAAGACCATCCAGAGCAACTACTATGTTATAAAACATGTTAATCTTTAATTGTATATAACATTAATACATTTTCATGTTTAAGATTGTATAAAACACACAAATAGAATATATAAACTTAATATAGTATAATTTTCATCAAAATTATGAATATAAATGATATTTATAAAATTTTAGATCAAATAAATAAATAAAAATATTACTAAACATAAAATAAAAATAATAAAATAATAAAAAAAACAGATTAGGCGGTTAAGTTGTCATTTAGGCGGTCTAGACGAAGAAAATTGGATATCCGATTTTTTAAACCGATTTGACATAAATTAGGGTGGAAGAGTGACGCGTAGCACCCAAGCGGCCGGGCCTAGGCTGCTGATTTATAGAACAGAGACTAAAATCAACTATATTATTTCTGAACTTAGCTGCTTGACATCCTAAACATTTATGTATTTGAGAAGTACAAGTGAATTAATTTAGGCCTAACTCCTGCGTTACCAAAAAGTTGAACACGGTAAACTGCCATCAAAAGCATAAATTTAATTCAGAATCTAATTTTCAGGAAATCCTTGGCATCAAAAGCATAAATCTGAACACATTTCTAAGAAAATGTACATAATTGTGTTGACAGAAAAATTAAAAAAAAAAAAATTATTAAACTAAAAGGTTAGTATGTTATTATCATTTGAATTTGATTAATGTAGGCATTGTTTTCGCAAGTGATACTGTGTAACATTGTGCCTGGCTGTCTCATGCACTTTGGCAGTTTCCCGTGTCGAGAAAAAAACAAACTGTGGAAAACTGGTCCCAAGTTTGATGAGATTGAGCAGAGATTACCCTCCCTTGAAGCTGCGGTTAGGCCAATCCGAGCAGATAAAGAAGCTCTCGTGGCTGTTGGTGGCCACATTAACCGAGCCGTTTGACGCGCTGTCCATGGACTTGAGAAGTCTTTGTTATCAGACCCCAAGAACGACATCTCCTGTTATTTAGCTGTACTAAAGCGGTTAGAGGAAGCTTTGAGGTTCCTAGAGGAGAACTGTGGGTTTAGCTATTCAGTGGTTGGAAGATATCGTTGAGTATTTGGAAGATCACAGCGTTGCTGGATGACAAGAATCTTTCGAGTTTGAAGAAGTCTTTGAAAGGTCTCAGGGAGTTTGGGCTTGATGGTGGGCTTAGGGATGCTGCTTTAGACAAGCTTGAAAGCTAGTTCCGGAGGCTGTTGGAGGATAACAGTGTTCCACTCCCCCCATGGCGTCTCCATCATCATTAGGAGAACAAGCTTGCAAGTACGTGAGGTACTCAGTGGTGGCTTTGGAGAAGATTCTCAGCTCTCTTTACGTTCCTAAACCCATGAGATATGGAGGTTTCAGAGGAACACCGCCGAGTGAGAAACTCAAGAATGATGTTGACATTCGACGCGCTACTTCCGCTGTTGCCTGATTGAAGCCATGTGCTGTTCGCACCTCGATTGTTGTCTGAAAATGTGAGCAGATTGTGTATTTAGTCATTGATCAAGGGCCTCTTTAGTTCATTTATCTCATAAGATTTCATGTTCATAGGGACCAAGCGGGTTAAGATTATTCTATTTAATGTGATGACTAGAAGATCAGCAATGTTCTTGTTCTTAGTTGTTGTACTAGATTTGCGACTTTTATGAATTTTTTATACCAATAATGAACAGTTTATCTGTTCTCTCTTGGCCCTCTCTTATCTCTCAGCTTGCTTGTGTCCTCCATGTGAAGTTGATCATGTTTATGTATAGATGAAAGTCATTACACAAGTATATGTGTATACACACCTGAACCATATCTGTACACATTTCTCAGTGTCCTCCCCTATCATTTGGATTCTGCAACTTTAAACAACTCTCGCCATTTCTGCGGATCACTTCCCGGACCATCTCCCTGAAACCACAACCCATCAAAAAAACCAAACATGTTCAACGATCAAACTAAAGCTTTGGTTCTTTAGGACACCCCTTAAGACATGTTTCTTGATCAGACGCTTCAATGATTACCTTAACTGAATTGATCTCATAAGCTTTCCCTTGAGTGAATTCAATATCAAGTGCCTGTATGCAAGCTTCAGCCACCACAAGTCTGCTTACCTCTCCAACAAGTTTATCACCTGTTATAAGAAAACCTTAATGTAAAAACAAGCCTATCTCAAATTACTATAGTTCAGCATCCAAGAACCTCAAAAATTACCTTGACCAATGACAACAGCACGCCGTTCACCGGCTGTAGCTTTGAGCAAAGTATTGAGATCATAGGATGTGTATGGTCCATCAGTCAATCTACCGGGTCTGTTATCATGTGATACAGTAAATTAACAAACCATATGTTTACCATATGTTACCTCTCTTTTATACCAAACCTGATAATGGTGAATGGAAGACCAGACTCCCTAAGAAAATCTTCCCCCATCTTCTTGTACTTAAGAACCCCAAATAAGTTCATGATGCTGTCAAACAAAACCATACATGAAGTGATAATAGAGACGATCAGATAATGGAAGTTTCACACTACTATATAAGTCTCACCTCCAAGGAAGCTCATTAGGCTTGGTGACACCTACTGATGAAACCAGAACAACTCTCTCCACAGATGAGGGCAGTGCTGAAATGAGATTCCTCACACCTTCCCAATCTTTTTAGAACACAAAACATGACATGCAATGTAAGGGGAGACCCCCTTGTTTCATTCATTGTTAATCATCACAATACAAAAGATCATAAAGACTATGGAGAGAAAATGTTCTCACCTACTTTACCAGGTGTGTTGTCTCCACTCCACCTCTGTGAAGGGAAAGCTGTAGTCCCCGTGCAACAAATCACATGTGTCACACCCTACACAAACCCGTAACAATCTAAACATAAACAAAGAAAATGATGAGCAAATGAAAGAAGACGAGAGAACCTCGAACATGGATGGATCAAGATCCTCAGCATTCCTAGTATCCCCTTTGACTACCTGTAATGAATCTTCATCTTGTTTACCGAACAACTTGGTTGCTTTCTCAAGATCACGCAGTAATAGCCTCGACTTAATATTCCTCTTGAGCAATGAAGCTACCACTAGTTGCCCTGAGATTACCAAAACACCACCATAAAGAACCAATTGTAACAATAAAAATGAAAACTTTGAGAAATTCATCATTATCCCAATTTTCAAAAACTGAACAATTGAAGTAGATGGTTATGGTTGGTTCGTACCGACACCACCAGTTCCCCCCACGACAAGAACAAGCTTTGAAGAAGAGGCTAAAGGGGAAGAATCATCGACGGCTTCTTCTGCGAGAGCTTGAATTGGAGAGGATGATGGAGACGAAGATGCTTCATTTCTAACCAGGAAGGAAGAAGTAAGGCCATAAGAAGAAGATGATGATGATTGGAGTGGCAGAGAGGTAAAAAGAGGGATTCTTAGAGAGGGTTTTGGGTATGTCGTAGAGGGAACAGAGATAGGAGCAAAGCTGAGAATGGCAGCCATGAATGGTGTGAGCAAACGCGAGAGAGATAGAGAGAGACAAAGTATAATTACTGTCGGGATAAAGAGCCATTAGTTGTTAATTTAAAAAGACAACATAAATTTTGGTCAATGTAAAATAAATAAAAATAATAATACTATAATGTTTTAGGAAAAAATTGTTTCATATATAAAGAATTTTTTAAATATTTTATACATGTTTACAAATAATAATGATAAACTGTAAAATTTAAAGAATAATTTTATTTATTAAAAAAAATTGGCTTAAAATGTGAAAATATTTAATTATAAAATAATATCTTTATAATCAAAATTCAATACATTTTCTTAATATTTGTGAAAAACTAAAACATATACTATATATGTTCATAACAGATGTATGTTTATGTATTTTTACACATATTAGGAAAACATAATAAATTTTAACATTTAATGTATTATTTTTTGTATTTGCCAATTTTGCATAATTTTAAACCAATAGTATTTTAAAAAGTATATATTTTAAAAAATATATAATTTATCATTATTAACTAATAAAAATTACATTAAAAACTAAAACATGCATCTTTTTGAAATAAAATTTTATTTTAATAACATTATCTTTAAGAACAAAGGAGTATATCTTTTTGAAACTTTTAATCTAGATGGCCGAATAAGATTTGATGACTTAGAAAAATAAACATATATTATATGTGACATATATGTATGAATAACTATTGTCATTGTGAAAAACATATGAATACACAAAATAAATGCGATAACTCAAATCAAGCATTTTTTGACAGCACAATGCTCATCAATGGTGTAGGACAGGCACAAGTTGAAGAGGTTGTTTCTTCACAATGGTAAGATTACCAGCTTCTTCCATATCAATCTCTTCTTCACTAATCATCCCTTCAGGCAATGTCCAATCAAAAAAGTAAAGCAAACTCAACAGTCCTAGTTCCACAGGAGCAACAGCCATTGGCATTCCGGGACACATTCTTCTACCAGAACCAAACGGTAATAGCTCAAAGCTTTGTCCTTTGAAATCTACACAAGTTTTAGCAAACCGTTCAGGGATGAATGCTTCAGGGTCGGTCCACCGACCGGGGTCACGTCCGATGGTCCATACGTTAAGTAGGATTTGTGTTTTTGGAGGAATATCATATCCATTGATCTTGACATGGGACATTGTTTCCCTTGGTAGCAAAAGCGGAAGTGCTGGGTGTAATCTAAATGTTTCCTTGATTATGAGCTTCAAATAATCAACTTTGTCAATGTCTTCCTCAGTGATACTTTCCTTTTTGAGCCCTATGGTGTTTCGGATCTCTTCTTGTGCCTTCTCATCACTCTAGGGTTTTTAGCCAGCTCCGTCATTGCCCATATCATGGTTACAGCACCTGTATCTACCCCCGCTAGAAATATATCCTGACCAACCAACACACAAATCTATAAACACATGTATACAATTAAGCGATTGCATTTGTATGTTATTTTTGTGTTTTTGTTAACTTAAAGAGGGACGTTTTGAAAAAGAACATACTCCTTCTATTTGATGAAAAGTGTTATTTAAACATTTCACACCGATTACAAAATGAATAATATACCTATGTTTTTATTAATTACATATATTTATTAATAATATTTAAAATAAAATATTAATACAATTAATTCATTTTGTAATTAATATTAAGTTTTAAGTAAATATTAATTACATTGAAACTCTAAAACAATATTTTTATGTAACAAAGAAATGTTAAAATAACATTTATATGAAATATGTATCAATTTTCTTTGAAATAGGTTGGCAGAGTGTATAAACGCCTGATGCCCACATGAATTATACTACATGTATTTAATATCTTTATACATAAACCTAAGATCATACATACACAAACAAGTGATGAGGACCTAAATAGTTGTAGTGGAGTGATGTATAGTGGGAATGCTAGCAGTTTCAATGGAGAATTCCCAAGATGGTATTCCCAACATACAAGATGGTGTGAAAAATCTAGAATATGTAATTTTAAGAAAAAGAGAGAGTATGAAGCAAGATTTGAGGTTTTACCGTGATGACTCCCTTGATATTATCAATGCTGAGCTTGAAATAATCTTTGTCTCCTTGTTTGTCCATCATACCTAACAAGAGTGCAACAATATCCGCCTGAGAATCCATAGCTTTCTTTCCTGCTTGAGCTTCATGTTTCAAGTGATCATCAATTACATGCTGGTAAAAAGCATCAAGCTCTTCAAACACTTTGTTTATCCTATTGTGTCCTCCAAACAACCAATCTAGGAATCTCCCAAGTCCACCACAGGGGAACAGATCAGAGCAAGTGAAACCACCAAGAACTAACACTACCTCATTCAAAAGTTCTTCGAGTCTGCCTTTACCGATCAAGAAACCACTCCCGTTGAAGTTCTGTCCTAAGGCTACTCTACAAAAAAAAAAATTCACTTGGAAAAAAATTATTTAGGAATCTTTTTAATTATCTGAAAATGTAAACAGATTATGTGTTAGTTTATCTTGAATTTTGTTTCTAATAATTCACGGAATAAAAAATCCATTAAAGCTCTTCCTTTTTTTTAAAAAAAAATAGTCAATATACAGTATTAAAATTAAAATTGTAAGAAGGTAGTTTGTGTTAATTCCGTGTATATTTAATCAGTAATACAATAAGTAATCCAATTTGTTAAAAGCTTATCTGGTTTCACTGACAGAAATTCATTACAAAACTGAAAAAAAAAAAACAGCAATAGAGAAATGGATAAGGACCATAAGGTAACAGTTGTTGGTGTTATAACGACCACCGAACTCAACAGCATCGGATATAACGGAGACAGTAGCTCCGAAACGTTCGGGTATGGTCCGATAGCAAGCCAATCCATTCCCACCACGTCATCGTCAACGTGTCCGAACGTCAAATTCCTCTATATTTAGAGCATGTGCGCGTATACACAGAGAGACTCAAATACTCTCAGTCATCACGTATATATATATACGTATTCGTATTTTTCTATTCTTTTTTAAATAAAACAAACAGTTTCTTATACGGAAACTTGATATATACTTGTTTTATCTTTTGTTCTCATCTTCTCCGATCGGTGGATTCTCTTTTTTTCTCTCTGCTGATTAGTTTTAGCCTAGTGGAGCTCTTAACTTGCGTGCATCGTCAGTTGATTACAGCTGAGCCCCGTTGGTGGATAAGGCCTCTGCCATGTCAGCGCAGGAGAAGGCTGCACCGGCGGCTCTGTTCTTGACGGAGGAATCTAGCCGTGGTGGAAGGTTAAGGAGATGTGTTAAGTCTCCGCCGGAGAGTTCGTCATCGGTCGGGGTGACGGGAGAGAGCAGCGAAAGCGAGGAAGAAGAAGAAGAAGACGGCACCGTTTCGTCACAAGGAAGATGGCTTGATTCGTTCGGTTCCTCTCTGGAAGATTCTCTTCCGATTAAGTACGTCTCTTTAAAAGTATCATTTTTTTTTTTTTTTTTTTTTTAAAGAGATGATTAAATGATTCTTTGATCTTCGCCTGAATATATTCGATTCAAATCCAGTAAAAATATATATAAAAAGCCATTATGATAGCTAATACTCTGTTTGATCACTCTGTTTCATCATTTATCCCTGAACTACCGGTCTTGTCTTGATATTGTTATTTGCTCAAGCTTAATCATACAATTCAAACATTATGGATGTTGTTATTACATGGTCGGAGATGTAGTGTTGAATTTGTCTGATGGTTTAATTTTGTTTGAAGGAGAGGATTATCAAATCATTACATAGGGAAATCGAAATCATTTGGGAATCTATTGGAAGCGAGCAACAACGCCAAGGAACTGGAGAAAGTGGAGAGTCCATTGAACAAGAGAAGGAGATTGCTTATTGCTAACAAGCTAAGGAGAAGATCTTTATCGTCATCTTTCAGCTTCTACCCCAAGACTAATCTTAATTCCATGCCTTTACTTGCATTGCAAGAATCTGACGAAGATGATCACAAATGTAATAACGATGATGATGATGACAGTAGTGATGAGGAAATTAATAAGCTGCAAGATAAGAGGATGAAGATGACGAATAATAGAGATTTTATGGTTCAAACTCAGAGCTGTTTTTGCTTATCTAGTTTTCCAGATGATGATCGATAATTAAGATCCATTTCTATTACCCACTTGTGTTCTGTTTTTTTTTTTAATAGCGTGGAGGAAGTTACGTTGGCAATAAGTGATTTGATAGATTGATTAAAGAATATAACTAATGGTTTAGTCGTTTAGATGATCATACTTTTGTTGAACTTTAAACGATAGTGAGTTTGATTATTATTTGTATATTTGATTTGATCTCCACTAATTAAACAATATTATCATACTTATTGTCCGTAATCTTTGTGAATATCCTCCCATTATTTGACCCGAAAATATTATTTTTTAACAAAATTTGGTTAGGTCACATCAGGTTAGGTGAAATGTGAACCAAGGTCTAAAAGGATAAGGTTTTCTCTTTGTAATTTGACGAAACACGTTGCATTACATGAGCCATGTTGCTCCAACTACTTAAAAACTGATATTCATAAAAAAGATTCAAGATTCTCGGCATATTCTTTCATCATTTCTTCTGGCACCAATTGTTGAGTATGCTTTCACTTAAAGCTAGCTAAATTCATGATTTTAAAACATATAAACTGATTTTAGAATCATTCTCGTTCTAACTACCACTGGTCCTGCCTCTTTCTTCCCTTTTTGGCCAACAAAATCCTGCTTTTGTTTTCTTTTTTCATTGTACCTCTAAACACCTCTTATAGTAGGGGCTGTTAGTTTCACCATCTTTCATCTCCGTCCGGATGATTTATTTGTATGATCTATTCAGATGATTTATTCAGATTTTTGAGACTGTTTGTTTGTCCATCCAAGTGGTTCATCTAGATGAATCATCTAAATGAATTTTATGTTTGTTTCTTTATTTTCATTTCCATCCAAATGAGTTTAGTAAACAAATTGCCAAAATACCCTTGTTTTGATTTAATCATATGTTAAAATTTACTACAATAATAACTTCTAATAAACATTTAAATTGATAAACATGTATTTGAAAAAAAAAACATTAGAGTTTCAAACTAAAAGAATATTAATAATAAACCGACTATAACTTCGGTTTTGGCGGAAAATGAAAATTTTCGGTTATGACGGAAAACAAGATTTTTCGATTTTGACGAGAAAACGAGATTTTTCGATTTTGGCGGGAAAACGAAATTTTTTTTGTTTGGCGAGAAAACGAGATTTTTTTGTTTGGCGAGAAAATGCATTTTTGCGGTTTTAGCGGGAAAACGATTTTTTTTTTATTTTAGCGGGAAAACGCGTTTTTAGTTTTGGCGGAAAACACGTTTTTCGGTTTTGGCGGGAAAATACAATTTTTCGGTTTTGGCGAGAAAACACGTTTTGTGGTTTTGGCGGGAAAATACGTTTTTGCGGTTTTGGCGGGAAACGAGATTTTTGCGGTTTTGGCGGGAAAACACATTTTTCGGTTTTTGCCGGAAAACACTTTTTGCGTTTTTGGCGTGAAAACGCGTTTTTGTTGTTTTGGCATGAAAACTTTTGGATTTCGCGCAAAATGCGTTTTGGCGGGAAAATATGTTTTTGCGGTTTTTGTGGGAAAATGCGTTTTTTGGCAGAAAAACACGTTTTTGCGGTTTTCGCGGGAAAATGCGTTTTGGCGTGAAAACACGTTTTGCAGTTTTCACGAGAATATGCGTTTTGCAGTTTTGGCGGGAAATGCATTCTGATGAGAAAACGCATTTTTCGGTTTTGGCGGGAAAACACGTTCCGGCGGGAAAACACATTTTGTGGTTTTGGTGGGAAAACGTGTATTTGTGTTTTGGCGGAAAAATGCGTTTTGGGGTTTTGACGTGAAAACGCGTTTTTGTGATTTTGGCATGAAAACACGTTTTTGCGGGAAAACATGTTTTTGCAATTTTGTGCGGAAATCAATTTTTAGAGTTTTGGCGTGAAAATTTTGATTTTAGGTTTTCGCGAAAAAATGCGTTTTTGTGGTTTTGTCAGTTTTCGTGTGTGACAAAATGATATTATGTTTATGTTTGTAATTTGTGAATTACATCAAGGACATAATAGACTTTATATCAAATTGAATGAACTATCTCCATCCAAATGGTCCAAATTGGATCAGCTGAATGGACTTTAAAATTAAGCCTAAATTTTCGAAAGTCATCCGGATGATCCATCCAGATGAATTGCACTTTTAGTGTCTAAACGAACAAAACTCTCATCTCCATCCAGATGGCTCATTCGGATGGAGAAACGAAGTTACTTCAGGATATATTGCATATAAACAAAATGAATGAAGCGGATAAGTATTGAAGATGTTATACTAAATACATACACTTTAGACTTTGGGGATAACATGCTGAAAAATGGACTTCATAAATGTATACTAACTTAGACGTTATCATTCTTCCAAATAAAAAATTTCACAAGCAATAGAAAGGCATTCGGGTAGGTAATCAAGATTGTATATTTTCTTTTAATTTGTTCCTTATTTAAATATTTCTATCGACAATACTAAAATCATTTCTTTTACTTACAAGATTTATAAAATTGAACAAAAACCATGAAAATTCGAGACATAATCGATAAAGCATTTTATGAAAATCATTATAGTTTTAATCTCCCAAACAAACGACATTATAGAAAGAAAAGAGTATTACAAATAAAAACAAAATCTTGAGGTACTAATTAAAAGGAAAAAAAACACAGCCGTATGAGGAAGAATCCATCGGTACCATACCGGAAACTATAAACCGGTTTAAGGAATGATAACAGTTTGGTCTTTACATATACTTAAAACGCCTCCCTCGCTCAATATAGTAAACAGACTCGACCAACAAAAAGATTTGCTAAAAGAGAAACGAACGTTACCTTCTGCGCCACCATCCCAAGCCTGTAATAATCAATTGGTATGTACCCGGTTAAGGAGTGTGAATATTCAAATCCAAATAAAAATATAAGAAGAGGATAAGAGAAGGTTTAATAGCTGACCTCAGCTACTACCCTTTTGTTTGAGGGTGATTTTGTCCCCAAGACTTAGAGCAATCCCTTGCGTCTTGCTCCTTATCCTTATGTAGCCACTCAATGCTCCGTCAGTTTGTTTCTCGATACTCACGTTCACAAGAGCATCCTCACCAAACACACTCTTTGCATATAAGTTTGCTGCAAGGAAACCGCATTCCCCTTCTATTGCAGATCTGCAGATAGAGAAGCATCAAACAGTAAGAAGAGTTTCAGTCTACAGGAAGAAATAAGGATCTACACTTACGGAGCAGTGAGACACTTCATGTTTGTGGATTTGATAATGTGGTCGAGGAACTCTCTTTCGTTCTGAATCGTGGTGTTCACAGCAACCTGACATGAAGACCACAGCGGTAATGGTTAATACCCAACTCAAACAAATTAACAAAGCAGTGTAAAAGGTTTCGGTGAATTACCTTGTTTTCCCACTCAAACTCTGCCCACATGGTTCTGAAGGCAGCCTCTGAGCAAACAGCAGGGGAGATATAGTCCATGATGTCAATGTGTATGTCGTTGAGAACAACGACGTTTCGCTCCATTACATTTGATGTCTCATAGACGATGTTCCCGAATATGACTCCGGTTTCTGTGGACGAGACCTTGATGTTTGCTTTGATCTGCATGCTCGTTTCTGGTGCAAGACTATAGTTTTGAGGACGCTCAACAAGCTTGAGATCACCCATGGTTGCCAACTCTAAGCACATATTCTGAAGGGTTTCCTTGGTACGGTTGATAACGGTGACTTCGAGTGCGATGTCATAGTGATGGACTGTCACATATGCTTCAGCATAGACTGGATCACTGAATCCTGTGAGTTGAAGAATGCGGTTGAGTTTGTTCCCGTCGTTCTCGTCCTTGGTGAATTCTCCAGTTGCACGCTTTAGGTCATCTTGTACCTGGTCTTCTAACTCAAGTTGACTCATTCCCTGAAAGAAACGTATCATCAGTAATTTGATATACAGGCCGAACGAAAAATAACATACAACCAACCACTAACAACTCTTGTTGTCCATCTTTCAAGATGAGAAAATGAAAAACTGAACAGATTGCCAAGGAATTCATAGGAAAAGAAAATCAATGAAGGAAGCGATGATTTGGAAAGCAATACTGTTACCTTTCGGCTCTTTAGATGGAAGAAGTCAATGAGATCATCAGGTTGAGCATTAGTTGTTTGGGTCTTTGCCTTAAGCTCCGCCATCTCTGTTAGCTGCTTTTCAGAAATCATCTTGACAAAACTCTGGCGGCAGGATTCCAGCCATATCTTTTTCATCTCAGCATTCCTATGGCAAAGCAATTTTATGCACAAGACAATCCTCTCGTACGAATCATTATCAATAGGGTGTGGAGAGGCCGGAGATTGACCAAGTTGCAGCATAGAAACCATGATCAGCAAAGCCTGTGTGACTGTCTTGTTCACTTCAGTTTTAGATGGCTGAACCTCTTCCAGTCTAAGAACAAGTTTAGTCAGTGTGCAAGCAACCACTGCTCCTAGGAAAAAATCACCAGTTAGAAGCAGTGTTCTCAGATTTCCCGAAGTCACTGATCCTTGAACAACGGTTGGTGTTGAGAATGTGGTCTCAGAGGCCGCGCTTTGGGTAGCATAAGTACCATCAGCAAGAATCACAGGTTTTCTAGAGGACACCATGGCAGAGGAGGTTGGCTGAATCTTGTTTGATGTCTCAGTTGGCTGAGATTCCTCAGAAACAGAATAAAATGGTAACTCACCAAGGCATTGTTTAATGGTTGCAACGCCACTCTCAACTTCCGAAAGTGATAGGCAATACTCCCCAATAATCCAAAGTGCACAAGGGCAGACCTTTCCAGCTCTGATCTGATAGAATGTGTCCAACAACCTGGTTATGATTGAAACTCTTAACTTGGGATTTGTTTCAATTATCTCTCTAACAAAAGCAACTACGTCAAGGGCTGAAGCCACGTTGCTATCTCCCAGGAAATCCATAAGAAGATGGACCACTGTGCTTGCAACTTCAGGGAACTTAACTGCACAAGCATGAATTGCTTGAATAAGCATTTGTCTGTACTCTCCATTCTTCTCAAGCTCTCCACTCTGTGTCTTCACAACTTCTTTCTTCAACATCTGAACGACTTCATTAATATTATGATGAGTAATCAAATCAAGGGCAATGTCAAGTGTCTTCTTGCGAATATCAAGGTTCGGGCTTGAGAGTGCTCTGAGCACATCTATTATCAACTCAACCATGATATCTCTGTGCAATGACTTAAGCTCACTCAACCGATCGAGCAAAATAAGCTTCACATTATTGTCACTCTGAGAAAGAAGAAGCTGACAGTAGGTGTTGGCGGCAGCCCTAATAGCAGTAGGGGCAGATGAGAGAGAAACAAGCGTCCCAGCACATTCATAGATAACTGCGGAGGAAGTGGCACTTAACAGAGAAATAATAATCTTAATATACTTCCCCTTCTCTGCTGGTTTAGTCTTGCACACACTTCGAATCAACTCCAGCACCACCATCTGAAGCGATTCATTCCAGTCTGAAACCTTGTCAACATTGCTCAGAAGATAATTCACTGCTCGTTCTTCAGCACAGGTAAAGAGCATCAGAAACGCATTTCTCTTGGCAGACGGATCTTGTTCTGTTGACAGAGCTTTCTCGATCATTTCAGGTGCGTCCACGAAGAGCTGATCGCCATTTGGGAGCTTATATATCGACATGACGGCCAGAATCGCATTCCTACGAACAAATGGATGGCGGTGCTCCAGATTTTGCAACACTGACGGAGTCAAAGGCTCGACTATCTCAGTCTCCTTCAACCGGCAGAGAAACCTCAGCGTCACTCCACGAATGTACTCATTAGGATGCTGAAGGTTGTTCCGAAGATTCTGGCAAATCAAAATCATTTCAGGCAGCACCTTCCCCCTAGAATCCGTTTTCTCAATCAGCTCCAGGTACAGCAGCAGAAGCTTTTGGATCGTGTGGTCTTCTGAAGGCAGCACGTATCTTATAATAGTTATGAAAAGCTGCGGAATGGTTTCGCCATTCAGCAGAAGCATAACCGCCTTCTTCATGGCATCAACTTTTGCTTCAACATCATTGCCCTCGAGAGCTTCTTTAATCTCCTTGGCAACTGCTGGCGTCCCTTTGTCATAGTGCACAAGCAAGGTACAAGATTTGTCCATCTTTTCCGGTGCTGCACAAAAAGAGATAAGGAAAACTTATGAGCTCAAATGAAAGAAGTACCACTGTTACATGAGATAATAAAATGAACAGGAACCAAACATCAGACTTTCACATCGTCATAAAGATGTACAGGTCATATAGTAACAAACAAGATAAGCAAAATGTTGATATTTTCTTGCGGTTTAAAGTTTCCAGATACTGAGTATACAATACAATGAATAAAGAATCTCCGTATTTTGAAATTCAGTTTTTATTTAAAAATAAAACGGCTAAGATCGACATCAATGTTCTCCAATACATGGTTTATGAAGAGCCAACCATCACATCTCCAAATGAAAATTCAGTAATGTCCAATCAGGAAAAGATAGATACATAACATAAAATCCTCAGATCTAGCAATTAACATCACTTTGCTACAACTACGATCAAATCGATTTCAAACAATTAAAGAGCTTCGGATCAACAAATGTTCATCTTAGCTCCCCAGATTTGAAAAGCAGCAATCGGATCTACATAGTTCGCAGTCTCACACAGCAATGGAATCGCGTTCCTAACGGGATCGGATCTAGATCAAACAGAGGACGCCGCATAAAATCGAAACAGTGTAGATTTACACGATAGAATCGATCTCTAAAAGTATCTGAAACATGAGTAACAGAGAAACGAACCTCAAGGTACGAGATCCAGAGAGAGAGAGAGAGAGGAGGAGGAGATCCACGGACTTGCGAAAGCTTTGGATTCAAGAGTGATTTGGATCTCAGGGAAACAAGCACTCGCTGCACAGTGTGTGAGATACAAATGGTGGGTCGTTCGTCTTGTGTAAATCTGATCCTTTTTTTATTGTTTGTTTGAACGAATAACGGAGAGAACGAGTCAACCTTAAAGGCCCAAATATTTATTGATGAAAAGCCCAGTCCATACGTCTCTATTTTTTTTTCAAAGTAAGCCCAATATAAAGTGAGCGTAATAATGATTTGAATTTGGTTAAGGTGTTTAGGACATCCGATTAGACTTTTACCTGGTTAGAGCATCTCTAAGCTACTCCAATTTATATTTCAAATGGAGTTTTGAGTCAAATCTCTTTCAACCCTATTTTACCTTTCACTACATAATATATATTAAAAAGCTGATTTATTCAAAAAATAAATTAATAATATTTTTTTTTAATTATTTCTTCTTTTTTTTTTTACTTCAAAATGTAATAGGGTTAGAGTGAAACTCAAGTAAAACTTTACATTGAGATGTTCTTAGTAATACCGCGATTAGTCAACTAATTTCATATTCCTTCGTCTAAGAGTGTTTTCGATTATTAAAAAAAAGTAAGAACAATTGCAATCCAATGCGTACAAGCTTCATAATGTATTTTGATCATTGATGAATAAATTTGATTTTTAAAAAATTCAGGCTTCCTGAATTTTCGTCACGTTCTCTATAACACGGCATCCGCTTCATAAACATGCATCGTAAACATGTTGTAATTAAACTACTCGTTTCACAGATTCAAGCTTACTCAGTGATCAAAATATTTGCAATTCTGAAACTATTTCTAAAAAAAAATTCGTTATAGGAAGAAGCATTTTGGAAACGTTTTCACAAGCATAGTATTAGGGGAAATTGCCAAAAATACTATTTTCAAAGTACCAATTTTCATATTTACACTAACTACTTTTACTCTCATCTTTAACGAAGGGTAAAAGACATTTATAACCTTTTGATTACCTTTTACAAAAAAAACATATGGTTAACTAATCTAAACTTAAAATATCAACTTTAAACCCTAAATCATCAACTCTAAACCCTAAACCATGAAACATCAACTCTAAACCCTAAACCCTAAAACTTCAAATCTAAACCCTAAAACATCAACTCTAAACCCTAAACGTAAACCCTAAACCCTAAATCTAAACTTAAAACATCAACTTTAAACTCTAAATATCAACTCTAAACCCTAAACCATGAAACATCAACTCTAAACTCTAAACCCTGAAACATCAACTCTAAACCCTAAACCCTAAACCTTCAAATCAAAACCCTAAAACATCAACTCTAAACCCTAAACGTAAACCCTAAACCCTAAATCTTATATTTTTCTAAAATTCGAATCCTAAACCCTAAACCTTCAAATCTAAACTCTAAAACATCAACTCTAAACCCTAAACCCTAAATCTTCAAATCTAAACCCTAAACCCTAAATCTTCAAATCTAAACCATAAAACATCAACTCTATGGTTTTTGGGTTTAGGGTTTAGGATTTAAGGTTTAGGGTTTAGAGTTGAAGATTTAGGATTTAGAGTTGATGTTTTAGGGTTTAGGGTTAATTTTTAGGGTTTAGGATTTAGAGTTTACTTTTTAGGGTTTAGGATTTAGTGTTGATAGTTTAGGGTTTTGTGTTGATAGTTTAGGGTTTAGAGTTGAAGTTTAGGGTTTAGGGTTTAGAGTTGAAGTTTAGGGTTTAGGGTTTAGAGTTGATGTTTTAGGGTTTAGGGTTTAGAGTTGATGTTTTAGTGTTTAGAGTTGAAGGTTTAGGGTTTAGGGTTTAGAATTGATGTTTCGGGGTTTAGAGATTAGAGTTGATGTTTCAGGGTTTAGGGTTTATTTCAAAAAAAAATAGGGTTTAGGATTGATGGTTTAGGGTTTAGGGTTCGTATTTAAAAAAAAAATAGGGTTTAGGATTGATGGTTTAGGGTTTAGAGTTGAGTTTTAGTGTTTAGGGTTTGAATTTCGAAATAGTATAATTCAAAAAAAAATTAAAAAAATTATTTTTTATTTTTTTAAAATTTTTATTTTTTTAAATATTTATTTATTATATATATAAAGAACATGAGCATAAGAGTCTTTTGCCACTTAATGAAGAAGGTATTTTTGAAAATGTTTTTTTAGTGGTGGTATAAATGAAAAGTGGTAGCACTTTATGAAAGTGGTAAAGATATAATTTCTCCTAGTATTAGTATTGGGATTGGTAGCTATACACTAGTTGCTAATTTTGATCTCTAATTCCTTATGTTATTTATCTTTGTTTATCTATTTGTAACATTCTATAAGAAATAGTTTCCTCATAGATATAAAATGGTTTAATAGCTTTATACTCTATGATTTGTTTGAAAATAATCATTCCTACAAATAATCAATGTTCCACCGAAATGATTAGCACTTGTCATTAATTTGAACATTATTAACATAGCATGTGCTTAGATTCTTTCGGTGACATGTACATACAAACATGAAAATATAAAGAATAGTGTTTGTATATATATGATGGTGTACTATAGATCTAGAGTGTTACAATCAAATCTATCTCATCTTCCCAATGGAACTTAAAACTTTGGTATTCATCATCACCATCTCTATCACCGCTCCACTTCCATCGCTCTCTTCTCAAACCCCATCCAACAAAACAGCACCAACACTAAGTTCTTCTCAATACAAAAGCCTAACCCGCAACACCATTCAACAGCAGTTTCTCCGACCACACAACGCCTTACGAGCCAAGCTTTATCTCCCTCCTCTCAAATGGAGCAACAGTCTCGCCCGCTATGCCACCCGGTGGGCAAGAACCCGCCGTGGAGACTGCAACCTTATCCACTCCGGTGGACCTTATGGGGAGAATCTCTTTTGGGGAAGTGGAAAAGGGTGGACCCCAAAGGACGCGGTGGTTGCGTGGGCTTCGGAGAGGAAATTCTATGACCGGAGGACTTACCGATGTAAGGCGAATGGTGACTGCTTGCATTACACACAGCTTGTGTGGAAGAAGAGTTTGAGGATTGGATGTGCAACTGTGTTTTGCATGAGCGGTGACACTTTTATCATTTGTAATTATGATCCTCCGGGTAACATTGTCGGACAACCACCCTTTTGAATGTTGTGCACACCTCATTTAAAATTTTCTTTATGTTTTCTGAAAACATGTTGTAAATTTATCATATATGATATATCCATATCATAAATTTAAAATCAAAAGTTAAACCTTCACAACAATCATCTATGGCACAAGTAAACATTCTTTACACAAAAATAAATTCTGTGTTTATAGTAAAAAACTTATAATTTGTGTGTGTTTGTAATAAAAACTTATAAATTTATGCAAAAATTATCAATTCAGTAAAAAAAAAGAGGCAGATCTCTCAAATAGTTATTTTAAGTTTTTGTCACAAAATAACTCTCAAGGAAGAAAATGACTAAAGCCCCTTTTTTATTTTGAAATTTGTAATATTTATTTTTTATTTTTAAAAATTTGAAACTTTATTCCCTAAAACTCCACCCCTTAACTCTAATTCTAACTAAATCTAGTGTTATTGGGAGATTAGTTCTATTCAATTTTACTCATTAGATTCAATTTTCAAAATATCATATGTATCCATGTGATTTTCAAAATCCATGTGATAAAAAACTAAAAAACAAAATAGTTATACTTACCAAATATCTATTACACTTTAAATCCAAATTATATGTCCAAAACTATAATTCATTACATTTTATATACTTTTACATTTTTGGATATATAATTATTTTTATATTGTTTTATCATTTTGAATATATAATTATATTTATAAATATTAAAAAAATAAAACAGTTTCAAAAGAATTTTATAATTTAAAAAAAAAATTACAAAAAAAATTGAAAAAATTAAAAGAATATTAGGCAATCTAAAAAGTTTATGATCAAATTTCATAAGTCAATGTATATAAATTTTCACAATCCATGTAACTTTTTAAATCTATCAACTCTTAAAATTCACAAACTTTATACAAATTTATCTCTCAATAATCCCCCTATAAGTTTATGGAGAATATATGAGCGATTATTTACCGGTCAATAAATAAAACTACAACTTTTGTGGTTCAAATTTACATACATGATCTAAACCAAAATTCTCCAAAACAATATATAACGTATCCGGCTAATATATATAATATAATTTAATTAGTTGCGCTTTCAATCGAATGCTTCATATGTTTTACAGTTTTAAGTACTATATAAACTAAGGTCAGCAAAACATGTACCAAAAAGATTATGTTTGATCACAGTAATGTAAAATATTTTTTGTCGGTAAATGGTTGAGTCCATACTTTACGAAGAGCAGGAAGTAGAGACCATTTTATAGTTAGAACCAGGTGATGCAGAATAGCGTAATATTTAACTTTTTAATGTCCAAAAAGCCTATCTAATTACCACCATCCAAATAAAAAAATGAAAGTAAACTGATTCCGTTTTATTGATTTGTTTCATTTATAACTTTTAAGAAAAAAATTAGCAAGGATACTGGCATTTGCACAGTCTAGAGATGCCAATGCTCTCACAAAATCCAGATCCACCAAGATACTTTTGTGCACAGTTTTGATTGCATGCACTGCTGCACAAGCCAGTCCCACCGTAGCATTGTTTGTGATGTGGAGGAGTTGGTGATGGCGGTCCGCACGTGTAATAGCACGTGTGCCAAAGTGGATGAATCGATGATGCATTACTTGTGGGAGCTACGTCCCTTATATACACATCGTAATGATCAAGCAATCCCCACAATCTAGGGATTATACAATTGCTTGGGAAACACTGCAAATCACAGAATATACGACTACATTTACATCATGTCGTTTAAGGTAAATGAGTGATACGAGTATCTTGCTAATACTCCCCCTCAAGATGGCGCGTGAAGGTCTTGAACACCCATCTTGCAAAGTAGATATCTGAACTGTCGAGATCCAAGGGCTTTGGTAAGCAAGTCTGCAAGTTGTTCAGTAGTCTTGACATGCTGCGTGACAATTGTACCATCTTGGACTCCATCTCTAACAAAGTGACAATCAGCTTCAATATGTTTAGTTCGTTCATGAAAGACCGGGTTTGCGGCAATGTGAAGGGCTGCTTTGTTGTCGCAGAACAGTGACATTGGCGAGGATTGTGCAACACCAAGGCTTTCAAGTACCGCCTTTGTCCATATAAGTTCACAAAACGCAAGAGCCATGGACCGATATTCCGCCTCTGCCGATGATCGAGACACTGTCTTCTGTTTCTTTGTTTTCCAAGAAATCAGAGAATTACCCAGCATAACAATGTACCCCGAAAGGGATCGTCTTGTAAGCAGACATGCCGCCCAGTCTGAATCACAATATACAGAAAGCTTTAAATCATTCCTAGAACTTAACAATATTCCTTGACCCGGTGAGCCTTTCAAGTATCGCACTAGTCTAGTGGCTGCATCCCAGTGCTTCTGTCTTGGAGATTGAAGAAACTGTGCTAGGATATGAACACCATAGCTGAGTTCAGGACGAGTCACAGCGAGATAAACAAGTCGTCCTACCAACCTTCGATATTTTGCAGGATCAGAGAAATATGGACCATCCGCCCGAGCCAGATTGTGATTCTGTTCAATTGGTGTATCAGCTGGCTTCGCACCAAGCAAACCACATTCACTGACTATATCTAATGCATACTTTCGCTGAGACAAGTAGATGCCTTCGTTTGCTCTTGCGACTTCAATACCCAAAAAATACTTTAACACTCCTAAATCTTTCATATGAAAACATCGATGGAGATGGTCTTTAAATCGTGAGATGAGAGCAGAGTCATTACCACCAATTATCAAGTCGTCCACATAAACCAAAACATAGATTATCGAGGAGCCTTGAACCAATGTGAACAATGAATAATCAGCCTTATTCTGCTGAAATCCAAAACCAGTAAGTGCCGTAGACAATTTTGAGAACCAGCACCGTGGGGCTTGTCGTAATCCATAAAGAGATTTGTTCAACTTACAAACTTGGTTCGGTACTGTAGACTTAAAACCAGGAGGTAACTGCATATAAATCTCTTCTTCTAAGTCGCCGTGAAGAAAGGCATTATGAACGTCCATTTGGTAGAGTTCCCAACCCTTAGCCGCAGCAACACCAAGTAATATACGTATTGTTGTCATCTTAACTACTGGGGCAAATGTTTCTTTATAGTCAATACCTTCCTGTTGACGATTTCCAAGTACTACCAGGCGAGCTTTGTATCTCTCAATAGTCCCATCGGCGTTGAACTTGATTTTAAACACCCATTGACACCCAATAGCATGTTTCCCTGCGGGAAGTGTCATCACAGTCCAAGTATTTGTGTCTTCAAGTGCACCTACCTCACCTTTCACTGCCTCTCTCCAAACTCGTTTCTTGAAAGCTTCTTTGAAAGACCGCGGCTCTGTCTCTGATGTGATTGCTGCTGAGTAAGCCTGTTGAGCAGGAGAAAGACGATGACCAGATACATAATCGGTCAGAGGATATGTGCATGCACCTGAAAGTGTTGTCTCGCTACTCTTGGGTACATGATCCTGATCAGGCGCTTCTCTAGCAAGCGCAGCATATACTTTATATGGTTGTAAGAGAACAGACTGGGTTTTTGATCTTTTCCCACGACCAAGGTCCTCTGTAGGTGGCACTGAATCTGAATTAGAGGAAGCTGTTTCTTCTACTGGTAGGGCATCGCTTTCAGTAGCTGCTGGTTCGGGAGTCAGCTCTTGAGCTCCCCCTGTCGATGCCTCCCCAAGTGAGTCTTCCTCATCAAATATGGCAGGATGTAGCTCGTTATGAGGCTCTGGATCAGTGCTATCAGTCTGTTTCTTCAGTGCAAAGGGAAATATATTTTCATGAAAAACTACATCCCTTGATGCAAACGTCTTCTCTTCTTTCAAGTCATACATCAACCATGCTTTCTTTCCTACTGGATATCCAATGAACAAACATCGAACACTTCGCTCTTGAAATTTATCAGAGCCGCGAGAGATACGTTTAGCATAACATAGGGTTCCAAACGTCCTCAGGTGATCAAACGAAGGAGGCTTCCTGAACAGTATTTCATATGGAGTTTTGTTTGCCAAGATCTTACTAGGTGTTCGGTTTATCAGGTATGTGGCAGCCAAAACACTTTCTCCCCAGAAGCGAATTGGTAAGCTCGCTTGAAACAACAGTGCACGTGCGACATTAAGAATGTGACGGTGTTTGCGCTCGACACGGCCGTTCTGTTGTGGAGTCTCAACACATGAGGTTTGATGAGAAATTCCATGGTCAGCAAAGAATTGTTTGAGACAGATGAATTCAGACCCGTTATCACTCCGTATCATTCGAACACGTTTATGAAATTGTCTCTCCACGAAAGAGATAAACGTTTTTAAAGCAGTAGGTGCTTCTTTCTTTTCTAGCAATAAGAATGTCCATACTGCTCGTGAATGATCGTCGACGATAGTCAAAAAGTAACGAGCTCCACTCAAAGACTGCTCACGATACGGACCCCACAAATCGCAGTGTATCAAATCAAAAGAATCATCTGCTTTATTAATAGAATCAGGAAACTTATTGCGAGTTTGCTTAGACCGTACACAGACATCACAAACTTTTTCAGAGTCCTCTGAATTTCGAGAAAAAGAACCAACATGAGATAAAACAGAAAGCACAGCTGATGATGGATGACCTAAGCGACGATGCCACAACTCTCTCGTAGTCAAGCAGCGTGCACGACCAGAATGAGCTGCAACAACTCCTTTGTAATGATAAACACCATCTTGCTCTTTACCCGCACCAATCAAAGTCCTCGAATTGAAGTCCTGTACAACACAAAACTTCCTTGTAAACAGCACAAACCCAGCAATATCTTTTAACAACTGTCCGACTGAAATCAGAGTAATGGACAGATGAGGTGCATACAAAACTCTGCTCAGAATAAAACGTCCTCCTAAGTTCAGTTTTCCACAACGATTAGCCCATGTATGTTTTCCATTAGGAAGAGTAATTGGACATGGGTCAATGCTTACTAAATCAGTCAACAGATTAACATCACCCGTCATGTGATGTGACGCGCCGGAATCAATGATTATGTCATAACGACTATTAGGACCAAAGAGATAGAGTTTACCAGAGAGCTTCTCAGAAGCACTTTGCTTTTGATTGTTCAAGAGATTTGCGAGAGAGGCCCACTGATCTTGAGTGAAGTTGGGTATTCCAGAGGTTTGGGATTCGCCACCTCCAGAGCTTTCACTGACGAGAACATTATGTGCTCGAAATCCAGAGCCTCTTCCGCCACGTCCTCGGTTCTGATCCACTCCACGACCACGACCATTTCCTCTTCCACCCGTTGGTTTTGACTTGTCGGACCACCATTCAGGAAATCCGATCACTTGGAAGCACGAGGTTGAATCATGTCCCGTCTTTCCGCAGTGAGTACATGTGACTTGCGGTTTTGTGAAACGAGCTGCAGCAGCTTGAGGATGTACTGTCATCCCTGAGAGTCCAACAACAGGAATCTTTTCTTCATTGCTTCTCATTACGGAGAGATGACGTTCCTCCTGAATGACTTGAGAGTACACGGTTTCCAGGTTCAGATCCATCTGTCTACTAAGTAGATTAGACCGAGCCGTACCGAACCGTGTTGTGTCTAGTCCCATAAGGAACTGATGAACATGAATCTTCTCTCGGCTCTTCTCATACTTCAGCATTGATGCACAGTCAGCACTCTTGCAACAACACTGAAATCCTTTGTCTAGATCTGCTAGATCATCCCATAAGATCTTGATTCTCCCAAAATACACCTCGACCGAATCTCCATTCTGCTTACACGCTGCAATCTCAGCATGAAGCTGATGTATACGAGTATCATCGCTCACCGAGAAACGCCTTTGAAGGCTTCCCCACATTGCCTTTGCACTGTCAACAAGAGAAATCGATGGACGTAGCTTCGATTCAATACTGCTGTATATCCAGCCTATTATCATGGAGTTGACCATGTCCCACTTCTCTGCTTCATCAGAGTTGTCAGACGGTCGCTTCAAGGTTCCATCAACGAACCCAATCTTCCGTTTCGCACGAAGCGAGTTCAGCATTAGCTTCGCCCACCTTTCGTAGTTTGATCCATTCAACAGGATTGGTGTCAAGACCTGCCCCGTGTTGTCTGACGGATGGAGGTAATACGGAGACACCAATGAAGTTGCGTCGGCGGCTACAGTTGCAGTCATGCTGGCCATTTTTTTTTTTTTTTTTTTTTTTTTTTTTTTTTTATTTTTAAGATAAGCAATCAAAGAAAATGATTTAGATGGAAAAGGTTTGGCTCTGATACCATGCCAAAGTGGATGAATCGATGATGCATTACTTGTGGGAGCTACGTCCCTTATATACACATCGTAATGATCAAGCAATCCCCACAATCTAGGGATTATACAATTGCTTGGGAAACACTGCAAATCACAGAATATACGACTACATTTACATCATGTCGTTTAAGGTAAATGAGTGATACGAGTATCTTGCTAATAACGTGCATAGTTGGTTTCGACTGTCGCAACTTGCTTGGCCCGTTGGCCCGTGCTTAGCCTTGCATCTCTCATCACATTGTAGACAACTACCTAGAGGGTCTTGGCATGAGTTTGCCTTCACCTTATTAGCAACTGTAAAAAGTGTTCTTTAGTACATGGAAAATAAATCACTGATAGAAACATTTGCATCTATGACAATTACAAGAAAAGAAAACGTATTTAAAGACCAGAATGTACCGTAACCAAAAGTTAATTTTGAGATCATAATGCGGAAACGATACATTCAACATTGAATAAACATAAAAATTATAGACCAAATAGCATAAAAAGAACAAAAGGATGCAGCCAAATTACTGATAGTGTACTAAATTGGTAGAAGAATTTGGCTAAATGTAACTCAGTTTATCAAGCATGTGATCAAAACAATACTCTCTCCATCTCAGTTTAAAATAAATCATTGTATGAAATAAAAACAAAATAGTATTTTTTAAAACCTTTTGGACTATTTAGTTATCTTAAGATGGATGCATTGGAACATGTTACCGGAAAAGTTAGAAAGTCTCAAGTATACACCGCCTAATTATTTATTAATAATAATAACTAATAATTAAAAAAAAAATTACCGGAAGAAAGCATGACAAAGAAGATGATTACAACCACAAGTGAAAATGTATTCTTCATATTTTCTAGTTTTTTTTCTTTGATAATTGGTTGAGACAATTACTGGTATACCATTGGAACATCTAGCTGATATATATATATAGTGTAGTGCGCCAATAGCAAATTATATTTAATGATTTGTTTCCAAAAGAAATGGTCATTTCTGCTGAATGCTGAATATTGAATGATAACATCGTATTAATTTCTCAAAGTTCAAACATACATTTAAAGTCAAATGCCAAAATGAGCCATAAACATTTGTAGTCAAACTTCTAATGAGACATAAATGGATACTAACGGAATATAATGATATTTTCTATGATATTTTTTTGTAAAAACGAAAAATATTTGTAAAAATATCTTTGAACATAGTGGTAATCTGGACTTGGTGTGTATCCACATCAGTGTTGGTTCGATTTTCTCTTCAAACTAAATTATCATTACTTGGCCAGTTTCAGATTGGGTTTCGGCCCAAGTGATTTACATGGTGGACCGTAATAGATGATCCGTACATCCCCTGACATTAATCATAAAGTATTTCAAACTCGGATCAGACAACATGACACACTTTTGGCTAGTACACTATGTAACACTAAGTACGTTAGCCGACCGGATCAGCCATAAAACATATAAAAAGTATCTTTCAGCATACTGTTTTTAGACCAAATATATATTTTCAGCTTACCGTCTTACTTATTTTATAACAAACCCTTTAAATTATATGTAAAAGGAATATTGAATATTATTACTACTATTTTTATTTAATTACAATTTTTTTTTTTTGAGTTTTGATTATCCTTCATATGTGAAAATTATATTCGTGTTAATAGGCATGGACAATCGGATCCTCGAGTCAGGTTTATATTAGGTTCTTCCAGGTTTGAATTTTCCGGATCCTAGACATTTGGATCCAACTAGGTATTTAAAAAAAAATTGGTTTGATTTCGAGTTGGGTCTTCTCGGATAGACAATTTTTATACATGTAAAGAACCTCTATATTCAGATACATTCGATTTGGTTTTCAAGTCTTTTGGGTATTTTGAGTCTTTTCATGTTTTCAGGTGTTTTTATTAATTTTTAGGTCTTTTAGCTTTTTTGACTTTTTCATGTTTTCAGATCAGTTACTTTATAATTTTTAGGTTTCTTTTATAAATTCCGGGTATAATTTGGATAACTCGAGTCTATTTTACCATACTCCACTCGAACTTTTTGTAACCCGCAACTTAAATACCTGATATATCACAAATCCATAAGAATAAAAATCATTTTTTTGTAATAGATATTAGGGTAGGATTATTAAAATTGGAATCCACTATTACCCTATAGAATCTAGGGTTCAGTTCAGGTCGGATTCAAGACCCATGATCCTCCATATAAGATCCAGTAGGATAAAATGGCATTACATGTACCGACCCGAATCGGTTTTTGGGGTCGGTTCCAATTCGGATCTTCGGATTCAGATAAAATATACAAGACTATGGATTAATTTAAAAACTATTTTAAATAATTAATTATTACATTTCAAGTGTTTTTTGATGATGGCATGCGAAACCAGCAATGATAACATCACGTACTTGTCTCATGTCACCTAATCCCATAGCAGATTCGGCATAAAAGATATGTATCTCATTGTAGTTCTTATGTTCCTAAGCTTCAGTTGATTATAAACTTGAAAAAATATTATGAAAATTCATTATACACAACCTAAGACTTTATAACGCAAGATAAGAAAAACAACTCCCAAACACAATAACATAACTACCAAATGGTTAAAAGGACTAGAATCAACGAAAACAAAAGTTTAAAACATACACAAATCACAAATATCAAGCGCATTCATCCTTCAACAACATCGACTTGAGTTGGATCAGGTCTGTGTTATCCAACCGGATGTCCCTCTTATCATGAAGATTTTTTTAATAGATAAAGAATATTAAAGCGTTCAAAATGCATATAGAGGAAAAGATAATCATCTTTATCTAGTTTCATGAAATTTGTGGATTTGTTCTTCACTCTTCATTTTCGTTAGAAAATAATCCATGTTTCAAATAATTTGTTACTGCATATATATGCCAAATATTGTATATGCGCACATGAGATAGCTGGAATTAATATATCTTGCCCAATGTATTAATCACTTTTTCCTGCAAATTATTATATAATATAAGTATTCGTGATTTTCTTATCTCTAAGTATGAAAAATGATTTTTGATGTAAATATAATTAAGGAAAATATGAAGCTGCGTTACATACATTAGGATATGTATGATGGACTTAAAAAATTACGATGTACCTTGCATATCAGAATTTGGACAAAAGGCCACTGGGAAATCGTGGACGGTGTTTGCTCTCAGCCTCTCAGATCTCACCTCTGTCCAGTCTTTCATGGGAAAAAGCTCAATTTCACAAGCTAAGGTTATAATCCTCAAGATATATTGTATTGGTTCTTCGTTTCTTGTAATAATATGTTGTCAAAATATTACTATTTAATGTTAATAAAACATAATATTACAATGGATGAGAGCCGAATTGTCTCAGTTTTTCCCAGTGTTTTTAAAACCGGACCGGAAGCTGAACCGGAAATATGTTGGGTCACGGTTCAATATAGTTCGACCGGGTCAAACCTGGTTCAATAATATGGTTTAATATTTTTTTAGTATGTAAATATAAAAGTAATATTAGTAAACATGATGCATAGTTAAAATATAAATCAATTTTGAACATAAAATATTATAAATATAAATTAGTTTTTTTGTTTATATGGATGGTTTATAGATTTTTGATAGTTTTAGTGGTTTTTATTGGTTTAATAACTTTGAAATATAATCCGGCTATGTGGCCGGTTCATGGCCGAACCAATTACTAGACCAACCCGGCTATATAACCGGTTCATGGTCGAACCCGGTCCAACCATCGGGTCGGTCCGGTTTTCCTTATATTATAATGTTTGTCTCAGAAGTGAAACCAAATGTAGACCAAGTTTCGTGGTTCAAATTTACATACATGATTTATAAAACCTCCAAAACAATATATAAATATGTATCCGGCTAATATAATAGATTTTTGTTGCGCTTTCATTCTGTGGATTAAAAATTGTGGTCGGATTCGGAAATAATCCAAGTGTCTCAGTTGGATGGATGCGTGATGCTTGATGCTGCTTTACAGTTTACGTATATTTACATACTTATATATGTTTAAATTTCTTTTTTTTGTCTAAATGTTTAAATTTCTTGTCAACATATATTAAATATTAATACACGATAGTCTAGATGGCTACCACATAAAATTTGGCAAATGTTATCACTAGGATTTTTACCGGAGTTTTAATTTGTGTTACAGTTATCAGAAAATATGCTCCTCCACCAATTTTTTTCGTATAATATAAGAAGTGTTTCTTCTATTTAGTGATTTTTTGAATTTTAATAATTATTTCTGATGATAAGTATTTCACCATTCAATTTCAATTTCATAAATTATTTTCTCAACATTGGATATTTGGATCCACCATTTTTATTTTTGTCGCTGTCTAATTTAAAGAATTTGGTTGCTATACCACAAAGAGACAAAAAAACCTGATTTTCAAAAATAAAATATAAAGACTCAAGCATTTGTTTAAGAAAAAAATACTTTAAAACAGTAAATAAAGAAATACAAAGCCAAGGATAAAGGCTAGAGTCTAGAGAGGTTTGTTGCCATAATAAAGGGACAAACCCTAAATAAAATACATTATCCTTCAATCGTCGTGCATAATGCGTAATCAAATACTTAAATGATGTTTATCTTTTTCATCTTGTAACCAAACACTTGCTTTAATATTACTAGGGTAGGCCCGCCCTACGGGCGGGAAGTTAAAAGAAACTAATATTTAATTTATTCTCAGTTTGAAAGTAATTTTAAAATATTTTTATTATTTAGTTTTGTTATTTTTATTAAAAATCATATGTTTATCTAACTAACAAAAAATCATTTTTATTATGTCAATATTTTAGATTTTTAATACTAATAGTATTCAGAATTGTGGTTGATATTCAACAAATAAGTTTTTTCGGTTGTATATTGTTAATATATATTTTATATTTTACAATCTCTTTTAAATCTATTGTTTTAAATTATGCAAAATAAATTTAATCTATCGTTTTTATCAACTTAAAACATAACAGATTACTGTTTAAAGATTTACATATTTTTAAAATTATCAAATAAACCATATCAACATCCAAAATAATTAGGACATTTTTAAAAAAAATATTATTGTTTGGTTCTGAAGGTAAATGTTCTATTGAAGAGATCACGGTAAATGTATACGGTTTGGTGTATGAAACCGATCAAACCAAATGAGCCAAAAACACTGATTTAGTACTCCTTCCGTTCCTAAAAGATTCATGTTATAGTTTTTTCACATTTCTTAAGAAAACATTTAAAATTGTATTTTTCAATACATTGTTTTTCTTAATCAACTATTCCCAATAACTTTTAACCAATGAGATTTTATTAAACATAATTGTATTTTTTGAAAAGTACAATTTTTCGTTAATTAATGTTTTGAAAATGTAAAAAATGTATCTTTTTAAAACAAATTTTTTTCTTCTAAAAATGGATCTATAAGGAACAAAGGGAGTATAATATAGTGGTATATTTTATTATGTTAATAATAATATATTTTATACAATTTATTTTTATATGATCGACATGAATAATTTTGGTAAAAAATTCCTAGAGTTTTTTTTTAATTCAGTTTAAGCCAATTTCGTTTCCCATGGAACTATGTGAACGAATTTTTGTTATTTAATAATATGGATTGACAATTTCTTTATTTTTTTTTAAACTATTACTATTATATTTATGTGTTTGTAATGATTTTAGACTACTTTTTTACTGGTTGGTTTTTATTTTATCAGGCTGTGATTCGCATTAGTTGTCTTGATTTATTTGATTTTTTAAAATTTTCTTTGCTATATGCATATGGTAGTATAATATATTCTATGGATATCTTAAACCTCTGAAACATAGTAAATATTTGTCGGGACTCTGTATATAAAACCATAAATTTAACTAATGTTTTAGCGTTAATATGATGTTTTTCATAAAAGTAGAAAATGGAAAACTTGAAGAGAAGAGAGAGTCGAGGTTCTGAAAATATTATGATTAGTAATTTTGAAAACGATATCTTGCAAAGAATAAGAACACGGGGTTAACAACCCTAATCAGAAAGCGGCTTCATTCTGTGCGAAAATAACTAAAGGCCCAATACGTCAAAAGTCCAACCAAATTGCACAGGAGTTTGAATTAAAAATAAAGCCCAGAAAAAAAGAAATACATGAAGCCGTGAAAGAAGAATAGCCCAACCGAAGTGCATAGTCCTATTAATGAAACGCAGCGTACCGTCTTAAGGGGACACGTGTCAGCACAGTAGCTTCCGACTTTGTGACCTGGCGCTGACGTGTCACAACAGGAGGGAGGCAAACATTTTTATATATATATAGATTTTTTCTGATTAAATGGTGGTCAAATCTACACTTTGTTTTGAGTTCTCTACCACTACCTAGAGACGTCGCAATCTCTACCAACCGTCAGATATTCCGGTCCCATTTATAGACGGCCAAGATCTATCTACGTCTCCGTCATTTCAGATTCTTTTTCTTATACTAATAAATAATGAATAGTTGCTTTCAGGTCATAATGGAATAACAATAAATATATTTGATTTCCAAAAAAAAAAAGAAAGAAACTTAATAAAAGTTGAGAAAATATCGCCAACAAGAACAAACAAACGCTCTTCTACTTGTTTGTTTTTATCATTTTCTCATTTTCTCATTTCCAGAAAGAAGATAGGAAGCGAGAAATTGAAAGGCAATCATTCGAACAAGGTTAGCTTCTATCTTCTCTTTGGTTCTCTCTGGATAATCTATCATTTTTATATATTTTTTGGTCAATATTGACTTCTGTGTTTCTTCTGATGTATTGAAAACGAATCATGTTATTATTGTTCTTGAATCTCTTGTCTGGACCGGGTAATATATATTTAAAACAAATCTCTGTTGTGTATTACTTGTGAAAACACAAAACATGGAAGATATTAGCAGAGAAACGTCTAAAAAACTGATTTTTAGCTAAGATTTGTTTCTCTTTACGTTCAAGAAATTTGATTGTTTAGTTCAGGTTCATAACTAGTTTATTGTCTAGATAATTATATATTGACATGTGAAAAAAGAATCCTTTGGATGATCTAATGAAAGGTTTCATTTTCTAATGTTTTTTTTTGGCTAGGCGTTGATTAGGCCCTTTAGAAAAGATTATTGATTAGGCGCCCCTAAACCTATTTTCTGAATCCCAATTACAAGAGTGGTAGTTAGACTATCGTTTTCTTCAAATGATGCTTTTATGTCCGGTCGGAAAACTATTGCACTGCAGGTTTTAGCAGGTTAGTACTAATAGTTTTTGCTTCAAGAGTTTGCTCCTTTCATGCGTATAAACACTTTGTGATAAACTATAATTGTTACAGGTATTGCATCCATCCAAATAGTTCATGGACCGGTGGTCAGGCAAAAGAGCCATTGAGGGGCGACCTGACACAAAGAAGGGTTCTGGTGTTGTCCTGCGAGACAGATTTAACAACAGTATCTGCAGTGATGAGAAAAAATCTATGAAGTTCACTCGGTTCGTTGGCTCTTCATACAAGAAAGAGAAAGCAGTTTGGTCTTCAACTTCAAGCCGCTCTTCCCCAAATGGGAAGGAAGTCATTGGAACTTCCTCTAAGATTCCTGTCTCTATCTCTAGCTCCTCTTCTGTTAAAAATGAGAAACAACCTCAGATAGTTACGGACTCATCAGAGAGCAGCAAAGGTAGCGAAGACGAGGTAGAGACAGAGATCTCGGAAGAACCAAGAGTTCACAAGAAAGTTATGGAATCCTCAGACTTGCCATCAAGCTCAAGAGCCAAGAAAGGATTTAGGCAGAGATTTGGGTTGAGCAAGCAAGATTTTCGTCCTGGTCCTTCTAGCCAGTCAACAAACCGTGGATGCAGCCCGTTGCTAAGTGGTTTTGGATTGGAGAAAAGACTTGGTGGGAAGGTGGATACAATCAGTAAGAGAAGAGTTTATGGAGAAAGCAGCTCTAGCTCCTCAGCTAGAGGTAAAAAGATAGTATCAGAACTACCTTCCGAAGAGAGACGTCTTGTCTTTAACCCGAGAGGAGGTTCTGTCTCAGATACTAGACGAGCAAGGCATTGCATTCTGAATGATGCTTCAGTTGGGAGTCAGAGATCAGTAAATAGAGGTGACAGCCGCATTAGATTCTCAAACCGAGGGAGTGGTGGTAGAAATGGTTTATCCTCTATTACAACAAGAGAGATGTCTCAGAGTGAGACATCAAACAATCTCAGTTCTCCTGTCTCTTTGGAGCTCTTCTCTGGTTTCCCAGACTTTGGTTCTTTATCCAGTCAAGACAGTTTCCGCAATTACAATTTAGATGGGATCTCTGAGGTAACTATTACTTGTTACTCTACAACTTTATCAAATAGAGCTGAAGGCAATGCCCCTTAACATGATGTTTGTTTTGCAGATTTTGCCAGAACTTGATAGGATTGAACAAGATATTGAGCTTAATTACGAGGAACTGCTTATCATGGAGACAGGTTTACTTCTCGGTGGGCTAAGCTTCTATGACCAACACCGTGACATGAGGCTAGACATTGATAACATGTCCTATGAGGTTTTGTCTTTAATTCACATCTTCAAACCCGCCTGAGAAGTAGTATCTTTAATTACCTTTTTTGTCTATTTTCTTATGAATGAAATTATAGGAACTATTAGCTTTAGAAGAGAGAATTGGTACAGTAAGCACTGCTCTCACAGAAGAAGCCATATCAAAGAGCTTGAAAACAAGCATCTATCTGATGAAACCTTCAAGTGATCACAAGGAAGATGCGAAATGCAGCATCTGCCAGGTCTGTCTCTTCTTTTTAATACTTTGATGATTACAAGCGTTTCATTGATGGTGATCATGACAGTGAATGTAGAACTGATAGGGATGATTTCTTCACACTCTGATCTTTTTTGGTTTCCAGGAAGAGTATACAATAGGTGATGAAGTTGGAAGGCTACACTGTGAGCACGCATACCATTTGAAGTGTGTGCAAGAATGGTTGCGGATGAAGAGTTGGTGCCCAATCTGCAAAACCACTGCAGATACCTCCTCCTCTAAGTAACCACCGTCTTCTGCCTCTTGGTTCGTCATAGTATTTATTTCATCCAAAGCTTGTGAACAACAATGGAACCCGTCCTAAAAAGGGCCTCAGTATTTCCTTTGTGTACATACATATTCACACTGGCTTTGACTCTCTATTGCATGTGTTCTCGTCTAATGACACAACTCTCCTGTGTTTTTCTTCAGCTTATTGCATTCCAAAGATGTCATTTGAAGAACAAAGATTTCATCTTACATTCTTAGTCTCAGTAAATGTAAAAAGTGATGCCAATGTGTTTTCAAGAAATGAATCTGAACAATTCTAAGACTATATGTTACATACAAAGCAGTACTGCAGCTATTACATGATCGCTTGTACCTTCCTCCAGCCTGTATCTCTGCCAAAACTTTCTCCTGATTCCCTTACCGGCCTGTATGATTACACAGAGCTTGAAACTCGCTGGAGTGGCCAAGTTACCACCAAACTGCCCCAGTCTGCTGCTGCAGGGCATAGATGTGCACTCAGCCATCAGGTCCATCATGGGATGCATCGCTTTGGGACCAGAGCAGCTTACTCAGACTGTCAGACAATTTGTAGTATCCAACATACCAAACATTTTCCTTCTCGTTCCTCAGACGAACGCATCAAAAGTCTCTCCCGAAGCAATGGCCAGTGTTCCCCAAGTTGAGATGGATTAAGCTCCATTGCAGCTCTAAAATCAAGCAAAGACACCAGATGTTGTTCTTGCGTTGTGTCAGACGGTTGGTTGCTAGTTTGTATCTGCAAACCATGACGTTGGTTTCCATCCGTGGACCGAGCTCCAGACAAATCAACGCATGACTTAATCAGTTTCTTCAGGTACACGTCCAACATGCTATTTAACATACTAGAACACTCAGGTGAAACACCCCCAAGACCATGTGCTACTGCAATACTCTCCATCCGCTTTCTCAGCATCTCTGCGTCTGACGACAACCCACCACTGCCGTAGCAGCTAATGAAGTCAGACCTGTTCGAAACTGGAACTGCTCTGCGGGCCCCACCTAGAGGTGCAGCAACTACAGTGCTCGTGGAAAGAGTCAATATTCTAACTGGAGCTGCGACGACCTTACCTCTTTCGTCAGCATACTGACTTGATGATCTATGATAAGCAAAGGGACCAGAGTCCCCCTTCTCCATGTTTCTATTACCGCATTTGTCATCTCTACAATGCAACAACAGACTCTCAACCTTGCCGTTTGGCACAAGTGGACTAGGCCTGTCTCTTAACGCCACCTTGGCTGACCAAACATGATCATTCGTATTATGGTTAGGTGGTGGGGATTTAGCAAGGGATGCATTTCTCAAGATGGAGTGAATCAACTTGTTGTGCAGAGGAAGATTCTCCCTCCCTAAAAGACGGTGGCATGACTTATCAAACTCGCTCTTGGTAACCTTCTGACTCAGAAACCTACCCAAGTAATAAAAATACCTTGTACATCTCTCAGCCCCAACCTTGTTCACAATATGCAATTTCAGGTCAGTCCTGTGATCTTCTTCATGACCTTGCATACTTATCTTTCTCCTTCTTCTAAACTCTAAAACTTATCGAATCAAAATTCAAGAAACAAAACCTAGACAAAACTGATCATATCTCTAAATGAACCGTATCGAACCGGACAAAATTTAAATTGGTTCGTTTTCGAGATTTTAAGTGGTTGGGTTTGGTTTATATATTATTATATCACAACAACCTAACACACTCGCTCCCTCCGCCGCCGTCGAAGAAAAAGAAGAAGAAAGCTTTCGGACTTTGGAACAACTAACTGAATATGTGTCTAAAGCTTGGCCGTGATTCATGAGTTGTGAATCTTTCTCCTAATTTTAGTCTTGAGAGTTTGAGGTATTTTCTCTGTATTTATCAAAGAGTTCATAAAGGTGTAATCTTTATTCTTAAATTTTAAGTAGAGCTTGAAACAAACATCGCTGCTGCTGCTTTTCAAATATACACATAAAGCATCCACATTGGTCTTGGTGGTTTGAGTTAACACCACTCAGGAGAGATGTGTCTATAGATGCAAAAGCAAAGTTAGCATGACATATCAAGCCCAAGTTATAAGTTTCAAAACTTGGGTCTATTAATCATTGCTATATGTTCACCCTCACTTAGTTTCTCACTCTCTCTCTTTATTTGATTCTTCTGATAAAACTGGTTAGTTTAGTTCAAACAACTTAGCATCGTTCTCATCTCTAATCTGTTAAATCCTGCAGGTTCCTTGAGAGCTTGCAAGTTGAGTATTGTTCAAGTTGCAATGCGAGATAACCAGTACGATCTACTAATCTTAATATATATTTTTTCACTACAAAATCACCTTTGTATATGTTCATGTTACTGACTGCTATTGTGTGAGTTCATGAAAAATCAAATATGATTTTGTTAGTGAAAAATGCAATGCATTACTGCATATACGTTAGTTAAGATATGAAAAAAGTAAGATATATCATCATGAAACAGAGCCAAACCGAAAAGGAATCATAGGATCTCTCTATAAGAATTGCAGACGTCGTGAAGTTTTCGTATGTATGCCCCGTAGCTTTCTTGTAAGTACACCATTTAGCAATCCAAAGGTAGGAGAAGAAATTCAAGAAACTCAAAAACAGCCAATAACCAATAGTAGTAGTAATCAAGATGACCTCTGGTCAGGTTATCAGCTATCCACCCTGGTCTTCCACCAGTAGTCGTCACTTTTGTAACAACCGTCGCCAGCAATGTGCTTAGATAGTTCCCTAATGCCACCGTCGTCAGCGACAATGCCGAGCAAAGACTCCTCATAGCATCAGGTGCTTCAGGGACTTTTCACTTTGAATTTTCTGAAATGAAGCAAACAATGACTTGAAGCATTCTTGTGATGGGACTTCCTCCTGGTTTCTGAAGCCTGTAGAAGTTGCTTCCCGCGAAGAACAAGAGGGCAGCCACGGCCAAATCCCAACCAACATGGCAACATTCATCTGAATCCAAACGAGAACAGGGGAAGCGATCATTGCACCAACGTTGATCACAAAGTAGAACCAGTTGGAGAAAGATCTCTTAGACTCTTTCTCTTCTTCGTCTTTTCCTAAAACTTCTATCTTAATCATTTTATTAGCTAAAGTTTACAAATAATTACTACACAAGAGACTTTATCAAACATTAAGCACACGAGAAGTGTTAATACGACATAATTTGAATTACATAACAGATATCAAGACGGAGTATCAGAAATAATCAAATTGATTTTAATTTGTTAAGCTTGTTTTGAAAATTTAATGCATACACATTAGCTCGGAAGAATAAAAATGACAAATAAATTGTTTTTGTAATTTAATGCATTTACAGAGAGTTATGCTCAACAAAAGTCAAGGGAAGAGTATATATAAGTATAACATTATGTTTTTTTTTTTTTTCCCAAATTGATATTCGTTCATACGCCAAAAGACCAAAATTCATACAAACGTTGACGGCAAAACGAAATAGCCCCAACACTGAAAACCCATAGAAAACAGTAACTAAATCCCACACAGGGGCGATTTAAACCCACACCGGGGTGACTTAAACCCACATCGGGATGACTTAAACCCACATAGGAGTGACTTAAAAAAAACATAAAACATAATAACCAAACCAACACTAGCACTATAAATGGATAATCATCACAAGAGCTACAACAACACACCAAGCAGTATTTAGAAAAGAGTAAACGCCAATGATAGGGAGTTACCGCTGCTGCCACTGGCTCGCCACCCGGTAACCTCCACTTCTCATACAACCACACTTATCGCTGCTGCCTCGCCCGCCAAACAATAAGACTAACCCGGAGACTTCATAACTCGACAAAGGGAACTCGCAACTCGGTCCACACACCTTGGATACATACACGACAAACAACTAAAGAAAGAAACTCACCCAAACACCATGAAACTGAAGCCTTGCCTACAGAACTTCTCCATGAACACTCACGGGAGAAGTCACAAACAGCAAGCAACCACTGAACATATTACCCTTACCAAAAAGACTGCTAAGTCACAACCATGAAAACGCTCTCCCTTGCCCTATCAAGCTCACACCAACTTGTCGGTACACCAAACACTCAAACAACCGGCAAAACTAGTCCTATCCGTAGAAGAACCAGACACTCACCAACGATGAAAATTCAGAGTACCAAAACATATCGAAGATGGATCTTTTTAGAATCAGGAAGCAAAGAGAAAACTAGATCGGGAAGAGAAGGTAGCTTCCGACGTCGGAAAAACCAACGCCGGAGCAGAACACAAAGACCACCTACTGTAACTTTTGAGAGAAAAAAGACGGAGGAGAGATATGTTTTTATCTTTTTTTTTTAAGTTTTGGTATAACATTTTGTTTTCTCTATGGAAAACAAAAAAGAATTTTCTTCATTCAACAAATAACAGAAAAATCCCGAGTGACTTTGTTAAGAGTCGTTAAACTTTAGCTTTCAGCAGTGGTAGATCTAGAGAGAAATGACTAGATGCTCTATGCACCTACTGTTTTTTTCTTACGTCTTACATTTTTATAATGTAAAGTTACATGAATTAGTTAGATAATTGTGAGAAAAAAAAAAATCTTAAGTGCATCTAGTAATCGATCTTCTTTAGTTTATGTATCAATTGTAATATACCTCTACATTTGCCCCTGCCTGTCACTCTGTGACTTAGAAGACGATATATATATAATTTTGTTTATGATATAGGAGTATAATTTATTCTAATCGATGGATAATGAGGTTTTTACCATTTTGTTTCTTGTTTACTAAAAGTATTTTTGGTCTTAAATATTGTCAAGTGGTTCATATGTCGAGTCCATATAGACATAATTGATTTAACTATTTATAAAAATCAGTTTCCCCAATAATTACTTCATCATTTGAATGGAATCAACAGCCGAAATATCTGTCATATTAAGCTAGCAAATTCATATCCAAAAATTTAGCCCAAAGATAAGATCATTGGAAAGAAAAAAACCCCGTCGCACTCAAATACAGGTTGACTACTTTTTAATTCCGTACCAAACGAATTAGTTCGGTTATTGCTTCCAAACAAATATAATCATTTCTGTTAGATGTTATCCTCCAATATGATTTCTTGAAAGCTATTTCTCAACCATTTTCATACTAGGTTTTAGACAAAGTCAAGGTTCAAAATTCGATCGAATGGACTAAAAATGACTACAACCAATGATTAGTAATAACAAAATTAATATCTAGAACAAAGAAAACAAAAGGAATGATCTATCTTTATGAATTATTTGGAAGACACCGAGATCATTCAAAGAAGTTTTCATCACTAAGAAATCATTAATATATCATGAACGTTGAATACAAAGGCGGATATGAAGCAAACATTTATCTTTGTTTATATGGATTAAGAGTTGCCATTACAGAACTTTCATAGAGTATGTTTAAGTTTTTTTGGGGTGTAATTCACCTCTTTACCGGGAACCAAGCATTGTAAATAATCTCTCCCAGCGTGAATTGAATTCATGTAGCAGTAGTTACAAAAGTGTTGTTTGACATGAGCACTGAGGATTTCTTAACCGAGCCTTGTAGGCATATACTTTTGAATCCGATTAATGCGAAAGAGCGGGAATGCAAACGACTTAAGGTTAACATAGATGACGCCCCGGTCGCAAAGTACTATAGGTGCCCGAATTTGGAAGCTTCTGATTCATGCTCTAGGGCATATAGTAACTCCTGCTCCTTAAAATGCATTTGTGGCAAGTTTATGGAAAAGGAGATAAACACAATGGAAGGTTGTCCTAAAGAAATATTTGGCAGCGGGAAGAAGACTTTCAAGAACTTAGCTGAAGCCAAAACCCCTAGAGAACAGAGTATCAGCATATACTATTCTAGCTCACACCTCCAAGAACCTGGAGTAACAGGATATATTACCAAACCCTAGCTCAAAAATTACCAAATCAAACACGAACTTCAGAGGAAACTGCATCAGAGCAGAGCATTTATCTTTCAAAACCCACTTTGAGAATTTTACCGCTGGAGGCAAATCGAGAGATCAGTGAAGGTTTGAGAACAGAGCGACGGATTCGAATTGCCTTTAAAAGGATGAATTTCGAATTGGAGATGGAGGAGGAAGCGGGCGCAATGAGAGAAGCGGGACCCAGAGAGAATTCAGACAAATGACAAAAAAAAAAAACCGAACAAAAGAAGTAACTTTCTTCCGACCAAAAACCAATGATCTCTCTGTCTCTCTTTTAAGACTCCTCTGCTTTGCTTCGATTAAATCTTTGTATGCCTTTAGATTTGAATGTCCGAAGGCTTTGATCGCTGCTTATTGCGTTTTATTCTTCTTCTTCAGTTCTTCTTCCTTTTTGTATCCTCTGTTTTTTTTTTGGTCTTCTGTTATTTCCTTTCTCTGCTGCGTCTTGATAAAGTTTTGCTTATTGAGATTTTGCTCGACTGCTTTTAGAATCAACATTATTGGTATGGCTCATATGGATAGACACCAAGCTTCTCACAAAGTCGCCAAGGTTTTTTAATCTACTTTTCCTACTATATAACATAGCTAGAAATATCAAAATATTTATATATGTAACTAAAGCTTTTCGATCTCTGATCTCTCGCAAACTGAATAGAACCTACCTACACAAATTGTTCTTTGTAGCAATAGTATCTACTTTCGAGTCAAATTCCGTATTGTAAGTTTTTGTTTATGATTGCTCGGTTTAGTTTTTATCTACTTGGTGCAGTAGTACTCGTTGGATTGCTATACTATTCTCATCATGGCTAGGTAGATTAAAAAAATAAGATCTGCAAAATTTTAGAGCCATCTCTCTGACTTATAATTCACTTTTTAAGTTAATTGGTAAAAATATAATAAAATGGAGACAGAGGTCGCATGTTGGATGCATACGGGACAGAGGCAAGCAGCTAAAACGAGGAGAGCTTATCTTTGATAGTATAGGAAGTGATTCGGTTTTGGTTTCACTTTTTTCTTTGGTTTCATTTTTTGTTTACTGAGAGGTTTTATAAATAAAATATTAAGACTGTTATGATATTATAATGTAGAGTTTTGTGGAATATGTGTAGATGTTAGGCGAGATTAAATAGGTCTAAAATATGTTCAAAAAAACATTAATTGAATAATTACAATACGTAGAAAAATGCAGTGACGCACTTATAATATTGGAAAAAACTAAGGAGATGTCAAAAAATAATAAGATATAAATATTGTCTAATTTTATAGTTTTATCAAATAATTCAATGTTTATTTATTTTTAAAATGTTGACTTTATTCATTATATATATACCAAAACTAAATTAATATAAATTTATAATAACATTTAATTGATAACTTCAAAATTAATTTTTCAAATTATGTAATGTTCTTATAAAACTAAATATATTTTAAAATTTAAAATAAAATATATTAACACTGTTATTATATTTTAAGACAACATTTTTAGGCGATATTAAATCGTTTTAGTTGTTTTTATCATTGTAAATTATAGCTTTAACTATTATCTTATAAAAATTCCCACCTAGGTTTATATACTCTATTTCAACAGTTTCTGCAAAATTCATTATATGTTGATTCTATCAACATATAATGAGAATGTCTCTAAAATATTTACACCACAATAGTGTTGAATTTTGTAACAAACTTTCTTCTATGCTGTTTAAATAGAATTGATATCTCTATCAATCAGCAGTTTTATTTGAAATTATATTTACATACGAAGGGAGTAAGAATGTATAAATATGAATATATTATAGCAATCATACACAGTAGTCTATAATATTCAAAATAGAATTGTATCTGTTGAAGTTTTAATCTTTCATATTTAGTTTTTATTGTTTTAACACGTTTTATTTTTTATACATATATACTTAAACTAAACCTAAAGAATATATTCTATGAGGTATTTTCCATACTAAAAACCAATCTGTAGATACCATATAGAATTTTCGAAAACCTGCAAAAAAAATTGACATTAAGCATCCGTCGTGATTTATCTCATCTGAGCGTGATCTTTATTAGTGTATGTATCAAAACATGGGGAAAAGAAGGATGATTTCACCAGAAAACAAAACTATGAATAACTAACACCTATATATGTTTTAGCAAAAAAAAAACCCCTATATATGTATGTATGCCTATGTTAACGCTTAAGCTAAACTAAACAAATAATAATGCCCATAGCAGCCCAAGGTTTTAGATATCACAGTTTGGAAATATGTAACAACTATGATATACGGAGAATCCCCCTCTATAAAAATTATGTATGTATATCATCAACCCATTCGTAAAGAGAAGACATTAATGCCTGAATGATTGCATTTCGGTTTAAAAAGCATGTTGATTGTTGACCCCTGATTAAGAGTCATTCTTCTTCTTCTCTAGCAATGGATCTGTTTGTGAGAGACACATTCTTAATTATCCCACTAAGCAAAACTTCTGGTCTCTAAAGTGTTCAAGTGGAACAAAAAAAAGTGATTAAATAGGTTTTTGGGGATGATGCAATTTATAAATCTGAATGTCTCGTATTTAATTTGTTTAAAAAAGAACTTTTGAACTTTCAGAAGATTTGGTAGTATTTTATTTCTAGAAATATTCTGTTTTCTAAAATTACGCATAAACTATTGCTATTATTTTGTTAACTTTCAAATTACAATTTCTATAATTAACCCGATTTTATATTTATTAAGCAAGTTCATTAGGAAATTCATCATTTATTAAATCAAATGTATATTTGCGAAGGAATATATTCTGTTGTCGACTGTACACATAAAAATAGTGGTTTGAAAAGATTCTACAGAATAATGAGATTGTTAATATAAAGATTTCTTGAAAAATATAAAGCATTTAATTAAAATCATAGGTTTTAAATATTCCAGTGCACTGGGCATGTAAATATTGTTGAAACATAAGGACACTTAAAAAAGGTATTCTGTTTTAATATAATAAACTAGATTTTGATCCGCGCTTTTAAAGCGCGAATTTATTTTCCTTGATTTTTTTTTAAAAATTTATAAATATTTAGTAAATGTCATATTTTCATATATTTGTGTTTAATTTTATAGAAGACTTAAACTTTTTATCTTTCTTTATCGTGTATGATTTTAAATGACTATTTATGTTTACAAGATTAAACTGAATTAAATTGGCATAACTCAAAAAAAATAATTTTAGGGGAAATTTTATGTTTACCACTTTCAAGGTACCACTTTTCATCTTTACCATCACTAAAGGGACATTTTCAAAAATACATTATTCATTAAGTGGCAAAAGACTCTTATACCTTTGTTATCTATATATATAATAAATCATTATTTAAATAATAATAATAATAATAATAATTTTTTTTTTTTGGGAAATTTTACTTTTACACTTTGTTGGATACCACTTTTCAACATTTTACCATCAGTCTAAAGACATTTTCAGAAATATCACTTTCATTAATAAGCAAAAGACAATAATACTCTTACTTTATCTTCTTCTCCACCATCGGTTTCTCTCCCTCTTCCCGAGTCACCGTCGAGTCATCGTCGTCTCTCTCTCACCTCGAGTTCTGTGTTCAAACTAATTGTTGTTATATTTGTAGCGGTTTTGAAACTGTTACCACAACAAGCCTTTAGTATTAAGATCATCCTAATGGTAAAGGGCTCTTACGAGTTTTTTTTAATATTTTTTATTTTGTCTGATAAAAAAAAAATTGAAAATGAACCAATCGCGGACCGCCATGTGTCACTGGTGTCCGCAAAAAGCGGCAAAATCCTTCTAAACTCGTCTTTTACTGAAGAGGTAGAAGAGGCAGCCCTAAAAATAATGGTGGGATACGTATGATTTTAAATTATTATTTTTTTGAAGGGCTCTAAGAGGCCCGTTGTTGATGCTGCTCTAAGGAATGAAAACCGTAACACAGAAAAAAAGGAAATAAAAGGAGCTAACTGAAGAATGGGCTTGGCTTTGGGCTTCATTATGATTGGTTACAGGAAAAGACTGACAAAACCTAGGGCAGTGTGTTTCTTTCTTTCCTTTCTCCTGCTGTCAAGTCAGATGGCCGCCTAGGTTTGATCATTTGTAACTGTAAGCTAAAGTGATTCTTAGTATTAGGATGGATTCCATGAGGGCTGATCTTATACGGGGTTTGGAAACTAGTCTCCCTACAACGTAAGTTGCACGAATGAATGAATCAGTCTTGTTGAATGGTTTAACTTGGTTGTTGTACTTTGTACGTGCATGTGAAGTTTTTATTTTTCTTTGTTGCAGTTTCGACAGAGAACATTTTTTTGCATTACTTGTTAGTGGGGACGTCGATGGAGCCGAGGAGTATCTGTCTGTTTTCACCACACAGGATTCAAATTATTACTCAAACCTCATGTTCTACTTTGTTAAGAGGCAGAGATTCTTCAAGTTTCTTGTCGAGTAAACCTCTGCTTTTTTTTTGCTTGCAAATCTTTGTTTTATTATTTTTTTTTTGTTGTGACTTTTTTTTGTTTTCTTTTTTTTTTCCTTTTGATCGTAGAGGTGAGAACATAAAAGCAGGATTTCTGCTGATCTTTTCCCGACCTTATGGGATGATGGAAATGCCAATACCAGAAACGGACGAGTTTATCAGTCGTGATATCCAACGCATTGCACATGAAGGCCTTAAGGAGTAAAAATTCGCAAAACATAAATAACTGGATATATAATTGATTACTTTGTTTTAGATCACTAACAGTAGTAGTAGTAGCAGTGACTATATTCTTAAATTTTTTAACACTTTTTGAGTTTTTGCCAATGCTGCTGCAGATGGGAGGATGCTAGAGATAACGGTTACACTTTTGATATCCTTTCGGTTGCAAAGTCTTTCACGGATGAGATGTTTACGATGATGAATCAACTCATTCCCATGAACCCAGATCTGCACAAGAAAGAAGAAGGAGAAGACATATCTTCTCAAATGCACAAGTTACATTTACAAGACAACCATGGTATATAATCTTAAAACGATTTTGTTTCTTCTTATTTCATTTGCTCAAGTTAATTACCCACATATATATATATAATTTCTTCTCCATATGTATAGCAGCTGTAGCCTTTAACGGTGGAGAGATGAATAAGGACAACTGATTCAAGGACTCTCCCAAGTTGACCATATATATGGTTGCTCTACTGTATGTTCTGTGTGCTGTGAAATTAAATTGGCGTATTTGCTTATTATAACACATAAATAATTAAGGTTCTTTTGAATGAGAGTATTATGTCCATGAAAGGCACTTTTTTTGTATTAGTGAATCACACATGTGGGGGACAACATAAAATATTTTCAGGTTCCAAATTTAGTTACAGAAAGGCATTAGCCTTGTTTAGCCACCCCACCTGGTCTTTTAGGTTCCGAACATAGTCAAACTCGGGGTTGTTGCAAGTGGTTTCTTGTTGATAATTAATATCATAGGGGCAATGCAACACTAAATGAAAAGAAGGCTTCCAAATATCTTGTATTTGCTTTGAGCAAGCAAGAGTTTTGTCCTGGTCCTTCTAGCCAGTCAACAAACCGAGGATGCAGCCCTTTATTAAGTGGTTTTGGATTGGAGAAAAGACTTAGTGGGAAGGTGGATACAATCAGTAAGAGAAGAGTTTGCGGAGAAAGCAGCTCTAGCTCCTCAGCTAGAGGTAAAAAGATAGTATCAGAACTACCTTCTGAAGAGAGACGTCTTGCCTTTAACCCCCGAGGAGGTTCTGTTTCAGACACTAGACGGGCTAGGCATTGCATTCTGAATGATGCTTCAGTAGGGAGTCAGAGATCAGTAAATAGAGGTGATAGCCGCACTAGATTCTCAAACCGAGGGAGTGGAAGAAATGGTTTATCCTCTATTACAACAAGATAGATGTCTTAGACTGAAACATCAAACAATCTGAACTCTCCTGTCTCTTTGGAGCTCTTCTCTGGTTTCCCAGACTTTGGTTCTTTATCTAGTCAAGACAGTTTTCGCAATTACAATTTAGATGGGATCTCTGAGGTAACTATTGCTTGACATCTTGTCTGAGCATCATCAAATATAGCCTTAACACAATACTTTTTTTGCAGATTTTGCCAGAACTTGATAGGATTGAACAAGATATTGAGCCTAATTACGAGGAACTGCTTATCATGAAGACAGGTTTACTTCTCGGTGGGCTAAGCTTCTATGACCAACACCGTGACATGAGGCTAGACATTGATAACATGTGTTATGAGGTTTTGTCTTTAACTCACATCTTCAAACCCGCCTGAGAAGTAGTATCTTTAATTACCTTTTTTTGTCTATTTTCTTATGAATGAAATTATAGGAACTATTAGCTTTAGAAGAGAGAATTGGTACAGTAAGCACTGCTCTCACAGAAGAAGCCATATCAAAGAGCTTGAAAACAAGCATCTATCTGATGAAACCTTCAAGTGATCACAAGGAAGATGCGAAATGCAGCATCTGCCAGGTCTGTCTCTTTTTTTAATGCTTTGATGATTACAAGCGTTTCATTGATGGTGATCATGACAGTGAATATAGAACTGATATGAACTGATATGTGGATGATTTATTCATTCTTTGATATTTTTTTTTGTTTTCAGGAAGAGTATACAATAGGTGATGAAGTTGGAAGGCTACACTGTTAGCACACATACCATTTGAAGTGTGTGCAAGAGTGGTTGCGGATGAAGAGTTGGTGCCCAATCTGCAAAACCACTGCAGATACCTCCTCCCCCTCTAAGTAACCACCGTCTTCTTCTTTTTCTGCCTCCTGGTTCGTCATAGTATTTATTTCATCCAAAGCTTGTGAACAACAATGGAACCTGCCTAAAAATGGCCTCAGCATTTCCTTTGTGTACATACATATTCACACTGGCTTTTGTCTCTCTATTGCATGTGTTCTCTCCATCTCTTTTGTCTAATGACACAACTCTCCTGTGTTTTTCTTCAGCTTATTGCATTCCAAAGATGTCATTTGAAGAACAAAGATTTCATCTTACATTCTTAGTCTCAGTAAATGTAAAAATGTCAATGTGTTTTTAAGAAATGAATCTGAACAATTCTAAGACTATATGTTACATACAAAGCAGTACTGCAGCTATTACATGATTGTTTGAACCTTGCTCCGCTTAAATCCTACAGTATCTCCACCTGCTTGTTACACAGAGCTTGAAACTCACTGAGATGACCAAGCTTACCACTAACTTGCCCCGAGTCTGCGGCCGCAGGGCATGGACGTGTCTCTCAGCCATCAGGTCCATCATGGGATGTAACGGTTTAAAACCAGTGGCCAGGTTTTTTTTTTGGGGCCACATCAACTTTACTCAGACAATTTGCATTATCCAACATCCCAAACATTCTCCTTCACACCTCCTCAAACGAACGCATCAAAAGTCTCTCCCGAAGCAATGGCCAGTCTTCTCCAAGTTGAGATGGATTAACCTCCATTGCAGCTCTAAAATCAAGCAAAGACACCAGATGTTGTTCTTGCGTTGTGTCAGATGGTTGGTTGCTAGTTTCTATCGGCAAACTATTACTTTGCTTTCCACTCTTGGACCTGAGCTCCAGACAAATCAAGGCATGAATTAGGATTTGATTGGTAGAACATTACTATAAGCATTATTATGCTCGTCATTATCCAATCAACATTTATCACAAAAGCATTTAGAATTTAGTTATGGAAAAAGTGAGTTTTACTCATTTGAAATGACTTCTCTATTTGTATTTGTTGTAGATTGAGTTTGATTTAATACAATCATTTTCATTATAAAAATGTGACATAACATCCCATAAAAATGCAAAGCTATATTGTTTTAATCGAGCCTTTCTACTTGAGCTTTGTAAACTAAGAGTGAACAAGTTCCAAAATAATTGGATCCAAAAGCTCTTCCCAAACAGCTTGGTTCAGAAAACGCCAACTGCGACTTCTCCAAAACGCACTCACTGCTGAAGCTTTCCCTGCGGTTTACATACATATAAAAATGAGAATGGTTTCAGGTGGTTGGTTGGTTGGCTGCTAAGAATAGTCCTTTTACCTCGCGGTATCAAGTAACCGTGTAGCTAAGCCATTTCTTCTGTTCGAAGGCGAGACCCAGATAGCCCTGATCCCACAAACAGCCGGTTTAGCTTCCTCTTCACATACAATGGCTCCGTTATCCAATTTGCCATTAGATTCTCGACATCTTTTTGATACTTGTCTTTGCAACACAATGTTTCCAAACTGAATGGACGTTGAAGGCAAAGAAGAGCTCTCTTTCTTTAACCGCTTTTCATCCTCAAGAGGAGATTTGATCTTAAATGCTTCCTTAATTGGCTCCGCAACTAAACATCCACTGATCCTCTGAGAGGAGACATATAGATATACCTGCCACATAACAAGGTAGCTCTTTGAAACCGCTGTGGAAGTAAAGAAACTATTCAAAACATCTTGGTTCTTTGGCCCCAACAGGTTACTATCAGATCGCAGTTGGCTCAATATGGTAGACATTAGGTACTAAATAATCATGTATGAGTTTATCAAAAAAACAATGTTTGTTAGGACTCATACCTTACAACGTTTGTGAAGAATCCAACCCTCACCCAACTCAACCTCCATCATCTTCACAACCTCTTGCACCTGAAAGTGCAAACAATAAGCCATTAGATCCTCTAACCCAGTACAGGAAACAGCATTGTGAAAGGAAAACGAACCTTGTTTCTGTGTGCAGGAGAATCCGTTTCCAATAACACCATAACAATGCGGTTCTTGTTGAAAGAAGGCGATGCGAACACTCTCTCGTTCTGCCAGCCCTGAGAACAGTTCAAAAACCCAACACTTAATCAAACAATCCAAGGAAACAATATATCTTCAGCACATATATAAATAAGGTCACAGTCATCCTAACCTTAAAGGGGATACCATACATATAGTCCTTGTGAAAGCTTTGATGGCTCTTCTCATCTAACTCATCCCCAGGAGCATACGTAGCTCCACACTCTGAACAATGTCTGAGAAGAAAATCAGATTGGCCCAACTCTAAGTGGAACTGTGTATAACTCCGCTTCTTGCTGAGGTTTTTCGACCCAAAAGAAGATCCTTTCCTCAGTGGTGGATTCCCGATGCATCCCTTAAGCACTTCACTTCTGTAATAAACCAAATCAAATTTTCGAAAAATTAAGAAAAATCCAAACTTTATACCCAAAATAGAAAGCCCAGATGATGATTCATATACCACATATCAAAGATCGATTCTTTCATAAGCCTAAGGAGATGATTCATATACCTATTGACCGTGGCGGATCGACGCTCGTAGGTATTAACGATGACGTTTCGACTTTTCTCCCACACGGCTAAACCATCGTCTGCTTCTGGTGTTGTTGCTGAGACGTCGGCGATGGGAGACGGAGAAGGAGAAGAAGAGGGCTTGAAGAAAGAGTTGATCTTTGCTTGCATAGCTTACAGAATCGGAATTGTTCTTAGGGTTTGCTTTGCCCCCTTTCCTCTTCTTCTCCGATTTTGGCGCCACCGGAATTTTATTTTCCCGCCACGAGGAAATAACGTTATCAAATCAATTAATTGAATTAAGAGGAAATTAAATATATAAACCAGAATATTGGTTTTGGACAATCCTGATGCTGGAGAATCTCTAGCATTGCGGTCCATCACGGCGCCATCTTTAGTCAGGCCCATTGTATTAGTTCAAGAAACTGTAATCCCAAAATCATACAAACTATATATCTAACCATTTTCAAAAATTAAAGAAATTCTAGTACCAAAAAAATCACGGAAACTAATACACCTCCTTCAGTTTCATATTAGACGATGTTTCAGCTTAATGAAAATATATTAAAAAAACTATTTCTTAATCAAAAGTATCAATAAAATATAATTTAAAACTAATTTATTTAATTTATAATAGATATAATAAAAGTATAATTGGTTACACGGTTTTTGATAAAGTTAAAATCATTTATATTTTTGGCAAACATCATCTATTATGAAAAAAAAAATCTTTCTAAAACATCATCTATATCGAAACGGAAAAAGTCCGTGAAAGAACAAATTTTTAAAAGGCCCCGAATATAATAATAGTTGGAGACGAAAACGATATGTGTGAATTTGTTTGGCCGGGGGGGGGGGGAATAGCTAAAAAAATATAAAGTTTTGTTCGACATCGATAAGGAAGTGACAAAGTGGGGGAAATGGGCAACGGGGAATAGACACGTGTCCAGATTCTAAGCAAAAGGATATATGTCACGTGCACCATCATTCTAATATGCGACAAAGCGGAGAACTGGGCAATAAATAATCGACAGCTGTCAAAATTTGGTGGAAAAGTATGAGATATCACGTGCGCCCATCATTTTTTCCATTGTCTTCCTAAACCTTTGGGGGACCTTCTCTATTTGGACATCTTTTGACTTTCCTTCTTTGGATTTCGTCATGACTCTTGAAATTATCCTTTTTTTTTTTTGCTAAGATTGTAAATATCATTAATGAAAATGAAATTATCGTTATAAATTTATGGTTCAGTATGGCATAATATATCTATGGTTTTAATCATGTATGTTATGGTTTTGAAACCACGTTATTGAAATAAGCTAATTCGAGAAACCTGTAAACCTCTTTAAACATTCTCATCAAATCATAAGTTAATTTTTTTTTGGGTTAATCTGAGGGTATCCCTGGCCCATGGAAAACTCCAGACTAATCCCCAATGGGAGGTGCACCCCACGGATAGACCATCTTTCCGGGTATTCAAATGGACCCTAAAGCATAGGTCCATATCCGTGTTAGGTGACCAAGATAATTGTGACTTAGTTTCGCGTAGCAGTTGAATCGAACTTGAAACGTGTTGGCGTCTCAAATAGTATTTGATATTAATTTCTTGTTGAAAAAAATAAATCTGTCGTAAGTTATTAGACAATTCTCTCATATAGTTTTTTTAAGCTTTTGTCACAAAAATATATCTCAAAGAAGAAAATGACCAAAATAGATTTTTTTTTTTAATTTTAATATATTTTTTATTTTTTTTTCAAATTTGAAACTCTATCCTCAAAACTCCACCCCTTACCTTTAAACCTTAAATCTAGATTAGTTAATCCTAGGATATAAATGTATTTCTATCCTTTAATAAAATTATTTTTGGCTATTTTCCTTTTTCAAGATTATTTTTGTAAAAACTAGGAAAGGAACCCCCGCGATATCGCGGAAGAAATCTATATTAAAAATTATATATATAATATTTAGAACATTTATTTTATTTTGACTCTTGTCAAGTTTTGAGCTACGCGAAATATTTTTGAAGGTTAATATGTGTTTCTCCAAAGAGTTTATGATCATTTGGATAGTGAATCTCTCACTCTTATTTTATATATTTCTTTCTTTTTTAGTTATTGCAATTTTCACTGTTTATAAGTACTATATATACAAAGACCAAAAATTGCAATGGTTAACAATAAAAAATTACAATGGTTGATCACCAAAAATTGTAATGGTTGAACACCAAAACTTGCAACAGTTAACCCTAAAAAGTTGCAAATGTCCATCCGAACAATTGCAATTATTCATTTAAATCTCTAACAAAGCATTATATATAAAAAAATAGAGCAAATTAGCTCAATATCCTAAGAAGAGTGGAATACCATTGAATTGAGGGAAAATGGTAATGATGGGAGGAAGAAAATTGGAAGGAAATAGGGTATAGAATGCAAATAGGGGGGAAGCTGTGGGTAGGGAGTACAAATTCTCTAAAAAATACAGTTTTAAAAAACAAAAGCGGTTATAAACAAAACAGAAGCAATTATTAGCAAAAAAGTACAATAAACAATTATGAGCAAAAATGTATAATACATCTTTACTAGAAAAGTTATAATGAAGAGACGTATTTGTAGACATTACTTGGAATCCCTATTATAATTTTAAAATATTGTTCTCCATCTATGAAATAAAATAAATAATTATTAGATGAAAATGATACACATGTAAACACGTTTCAAATCCAACAGTAAAAATGCTCACTGAAATTAGAGATGGCAGTAAGTGATAACCACCAACTCAATTGCATCGCAACTGGAATTAATGCCACAAAATTTTTGTCTTACGAAACATTAATTCTAATTTTCTTCAGATTGGGGATAGAGAGAGAAACAAATAAATCAATTCTGAGATTCTCGGTGGAAAGGAAATTTGAGAGGAAACAAAAGAACGATGGAGGATTAAAGTGTTAGTAAAACACATATACACATATATATAGAGAGAGATTAATAAGAGAAGTTTCATTTAAGAGTTGCCTCGAGAATGAGACCATTCGGTGAAAAGATGCCAAGCAACACAGTTTTTGTTTTTTAGAAAATACACAATTTTTTTGACATTTTTTAGAAATGAAGCAAGTTTTCAATATAATTCGAATTCACAGTCTTTGGAATTAAATTGAATTGCTATTATTAGTAGATAAACTACCAAAGCTATTCTAAGGAAGTTTTAGAAAATATGCCAAGCAAGACAATTTTTTTAGAAAAGACACAATTTTTTTTGACATCTTTTAGAAATAACACAAGTTTTTAATATAAATGGAATTCAGAATTAAATTGGATTGCTATTACCGGTAGATAAACTAACAAAGCTATTCTAAAGAATTTTTCTAAGTTATTTGATTTGCTTACTTGTATTGTAGGCACCAAATCAAACATGTCACAGCATATATCTTTTTTATTGAACGACTAATTCACTAAATCAAATATAACATCTTTACTATTTCATCTTTGAGAGATCTTGATACAAAGTTCACCAAAACCACAAAATGATACAAGTTATTAAAATGAGTTTAGCTTAGACCACCCCAAATCAACCAACGTAAACAAACACACATAAAATTAAAACAAACCCCCCCCCCCCCCCCCAACAGAAAATAAAGCAACGCAAACATGCAACTATATACATGATAGATGTGAGAGAGGATGATTTTGAAGAAACAAACTGTCCTCGGTTTTAGTTTTGATGATGGACTACTACATGTCCCGGACATGGAAGACGTTAGGGTTCTTGACGACGATATCATACATATGGATAGAGTTAAACTTTGAGAAGTCGCGGGGGAGTGAGATGAGATCGATCGATGTTCTCTTGTGGAACTGGAGGAGATGATCGACGTTGTCTTCATTGTAGTACCTCTCCCATCCAAGACCCTTCAAAATCCTCTCAAGTGCTCCGTACGAAGAGACAACTTCGTTGGTCGGAAGATGGACAAGGATCTTCCTTCTCAGCCTCTGCTGCTGGTTACCACCGGAGGAGGAAGACTCTGACGAATCTCCAGCGGATTGGTTGTAAGGATTCTCAACCAGCCTCATCACTCCGTTCTTGTTGAACACCCACACACCAGACATTGTGATGATGATTTTTACGAACTAAGGGTTTTTAGTTTTTTTTTTTTCAAATATGATTTCTCTTCACAATGAGCTTGTTGATTTTTCTGAGGAGAAAGGAAACTGTGAAGAGTTATATATAGATATTTAGTGGGGTCATGTTAAGATGCTGAGAAATATTTTATGAGACTAATACATAGATGTATTAACATTTATTTGTAACTTAATATGTTAAACATAGAATTCCAGAATTCTCGAAAGGGACGAATCTTATCCATCATTCTCACCAATTTATATTATCATACTTGGACACGAAAGAATAACTTAAATTCCATAGATTTAAAGCTAAATTTATGTTATTCGAATTACATGTAATTTTAAAATTTATTATCGTCATATATACGACGTTAGAAACGCCATATCTTCTTATGGAGATTAATTGAAAATGATTTAATTTGTGTGTTAGAATATGAGAAATTTAGTTCAATTTAGAATATTAGAAATAGTGGGTCCACATACCCTGATGAGGAATTAGTTTTTTTTTTTGGGGGAATCTCTTCCTTTTTTGTGGTTAGTTAATTTCTTTCTTTTTCTTTATGTCGAAGAATCTTTGGTAGGATTTCATAAAATTTAGATTCTTGATCGTTATATTAATATATAAATATATTATATGGAATTCAAATAATTAAGGCAAGACATCTTCTTTCTAGTTTGCATGAGCTCATGCTTAATGTAACATCGGTTCCAACTTATTATTACTTTACTACAAAGTTGTGTCACTCACAATATTCTTACAATTCATGAGACTATTCAAAAATATGAATTATATCTATATTTTGCATGATATAGATAATTAAATCGATTATTTAGTTTGCTTGTAGAAAATGATAATTTTTGATCAACGTGTAGAAAATGATTATTTCCTCTTATAGTTAAGTTTCATATTTTGAATACAATCATTTTTTGAATAATATCATAAACTAGAACACTTATACAGTAAGAATCCTAATTTGTCTTTCAGGTAAGATATCATAGAACTTATGTTTCGGGTAAGACATATATGAATATATTGAAAATTCATCATTGTTTTGTTCCGCAAATTACAAATTTCATTTTCATCATGTTGTTTCAAGATCAATATAAACTTTTTAAACAAGTATAATATCAATACAAGTCTACATAATAAAATCATTATTTGTATGAGGGTTATAGTTTTGAGAATGATAATGTAACATCCCGAGTTGTGATATGTGAAAAGGCTTAAGAGAATTGATTTGGCTACCTATGTCACCAAAGTTGACTTACCTTTTCCGGAGTACAACCTGAAAGAACTCTAGAGTTAAGCGTGCTTGAACTGGAGTAGTGGAAGGATGGGTGAACTATCGGGAAGTGATTCGCGATAGCATGCGAGTGAGGCCAAAGCATGGGAAAAGGTCGGGTGGTGATTGCAGGGTCAGAAAACAATGATTTCGAGCCTTCAGAAATTAACGGACCGACCGTCGGATGGGATGGGGCCCACGGGCCGAGAGAGCGGGCGTGGGTGGCCCATTAGCCGTGGACGGGTCGGGCGTTATAAGTGGTATCAGAGCTGGTTAGCCATCTCAGTTCTGACCTGAGAGGCGTCTTGAGACCTGTCGTGGAGCGCAACGAGGACGTTGCGTTCTTTGAGAGGGAGTGAATTGCAACATCCCGAGTTGTGATATGTGAAAAGGCTTAAGAGAATTGATTTGACTACCTATGTCACCAAAGTTGACTTACCTTTTCCGGAGCACAACCTGAAAGAACTCTAGAGTTAAGCGTGCTTGAGCTGGAGTAGTGGAAGGATGAGTGACCTATCGGGAAGTGATTCGCGATAGCGTGCGAGTGAGGCCAAAGCATGGAAAAAGGTCGGGTGGTGATTGCAGGGTCAGAAAACAATGATTTCGAGCCTTCAGAAATTAACGGACCGACCGTCGGATGGGATGGGGCCCACGGGCCGAGAGAGCGGGCGTGGGTGGCCCATTAGCCGTGGACGAATCGGGCGTTATAGATAAATTAAAGTGAAATGAATGCTGCCTTTAAAAGGAGAATTGCAATTTGTGGAAAATAGTGTTATAAGTAATATATGCAAAGATAAATTATATTAATGATGTGAGACATACAAACAATTAATAAATACTTCATTTTTGAGGATGGTCTTAGTTAAAATTTTGATACGTGTATCATACCTAAAAGGCTAAATTTGAAAACAATGTCAATGTGTTCAGTTTTTTTTTAATAAATAATTATTGAAAAAGTTATCCTTAAATTTTTATGTTAAGATTTAAGTTTATATTATTCTTTTTTTTTCTTGTTAAGTAACGCTCCTAAAGTTCTATGTTTGTTCTGTAGACAACAACATAATGTCAAGTGGATTTTCAACACTTAATGGTCCTTACTCTCTCCTTTTGGTCGGGTTTTGGTCGAGACAATGAATTAAGTTCATGTCTTGCCAAATTCTTCTACCTTGTTCCTCGATCTATGCCTTTCCCCTCTCTTTTATATGCTTACTTGTATTAACATATCTTTCACATACTTAAAAAAAAAACAATATATCTTTCACATCGAAGTAAAGATGGGAAGTAAATCAGTAATTCAATATATATTATATTTTCTTATGTCATTTTGGATGACAATATATTTGCGCGCGCATGTGTTATGTATGAAACCGTTAACACTATTATGTCTCACGTTGGAATATTGGTCTAAAGTGATTTGGTCATAGATTAGTATAGAGCTTGATAGGAGTAATTCTTTAGCAATCAAAAGATTTGTTCCTTCCGTTATATCATCTATCTTTATATAGATCCTTGGGTCCTGACTCACATATGCAATGTGATAAGGACTAGCTTCAACATCATCATATTCTGTTTCTAGAGGGGTCTAGTATATTGCAATAATTCATAATAATGCTATATTCTATATATTAATTTTTATTTTTATAGATTTGTGAAAAGATAGTTAGCAAAAAAAAAAGATGGACAAAAAGTACACAGAAAGGCGAAGGCCCTCGTGGGAGATGAAGCGAGGTCACACTCACTCATAATGGTCTAACGTGTTTGCTTAACTCACAAGATTATAGAATAACTTCTTTACTAGATTCTATTTTTAAAATTTTTGTATTTTGTCTTGTTTTTTGCTTCTATTTTTAAAAATTCTTTAACTTTATGTAATTTTATTTGAGAATCCGACCAAAAAAATCACGAACTTTGCACGAATTGCCAAAAGAAACATGAACTTTTGAGTTGACCAAAAAAACACAAAACTTTCATTGACTTTAGAATTAAGGCTCCGATTGGTAACCATCGCTTAATCGCGGAATCACAGAAATAATAGTTAAGCTGCGCAAAAAATTAATTAAGCGGCGGAAAATTTTAAAATTTGTGGAATGGTGGAATATATATTAAATTGATTAAACTATTTTATATGATATTTAATTTTTATAACAAAAAAACAAATAGCAATAATTAAACTAATGATTATAAATCTGAAAACAAGTAAAATGTATTAAAAATATTTTAGTTTTTATTATAAATATCTAGTTTATCTTTCAATATGTTTTAACAATAAATTAACATTTTATAATATAAAAGTTATAATAAATTTGTATTTACAACATAACTATTCATCATTAAAAAATTATTAGTATGTATTTTAAATTTTAAGATAGTATTAACATATAATTGAATAATATAAAAGTGTTAATTTTGTAAACTTTTCCACCATAATCTACTAAAACTCACTTTTCCACTTAATAAACTTTTTCTTTATAATTTTGTCGGCAAAAACGCAATCTGCGTTTTTGCGTTCTTTTTCAATTCCGCAACATTTTCTTGATTGGTAAAATACTTGCGGAATCGCGTTTCATATGCCATTCCGCCATTCCGCATGGTTACCAATCAAAGCCTAATTAACAATGTTTTCGTTGACTTGCCAATTTAGCAAGCCTTCAGCAAATTTAACAGAAAAGTTTGATGTCGTTTATTGTTGGCGTTAAATGAAACAACGTCGTTTTACATGATTTGAAAATAAAAAGAAGTAGACCTTTATATTCGAACTCAGGTTGGTTGGGACAAATTGCAAGGTATTTTACCACTGGGCTAGTGGCACTTTCAAAGGAGTTACAAACACATTTAATTTTATTTGGTACTGATTGAATATAAAAAAATTCTCTAAAAACTTTAAAAGATTTTTAAAATTCCAAAAAATTGAAAAAATAAAAAAAATTATAAAATTAATTTCGAAATTAAAATTAAAAATAATTTTTTTTTAAAAAAAAATCAAAAATCTTCCAAAATTTTCAATTTTTTTTAAACAATTGCTAAAATTGAAATTAATTATACACACATAAAAAGATACCCACATATTAAAATTAAATTAAAATGCTTAAAATAATTATTGTACCCATTATGAGTGCGATTTTAATTTTTAGCTGATAATTGTAACTTTAGTTTTTTGCATTTTCTTTGAATTTTTAAATTTTTTGGAATTTAAAAAAATGAAAATTTTGGAATATTTTTGATTTTTAAAGAAAAAAAATTTTTATTTTTAATTTTAATTTCAAAATTAATTTTATAAATTGTTTTTTTAGTTTTTTAATTTTTTGGAATTTTAAAGATCTTTTAAAGTTTTTTGAGAATTTTTTTATATTCAATCAGTACCAAATATTATTAAATGTGTTAGTAACTCAATTGAAAGTGCCACTAGCCCAGTGGTAAAATACCTTGTCATTTGTCCTAATCAACCTGAGTTCAAATCTAGGGGTGTATTTTTTTTTTTTTCAAATCATGTAAAACGACGTCGCTTCATCTCATTTGAAAACGACGTCGTTTCGCTTAACGCCAACATTTAACGTTTATTTAACACTGTCTTAACTGTGGGTTCACGGTGTGCTAAAATGGCTAGTCAATCTTAAGTGGCTTAATAAACTAAAAGAGTCAATAAAAGTACGATATTTTTTTGGCCAGATTCGAGTACAACTTTTTTTTGGCGATTCGTGTAAAGTTCGTGCTTTTTTTGGCCGAATTCTCAATTTTATTTATTGAACTCAATTGTTTTGTCCTACAATTTTACGTGGTACTTGTAATTTTAAAATTTATAACTTTGCATATTTATTTATTCCTTTAAAATAGTGGTCTGTTATTTGAATCATTGTGATCTGACAATTTTTCTATTATTTGAACATATTATTCTATATACTACGTTGACATTTACACGCGAATGATATGGTATAATTTGGTAAAACTTGTCATTTTTGTATGTATATTTTTGCATTCTAGATTGTATTTAGTGTAAATTTAGAATATATTCTTGTCTGACACATTTAAACCGAATGTTTTTTACTATGTTCTGCATATATTTTGTAGTACAGAGTTTTCTATTTTTATTTTTTATTTTTGAAAAAGGCTTAAGTTTTTATTTTTAGTTTCTCAAATGTATCATGGATTATGTGTTGTAAAATAGGTTTCCATCATACGAAACCAAAAAAGAATAACATGATTAACACAATAAAGATGAGAATGTAGTGTATGGTTATTTTATTTCGTTTTGTAAACTAAATATTACATCTAAAATTTAGCAGGACTCCAAATTATAAGAAGTGATACATTTGGCTAAGATTCAGCGAAAGAGTTATAAAGAGAGAAACAACGGAAGTTGAAACGTCATCGTCTCTCATCTTGCAAGGATCAACGAAGGGAATTAAGTTTAAAAAAATGGAGGTTCTTAAATGTAGGATAACGACAATTTCATAGACTTCAATAAGAACAACGAAGATGAAGTGTTTTGGATTCAATAAATAGTGACATGGCAAAAAAATTATATTTCATTGGGTGATTTAATTTGCTGAGGTGGATATAATCAATGGAGCTTATATTCCCCTTTTAATAGAGTAAGATTTTTGAAAAAGGCTTAAGTTTTTATTTTTAGTTTCTCAAATGTATCATGGATTATGTGTTGTAAAATAGGTTTCCATCATACGAAACCAAAAAAGAATAACATGATTAACACAATAAAGATGAGAATGTAGTGTATGATTATTTTATTTCGTTTTGTAAACTAAATATTACATCTAAAATTTAGCAGGATTCCAAATTATAAGAAGTGATACCTTTGGTTAAGATTCAGCGAAAGAGTTATAAAGAGAGAAACAACGGAAGTTGAAACGTCATCGTCTCTCATCTTGCAAGGATCAACGAAGGGAATTAAGTTTAAAAAAATAGAGGTTCTTAAATGTAGGATAACGACAATTTCATAGACTTCAATAAGAATTAAGAACAATGAAGATAAAGTGTTTTATTGGATTCAATAAATAGTGACAAGGCAAAAAACTCATGTCAATGAATAGTAACATGACAAAAAAATTATATTTCATTGGGTGATTTAATTTGCTGAGGTGGATAGGCTCAACGGAGCTTATATTCTCCTTTTAATAGAGTAAGATTAGCTTAAGAAAATCTCTCAAAACTTAAGCTCTCACAGTAATCTCTCTCACTTATAAGTTCATGTCACAACTCAACATCTTCTTATATAGAGATTTAAAACTCCTAAACTTAATAGTAAAACTTTTTATCCTAATCCTAATACAAATAGGATTAGTATGACTTGAGTTTCAAGTTATCTTCAAATTTATCTCTAACATTCTCCCCTTTAAACTTGAAGTCACCATCTTTCAAATCTTGAACTCCAACCAGTTCTCGCATCTCTTTGAATTTCAATCTCCCTAAGGCTTTCGTAAGAATGTCAGCTTTCTGAAGACTCCCTGCAATGTGCTCCACGTCCACTAGACCATTGTCTATGCATTCTCGAATGAAATGATAACGTTTATGAATATGCTTACTCCGTCCATGGAAAACCGGATTCTTTGTAAGCGCTATTGCAGACTTGTTATCTATCTTAACCACCACCTTCTCACACGGTTCTTCAGTTACTTCAGCAAGTAATTCCTGTAGCCAAATTGCTTGTTTTGCCGCCTCAGTAGCTGCCATGAACTCGGCTTCACACGAAGATAGAGCAACTGTTTCTTTCTTTTGAGAGCACCATGTGATAGGGCAATCGTTTAGGTAGAACATATCGCCTGTGGTACGTCTTCCATCATCAATGTCAACATTGTGACTACTGTCACTATACCCTGTTAACGTCCAGCCTGCTTTGCTTGACCGGGAGAAGTTGAGACCATATGCAAATGTGCCTTTCACATACCTTAGAACATGTTTTAAAGCCGCCCAATGAGAAGCTTTAGGTTCATGCATATACCTGCTTAATACTCCAACGGAATAGGATAAGTCCGGTCGAGTAAGTAACGCAAGCACCCTATGATCCTGCGGTAGTCCTTCTCATCCACGCTTGCTTCCTGATCCGCCTTGGAGAGCTTGAGACCAGCATCCATAGGATACTGTGTTGCATTGCAGTCAATCATGCTCGTTTCTTCAAGAACTTACTTTGCATAGCTCGCTTGCTTGATTGATATTCCACCATTGTGTTGAACGACTTCAATGCCTAGATAATAGGTTAAGAGACCAAGATCACTCATCTCGAATTTGTTCGACATATTGCCCTTGAACTCGTCTCTTGTGATCAACAAATCATCAACATATACCGCCACAAGCAAAACGTCTCCATCTATCATCAAACAATACATAGATGCTTCCTTTGTGCATCTAACAAACTTCAGATCCTCGAGGGTTTCATTAAGTTTCTCGTTCCATGCCCTCGGGGTTTGTTTCAAGCCATACAACGTCTCTTTAATTTGTAAACTTTCTCTTCACTTCCTTTGACTATATATCCCTCCGGTTGACATACATAAACATTTTCTTTTAGATCACCGTTCAGGAAGGCTGTCTTGACATCAAGATGATGCACTTGCCACCCTCTCGAAGCTGCTAGTGCTATGATGAGACGTACAATTTCTATTCGCGCCACAGGTGAGAAAACCTCTTCATAGTGTACACCGTGTCTTTGAATGTATCCCTTAGCTACCAACCTTGACTTATGTTTGTTTATAGTTCCATCAGAATTTCTTTTTATCTTGAAAATCCACTTCAAACCTATGGCTTTAGCTCCGGGAGGAAGGTCTACCAGTTCCCAAGTCTTGTTCTTCACTATAGATAGTATCTCATCGTCGCAAGCGTTCCTCCATATCTCTTCTTCACATGCTTCATCATAGTTGAATGACTCCTCATTCAACAGTAGTAACAGACGTTCTCCTTCGACTTCAGATAGGTATACATAGTCCTCTAAGTAGGCTGGAGCCTTACTGACCCTAGTTGATCTTCGTAGTACAGGCTCTGCTTCTTGCTCTGTTTCGGATTCTGTCTCATGAGCGTTGTCATCAACTGATGTTGTTATAGGAGTTTGTTCTTCCTCTTTACCTTCTTTGACACTCTCATCTACGTTTCCTTCATCATCTCGTATGCCATTGTTCCCAAAATCACCGAAAGAAAGCTTGAATGATCCCTGAGCAAGAGCTGCTTCGCTTGTAGAGACACTCCAATTCCAACTCTTTTGCTCGTCGAACACCACGTTTCTACTTACAACTATCTTCCGGTTCATTGGATCGAATAATCTGTATGCTTTGCTCCTCGGTTTCGTTCCTAAATGTACTAGTATCCTTGATCTGTCGTCCAACTTTCTTAGATGTGGTGTATCCACCTTGGCATAACTGATACATCCAAACACTTTGAGATGCTCGACATTAGGCTTTCGACCTTTTAGAGCCTCATATGGTGTCTGAGACTCGAGAACTTTTGTTCCTACCCGGTTGATGATATAAGTGGCGTGTCTAACTCCTTCACCCCACAGATAGTTAGGTACGCTCATGTGCTTGAGGATACTCTTTGTCATCTCATCAGCGTTCTGTTTCGTCGTTCTACCACTCCGTTTTGTTGTGGCGAATATAGAGCAGTTAGGTGTCTGTTTATTCCCGTCGTCTCGCAGAAGCTTCTGAACTCATTTGATGTGAACTCACCTCCCCTATCAGATCTAAAAGTCTTTATAGACTCTTTTGTTTCTCCTTCAATGGCGGTTTTGAAAACTTTAAATTTTTCTAGAGCTTCACTCTTCTCTTTCAAAAGTATTGACCACATATACCTTGAGTAGTCGTCAATTAGAACAAATATATATCGATTCTTTCCGGCGGTAGGAGGTGTGATGGGTCCACACAAGTCGCCGTGAATGAGTTCCAATGGCTGAGTTGCTCGATACACAGTGGAGTTAGGGAATGGAGCTCTGCCGTGCTTGCCAAGTAAACACGAATAGCACGTTTCATTGTCGACGTTTAGGCTTGGCAAGCCTATTACTAGTTGCTCTTTCATCGTCATTCGCATGGTATTTTTTCCAATATGACCCAACCGTGCATGCCATTTACTACTTTCGGATTGTGTCTCCACCTGAAGGCACTTAGCTTCCACGATGTTCATCAAAACTTTGTACAGTCTGTTTCTCGACCTCTTTGCTTGTACTATAAGTTTCCCTTGCTTGTCATGGAGAAAAAGGTATTCCTCTTTCATCCTCACTTCACAACCAGCCTCTGTAGCCTGTCCAAGACTAATGATATTGCTCTTCAACTCTGGTATGTAGTAGACATCAGCCAAGATCTTCTTATAACCGTTTTGACTTACAAATAGTATGGAGCCTTTGCCTTTGATGTCGATTCTTGAGTCATCTCCAAATCTCATTTTTCCTGTTTCCGAATAATCAATATTCTTAAAGTACTCATACCTCCCTGTCATGTGATTACTCACCCCATTGTCGAGATACCAAACTCTGTCACTATCCGAGCTAGCTTCAAATTCCTTGGGGTTTACGTTCTTCTCATTGAGGTAGACTACTTCGTGCATCAATAACCTATCTGCCTCTTGTGTATCATCTGTTATCTCCTTGAGTCTGTTTTCGTATGTCTCTTGAAGCTTCAAAAGTCTATCGGGGCAACTGGACGCGAAGTGTCCTTTCTTGTCACACCTAAAACACGTAATTCTTGATATGTCAAACTCTTGATAAGATCTTCCTCGTCCTCGTCCTCTTCCATATGAACGACCTCCTCGTCCTCTGTTTCTAAAGTCTCCATTGTACTCTCGATTCTCTGAGTTCGCATACATAAGCTTACTCTGTTCTTCATGACCATCCTCATCATCCTCTCCAACCCGCTCCTCATAAGCTTTTAATCTACCAATGATATCTTCAAAGCTTGTTACCTTGAGATCAAGTACTTGTTCGAGGGACGCCACGAAGTGTATGTACTTCTTTCTAGGAAGACTCTTGAGAAATTTCTTGACTAGTTTAGTTTCCTCAATGTTTTCCCCTAAAGACGCAGATTTCGAAGAAATCTCAGATAGCTTGCCAACGAAGTCATCGATTGTATCAGTTTCCTTCATTTTCAAGCGATCGAATTCTGCCATTAAGGTCTGTAAACGAGCTTCTCTAACTCTGTCTGCTCCTAGCTGCCGGGATTTAGTGGCGTCACAAACCTGCTTCGCGGTATCTAACTCTCCGACCTGCAAGATAAGCGCCTCTGGAATGGATTAGAAGAGAAGAGTTGTGGCCATATCGTTCTTCTCGGGTTCGATCGTCTCACTTTCAACGGTTTCCCATACTTTATGAACCTTGAGAAGGACCTTCATGTGCATTGCCCAAACTGTATAGTTTGTTGCCGTCAGCATCGGACACTTTATGGATGATGGCCCTTCTTTTGGTCTCGTCGATACGGTCGTGATGTCTCCCATCTTCGTTGAATATGATTTCAGATTTTGCTCTGATACCAATTAATGGTCTAACATGTTTGCTTAACTCACAATATTATAGAATAACTTCTTTATTAGCTTAAGAAAATCTCTCAAAACTTAAGCTCTCACAATAATCTCTCTCACTTATAAGTTCATGTCACAACTCAACATCTTCTTATATTGAGATCTAAAACTCCTATACTTAATAGTAAAACCTCTTATCCTAATCCTAATACAAGTAGGATTAATATGACTTGAGTTTCAAGCTATCTTCAAGTTTATCTCTAACAACTCACTCAGTCCTCATTCTCTTAAGCACTCACACAACACAACCACAAAGTTTTTAGTCCTTTTGTTCCTCCTTTTACTTACCGTTTTAGGTCCCATATATATTATATTATACGACATGCATGACGTTGCTCGTGCAATTTGTAATTTATTTGTAAACACTTTTTCAGTATATTGAAGATGTTGCATGACAATTTACTTTTTGGTAATCTAGCTATCATTTTGCGACCGCTCGTGAGGTAGAAATATAATAGTTTGTATTTTCATCATTAGGATAGTACTAATAAACAAGACTAAAACATTCTACCAAACCATTCTAATGATAAACTATTACCTAAATTAGGTCCAAACTAGTTTTTTCTGCGGGCGGAATATCCATCACACTTATTTATTTGTGATGATTTTGCGATGTAATTAATTTATGCCCTATATTGATTAAAAACGTCCTAAACTTTGAGATACATTATATTAGAGATCAAAATTAAGAACATAATGAAGAGAACGTATTGGCAAAACTTATGCCATGAGTTTGATTCTCCTTGGCCACATAACAGTGATATATTGATGGATTGTATCCGGATGTAAAGCTTCGCATTATTAGTTTTTGGGCTTACAAAACTTTTGGGATCTTCACGGTTATGTGACTTTATATCAAAAGGTTACAGCCCATCTCAGCCAAACTTAAACCGCAAGCCAATCGAGTGTATTTGCCGGTATTGATTCACGGATCTCATATCGATGACCCATTCCACCAAAATCTGAAGTTCATTGACCATGGTCGATATTCAATGAATACAAATAGGCACCCGAAGTTATACTGATATTGATTATTCTTATGCATCTTATGCATTTACTGCCTCTATCCGTTTATCGTTTGCTTTGTTCTCCTCCTTTGTTCTTGATCGATGTGTCAACATCACAAAGGTAAATTCTACAAAACTAAAAATAGAACTATATCAGTAAAATTTTGGAACTATTCTCTGTGATTATCTATATGTTGTTTCTAGAGGCCTCCGATATACACTTTCCAACTATTATTCTCATTCTTCGTGTGTCCACATACTCTACCCAACCTTTTGATTCAGCCAGAAAATATTCATCACACTTTTATATGTAGTGTTTAATTACTATATACCTCTAGACGTCAGAAATGATTAGGTGTTGGGAACATTCAAGCCATCTTCAACGTTTTCTTAATTGATTTTGCAAAATTAATTAAGAAAAGTTAATTTAACTGTAATTAGCACACATACACACATATATATATCTTATAGGGAGGGATCAATAGCTTTAGTGGTATTCTTATTGCGAAAGATATGCTCGAGTAGCCAATGAATGAGCGATCGGTATGTCACTTGCAGCTTAGAATGATCCTGTCAAGAAAATGATATCTCGGTCTAATTTTAGATACCTAACATTACTAGTATTGGTATTTATATTTTATTATATATCATTAGACTACATGAAATTTGATTCCAATCTAGTGAATCACTCTATATCATGATCTAATTTTCTCCTTACTGGTAATTTAAAATTATATTTAATTAGGGCATCTTAGAATATTTTTTGTACTATTAGTGATTTAAGAATAACAATTAGCGTAGGCGTGTAGCCATTTTATGGGTTCACATATCATCATTTTTCCAATTCTATAATATTACAATTTAATTGGTCGGCGAAGGTAACTACAACATCTCAAATTCAGATCTCTAACGCGGAATAAGACGAGAATTTTACAATTACAATTGGATTGGTGCTTCAAAAACTAAATATTTTTGGTTATTTATGAAATTTATGTATTCCTACGCCATTTTTATTCGAACTTACATGAAATACTAATTAGAGTTGCCATAAAACTAAATCAAAATACTTAAATTATTTTATATGGCAAGGGTAATAATATTACATTATAAATAAATAAATACACAACATAGTTATTATCAGTTCGTACTGTTATCATCATAATAAAACATAAAGGAAATATAATATGCCCAAAATTCTAAGAGAATGAGAAGAAAAAAAAGTAAAAAATATAAAACAAAAACTGCCAAGAGATCATATGGTGAACTGAACTTGGAATTTTGGGGTGTCACTACCACTTGTGTACCAGAAATATACCAACTGAATTATTGACTAGAATTTGTATAAATTGTTTTTACTATCTTACCGGGTCATACCGGGACCAAGTGACCGCTATCACTTTGGTGGATCAACCGATGCTTAGTTTTTATATGTCAAGAAACCAATTATTTGTTTCTTCTTAGGATTATACATTTACATGTGAATGATACTAGCTAGTTGAAGTTTACACTAATAATGATGACATATAGCTCAAGTGTATGATACTAGTTGCACTGTAAACTAGTTTAGCAATTAGCATGATGTTATTAGTACTAATAATGATGATCTATAGCTCGTCATATAAACTAATTAGCATGACGCATCACGTTGAGATTAGTTAAAGGTCAATTAAGCCCAGCTGCCCGAATTTTAAAAGTATTGAAAAACTATTACGCTAATGAATATTACATTTTTAGTAGCACAATGCAGCAAACGCGCTCAATTATGAGATGTTGTGTTCGTAGGTTAACAAAGAGAATATGATCTCTCTCCGAGTTGCAAATTCGAATAATAGGTACAAAGCAGCAACTTTTTAATATTCGTGTTTATATATATATTTTATGTGTATCGTGTAAAAGACCATCTAACTTAGAACATAGGTTCGACAAATAAAACGTGTTATTTAATGTAAGAATACTAAGAAATAAGAATATAAAATATTCCATGTTTTTGGATAATGATAATATGCTTAAGTGCCTAATTATACATGGGGAATAAACTCTGCCAACCTCTTTGACGTAATCCACCGATTAAATGTTTTTAAAACGAAATATATATCATTTGACGTAACAAATTGTTTTGCATGGCTTCTCAGTACATATAACTTTAGGTTTTGTCAAGTTATAATTAGTAAATGAATACATAAGCATGGAAACAAATCTATTCTTTTGATCATTCTTCTATAAACACACATGCCAAACCCTAAATAATCTACAAAATTAGTCTCCAAATAATTAAATTTATCTACGGCCAAGTCTTATTACACACTAAAAATAGGAGAGTAGACTTAGCTCATCAAAAAGACTAGTTCATTCTACAACTTCCTCACTTCAGCATAAATACCAAACATGTGAACCCATTGAGGTTTAGCTTTTCACTATATAGCACACAAGATGAATCTCAACGTCTCCTCCTTTTCTCTCCTCTCCCTAACCCTCTTACTCCTCTTCTCGCCCACCGTTACAGCCGATAACATCACACATGCGTTTGAGAAATACTCCAACTTCAGCACCATGAGTGACCTCTTCACCAAAACCAAGCTCACTACACTCATAAGCAAGTACCAAACCATAACCTTACTCGCTGTTAACAACAACAACATCAGCTCTATCACTAACAAATCCGCCATTGAGCTCAAGAACATCCTCATGACTCATGTCATTCTTGATTACTATGACGAGCTCAAGCTTAAGGGGATGAAGGAGAAGAGCATCATGCTCACTACCTTGTACCAAACAACCGGTTTGGGTGAAGAGATGAATGGTTTTCTCAACTGTACCAAATCCAAAGGAAGAGTTTACTTTGGATCCGGAGTAAAGGGCTCACCACTAAACGCTGAGTATGTTACCACGTTGTATCACAACCCTTTTAACCTTTCTATAATACAGATTACCATGCCCATTGTGGCTCCTGGACTCAGCTTAGCCGTTCTCCCACCTCCACCACCACCCGTTCCTTTAGCTCCAGCTCCTGCTCCATCTACTATGAATGCTGCAATGGCTCCAAGTCCATCTCCCATGAGTGGTGCAACCCCTCCAGCTCCAGCTCCAGCTCCTGGACCAGGTAATGAAGACAATGCCTCGGATAGTAATGTACCAAAACTTACACCCGAAACAGAGACACCAGAGGTTGATTCTCCAGCACCTACTCCAAGCGCTGATAATGAGAAGATTGAAGCTGCTGATAAGGCTGGGAAGACCTCTTCTGCTTGCAAGACACGTTTTAGCTTTGAAGTTGTTGTTCTCTTGATGGTATTTTTTGTTAGCTTTGCTTAGTTTTTAAGTTGGAGTTAGATCATGTGGTCTGATGACAATAATGGTAGATGAGATTCAAAAACATTTATTCATTTTGTAGCTTTTTTTTTTACCAAGAAGAGAGACGACTGTGATCATGCAAATGTGGTATTTGTCCTGTTGAACTTTTCTAATTCTAAGTGTGTTTAAAACATAGATTAACCAATGCCATTAATGTTAGAAAAACATGCCTGGTCACAACGAAAAACGCTTCTGCATCTGTTTGCTTCAAACAATGAGAGATGACTAAAACGAGCCCTTACAAATACGAGTAATTAATCTCACACTGTCGCACAAAGAAAAACAGATCAACCAAGCTAATCGTAAATTGTAAAACAACGAGACTGCACTTACAAAAGTGAACCTAACAGATCCAACATTGCTCTAGAAAGTCTTATACATAATCCTAACTGATTAGTGATTAAACTAAGGGCAAGAGCCTTCATTGGAGCAAATGGACGTTTCATCTCCTACATAAGTGATACACGGAAAACAAGATTCTCAACATACAGTTCAATAACATCAACGACACCAAAGCTTTTAGCTTCATTGTCGAGGAAAAGCCCTTATATATACATGTTTTTTACCAGTGCTCTTACCGCTCTTTGTCTTTTTTTTTCTTCTTTTTCTTGGTTGATTTCAACGGACGGTGGAGATTTCTAGTCAATCTTATTTTCTTTCATCTTGGAAAAAGGTAATTTGAATGTACCGTAAAGATTAACAAGGATTAAGAAAGATATTTGACCGTTCGATTGTCTGAAGGGAGCAGGAGCCATTAATAAAGAGAAATTCGAGACGCCTCGGTGTTTTACTTCTACAGGTTATGACTACTTGTCGTTCTGGATTTCCAAAGAGAAAGAAGCTCATTTGTTACCACCAAATGGTCCCAGTTTCTTACAACTTTTAATACTGACTTTGTTAAGTTTCACTTGCATATTAAAATACATAATTGAGTCCTAACAAAAGAAAGAAGGTACAAATACCAATATAAATATATCTTTTTTCCTTTCTGATTAACAATGTAACCAAAAAGCCAGCCTTAAAGTTTATTTTTTTGTAACTTTCTAATTCTTTTTTTTTTGTATAACTTTTATTGTTTTCATTCAAAAACTAAAACCACTAGATAATTTTTTATATCCTACCGTCTTTTTTAAAAGCTTTTATTAGTATTCTCAATCATATATATTCATAACTTTGCAAGCAAGTATAATAGATTATGTTCTTTAGGAATATCATAATTATAGATTAATCTCAATAATTTTGTATGTTTTATTTTTAAATAAATTTACAATTCATTTCATAGTCTTAGTAAATAAAACATGTTAAAAAGATATGAAAATTAAAATATGTCAAAAGAAAATGATATTTTTTTCAGATCCATTTGATAGTGGTTAGCGACCATAGTATATTTTACATGTTATAACTTATACTTATGTTTTCCGGATACTTTTGACTAATTAAATAGTGTATACAGTAGCAGTTTCATGATAAATTAATAAAATTATCATATAATACTTATATAAATTTTAAACGTATACTATTATAATAAATATAAAATTGAACACCTAATATAATTAATAATAATATTGCGTTTATTTTTAATTGGTTGGTTTAAATATTTGGATTGAGAATCAAAAGATATTTTATTCGGAGACCCAAAAAATTTCAATTTAGATCGGGTTCAGTTTTCTAGATACCAAAGTGTTAAACCTTTTCGGATATTCAACAAGTTTCAGTTCATATCTAGTACTATTTTTTAAGATCATATTCGGATTCGAGTCTTTTGCCCATCAATAACCAAGATGGCTTTTTCATGTGCTAAAGAGAGAGAGAGAGATATTTGAAATCCTTAAAACAGGTGAAAGGTATAATACTTGTTTAAAGCTTGATTTAGATATAAAATACAATAAAATCCAATGTTACTGAAATCTAACAAAATCAAATGGATATTGAATAACAAGTGATTTCAATTCATTTCAAATTACATATCTATCAAATGTTTTATCTAATAACACTGAATTTTAATTCACTTGGCGTGGAACAATGAATTCACTTGTCAGTGTGATGACTCCTTTTGGTTTTGCGACGACCATGGTGATGAGGGTGTGTAACAAGTTTCTTTGTGTTTGTGCTGCAATAAACAACAATGTGAAATATTACAATGATTTCTAGATCAACTATTCATGAAAAATTTAGTGAGTTAATTAGGAGACTCACCAGAAAAGGGAAGAGAGCACTCTGTATGCAAAGAAGATGGGTAACGCCAACAACGCAGAAGCCTGAAGTGAAAAGATTTTGAGTTATTAAGAGAGGAGACAGATTAAAATATCAAAAATACTTTCTAGAAGAAAGTGAAAAGACAAATACCGCAAACCAAACAAACTCATTGGTAGCAAAAGCCTCCGTGAGCTCATGGCTCTTTAGTCTTTGTTCAACATGAGCTTGAACCTTCGCAGATAACATGAGAATTTTAGCTTTTAAAATCAAGAAAACTCATTGATTCATCCAGAAAGTGACAATAACTTGATTCATACCTGATTGTGATAAGTCGTGGCCGATTCAAGGAACTCTGTATAAACGATAATCACCTTGGTTGTGTAAGGTTTCATGGAAACCTTGACATTATCAACATGTGGTTTCGTGGCCGTTACCACTTGGTCAACGTATGGCTTGCTAAACTTTTTAGCCTCCTGGAAAAGGTTAAACACGCTATAAGTTTACAATCGTAAACACACAAGCTCAAAAATAGAAACTGATAAAGACACTATACCTGATAATAAGGGTCTACAATTTCTTGAACCGTGACAATGTGAGGAGAAACAGTACTCTTGGATGCATGGTAAGCCTCTTTTGCTTTAATTGATAGTGTTCGGACGTGTGGCTCAACATGTGTAGCGACAGTTCCCTTGATGGCTGGAATATATTTCTGCAAGAAGTGCATCATAAACACACAGAACATAAAAGCCACTCATAAATCTAGAGACTTGTGACAATAATAAACTAATATGCCAGAGAAAATTACTGCAAAATAAATTGCCAATAAGAAGCTTACAGTTTTAGCGTTTTTCACATGTGGTTCAGCCCACTTCACAGCTTGAGTCTTTGCTTCCGTCACCTAGTAGATAATAAGTAAACTTCATTAGTCAGAAGCTCCTATGCTGTTTATAACTCAAATCTAAAGAAGCACACCTTTAGAATGACTGTATCCACAGCAGGTTTCGCGTGGGCCTCCCAATGTGTCTCCGTATAAGCCTATGAGTACATTAAATGCTCAAGTTAATTGAGGGAAAAAACCGCCATGTAACAAAAGAGTAGAAAAGACAAGCAAAAACCTTACCTGAATACTAATCCAGTGAACGGCAAGCCAAGGGGGAAGCCATGAACCATGAGCCTGACCAAAAGACAAGTGATGTTAAATTTTTATGTTCAATTCTGACTTCCAGGCTCTACTAATATCCCAAACAATGAAAAAACCGTGTCAAACCATTACCTCCAGGAGTTCATTAGTTTTTGAGGATGCTTCATGCTTTGTCCTCAATATTTCTTCCTGAAATTTAAATTAAGGACAAAAGCAAAACGTGAGGCAAAAACCAAAACCGTAGGGAGTTAAGTCTAGTAAGAGAGTACTACTCTATATATACCTCAGCTATCTTAATAGCACGTTCAAGTTTGCCTATTTTCTTCATCTGCTCTTCATTTGTCTTCTCAAGCTGCAAGACATCACATACTAAAAATTAAACATCTTCAGGATATTACTATTAAAACAACCAGCTCAGTCTAAAGTACATATCCATACAAGCACATAGCTGTCCTTTAGTGATCTAGTATAGCTGAGAATGGAAGCTTTCAGGGAAAGAAGATAACATGAATGAGGAGGCTAGATCATGAAGATACATGACCTCAGCCTAAACAAAGTCTTAGCTAGAGCTGGAATAAAGAAGGTAAAACAAGCATTCAGTGGAAGTTTAGTTCGGAAACAAGGGAAAGAAGACATACTTTGTCTAGGCTCGAGTTTAGTTCGGTTAGTTTTTTCTCAGCCTCTTTAGTCAGAGCTTCTGTGGAAGTTTTCTCCTTGTTTTTTTGCTCCAAGAAGTTCCTGAGTACCTCCACCTGAATAACAGAAGTAGCATCACAAAATTAAATATAGCCATATAAACAGATTTGATTTCACGAACTTAAAAAGTCTCACCTGCTTCTCTAACTCAACAACTCGTGCTTGAACCTTCCCCAACCGTTTAGCAGAATCTGATGATCCCTAAAATGTGTTAAAAAAATTCAAAACATTTACCACAAGTGTCAAACGAGAAGATGATTCAAAAACAATAGAAAGATCCATACTTGTAGTGATGAGACTTCAGTCTGCAAGGAAGCAATCTTGTCTTCTTTTTCTTTGAGCAGCTTCTCCTTCTCTGCTACCAACTCGTCTTTGCCCTTAACCTCGCGAGCTTTCTCATCGATTTGAGACTCTTCACAACAAACAAAAACATAAGAAAATTAACATCAACCAGTTCAACAAAGCTCCTCCGAGATTTAGATAATTGGATTTTCACAAATGCCACAAACTCATAGCACCACATCAACGAGCTGAAACAGAAATTCATGATCAGCATATACTAATTCAAGTTACAAAAATCAAAACTTGCTATAATTCAATTGGAGGGAAGAGTCTGAAGAATGCAACTCGTTAACTAACCTAGTGCATGGATCTTGGCGTTAAGCTGATCCAGCTGGATCTTAGAGGAGCCGTCGGATCCTGCGGCGTCAAAAGTCTCTGGCTCGTCATCGGAGAAGACAGTGGTGGTGAAAACAAAGGCAAGAAGTAACAAAGCCACGAGCTTGGCGGCTGCCATGTCTAAGATTCACCACTAAACCTCGCGAACGATCAACAAATTAAAGGGACGGAGACTCCAACAAAACAAAGAGAAACGTTTCCACGATCTCTCTCTCTGTTATATATACTTTTTTGACAATGGACGTAGAATATATTTTTCACCCAACACCTTGCGAAGAGGGACAGAGACGAGGGAAGAAGGTTTGTGTGTTGTTGACATCGTGGGGATGTCGTGACCGACACGTGGTACACCAGATCTACTTTGTGTTTTTTTTACATTAATGACGTGGCGAGAATCCAAATGGCTAAACCTTTATTTTATTTTATTTTATTGTTATGGGCTATGAAATACTATTATTGGAGTGTTTTCAAAGTAAATTAAATAATCATATATTCATCTACTTACCAACAAATATATAAGATCTATAAAGTTGCAACAGTGAATAACATATTTTTCTTCTTACCAAAAGTTTTGAAATAAAATATTTTGCTGTTTTTCAAAATAAAAATTATAATACTTCGATATATTTTTCTAAAATATCATTCATTTTAATAAAAAATAAAATAAATAATTTTTTTTTGTTCTCCTAATAAATATAGGTAAATTTGAGTAGATTTATTTCCAAATACTATTGCGAAAACAAATATGAAACTAAGTTGAACATGATCTTTTTTTGAACAACAGTTGAACATGATCTTAACATAAAAAACAAGCATATGCTCAGCCATAAATCAACATTGAATAACAAATTATCCCTATTGATTCTTAACATGCTAGTCACTTTGTCATTGTTACTCTATTTGCAGAACATACATGATAATTATCTAATTATCAGATATTTGACTTATAGTTATAACTTTTGTATTCTCATGGAAAATGTTCAATCTTTGACCTTTTGAGGTTACAAATTTAGAGGCAAACAGAGTCATATCAATCGCATACTTGAATAGGCAAACATGCCACTCCGTGGACAAATTTAACTGTAATTCTGTGTGTACCAAGCAACTCTTTGACCATGGATGGCCACATATAAGCTACGTCGTTCAGCCAAATGTTTATTTTTAACTATTTTGTGGATTAATTGACATTATTTTATTAGTTTCTAATTAGCCATAGTATGTTACCATGACTGGTTATGTTGGCCACGTTAGAGCATTACTATCGCGGTATACTAACACGGTTTTTAAGAAGTGGACCCCGCCATATAGATAAAAACGGGCTCCAGAAATCGCGAATTAAAAAATGGTTTCGGCTGGTTTGTTACACTGTTTTGCGGACCCCACGATACGTTGCGGTCTTTGATTGGTTCGGTTTTAATTTTTTTTTTTAATCAGATAAAACAAAAAAAAAAATTTAATCAAATAAAAAAAAAAAAATTTTGGAAACCCAAAATGGGTTTCACCCGATAATCATGCTCTTAGTATCTAGTGACCACATAATTTCCCATTGCTAAAACTGTAATTTTTTGTTGTGAGAAACATCTTTTCTTGAACTGAACTGATCCAACTTATAATTAATTTTTTTTTTAAAAAGAACAAAAAAAAGTTCATTAACAAACAATTTTAGTTTCATCTGAACATGCATGGGCTTCCACGACTCGGTAAGAGCTGATTTAAAAAGAAAAATAAATCTCAGAACATGTTGTAAAAAAAAAAAAAATGTTGTATATTGTCTTCTTAGCAAAAAAAAAAAAATGTTGTATATAGTGAGGATATATATAGAGTCGATCGTGACGACTGGTTCCGACACATGACAACTAACTCAGAGTGATACTAATGCACGGAATCAATATGTACACTTCACATTTTCTTGCTAGACGTATGTAACGTGAATTATAACAGAAAGTAACGCACATATATAACATAATCATACGCGTATACATTATAAAGTTACCCACATGGAAATGCCAATAATAACGCTCAAATCTCAACAAACCAAAACGTGACACAACAAACATACTCCAATACAATTATATATCTTAAAGTTCTCATGATGTAACTCATACTCTTTCATCATCTAACGCTCCATAAGCCCTAATCAAATACTATATGACCATGATTAATACATTACTCTACGCATAATATATACTTAGAAATTCACTTGAACAAAAAGATCTTAAAACGAAAACTAAACTAATCTTCGAAATCTGCAACTGTGTCATGTTTTATTGAATAATCGATCACTTATTCACCATCACTTGCTCGACCAACTCAAACTCGGTACTACGCAATTCCACAACTAGTTTTTCCATCGATTTTTTTCCTTTGTTTACCAAAGAAGAAAAAATCGAGGTTATAAAGAAGAGGAACCATCATGACCGAGCACAAGAACACAAGCACCGGTCCAAATATCCAAAGCATCAAAGGCAACGCCGCATAGAACAACCTATTCCCCACCGTGTTCAAAACAAACCCTCTCTCCAGCAACTCCGCCACGTACTCCTCCGGCGTTACCATCATCTCCTCATCCAAGTCCTCTTGAGGAAAAGGAGTGTTGATGAGGATGTTGACTTGGTTGATGAACCGGATCGAGAGAGAGTGAGAGAAGAAGGAGAAGAGGAAGATGGTGAGGATTGTGACATACTTGAGAGCCACCATGAACTCTCCGTGAGCTCCGTAAACGGCGTCGTTTAGAGGCTTCTTCACTGCGTATGTGCTGCTTATAACCGCAGCTAGACCCGCGCAGAGAAGGATCGACGTTGTTGCCATTAAAGTTGATCCCATTATGCAGTTTCTTAGCGTTTGAACGGCCAAGATGTTCTTCTTCTCGTTGTCCTAGTTTATTCAAAATACATTTATAGTTACATATATGTGTATGGGTACGTAGATGTATACATGTTTAAAGATTACCTTGATGATGGAAGCGACCCAGAAACGGCGAGCTCTAGCGTTGGTACCGATGATGGTGGTGAGAGGCTGTGTACGTAACTTGTACCACAAGTAAACATGGTAAGCAGCATATACCATTAGCCCTGGCGGCACCAAGATCACATCTAAATAACACTCTCTCCACTCCATTACTGGTTCAAGACTTATCAAAGCTCGAAATCTTTTTGGTAGGTTTTATAACGCCTCTTTTATGTATGACTTGTTCGACGATTTGTAGAAGAAAAATACCCTATTTATAAGAAAAGTTGATAAATACAAAAAAAATTATTGCACTGAAAACTTGAAGCACGAGGGAAATGAAGAAGAGGGATGACGTTGATAGTTTGTCCTTTTGTTCGCCATTGTTGGTTTCTAAAGTTATCTGATCTCTCTTCTTCTTCTTTTTTATTTTGTTAATAAGTGATTTCTGGTTGGAGCCCATCATACTTTTATAAATCTTGCACGCTTCTGATTTCTATCTTCGATCATTTATTTTTAGTCGTAATTTTGAATAATTAAGGCCTATATTAATCACGTATATGTAGTCAAGTAAGGTAACGAAAAGAAAATCACACTACAACTGTTTGTTTTAATATAAGAACATTTTATTATGTCTCTAACATTGTTGATTATTTCACTCTCTAGCTAGCTATATATATTCTAAACTTCTAATTTAAATATATACGTTGTTTATGTTGAAATTTTAGAGAGTAGAGATATGATGTATGTATGTATACATTACTACATGCACACTGCACGACACGTACAACTGTTATCTAAATTAAAGCTTTGAAATTTATTCTAAGTCGCATTTACTTTCCTAATATCTGCTGACTCCGACATATACTGTTGTTTTATCTCAATGCTTCTTCTGTGGATAAAGTTTTCGCAATGTTTTTTTTTCCGGAAAAATATTGCTCGCTACATAAAATATATATTATTCATGACAATATCTTTTAACTTTATGATGTTATGTAGTTAATATCACGAGTTTAGTTTTATTCATCCAAAAAATGATGTGTATGTCGGAGACCATTTAAATCTTTTGTTTCATTAATTGAAATGTTACGTACTTGACGGTAATTTACATAAATTAAATTTTGACTCGTGTTTTAAAAGCGTAAAAATATTTTTTTAACAAAATCTAATTTACAAAATCAATATGTTCTATAAATTTTGATAAGTAGTGTTTTAACATTTTTATTTAGTGTATTTGAAAACAATATAATTATATTGTTTTTATTTTTATTAAATATAAAAATTATATAAGATATTATTTAATTATTTTAATCTGTTTTGGTATGAACTTTTAATAAAAATTTTGTAATTCGTTTGATTAACTGTGTGATATATACTTATTTGATAAAAAAAATTATTATAAAACTTCTTTGATGTCAATTTATTGACTCTAATATTTTATTTGTTTAATATGAAATTATTAAGTTAATGAATTATTTTATATATTATTTCATAAACAAAAATTCCATTCATTTAAACTTAGTAAAACATTCACATTAGATTCCTATTCTTTGATTATTTTTATTCTTAAAAGTATATAATTTATAATTATATACGCAAGATTATGTTTGGTTTAAGTTGACATCACATAAGTTTTAAGCAAATAAAATGTTAAATTTAATAAATTGATAGAAAATAAGTTTCATAATTAAAAATTTATCAAAGAAGTATATATCACGCAATTAATCAAACGAATTACAATTTTTTATTAAAATTTCATAACAAAAAGATTAATATAATTAAAAAAACAAAACAGATTAATAAATATAAAAATAATAAAATTATATAGTTTTAAAATACACTAAAATAAAAATATTAAAACACAAAAATAAAAATGTTAAAACATTACTTATTATAAGTTCATAGCAAAACAGATTAATATAAATAAAAATAATACAATTATATAGTTTTAAACACAAAAATAAAAATGTTAAAACACTACTTATAAACAAATATTAAAAATATTGATTTTGTAAATTAGATTTTGTTAAAAATATTCTTACGTTTTAAAAATGTGGGTCAAAATCTAATTGTAATTAAATTATAGTCGGGTCGATCATATTTTAATTGTTGAAACAAGATATTTAAATGATCTCTAACATCGCATCAGTTTTTGAATGAATGAATTAAATTCGGGATGTTAACTACATAACATCATAAAATTGAAGAATGTTGTCATGCATAACATATATTTCGTGTGATTAGATATATATTAGTTTAGTTTGCATGGTTAGCCATGTGATTGTCAATACTTCATGTAGTCAGTAATCATTTTTCCTTTTTTTTGCTAAAAAGTTTCCACAAAGTTTCATCTGGTTAGGAAGTAAAAAATAATCGATTAGAAAATGCTGTAAAGTAACAATGATTTAGTATTTGAAGGATTATTCTGGAATTATAATCAAAATCCAAAATTTCTTATAGCTATTTCAATCCTTGTTATTTCTCACACTGATTGATGTCACCGAAAACCATAATTTTCCTTCTATCCTTACAAATAAATATATTCAAACACGAAACCAGACCATTGGTATTTATTTATCTACGAATAACATCAAGTTTCTTCAATTTATGAGATACTACTAAAAAGTTAAACAATAAAAAAAAAACTCGAACATAGCGCAATAACTTATACATAATGATTTAGCAAAAATAAAATGAGTGAAATCTGACGAGGACCATATCAGACGAGACAAGAGATGGCATGAGGCCGACCTTTAACCATTTCAATCCTTTGTCATTACTTATTTATTAGGTTTTTGTGTGTTCATTTCACCCACTCCACTTATCTTCCAAAACGTTGGAGTCCTAGCTATTACTTTCAGAATTCTTCTCATAAACTTTTTTTACTTCTACTTTAATATAAACCCTCAATTATTACATTTTATCAAATAAATCTTGTTTTCATTAATTAGGCAAAATGTACAACTGGGAGTTTATATACACATTGTAAGATAGTCTTAAACTAGAGGCTGAACCAAATACTTTATACTAGTTTATAGTATATCAATTTAGATGTTATATACAACCTGATCATGTACAGAACAATACAATCAACAACTATTTACAAATTACAACCAATAAGCAGGAAAAACACATGCTATAAGTTAGGTATATCTATAACCTTTTTTATTTAGTATGTTTACTGTATACAAAGTTACTTATGTTTCAAAAAAATATATATATACAAATTTACTTCTTCTTCTTTTTTGTTCAACAAAATTACATATTTTTAAGATCATATGAAATATTGTTTCAGACAATAAAAAATAACAGCTTCATCAATTTGAATCGATGGCTCAGTTTCTATTCTACCATCAATGCACGAGTCTATCATTCTAATTCTATTGCAAAGTAAATATATGCTTTAGAAGAATAACTACTTTGAATCTTTCCTTGCTAATATTTGAGGGAATCAAATACAAAACGATCGATAGTAAAGTAAAATAGATATATCGACAAGAATTGCTTAACAGAGTCAAACTTTGGTCGCGACGTTCTTAGACGGGAAGTGTGGCTTGGTTCGTATTTTGAGTTCATTTATTATTTACTACTAAAAGGAACTTTGAATCAAATACATAACTCGAGACTTTTTAGTGCTCCTTTATATTCTTATTAGTTACTACTAAAAGGAACTTCAAAAAGCTGAATCAATCATCGAGCAATATATTGAATTCATTAATAAATGTATACAGTTTATACATCACATAATAAATAAAATAATCAAGAGACTGTTATTAACTTATTATGGTAAATTTGAACATATAAATACACTCAATTTCAAATTCAGTAGTAGAACCATCATATATATATATATATATATATATATATATATATATATAAGGATGGATAGCCATCGTATAGCAGATCAATAAGTAAAAAACAATAGTATAGCTAGTTTTCAAACCATTTCAATTAATTGAAAGTTGAAAACAAAGCAGGATGGAAATGTTAAAGAAAATTTAAATTGTATACGTAAATTCGCATATATATATATATATACATGCATGTACGTAGTATGTTTTTGTGTATTAAGCAACTCATATATGTTTAGAACACACGAGTTATAGAACATGTCTATAATTTTCACTATGAAGCATAAGAATAACTTATATCAAGACGCATCAGATTTGAAGATGTGCGGAATAAAATCGTGAAGATATGTTAACGCAAAGTTATGTGGCTGTTTGCATTTTAAAATACTTCACCAGACAAATTATTATGCTGCCTCGTCCCACAAGGGATGTGCTCCTAAATATCTTTTTATCTCGGCAGAGTCATTGGTTTACATGTATATATACATTCCAAAAAGAAAACAAAACAAAATATAATTTCCAAAATCTTATAGACTCGATTGGTGATCTGACAAATAACAAAAACCTTCTTGGATAGAGAGTATGAATCATAACTAGCTTTGAAATCAAGAGAGAATTTGCTAAATCCGTATTAGCTTATGTCTATGACATGGATTCCATAGTGACAACAAAATATCATTGGTTCAATGTATTTTTTTCTATAGAAAAAATACAGCAGTAATATCAATTTGCTAGAGCTTAATTACACCGAAATTATTGGCTTTTGTAAGTGGTTTCTTTCTCTTTGATGGCTGTGAACTATATTTTGGTTTATTTTAATACAAGACAGCTCTAAACATAGCATATATTCAAAGCAAAATTAATTAGAACCTTTAATTTCTTTTTTGTATGTCGACCCTTAATTAATGATCAATATCAACTCTTCCATTCCATGAAACACTACATTAGCTACTAATTTTATTGTTATGTCGCTTGGAGATCGACTTAATGATTATGTATATCGTGACTTTCAATGTTAGTGTTGTTTAGCTTAGTCATTCGCCATAGATCCGACATCATCTTCAGGCGTTGATGTTCGAATCATGTTTCCCACATGTGGAATAAACTCTCATTCGTGGAACCCATTTTTTTGAAATGTCTCTGTTGAGCTGGTAAAAAAAAAAAATCTGCTAGAGTAAAGCTTTCTTGGGCAATATTATTTTTTTTTAAAATAAACTGATTATTTTTTATAAATATCATAAGATATAGCATAGAACAAAAGACATACCATGAACGTCGTTGAGCCATTTTTTTGGAAAACGTATGCGTGGCCAAAGAAACAATACCAAAAAACTAACAAAAATGTGAAGTATCAACGCAAGTTTATTGAATCTGTACAGAGCTAGATCTGAGATTTAAAAGATCATAAACATTTTAAAATTATTTTAAATAATTTGATATCCATGCGACATATGCCCATAACCAGTCATATCTGTATGTAACGATTTTTAATTAAAAAAAAATCGCTCTACAGAACAAAGTCTTCATCTTTTGAATCACAAAACACCAAAATCAAACAATAGAAAGATCATGAAACATTAATAATGTACTATATTTAGAAACTTCCGTCACATGCAAGGACAGACAACGTCACTATAAGCAAGATGAAAGAGAGGGAAACGTGGAGATAAATAGCCAAAGAAAAATGACACTTGCAGACTATTTGATTTAGTTACCATTTGAGCTATCCATTTCCACAACCATTACTAGAAAATGTGTGTTGGTCTCAAAGTATTAGTAGCCCAATATACATTATAAGATAATTTGGGCTTGAGAGTTGTGAACTTAGTGGAATAATAGTATAAACTAAAAAAGATGATTTTCTTAGTTTGTAGCCACTTAATGCATCATCCTATCTTGTCACAACTTTTAACGCATCTATCCATTTTGGAGACATTGGAAATCAGATCAAGCAAAAGCAAACGCAGGATCAGATTAAAATAAAACGGAAATGGGGATGTGTATCATATATGTAAATATATAATAAATAGATTGGGGATGTGTATCACATATATAAATATATATCGTCTTCTAACATTTCTCATAGTTTGTAATAACATAATTAACCAACGACAAAAAAAAAGATGTAATATACTATTATCGAATAATCATCTAAAACTAATTACAATCATGAACATATCATTATTGATCAGAGGCATGTAGATTGTAGAAGATCATGGAATAAAAGCCAGCTTGTTTTATTCCGGTTAATTATATTTTCTCAAGTATTCATAGGGGCTCAATCATACATGTTTGTTTCTCTCCAGGGTAGTTAGTAGCAATTCAATTTTATATGATGTTTTCTATGAATTTATTTATATTAAATCATGAAAATGTACGGATTTATACAAACCTACTTATCCCTGAAAAATACTCTGGATGTTTTTTTAGGAAGGAAAAAGTAATCAATCATTTGAATTTGGTACAAAAAAAAACTTATAACTGTTAGCATAAATAAACAGAAAATAATAATCTACTAATGCGTACAAGAAAAAGAAGAACGTGAATTGTGAATCTGTGATAAAGGCCATGTTGTACGGGCCACTACGTAAAAGAATCATTCATAGATTAATTGTTAGAAAAATATATTAAAAGTATTATAATGGTGGATTGGTGGCCTAATTGGTGAAGTATTTTCCAATTATATCATTATTAAAAATTCCAAACCTTATATCCTGTAATGTAATACTATAATTATTTTATGTTTATAGGAAATGCTTTTGCGTAAACGTTGTTGATATATTCATTGCCGGTTCATCACCAGCACATGCTACCACTGCCACTCTGAAAACTTAAATGATGCTCCCTCTGGTTCATAATAAGTTTCATTCTAGTTTTTTTTTTTTACACAAAAAATGTCACTTTACAATTCCAATGCAAATTATACTTATTTACAGCTGAAAATTAATTACAAACTGCATTGGTTTTATAAATAATTTTATTTATCTCAAATACTATTAGTCAGAAAAATATAATTAATAACAGCTTACATATATTTCCACTACTTTTTTAATCTGTGTAAAATGTATCAAATTGACACTTATTCAGAAACGGAGGGAGTATAATACTCTCTCCGTTTCACAATGTAAGTAGTGTAGACTAAAAACACTAATATTAAGAAAGTTGGTACTTTAAAAAAAATAATATTTAATTAATTAATTCAACCAATTATAAAAAAAATGATATTATTTGATTGGTTACAACTATATCCAATAAATATAAAAGTTACGTAGATATTTGGAAACTACTTATATTTTGAAACAAAAAAAATTTCCTTAAACTATTCCTTAAACTAGTTACAATAGCGGAGGGAGTATTGAATAATGCACTAAAGAAAAGTTTCTTATTATATTAACTCGGCGTCAATTTCTTATCATGTATTTCACGTAATATATAATAAGCCGATTGTTGTTGACATCATAAAGAAACTAAATAAATTCGAATATCAATTAAGAACATATGATTTCAGCTGCTGAAGCCAATCATTATTTTTATTTTTAGATTTGTCAAATATCCTTTCTTTGGTATTTTATTGGTTATATTTAGTTAGAAATTTTACTTGAGCCTCTAAAAAACGAACCATAGTTTTACGTCGAGACATCCTTTGAAAAGTCAATAATCCTTGGAGCCATGACCACACACAAATACATACACAAATATATACAGTGTAAGTTCAAAACTAAGATATGTTGATTAGATCAGTCAAAAAAAGATATGTTGATTAGAACTAGACTGTATTATATTCTTTTTTTATGAACTGTTACATAATTTTGTTTAAACTTATAATATACTCCCTCTGTTCCTTATAGATCCATTTTTTAGAAAAAAAATTTGTTTTAAAAAAATACATTTTTTACATTTTCAAGACATTAATTAATGAAAAATTGTACTTTTCAAAAAATACAATTGTGTTTAATAAAATTTTATTGGTTAAAAGTTATTGAAAATATCTAATTAAGGAAAACAATGTATTGGAAAATACAATTTTAAATGTTTTCTTAATAAGTGTGAAAAAACTATAACATGGATCTTTTAGGAACGGATGGAGTATATAGTATTACCATAAGCTGGTGAACAAAAAAAAAAGGGTATAGCCCATAAACAAAGGCAACATGCGAAGTTATGAAATGATCTCATCTGAAATCACTATAAAAAAAGGAAGAGAAAAGTAAGAAATTTCGAAAAAATAAAAAAGAAGAAAGAAATTTCACATGGGGAGGTACAGTGAAAACCTGAAATCGCACTAACATTGACGTGGAAATACAAGTCCTTTACCGGCGTGGCCTCCATGTTCTACGAATGGGACTTCTGAAGGATGCTTTAGTTAAAATATTGACTCTTTTTCGTTTGTCGTTAGTGATATGTAAAGCTTATACAATTACTAAAAAGAGGACTATGTAATCTAATTAATACTAATCCGTATTCATATTATATGTATATTTCTGGAAGAAGAGATCCAATCGTTAGATTCCTGGGGAACTGAACTGAAAGTGTTTGGTAAAAGTGTGAAACCGTTTGCTTTGGAAATTGAAGCCCCCATGTTTCATGTCTCTTTTTTTTTCTTGTTCTCTCTCTCACCAGTCACCACAACATTACTACTTCACTTTTCATTAGGAAAATTAGGAAAACCGTGATTTCTTTCTATTACATATATAAATACTCTTCTACTATATGTTTACTTTTATAAGATGTTACATTCACCACATAAATAATTAGCAAAACTAAACCAAAGTATTAATTCTTAAAAAGATAAAATAGTAGAACCAGTAAACTTAGTTTTACATCTACTTTTTGTAGTTTTTTTTTCATTTAGCGGTGTTATCAATACCAAAAGTGTATACAAATTGCGGATTTAAAACGCAAATCACAAAAGCATAATTAAACATGGCCTTAATGACGATTTAAGTTAAAAGAAAGTCAAACTAGAAGTAATAACCCCACCCTAAGGTTTTCCAAGTTGAGAGAATTAAGAAATCCAAAAGCATATGATTAGTCAACTATTTTAATCATTTAGCTTCAAAAATTAATCTGTAAACTAATTAAAACAAGATTCCAAAACGTCATCAACGCCTCTATATATCTCCATAACCTCTAGAACCCACCATGTCTCTCTCCATCATTACACAAAACAGAGATCATCAAACACAAAAAGAACTAGCCATGTCTTCTTCTGTTTCCACCATAGAAGCCAAGAAGTCAAACAAAATCAGAGACATCGTAAAGCTTCAACAGATCCTCAAGAAATGGAGAAAAGTCGCTCAAGCATCAAAACAAGCCAACAACAACAAGATTAACAACGAAGAAGACATCAACAACAACCTAACCAAAACTGGAAGTGGAAGTGCAAGTAAGAGCATCAAGTTTCTGAAGAGGACACTATCCTTCACAGATGTAACAGCTGTTCCTAAAGGCTACTTAGCTGTCTCGGTGGGGAAAGAGGAGAAGAGATACAAGATACCAACGGACTACCTTAGCCACCAAGCTTTCCACGCGCTGTTGCGTGAAGCAGAAGAAGAGTTCGGGTTTCAGCAAGCTGGTGTGCTGAAGATTCCTTGTGAAGTTGCTGTGTTTGAAAGCATTTTGAAGATAATGGAGGACAACAAGAGTGATGAGTACCTGACCACACAGGAGTGCAGGTTCAATGCAACTACTGATGAAGCTGTAACTTACCGTCATCCTTCGGATTGCCCTAGGACTCCTTCTCTTCAACCTCACAGTCCAATGTGCAGATAACTTTTGTCTTTGTATTGATGTGTTTGTTGCTTTTAACCATTCTTCTCCCTCTTCCCCCATGTTCCCACTTTTTTCCCTTGGGGATTTGAACTTTGTGTACTTTGCAACTCCGAGAGAAAAAAGAATGAGAGATTTTTGAATAATGAAATGTATAAAGAAATCACTGAAAAAAATTGATAACATGAAAAGCTCTCATAATATTAATCTCTCTTCCATTATATGATAAATTCCAGAACTCTGTTATTCTGATGTATCATAAACTCATGAGTTAATCATCTAATCAGACACAATGAAGGAGAATGTGTCACATGGAAAGAATGGATAATCAGAAACATCTAAACAAAAGCAGCTACATGGTTAACTTTACTTTCTTTTGCATTTTGTCCTCTAACTCTAAGTAGAAATCAAACCAACATCAGCCAAGAAGTGGTGGTGCAATGGCAAGTATACTCTAGTGGCTAAAGCGTAAACTAGGTCATACGGTTAGGGCTTAGGAGACCTTGATAGAAAACAAAGCAAGAGGTTCATGTTTCTATGTATGCATCTTCAGTTTTTTTCGGAACTACCCCATGTGTAATGATGTTGCAGTTATGCCAAGTAATCAGAGGTTTAACATAAACTAATGGAGTAACTAACATCAATTAAAATAAGTGTGAAAAGATGAGAGTACCCTACGGCATTGTACTTTTTAAAATCATCCAAGTTGAGACTCTGGTTGTTAAAACTATATAGATTAACAAAACGTACAGTAGTATCCTATGCTTTACACAGAATGCTATAATAAGTATCTTAATTAGTGAATATAATAACTTTAGTCACAGCATCACATGCACATTTTCTCTAAATTAAGTACTCATCATTATTGAAATCACATGCAATTAACGATTCATCCACAGCATAGTACGGCAAGATCAGAAGGAATGATCTTGGTATCCTCCCAAAATCAATTAAGATTCAAGAGAGAGGAGGTACTCAAAGATTAATGAATATGCTCTCTCTCAACAGAGGGTGGTCAAAGTCAAAGGTTAAGAAGCCGAGATCTGATAAAACGGAAAGGTCACATGACATATGTACCCTGAGACTTGCCACCATCTTAAGCAATCACTCATTCACACATATGTCATGAACATCTCCTGAACCTGATCTCGAGGTTTCTAAACATTACTAGTGATTTATACGGAGCTGGTTCCATATGAGACAGCAAGATCCAGCAAGAAAGTTAGTTAACATGAACAAACCATAGACCTCAGAAAACTTAAAAAAAATCGTAGTGATTATACACGTCCATGACTCATATAGCTTAGTTTACTTCTTTGTAAAGTTTGGCATCCAAAGTTATGAGCTAAAGACAAATGATAGAGAAACACAAGGAAACTTTATCCTTCTTCTCTTGGGCACATAATCAATATAGACAAGCGATGATACCCGTTCGAACAAAAGGTAGGCACACATCATGAACACATACATCAGTACATAGAACAATCAGTAGACAAGTCACAGGAACACATGCATCCGTAGATACACTACACCAAACCAAACCAAACAAAGAATATTGGATAAGAAGGCCTTTGAGTAAAAAAATAAAAGAGAAGTCACTTTTCAATGAAATTACAAATCATAAGATGTTACTTGGGATTATATGATCATGCAAGGCAATCTCTCTAGTAGTTTCACTTGAGTTTTATCACAATCATGTTTCCGCAAGTCTTATTTCAAATGAAGGTGAAGCACAATGGCCTCACCGTAAGAACCACAAGTCATTACGAATGCAGAGGTTTCCCATCCTCAGTATCATCCTGCTTAAAGAACGTTTTGAATGTGTCGATCCTCGTCTTAGCTTCAGGCAATTTCCGCTCTTCCATAAACTTCTTTGTGGCGGTTAGGAAAGCTTCCCTGTCATGTAGTTTCCATTCCTATAACACAGTTGAAAAATATCATAAAGATCAAAGCTCTCAGATTCTAAAAGCAACAAGGACAGGTGGTAATATAACACTTGCAACCTCAAAGTCCCATTCGCCATAAAGATCAGGATCATCTTTGTTCCTCCATACATATGTTCCCACTTGTAGCTTTTCTGAAGTATCCTGTAATCAGAAAAGCATCAAGAGGGGATCTACCCTAACTCTGACATGTAAATACAGAATTAGTTGTTCTGAACCAAACATTATTTACCGTAAGCACCACTTCAACAGCCTTTCTGTCATATTCAACATCCTCAAAATCATCTAGCAACTTACGTTCATCATCTGTTATGCCCTTTAGCACCTGCAAGAACAGCAAAGTTCTTCAAAATTCTCAAATCTTTATATGAGAAACCTCAAAATCAGGATTAGACACAAGACAAGGACGGTAACAAACCATGTCTACAGTCTACACTAAAACACATCACAAAATCATTACATGAGAAACCTTACACACAAAACACGAAGCCAATATAGACACTGAAAACACATCACAAAGTCCCCACAAAGAACAATAATGTCCATCATATTATATTCAAGAGACAAATGTGAACATGGGAATCAAGGACAATGAACCTTTCCGGTGACTTTTCCGGTACTGTCCGGTAGAATGGTTGGATAAAGACGATTCTTGATTTTAAACCTGTGACTGAAATTAACACCAGAAAAGCCATGAATCAACCTTCTCAGTTGGATCTGGAAATGAACGAAATCAAGGCAGCTGACTGAGAAAGAGAGAGAGAGAGAGAAACTTACAAGCCGGAGAGTACGGCGGAGCTATGGTCAGGGACGCGATTAAGCAGCACGTTAACGACATGGGGATCTTGGAGACTGCCATAGACAAAGAGATCATGACCAGCTGCTTTCCCTGACAACATACTCATCTTCCCTTGTCTCTCCTACTCTAGTTCATGTGTCCTTGATCTACGTGTGTGTCGTTAAAATGCCCATTGTCCAGCCACGTGTAAGGCATGTAAGAGGTTATATAATTACGTATTTAACTAATGTTTTTTGGCCAATCATGAACTTCCTGGTTGTTTACAGGGAAAGTTTCTACCAACTCAATCTCAGAACAGAGGAATTAAAACCTTAACTCATAACAAACACGATAACCATTTGAAAGAGACATAAAGTCAATCCAACCTAGCTTCAAACAGGGGTTTAGAGTAAAACATCGGTAAATGTAGCGAAACATCTAAGAACGTTTTGTTTAACAGAGTAAGAGAATGATCGTTTGTTTGTTTGCATCATATGGCCATTGGCTCAGGACCAGCAGCGTTCAAGATGTCTAACAAGGAGTTTTGAGGCTCCAACTCCTCGTGCCAAAGCTGCAACTTGTCCCCAGGGTAGAAGTTTCTTGTCACTCCCTCTGAGTTAATCTGTTAAGAAAAACATCAAAAGCAGTTCTGTTAACTATGTTCCGTTACAGATATGTATTCGCTTGAGAGAGTTATGGCTAGGGAGAAGTCTTACTATGACGGTCCGTACAACCCCTCCACTGGCTCCATCACGGGCGATGGCTAGTGAAACCGCCTTCACAACAAGTTGCTGCAAAATACACAACAAGCGTATATACAATGGAGAGGATCAGTTACAACACAAAGAAGGGTTTGCGAGGTTTTTGCATAAGCAGATATAAATGATCTGAACCGCCATACCTCGGCTTCTTCTTTGGTCATGTTTTCTTTCCACGCCTGATCAAAGAAACCGTAAAGGTAACTAGAGCCAGAGCCTAGACAAACACACAGAGTTATTTGCAGGAAGGGCTATGTATCATAAATACAGCTATGTTAAACCCATGGATCATATGATGCAGAACAATTTGTGTGTGTGTTTTACCTCCAATAGCAAAGGGTTGCTCCACTACAGTTCCACCGAGAGGAATCCCATAGATCTTCCCACCTTCGTATTTGTCCCACCCACCAACAATGAGGCCGGTTTGGAGCATGTTCTGCTCAATAAAGACATACACTGCTTTAGTCAACAATCAACCTAACAAAGAATACATGTACAATAACGCAATGGATCCGCATACTTGTTAGAAAACATATATAAGACTACGATTCAGAATATAGAAAACTGAAACTAAAGCATATACAAAAACATCCGTCAGGCTGGATAGTGACAGAGAAGACCAAGAAATAGAAAACTATTTGAAAATATAGAGGAGCACCATCATAACAACAGGATGCTCGTAAATACTAGCTAGCTAAGGTTTGACATATAGCATCATCAACCTCTATGACCCTAAAACTTTCATCTTAAGTTAAGTCATAAAGCAATGAAACGTAAGCCAGCTATCATCGTTTCACAAGGTCACGCCTTTAAAAAAAACAAAGGTGATCCTGTAGAGCATTTTTAGCTAAGGACACTGGTAGAAATGGAACAGCACCCCCACTATTCTGAGTTTAAATTGCTAGTAAAACACAACCAAGCTTCAAGCCTTAAAGCAAAAAAAAAAAAAAAAACGTGTACCTTGTTATTGTATGCGAGCATCCTGATAAGGTTGGCAGAAACCTTAACGGTTGCAGGCTGCCCCAGCTGAATCCTACAAACCATAAGCAAAACGAATTACTCTATCTAATATCAACATAAGCAACATCAAGACATGGAATCAAAGGAAGAATCGAAACACACTCACGTATGCTGGTGAAGGAAGTAGCGGACGTAGTCAGAGACAACCTGAGAATCGGCAGCCTACAATAGAATGCAAAAAGAGCTTGTCGTAATCATTAAAATGCAGCCACGGTAAGGAACCTATAAAGCAAAGGACTTTCAATAAGAAGAGCATGTGGATTTCAGTAAAAGAGTTTTCTTTTCACATAAAAAATAATTTTAAGTTATTATTACCGAACCGGAACGGCAGACGTAAACATTGTCTGTGAGTTGTGTGGTCTTGTCGGAAGCTCGATTCGCAACGTACATCCCTGCGAGAGTAATAATAATAATAAACAGATCACAATTCAATCAGCGTGTTCTCAATAAAAACGCACTAAAAGAGTGAAGAAGAGGGGGAATCTCATCTCACCAGTGCTGGTACGTGAGTCAGCTCCGAGAACGACACCTCCATTGTAAGTGACACCGATGATTGTCGTCCCCATTGAGTGCGGCGCATCGAGATTGAGATCCATCATACGGTGATGGTTGATGATGAGAAGTAGGGGTTAGTCAAGTAGAGGATGAACTGACTGACTTAATCCTCTCAAGTCGGGCTTCTCTCCTTTGTTCCTGGGCCAGGATAGAAACATTATACTTAATTATGTCTTCGTTACTTTAACAATGATGAAATTTTAATATTTTATTAATTTATAAATTTAAAGATTATTTTTATGTGAAATATGTTAATGTATAAATATAAAAATTACTTAATTTTACGGTTTATAAAATGATTAAAATTTTATTGATTCAAATTTTATGTTGTTATTATTCGATCACGTAGTGAATACCGTAAATATCAAGTAAATATAAATGTATTTTAAGTGTAAAATGATAGGTTAACATCAAAATATTATGAAATCTTATAGAAAATAGAGATAATATAAAAAACAAAGTAATGTATTATTTGTATTTATATAAAATTTTATATATAAAATTTTAATTTATAATTTTAATGAAATTATATATTTACATGGAATCTTCTATATTATTATTATTATCATATCGATTTTGTAATATTTTGAATTGTTCCAACTCAAAACCTAATTTTTTTAATTAATTTATCGTATTTATTAATTTATCGAGTATTATAATTTATAGAGTCTCTGCTGTATTTTTTTAATATTTTGCTAAGATATATGGAGATTTAATCTCATTTATAATTTTAGTGAATTAAATGGAATATATATTATCTTTATTGTGATGAAAATAAACAAAATTTTACGGAAACATATCTCTTCCATGTTTTGTTTTCTAGATGATTGTTTTTGTTTAGTTGGTGTGATTCATCTAGAATGCGTATTTGATTTAAAATTTAAAATAATTTGTATTAAAATAATAAATCTTGTGTTATTTAAACATATATTTTTAATTATTTAAATGCACTGTTAACGAAACTTGTGATTTTAAGTTTCTACTAATGTATTTTTTATTTTTAATTTTTTTTTTTTTTTTTTTTTTTTTTTAAGTGGTGAATTGAGGATGAAGACGAAATTGATATTGAGATGCCACATGTGTGTGATGGTCCTGAACCTCAATCGGAGATACCCCAGCCTCAAGCCAATCCACGCTTTGCAACACTTCAAGCGGCTTTTGATATGTACCACAGAAACCTCTCGATCATGAGTAGCCTCGTATATTCGGACGACGATGGTATGCACATGGGTCTCTTGGCCCCACTAAGAGCAGGCAGACAATAAAACCATCCATATCGTATTTCATGATAGATTCCTTTCTTTTTGTTTTTTTCAACAACTTAACTCATTTTATTGTTGGGCCACGATAGAAACATTATTTACTTGAAAGCCCAATACTTAATTGTCTTCATGGGCCTTTCCAGTTACGAGCTCAGTTTGTTTTGTCAATATGATGTTTTAATTTACATTTTTTGGTTATATATTTTTTGGTTATATTGAAATATTTTGTATATATTTCTGATATGATATTTTGATCCACAAATATTTATAATAGTTTTTTTTCTTTTAAAAGAATTTTAAATCTTTGTTTTGTGGATATGATGTTATCAGATTTATTCAAAATTCTTTTGAATTTTTTTTCTTTGTTTTGTGGATATGATGTTTTGATTCACATGTTTTAATAGTTTTTATCGTTAAGTATTCAATTTTTTCGCATATTCACAATATTTGATATATATTTTAATTTTAAATTTATTTTTGAGATCCAGAAAATATTTTCCTTTTTTTTAGTAGAACTAAACATTTTATAGATTGCAAAACAATTATTTAGTTAAAATTAGTTTTTATTGGACCAAAATTACTATGGTTTATTAACTGTGTATTTATTGATTTGAAATTACTGGTTATTCATGAGTTTAAATCAAATTAGTTTCGAAGTTACTATAATTTCAATTAACATTTTAATCAATCAAATATGTGTTTCAAAAAAAAAAAACTAAATAATTTTTTTTTTTTCTCGCATCCAAAATTGTGAAAAATAATTCGGGCATGTTGACACATATAACTTATAGTACTTTCACGGTATTGGGCTTGAGCTTTACTCTTACTAGCCATCTAAGAGAACAAAGCGGGAAGTGAACCTTATATTGCTGAATTTGGTACACAATTCTACTCATCTTTGTTCTCTTTGTTGGGTTCCTCAAACCCATTGGATTTGGTTGGTGATAACAAAACTTGAAAGTTGGGTCATTGGTATTAGTCCATGAGATTAGTATTAGGCCTTGGAGGTTCTTAGGGTTAGTGAGACACATATATATAGGGTATGACTGGTGACCATTCTAGAAACAAGAGGAACGAATAGAAAAGGAACGTAGAGAAACAAAATTGCAGGAATGAAAAGGAATGGTTGTTCCATCCCATATTTAACAAGGAATTAATTTGTTCTTTATTTCTCTACAAAAAAAGGAATGGTAGGGAATGAAAAGGAAAAATTATTCCTTATGAATGGTGATTTTTTTAAGGAATGTTAGGGAATACATTTGTTCCTCGTCGTTCCTTGGTCACCATTCATACCCATAGTCTCTTGACCTAATTTTTTATATAGAGACTTACAAGAATCAAAAAGACAAAAGAGAGAAAAGAGGTAAGAAGGCAGAATTTCGCCTGGGTTTGTCAAGGCAGATTTGGAGGGTCAAACGGATCCTGATCGGGCTGATATTTTGTGGGAAGCTTCTTCAGTCAGTGAGTTAAAGGTTCACTGAAGGGATTTAGATTTCAACGGTTGGATCTTCTGTTGTCTGGGTTTTAGTGAAGCTGGTCGTCACAGTTCTTCAGCAGTGCTGTCTTGAGTGTTTGGTAAATCCGACGGTGAGATCTTCTCTGATTGAGCTGAAATTTGGCAGAGGTGTTGTTGACTGGTTTATCTTGGATTTGTACGGTGGGATTAGTCTCTGGTTGCTGGAATCCTTGTGAGCTGAGGTCGTTTGGTTTCTGCTGGTTTTGAAGCTTTGTATTGCTCTCTTGTTGTTGTTGTTCTTGTGTTGGAGATACCTCTTTGTAGCTTGAGTCTCTGTTCTGTTCAGGTTGTTGAACAGGGAGGACGTGGTTGTACTCACATACATTTATATAGTGGATTGTTGAGTGGACTACGGTCCCGTGGTTTTTCCTTCTCACATCGAGGAGGTTTTCCACGTAAAAAGTGCTTGTCTCATTTAGTTATTGCTTATATTATATCCTGCTATCGTCGAAGTATTTTTTTCTCAGATTCTCACAAGGTCAGGGGAAACACGATTGCTACATTCCGCTGCGCCTCGTGTCCGCTTTCCTCAACAAAGTGGTATCAGAGCTTCTGGTTTTAGAGCTTTGGGTTTGATAACTTCGGGTTATTGTTGATTGTGAGAATGATGGAAAATACGAGCAGGATGATAAGCTTGAATGGTGCTAACTATCATCTATGGAAGGGCAAGATGGAGGATTTGCTATTTGTTACAGAATTCCTTGTTCCAGTCTTCGAGGAGAAGAAACCTGAGAAGAAGACGAATGAAGAGTGGAAGCTGCTGCATCGCAAAGTGTGTGGGTTGATAAGGCAGTGGGTAGATGATAATGTGTTGCATCATATTGAGACTGAGACAGATGCTCGTTCTTTGTGGAAGAAGCTGGAGCAGTTGTATGCTAGGAAGACCGGAAACAACAAGATGTACATGATCAAGAAGTTGATTGAGCTGAGGTATCAGGAGGGAACTCCGATGACGGATCACTTGAATGCGTTTCAGGGATTTCTCAACAAGCTGTCTGATATGGGCATCATGTTTGATGATGAGATTCACGGTCTGTGGCTTCTTGATACTTTACCGGATTCTTGAGAGGTTTTCAGGATGTCTCTTTGTAACTCCGCGTCAGAAGGTGTTATTTCGATGGATTCAGTGAAGAACAATGTTCTTAATGAGGAAGCAAGAAGGCAGTCGAATGCTAGTAGTTCACGTTCAGATGTCTTTGTTACTGAGTCAAGGGGGAGGAGTTCGAGTAGAGATCCCAAGAGAGACAAGAACAGGAGCAGGAGCAAATCTAATAAATTTGCTAACATGGAGTGCTATTTCTGTCATAAGAAAGGGCACATGAAGAAGGATTGCTGGAAGTTGAAAAACAAACAGCAAGGTAATCAAGAAGAAAAGGTGGATCGGGTGACTGTCACCGAAGATCAGTTTCTCATTCTTCTTGAGGGTGATGCCATTAATGTCGCATGCCAAGACACCAGTTGGGTGATTGATAGTGGAGCCACTACTCATTCAACATCACAGCGGGATTTGTTTTCTACCTATACTACGGGTAATTATGGTTCCGTGAAGATGGAAAATGATGCAATGGCTCAAGTTGCTGGCATTGGTGATATATGCTTGGAGACTAGCCTTGGGACTAGGTTGGTGCTTAAGGATGTTAAGCATGTTCCTGATATTAGGATGAATCTGATATCGACGGGAAGACTTGATGATGAGGGTTATTTCAGTTTGCACGGTGGTGGTAAATGGAAGCTCTCTCGCGGTTCTTTGATTGTGGCTCGAGGTGAGAAGTCATCATCCTTCTATTGGATGCAGGCTAAGGTCTCCAAAGACGCTGTTAATGCGGTGGAGAATGATGGTGCCATGGAGTTATGGCATAAGAGACTCGGTCACATGAGTGAGAAGGGAATGTATGTGTTGTCTAAGAATGAGGTGATTCCAGGAATCTCTGGTTTGCACCTGCAGAATTGTTCGCATTGCTTTGCGGGAAAACAACACAGAGTGTCTTTCAAGTCTTCTGCGCCTTCTAGGAAACCCGAGGTACTGGATTTGGTACATTCAGATGTGTATGGTCCAATGAGGACAAGATCTCTTGGCGGCGCATCATATTTTGTGACTTTCATTGATGATCATTCAAGGAAGTTGTGGGTATTTCCTATGAGGACGAAGGATCAGGTGTTCGGATATTTCAAGCATTTTGTGGCGTTGGTTGAGAGACAAACGGGGAAGAAGCTGAAGTGTATCCGCAGTGATAATGGTGGAGAATATTCTGGACCATTTGATGCTTATTACAAAGAGCATGGGATAACGCATCAGTTCACGCCACCTAAGACTCCACAGTTGAATGGGTTGGCTGAAAGGATGAATAGGACGATTGTCGAGAGGATGAGATGTTTGATCTCACAGTCAGGCTTATCGATGACTTTCTGGGGAGAAGCTTTGAACACGGTGGTTCATGTACTGAATTTGTCACCGAGTGCTCCATTGGATGGTGATATTCCAGAGAGGGTTTGGACTGGTAAGGATGTCTCTTACAGTCACTTGAGGGTCTTTGGGTGTAAGGCATTTGTTCATATTCCCAAGGATGAGAGATCGAAGCTTGAGATGAAGTCACGACAGTGTGTGTTCATCGGTTATGGTCAGGATGAGTTCGGGTACAGATTTTATGATCCCGTTGAAAGGAAGCTCGTAAGGAGCAGAGATGTTGTGTTCATGGAAGATCAAACGATTAAGGACATTGACAAGTCCAAAATTCGAGCTCAGGTTTATGAGAGTTTGATTGATTTAGAGGCTACTCCTTCTACATCGGTCCACGGTGAGGTTGAGGTTGAGGTTCAGGATAATACACCCAGTGCAGATGCTCCCGCACATGAAGATGGTAGTGGTGATCATGGTGACGATCATGGTGAGACACCAGCTGCTGAGAACCAACCTATTGTTGTAAGAAGATCCGAAAGAGTTCTTAAACCATCGACAAGGTATGATCCTAGTGAGTATGTATTACTTACTGATGGGGGAGAGCCTGAACGCTATGATGAAGCTTTGGAGGATGAACACAAGGATATGTGGTTTGGAGCCATGGATGAGGAGATGGATTCTTTTGAGGAGAACCATACTTTTGAGTTGGTGGAATTGCCTAAGGGCAAGAAGGCTCTGCTTAATAAGTGGGTGTACAGAATTAAGCATGAGGACGATAATTTGCCACCTCGACACAAGGCTTGATTGGTTGTGAAAGGCTACAGCCAAAAGAAGAGAATTGATTATGATGAAATCTTTTCTCCTGTTGTGAAGATGTCATCCATTCGGGTTGTGCTTGGATTGGCAGCGAGCCTTGATCTAGAGGTTGAGCAAATGGATGTGAAGACTGCTTTTCTCCATGGTGATTTGGAGGAAGAGATCTACATGGAACAACCGGAAGGCTATGTGAAAAAGGGCAAAGAAAATTTGGTTTGCCACTTGAAGAAAAGCCTTTATGGATTGAAGCAAGCACCAAGGCAGTGGTACAAGAAGTTCAAGTCTGTTATGGGGGAGCATGGTTATGCAGAGACTGATTCAGACCATTGTGTATTTGTGAAGGTGTTTGGTGAGGATGATTTTATCATCTTGTTGCTGTATGTCGATGATATGTTGATTGTGGGCAGGAACATGGACAAAATTAAGGAGCTGAAAGAGCAGCTCAGTGAGTCCTTTGCCATGAAAGATATGAGTCCAGCGAAACAGATTCTTGGTATGAGAATTGTTCGAGATAGAGGTGAGAAGCTGATTCACTTATCTCAGGAGAAGTACATTGAAAAAGTACTTAAGCGGTTTCACATGGACAAGTCTAAAGTGTTGAGTACTCCTCTTGCTCCACACTTAAGACTGAGCAGTCAACAAAGTCCGAAGACATATGCAGAGAAGGAAGATATGGAGAAGGTTCCATATGCTTATGTCATGGTCTGTACAAGACCGGATTTAGCTTACGCCGTTGGAGTTGTCAGCAGGTTTATCTCCAATCCAGGAAGAGAACATTGGAATGCTGTGAAGTGGATTTTGAGATATCTCAGAGGGACTTCTGATCTGAAGATTACATTTGGGGGTAAGAAGCCTTTACTGGTCAGTTTCACTGATTCTGACATGTCTGGAGATGTTGATTCTAGCAAGTCTACTTCGGGTTACTTGGTAACATTTGCGGGTGGAGCTGTGGCATGGCAGTCAAGGCTGGAAAAGTGCGTTGCACTATCTACCACTGAGGCAGAGTTCATTGCTGCAACTGAAGCTTGTAAAGAGTTGTTGTGGATGAAGAACTTCTGTGAAGAGATCGGTTTCAAGCAAGAAAAGTATGTGTTGCTTTGTGATAGTCAAAGCACCATCTGTCTCGGGAAGAACTCTACATTTCATTCGAAATCAAAACACATTCAGAGGAGGTATCATTGGATACGAGATGTGGTTGCTTCTAAGGAAGTGGAACTTGAGAAAGTTCATAGGGATGATAATGGAGCTGATATGATGACAAAGTCTTTGCCGAGGGGGAAGCTTGAAGTATGCCGAGGGATAGCCGGAATGGCTGTTTCCTCCACCTAGTCGGAGGGGGAGTTTGTTGGGTTCCTTCTAGATGGAGGAAACCCATTGGGTTTGGTTGGTGATAACAAAACTTGGAAGTTGGGCCATTGGTATTAGTCCATGAGATTAGTATTGGGCCTTGGAGGTTCTTAGGGTTAGTGAGACACATATATATAGTCTCTTGACCTAATTTTTTATGTAGAGACTTACAAGAATCAAAAAGACAAAAGAGACAAAAGAGGGAAGGAGGCAGAATTTCGTCTGGGTTTGTCAAGGCAGATTTGGAGGGTCAAACGGATCCTGATCGCTCTGATATTTTGTGGGAAGCTTCTTCAGTCAGTGAGTTAAAGGTTCACTGAAGGGATTTAGATTTCAACGGTTGGATCTTCTGTTGTCTGGGTTTTAGTGAAGCTGGTCGTCACAGTTCTTCAGCAGTGCTGTCTTGAGTGTTTGGTAAATCCGACGGTGAGATCTTCTCTGATTGAGCTGAAATTTGGCAGAGGTGTTTTTGACTGGTTTATCTTGGATTTGTACGGTGGGATTAGTCTCTGGTTGCTGGAATCCTTGTGAGCTGAGGTCGTTTGGTTTCTGCTGGTTTTGAAGCTTTGTATTGCTCTCTTGTTGTTGTTGTTCTTATGTTGGAGATAGCTCTTTGTAGCTTGAGTCTCTGTTCTGTTCAGGTTGTTGAACAGGGAGGACGTGGTTGTACTCACATACATTTATATAGTGGATTGTTGAGTGGACTACGGTCCCGTGGTTTTTCCTTCTCACATCGAGGAGGTTTTCCACGTAAAAAATGCTTGTCTCATTTAGTTATTGCTTTTATTATATCCTGCTATCGTCGAAGTATTTTTCTCTCAGATTCTCACAAGGTCAGGGGAAACACGATTGCTACATTCCGCTGCGCCTCGTGTCCGCTTTCCCCAACACTCTTACACATCAACGCGATGGAAGCAAAGCTAGGTGAGAAAGCTGACTTGATACATGCAGTATTCGGGAGACATATAAGAAAGGCTAATAAGAAAGGGATAAGATTAGACTATTAGCAATGACGAAAAAATGAAGTTTCTGAGCGGCAAGGAGACGGCCTAATCGTTTGAAAAACAAATTTAGATTGCACTATACATATAAAAGAATATATAATAATGATGTTAAAAATTTACATTCCAATGGTTAGGTTAACTACATATTTTTTTTCAAAAAAAGGCGTTAAAGGCGTTCATTTCCTTTCAGTCAGAGTAGTATATATATGTTCCTTTCCTTTTGGCCGACAAAAAAAAAAGTCAAGTAGTATATGTTTCCTAAGCTCACATTAAGCAACATGATAGCAGGGGCGGACGCACTAACAACGGTACGGGGTCACGTACCCCTACTGATTTTTATTTTTTCTTAAGTAACATAAACTAATTTGATGAACTAGTTTACAGAAGAAAATTAAAAATATGCCCCCATCAAAAAAAATTTTTACTGTTTCAAATATTGTGGCCCCGATTAGAAACGTTTCTAGATCCACCCCTGCATGATAGCATGAACTCTTCTCCAATGTAAACATTTCTTGCCTAGCAAATTTGTAGACATCCAATAAGCTTAAGGTGTTAACAAAAAAGATATTGTAAATGTTAAGAGGTAACTTCGTTGGAGACTTGGAGGTATCTAATCGTGTAATATTGTATTGTTTCAAAAAGCTGGCACTACTATATGTAGCAGAAAACTTATCCGTATAGTATAGGCATGTTACTTTGAAAAGGTGATGGAGTTGAAAAAGGAAAAAGACGACTTCACTGGGGATCGAACCCAGAATCTCTGGTTTCGTAGACCAGCGCCTTATCCATTGGGCCATGAAGTCTTTTTGCTTGTATTATTGAACCAAACATTCTATAGATTATAGATTTATTGCGTGCAAGAAAAGGAACCGTTTTGTGGGGGTAAAATATATAACACAGATTTGATAGGAAGTTTTAAGTATAGAGAAGCGGGGAAGAAGGAGAGGCGCTCAAAACTGAGTGAGAGAGAAACAGAGCCGATCGATTTTTATAGTAACATCTTTCTCTCTTCTTCATACCCTTTATTTCCTTTCTAAAAAGTTTACAAACGAGAGGATCTTGTAGAGGAAACAAACTAAGAAACCTAATAAACACACGCAATATATTTTGTCCTTTAAAGAGACTTGGATGGCAAGGAACAGGAAGGATAAAGATGGAGGATTCGGCACGGATGGTTTGGTTGCTGTGGCGATAGACAAAGACAAGAGCAGCCAAAATTCTCTGAAATGGGCTGTTGATAATTTGTTACAGAAAGGCCAAACCATCCTTCTCGTACATGTCAAGCCTCGTGCTTCCTCCGTCTCAACAAACCCTTCTACTAACCCAAACTCTTCTAGTAAGAAAACCTTTTTGTTTCTTCTTCTGTCTTCTTTCCTTTCTTGGAAGCTGATGGGTTGTTTGTGTTTTCTTTTCAGAGACGAGCCAAACAAATGGTGATTCTTCAGTGGTGACTGTAGAACCAGACGGCTCTTACAAACAGTTGTTCCTTCCCTTTCGTTGCCTTTGTTCACGCAAAGAAGTGAGTCAAAAACACTTTTACACAATGTTCTAAAAATCGGTCTAGGCATAGGCACTTAGGCAGCTCTAAGCGTCCGCCTACTTGGCAAATCAGACCTAAACAAAACGATTTTTATATAAAGCGTCTAATGGCCGCCTAGCGGTTTCTTGAACATTGGTTTTACATGTCCTCTTGTCTCTCTTACTATGCTTATTATGGTTGGATACTTGTTCAGATACAATGCAAAGATGTGTTGTTGGAGGATTCAGATGTGGGGAAAGCTTTAGTTGAATATGCAAATCAGGTTATTATTGAGGTGTTGGTGGTTGGTGCTTCCTCAAAAGGAGGCTTTCTCAGGTGTGTTTTTGTCTCTCTCTCTTTCCGGTTTGGCTGTGGATCAGATGTTAACATTTGGGTAATAAAACTCTGCAGGTTCAACAAACCTACAGACATTCCAGTAATCATTACAAAGAATGCACCAGATTTCTGCACTGTTTATGTCATAACCAAAGGAAAGCTTTCAACAAAGAGAGCAGCCTCTCGTACTGCGCCTTCTGTTTCTCCTTTGCGCATTGAGATTCAACAGAATAGCTCAAGGCCACAATATCCACGTTTGCCTTCTCCTGCAACTACTAACACAAGAGGTTTTTTAAAAATGGCTTTCTTTAGTGCTTCTTCACATGTCTCTCTCCTGTAAATACTGAGTTTGTTTGTTTGTTTCTTCTTGTTTCTTGTAGCAGCTGAGAGACAATCATTTGAGTCTCAGCGCAGGTCCCTTGACGACCAATCTGAGTCCTCCAGGTACACACATCTATCTTGTTTTTTACTTAACACGCTCACTTCAGACATGAAACTTCCTTGGTTGAAACAGGCCACCTTTCACTAGAAGAGGCCTGAATGGGAGATCATCATACGGAGATCTATCGATTCCAGATCCTGACATATCCTTGTTCAGCTCCGGAAGACCAAGTACTGAGCGTCACTCCCTTTCCTTGTTTGACAATTCTGACCAAAATCGGACTCCTCCTCCAAGGCTATCAAATTTCTCCGACATTGACAATGGTAGCTTCGAGTCGATGAACTACGGACAGGGGTCAATGGATATAAGCTCACCACCTGCTTCCTCAAGAGACTCATTTGAGAACGAAAGGTTTTCATCTGCTTCACCAGGAGGGGTAAAGACTGCTCTTCTCTGAATATTTTTGGACGTTGCTTACTAGATTCAAGATGGCTTATAATCGTGAGTTCTTGAAAACCAGGAGGATGTGGAGGCTGAGATGAGGAGGCTTAAACTGGAGTTGAAACAAACGATGGAAATGTACAGTTCAGCTTGCAAGGAAGCGCTCACATCAAAACGGAAGGTATATAGTCTCCATGACAATGAGTTGGTGTGGCTTCATTTTAAGTGAATTGTTGAATCTGCAGGCAACGGAGCTTCAACGCTGGAAGTTAGAAGAAGAGCGGAAGTACGAAGAGGCAAAGCAAGCAGAGGAAGCTGCGTTAGCCATTGCAGAGAAGGAGAAAGCAAAATCCAAAGCAGCACTGGAAGCAGCTGAAGCAGCTCAAAGGATCGCTGAAATGGAGTCCAAAAAGAGAATCAGTGCGGAGATGAAAGCTCTCAAGGAGACTGAGGAGAAAAAGAAAGCGGTGAATGCTTTAGCGAATGCAGATGTCAGATACAGGAAGTACTCCATCGAGGAGATTGAGGATGCGACAGAGTACTTTGATGAGAAGTACAAGATAGGAGGAGGAGGTTATGGACCTGTCTACAAGTGTTATCTGGATCAGACACCTGTGGCTGTGAAAGCTTTGCACACAGATGCAGCTCAAGGCAGGTCACAGTTTAAGCAAGAGGTGAAATCTCATAACAAAGTCAAGAAGACACTTTAGAACTTCATGCATCTGACTCTAATTAAGTGTTGTTTAACAATTAAACACAGGTTGAAGTGTTAAGCTGCATGAGGCACCCTCATATGGTTCTTCTGCTTGGAGCCTGCCCAGAAGGTGGGTGCTTAGTGTATGAGTTCATGTCCAATGGGAGCTTAGAAGACCGTCTTTTCCAACAAGGAGACAGCCCACCCCTCTCTTGGCAAACGCGGTTCAGAATCGCTGCAGAGATCGGCACTGTACTGTTGTACCTCCACCAGACTAAACCAGAACCACTTGTTCACCGTGATCTCAAGCCGGCAAACATCTTGCTAGACCGCAACTTTGTCAGCAAGGTTGCTGATGTTGGCCTGGCTAGGCTTGTCCCTCCATCGGTTGCAAACACTGTGACGCAATACCGCATGACATCAACTGCTGGCACGTTTTGCTACATCGATCCAGAGTATCAGCAGACAGGTATGCTGGGTGTGAAATCTGACATCTATTCACTCGGCATTATGTATCTGCAGATGATAACAGGAAAGCCACCAATGGGTCTAACTCGTTACATTGAGAGTGCCCTGGAGAAGGGGAATTTGAAAGATGTGCTTGATCCATCTGTCTCTGATTGGCCTGTTGAAGATACCACAGAGTTTGCCAAGTTGGCTCTCAAGTGTGCTGAGATAAGGAGGAAAGACAGACCTGATCTTTCCAAAGTTATCTTGCCAGAGCTCAACAGACTAAGAGCACGTGCTGAAGAATCAAGTCGGTCTGCAGTAGTCATCAACAGTCCCGGACCAAGCCCCACCGTTAGTCAAACGTCTTCCCCCAAGTTGTAAGCACTGATAACCCAATACAAAGATACGCATTTCAAACTTGAATCGTTTTACACAACTCATATCTTCTTCTCTAATATCCATTTGCAGGAACAAATGATTGATATTTCTATGACTGCTTCAGTAACCTCTGAAGTCTCAAGTTTTGTTGTGATGAACAAACTGATCTGCACAGAAATCAACAATCCATGTTTCACCAGAAGTTACATTTTGTATATACTCATGAAACGAGCAATTGAATTTGCATGCTCAGTGTATTGCCGCAGAGTGTCTTTCCCATATAGAAAATGTTCAAATTGTATATATGATTCTAGTTAACTTACCATCTAGTTCAGGATGGAGGAGATTCAAAGACAAAGCCATGAAACCTTTTGTATGCCTTCTCTAACATAAAGCAAATTCAAAGATACAGTAGTCCTTCTAATGAAACTTTCATATCATTAACAAATGTATTGTAATCTTACAATAGTATCCAATCTTTTTCGTTACGATTATTATTCTGCTTACCAAAAAGAATGTTCAAATAATTTCTATCAGAGCTAATGCTCTTCTTTATATGTGAAAGCTCACGAACCAATTGTAAATTAGCTCAACAGCTTAACGTTGTGGATTAGAGATTACATCGTCTCCACAACTTCATCTCCTTCTGATTCCTCATCTACTGTTGGCTTAATCCTCTTAGGTCTGCCACACAGTCTCACATTTTTGCCAGACAAGAGTTTCAGTGCTTTCTCTAAAGTAACCTCACTTGGTTCAGTGTTCTGCCAAGTAAAAAGTTATCCAAAATCAAAACGATAATCCTTTGAACGGGGAATCATGCAATAACATAGACAGCAAAGATCATATCATATTATCGATGCAGATCCACACCTCATTTCCTTATCAAGTATAAGACCAACATTACCTAATAAATGCTCTTCTAATTCTATTCTAAATCAAATGCAGCATATGACAGTACATAACTATACCTTTGGAACGGTAGCCATTGTGCGGCGATGTCGAACCGTAAATCCAGATTTACTTAGCTTCAAGGTCACAGGCTGTCCATCTTCTGGGTGGGTTCCCTAGTCATAAATCAGTAAACCCAGTCGTCAGCACTCCCAAATGTTAAAACATAAAACATCCCACTCAGAAAAGCAATAACTGTTAAACTTAAAATCCGTATTACCAGTGTCAGAGGATAGCGTAATAACTCGAGAGCACTTTCAAGCGTAATAGAGCTCACATCCTTTATCTATAAAGCACGGTTGCAAGGGAGTTTTCAGTAAGAGAACAGAAACATATAGATAATGTTTAATTGATAAAACTCCAACATACATGGGCTGCATTTGCTCGTTTTGGTAAGTGTCCTTTCTTGTCCTCACCAAGCTGTACATAATACCCATAAGGGCCGCACTTTAAAATAACCTGAACAAGGAAATGGATTCAGCAAATTAAAGTTGTAAGAAAACTTGTCAACAGAACAGGGTCAGAACAGCGAGACCTTCTCATTGGTATTGGGATGAAGACCCAGCAATTTGGGCTCTTCTACGCAGGTATTCCTTGGAGAATCATCTTCATCTTCATCCTCTCCATAAAGTGTTTTGGCAATGAATCTGCACATGAACAATATAGCTCAAATTATATCAGCGACCATGATAGTAACATTGATAGCTTCAGGTGAAAAGAATTTGTAGATTCAATAGCCTGCAACTTACTTGCACGAAGGGTAGCCATCACAGCCGATGAAATACCCCGTACCAAACTTGCTAACTTTGAAAATTAAGGTACCTTCCGAACAACTGAAATATGGAAAGAAACCCAATCATAACTGCACAATCTAGCAGAAGTGTGAAAGTGAAAGTGTTAGCATGGGTTGCCATTTTTTGAAAGGATGGTTTCTTCAAAATTATAAAGCAGATGCTCTATCCTGAAACTGATTAACTTAGATTATGTGCAAGGAAAAAAAGGTATGCAGACCTCGGGCAAGTTCTGGTAGGATCAGGAAGGGAAGAAAACAAAAAGTCCTCGTATTTTTTTTCCAACATTTTCTCCACCTGTAAATGTATAATAAATGTAAGAATCTAATAAAATAAGTGCAGAAAGTAGATTTTAAGAGTTCATTCTTCGAAGAACGTACCTGTTGGATTTGGACACTTTCGACACGTTTACAATACGCGCTGAATCGTGTCCAGTAGTCTCTTAGGAGACCTTTCCAATTAGTAACGCCACCAGAAACGTTGTCAAGCTGAAAGCAAAAATAAGTCATAATGAGAAAAACTGAGTATCTCATCTTGCCGTATTGTAAAGAACAAACTAAAAATCCACCTCGGTCTCCATATCAGCAGTAAAACTATAATCTGTGACCTCAGTGAAGTAGTTGGTAAGAAAAGCTGAAACCTGGAAACATAGTGCAGAGGTTAGAAAGATAACGTTGCGATCGTTAGTTTACTAAATCATCAATTAGTGAGCTTAAATGCTTAATTAATGAGGAAAATACCATCCTCCCACGGAACTCCGGATACAGTACTCGGCTCTTTATTGTTAGGTACTTTCTGTCCTGTGAACAAAAAAGGTGTCAAAATACTACAAGTTATGCCTCACATGAAATAAGGGTACTGCTAGTTTCAGATGACTATAGAGTCTCTTAACCTCTAGCAAGAAACAGAAGCACTAGAAAAAAAAGATACCACTTTCTTAACACAAGCACATACCTGTAAAACTTTAAATATAGATGCATATGTCGAGGGTCTACCTATCCCGAGCTCCTCAAGCTTTTTAATCTGAATCACATAAAAGCATGTATAACAGAATTACGCATTGTAAAACCTACCGAGAATACAATTATAAAGTATCATGCCTAATTTCTCTGCGTAACCACCAGATTCAGCAATCATACAAAAAATAAACCACTTATCAGTTCATGCTTAGCTGCCATCTTACTGAAACAGAGATGAGTTACTGTTAAAGAGAACTGTTTAGGATCAATCCTTAACTTCAACAATGAGAACATTGTGTAGAAGCTTTAGTGAAAGCATTATCTAGCTGAATGCGAACCAAAATGAACTACTGGAGAAGAAAATGTGAAGTATCAGATTCATTACATGTCTGACGTATTCAGTTTCCAGAATAAACTAGTTTTGGTATTAAAAATTGTGTCAGTTCTCATTTTCCCAACCGTATATCTTCCTCTTCGCCTATAGAAAACTTATTAACCGAAAACATAGTGTGGAATTGGATCTTAGATACTTCTGAGACAAAGGAAATTAGAATGCCATACCAGTGACCCTTCGGAATAGCGTGGTGGGGGCTGAGTATGGTGCTGCTTGAGCTCCACTTCACCAATATGTAACGGATCCCAATCCTGAAAAGAGGAGAAAGAAATGACAACCATGGTACAAAGCACAGGTAAAGAAAAAGTTGTGATATTAGGAATAATACCTTCAACAAACTGAGAGTTTCAAAAGTTTCCTCCCGCTCACTACTCTTTTCATCGTCTTTGGTTTTGATTGTCTTAGTTTCAGGGTCCTACAACAAAAATCAACAAAAACCTCTAAGCATATGTTCAAATAGAATAAGGATCCCTCATTAGCTGATAACAAACAAAATTAAAATCTAAATAGGAAAAAACGTCAAAATAAACGTGCAAATGGCAATCTAAAGCCAAACTTTATGAGTCATCGTACCTCGTAAACTGCCTGGTATCCAAGAAAAACGACTTTTGAGCATGATGATCTGAAGATAATTGATTCAGAGGCATTTCCAATATCAACTTGTATCTGAACAAGAAAAGAGTCAGAAATAAATTGGACAGATATGTTGGTTTCCAAAATATTAAACATTTAAACCTTAAACCACTCAATATTAGTTGATGGCAAATTCAGTTACATACTTTCTTTCCCTTTTTCTCTAGCTAGTCGACAAGAAAACCTAGCTAACATGCTACATGCAGGATTTGAAGTACAAATTAGCTCATATATTACCTGCACAACAGAAGCAGGCTCCATCTGACATGCCACAGATCGCGACCATATTAAGGTATACAATTTTAGAGAATCCGAATCAAGCAGGCTAGCAATCGTTGCTGGAGATGCATACAAAGATGTTGAGAGTTATGACAATAAACTGTATGGTAAATTATAGGTGATGACTAAAATCAATCTTATAATCTGAAGAAAGAGTGGTAAATTATTTACTTACATGGTAATCTACGTATATTGGTAGGTCTAATAGCTTCATGCGCCTCCTGAGCGTTCTTAACCTTTTTAAAATATTTACGAGGACCATCTGATGTAAAACTCTCCCCATACCTGCAGATAATAAGTCAATAGCTGCTAAATTTTTCTTGAGTCAAATGGATTAATGTAAAATAACTACGAATCCATTTATATCTCTTACCTTTCTACCACCAATGACTGTATATCCTTGATAGCTTCATCAGCTATCTGATGAGAACAGAAACAAACGAAAAATAAATCAAGAAAATCAAAATGAAGTTGTAACAAATAGCAAGATGAACCAGTCAGTAATAATTTTGAAAATCAAAACAAAAATGAATGCTCATAGCAGATAATACACAAGTATGGAGATTACCCACATGTAAACCATCTGTCCGCATGTATGTTATAAGACCAGTTGATTTACCATCAGACAGTTGGACACCTTCGTATAGTTTTTGAGCAAGCTGAAAAGTACTTATTATCAGAAACATAGACTCAATGAAAAGTAAATAAAACGAAAAAAAAAAAGGTTTCAGTTTCTCAACCTTCATGGTATATGCTGATGAAAAATGCAATTTGTTAGCTGCATCCTGCTGGAGGGTTGATGTTATATATGGAGTTGGTGGATTTCTCCGTGTAGTGCTTTTCTTAATGCTCTTCACTAGAAAACCTTCTGATCTTATCCTTTGCTCAATGTCCTGTGCATCTGCTTCAGAGCTGATAGAAAGCTGATTTAACTTTTTCGAATTTAGACTGGTCAAGTGAGCTGAAACAGTAGATGAACTATCTTTCCCTTGCACTTTGATCCCTACAGTCCAGTACTCCTGAGGTTTAAATCCGTCAATTTCACTTTCTCTATCACATATAAGTGCCAAAGCAGCAGACTGTACTCGCCCAGCTGAGGGGCAACCCGGAAGTTTCCTCCAAAGTAGTGGTGAAATATTAAAACCGATTAGGTAATCAAGAGCACGCCTTGCGAGATAGGCGTGTACCAAGTCCCCATCAATTTCTCGTGGGGATTGAAGTGCAGTTTTTATTGCTGACTCAGTGATCTCATGAAAAACAACCCTTGCTACTATCATACACTCATGTAAGGCACCTTGCTGCTGCAACATCTCAATGATGTGCCAGGCAATGGCCTCTCCTTCACGATCTGGATCCGATGCAAGAATCAGATTTTCAGCTCTGATAAATAAAGTAAACAGAATGAGATACAGAATCACATCAATAACATAGGAAAGAAGGAGCTCATATCATATGAAGCTGAAGCAGTCATATACTAGGTAGACAGGCAAGAAACCGTACCCATTTAATGCCATCTTTATGCTCTTAATATGAGTCCAGGCGGAAGATGGAACCTCCCAAACCATGCTAAAATCGTCATCTGGCCTGACTGAACCAGACCTTGAGGCCAGGTCTCTGATATGACCATAACTTGGCAAAACTTCGTACATGTCACCAAGATAACCCTGAATAACCTTTGCTTTCGTGATTGACTCAACGACAATAACAGATTTTCCACTTGGCGGAAAAAGTGGTTTAGAAGCATTTTGACCTCGATGCTCTATGCTGTTTTGCATGGGTTGAGCTTGAGGAACCTGCTTCTGTTTTGGTGTATTGCTTGCTTTTGCTGATGGAGAAGAGCTTTTTGCCACCTCCTTCTGAAAACTGTAATGTTAGATAACATAAGCAAGAGTATATCCAAAATATTTTAAATGCTTAATACCTTAACAGATGAAGACTTTCGATTTCCAGAACCAGAACGTTTTGGCTTGGGAACGCTTTTTGAACTCTCTTCTACAGAAACCTCCTCCGTAACTGGTACTGCTGAGGAAGATTTATCATCCACTTTCTTGCTCTTTGGCCGCCGCTTCGTTTTGACAGGAGAGGCTTGCTTAGCTTTGCTAGCAGTGGGATTGCTTGCTTCTGTTTTTGATGGGGCAGAACTTTTGGGCTCCTCAACAGTGGGATCTTTTGCCACCTCCTTCTGAGAACACTACAATGTCAGGTAAAATACTTAAGGGTGAAACTACTATTTTAAAAAATTTAATACCTTAGCAGATGAAGATTTTCGATTTCCAGAACCTTTTGGCTTGGGAACAGCATTCAAACTCTCTTCCAGAACCGAAACCGCTGGAGAAGATTTATCTTCGACTTTCTTGCTCTTTGGGCGCCGTTTTGGTTTGACAGTAGAGACTTTCTTACCGATGCTAGCAGCAGGTGAAGGTGCAGTTGATAACTCCACCTTGATGCCACTGCTAACATCTCCAATAACCGGTTCAGTAGAAGTCACTACCGCTTCAACTCCAGAGGAAGCCAAAACCTCATGCTTCTTATTAAACTTCCTGATAACCTTATCCTTATTCCCAGTATTAGGGACTTGAGAAAAATATCTCCCTGGAAACGTTCTGAAACTACTTCCAAAAGACGTTAAGCTGCTCCAATGTGCAGCATAACTAACAGAACTGATCGAAGGAAGTGCGCAAGCTAAGGTAAAACAACTTGCGTTCTCTCTTTTAAACTGAAGCTGGCATACATTTCTAACGACTTTATCAATCCTAACTACTGAAGAGGAAGATGAGGCTGGAAAACTCTGAATTGTCCTGCACTGCAACTGCAACAGACAAAAACAAGTAATCGCCACAATCTCCATGAGTTCTGGTGATGAATTCTCACTAAAGTATAAAGATTTAGCCATAAAGAACAAAACTTTGAATCGATAAGCATCCCCACTAGTGGAAACACAAACCTTAGCCATGAGAGGACGAAGAGACAGAGGTGAAGTCGAAGAAGGAGACTTAGCAGCCGCAAGTGAGAGCGTTCTCTGCATTTGGGAACAGAGACTAACTGATTCAGACAGTTTCAAATCGTCTTACAAGTGGGTCTGTTGCTTTTTCGTATATCCATCCGAAGAAGAAAGATTTTGCTAAATGGCGGAGGAGGAAGGAGAGGAGATTTCTGGTAAAGAAAATGTGAAGGGTTTATACCTCTCTGAGAGGTTTATCTGTTTATTATAATCCGAGTCGGGTCGGATCTTTATCGGTTCGGGTTTTCATGGCCCAAATAAGAAATCCGGATCCTAGCAGCAGAGTAAGGTGGCCCCACCCTCTGTTTTCTTCTTCGTCTTCATCCAAGGTATTAGCTAATGTTTTAAAATTTGATTGTGTTGAAAAAGTTTAAAGTTCGATACTTTTTGTTTGTGATTTAAAATTTTTGGAAAATAAATTTGTAAAATTCGTCTCAGCAATGATAATTGATCATAATCAACTTTCAATAAAGTTTTACTCGGTAATGCGAATGAAGCGTAAGTAATCACTAATCACATAACGAAATCAAGTCACAATTGCACTTAAAGGGCCAAGATTCAGGTAAAGACAACTGCCGAGTTTGTCCAATGATCCACGCTTTAGCTTTGAGATGAGAAGAAATTAAGGAGCGAGCCTTAGAGGGTCACGAGAGAACAGCGATGTCTTGCGGATGTTGTTAAGGCCACAAAACAGCATTACCACTCGCTCCAGTCCCACTCCGAATCCACCGTGAGGTGGTGCACCGTACCTGCAAACATTAATATTATTTGTAGCCTTCGTCAAACTCTGATAACCAATAATAGTTAGGAACCAAAACTAATTCGGTTTTGTGGTTTATTACCTGAATGAATCGATGTACGTTTTTATTGTCTCGACGTCAATCCCAAATCGTTTTGCCTGTTCCGTCAAGAGTTCTGGGTCATGGACACGTTGAGCTCCTGATATGATCTCCTCGCCTAAGGACAGAGACCGCAAATACAAGTATTTTAAAATGTGAACTTAGTCGGTGAGAAGACGACACACAAGGAAAAAAGAGAGAACTCAAAGATGAACCTCTTATGAAGACATCGAATGAGTTGCTGTAGTTAGGGTCGTCTGCACATGGCATAGTGTAGAATGGCCTAACAGCCGAAGGATAGCGATGCAGGATGTAGAACTCGGTGTCATACTTTTCCCGAACTAGCTCGCCAAGTTTTCTCTCTGTTTCGGTATTTAGATCTCCAAGAGGATCAGCCTGGACACCAGCTTCCTGTAAACACATCATGATTCAACATAACTACTTACAGTCCGTTTCAAATAACTCATCAAATCAAATGCAAAAAGACTAGTCTTACCTTAAGCATTTGAATCCCTTCTGCAAAGGTTAATTTCAATGTTTTTGGAAGAAACTGCAATTTTAGCGCAAATCATCAGAATGCAATAATATACCCCAAAAAAAAAAGACCCAGCTTCCTAATAGTACTTGCTTATACTGCATGGTTACCTTCAACGGCTGAAATGGGTATTGCTTCCTAATAGCTTCAAGTTCCTTTTGGCAATTCTCGTTTATTTTATTGAATATGAACGGAAACAACTCGCCCACAAGATCCATTATCTGCACAACCAACAAAAATTAGCACCAGTGGCAGAATAGATATAATTGAGATTGAGAGGAAATCACATTTTCTAACCTCAGAGTAGTGTTTGTGAATCGCCATCTCCACATCAAGACCAATAAATTCGCACAGGTGTCTATGGGTGAACGAGTCTTCAGCTCTGTAAACAGCACCAACCTCAAAGACGCGTTCAAAGTCAGCACATATTGCCATCTGCTTATGAAGCTGAGGAGACTGAGCTAGACAAGCAGGCTGGCCTTTGTAGTCCAACCTAAATACAGCAGAACCACCTTCACTACTCCCAGCCAACAGTTTCGGTGAGTGGATTTCAATAAAACCCTTACGTAGTAAGCACTCTCTCCATCCCTGCACAATTTTTATTACATATCTTCAGTTCAGTAAATCCTATCCTAGTCTTCGTGCATACACTAATAAGACTCATTATATATCACTATTAATACTCCATGTTGTTGCATATCAAATCCTAAAGATGGCTTACAATTTGAATCCAGCTCTGAATGCTGAAGATTCCTTGATTAGCCGGTGTTCTGAGATCAATCACTCTAAAGTTCAAACGGGTGTCCTGATTGGCACCAGGCTTCCCAGCCTGCAACAATCATAGAAACAACTACTCTTATGAACACCAACACAGTTAAAACTAATCTCCAAATCATCACCACATTAATACTACCTGAATGTCTGCTTCGCTACGAGCAGCGTCCTCGACATAAAGTGGCAGCATTTGCAAGGCACTGTTGACGCAGTACACTTTCCTCACTTGAATCTCAACCTACCAATAAAACACAAGTCAACGTCTCTCTTTGAATGTCAAATCACAATTAGATCAAAATTGAAAACAAATCAACAAACCTGCTGCGTGGTTCCCGTCACAGGATCCTTAGGGAGAACAACGTAACCGATAACATCAACAAACGACTCGCTATTCATCTGCCTAACGAACTTAACCATGTCAACACTCACATGATTCTCCTTCGACTCAGCAACCACACATTGAACCTTGGACCCCTTCTGCCTCACGATCAGAAACCCTTTTTTGCTGGAAACGTGTCGATACGTGTGCACTCTCCCCCTGATCAGAACCTCCGTCCCCTCCATCGCCTCCACAAGCTCCCTCACGTCGGTCCACTCCTTCCCTTCCACGGCCTCTCTCCACTTCCCGGCTTTGGGATCCTCCGTGGATTTTAGCTCGTTGAGAGTGACGTCTCCGTAGCTCCTGGAGAACGATTCTTCCTCGATGGAGAGGGAAGCTGTCTTGCGTGAGGCTTCTTCTTCTTTCTCCTGACGGCGGCGTAGCTTCTCGAGCTTCGCGGCTTCCTTCTTCGCAGCTTTCTTGCTGATCTTCTCTCCGGATTCCTCCGGCGGCGTCGCGGTGGATGAGGATGGATTCTCCGGCTCCGACGACATGGTGTGTAGCTCCTCCGCAAGGGTTCAAATCAATTGCCTACTGGCTACTGGAAACTGGAGAGTGCAATGTTGAAATGTTGAAACAAAAACAACCCTACGCGATGATAAACAACCCTGTTTATATATAAAGATATACCGGAGTGGGCCTAGTTAAGCCGACTAAGCTATATTTAGAAGCTTGAGTGTTGATGTTTGAATGGGCCTAGTTAAGCCTATTAAACCAAATTAGAAGTGTTGATATTTTAATTGATCTGATTTAAAATAATTTTTTATATGATTTTAAATGAATGAAAATTTAATATGATTTTATTTTAAAATTTTAAAATCTTCTTCTAAAAATCATGAGACATTTATTTCAATTTTTTTAAAATGAAAAAAAATTGAAAATTCTATCGAAATACTAAATCTTTAGAAACTCCCGAGAAAAAAATTCACAACTTAAATATTTTTGGTAACATCATATTTCAAAATATTTAATAAAATGATAAGTTAGGTAAAGCTAGATTTTAAATGACTTTTTAAAGTCCATTGTTCAAATAACAACAACAGATTTGTCATCTTAATGACAAATCACATTAAGTTATTTAATGAGCCTGGTTAAGCCCCACTAAACCTAATAGAAGCTATATTGTTGGTTGATAACTTGATATTAAAATGGGCCTGGTTAAGCCCCTTAACAGCTTGAGTGTTTATAATTAAGCGACCCAAAAAAAAAAAGGCAAAAAGTAATGCTTGATAAGACAAGCGTGAACGGTGAACAAGAAAAGACGGTTGCGCGTAGCTTGAAAGCTACTTACGCGCCGACCAATCATCCGCTGCGAAATGACACGGTGAGACGTTTCCACATGCTAAAGCGCGTGCGCAACAGTATCCCTCGGAGAGAGTGTGGCTCGGAAGATGTTCCCAATAAATAAGAAACGAATGTGCCAGCAAAGAACGGACCAAAACTAAAATAAATAAATGGGAGTGTTGGAAAAGTAAAAGGGAAGCAACGACGACTGAGTCATCTCCCTCCTCCTCCTCCGTTCTCCACCTCTGAACTTGATCGGAACTAAGCTCTTGGTGTTGCGATTTGATTACTTCCGTGGAGGCTTTTGGTTTCTCTCTTGGATCCTTAAACTCATCTTTAGCTCTGATTCTTACATGTCTTCCAGCTCAAATCTACTGCCTATGAAGCTCTAGGTAAGCCATGACTCCTTCTTCTAGCTTATCCCATCGTCTAATCATCGGATCTGTGTCTGAGTTCGTGAAAAAATGAAACTTCTTTCTGCTAGGACCTCATTTGTATTTGTACACAACTTGTGTTTCCTTTGATAGTAAATTTTGATTTTTTTTTTTTTTTCAAACTGTGAGGGGTACTTGCTTGAGAATCAAGGATCTGTCTTCAGCTTTATTCACACACAAAAAAAAAAGTTTCATTCTTTTAGTAACATGTATGTTTCTATATAAGGTTGTAGAGCATCTTTAGCTTCAATACAGGTTGAAACCAACTTAAACTTTCATTTCTTCTTTACTGCAATGAAAGAGAAGACCTTTATGTCATGATAGTGATTGGTCGATCTGTCAAGAAAAGACCTTACTACAAACCATTTGTTTGTTACCTAGACAGAACTCTAAATTGTGTTTCTCATTTTTGTCATATCTTTTTTTGTTTTAGGTGCATGTTGAAGTGATTGAAAGACATACCACATACCACGAGATTGTAAAAGATGCTTGAGGGACCAAAGTTCGATATGCACGCTGTTGGCAATCACCACAATTACGATGCATTCACGCAAGACTTTTATCAAAAGCTCGGTGAAGAAGGTACAAACATGTCCATGGACAGCATGCAAACAAGTAACGCAGGAGGCTCTGTGTCAATGTCTGTGGACAACAGTAGCGTTGGTTCTAGCGACGCTCTTATCGGCCATCCCGGTTTGAAGCCTATGCGTCATCCCTACTCTCTCTCCGTTGGGCAAAGCGTGTTTCGCCCCGGGAGAGTCACGCATGCGCTCAACGATGATGCCTTGGCGCAAGCGTTGATGGACAGCAGCTATCCAACTCAGGGGCTTGCGAACTACGAAGAGTGGACTATAGATCTGAGGAAGCTTCACATGGGTCCCGCGTTCGCGCAAGGGGCGTTTGGTAAGTTATACAGAGGGACTTACAACGGAGAGGATGTAGCGATTAAGCTACTAGAGAGGCCAGAGAACAGCCCCGAGAAAGCGCAGGCCCTGGAGCAGCAGTTTCAGCAGGAGGTTTCTATGCTCTCGTTTCTGAAGCACCCCAACATCGTCAGGTTCATCGGCGCTTGCATCAAACCGATGGTGTGGTGCATCGTGACTGAATATGCGAAAGGAGGTTCGGTGAGACAGTTTTTAACTAAGAGGCAAAACCGAGCTGTGCCTTTGAAGTTGGCTGTTAAGCAGGCGTTGGATGTTGCCAGAGGTATGGCTTACGTCCACGAGCGCAACTTTATACACAGGGATCTGAAGTCGGATAACCTCCTCATATCAGCTGATCGGTCCATCAAGATTGCTGACTTTGGCGTTGCGAGAATCGAAGTTCAAACTGAAGGGATGACACCTGAGACAGGGACTTACAGATGGATGGCTCCGTAAGTTAGAATAGTTTCTTGAACTATGAATCATTATCAATCCTTATCTGCAAGTTATATATAGACTTAACTTCCTTTCTTGATGCAGAGAAATGATCCAGCATAGACCTTACACTCAAAAAGTGGACGTCTACAGTTTTGGAATCGTGCTGTGGGAGTTGATAACGGGTCTGTTACCGTTCCAGAACATGACTGCTGTTCAAGCTGCATTTGCGGTGGTGAACAGAGGAGTGCGTCCAACGGTCCCAGCTGATTGTCTCCCTGTGCTTGGTGAGATCATGACACGTTGCTGGGATGCGAACCCTGAAGTCCGTCCTTGTTTTGCAGAGGTTGTCAATCTTCTTGAGGCGGCTGAAACCGAGATAATGACGACTGCGAGGAAAGCCCGTTTCAGATGTTGCATGACGCAACCAATGACAATCGACTAATCTGTTGTGTGAAGAAAGAGAGAGGACAAGAAGAGGACATAACAAAGAAAGAGAGGAAGAAGGGCTTTAGATATATGTAAGTTTGTGTGTGTAATATCAGATTGTATCTCTTTTCCCAAGGTAGGAGAAGTAACACCAACCATTTTAGACTACTGAAACTTCTGTATGCAGAAAATGAACAAAACAAATGTACTGTGAATGTCTGAAGTGTTTGGTTTAGTTTTCCTTGAATTTATGTTTCCTTACTGTGGCAGAGGAGCATTTGATGTGTGATGAATCCGATGATGATGCATGCCTCAAGTATGAGGTGTGAGTGTGAAATGAGAAATCATGATTCTATGATTCTTAGATTCTGTTTCCTTTTTTAATTACTGACCATCAAATATGATTCTTAGATTCTGTTTCCTTTTTTAATTACTGACCATCAAATAAACATACAACTTCTAAAAGAAAAATACAAAGTTACTTGTCAACAAAACTTTGGGTAGTGAATCCATCTTAGACACGCTGTAGAGTTCAAAAGAAAATAAGATTAAAGCATTAAGATTGAGTGTTGTCCAGAAAATCCTCCTCGCCATCAACATTGTCATCTTCATCATCACCATCACTCATAATCTCCAAAAAGTCACCACCTTCAAAGAGCATACCTCCATCATCATCATCAAAATCGCTTGCACTATTATCTTCATTGTCATCGCTGCTAATGTCATCATCTCCGCTATCGTCTCCAGCTAGTCCCAGAATCCGGTCTAGGTCATCTTCATCGTCTTCATCATCTTCATCTTCATCCTCTGTCTCACCATCATCATCGGGATCAGAGTCATCATCTGTTGGTTTCCGTCTGCCAATCTCATACAACCTCGCTGAGGATAACATATCGTCTTGATCTTCCATTGTGATCAGCCCAAGGAAAGAGTCTGTTGGTTCGGTGGCAAAGTCGAGGAGACATCGGTCCACGGGTATAGTGGCAATGTCTGAATAGTTGATCGCATCAAGAGTGCGGAAAGCAGCAAACAACGGATGCTTCGAACGGCGCGTGTGGACAGCAGACATCACGTCCTCAATGTTTCTCCTCAGCATTGCGTATATGACATCACCCCTGGAGTTGAACGTAATAGCTGTCTGGTCCAGTGATGGTACACTTCGAAGTAGCCTCATTTTCCTCAAATCCCAGACCTCAGAGTTTATGATCACCTGTTATAAAAAACATCATATTGAGATAAGCCAAGACATGATGGCAGTTTATTATCTTTGGTATTCTCACATATAAAAGATTTCAGATAAGAGAGTAATATGATTTATCATTACCTCGTTTCGAGAAGGATGAAAACCACCGCCGCCATAATCAGTAAATTGATCAAACCGACTGACCTCATCTGGAACACGGCGATCCCACAGATGACCATTCCACAATATTAGTGTATCGCAAGGGCTGAAGTGTACAAGAGAATATGGACTACTCCGAGAAGAAGTTGATGTGTCAGTGTATTTATGGGAAAGAGTGCAGCTCTCTACGTTATACAGAAGAACATCTTTTGTTGATCCTTCACATGAGAGCGCTGCAAAATATCGCCCAGAGTTGCTGAATTTTGCAGCCTTGCACCCATCAAAGGAGTGCTTAGACCCATTAGTTATATAAGAAGCGTCCCACAACTGCACATCACTGGAACTAGAAGAAAGCAACAACTGAGTATCGCCAGAGACATATGGCTGAACAAGTGTTACCGGAGCCTGGTGGCCTGAGAAACTCTCAAGCAAGCTACAGCTGCTAGCGTCGAATATTTTGATTTCTCCAGCATGACTACCGACTGCTAAATGATTAGTACCTCCAAGTAGTGAGATGCATGTAAAGAGAGCATTCTCATCTCGGCAAGATCTCCAAGATTTGAATCTGCTGAAAACGAACTGACGGTCCCTGCGACTCCCATGGACTCCACTGTAAAAACTTTGAAGCTCGCGGGTTCCAAGACGGCCAGTGACATTTAGTGGAGCTTCAAGTAAACGTTTAGGTTCAGGACAGACATGCGGGTGTAGGAGAGACACAGGGGGAAGAGTTGTGATTGGAGCCAGACACTGTCTGTGTTGGTGTTTCAAATACTGAACAACAAGAGAGTCTAGTGTTAACCGTTCCGTATTTGAAGGCTGGGGATCGCTTGGAAGCCTTAGCTGAGAAGCAGGTGTCATCAGTCCTAGCCTGGAGCTCCCAGATTGGTTAACATCCAAAGCTGAAGCTGGTGTTTGTAAACCTGAAGCATCCGCAATGGTTGAACTCCTACGAAAGGAAGCCGTGGTTCGACAAGCTGGAGATGGCGGTCCTAGCTCCCCCAAATTGATTCTTTTACCTGAAACTGAGACATCTGGGTCTTTAAGCTCCGACAATTTCCGTTTTCTGGGAAAAGTCGGGGTCTTAAATTGAGAATCGGCATCAATGTCGCTCTTCAAAACTAATTCTGCAGCAGTTTTTGATGTATCTGCACAAGCAGGATCTGAATTTGAACTACTACTGTCTATTCTCTGAGTAGACTGGGGGTGAGCGTCCTGGGGGAAAGTTTGATTCCGTGACTGCAAACTAAAGCTGGGTGAGAAAGTCAACTGTTTCTTCTTTGCGGATGGAGCTGCATTACCTATCAAGCTAGGATCTTCCTCATGAGTATTGACTTTGAGTTTACTGGGGAAAAAACCACCGCTAGCACGGCCAGAGGGCCACTGTTGCTGTGCTACCGGCGTGGACGTCTCCTGTGTCGAGGGAGCCAGATGTTTCTTCTTGGCAGATATAGCCGCATTACATCTAGAATTAGGATCGTCGTCATGTGCACAGACTTTGGGTTTGCTGGTGAAAAATCCACCGTTAGCACGGCCAGAAGGCCACTGTTCCTGAACTACCGGCGCAGGCATCTCTTGTGTAGCGGAAAATGCAATAGAAGAAGGGGGAGCCAGGGAAGGTAGAGGACTCAACTGAGTCTCTTTCAACAGTGCTGAAGCAGTTTCACCAAGACCTGATGCCTGGAGGTGCTCATGGATAAGGAGCAAAAGCTCCTTAGAATCATATGTTATAGGTGTTGCTGCTGCAATGGCAGCTCTTTCAATGCGCCTCAAGGTTGGAGTAGCAGCTTCACTGGCTGTTAGTGTATTCGCATGCCCTGAATTTGTCAATATCTGCAAACGCATATAAACCACAACTGAAAACGTTTGCAAAACTTCAACAGAGAGACAACTTCAATTACTAATGAAGCACACAAAAAACAATTCCATAAACAAGAAATATAAATCAGTTCAGATGGTTACCCCTATTAGCTCAAGGGCCACCTGAGCAAGTTCAGCCTGCCACCTGACCTGATCTGTTCCACTTGACTGACTACCTGCATCCCGAATTAGTTCTGACAAACTCTTACCAACCTAGAAACCATGTTTGGAAAGTCAGTACAGAAACAAAAAAAACGAGAGGACGAAGATAACTGGGGAAAGAAATTTGCTATATTCTACCTCAAGTTTAGTCAGTATTTGTGCAATTGTCTCATCTCTAGCAAGACCAAGAAGTACCCTGCAAGCCAACGCTCGTAGACAATCTGGGGCAGCAGGGGCGTTCACATAAATTCTCGGCTGAAGAAGTTTTAAGAGAATTTTTATACCATCATTCCCACGAACGGCTTCGCGTGCTAGACGATAGACCTGCTCCAACTTAGCAGCAAGGCCAGCAGAACCAGTTCCTGCTCCTAAGAAAATTCTTCTATCACCGACCAACCCTGAAGACGCTGGTGCAACAGGAGTTGGCGGAGCATTACCAGTGGACTGAGTATCTGCAGCAGCATCGGTTGAAGGACGGGCAGTGGCTTGGCCGGAAACAGGTTGATGATTTTGTGCAAGAGGCGGTTTATTACTTAATGATGGTGGAGGGCAGACCAGATTGATTAGGACATTTAGTGCAGGCTGTATGATCTGCAATAACAAAGAAAATAGGAAAGTAAAAATGAGAAGCAAAAGAAGAAAGACTAAACCCATGTGAATAATGTATAAAGCAGACTGCTGACCTCTGGGTCCACTATGCTGTTGGAAATATTTGCTGCATCCAGAACGACGGCAATGCCCGCACGATTGTTGCTCAGCGTGGCACTCACAATTGCTTTGCGGCCATCAGGTATTGATGTAACTATGTGAAGAACACCAAAAGCATGCTGAAGCAGATCATGGAGATAACGGTCTACTGGTGGAGTCTGCGCATGCGACCATGTAAGTGCATGGTAGAAAAAAAAGGTACCTATGAAGGGTAAATATGCTACATTACCTGACATAGTTCTAACATGGTAACATGTCCAGAGGACGCCAAAAAGTTATTGACGGCAGGCCACTGGGTTCTGACAAAGGTAGGACCCAACTTCCTATCCTTGTGTAACTGATGGAATACGGCATCTACAGCTTCATTGCTGATGTCAAGGGGCTTATAGGCTGCCCTTACATTAGGAACATTTCGCACACCACCTCGGCCACTTCTGCTAGGACGAATGGAATCCACAAGCAAAAGTAGATGAGCTCTAAAATACTGGCGCAAAGCAAAACAGGTGTGAAAAGCCATCTGTTTCTCTGACGATGTCATGACTTCAGGGGCTGATCGGTCAGAATTAGCACCAGTTCTAACTGAGGCTGCATCTTTAAGAATCGAAAGGAGTTTCTGCAAGCTATTATGAGCATCAAATGCATCTAAAATGGCTCTAAAGACAAAAGCAGCAGCGAAGAATAAGGCTGCATTTTTCCTGGCTTGATCCTGGGAGCAGTCTATAAGTTCGATAGCTAATTTAACCAGTTGATGTATGAGATCCGATGGAAGTGCACAAACACGCTCCATTATACCCTGAGAAAAAAAAAGAAATTGAAGGTAAGAAGAAGAAGCCGGATCTGTAGTAATTCAACGATAGATCTGTGAAAAAATAGCACTAGATCGTACAACTTTGCTGTTATTACTACCTGAAGAGAGCCTATGGTGTATAAGCAAGATGAGAGACCATAAAAGGTCTCCGTAACCCTTGGTACAGCAAGTAATTTTTGCAAGCCACCACGGTCAACAAACATTGCAGCAAACTTCCGGTGTGCAGCCAAAGCGCAAATTAACTTCATTACGTCACGTAACAAAGGGGAAAAACCATCTCCAAGTTGGGATGTACGTTCCAGTAGCGTAATGCATACATCAACACCTTTTTCATGGAGAACAGGCCCGAGAACCTCGACATATTCACCAAGTATTTCAAGGCACTGGATGCAATATTTTTCTTGTAACTGAGCCAACGACTCCATATCTGGAAGTGAAACTTCTCCAACCTCGGCAATTGCGTCTGTTTCCACGCTATTCAATTCCGCAGTCTGATCAGATATAACACAAGTGGGATTTCTGCACAGCCCAAATAGCAGAGTTACCTAGAAGCTACCATATTTGATAAACCTCAGTAGAATTAACAACTACAAAGCATGACTAACCTTGAAACCTCAGCGGCATCTATGACTGTAGTAGCTGCTCGAACAGCAGCAGACACGGCAGCTTCTTCACTGCCAGATGACTTGAATTCCTGGAATCATTTAAAAATAAAGACATTCAATATACCAGAGGTTCATAAAGGAATGAAATCATTAGCAGCTAGACAAAATAAAAACATGCCTCCAAAGCAGCAGTTTTAACAAGCTCTGCTGCAGCATCGCCAGCTGCTTTAGCTGCGTCATCAGGAGCATGGGCAGCTCTAGCTTCGGTTTCAGCAGCTCCAATTGCTCTCTTTACTAGATCAGTTATATTTTTGGTTCCTACCCAACAACCTTGAAAGCATTCATCATTCTCATCTCTTTCAATCCCTACAATACCAGATTTCATTTTCCCCAGACATAAGGTCACATCTTCTGCATTTCTGACATCTGAATTTTTTGGTAGATCCCTATCTCTGACACCCAGACGAATTGATCTAGGAGATGTCAAGAGAACGTCTGTATCAGTAGCACCTTCGTTCACCTTTCCTCTCCCCCTGGATTTTGATCGGTTCATTCTCTGTCTTGAAGGGTCATCTCTTCCGGTATTTTCATCTCCAGGTTTCAGTTTACAGTCAACAACAGCTGAAACATTGCCATCGATTTCGAATTCTCCTTCAGACTGCCCCATCTCTCTACCGAAGTCTGCCTCAAGAACATGGTCACCTTCAACTGTATCCACAACCCTCCGCACCCTACCTCGACCTTCTTCTTTTCCTTTAAAGGAAACATGCTTAGCCTCAGTTGTATGAAGGGCATCTCTACGGCTTGTGCTCGAGTCTCCAATAACACGTACTCGAAGATAATGCATAAGCTTAGCAGATAGTCCTGATGCCAAGACGTCTTCAACTAACTGACCACGACTTGTATAGGTCAGATAAAAAAAGAAAATAATATTATTTCAGCTGTAGGCGCCAAAAAAAAACATTTTAAGCATCAAAAAGAGACAACAAAATGAAAATATTTTAATCAGATGTACCTCGTCAGAGAGATAGCGAGAAGTCCTGTGGAATAAGTCTTTAACATCTCAGCATCTGAGGCCTCTTTGCTGCCAGAGTGTTCACCAGGAAACTTGACTGACTCATCCAAGACCCAGTTTTTAAATTTATCCATAACAGCATCGTCGAAAACATAAGGATACTGTAAGGAAAAAAGAGAGAGCATTGCATCACGAACCAACCATTTCCAACGAGCTGCTAAGCGTAAAAGAAAGGAGCAAAGTCTTACCATGGAAGTAAGCGAACAGTTCACTAGCAGCCTTACGGAGGCTGCCTTCGCCGCGGTTGAGTAAGTATCCTCAGTAAGAAAATTTGAGGAAATCAGTTCAAAAAACTCATCATTCTCCTGTAAACATCAAGAAACCAAAAATAAGAAGAAAGAAGCTACTAAAGCAATGACTGGTCCATCAAAAGGACTTACTCTGATGAGATTACACAGATTGCCACTGATATGATTACTGCGATCATTGGAGTAGAACTCACTCTCCTTTACAAACCTGCGGACACAAGAAAGAAAGCGTCAAGCTTTAAGCTTTAAGCTATAAAAATGAACAAATCAAGAAGAGAGCGTGAAAGCATCTCATACAGAGACTCTTTGGACTCGAGAATATGACTAAGAGCGTGGAGGATAGTAGGGTTAGGGTTATTAGCACCGGCGGTGATACTATCCATGAGCTTCTGCGCCTTCTCTATAAGCTCGTCTTCTTCCTCAACCTCCGCCGCAATAGCCGTTACTTCGTCCTCCTCCTCCTCCTGTTGTCCTTCTTCATGGTCAGCTCCGCCGATTGAATTTTCCGTCTCCGCCGTAACAGCCGTTGGATTACGGACCTCGGCATCATGCCCTTGTTCGTCCATGTTTTACAGGCGATTGAAATAAACGTTTGGGATCGTGGAAATTACAAGTTCGTTTCGAGGAAGCGAAAAAAAAAAAAAAAAAAAGAGAGAAGCTTTTAGTTGTTGTGGAGTAGTAATAAGAGGTGGCAGGTGGAGACGACGAAGCTGAACTGACTATGATACTAAAACATAACCCGACCCGTTTTTTTACGAAACAAACCCTAAACCCGTATTTTAAGAGAGGGGTCAATATTTCAAGCGATGGGCTTTATAAAGCCCATATTTCAATATATAGGCCTTACATAGGGCCCATAGTTGGAGTTAGTCTCTGGTAATAAACGGAGGAGAGACCACCAAACAGGTAAGTGATACATAAATCTAGGCATGGGCATAATATCCTTAATCCGAATCGAACCCGAAACAAAAAACCCGATCCGTATCCAGTCCACAATGTAAAAATATCCGAATGGATCTTGTAAAGTGGTACAAAACATATCTGAACCCGAAGTGTTATTAACCGCACCCGAACAGGTAATCCGAAAAATCGAAAAATTCGAAAAATATCCGAAGAAACCGATCTGAATGTCCAAAATAATATATACAATATAATTATATGAAACATGAATATATACTTCAAATATTCAATTTCATATTTATTTTGATATGTTATCTAACAATAAGTATTTAAAATATAAATAATTACCTTAAATATTTAATTATATATAAATAAATATATATTTCTTATGTTTTACTTTTAAATTTTAAATTTTATTTCAGGTATATCCGAACCGATCAAATATAACCTGAATCCGAATGATATATGATTACTTTATGGGTTTTATGATGTGATACAAAACCGATCCGAACCAGATGTGTTATATCCGAACCCGACCTTTACTTCCAAATTTACTAAAATGAGACATATGAAGTGTTATAAGAAAGAACCGAAATCCGAAAAACTCAATTCGAACGCCAACGGGTACCCAAACGCCCTGGCCTAGATAAATCTCAATGTTTCTTTTATAGTTTTCTCAATAAACAGCAATGTTTTCTTTAAGACAGAAGAATAAACAATCAAAAACCATCATAGAACAATATACATACACATCAACAAGAGTAACAACACTGCCACTGATCTTGTTAAACACATCTTGGTACTTGCTTCACCACCTGAAGAATCCGACTTGATCATTATCTTGAACTGGCAACTCCCAAAAGAAGGATCCCTTGTAACGATCATAGATATACCCCCAGGGAACTTACACGCACTCTCCACCTGGTCACTCACCTGATAATAACTATTAAACGCATACGAAACATTCTGCGCTAAATCCAAGCCACCACACGACGAACCATACCCAAGACTAGTGCAATCCGCATGATCACAAGCGTATCCAACGCTCGGTCCAAGCTGAGGATCCTCAAGACTAGCAGACGGCGCGAGAACGCACCATTTCTTCCCCATGTGATGCACATCCTTCGCTGGAACCAACCCGTTACCGTTTCCAAGAAGGCTGAGCTGATACTTAGGCCGCCCATCGATGTAAAACATCCCCCAGTGTCTCTCAAAGTTCCCTGGCTGAATGCTCTTGGCGTCTTCGTCGATAAGGCTAAACAAGTAAGCGTCCAAAGGACCTGGTCTCATAGGCGTCCCCTTACCAGCTCTCTGACGGTTCATGAAGCCTTGATTATACCGCCGTGCGTACTGCATGTTGGCGTTCTTATCTCCATCCGTAGGCCACCCGACTTCCCCAACGATGATGGACAAGTTACCAAACCCGTTCTTCTGCAAGGACCAGACTAATGTATCGTAGTTCGCGTCGAGAACGTTGTCGTAGACTCTGCCATTGTCGTTTATAGGATCACCTGTGCCGTCGAAGAAGGCGAACTCCACGGGGAAGTGAGGGTCGTTGTAGAGGCTGATGAAAGGGTAGATGTTGATGGTGAAGGGAGCTTGGTTGTCGCTTAGGAACTTGACGATGCTGATCATGAGGTCGCGGATTTCGAGCCTGAAGTCTCCGTCTGAAGGGAGGTTGGATGCGCTTTGGTACACGTCTGCGTTGAGAGGGACAGTGACTTTCACCTGGGTGGCTAAACCGGCTTTGATGAGAGCTGATTGTATGTTCTGGAGAGCGGGGAGTGTTATGTCCTCGAATGTTCCGTTGAATGCCTTTAGAAATGGCTCGTTCCCAACTGCCACGTACCTGACGTTTAGACACAACACAAGTCAACACAACAGAACAAGTCAAAGTTTCCGTCTTTACTCATCAAACTTGTGATCAAAAGTCTTAAAAGATTGAAGCTTTAGGGATAAGCACAAGTCAACACCAGTGAGCAAGAAGATTGTCTTCAAAGTTTCTATATTTACTCACAAACTGTAATTAAAAGTCTTAAATATTGAAGCTTTAGGGATAAGCACAAGTCAACACCAGTGAGCAAGAAGATTGTCTTCAAAGTTTCTATATTTACTCACAAACTGTAATTAAAAGTCTTAAATATTGAAGCTTTCAGTCATAAACACAAGTCAACACAGCGACCAAGAAGATTGTCTTCAAAGTTTCTATCTTTACTCACTTAACTGTAATCAAAAGTCTTAAGAGATTGAAGCTCTAGGCATAAGCACAAGTCATCACCAGTGACCAATAAGATTGTCTTCAAAGTTTCTATATTTACTCAGAAACTGTAATCAAAAGTCTTAAAGACTGAAGCTTTAGGCATAAGCACAAGTCAACACCAGTGACCAAAGAAGATTGTGTTCAAAGTTTCTATCTTTACTAACAAACTGTAATCAAAAGTCTTAAAGACTGAAGCTTTAGAGCATAAGCACAAGTCAACACAGTGACCAAGAAGATTGTCGTCAAAGTTTCTATCTTTACTCACAAACTGTAATCAAAAGTCCTAAAGATTGAAGATTTAGTCATTAAACACAAGCCAACACAGTGACCAAAAAGATTGTCTTCAAAGTTTCTATCTTTACTTACTAACTGTAATCAAAAGTCTTAAAGATTGAAGCTTTAGGCATAAGCAACAAGTCAACACAGTGACCAAGAAGTTTCTATCTTTACTCACTTAACTGTAATCAGAAGTGTAAAGATTGAAGCTTTAGGGCATAAGCACAACAAACCTGATATCGACGCCATTGGAGGAGACATGAGCAGAGACATTCTGAGAGACCCATCTCTCTGCAACTGCAACGCTTGCAGCTATAGGTGCTAGTAAGTCGTTTGGGATTCCGACCATAACTTGAATCCCCGACCGACTTAAAGCTCCGAGAATCTTAGTGTCGGCCTCGAAAAGTTTCACCTTTCGGATTCCGTTAGCCTGGAGAAGCCTCACCACCGTCGCTGGAGGTAGCGGGTGACTTGCCTGTGAGCCCCAGTTCACACCAATCGCTACAACTTCGATAAACAAGTTACAGTATAGCATAATAAGTACGACAGAGACGGCGACAACACTTTTGGACAGCATCCCTAAACTAATAACCCAACAAATAAAAATCTGAACTTTATAACTAAAACGAGCTCAGATGTAAACAGAACAGAGCTGAAGTTGAAAACTTTGGTTTCAAGAAGAACAGAGCTGAAGTTGCTTCTTTCAAAAAATCATTACGGTGGATTTGGAGAAGAGGAAGGAAGAAGTTTCAAGATTTAAAAATTGAAAATCGGTGAAGAACACGAGACTGGAGAATGTTTTGTATTTTCCTCGTGTTGCAGAAACCGAGCATAAACTAAAATGGCTTTTTAGTTCCGTCCCAATGTCTGAAAGGTGGTGTGAATGCTTTGATTGGTGTACTATAATCTTAAATTAGCAGTATATTATGTAGATTTTAAAATAAGGATAGAGAAGCTAAAAGAGGAACATTTATATAAATTTCCACTAGGTGTTGGTTGGTCTACAGTGTATATAAATTTATAGTATACACTTTTAAAATTTAAAATTTGATACGGTTTTTTAATTATGAAAACTTCAATAATAAAAAATATATGAACTTTATATAGTACCAAATAAAAATTATACCATTACCACTTTCCCTAATATGATAGACTGGAAAGTGTTGCACAAAAAAAAAAAGATAGACCGGAAAGTATAAATAATACTATTAAATTTGTTGATTTATAAATTTATGTAGTGCTAGTATCTAAAGACTACTGGTTGTATTTTGTCCGACGTAGAATAGGTGCTGCTAATAAGATTGTTTGGCGTGAGGCAAGGTTACGTGGATGAGGTCAAGCAGATGTGTAACGGAAAAGAAACATTAAAGACTGAGGAGCAGTGTTAAGTGATGATGTTGGGATTAAAGTTGAATGATCATGAAATAGATAAAAATATTCGTTATTGTGAAAAGAACAGCGAAAGAGAGGATGTAAGAGGTCGGTACTCCGCAGCAGGGACATGGTTGGTGATTAAACTTAGGAAGACAACCACTAATTACTAGAATGAGACAACTAATACGAAAAGGGGAAGTGATAAGGACAAGTAAAGCTCGAGGGGGTGGTAGACTGGTAGAGAGAGAACATACAAGTGGTGTGGTGCCCAGTTTTGGTCTATGTATTGTTACTTTTGAGTGTGATTCACGATCGTTCACCGACCGGATAACGCATCCAGCGATCCTGATTCCCTTTATCTTTTTGATAGAAACATAAAACAGATATACATACTTTATAATATATTAAACGAAATAATGTATGCTGTTTCCGAGCGTCAACATAGCAACGTCAAATCCTTTACAAGAGCTTAAGATATGTGAAATAATACTCAACTTAAAAGAAACAACAATGGTTGTGTCTAAATAATGCTAACTAACTACCGCACGTCCGTAATGTTAATTTTTATTTTTGTATAAATTAGTTGATGACATTTCTAAATACATAAGTTATTTCAATTTTTTAAATTCCCACAAATTTATCCGGACCTGGTATGATCCGAGTCCGAACGAAGTTTAATTTTAAATCTAAAAATCCGATATCCAATATAAACAATCATTTTCTGAATAGGTACATGGATGTCATGTTTAAATGATTTTGTAAAATAAAAATTAACCGGCTAAATTTTTTTCATAAGTCAATTTCATTCAAATTTGTGAAATTATTATAGTTAACACGTAAAATAAATATTGTCAAATTATTGTGGTAAATATACATCTAAGTTATATCAATCATACTTTTAAAAAAAACTACGGTTAAATTTTTACACCAAAAGATCTATAACAAAAAAAATCTACACCTACAACAAAAAAAATCGGCATCAATAATTTTACAATAAAAAAAGTAAAGCTACAACTTCTACTATCGGTGAAATATGGATGGTTGAAAACTATGGTCACATACTTTTGTTATTAAGGATTTACTTATGATTTTTTGAAAAGAAAAAATAATCTGTTTGGTGTTATTATGGCTTAAATGGGCCAAATTTAGCATAACAGCAAGCCCAATAGAAAAACCCAATAAATATAAACCGAACATACGTACGAACTAAACCCTTCATTAAACCCTTTTTGTCTTCGTTGTCGGCTCGAGGAAACATTCATTGTTAATCTGCAATTCCGTCACACTCCTTGTTCAACTCAATAGTAGAGATGCCGCTCGGAGAAAGAGGAGGATGGGAGAGAAGCGAGTCCAGATACTGCGGCGTCGAGACTGATTTCTCCGACGATGTTCCGTCTCTCCTCTCCTTCAACATCTCCACCGGCGGTTTTGACTATGTCCTTGCTCCTCTGGTTCGTTTTTCTTTCTTCCTATCGTTTCTAGAAATATCATTCAGTGTTTTGTCTCTCTGTGACGGAGTGTTGTTACGCAGATGAACCCTTCGTATAGGCCGAGCTTAGTGGAAGGAAAGGGTTCGGAGACTCAGGTTCTACCAGTCTCTGGCTCTGACTTGGTCTTGGCGCCTTCTCAGTGGAGCAGTCACGTCGTTGGTATGTTTCTATTTGTGTGTTCTCTCTTTTGTTGGTTGTGAATGATGTGGTTTTGATTTAATGGTTAATGTTTTGTTTCTCTAGGAAAAGTCAGTTCTTGGATTGATTTGGACTCTGAAGATGAGGTCTTGCGAATGGATTCAGAAACCACGTTGAAGCAAGAGATAGCTTGGGCTACACATCTCTCCTTGCAGGTTCTTTTTTTCTGCTTTTGATTGTTGGTGCTAGAGGATGACTGCGTGTTGCTAATGTTTGTTATTTGCTTGCAGGCATGCCTTCTTCCTACTCCTAAAGGGACCTCGTGTGCCAATTATGCCAGATGTGTGAACCAGATCTTACAAGGACTGACTACCTTGCAGGTGGTTTACTAGTTTCTTGCTTTCTGTCAAGTTTTTTTTGTTAAGATTAATGTTTTCTTTACAATAGCATCTTCAATCAAACTCTAACTTTCTTTTTTCTTTTTTTTTATAATGTCATTCTGCTATGAAGTTATGGCTGAGGGTTCCGCTGGTGAAGTCGGATGATGCTACCTCAGAGGGTCTGGTAAGACGTTTGATCAATGTGATTAAAATTTTTGATTGTTCCTACTTTTTATGCCTTCTTGACACTGCTTGTGTTTATATGCCTTTCAAACCTATACCTATAAATGAATATTCCTAGCAGTTCATGTTGTTTTGTAGGCTTCCCTTTTTTTTATTTGTTATGATGTCATTGTGGTTTTAATATGTACTCCCTTCTGTACAGACTGATTCCTGGGAACTGTGGAACTCGTTTCGTCTTCTTTGTGAGCATGACAGTAAGCTGTCTGTTGCTCTTGATGTTATGTGAGTTGAGATAAACTCTAGATTGGTTTTTGTTAATGTGGACTCAGTTTTTTCCCCTCCGTAAACATAACACCATGTCTTTTTTTATCTAGGAGTACATTACCCTCAGAAACATCACTTGGACGCTGGATGGGAGAGTCTGTTAGGGCAGCCATAATAAGCACTGATGTATGTATCTCACCCTTTTACCTCGTTTAATATAAACTCGGTTTTGAAGTCAATTTGACAAAATGCTTTTGGTTCTGCAGTCGTTCTTAACAAATGCTCGGGGTTATCCTTGCTTGTCAAAACGCCACCAAAAGCTAATAGCAGGATTTTTTGATCATGCTGCCCAGGTAATATATGTCATAATAGTCTTCGATATGTAGAACACTAATAATACTAAGTGCCAATGTTGGCTCTTTTTGAACTGAGGTTTTTTTCTGATAATCTTTTCATTCAGAAAATATATATCTATTTCTCTCGTTCTAGGATTCTTCATCATTGATCTTGTAACTGCAGGTTGTAGTTTCTGGAAAGCCTGTTCATAATCTTCCAAAGGCTTCTGATTCTAACAGTGAGGGTAATTTTTTTGTATTTTCTTTTGTCCGCTAACAGTTAGCTGTTATCCTTTGTTTATATTCAAAGACGTTCCATGTTTTCTATTGATAAGTTGTCAAATGCTATGGTTCTCAGGTACGCAGAGGCACCCCCTGCGGTCATATTTGGACTATGTTGCTTATCTGTTTCAGAAAATGGAACCACTTCCTGAACAGGAACGCATAGAGGTTGTTTCTTGGATCCTTTGTCTCAGTTCTTGTTTTTTAATTACCATAGATGCAGGCAGGCAGAATCAAACTCAGTTCTGATAGTTATCTTATTCCTTTTACAGCTTGGCTACAGGGATTTTTTGCAGGCACCCCTGCAGGTTAGTCTCTATTCATTAGTAATACTGATTTCCACTAGCAGAATGCTATACTCTTACTGTAAAGAGCTTCAACTGTTTTTTTTAAATACAGCCTCTGATGGATAACCTCGAAGCCCAAACCTATGAGACTTTTGAGAGAGACTCTACTAAATACATCCAAGTATGTTGCGTATGCTAGTTTTATTTCTTTCTCATCTTGAGTTTTAACACCTCAGTATCATTAACACTATTTTGCGTGGTTGGTTTTAATTGCATGCCTAACTTTTGTCCCTCTTTGTGTTGCTAGTACCAAAGGGCAGTTGCTAAAGCATTGGTGGACAGGGTTCCTGATGAAAAAGCGTCCGAGTTAACTACTGTATGTCACCTGTCAATGTTTTGCTTTCATAGGCTACATGTGGCGTTTTAATTTATGAGTTTTTATGTTTGGTAATCTTATAATATACTTCAGTAGTACTAAAGTTATAGTTTGTAGGTCTTGATGGTCGTGGGAGCTGGAAGAGGACCCCTTGTGAGGGCATCGTTGCAGGTAGTTCTGATGCAATTTCCATGCTGATCACAAAGAGACTTTGAAACTCACTTTTAATCTATTATGTTTATTGGTTTCTTATCCCAGGCAGCTGAAGAAACCAATCGCAAGTTGAAAGTTTATGCTGTTGAAAAGAATCCTAATGCAGTTGTAACGCTCCATGTGAGTTTTCAGCAACCGAGTTAACTGAAACATGACTAAGTTTTATGTTGTTTCTTTCGGATATGCGGAGTCTATTTAAATTAACTCATAGAGCATTGTTATCCTTTCTGACAGAATTTGGTTAAGCTGGAAGGGTGGGAAGGCATTGTTACCATAATATCATGCGACATGCGTTTTTGGAATGCTTCTGAGAAAGCTGATATATTGGTCAGTAGGCACAGAATTTGGTAGCTATTACTCATACCGACATTATACAGCTCATCTTATCCTCGTTTACCTCTGTTCTTCAGGTTAGCGAACTGCTGGGTTCTTTTGGAGACAATGAACTCTCTCCTGAGTGTCTCGATGGAGCCCAAAGGTTTCTAAAGCCAGATGGAATTTCAATACCATCCTCGTATGTGTACTCTTTTACTAAAGTCTAATTTCCATAAGAAAACAATGCTCTAATAGCTGCTAGTCCAATTTTAAAGCTTAAAGGACATTACATATCTTATTATCTTTCTCTAACTCGAGTATCGTCTTCCCTCTATTAGGTACACAAGTTTCATACAACCTGTAACAGCTACGAAGCTTTACAATGATGTAGGTCCTAGTTTCTGCTGTGTACACTGACTTAATCATAAGAAGATTCGTTTCGTCTTACTCTTTTATATTAATTGGCAGGTTAAGGCTCATAAAGACCTTGCGCACTTTGAAACTCCTTATGTCGTAAAACTGCACAGTGTAGCTAGACTTGCTCCTTCCCAATCCGTGAGTCTCACTCTGTCTTCAGTATTGCTTAATAGCTTATAGCGTTCCCTTTGAATACATTTATGGAAGTCTTGTCGATCTCTCGATCTCAGGTGCTCTGTTTTGGTCTTAATTAGGTTTTCACCTTTACTCATCCAAACTTCTCAACAAAAGCCAACAACCAACGCTACAAAAAGCTTCAGTTCAATCTACCAAGCGACGCTGGCTCATCCTTGGTGCATGGTACAAGATTTGTATAGTCTTTTGTCAGTTAAAATATGAGTTATTATCTCCATTTTTTCCAATCTGAAACTGGTATGTTGTGATCATACATAACTCTAACAGGATTCGCTGGCTATTTTGATTCCGTCCTGTATAAAGATGTCCATCTTGGGATCGAGCCTACAACAGCAACACCAAACATGTTTAGCTGGTAATGGCTTTAATCTTTAGATATGGCATTTAACAGTTGATCTCTCCTCTCTAACCTGTTAGCTTAATATCATGTTCCTTTTGGCAGGTTCCCTATCTTTTTCCCATTGAGGAAGCCTGTGGAGGTTCACCCTGGTTCTCCATTAGAAGTACACTTTTGGAGGTGTTGTGGTTCGTCCAAGGTAAGATTAAATGTGTAAAACCACAATGATTCTCGTATTGTAGACAACTGACTCTGTTAGTCTTGAGAACCATTATTGATCCTCTGATGTTTGGGTTCAGGTTTGGTATGAATGGTCGGTGTCTTCACCTACCCCAACTCCGATGCACAACACCAATGGCCGTTCCTACTGGGTCGGCCTTTAGGATCAGAGGATACTGAGAAGAGTCTTGGATTGATGATCAAGTGAAGTAATTTCATTGTGCTGTGTTTTTATGTCGAACCAAAAGACCAAAGTTTACAAGTGAATCAAATCTCTTTTGACCTTATGAGCGTTTCTACTTCATCAGTAATAGCTTTACCTCTGCACTTTTAAATACAGAGCTTTTTAATCCCATCTTCCATTTGACATTGGTAAATAAGTAGATCAAGAAGGTGTGTTTACAACATTGGTACACAAGCCTAGTTTAAGAAGTTTTGTTGCTGCTTTTGAACCCAGTCGTCGTAATCTTTGAGTAATTGCTGAAGCAGAAGGGGCACTAATGTATCTACAAGTGTCTGCATCACTCTGTCATCATCATATCAAAATATAACACTTTGAGCCAAGAAGCAGCAGGGAGGAAAAGTGAACAATAATAATGTCTACTTACAGATTCCCAGGAGCCTCAACAGCTGATACTGGAAGCATAGTGAATGGTCGTGTTGAGATCTGCCATGAACAAGGGAGGTTGTTTGAGCAGCAGATGTAAAGTTCATTAATATACACAAGCCTAGTTTAGTATATAACACTCTTAAGGCTACAGATAACAGAGGACTGCACGAGAATGAAACTATGAACAAACGAAAAAAAAAAACAATAAACAACCTCTAGAGTGACTTTCAAGCTCACATCAACCTCCAAAAATGGCTCTGGGTCATGCATGTTCCAGGTCATGCAATTTGTCATAATCGCTGGCAACCAGAAATGGAAAAACATTTGAACCAACTTTAGAAACCTCACACTTGCTCTACTTTTAAATTTTAATTGCTTTTGTTTACAAGGACAAAAGTTACCTGAAAACATTTCACTTTGGTTCTCCAATAACTCTGACCCCTCCAACTGCAAAGAGACAGCAGAACAAAACATCATACGTCGGTAAAGAGATAGATAACAACAACATGATTGAATATTCGATAAAACTCAGAAGATGAGACTTTTTTCACACAACCTTGCAGGAAAGCAGCTCGACTGTACAATCTTCCTGTGTGGGAATGACCCTCAAAACCAGTACTGGAGAAACTTCAAAGCTCATTAACTGAATTGTTGGCAATGTACATCTGCACTGTAACACAAAGTTTTACCATCTCCTTTCCTCAGATAAAAATCATATTTCCATATAACTCAGCTAACATTTACTATATATGTCTAAAGATACACTCTTTAGATATTTCTGCTTAGAGATATAACATTTGCCTATATGCCAAAAGAGTTTGTAGAAACTGAAAAAAAAAAAAAAGAGAGAAACTAGAGGGTTTAAAGAAAGAACCTGTAAGTATTGTCATCATCATCAACTAACTGATAACTCTGCAAAGCTTTGGCGTTGATTACAGCCTCCATGCCAGAAGGGTGCTTCAAGAACTCACTGAAAGTGAGCTCCTTTTCTCTATTACTCTGTAGCTGGATCCTCTGCTTCCTCGAAGCAGTGAGATTCGCTTTCTTTGAACTCGAAATTAGCATTGCTCTACGAATATGACTACCCAAAAGGACTCTCTCCCTGAAAACAGAGCTCTTCCTCTAATCAAATCACTAATATAGAAAAAAAGGAGACAGCTTTAGAAATGTATTATAAAGAGTCTAAAGACCTGGGGATTGCATTAGGGTAGGATCTACGCAAAGGCAGGATCTTTCTTGGGTCTTCTGAAGCTACGGAAGCTCTCCATCCGTTGTGAATCGCAGTGTTCATCTTTCTATGAAGATTACTTACTTTTTTGAGAATCAAGGAACTCTAATCATCGCCGTCGCCGGGAAGGGATTAGTGACCAGGAGAGTTCTCCAAAAGCTCTTATCCGCCGCGGTTAGTGGAGGATTGTGCTCCTAACGTTCTGTTCCACGTGTGTTTCTCATCTCGCGGTAAATTTTGTTTTCACCACAGCCGAGTTACTTTTTTGTTTTTTATTTTTTGAAACTGTGTGTCCAAACGTGTTTTGTCCAAAGTCCAAACGTGTTTTGTTCGCAAATTTATAGACTTTTCATTGGTTAAGAATGCGACTCTGTGGAGTTTCCATAATTGCTTCGTACCAAAGTCGCATGCAGATTATGAACTTGCAAGAACATTTGAAGCAGTAAACTAAAACTAAGAATTGTGAAAAAAAACTAAAACTAAAACTAAGAAACTTCAGCTCATAGGCCATATATAGCATTAATGATAGATAATGATCCAACTTAAATACAGAGACAATTTGTAAAGGTCAAGAAAATTGCAAAGATATGAACCCCAAGAACGTAAACACAGCCATTGTTTACCACATTAGAGTTTTATGACATCACAATTAATTTACCAAATGTCAGAAATATATGACAAATACATAATCTCAAACACACATAAATACAATAAACAATGTGTTAAATCCTCAGTTGAAACTCAAGCTTACAATCTTACCACATCTACTAACTAACTTTAACAAGATTATCAAATTTATTCACCATCACTCTAACCTGATATGAGTCACACCATGTAAGACGAGGAAACAACGGTTCAACATCTGAAGAGGAAGGTGAAGCCACAGTACAAACGGCTGGAGCAGTCACACTAACACTCCAAGACGTACACTTCCTTGTTTATCATATTCACATCTTCTTCTTCCTCCTCCTCCTCCTCTTGGCTTTCTTCATCATTCCGATTCTGCTCCTGTAAACCCTCTGGAGAAGTACAAATTCTCTCCAACTCCATAAAAACTTGTCTCATATTTGGACGTTTCTTTCCTTTCCAGCTCAAACACTTCAACGCCAGATTTGCCACTGCCATTACTTGTTCCGGTTTGCAATCATCTTTTATCCGAGCATCCATAATATTAGAAAGTCTATTCTCCTTCATGGAGATTCTAAAATGATCTGCCAAGCTTACTATTTCTCTCGTGTTTTGCACCATTATGACAGGCTTGTCTCCAGTAATAAGTTCAGCTAGAATGACTCCAAAGCTATAAACATCTCGCTCTTTTCTGTATATTGGCTGGACCGGTAATACTCCGGATCCACATACCCAACTGTACCTGAAACAACCGTTGTCCAGTGAGTTTGATCTATGGTCACTGACCTTGATGTTCCAAAATCAGCCACCTTGGCTCGGTACTTCTCGTCTAGTAATATGTTTGATGACTTTATGTCTCTATGGTAGATTGGAGAACTTGCTGAAGAGTGAAGATAAGAGAGAGCTCCTGCGACGTCCACAGCAATGCGCAGACGCATTCCCCATACCATAGTGTAATCATCAGACTCTTCTTGGATATGCTGGAAGAGGTTTCCGTTGATGATGAACTCGTAAACCAGCATAGGAACTTCTGTCTCAAGACAACATCCCAAGAGTTTGACGATGTGTCTATGGTTGATCTGGGAGAGAATTACCACCTCGTTGATGAACTCTTGTAGCTTGTCTTCATCTATAACTTTGGATTTCTTGACTGCCACGGTTCTACCATCTAAGAGCATGCCTTTGTACACAGTGCCTTGACCTCCATGTCCAAGAACTCTGTTTTGGCTGAAATTTTCAGTGGCTTTCTCCAACTCTCTTGAGCTGAAGATTCTAGTCTTTTCGACATTGCCTTCTTTTGTGTTTAGTTCTTGTTGTAATAGTAGTCCTCCATTACGTTTGAAGAACTTTTTCTTCCTCTTTGTCACCCTTCTCTTTATTAGAAACTTTCTCAGCCACCAAACTCCACCAACTAGGACTAAGACACCAAAACCTGAGCCGACCCCTGCAGACCGCACAGTAATACTATAGGTTGATCAAACTTGCTTAACAAGGCTTTAAATTTTGCTACTGAAAAAAACTTACCTATGAGTATTGGTTTTTTCTTGTCACCAACGCAGTCATAGTCTCCTTGAGTATTCACACAAGTTTCTCCTTTTCGACATGGGGGGTACGATAGGGTTTGGCATTCATTAACATCTAGATTTCAAAGATCATGAAATGTTAAAATGTAGATAGCTAGAGATGATTGTAAACCTCAAAAGGTGGAGATAAGGAAGGAACATATACTGAGTTACTGACCTTGGCATCCGTCCCGGATATATGCGTTACCTGTGAAACCCTTTTTGCAACCACAGTGTACATAAGTAATCTCAGAAATGTTGCTTTGGTCACATAAACACTTCAATTGGGGTCCAATAGAGTTACTAGTATGACCATTATCTTTTATGTTGGCGCAGCGCAAAGAGCTCAGGAAAGAATGATTCTTCGTCTGGATTACCCATCTTAGAGTAAACGTAGCATATTTCTTACCAAATAACTGTCGTGGTTTTGTCGCATTGTACAAAGTGTAGACTTCATCTGTAATGAAGGCGACTCTACAATGTTCTTCTCTTGTTCTTGTTGTTGAATTTCCATCATTGCTTTCAATTCTGATACCAATAGCTTGTTGAGGGTCGTTAGGTAGACTAACCTGACAACATCCGTTACCATCGCATTCAGCTTCTTCTGGTCGGTTTACTGTACAACCCTCATAGGATCTATATGACAGTTTCTTGCTCGAGCACCCTGCTTTGTCGAGAAAAGGTATGTTGTTGCTAGGCTGGTCTTCGCTGGTATTACAAATCAACTCGCATCCCACCATGTTCGGCTTTATATGTGTCAGGGACACTTTGGCATTGCAAACAACGCTATGAGACTGTTTGTGTCGTCAATGAAAAAAGGGGTACCCCGTGAAGTTCATTATTGATTCTATGAACTCTTCTCCACCGGCCAGACATCCTGCAGATATTATGGGGGTTTTGACACGAACTAACCCATATGTTAAATAATGAACTATATCGCTTGATTGAGAACTAAGAAAAGTTTCTTCAGTGGGAAGAGATATATACACGACTTCTTTTCCTATAGCAGAGAGGAAAGGGATCTGCCTTCCTGAAGAAGTGGTATTAGGACATTGGATCTCGTAAGACTTCTCCAGGTAGCAACCTTTTCCGATTCCAAAAGGGTATAGGATCTCCACATCTCCACAGTGACTTTCACAAGAAGAAACGAGTCCTGCAAAGTACAGGATCAGCAAAAGTAGAAACTTCAAGAAAATTATGCAACTTGTATTCTCGTAGATCATGTTTCTTTACTCAAAGCAAATCTGAGTTTGTTCCTTCCTTGAGTAAGTGGAGACAGAGGATAAAGTTTTATCGAGTAATGGTCTTAAACAATTCCATATTGCTCCCAATTATATGGCGGAAAGCTTTTTACTTTTGGTTAATATATGGTGGGTGGAACTTTAAAGTAGTGATCATCTCTCTCTTTTTTTTTATTTATTAATTGAAGTATTCCTGCGCATGCAGGTTCTTGCAAAAGTCACATTCATATCATGAACTAGCAAAATACAAAAAAAAACATCCAACACCGTCCATAATTTTTAATCTATATAGATATATCATATAAGCCCAGCCCCAAAAACGTGTAACAATCATCGTTTATGACATTTTATTATCGTATATTTACCCACCAAAACAAGAATCAAGAGTGTCAGCTCAGCAGCTTTCATATATTAGCCACCTCATAGCATACATGGATGACTACTCGCATCCACAAACACACAGAGAGTTTCAATCTCTCTCTCTCTCTCTGTGAAGCACAAACACACAAAAAAAATCCTCTGCTCTTTAGCTCACTGAATCTTTCTCAGCTCGTCTGTCTCACTTGTCGCAGTTTCCTCCTTTATATTTGCCACTACTCGAGTCTCGAGCTGCTATTTACCACTTCACTGGTTTCAATGATGTCGAAGAGTCTCTGACCATAGAAACTAAAACTAAGATTTGACCCAAAAAAAAAGAAACTAAAACTAAGAAACTGAAGTGAACTAAAACTAAGAAACATCAGCTAATATCTTAAGCCGGGTTCTTAGTTTTTTTAGTTAAAAATTAAAAGACGGTTTGTTATATTCCGCTAAAAACCCGTCCTAAGAACCCCCATTAATCATGCTCTAACGTATAACAACCATTGTTTACCACATTAGAATCGTATACTTACACACCAAAATCCTATAACAACCATTGTTTACCACATTAGAATCGTATACTTACACACCAAAATCCTCTTTCTTGTAATCAGACAAGAATACAAATAGTAAGCAGCTTCAGGTATTAGCAGTTTGAAGAATAAACTTTTTACCTGAACGAGTAAATTTGTTGTCATCACAATTAATTTAACAACTGTCATACATAAATTACAAATACATAATCTCAAATACAAATAAATACAAAAAAAACGGTGTCCTAGAATCCTCACCGGAAACTCAAACATTCCTCAAATACTCTCTTAGAGCTGAAGATTTCTAGTCTTTTCAACATTGCCTGTTTACTTCTTGTTGCAATAGGAGTGGCCAGTGGCGGAGCTAGGTGAGGAGTGAGTATGATTATTATTTTTTTGCTAATTTTGTATATAATTTTACTGATGTCCCTGATGAAAATTTGAATTTGTAACTATATTACTAGTGTTTTAAAAAATATCCGCCAGTGGGAGTCGCCCCCCATCTCTTTATTAGAAACTTTCTCAGCCACCAAACTTCACCAACTAGGGCTAAGAATAATACAAAATTGCCTTTCTTCTAAATCACTGTGAAGTGTCAAGATTCCATTCCCTTTCGGAATCGGTAAGAATTGCTACCTGGAGAAAGGATACGATATCTAAGGTATTACAACCTTGGATTTCGTAAGACCTCTCCAAATAACCACTCATTCCGATTCAAAAGGGAATAGGGTCTTGACACCCCCACAATGATTTAGAGAAAGGCTTGAAGCAGCTTCACATGAAGAATAAAGCATCAGCGAAAATAGCAACTTCAAGAGAATCAAGAAGATAGATCAGTTTGTATTCTCGTAGCTCATGTTTCTTTACTCAAAGCAAATCTTAGTTCGTTCCTTAGCTAAGGTAGATGGTTAAATAAAGTGGAGATAGACAAAGTTTTTTGACGAATGGTTTAATTTCATATGGCCCCATCAATTATATGTCGGAAGGCTTTTTCTTCTATACGTACTTTTGCCCATGCAGATCCCTGCAAAAGTTACGTTCATGATTCATCATATATATTCAGTCCTGTATAAATTATAATATATTCATGAACTAGCAAAATACACAAAACATCTAAGAGCATGTCCATCAATAAGAACCCTTTATGGGCTCTAATCAATAAATTAGTAATAAATATAGTGATTTGAAAGGTTTAGAACTTTTGCTAATCTAATTTAATTTTTTTTTGTCCAATGGTAGAACCTTATTGAGGTTTTAAAAATTACTTCATATGTTACAATGTACAACAAGTATAGTAGAGACGGAAAAGCAGAGATAACAGAACGACACATACCATTGATCTGAGAGTGTTGGCCTAATAAAAGCATAATAGTGCCCTCCATGCACTCCTCCACTATGGACTAAGACACTGCATAGAATGAGCAAGCACATCAGATAACCCAAAAGAAAATTTAACTGTCCATATGTATTAAGGAAAACTAAGATACAGCAACCACTACCATTAGAAGGGAACCTAGCAGAAATAATTTGATACTCGAAGGAAACAGCCTAACGTGTTTATGAATAGTCCGGTTTGAATTACTATAACTCAAGTTAAGCCAAGACACAAAGGAAATATATACCTATGGAGTGTGTATAGATTACGAACACTCTTGTCAGCATCGGGGGATAAGTATTTTCCATTCTCTCTGTCGAGATCCAGTTGAAGAGGAAACTCATATCGATCGTTTATCTACAAATAAAGCTTCGTCATCACTCACAGACTGATATTAGTGCAGCAACATACAATGGTTACCCAAATAAGGACTTTAACAACTACACAACATATAAATAAAAAGAAAGAAGGCGGCCAACCTGCAAATCATGTCCTTCTGCCTGGTATTTGTCGTATCCTTCAAGTCGTTCAACTTCAACATACTTGTCAAAAGAAGCATATACATCTTTGCAGCCTTTAACATCAAGCTGGAGGTCTGCCAAAAGACAGATCACACGGCTGTAAAGTTAGTTTGATAAATAAGAGAAGCTTCTGATACAAAGTCAGAAGCTATATCTATACAAAATCAGAAGCTATCTCTATACAAACCACTGAACAAAATCTATACAAAATCTCGATTAAGCTATCTCTATACAAACCATTGAGCAAACCAGATGCTATCTCCTAACAAAATCAGAAAGGATTCGCTATACAAAGCATTGAACAAAACACACCATAGCTTTATCGATAAACCTCAAACCGAACGGGGGAAAATACTAACCTCAAACCCACCATAGCTTTATCTCTTATTACATTGATTTGGTTCCGTGTGTTCTTCCTCTCTCCCGGGTCTTTCGAAAGCTGCATATAAGCCCATCCCAAGTTTCCCTGGAAACACAAGTTCCCAATCAGCTTCAATAAAACCTCTAATAATCAAAACTAAACATCACTGAGATTTAACCGTACCAAGATCCTACATGTCTCCTTCTCCACCGTGACCTGAAACTTCTTCCCGTGAGATCTTGCCGTCTTCATCGGCTTCCCGTTGAACGGTTGAACGCTCATTCCCACCATCATTTCCAGAAACAATCATTCTCTTCGAGCCTTCTTCTCTTCTGATCTTCATTATAGCCTCATAAAGAGATTTTGCCTTACTCAGAAACTGATTTCGCACAAAGCACGGCCAAGGAGAGAAACTGATTTCGCACCTTTTTCAAGCCAATAAGAATCTGCCAGGTTAGGGGTTTTTACCACTTCTACTTTCTCTAGCACCGGTTCTTTCATATTTTTGCAGTTTTCATTTATTTTTTTTTACTGTGTTTTCCTTAGAACCTCTCCTAAACTCCCCAATGGAGCTGGTCTAACAAACCAGTTTTCCACAAAAAAAAAAAAAAATCATTTAACACGTCCATAAAGTTTAAATTATGTTAAATAAATTTAAGGTAAAACTATCATAGTTTACGACATTATTTACTCACCAAGAACCTATTCTCTTGTTGTATCAACTCAGACCAGAATCAAACTTATAAGCAGCTTTAGCAATTCACAGCATACCATTAGTGTCCATTACTATACAAAAAAATCAAATGTCAGCATAAATTGCAATTACATAATCTCAACTACAAGTCTACAAACATGTATAACTTCAAAAGGACACAGCAGACACACGCATAGGGAAAATAGGGGTGTGGGGAGGAGCTCTAGTTCCACCCGTAAAGCCACGTGATCCCCATCCCAACTTTAATGGGCTTTCAAATCTAATTACCGACAAAAATAATTGAATAGACACACCCAGTGGGACTCGAACCCATAATCGCTTGATTAGAAGTCAAGCGCAGCGCCTTATCCATTAGGCCATGGGTGCTTGTTGTTCCCGTTATCGACCTCTATATAAAATTTATACACAACTTGGATAATGAAGTTCGTTAATTTGTAATATCATTTATTAATCAATCGTATGTTCGTTCGTATAGTCTTTTAGCTTTCATATATAATGGCGAGATCTTTCCCTTCCCGCCTAAACTTGGATCTCGGCAATAAGCTAAAGAGATTGGTCTCAGAACAACTCCACGACGAAGCGTTGAGACTCTACAAGCAAAAGATTCATCCTTTAGGCACTGATGGCTTCACATCGATTCTTCCTTCCGTCATCAAAGCTTGCTCTTTTCAGCAAGAGCCTTTCTTAATCAACGAACAGCTTCATTGCCTTTGTCTCAAGTCAGGCGCTGATCGTGACACCGTTGTCTCCAATTCCCTCGTCTCTATGTACGTTAAATTATCTAACACATTCTCTGCTCGCAACGTGTTCGATGAAATGCTTGAAAGAGATACCGTTAGCTATTGCTCTATTGTTAATTGTTATTGCCAGGATGGGTTGTTGTGTGAAGCGGTGAAGTTGGTAAATGAGATGTATTTTGATGGATTTGTTCCGAAGTCTGAGCTAGTTGCGTCTCTATTAGCTCTCTGCACTCGTGTGGGAAGGAGTAGTAAGGTAGCGAGAATGCTTCATGCTCTTTTTCTTGTTAATGAGAGGATGCAGGGGTCTGTTCTCTTGTCAACGGCGTTGGTTGATATGTACTTGAAGTTTGATGATCCTGCAAGGGCTTTTCATGTGTTTGATCAAATGGAGGTGAAGAATGAGGTTTCATGGACCGCTATGATCTCTGGTTGCGTTGCGAATTGTAACTACGAGATGGGCGTTGGTTTGTTTCTAGCAATGCAGAGAGAAAACTTGAGGCCTAATCGTGTAACGCTGATGTCTATTCTACCTGCGTGTGGAGCATTGGGTTCTGGATTAAGGCTGGTTAAGGAGATTCATGGATTTTCGTTTCGTAGCGGATTTGGTTCTGATGATCGGTTAACATCTGCTCTTGTGACCATGTACTGCAGATGTGGTAATGTACGTCTCGCTAGGTTAGTATTCGAAGAATCAAAAGTTAGAGATGTTGTAATGTGGAGTTCAATGATTGGTGGCTATGCAGAAGGTGGAGACTGCTCTAAAGCTATGAATCTGTTAAGTCAAATGAGAGAAGAAGGAACTGAACCCAACTCGGTTACTCTGTTGGCCGTTGTCTCAGCTTGCAAACATTCAGCATCATTGAGTTTTTCATCTAGAATCCATTCTTACATCCTGAAACGTGGCTTCATCTCGAGTATCTTATTGGGAAACGCCCTCATAGATATGTATGCGAAGTGTGGGAGTCTTCTTGCTGCGCGTAAAGTGTTTTATCAACTTAATGAGAAAGATGTTGTGTCATGGAGCTCAATGATAAATGCATACGGTCTTCATGGGTATGGTTCAGAAGCTTTAGAGATCTTTCAAGAGATGATTAAGAGTGGAGAGAAACCAGATGCAATGGCTTTTCTTGCAGTTTTATCGGCTTGTAACCATGCTGGTCTGGTAGAAGAAGCTCAAACGATATTCACGGAAGCTGAAAAGATTAACCGAATGACACTCACAGTGGAGCACTATGCTTGCTATATCAATCTTCTTGGCAGGTCTGGGAAGATCGACGATGCTGTTCAGGCTGTTAAAAATATGCCCATGAAACCAAGCGCAAGAATATGGAATTCTCTGCTATCTGCTTGCGAGATTCATGACAGGCGTGATGTTGCACATGAGATCATTGCAAGTGAGTTAATGATATCTGAGCCTGACAATCCAGCAAATTACGTGTTGCTCAGCAAGATTCACGCAGAATCTGGTAATTGCTATGGTGCAGAAGAAGTGAGGAGAGTTATGCAGAGGCGAGGACTGAAGAAAAGCTACGGATTCAGTAAAGTTGAATCCTGAATTACAGACTGTAGATAACCAAGGAAAATCTCGGCGTTCTATATGAAGATTTTGTCTGAGCACTGTTCTCTCTCTGGAGTTCAAAAGTAGCATCACTGATGCACTCTCTCGAAGAATGTTCCAACAATTGAAGTCCTTGTGAGTGTTTGAGAAGATACATCATGTGGAAGGTTTTTTTGGAACCTGAGCTACTTCTTGTATTCGCCTCCTGACAACATCAGAAAGAAGTATCCAAACTGCATCATTTTATTTGGAAAAAAGAAACACTTTTGTGAGCAGAGCTTCCTTTGCCTTGGGTTTCATGCAAACACTCTTCTCTCCAAGCCAACTCACAGTGTCACAAACTGCCGATAACCATTTGTGTGGATAAGATCTTCATGTTGAAGACGTTACAAGAGTGTAACAAAGCTGCTAGACTTTTGTCACTCCTTAACACTGATATTTGGAGATGCTAGTCAAATATTTTCTTTTTTTATTGAAAATTTTAGCCAAATAAAAAATATTTCCTATGTAAATATTTGAAAAAAAAAGAAGCAATCTTTATGGATAACAGTTATTGTACAGGAAGAAGATAACAAGAAAAGAGCGTGGCTCTATCTATCTTCCATCTTCATCTAGGTATTGTAAAGCTACTGACATTTTACAAAGAAACCTGGTTTGTCTAGGTTTCTTTGAAGACTCTGTTTTGCTGCCTTAAACTACAGTACAAACAATGTTGGGTTTGATTCATGTCCTTGATGAGCTCGTCATTGGTCTTACACCACTGCTTATCATTCACTAGCCAAAACTCTGTTCCTGAATCATCCTCTCTCGGTTACAGTCCTTGTCACTCGATTTCATTGCGGGGTAAGAGAAGGAAAGTCACACGGGTAATAAAAGAGGAGAAGAAGCTGGTGGCAGAGGTTTTTCTTTGATGATGATTTGGTTTGAGGGATGACGACATCGTTGAGGAGACAGCTGAGTTTGAAAAGGATGATGAGATGTCCGATGAAGAGAAATTCGAGGCTTGGAAGACACGAGCAGAGGCCATTGTGGAGCTAGGGGAAGGTCAGGAGGAGATTGGTGACAATGCTTATGATGGTGATGTGAGCAAGAAATGGGAGGATTGGATTGTGGATTCAGATGATAGTTTACTTGAGTCCTGGAGCCGAGGAGGTGAGGGAAGTGACGACAGATCAGAACTTGATGAGTTGATTGTTCCAGAAAGAGGGTTGGTTAAAATGGTGAGGGATACGGTTTTAGGAGTAGAGGAGGACGATGATATTCCATAAGAAGTTCGTGTTTTTCGTTATGCATCTTCAAAATCTGTGAGTTATGAGATCATTTCACTATGCAGCTTAGCTTGTTACTATGTTGTTGAGTATAATGTTCTTCCATAAGACTGATCAATGCTCATTGTAACTCTGCAGGCTAAATTTTTGGCGGTATCGACCCTCATACCATGGGCATTGGACATTTTAGCCCATGATTATGTACTCATGCCCTTTTTAGACAGGTCCTTCATTTACTACTGTTTAAGTTTCTCATACTATGTCTCTGTTTACATTGTTTAGTTCCTAGTTTGATTATTCAGTCTGTGCTTTTTACTTACAGATATGTAAAGACTACCACTTGCTTCGCAGACACTTGATGTGAGACGTAGTCAGAAGCTAGAAATGGTAAAGGAACTGAATAGAGAGAAAGCTAGGTACCATCTTGAAGTCGAAATTGGCAAATCTCCGCTTCTCTCTGATGATGATTTATGGTGGGAGTTGCGGGGGTAAAGCGTAAGACACAACGCCACAGCTTTTGATTTGCTTGATGTCATCTTGTTTCCACGCATAGACTCACACTGTGTGTTTTTTGTTCCTACCTTTGGTTTCTTAAACAGCTTAGAGCTGCGAGAAGAGTGGAGATTAGAGAACCGGAAAGCATTTGCCAACATATGGTCTGGTATGGTGTTTGGAATCTCGTTGTTTGCTCTTTTGTACGCCAATCAGGGTTAGAGTAAGTTCAAAATTTCACCAACCTACAATGATATTTTAAGTTTCATTTCAAACTACTACTAGCTGTTAAGCCTATTTTGTTAACATGATAATCCTTTTTCCGGTAGCCTTGTTGAAATTTACAGGATATAAAATCATAAACAACATTTCAGACACTGGAAAAGCCTTTCTGATCATCCTTATCACCGACATTTTCTTGGGGTAAATGTAACAATTAACTGAATGTAAAAACCAAGATGTTACAGTTTCAGTAACTTATAGTAGTGTGCAGAGAAAGGTATTCAACTTGATGCGTCTTCTTGTAGGTACCATTCTGAATCTGGATAGGGAGGCATTGTTAGAGATTATAATGGAGCATTATGGTCTCGAAGTTGAGAAATATACGATAACCATTTTTATCTGCCTCGTTCCCGTTGTTATGGACGCTTGTGTTAAGCTCTGGGTCATCTTCTCTTCTCATCTTTTGGCACCTTTGTTTCTTCTTCTTTGCTCATTATCTCTTTCTGCATTTTGAAACTTTCTTTTCGCTCTTGTGGAGCTGTTTAAATTCCTTCCAAGATTGTCTCCGAGAGTTTCCAACATATTTCAAGAGATGAAACGTCATTAAGTACTATCCACTATCCACCATTAAAACCCTCCACTGGAGTTTTGTGTTTCTACCACACAAACCATTCTTCAGGTTTATTTATTTTCATATAGACACATAAGATAAACATAGGCTATTTTTGTCATGTCCACAGTAAGCAAACCTACAAAAGAGGCCCTTAGGGCTTTTGGGTTTATGCATACTTGTGAAGTAATCTTCAATATGGTAGGGTATGTTATGTTTTTCTTGGCTTTTGATTTTCTTGGGTGGTCGAGTTGATGATTATGATATTTTTTGGGGGGGCAAACGATGATCAAGATTCAAGAGCTCAAACTTCCACACAAAACTCATGCCTTTGTTGACTCAAGACACTATTCTCTCTTTTGGACCAAGCACAATGTTTTAAAAGCTGAACATGCAATTGTATAAGGTTTTGATTGACAAAAAAAAACTAAAACAGTGTTTTTTTTTTTTTTTTTGAAACTAAAACAGTGTATTTTGTCTTAATGGTATTACAAATAAAAAAGGTGGTCGAGGTCACAGCTCCCAGGTGGCTAACAAAGTATCCAGATCAAAATCTATTGTGTATTTTGTTAGAAATATCATCAAAATATAGTTACAAACAAAACAAAGATTTACATCATTTTAGACGAACTCGTGTAAATATGCTATATAGATCGTACAGTACATGATATGCAATGATTAAATGTACTACTACACTAGCTAGCATTTACTTTTTCACTTGGTTAGGTTAGCATATTCATCAGTACTATACTAGACTTCTTAAAGCAGATCAGGTAGATTCATTCGCAGTAAATAGTTATATCTGTGACGACCAGTCTGCAAGTGCTGTTTATTGACAACCTGTAATTTTCTCATTAATATGGCGGGTTTCAAGGGCCATTGCCCAGTTAAACGTTAGAGTTCATCATTTATTTAATTGTGTTTTTCACCATTTGCTATAGTAATTTCTATGGTCAAAATCTGAAGCTGACAAATTCCAAAGCACACAGATTAGTGTCAGAAATTAAAAGCAGAGTTGTCCAAACGAGAAATGTTTCCTTTGTTTTTTTATTGTACTAATGAGACAAGAAATTGTAAAGTGAAATCGAGACAAAAAGATAAATAAACAGTACAACTAGTAGTACTTAAAGATGATAATTTAGGAAGATGGGAGGGGGCAAGGAGAAGAAAAAAATTGAGGGGGAATGTCTGAGTCTCTGACAGCAATTATACTGAAGGCCATCACTTGCAGCCTTTGACCAAATCCTAGCCCTTGCATTCTTGTGTAATTCCAATTTCAATTTCAAGACGCAAGACATGTGTATCTATATTATTAAAACTCAAGTATAAAATTGGAGTGTTTGGAAACTTAAATAGGACTATTAAAAAAATTTGGAGTGTTTGGAAACATGGATTGTAGTCTTTTAAAAAAAAACTAGATCTTGATCCGTGCGTCCGCACGGAGTATTTACTTTTGTAAACGTTTAAAATTAAATACATACATTCTTGGACTAATTAAATTAGAAGAGACTAATTAATTAAATATAACTGAGTTATTTTTATTATTCTAAAAATTTAAACGATTTTTATTAATTTAATTTTCAATAAACCAATAAATTAATCTGATAACTTAATCTATTTTATAGTTTTTTTATGGATTGCAAAATTGAATTTTTTATTTTGATTTATATTAAATGAAGGATTGCATATCTTCTAAATTTATTAGGTAGCTAAATATTAGGCAATTTCGTAACAATTTTTATAGAAATTGCTATTTATAAGGTCAATGGCAATGGATAGTAATTATTGAGGAAAACTTAGGGTTAAGATTTATTTGTACTTCAGTTTTAATAGTTTAGATTAATTTTGTTTGGAAACAAGAATAGTAGTATTAAGAAAAAAAATAATGGACTTATGTTATTAAGAAAAATTAAAAGTACATCATATTATAAGAAACTATCTATCTGAGCCAGTTTTAAAATATACGAAAATGGCTCAATCTAGTTGCCTAAAACTTTTATTTTCCAAACTAACCATAAAACAAAATTTAAACTTTATATACATATTTCAAATCAAAATAATAATTCAAAGTTGATTTATATCAAAAAATTGATTAAAATATATATATATATATATTCAAAAATGGATTTTTACTAAACTATTTTTCAATAACCATTATACAAAAATGTTGTCAATATATATAAGAAAAATAAAACACAGAGCTCAATTTGAAATACCAACTCAAATTATGGTTTTTATATTTCATATTAAGTTTTAAAAATATAATATATGTAATTATTTATATGATGATACGTATAAAATACTATTAATTATATGATTACTTATATGATGGTACGTATAAAATACGATTAATTATATGATGACAATATACGATATATAATAATGACTAGGGATGGGCTTTCGGGTACCCACACAGGTTTGGTTCTGATCGGTTTGCGTTTCGTATATTTTGGGGTCAAAGATTTCAGCCCTATTAGGATGTTTCTAAATTTTGGTTTGAGTTCAATTCGGATCTTTGCGGGTTTGGTTCGGGTTTTGATAATCTATTTAAATTATTTTTATAGTTTTAAATCATTATATATTTTAAATTTCTCAAAATCTAAAAATAAAATAATATATTACCTATAAATTTGAATAACATATGTCAGAATACCTAAGCTTAACATATCAATTGGCTTGATTTAAAATTTTGGACACAGAATCAATAATTATTTTAAGTATTTTTGGTGATTTGAGTATACTTTAACTATTTCAGATATTTACTTTTGACTATCTATATATATTTTCAAGTATTTAAACTAATTTAAAAGTATCATTCTTGATGTTTTATATACGTTAAATCTAAAAATAATTAATATATATATAAGTATATAAATCTATTTTTAGATAATTCGGGTACCCGAATACTTCGGTTTGGATCAGATTCGGTTCTCTAAATAACAAAATTTTGAATAACTCTGAATATTTAATCAATTTATGTTCGAGTTTGGTACTATATTTTTGGATCGGTATCGGTATCGGTTCTGTTCCTCAGATTCATTTTGCCAAACATTAATAATTACATGAAAAACAAATATCAACATATTTTTCAAAATATAAATCCGCGCAGGTGCGCGGATCAAAGTCTAGTATTTGTTTAAAACCCAAGCGAGAAAACAAAAGAAAGAGATCATTGTAAAGGGTAAAATCCCTGTTTTAAAAATCGGCCGCCTAGCCGTCTGGTCGGCAGCCTAACCGCCTAGCCGTTTGGGCGGCTGCCTACGCGTCATTTTTCTACGCCGATTTATGCCAAATCGATTAAAAAAATTGGATATTCGATTTTCTCCGTCTAGACCGTCTAAATGGCCGCCTAGCCGCTTAGACGGCCGCCTAACCGCCTAGGCAACCGTCTAATCTATTTTTTTTTTAATAATATTTTTATTTATTTATTTGATCTAAAATTTTATAAATATCATTTATATTCATAATTTTGATGAAAAATACACTATATTAAGTTTATATATTCTATTTGTGTGTTTTATACAATTTTAAACATGGAAATGTATTAATGTTATACACAATTAAAGATTAACATGTTTTATAACATAGTAAACAGTCTAAAAATTTTACCCCGCATAATTTCCGATTAATCTCCGATTTTTTCTTTAGGCGCTAGGCTCAACCCGACCGTCCGACTAGCGCCTAACGCGTTCCGGAAGAGGGGGTAAAATATAACCTCAAGACACAAATGACATAAATTAAACATGACTAATTATGTTAGTACTAAGTCCAATGTATTTGACTAAAATTTTAGTACTAACTGAAACGTGGAAATAGAAATCATCAGATGATATCATTAGAGATACAGGTTGCAGTTGTTATGATATTCCTTCTCTCTTTTTTTTTCTGTAAAAATAAATGAAATGAAAGTATAGATGAGAACATTCGCATGAAAATTTAACTCTCTTTTTTTTTACCAATGAACATTCAACTTAGTATCAAGTCCATTGTATTTTTTCAAAACTAACTAAAACGTGGAAAATGGATATCATCAGATGATACCATTAGAGATACAGGTTGCATTAATTATGATAATAATTCTCTTTCTGTATTAAAAAAATCAAATCAAGTATAGATGAGAAAACTAAACATTTTTATATTTTAATCATATTTATAAAAGTAAATGTGTTTTTAATATATTCGTTTGGCTTACTTAACATCACACAATAAATCTCTCTTTTTTGACCAATCATTCAGCTTGTACCTAAACAAAAGTTTTAAAAGCTTACACAAAATTTTAGTTACATAAAATAGGATTTCTTTTTAACTAAAAGAAGGTTTATACTAGGCCACCAGAATTATCAAACTATGCACGAGTTTCAAAACTGTGTCTAATAACTTTTTAATGAATATCTCATAGACTAATTTGTTAAATCCTAAGATCAATGCATAATAAACATTTTTATCATATACTACTATTAATTATTCTAACAAACCCCCTTTATAAAAACGAAGAGGTGTATAAATAAGAAGTTGGTTTCATCCCCATATTAAACAGCTAATCTTCTTATTTCACCCGCCAAGATCGGATCCAATCCTCTCCTCCCCCACCTTCTCTCCATTTTCTTGCCTCTACTAAAAAAAAAAAAACAAAACAAACAAACAAAACAATTTTTTAATTCTTTTCTTAGACAGAGCCAAAGACCGAGAGAGAGAAAGAGATTCTGGGGTTTGTGTTTTCTTCCTCTCTTCATTGAAAGTTCTCATCTTCTCCTCTGATTCCTTGTGGGTTTTTGATCAAATGGGTAATGTGACATCAAACGTGGCGGCAAAGTTTGCCTTCTTCCCTCCAGAGCCTCCAACGTACCGTGTAACGGACGACGAAGAGACAGGGAAGCTGGTCTTGTCCGGAGTCTCGCAAGACAAGAACATGGAAGTCCATCAGCTCACCACAAAGTCTGGTAACAAAGTCGTTGCCACGTTCTGGAGACACCCTTTTGCGAGATTCACGCTTCTCTATTCTCATGGCAACGCAGCTGATCTTGGTCAAATGGTTGAGCTCTTCATTGAGCTCCGTGCTCATCTCCGCGTCAACATCATGAGGTAATATAACACACATCACAAATCTCAAAACTCTTTTAAGTGTTCTTCTTGTTAGGTTCTTACATTCTCTTTTGGTGTTTGAAACAGTTATGATTATTCAGGATATGGAGCTTCAACAGGAAAGGTAAAACCAATGTTCTAAAAATTAGTCTAGGTATACGCTAGCCCCGAAACCGATTTAAGCAACTCAAATCGGTTTAAACTGTTTTAAATTGGTTAAAAATTGGTCTAAAAATCTATCTAAATTCGTTTTAAATTGAGTAATAATGTAGTATAAATCCACAAATTTGTTTAGTTTATTCTTTTGTATATGTAATTTTTATAGTTAATCAAAATATTTTTTTAATTAACTCAAAAACTAAGATAATATGATTTAGATATGCTTGTTTGTTTTTCCGACATGAGTTATGGTTCTTTGCTGGTGTAGCCGTCTGAATTCAACACATACTATGACATAGAGGCAGTGTACAACTGCTTGAGAAGCGATTATGGGATCAAGCAAGAGGAGATTATTCTGTACGGACAGTCTGTAGGAAGCGGGCCAACGTTGCACATGGCTTCAAGGTTGAAGAGGCTGAGAGGAGTTGTTCTCCACAGCGCCATTCTCTCTGGCATTAGAGTCTTGTATCCTGTCAAAATGACTCTCTGGTTCGATATCTTCAAGGTAAATATAAAACACACAAAGGATGTGTCTCTTTGGAGTCTGTCTGTCTCATCTCTTTGTTTGAATGTCTTAATACTGCAGAACATAGACAAGATTCGCCATGTCAACTCCCAAGTTCTTGTCATACATGTACGTAAGAGCTAACATGTCTTCATTTCATTCTGTTGATACATGCTGATTGGTTTTGTGATTGACTTGCAGGGCACAAAGGATGAGATTGTGGATTTTTCGCACGGGAAGCGATTGTGGGAGCTGGCTAAGGAGAAGTATGATCCGTTGTGGGTGAAAGGAGGAGGTCATTGCAACCTGGAGACTTACCCCGAGTACATCAAGCACCTGCGCAAGTACATAAACGCAATGGAGAAGCTCTCTCTAACCAATCCACCGCCTAAAGAGCTAACTAATGAGCCTAGTATCACCGAGACTAAGCACAACCGGTGCTTGAGATTTAGGAAAAGGTAGGTTTGGTTTCTGGAGGTTGGTTAGTAGCAGAGAAGCAGAAGACCATTCAAGGAAATGCTTGTGCAGAGTCATTTCCTCAAGAGTGATCCAAACCAAAGCAAACACAGAGAGTCACAAAGACTGTCGCAAGGGAGATCATCTAGAGAGGTGTGTGTTACTACCGTAAAATGTAGCCCTGTCCTTAGGTACTTGCGCAATGTTAAATCTTCTGTAAAATGAAATGTAATGTAGCACCAAGTTTGGGGTTTTCATCAAACATTATTACTTGTAGGAGAAGCTAACAGAAAAAAGATGTACTCAGCATTTTCCTGAAGCTATCCAGTGTTCCTTAGCGAGTCAAACAAGTACAGTCATAAGTTACTTAACTAGCAAGAAAGCGGTAGTGAAATGGACAATTTGTATATATAATGAAGAAAAGTCAATACAATGGCCAAGCCTTCCTTTTAGCTATATATTCAGATCCAAAGGCAAATCAATAAACTACATATATGGAAAAACGTGGGAAGTGAAATCAGTTTTTATTCACCTTCCCAGCCTGATTGACGAGCTCTCTTCTCCCACAAAGAAGTGATCTTCCACTCCTTGATCAACAAAGCTTCAGCTCTCTCCCTAGCTGACTCACAGATCTCAGTAGCCGCATTGCATTTCTCAGCTTCCTTTTGATACTGAGACGCAGCTCTTTTAGCTTCTCCAAGGGTAACATTCATATGACGGCTATGCTCATCTGCAACTGCTTCTCGAAGCTTAAGCTCCTCGGTCAGAAGGTCCACAAACTGCTTCTCCATTTCCTGTTTGAGCTCTAAATCATCACCTCCACAATCTGTTCAAACCACAAGTCAGACAAGGAAACATCTTCACCGGAGCCATAACTATAAAGAACAGAACCAAGATCTAACCTGTACCTGAGAGATTTGCAAGGCCTGCAAAATGAAAAAAAACAAAAAGATCAAATCTGAAAGGAGACAACTTTATTGAAAGATCCAATATTTAAACCATCAGATGCTTCAAGAACAAGATCCAAAAAAGGAAGTAACTTTCACAAGAAGCTGTGAACACAAACTTAGCCAACGGAAGATCTAGAGAGAGAGAGAGAGAGAGAGGAAATGTTATTATACCAGGAGCAATCCCGAGGAGAGAGACAGGAGGTGGGCAATCACAGACGCAAGGAGGACACATAGAGTTTCTACGAGTGGATGATCCAACGAAACCTTTGTTGAATTTCCAATAAAGCGCAGGTCCACACACTAGTAGAGCAGATACCACCGCGAAGATCACAAGACATCTCATGCAATCTCCGGACCGACGCGCCATTACAAAACAAACACCAAAAACAAGCTCAATCTAACGAATCAGACAGTGAATAGTGTGGAAAGACTAGTGTCAGCGAACACACAGCTGATCATAAGTGTTAAACGACATCGTTTTAATGAGTCCGGTTCAGATGTCGGTGGTGTATTTCTAACGGTATCGCCACTGCAACAGTTCTTTTTAGTAATTTACAGTTTCATCTTTTGAATTCTATGATCTTATTACTGAAAAGGAGCTATACTTTTATTTGTTAATACTAATTTATGGTTTTTACATCTTTGAATTTGACAATTTTCGCACATGGCACTTTACTTTCATTTGATTCAGAAAGTACCCCTTACTGTAGCTTCTGTTCTGTATCGAAATCCAGATTCAAAGTAGGAGCCGTTTTCAGCTCTTTGGAACTCATAACATCACCTCATCACAGTTACAAGACAATCCAGACAATGTTCCAATGGAGTTTTGGTCCTTTCAAAGTAACTAATACTCAGTGATCCATTTTTTCTGCAATGGCAACTTCTTGCCTCCTATGTTGTTGCAGCAACTCGGGGTCGTCTTTTGTAGCACCCATGAGATCTCTATGGTGAGCTCCTGCTTTTAAACAAACACTTGATTATACAATCAATAATACTTTTTCCTAAAATAAACTCTATTTATACATATTGACTTCTGAAAAGCTTGAGCATCTAGAGAATAATATTTTACTGTTTTTAACTGAGAATACCATTGAGGTTATGAGATTAGGAAGACCACTTTACAGAGCTGTAGTTAATATTTCCACTAGATGTCTCAGGATGTACTTATCAACTAAAGCAAGCTCATTGTCTTTTACCATTTGGCATTGGGTACTAATTTTCTCAATTCATTCATTTATCTTAGGTGTAAGCAACTGTCTAGGCCAACATTTAACGTTTTAAGCAGTTGTTAATTAGCTAAAAGTATATATATATATCCGTTTTTCATCATAATCATAACTTTGTTTATCATTCTGAGATCCTCATTGCTTCACATTCATGTAGATTTCATGATATATATAGAAGAAGACTACTAAATACAGATCCCTTGAAGACAAGAACCCAAAGTATTAAGTAAAGTTTTGTGCTGATGTAACCATAATCAAATTACTAGTCAAAACTTCGATCCTACAAAACAATGATGCATCTAAGCAGCTAAGGTTTTTGATGATTAAAAGACAAAACTTTGCATGTAACAGAAGAGGACTCAGATTCGCCTTTTCTCAGACAGATTTGGAGGGTAAAAAACTCTCAACTCAATGGCTGCTATTAAAAGCCCCGCCATCTAAGAAGATAGTATATTAACCACAAACGTCTGGTCTTATTGACTTCTTAATAATCATCATAGTCTCCCAAACAAGAGGAAGAAGAAGAAGAAGAAGAAGAGGAAGAGAGTGACCCACTCCAAAAAAAAGAGAAGAAGAAGACAGAATCACAAGCGTTGTAGTAAGCGAAGAAGATGGAGATTGAATGATTCATCACCACTTACTTTTTCAAGTGGCTCATCAATAAACATTTGAAATCATCGGCATCCGCTTCCACCGCAAGGTAACGACGGCGACGTGACATATACGGCCGCCGTGTCGAAACCCTACGAGAGCAGAGAGCCTCATACTTAAACTAATGAGAGCGTTAATCCAACCTACTCCTTTTATTTATAGTACCAGTTATTATCCAGCTTGTAATTTACAGTTTTACCCTCGGGCGATTGACCTCAGACTCAAGCGGTCAAAGGGTGTTTTGGTCACTAAACAAAAGATTTGCGGTTTACACACTACAGCAATGGAGTCATAACACAACAAACAAAGATATGAAAGCTATAAATTCAAAATTGGATAATCAAATTGTTTGGAGGAATGACAGAATCTTACACAATCATGACAAGTGTTTTAAATCTTCTTCTAAAGATAACACTGATAATGAATACTTCAAAATTTCACTAGAGTACTTTTAAGTTAAAGTCTTTAACTCAAGAGCGAGCCCATCTAGATAACTTCATGCTTGTCATCCTCCTCCTCTTGTTGGCTTTGTTCTTTGAAGCTAACCTCAGTTTCCTCTTTGCATTTCTCTCTGGATTCACCACTGCCATTGTCTTTTCTTCTCTCTTTCTCTTCTCCCTCTTGTTTCTCAGACTTTTCCTTATCTCACTGTAAACCTCCACAAACAGTTGGTTGCCTAAAGTATTGTCTCTTATACTGTCTCGTACCTCCTCTGCTAGTTGTTTAGACTCATCTGATAAAACCATTTCAAAATGAACTCTTGGTTACATTTGTGACATAGAAACAACATAATATGAAGAGGGAAGAGGCAAACACTTATAATAATACCTGAGATGATCTTTCCTGTGAAACCTTCGCAGACTTTGTACAATGGAAGCAGAATTTTGTAGGCATATAAACGACATTCTACTTGATTCATCTGTGAGGTGAATGCTTTGTAGACGTTGAACACAATCTTCATCTGCATTTCCCAAGCAAACATAAAACAGTTTCGTTAATTTTAAAGCTTGCAAAGGCTTAGGTATGATCAGAAGAGCGAACAAGCAAACCTGAACAGACTCCGTATCAAGAGCAACCTTCCCGAGCCTCTTGAGCAAGCTTCCAATCAATACATTCCTTACACCACTCGCAGCATCCTCCTCCTCGCCGTTATCAGTACGTTTGCCTGAGGTAAGAGACAGAAACGTAGACCTTCCCTTACCCGAATCAAGCACTTCAAAGGCTTTTAGGAACACCACTTGCTCATCCTCGCCAAGACTGGACCAGAACCCATCGTCTGTTGCTTGAACAGAATGTCCAATCAGGGAATGAAGACTCGAGACCGCAAAAACAATATTTTCTATGAGGAGATCTTCAATGTCATCCCCTGTGGTGGGTAGCTCCTTTAACTGGGAGCAAAGAGAAACAGCAACCGAGAACAGGCTACTTGGGTTCTCAAGAAGAGAATCAGATACTACTATCTGAGATTCTGCTCTTTTCCTCCTAGCCAATGCCTTGAAATAATAATTCAGTAGCCGGCAGGATTTACTTCTTAACCATGCGTGTGGGTGCAACAAGAACTTAAATACCATTTTCCAAACATCCTGAAAGTAATGTCAGAAAAAAATGAGGTCCAGTAGAATAAGTCACACAACTAAGTCTAGAGTAGTGATTTACGCTGATAAAAGCTAAAGCCCTAAGATACGAAAATGACTATCATGAGTTTCAAGATGCAATGGTTAAAGATTCAAGTATGTCCCAGAAGTCTACTACTTACCTCTAAATCTTTTTTGAGTTTTAAATAAGGAAATTGCCCGACCATCTTCTCTATCATAATCAGGGAGTGGTATGCTTCCTTCCAGAACGGAATAACGCCTTCCTCAACATTATGCAGGCTGGAAGCACTGAGAGCAGACTCCATTATCACTTTGGCATCCTCCAATGTATTGTGGATATGCTTTTGAAATTGATTCCTCTTAGCGTCAATTATAAATCCCAACACCTGCATGGAATCCAAGTTAAAATTCCATAAGAAGCAATGGGCATATTACAGAAGATGCCTACATGCCAACATGAGAAATCAAGCTTAATGAAAGATGCTATATTTATTTATGGTCAGGTAACGAGTTTAAATAAGAACATGTAGCATACCTGTGCTGCGACAGCCTGTACCCTCTGCTGCTTATACCAACACAGACAAACCGAGATAACGGAACCAACTTGATCTTCACTGATGCAATTTATCAGAAGTGTTATCACAGAACCGATCCGGGAAAGCACTTGTTTATTAGTATCGGTGCCCAAACACGGAGCAAGCTTAATAAGCATTGTTCTCCACTGGCTGTCAAGAACTGACTCCTTGCCGCGATCTGAGAATTTCAAGATAAGAGCATAAAGCATGTCAAGGACTGCTTCTCTTCCTGTTGGATGTTCATACCTGGGAGACAAATTCAATTTTAGTACTGGAAAAATAAAGAATCAAAAATTCAAGTCATAGCTAAGTGCATATACATACCTCAGATTTTGCAGCAGAAATTCCACGTGTTGCTGTAAACGTTTCTCAGAAAGTGGGTAGTGGACCAAAAACTGTAACAGTATCTCTTTGCATTTCTTTTGGATTGAGTCCAGCTGACTTTTTACCAACAACTCTGAAACCTGAAGTGCAACGTCATAAATCTCTGGAACCACAAGTTTTCGTTTCACAATGGCCTTGAGGAGTGAAAAGGCAACAAAGGATGGATCGGACTCCAGATCAGCAAACATGGGGAACCGAATCACCAACTTTAACTGCTCCTGTGACAAAGTTATGTTTTTATTACCGAGGAGCGTTGTTAAAAGCTTAAGGCATGACCGCACAAGAGAACTGCTGGAATCCACTGCAGACTGAGCAATTGTCAACAATGATGTTTTCAACTCTTCTGCTCCAGACATGAGGGAAGGCAGTGGAAACCATATTAACGAAGTGAAACATCTAAGGGCTGATGAGACAATCTCTTCATACTTAGAACGCAAGCATTCAGTAAGTAGTCTAATAAACGAATCTAACTTCCCCAGCAGCTCTTTATCAGTGTTGTGGAGTTTAATTTTCTTCAGTCTGTTTTGCAGTAAGTCCAGAGCAAACACTGTTATAAGATGTGGACAAGACATAGCACCAGAAATCAACCCAACAGTCTCATCTCTTGATTTCCTTTTCTTTTTGGATGGGGGAGAAGACCCTTGATCTCCAAGACCATTTCTGTTGTTAATGCCATCATCAACACAACCATATATAAAAACAAAAAGATCTACTTGGTCAACAGATGGATTGCCTTCAATACCAACTGCAATGTGTTGTAACATCTTCACCAGATCTGGTTTTATCTTTGGAGTTAGATGCCACCGCAGCTGAGCAGTGACCGGAGACAGTAATTTCAATGCATGTTCTCTGAACGTTACATTTTCAGAAATCAACTTCAGAGTCTCGAATGACATGCTTTTTCCTGTCTCTTTCATTTTGGATTTGAATTTATCCACATCTTTCTGTTCAGCAACCACTCCAAAGATATCGGTTTCAACCACAGCAAGGAGATCATCCAAACAATGATCCAACTTCCCACACGTAGGTTTGGACAAGCACTTCGATAAGATAGAATGGACGGTGTATCCCAGCACGTGCAACTCAGATCCTCGTTTCAGGATATCACGTAAACTTTTGATGACAACCTGCAAGTACTCGAGCCCCAATTCCTTCAAACAAGCAACCAGAGCAGATCTGGCTTCACCACGTGTGCTCTCCAACCGGTTCTTCGTAAAAGTGGCAATCCTCTTAATTATAGGGGACAGATAATCGTCCATTACGTCTTTGGGAAGCAGCTTTAGAACCTTCAGCGCAGCCACACTGCTGTTAACATTAACATTGTCAGACTCAGAATCCATCAGCTTCTGCATCTTTCCAAACACAGTTTGAAGGCTTTTATGAATCCCCTCAATCTCCTCTTGCCTGTAACCACCATCTTCTGTAAAATGAAATTTATCCAAAATCAAGCAGATAAGCCGCAGCAGAAGCTTTCCCTTTTTGGTATGATTGTGCATCTCACGGAAACACCGATTCAATAGAGCATAGTACGACTTCCAACTCATATGTGCCGATACAGATGCAAGGGCCTCTGTGCATGCATTACGGACATTGTTCTCTTTTTCTTTTACATCTTGTCCATCGAGCAACATGTGGAAAAAGACAGCGACAAACAGTTTTCTCAAGACTCCCTGCAACCCCAACATTTGGTCGTAAGTTTCAAGAAAGTACAACAGTTGCATTTAAAAATTGTACGAAAATCAAAAGAGAAAGTACCTCAGGCAGGCTGCTATCTCCGACCACTTTTGCGAAACGTGAAATCGCCTTTGCTCTACGGTGTGACTGCGAGAAGTTGGAAGGAAAATCAATCATCGTAAGATGTCTACCACCATCATACGCTATATGATTGAAGCTACATGTATTATTTGTTTAATATGGTCTCGACAACAATCAAATTGATTTTAAAGAGAGAAGGAAAAACGAAATAAACTAAGAAGCGGGATAGGTTCCTGTTTGGTTATCATATCGACTTAGATTCTCACCAACAGCACAAATAAAATGTGGACTCAATGAATCATATGATGAAATAAGTTACCTGAATGTGAATAATAGATTTAAAAAAATCAATATTCTCATCTTCAGAGCATAAAGGTCTAAATGCACCAAGATCTCCGGCATCTGGGAGTTTTGTCACCATTTCACGTATCAAAAGAATCCACTCCTGTGACAGAATAATTCGTTTCAGTGCAAAGAAGAGAGCCACAGGCCATAAGTATCCAGCACAGTTTAATAGCATGCTAACCATAACCCTAGAGCTAATGGACGGTGAAATTTTCATTTTCTTCCTGAGTTATTTTCAACATAATTTAGAAGGGTTAGTGTACCTTTACTATATTGCCTCCTTTGCTTACTGCATCAGCAATGTGTTTCAAGATAAAATCCACAATGGACAGTGTATGCTTTCCTGTCCAGCTTGCATCAGCTATTTTGACCTCTTTGCCAGCGCCAGAGTGAGCTGAAGCTTCTTGGCATAGTATTGAGGCCGAAAATTCAATGAAAGATGACAAGAGCTTATGTGCGCTTCCCCTTAACATAATGGATTCCGATGATAAGTTGTATAAACTTTGTGACAGTATAATCATCGTGTGCTGCTTCGAGGATTTAGCAAAGAAATCCGAGTCAATCTCCACATAAGCATTAACTATCCTTTCATAGTCAAGATCATCAACTTCCATGACTGAGATGGAATTCATATCTCGGATGCGCTTTGCCTGTAGGTTGGGAACAAATTGTAAGAGGAAAAGCAAGAGAAATTAAAGACAGTCTCTAACAGAGATATGCCGCTTACCACATCATCCAGAGAAAAGTCGATTTTTGCAAGAGATTCAAGAAGATCACAAATGCATAATCTAACGTCAACTTCAGCGTCAACAAGTAGAGGAGAGACTTTGTTTATAATTTTGGTGACACTCTCAGTCCCAAGCAACGATGTGATGTCCTGAATGGCTAGCAAAGCCTCACGACGGATATCTGTAACAGCAATAAAACAGTCACATACAAGAGACATGATACTGTAATTTTATCCAAAAAAAAGTAATGAGAGTGTAAGACACCATACCAGAATCTTTCACGTTTTTATCCAAGAAAGAAAGTAAGACTTCCAAATACTTCATAGCACAAGACTGATCTCCCATGTGCTTTGACAACAATTTAAGAATCCTAATCTCTCTTTCCCCATGATACTTGATTGATTTCCTGGAGATAAGGAACACTTTTAAGAAAAAATAGAAGTAAGAGGAAATAACTTGAGGACGTCAATATACAAGACTCTTGACCTTTTGTTAATATCCCCAATGAAAAGAGAATGCAAGCTGCTGAACAGTGTTTCTATGTACGGATCTAAGAAGCCTTTGATCATACTGTCATCCTCATGCAACTCACTGTCAAGACAAAGCAGATTCTCTATGAACTTGAGTGCAGACGACTTTATAGCGTCTGAAGCCGTGTTGACTGTCAGAATCGAACAAATGTCTGGAATAAGAGACTCTTCCCGACATAAGAGGGTCACGAGATTGCGGTTTCTACTCATTGACAAGAAGCATGAGAACAAGGAACTTGTTTTCTCACTACTAGAACCCTCCTGCTTGAAATTTTTAATTAACGGATTTACTGCCGAAAAGAAGAGGTCCCAGAACTCGGAACCAAGATCAGAATCCTCGTATTTATCAAGAACATGAGCAATAATTTTCAGACATAATGATCTCAACTCTTTAAACTGCTTCAAAGCAGTGCCAGCCTACACAAAAACCAGAAAAAAATATCAGAAACGATTTGTTTGCATGGATAACGAGAAACAGAGAAAACAACACCAATAACAATTTTACCTGGTCTTGATGAACTGAAACATTCTCTTTATTGTCTGGGGTTGATGAGGCGGCAGTGTCATTTCTTGGTGTCAATGATGCAATGTTTCTTTCTTCATAGTTTACCATTAGCCGGACAACACATCCCATCAAAAAGTCTATAAAAGGTCGGACACGGAGCTCATCAAAGACTTCAAGGATGTCTTGGATGACATGAAGAAACCCAGATTTCTGATTCTTGGATAATGTAGAAATAGTATCACCAGTGAAATCCTTCAAGAAATCCGCCTTTTGGAAATAATCCAGCGAAGCTTTGCCTGAACTCCAGAACAAGTCCATTGTTTCCTCTGATATGATGTTCAAAGGCTTTATCAACAATACAAAAAAGAGGGCAAGGTCATCAACATCCCGCTCAGCTATAAAGCGAAGAACTGCCTTCCGGTGATTTATACTTGTATGCTGACAAGAAAATCAAAGAGAACTTATCAAGACCCCAAATGAAAACGTCATTGGCATAGGAAGTATACTAAAAGAAGTGAGTAATGTGTACCTTCCGTGAAGCCAAATTCTTTAATGTCCTGACTTTTGGCGCAAGGATGCGAATTTCAAGAGAGAAAAGAAGAGATTTGTGAGCTTCTTCAATGTCTACGGACATGTTCGAGGTTGTGAGTTCTTCTCTTAATTCCTCTGGTTTGATCAGTTTCAACAAATGCTCGCGGTGTGGGAGTAAGAAGTCGTTCCACAACAGAAGGCACTCTAGAACAATGGTTTGTAGTTCAGCATCATTATCGTCCAGGAATCTGGAAAAAAATCCAAAACACACAATGAAATAATTAAATTAAGTACTCAAGAAGAGTTCAAAAGAATAGAGGATTATCAAATTGCGTAGCCTCGCCAACCTATTCTGCAGAACGTTGTTTAGAAATTCGCTGAACTGAAACGACTTAGGGTTTTTCATCAATTTCAGCAAAGTCAACCACTGTTTAAGAACATTCCTCCAATCATCTCCTTTACAAACTTGCGCATTGAATAATCCGACACTGCGACACAGAAGAAGAAGATTTTAGGACACTAGATGTATTGAAGTACTCTTAAAAACAACAAATATAAAAGACATGGTTACCTCGTAGGATTTTCAATGTTGTATCCCAGAAACTTCAGCAACCGAGGGAGAATCTCAGAAGCGTGGGACTGAGCAACTTTGGGAACTTTCTGCAAGGTCTGGAGCAACTGCGTAGCCACCGTTGCAGTAGTTGTGCTATTAGACGGCGGACAGAGAAATAAATTAAAACGGCCAATCAGATCTGTAGATTAAAAAAATAACTTGCATTAGGCTATACGGAACAGAAGATTGTTAGATGAAAATATAAGATAAGAGATGTAGTCACATATTAAAACAGGAAAAAAAAAATGTAAAATGTTATTTGAAACGGAAAAGACAACTAATTCATTATATGAGCGGATGAAATAGATATTTACTTAAATGGTGAGAACCTACCAGTAGGCCTCTCTGACAAGTTGTGGTTCGGATTCTCACTATGATTGTCGAGTTTCTCAGATTTTAGCTGGCACTGGTCCAAATAGCAAACAAAATCACTCCATACAGTTACTGTGTGATTCCTCAGAAGAACCTCAAGACACTCAGATGCTGGACCCCACAGCTTAGTATAACTAATATGAAATATTCCCATCAGCCCATTCAATACTAGCTGCAAATATGCCGCATGTACCAAGCCAGCAGAGAGATTCCTTTTTATTTCATGAATCATAGTGATCAACTCCCCCTCCGTATTCACTGTGGGAACAATCTCTTCGATTGAGCGTAATAACTCAAGAACCTGGTAGTTCGAAAGAAAATTTTAAGAAACCAGCGGTAACAAGATTGAGTGCAGAGGCGACAGTTATATAATACAGAACAAAGGATATGAAATCTACTCACATTCCTTTCATGAAGGGGTTTTTTGGTCTCCTCAGTTTTCATTTTCTTCTTGGGAGGATGCTCTTCAGAAGAAGAGTCGGACGAAAATGTTTCAAAATGGCACAAAATCCTCAGCGTCATAAGACGGATGCATTTGTTTGGGTGGCGCAAATTTTCCGAAAATATGCCAAAAGCATCTTTAGCCTTTTCTTCTTGAAGTTCTGGTTGTGGCTTAGACCTGTCATCATTACCTAACGCAAGCCTACAGTTTAATATAGGAAAATGGATCAGCCTACCATCACAGTGTCATCAAACTTGTAGAAGTATATGAATAATTACCATAATAAGTAAACTCACCTGTGCATTGAGTCCAAAAAATCGGCCACGGGGGTCAACACTTGTACGCATGACTTGTAATCTTTAGCCATAGACAATGCTTCCTCTATATCGTTGTGGTTGATTCTTCTCGGCAGTTTGTGACATGAACTCAAAGCAGCACCAAGTAAGCTCTGCCACATCAATTCTGGGGCACTAGACGAGTTTGCTGAAAAAAGGTCACATATGTAAAAGATGTTAGTAGACTCCAGGACAAAAAAAATCACATTCATAAACAACAACTCCATATCCATTTCTCAACAGTTCAATGAAAGAAATGTAACCGCAAAGACACTGAAAGAATGAGAGATTCAAAATTATCTATAGTGGAAGATCAAGACCATGAGTTTTTTCATAATATGACACTGATAATCCACATAATTTGAGTGGCATCTTTGAGGAAAAAAGGGTAAAACAAAGTAACATGAAAAAGGAGTGAATCATGCAGTGGTACTTACCATCCGGCACTGTCAAATGCTGTCTGAGAGTATCCTTAAAGGAAATCAGTAATGACGAATCCACTTTGAAATAAGGGTAACAGTTGACAACTCCCCAAATGGAAGCCAACTCGGCATCATCAGTTTGAGATAATCCAGTGTTCTCTATGTTCTGTCGAACCTTCTTGATATTTTCTTCCAGAAACTCATGAATTTTCTCAAATGTTTGATCTACGATGGTCACTCTGTCGTGACTTGTTAGTTGGTTCTCGCAAAATGTTAGTAACAGAGGAATAACTTCCTCAGAAGACTCCCAAATCATATTGTTGATTGCACTGCAAAACAGAATATAGTTGTTCAGACACGGAGATGGGAAAATCAAAGAGGTAATGAAAAAAAACTATGATGTGAGACGTGCCTTAATATATTGTTTGTAAAGGCTTTCACTACCGATTGATCCTTGTTCAACAACTCCTCCAGAAAAGTCAGCAAACTGAAATAAAAATTATCAATGTCAAGAGAAAAAAAAGAAGATTGAATATATAAAACAGATAAACAGTACACGATACCTTGAACGCTTCACGGCAAAAATGGGAGCCCATTGCGAAGCAACAGTTTCCAAATCAGTGACTCTGTTTATTGTGCATAACATCAGTTGCAGAACTTCATCAATGACAGCAGATAGGTTATCCCCTTCTACAACGGTCTCAGAGGAAGCCACAAAAGTTGACACAATGAGGCCCACAAGTCGAATCAAAGATGGGTAATCTGCACAGTAAGAGTAATATTGGCAATACAGTCACGCATATGTTGCCATGTGCAGCCAAAAGAGAGTATAACAGGAAGAGAGGGTGAAAGACAAGTAAGTCAACACGTGTATGACTCAATGACTCACCATGAACCTTGAGACCTTTCTGAACCCTGACAGCTGCAGTAAGCACACTCAACAGTCGGCTTAAATGAACAGAGTTTTTGTTTTTGATCGATTCGTTTATTTCTTGAATCAAGCACTTCCACATCACATTTAATTTGTCTGCTTCCAAATCCTCGCATAATCTCTCCAAAGTGGAACTAACAACTCCCACGACTGTACCAGCGCCTGCAATAGTAGCACCATTTTTTATTAGAAAAAGAAAGAAGTTGATAGATACGTAAATATTTGATAACTCTAAGTGCTACTTCCCATTCTCAAAATTCCATCCCTCTCCACTAAGAACTAAAAACAAACTAAATCAACCACACTAGACTTCTAAATGGAATACTCACAACATCTCTTTAGAAAGGGGACTTGCCTTGAGGAGAATTATCACAAAAAGATAATGTTGAATCTTTCAGCAAGAAACTGAGAACTCTCCCGGCTTTTGAATGGAGACTTCCAGAGGTTCCTCTCATAGCATAATAAAGTAAATCAACTGCTCCATCTTGTTTGGCTGGATCTGCAACTTCGGAAAGGATCCTGTTGATCCCTGTAATGTTTAGAGAAAGAAAAAAGAATCAATTCGAAGGTCCCTCACATAGAAATGAAAAAAATAAATGACAAGCAAGTAATCACCTTTTTCAAGTTGCTCATTCCGCGCATTCCTCAACAAAAATGACATAGACTCTGACATTAATTCATTGATGTAGTCTTTGGGATGATACCTCAAGTCCAACGTATCCCTTCAAAATAGCAAATTAAATACAAAACAAAAATAAAACCTATTAGATGAAGAAAACCCTGAATAATTGCATCTATAAACATTTAGACCATCAGACCATGTGTCATTCTAGATTAGATTGAAATCCTTTTACTTTACTCACCTGAGAATACCTTCGATGTCGCGTACTAGATACTTCTGCAGATTCATTAATATCTCGCACCATGAAGAGAATATCTGCTCATAAAAAGGACAACCATTCAGCAAAAAAAAAACATACAAAACATTGTCATGGGTGTACAATATATATGTTATAGAACACCAACAACCTGCTTGATAATATCCGCGTCTTTCTTGGCACCATTTTCTAGGAGTGCCACTAAGGAGTTCACTATCCGTGGAAGGAAGCTAGTCAAGAAGTTTACAAAATAAATCGGTAAGAACTTGAAACATAGCCAATATTTTATCACAGAAAGAAATACTCTGCAAGCATCTTGAAGCAATTCATCAGCTTTGCAAAAGCATTTGCTTTCAGTAAGATTTATAAAGGAGTATGGTCACAATGTTCTCTAATAGTTGAAGGGTGCAGCAGCAATGACAGTGAGAAAAAAATAAAGTGTTCAAGAAAGACTCACGGGATAAAGTCCTCCAAGAGATCTCTTGATAAAGCAGCAATCAACCTGTTAAAAGCAACAAACATTTTGCATGAAAAGGAGTAAAATATATTTCTTAAGTGTTGCGGTTAACCACAGCAACTGAACGAGAAGATTCAGTGGGACACAGATAAAACTGCCAAATGAAGTGAGAATGAGCAGAAATTAGCAAACCTGAGAATGGCGTCCAGGGACAATCTTGCATCCATTTGTAATCTCGAGACGAGCTTGGTGAAGATTATTTCTTTTTGCTCAATAACCAAAGGCAAAGTCTGAACAAATGGCAACATTTCCTCGTAAAACGAGATGAAATCTTCTGCTGTATTCAGTTCCTGCATTCAACCACCCAAATGAACCACAATCAATATCGAGCACCCAATAAGCCTTGAATATATGCAAAGCAGAGATATAGATAGCAGCTTCTACTTCAGACACCAACAATATACTCAGAGATAATGTTTCTCGTATCACCCTACATGCTAATAGAACAAACTAAGGAGAGCACAGAGTACCACAATTCTTTGTATAGCATAAGCCACTAGGTTTGAAATTCAAGTTCGCACTATCACTAAATTGCCATTACTTATCATGTTTCAACCAATGTTAAAACTAAGCATGCCTTACCACTTGTGAACCTTAACCTGAAACCAGCCTAGTCACTAAAAGGCAACAAAATGAAACCATACCCTCAATTCGACGAGGCAGTCTCTGAAAAACGAGGAGCCCTCTGAAGGCTCAGGCTTAACCTTCTCCAGGCTCTTGAAGAAACCGCTGATGTCAATCTCATTGACTTTCTGAGCGAGATTCTTGAACTGCATCCACAAGTAACAAACCCACAAAAACGGCGCATATAAGAGAGTACAAAGGAAAGACATGTACTAGTATCATCTACGCCCCAAGTATGAACATGAATACCAAATAACACAAAACGAAGAACCCCCACAAAAGCCTAAAAGTAGTATTATATCTATTCCAGAATTAGAGTTTTAACATCTTAACAAATCCTTTTTTATCTTTAATTTGAAACCAAAGCAGAAGGAGAAGAAGACGTACCACGAATTTCTTACGTCCCCCGGAAGTGTTGAGCGACTTCACGGCCCGAGCATCAGCTGGGGTCGCCATGATTCAAAGAGTGTGTGTGTGTGTGTGTGTGTGCAAAGTTTTACGCTTTCAAGGTTCTTTCTTCCCTAAACATCAAAGTTCACAACTTTTACAATTAATTCCCAGAAATAAACGGTAGCATTAATTCGTTCTATCAATCTGTTTACTTTGACTTGTGCTTAAAAAGGACAGCACTTTGAGAATCGACAACAAAAAGACAAAAGTAAACTCACGTTTGGATGCGAAAGCCAGATTGGTCCGAAGAGGAGAATCGCCAATGGGTTGAGCTTGAGCTTGAGCTTGGAAGAGAGTAAGGGAGAACGGCGGAGGAAGAAGGGTTTAAGCTTTACTTTTATTCTCTCAATCAAAGAGGAGGTGGTTTGGGTTTAGCTAGTCGGTTAGGTTTATTCTGGTTTATCTGTAACCGACACGCTTGTCTTAACCGAATTTCAGGGTTTAGTTATATTTCTGGGTTTCCATAACCGAGATATCAATTGTATACGTTGGAAGATAAAGAAATAATCCCTAGACTATATTTGCAAAATCATTTTACACATATCTTTTTTACAATCAATTTCACGAAACAAATATGACATGACTACTGAAATTGATGACATAACTTATAAATTAATATGACATGGACAATTGCATTTAATGTTAATTTATATTTTTGGTAAACTTTTTTAAAATAAGGTAATAACTCATATATTACATGTAATGTCAATTTATATTTTTGGAATTTTTTTTCGATTATGGGAATAACTCATAAATCATCATTAAAATAAATATATTCAAAAATTATACAATTTTATTACTAAAATTTTCAAAAATGTATACATTTTTTTTAGAAAATTATAAAAATTTAATCGTAAAATTATTATTTTCTTATATATCTACAAATTTTATAAGAAAAATTTTTATGTTTAATTAAATCAAATTTATATTAAAATATTGATACGAAAAAAAATTACAATATTGATAAAATTTTATTTTAAAATATAATTTATATTTATCTGTTAAAAAATATTTTAATTTTTTTTACTGCACATGGTACAGAAAGACATCTAGTAAGTAAATAAAAATAAAGTAGAATAACTCAAATTACAAATGAACAAATTCAAACTTGAAAAAGTCTCTTTCTGATTATCGAAGAATGAGGGGCAAAGAGATTAATCGAGAAAGATCTCTCTTTTTCTCCATTACTTAGAAAAAGTGAACCACCGGTTCAGGTACAAGATACTATCATTACAGCCTGGACAATTAGATGTAATCGCAAAAAAAAAAATTGATAATTACAAAAAACAATATTTTTGTGAGGCTAACTCATTTTTAATCCAAAACATAAACAGAAATCGGTTAGCTTGATTCTTATTTTTTCTACAGAAGCTTGATTTATATTTGGCCTTGACCGATTGAAGAAGGAATTTGAAGCATTTTTTATTTTTGTAAATGATTATTTTCTGTAAAATAAGTCATATGATCTAATATTTCATGGTTTGATATTTGTTATTTATCATGTTAATCATAGCGTTGTATAATATGAGTCTATGAGACAACTTTCAGATTCAGTACGGCAGCTTTTGCAACTCGTAATAAACCGTCAACTCATCTCAGGTTCAGTATCTTATATTGTCTTTTTTGCTTGCATTCCCACTTATTAAAGCCAATATATGATAGAGATTACTTTAACCTTGAAAGTTGTTTATTTCTTGGTGTCTTCGATCAAAGTTTGTTTAATTTAGTGTACTTTCTTGCATACTATAGCTTTGTGAACTATTTCCTTTTCAGTTTTTCCCATCTTGATAAACTCTTTAAGAACACAAATCCATACCTTGTTTTGAATCAATCAAACTCATAGTAAGAAGAATTACTAGATGCTAAAGGAGAGCATTTCGGGTAAAGCAAACATGGAGCCATGCCGCCATGCCGGATCTCCTAATGTAAGATAACCACTGAAAGTGTCTATACCACCTTAAGCTCTTATATTGCGAATTTTGGATTTAATAATTGAGTAATCAGGCAATGAAAGCACACATAATGCAAAATGGAATTAAACTGAGGTGATGTTTCTCCACGATCAATAAGTTAAAAACTCTAGAAATTTTGGCTAGTACTTCCATAGTACCATCAATCATTTTACCTGGTTGCTACACTTCCAACCTTGAAATTAATATATATTTGAGTTATCATCTCCCCACTTGATATTGATCTCATCCTCCTGCAAAAGCACAAAATCGGGTTGTTCTCTCGCCTAGGTCTTTTAGTGATGACAATGCTCAATATTAACTAGATCATATAGTCAAACTCACTTGCAATCAAATAAGGCAATCGACATTACTTTTTTCTCACAATGAGTATCTTTATAGTCGCCTAGTAGCTTACAAGTTACAAATAAATCCCCTTAGCACAACAGGTTTTCTTTTGTTTTAGTTTACCTATTTTACAATCAGTATAGCTTAATTATATTGTGTGATGCACCATCTTTATATCAGAGATATGATCTGGATCTGCCTCTACATTCAACCGCCGGTTGTGAAAATATGATAATCTGACAAGATGTAGTTACAATCTCTCAGACTGTTTACGAACAGAATCACCTCTCTATCCGCTTACAGAATCTGACAATCACTTAGTGAAGATGTACACGGAAAATCTATGCCTCTCTATTGGTTAACTATTTTGCGACTTTGTTTATCAATTTCAGGGTGAAACACTTGAAACACTAGAACAGGTAATTAACTAGATTTACAATTTGATTTCATCAGACACAAGACAAAGTGTTACCGATATATACTGCGAGTATAATCAAACAAATACTCGTTCATGGAAACCAAACAGGCTACACTGCTTCTTAAACTCCGTTACTATAGTGCCTTTTGTAGCTGTAACTAGACAAAATCATTGCAAAACCAGGCATCCAGTTGACAAAAACCTTTTCGAAGACATTAAGAATAAGCTTGCACAACAAAGGTAAAGATCAAACAAGCAAAGTACCAGTAACATCTGATGAGATATGATCAATCAGGTAACTTAAGACCAACCATTTAAGACGATAAATATATTATTTCTAACATTTCTGTCTCCATTGTTATCTATTTCCAGACTTCAATCATGAATTTCAAGGGGAAGCACACTCACACAAGTACAGGTACAACCTAAGGACCTATAGAGTCAATATTATGGAGAGGAAACACGAACTTATACATATAAGTTAAACTCGTTATATTGCATTTAGCAATCAACGAAGACTAAACAAAATCACTGCAAAACTAGGGCCTCAATTACAAAGAACTTGATTTTGATAAAAGTATATCATGAAAAGACAAAGATTAAGTTTGACCAGCATAACAAAAAATCAAACCAACAAGATTATACCAATCATTTCAGTAAATGAGATGAAATATTGTAAATTCCGAAACTTTCATTATACCAATCATTTCAGTAAAAAAAAAAAAACGGTTTGTAAACCTTTGGCAGCAGAAAATAAACGATTTCGGTATAAACTAACATTTTAAAACTCCTTTGGTACCATATAAGATAGAGCATTTCAACAGAAACTAACATTTTCGACTTGGAAGAAATTAGCAAAACAAGCAACTAAATCAATTTCCTAGCAAAGTTGGAAGCAAAAATGAAGAAATTTGCAAGGAAAAGCATTAGGTCTAGGGTTCAATCTTTTCATTTTGGATCACTACAAGCAAAGAAATCAATTTAAGCGAGTCACATCCACCCACTGCAGGATCACATTCGAAGATGGACTTCAAGCACCAATTAGCATTAATCCGTATAAACCTAACACCAAAAAGAAAATTGTAGACGGAAGACGTTTTAAGAACAATTAAACAGCTGGATTCAGTGCTTCATTGCAAACTTATTCATTAGAAAAAAATCATATTCTCATTAAAACGGTACAGAACTACTATCTACATGAAATAGATCAACTGAAAATCTGAAACCTGAAAGCCACATCTGGTTTGAAACGAAAGAAGACAGAAGAACGAAAAAAATAGCTTCATAATCCGAGGTTCACTTGCATCATGTAGCTGTTAAGATCATCAGAGAATTTCAACATGCAGAAACTTGAACAAACAAACAAAAAAATGGAAGACAAAACTCGGATGACCTCAAACAAAAATGACAAAAGAGACAATCAATAAATTAATTAATCTTTGAGAAGAATGTGTACCGGTGGGGATTTATGATCATCAAAACTCGCGCTTTTCCTAGATCCACTAGAAAAAACACAAATAAAACACACTTTAAATTTATATTTATCATAAACCCACATATTTAAATCTGAGCTTTTCTCCTCCAAACTGCTTAAGAACAAACATTCTCTTTCTTAAGAAAAGAAAAGAACAAACATTCTTAAGCGTGCAAGCACCCATTTCAACACTAACACACAAAAAAAAGTAAATAATATCTACACATAGTGAAATTGATAACGAAAGGGCGTCAGTCTTATCCACATCACAAGCCAAGTGCGCAACAAAAGAGATGATAACAAGATAAGTGATATGTAGATGGTAAGAAGGTCAATAAATTAGAGAGAGAGAGAGAGAGGGACAGAGAGAGTGAAAGCGAGAACTCAGGCAACTGACAGAAAGAGAGGTGAGCACGCACAAGCAGAGTTATGGACACATAACAGTGCCTGCATGTGCTCCCTCTCTTCTGTCAGTTTTCTCTGTTGCAAATCCTCAATCACCTCCTTCTCAGTCTTAAAACGACTCGATTTCTAGCTTATTCACCTCTCATTCTCACAGATCTCTACAAACCCTAATGGATACTCCAGAGAACCTGCAATTCAATCGTCTTGCAGTTCTCAGAGATCTCTGTTTGATGAGTATTGCTACACAGTTGGTATATAAAGAGAGAGAAAGGATTTGAAGATAGCGGAGATTGTGGTTTTTTTCACTTTTCTTTTAATTGTCTTTTTTAGGGTCCAATCTCAGTTAAGAGAGTTTTTAACTTTTAACAGGGTTTCAGACACGTGTTCTATTGTGTGGATAGAAGAGCACACCTGGTCAGTCAAATAAACAGTTCAATTTAGTTTTACAAAAAAAAAAAACAGTTCAATTTAAACCAGCTTTTCCAGAGGTGGCGCGTGTGTAACACATCGGGCGAAATAGGACTCATATGTCTGCGACTTATCTTGTCCAGTGAATTCTTCTGTCAGACCTCATCTATAAGCCACCCTTTTGTGTGTATGTTGTTAAGAGTTCAAACAATCATTCTTGTTCGTCGGCCATTATGCTTAACAAAGTACGCTTTTCAATTACAAAAAATCGTTTAGCTTCCTAATTACAACAACCATCAAGTCAGAAAGCAATTTCAACAGTATGTGGACTATATATCGATCAAGAACCTTTTGAGAAGTACAGTTTTTTAAGCTAAACCCTAACTATGAGATAACAATAGAGAAAAATCGAGATTAATCTTACTAAAGTATTTTGAGACTTGGAGATGGAATATAGGATTGGGATTTTTGATGATTTGTGACACTATCGAAAGCATCTTTATACAAAAGCTTGGAAATTTTGTTCATCAATCTGAGAAAATCCAAATTACAATTTTCTCTCTTTTCCACTTTTGAATTAAATATTTTTACATTAAGTCCATAAAACATTTATTATATTGAGAAAATATTTATCTGATCTGATCTCAAATTAGAGTAAAAAATTAAATAGATGATTTTCATTGTTTATTATGCCTTTTTCCCCAAACTTTAGTTTTGAATATCAAACAAGGTATTTTGTCCGCACATGCGGGCATGATCGTTTTACTAATAATTAGTAACTAACATCTACACATAGTGAAATTGATAACGAAAGGGCGTCAGTCTTATCCACATGCGCGCATGCGCGGAGTGAGTTCTTATAATAATGTTTGTTTATGAAATGATTTTAACATTTTACAACATTACAATCTTTATCGATTATAAAATGGTGAATATAAATGTTGGTCTCTTAAATATAACATCGTTGTTGAAGAGTTAACGTATTATATTTCATTTTAATTATTTTTAAGACTTCATATGCACAAAAGGAAATTTAGTTTTGCGGTTGACACAAATCACTAAAACCAAATAGGCAACATCGATTATATAATGACGAAAGAGGATTAGGTTTCTGCTCTCGATTTGTTTAGTATTGACTCTCCATAAGTGATTTCATTTTCTACCTCTATAGAATTGTGCTTTCGTTCTCGTCTTTATTTCATTGATATGAGTTAAGTTTCTTTTTTTATCTTATTTTATGAATTCAGTGAATTACATAAGTGTCAATTAAAAAAATGGACATCTGTAAAAATTAGTTTCACTCCATATACATATCTAAGAATCAAAATTTTGAAAAAAATCACTGTCAAACTATATTAACAGATTAGTGTTCAAATCTGATATATCAAGTTGTTATAGAATATAAGTGCATACTCGAAATATAAATGTTTGTCTAGTATAGATTCACTAGATCGGTCTAAAAATCATCTAATTTGACCAACAAAACAAATTACCTATTTCACCAGTTCGGGTAATATCTGAATCCGAACGGGTAATATTCGAACCCGAATGGATATCCAAAGATAATCAAACATAAGTATACTTAACTCTATATTTCTAGTTTATTTCTCTCATTTTATTCAAAATATTTATATTAATGATTCTTATTGCTCAAAGTTGGACAATATAAATATAATTACGGATAAAATTATTTGCTACTCACTTAAAATACATATCAAGTTCTTGTTTCTTGCATTAACAAAAGTTGCATCTAAAATTTCAAAACAACAACTAAATTATTGTCTTTCTATTTTTAAAGTTTTATCTCCAAACCTATTAATAGTTTAATCCTTTAAAGATTAAAAAAATAGTTAAGTTAAAATATATTTTAAATACAAAAAACTTAAACAATGAATAATTTTTTTTTTTCTTCAAAATTTAAATGTCCGAACCCGACCCAAAATATCTGAACCCGAACATAAAATACTCGAACCCGATTCGAAGTGTAGAAATATCCGAACGGGTTCTATACCTTTATACTGAAATATCCGATACAAACCCGAACGTATATCCGAACGTCCACCCCTATGATATATGATCATTTGTATCTTGCTTGAACAAAAAAAAATTAAACCATTTGAAGAACCCTAAGATAGGGAGGATCACTTTAGCTGGGTGTTGGATATGATCCGAGAAGGCAAACGACACTTCTGGAACTGAGATGGATTGAAAGGATCGTCAAGAGATGCGGAATGACTCTTGATATACCCACGATCTAAGGTTAACCACCAAAGAAAGAATGAATGTGTTGGCTAACCACCAAACAACACACAAAGATGAATTGGCTGACCACCAAATCAACAAGCCGGTTCACACCAATGAACTAGCTAAAGAACTCTCTCTCTCACTCAGAGAAAAAACAAAATAAACAACCAAAACTGAACTCATATTATTCATCAAAGGGACTACATATTTATAGTGTTTTGTAGTCAAAAACAATTAAAGAAAATGTGAGAAAACAATGCATAGAAAATACAAATTTGACTAGATCTAGTCAAGGCACGGAAAATGGAGAAGACTAGATCTGGTCAAGGCACGGAAAATGGAGAAGACTAGTCTAGATGTCCAGGTTCATCCGAACCAGATGGATGCACGGGGTAACGATAAGGACGCTTGCGGGACTGTCCGGATGGTCCGCCGGATGAGAATGCATGTCCGTCTTCGGTTTCTTCACCACCCAAGTCAAGTCTGGCATGATCTTTCTCAAGTCTGGCATGATCCAAGTCAAGTCTGGTACGGTGAAAAACATGAACCTCGTTTGAAATGTTCAGAACGTCATGAACTCCATGCTGAGCTGGTTCCATGTAATGATCCGTGGACTGCGGCACATCATTCCCTTCCTCTTCAAAAAAATTTGTCCTCGAATCTGAAACATTAAAAGGAAAAGGATTATAAGCAAAAGAACCATAATTAGAACGTTGCTCACCTTGAATTCGGTCCGGTTTGTGAATGGAAGAAGATCCTTCTTTATGACCACAGTTTTGCTCGCCACCTGACCCTTCCTTCGGCTCATGTGCATAATCATCGAAAGTTGGTAAAGGGTCTTCCTTTTATGGCTCGGTTTCAATTTTCTCCAAAGTCACCAACGATTTCTGTTTTTGGCACTTGTTGGCATAATGACCGACCCTATGGCATTTGAAGCACCTGGTAGAAAGAGTTTTGCTTGTGGTTTTCACAGCCTTGCTTTTATCAGAAAACAACACATTAGTTTTCAAATCAGAATTTGAAGGAGAAGAAGAATTACTTTGTTGTTTTGGTGCAAAAGAAGTGTTGGTGTTTCCCTTCTTTTTGAGTTGCCGGACAACATGAATCGCCTTATGCAACATCTTTTCCAAGCTGGCATAAGTCTGAAGCTCGTTCTGATCAGACACATCACGGTTGCTTCTCTTGGCTTTGGTGAAGGGACAATCACCACTCCTGATCCACTTCTCATCATCATCGAACTTGTTTTGTCTCTTCCTTTGGTTTCTTTGTTTCTGCACAAAATCAAACCCATTAGAAGCAAAGTGTTTCTTATTTCCAAAAATCATTTGCTCTTTTTCTAACACGGTTTTAAAAGGAAAGTAAACGTCTTGTTGTAGTTTTGATTTCTTGAGAAGTCCAAACATCATGAAAACACTTAACAAAAGAGTTAGCAAATAAAAATCCTCACACTCTCAAAGTGTTTAGCTCACGATTTTTAGGTGATCACTCAGAGTTCTTTCCACTGGTTCAAAGGATGATAGGCAGTCAAAATTCAGCAATCAAAACCCAAAACAAACTTTTGTGGGAAAAAGAAAAGAGAAAGAAAGATGAAGAGAATTTTGATATGGATCCGCCTTAACTGTCCTAAGGTTGGGTTTCTCTTCAGCCAGCAGGGTTTCTCTTCCATCACTCCCCCTGGATTTCTCTTCAGAAGTGATTCAAGCCAAAACTTTTACTCTTTTTATTTTTTGATAGATTTTTTTTCTCTCTTTTTTATTTAATAACTGGCGATCACAAGGGAGTAAAGGAACAGCCAGGATCCAACAAGAAATAAGAAAATAAAATCGTGGAGAGATGAGAAGATGAAAAGGTGAATTGAAAACAAACCAACTAAAGTGGCTCTGATACCAACTGAAGAACCCTAAGATAGGGAGGATCACTTTAGCTGGGTGTTGGATATGATCCGAGAAGGCAAACGGCACTTCTGGAACTGAGATGGATTGAAAGGATCGTCAAGAGATGCGGAATGACTCTTGATATACCCACGATCTAAGGCTAACCACCAAAGAAAGAATGAATGTGTTGGCTAACCACCAAACAACACACAAAGATGAATTGGCTGACCACCAAATCAACAAGCCGGTTCACACCAATGAACTAACTAAAGAACTCTCTCTCTCACTCAGAGAAGAAACAAAATAAACAACCAAAACTGAACTCATTTTATTATCAAAGGGACTACATATTTATAGTGTTTTGTAGTCAAAGACAATTAAAGAAAATGTGGGAAAACAATGCATAGAAAATACAAATTTGACTAGATCTAGTCAAGGCACGGAAAATGGAGAAGACTAGATCTGGTCAAGGCACAGAAAATAGAGAAGATTAGTCAAGATGTCCAGGTTCATCCGAACCAGATGGATGCACGGGGTAACAATAAGGACGCTTGCGGGACTGTCCGGATGGTCTGCTGGATGAGAAGGCATGTCCGTCTTCGGTTTCTTCACCACCCAAGTCAAGTCTGGCATGATCTTTCTCAAGTCTGGCATGATCCAAGTCAAGTCTGGTACGGTGAAAAACATGAACCTCGATTAAAATGTTCAGAACGTCCTGAACTCCATGCTGAGCTGGTTCCATGTAATGATCCGTGGACTGCGGCACATCACCATTGATCACAAATTTTTTAATGTGGGGCTTTTACCATTTTTAGTAATTTATAGTCGTTTTTAAAAATTCAAAATATAACATATAAGAAAAAATCTAATTGTTTTTATTATATGCTTAATGATTGTTTAATTTCTTATAATAGTATAAAATTAAACAAAAAAGAGAGAGATTAGAGTTTTTTTTTTTATCAAATATATATTATTCCTAATCATTAATTGTTATATATATGTTAACCATATTAGGTAATTCTGTAGCTTTTATTTACGGAAAGAAAAAATATTCTTTTGTACAATATTAATTAATTTGATAGTTAGTTTAATAAAAAACATGTATATGTTTATATGGATCAACTTATTTTTCTAACAATTCTAAGAATCATTCTCGTGATGACACGTGGCTACGAAATATGTTGTAATGCTCCAGGATTAATATATAGGGGATACTAGCCAACCTTAGTCACTTTGTTCCTAAGAACATATGCTCTCCAGTTTAGAGTTTAAATAATGTAACGCCCTGACCGCCCACGGCTAATGGGTCATCCACGCCCGCACACTCGGCCTGTGGGTCTCATCCCATCTGACGGGTGGTGCGTTAATTTTTCAAGGTCCGAAAGTCTTGTTTACTGACTCTGCAATCAACCACATGACATTTTCCCGTGTTTTGGCCTTACTCTTACGGTATCACAGATCAATTCCCGATAGGTCACCCATCTTTTCACTACTCCAGCCCAAGCACGCTTAACTCTGGAGTTCTAAACTGATTTGTGACGGAAAAGGTATGTAAACTTTGATGACATAGGTAGCCAAATCAATTCTCTTAAGTTTTTTTTCATATATCACAACTTGGGATGTTACAATTCACCCCCTCTCAAAGAACGCAACGTCCTCGTTGTGCCCTACGACAGGTTTCAAGATGCCTCTCAGGTCAGAACTGAGATGACTAACCTGGTTCTGATACCACTTGTAACGCTCCGACCTCCCACGGCTAATGGGCCACCCACGCCCGTTCACTCAGTTCGTGGGCCCCATCCCGTTCCAACGGCCGGTGCGTTAATTTTCCGAGGCCTGAAAAACTTGTTTACTGGCCCTATAATCATCAATCGATCTTTCCCTGTGTTTTGTTTTGGTATCACTTGCACGGTATCGCGAATCACTTCCCGATAGGTCACTCATCATTTCACTACTCCAGTCCAAGCACGATTAACCCTGGAGTTCTAAACGGATGTATGACATAAAAGGTAAGTCAACTTTTGTGACATAGGTAGCCAAATCAATTTTCTTAATTAAGAGAATTGATTTGGAAAAAGCTTATACATATATCACAACTTGGAATGTTACAAATAAATTTTAACATGAATATTTTTTCATGATCCAGTTCGCCTCGTTCTTCCGATGAGTTGAGTTTCCCAAATAAATTACATGACAACTTGGTTCATTCTAGTTCAATCCGAATTATTAGTAAGCAGTTTTTGGTCTCCATTGTATGTATATCTCTGATTTATAACTTAAATATCTTCATCACGTGGAATGATTTTGAACCAATTCAACTTCATTGCAAAATGACGTAAGCTTCTAGAATATGTATGTTTATGATTTAACCCCTCCAAGTTAGTTCGGTATTCTCCAATGAAGACACATGTATTTAACTTTCGGGTGGTTCTCATTCTGAGTAGTGGTTGACTATGGTCTGTCTTTGGTAGGTAGATTAAGGTTCTAAAAGGAAAAAAACACACAATAGCGTTTCTCATCCATAACGTGTTTTCAAGATAGATTGTCTCTCATTTACCCTAGGATAGACCATCATATCATTTGATCCCAATCTCTATTGTTGATGATGACTTGATATTCTCACTAAATTTCCACCATTAAGTCGATTCATTCAATTAATTATCAATCTGTCAGAAACTAAACAATATATATATTATATACGTATATTGTAGATATTATATAATCAATAACTAAAAATATATTATACATTATATAATTTTTAAACAGTTTTGTAAAAGTAACATTTTTTATCGTTAAGTATTTTTTTCTCTTATGAAATATCTATATATATAAAGAAATGTTCGCCTCTCTCCCGTGAAGCCACGTCATCAAATCGTGCGTTATGGGAGTGACACGTATCCCATTTTATATTTGGAGCCAAAATAAATGAATGCAGTAAGGGGTAATCGAACTCAGCACCTCTAACACTGGTAATTTCTCTTAGAACCACTAGGCTGAAGTCACTTTTTATAAATATGTGGCCACGAAAATACTTATTATCGTGTCGGCTGGAAGCCCATGCTTCTTCTGCTTCTGGCCAGGGCCAACACTGAACTGACGTCAAGATGAAGATCGTGAAGTTAAAAACTTTGCTCCAAACAGTTTTGCAATGTTTCCAACCTTTATAACTTGATGCATATAATATATATCAAAATACATTTGTTGTACACGTTTTTATTAGTTTTGTTTTTAAAAGAAGATATTTACAGTTATAAATGTTTTGTGCCAGTGAAGTAATGGTTGAAAAACCTCTATACATATGTCATTTTAAAATAACACCCAACTTCTATATATAGTCAATACATATGTCCATGTTATATTATAGACTAAATATTTTCTCTTTTAAGAATATCGAAAACAGTTTTTTTAGTTTACAAGCAAATGTCGTAGAGCAAGTATGCATTATACAAAATAATATATATTTAAAATCCATACGCAAAAACATAAAAGTTGTTATAGGCCTCTTTCTGACACATGCACATTCCACTATGAATAAGAATTAAAAATAAAAAACAGTATTGTCATCAAACTTTATCACAAATCCACATTTGTACATCTATAATTATGAGTTGGACAATTAGTTAATTTGATACAATACCAAAGCAAGAATAATCGAAAAACAATTATACCACCGTAAACTAATAAATAACACATAACATATAACCAAATTTTTGAATCTTAAAATAAATTTCAACTCGAACATTTAGTGAATATCAAATTAACTAATATCCCGCCCGTAGGGCGGACCGACCCTAGTGATATATATAATAGCATTCATACTTATCAAAAATACATAAATTAAATTAAATTAAAACTACACCTAAATACCATAAAGTTTTAATGAAACTAGTCATATCACAATCAGAAAATTGTGGTTACGCTATTTCTTAAACCGATAGGAATAGATTCAGATTCTAGATATTTTTCAGTTTTTCTTTATATCATTTAACTAAAATTAAAATTTAACATATTTCAAAAATACTAAAACCAAAAGGTCAATCCAATAAACACATATTTTCTGTTTCAAACTTTTTCCTCATACGTTTAATATATTCACATAAACACCAAACGAATCGAAAATAATACAGATAAGAGAGTAAATTAATTCACACAGTATTTATTTTAAACAGTTTGAATATAGATTTATAACTATATAATAATAAATTCGTAAACAAAGTATTTTCGATCTTTAACTATAGTTATTTTTGTTAAAACCTCTATTTCTTAACATGTTTTCCAAAAAAATCGTTTAGCTTCCTAATTACAACAACCATTAAGTCAGAAAGCAATTTCAACAGTATGTGGACTATATATCGATCAAGAACCTTTTGAGAAGTACAGTTTTTTTAAGCTAAACCCTAACTATGAGATAACAATAGAGAAAAATCGAGATTAATCTTACTAAAGTATTTTGAGACTTGGAGATGGAATATAGGATTGGGATTTTTGATGATTTGTGACACTATCGAAAGCCTCTTTATACAAAAGCTTGGAAATTTTGTTCATCAATCTGAGAAAATCCAAATTACAATTTTCTCTCTTTTCCACTTTTGAATTAAATATTTTTACATTAAGTCCATAAAACATTTATTATATTGAGAAAATATTTATCTGATCTGATCTCAAATTAGAGTAAAAAATTAAATAGATGATTTTCATTGTTTATTATGCCTTTTTGCCCAAACTTTAGTTTTGAATATCAAACAAGGTATTTTGTCCGCATATGCGGGCATGATAGTTTTACTAATAATTAGTAATATATGTATTATGATTTAAACATCATGATAACTTATTCTTTATATTCTTAATCATTTTAGTTCTCTTCGATTTTTATTTCGACCTACGTATTCTTAACACAAAAAAAACTATAAAACTATGAGACCGTAAGAGCATAATTACATATCAAATATTCCACACAATAAAGTAAAGTAAGAATGTGAACTTTTTGTCTCTCTTAACCTACTTTGTATTTTTGAACCATAAACATGAATTAACTTACCAAAAAAACATTAAAAACACAAAATCCAAATAAGAACAAAATAAATAAAAACTAAATAAAAACTAAATTTCGATGATAATTTTGAAGAATTAAAAAAAAACAAATTGAGATAATGACAATATTTCATTGGTTTACTTGATCAATATATACATTGGCTTATCTTAATATTTCATAAGTTTACTTTTACTAAAAGAAACAATAGATAATGATAGTTTTATTATTAAAGTTAATTTATGGTTAATTATATAATGATAAATCTAATTATTCATTAAAATATATTTAATTTTAGACGTTTTAGAAACTATACCATTAAAGACATGTTCATAACATGATTACATAGGCAATTCTCTAAATTTAATATCAAAGCATATTTTTCTTATAGATAAAACAGTAATAAAACATACACGTGAAATAACTACCGAAGTAATTCAGAGTACCTAATTCATAATTCCAAATTTCATGTAACAAAACCGATTTGCTCCTAGTATTTCAGACTCAAAGAAATAAGAAAAACATAGAACTCCAACTATAAAAAAACAAATATCAAAAGTACATAAATATAGATGTCAAAAACTATAATACAACTCGGAATGAATGAGAAAATTGAAACTATAGAGTTTAAAACATTTTACATCATATGAAAATAAGAATTGGTCCTAACTTTTTAAAAATAATTATAATTGTAATTCCAATTAGAAAGTTTGAAATAGTTATGTTATTTAAATTAATAAATTAATGATTTAAGCTAAAAAATAATAAAAATCTTGTGAAAGTTAAAAAAAATTATAATCATAATTTCAATTAGAAATTTCGAAATATTTATATTATTTAAATTAATAAATTAATTAGAAATTGAAATATTTATATTATTTAAATTAATAAATTGATGATTTAATCTAAAACTAATAAAAACATGACAAATAAGCAAAATTACCTAAAATTATGGAGAATGTGACAAATCATTTAAATTAATAAATTAATTAGAAATCAAAATATTTTTATTATTTAAATTAATAAATTGATAATTTAATCTAAAACTAATAAAAACATGATAAATAAAGAAAATTACCTAAAATCATGGAGAATGTGACAAATCAGCAAAATAACTTCATAAATAACAGTATAGATAAATAGCCACCATCTTGGTTTAATATCGTAAGTGGGTTAGAAAAAAATCTTAAGTGGGTTATTAAAGAACAAAAAAAATCACCATATAATGTGAATACACAAAGTTCATACGTTGGGACAGCTTAGTTAAAAACGTTGGAAAGTACACCATCAAATCAAGTGACAAATTCCTGTACTAAACACTGCTTAAGATATATACTTTCCATAACGAAGCTTTAGTTAATCATTTTGTCGATCTGAACAATAATAGTTATGATGAGCCAAGTACATAGTACAATGTACTGCAGCATTGTGGTTGACTTTGTTTTGAATTTGCAAACTTAATAATTATCTAATTTGATGCACCGAGAGGCAAAATAAAACAAAATGACCTAAAAAGAAAGACCTGATCAAACAACTAAACTTATACGTTTCATCCAAAATAAATCAATTTTGGGTATGAATGGTGACAAAGGAACGACGATGAATAATGCATTTTCTAACGTTTTTAAAAAATATCACTATTTACAAGGAATAATTTTTTCTTTTCAATCCCTATCATTTTCTTTTCGTAGAGAAATAAATAACAAAAGTATTCCTTATTATATTTGAGAAAAAACAACCATTCTTTTTCATTCCTGCAATTTTATTCATTTACGTTTTTTTTCTATTTATTCTTTTTGTTTCTAGAATCATCACTAGTCAAACTTATAGGGATGATATAGTCTTTCACATTCTAACATTCTAAAAATAATATAAAAGATCAGCATGAAATAGTTCGATTAAATAATTGTAGACGGTCAAATTCTTTACCCTAAAGGTATAATATTGTGTATAGTTAAGTGATAGTTAAGGTTAGAGTTATTATGGGAATCATCAAAAAATCTACACCTTAAAATGCTTAGATTGTTTATATCGAAATTAATTAATCTTCGATGCATGAAATACTAGTTTTCTATAACTTTTAAAGAAAGTTAGAAATGTATAATTAAGAATAATATTTAAATACAAAATTGATGTTGGATGATTAGAAGGTTTTGAACTGAGGTATATAAATTGTACCATTTGTTGGGTTACAATTTAACTTAACATAGTGAGCGGATGGCTTTTGTTTGTGAAAATTTTACAGTTACACATACTTTTTTCCTCTTCCATATCACATAGACATACTCTATACTTGTAGAGTACTTTATTGTGCTAAAATGACTTAACTACCCCACAAACTGAGAACCCACCTCTAGTTTAGTTAACACTTTTTACACCTCTAGTTTAGTTAACTTGTATTAACGTCATTTTTTTTAATTCTTTACCTCACATAATTTCATCCTCTCTATCCTAATCCTAGATGCCGTTCATTCATCTCCCAAATCAGTTTCACGGCGTAATCCCCTAAATCTCCGATTACTCATTTCACTTTCATATCCTCAAGCTCTCCATGTTTCTCCGAACCCCAATTGTTTGTGTTCTCCGCGGCTCAGCTACAGAACCACGCTGTCTTTGTCGCCGCCTCGACATTGGCCCATTCTCCGACAAACAATGACTGGTACGTATCTCCTACTCTGATCTCTCGCATTTTTTTGACCTAAAATTAATTCTAACTAGTTTCCTTTAACTGGAGGTGGAGAAACTGGTGTGTGTTCCCGACCAGATCGCCGGCTTCCGGAATGGCTCTTCGCAACAAACCGTTTCCCAATGAAACGGTTAAACGTTTATTCCAGACCCGACATACTCTGTTTCCTCAGTCATGTCCTTCGCGGCTCAGACGAGTTTGAGATCATAAGGAACTCTTGCTTTGGTCGCCTCTTCGACATCCCTGCTCGCCAGTCCCCTGTCTCGCACAAGCTTCTCCACAGCCTTTTGTGCAGACAGATTTTGCCCATTCAGGAGTATACGCTCTGGCCAGTTGTTGGTGGATCTCCCTTCCGGTTCTCCCTTGCTGAATTCCACACTGTCACAGGTCTCCATTGTGGTCCTTTCCCCGCAAACTATGAAACACCATCATTCAACATCAGAAACCCTGCTAAGGACCCTCTATGGCAAAAACTACTTGGGCCTGACTCGCACATTACTATAGCTGACATTGGACCCACTCATCATGACTCGCACTCCTCTTCGTCGACCTCTTCTAGTTTACGCGTCTCCCTCTGCGTCGGTGTGACCACATTACTGTGACCAGGGTTTGCCGACCATGGAAACTTCACGTCTTCGGCCTCTGCTGTTGTTTTGGAATTGGAGGGACTGGAGCCGCCTGCGACGACTGTATGGTCAAAAGCGTTGTTGGTGGTGCATCTATAAGTCCTACGGGTAGTGTCCTCAGCATTGAAGACCTTATCCACAACATCAGAACCGCCGTTGTCCTCTCTTATGAACGGGGCCCAGAACTCTTTGTCGTATCCGCTAGGACGAACATCTCTGTCATCTACCTCATCAGCCAAACTGGAGTCGCTATCGATAGTTTCGCACGGCTCACCCTCGTTGCTCCTCAGGCTTTCGCCCCTGATTTTCTCTTCAACCTTCTCGACCTCGCGTAAGAGCTCGTCTTCCTCTACAACAACATTGTCGATTTTAGAGGCCGCCGATGAGACATAATCACCTTTACCGGAGCTCCAAACATCGTCGAACATCTTTCTCTTCATTGCCTGAGCTGGTGTGCGTTAGCCTTTGGCCCTGGACTCATCTCGGGAACTTTGATTCCCAAGATCAAAGGCGTCGAATTTGGCAAAGAGATTCATAGGGGCGCCGACCTTCAGGTGTCTGCTGAAAAACCCTACCGCGCCGTCGTTGGTGAGCAGAACAGTGGGTGTCCTGATGCCTGTCGCAAGTTCTATGGATGACGGTGGCCAGTAACTTAAGGCTACACTCCCCAGCTTTCCCCCGTAGCTGAACTCTTTCATGACGTTTGCATCCAACTCGCTCAGTGTAATGCCTTCTCGGAAGGGGACCATGCGAGACATCTGCTGTTTGTCAACGAAAAAATTCCACTTCCCATCTTCTCCACAAACCCAGTCGCCGGCCATCACCATGCAATACTCGTCCATGTCGTGGCCACAAGTTGTTACGCCTGCAAAACAAAGATGGTCAAAAAACTCAGAACAACTGCATACATTGCAAAACCCAGAGGAAATATAGATGCATCTAGATCTATAACTCCTAAAAACCTTACTCTCAGATTTGGTTGCCGGAAGTTTTGCTGCTAGCAGAGAAGAAAGAAGATAAGAACATGCAATTAATAAACCTACTTTACCGCTTAAAGCATCGTTGTACTGAATTCAACAAGAGCTGTCCGATTTTTTTTCAAAAATATATGCATCTAACGGGTCACAAATAATAGCTCTGTTTCATGTACTACAAAACTTTAACCATTTAATTGCGACCAAGCCCATGTAACGACAAATATCAAAGGAAGTTACTTGGCCACTTTAGACTTAACCATGGTTAGAAAGTTTGTCTATCAGAAAGGCTTTTTGGGGACTGAAATAGTTAAAGCAAGGAGGAAAGTATACCTCATGTTCAAAGTATGTGAACATGTAAGAAACACAAAAAAAAGTACCCTAAGACGTAAACGTCTCTTTGTTTGTCTCGAATTTGAATCTGGAGCCTAAAGAAGATTGAATGTCCACCACTCATGACTCAACTGTCCTTTTTTTGCTCTTTCGGTTTTGTGTATGTGTATTGGTTTGTACCTTTGTTGTCGACATTTGAAGGCCTTTTATTATGTTCACCAACCACGTGTTTTCCACAACTAATCAAAAGAGAACTCTTCTTCAAACCCTCAAATTTAATTTTTTTTTATTATTCAAGAAAACCCTTAAACTCTCAAATTTTGAAAACCTGATCCGTGAAACCTCAAATTTGAAGTTCCACTATTCGGACTCTCAAAATACTAACTACTTTTCATTTAAGTTTTTTTTTTATTTTTATAACTTACATATAATTGTACTAATACTATGTTTTCTATTACTTTAATCCTTATAACTATATTTACTTAAGTATTCAAATATTTTATTTATATATATGTATTATTAATACATAAAATACACAAATATGTTAAAATAAAATAAAAACTAATATAAACTAATGAGTACTTAGTATGAGAACACTATAGAAATAATAATAGTGTGTAGTTTATATTTTCAGTGTTTATGAATTAATGTATGTATTATATTATTATTTATGTATTTGTATTCTAATAATTTTTATTTATAAATATTGTGTTTAATATTTTCAATGTGTACATATTATTTATTTGTATAAAGTTTAGTGATTATAAGTAGTTTACATTAAAAATAAGGACTAAAATGTAAATTACATAAAATTTTAAAAATAGATTTGAGGTTTCTTCTTGAAGCAACTCACCTTCAAACTTTCATTTTGAAGATTCTCCACCCTCAAAATGAGGTTTTTTCTTGGAGATCTCTTATTTGGTGTTCTTGGCCTATTCGATTTACAAACCATTAATTTGTTTTTAATACATAATGTTTTCGTTTCAGATCGGTTTGATACTGTAACAAAACATATCATTAATATTAATCTAACATGACGATTAAATATGTTAAACAGACAAGGTGGCCATTCACACAAAATAAATTAAACAAAATAAAAAGAGAGGAGGCATCTTCAAGGATAAGATATGATCAACCAAGTGTACTTTAAGAAGTGACTGTGAGAGAGAGGACGACAAATTAATTTGAAGTGTGTATTCACTCTCAAAGACGAACATGGAAACTATATGACAAAAGAGTACAAAGAGAAAAAAATGAAGTTTAAAGATTATAACATATATCATGAATGACAAATATTTATTGTATTTCCTAAATAAGAATAACTAGGTGTTTTCCTGCACCATGTGCAAAGTAAAAAAATTTAAAATATTTTTTTAACAGATAAATATAAATTATATTTTAAAATAATTTTTTATTAATATTGTAAATTTTCTTTTTTTGTATCAATATTTTTATTTAAATTCAATTTAATTAAACATAAAAATTATATTTAAGAATATGCATGTATATATTTGAAATTATAATCTTAGATAGATTTTTCTATCTATTTATTTTAATTAAATATATTAAATAAATTAGCAAAAGTTGCATAATTACCAAAAATTAAAATTAAACAATATTTATTAAATTTGTGGATATATAAGAAAATAATGATTTTAAGATTAAATTTTTATAATTTTCTAAAAAAAAATGTATATATTTTTGAAAATTTTAGTAATAAAATTGTATAATTTAAAAATATATAATTAAATTATATTTCAAAATTTATAATGCCGTATTTGAATATATTTATTTTAATGATGATTTATGAGTTATTTCTATATTCTAAAAAAAAATTCCAAAAATATAAATTGACATTAAATGTAATATATGAGTTTGTCATATTTTAAAAAGTTTACCAAAAATATAAATTAACATTAAATGCAATTGTCCATGTCATATTAAGCTATAAGACATGTCATCAATTTCAGTAGTTATGTCATATTTGTTTTGTGAAATTGATTGTAGAAAGGACATGTGGCAAAATCACTTCGCAAATATAGTCTAGGGGATTCACGAGAAAATGAGATTATGCGTTTCTTTTTCTTCAATGAGATACAGTGTCCCATTTTTTTCTACTTCGAAAATGGAACGTATACAAAAAATATAAGGATCCTGGTGTTGTGTATATACTTACTCTTGGTTTGCGGTAAAAATGGTACATACATTATTGATTAGTAAAAACACTAATCTCTAGGATTCTTTCGCACATGATAAAATTTGGCGTTGTGAAGTTCTTTTTACAACAAATAATGGGAGAGGTTAAAACATAAGAGTTAAAACAAATGATTGAAAAAGACAAGGAACGAAAATTTGAAAAAAAAAGAAGAAGGATGATGATAGTTAGGGACATCCCTTGTTCCAAACCTATGAAAAGTCAAAAGCTATTTCACTTTATTTTTATATATTTTCCATAGCTTTAGACAACACTTATCTACATCTCATTTCTCCACGTTTTTTATTTCCCCTTTTATCTTTCACAAACATGGTGTACTACTTCTAAATTTGTATGTCTGTGATCTCTATATATAGATTATAGTGCGAGTAGAAATACTGTAGGTGGGACTGAGCAACCTGTATCACATGTGTGTCGCAAGTAATAACTTACAAGACTCATAACATGCTTGTTCAACTATATTATGTTATAGTATCTGTTTTTTTTTTTTCAAACGTAAAATAGTAGAATACTTTAAGTGAAACAAAGTAACATGCATGGCTCATAAGTCATAGCCATGGTTCCTGAAATGAATTATTCGGTCGATTGTATGTCGTATGCTGTTGCCAATCTCTTCAAGTGTTATAGTCCGAGACAATGAAGATCGTGAACGATTCAATGAAAGAGCATCTGAATTGGCTCAAAGTTAGGCCCATTAGATTCCAACCAGTATTTTGGGTCAAATATGGATATTGTCAATACATCTTCTTGAGACCCAGTAATGTGGCACCAGTTTCACTAGTCTCATAATTAATGCTGAAGAAAGCAAGATAAAAAACGAGATGCTTCGTGTAGACAACCCACATTAGAAGACATGTAAAGTATTCTTGTTTTTAGTGAACTATTATCACTAAATCAAAACATTTAACTGCAGCCTGCAGGTTCTTTAGTCCTACAGTTCCCACATGCATCATCCGGACCAATGTAACTTCCAAAAAAACAACTAAAGAGATATCAGCTAGACATGTCGATTAGGACCGAAGCTCGCAGTCGTTTGAGTCCGTCCAACCCTAAAAATTACCGGGCTTGGGCTTAGTTTTATAAGCCCAAAAAAATTGGGCCTTTCGGGCTAAACTCATTTGGGTTTTGGGTATTTTGGGCTTAATCTCGTTTGGGCTAGAACCGGTTCGAGAATCCGAAATTTTATATTTTAGCGTAAATATTATCGTTCTTTCTTGTAATCGAAACTATTATTAGTATTGACATATTATTTTAATACTTTTATTCATACTCTAATAAAGCAAATATAAAAGTTGTTAATGCCCTTTATTGTTTCATCATTACAAGTGTTATATTTTAAATTTTGCAAATGTACATTCTTCTTTCATGTACAACATGCTTTTTTTTTATTTCAAAATACAAAGTATGAAACGTTTAACCATGTTTATCATAAATTTTGTTCTCTTGTATGTTTAGTTTTAATTGATATTTGATTATTTAAATCTTATTAAATTTGGTTTGTGTATAATATGTTTTTAAAGCATACGAAAAAATAAAACATTTGTGATAGAGAAAAAAATTTTAAACTCACTTTTATATATATATATATATATATATAATGAAACTCTTTTTTTAATGAAAATTCACATGTATTAAAACGATGGAAGTGACAATGACAAATTATTTTTTCGAAAAACCCATAAAAGCTCGAAAAGCCCTATAGCTCTATAAAGACCGGACCGGGCTTTGAACTCTAGGCCCAAAATATTTTCGGGCCGGGATGGGCCGGACTTAAATATTTACGGGTTTAGTGGAGTTGGGCCGGACTGAGCCGGGCCCGAATTGACACCCCTATCAGCCACTAATAATTTCAAATAAATTTTCCCTCAATTATTTTCCTTATATTATTTCCAATTTAACATGTTAATAACAAATTGGCAAGTTGCAAAACTGTTACACAGATGCACAATCGCAGAACAAATAACTCCATTTGGCCGACAAAAAAAAAACTCCAATTGATATTTTCTGTATTATAAAATCCGATATAACTCTTAGTCTTCCCCTTTCTACCACGTTCAAGCTTGAAGCACTCCCGATGAATAACAACAGAATAACCACATGAGTTCCTTGAGGGAAAAAAGACTTAGGTAAACCAGAGCTTTCTATCATCAAGTGAGCCTTATTCCCTAAACACAATTTACAAGTTCAATCAGTTGTAAATTAGTTATCAATCCACTTAAATCATCTACTTAAAAGTAACTTATAAATGCCAATACGACTCGACTTTAGTCGATGATTTAGAGTTGGGTGGTGTTTTGAGTATAGGATTTCAAATTTTAAAAAATTAAAAATAAATATTAAAATTTTCAAAATAAAACGAATTATTTTGATCCTTTTCTTTATTGAACACTATTTTTGTGACAAAAACTTAAAAATGACTATTTGAGAAAATTATCCTGATTAATAGGTACTACACTTTTATACTTTTAAAAAGATTTGATGTCATTATTTATTGTTTATTAAGTAGTAATTCGTGTGTTAATTTGTATTTCCTTGATTGATCACATGTCAAAAATATGATGATGAAACTTCGCTAGTAAAATGTAAATCAGATCACTAATATAACTAGGTTTTTCACCGCGCTACGCGCGAATTGGACATTTTGAATTTGTTAATCTATTGTATTTTATTACTACCTATATAATTTATTTTGTTTAAGTTTGCATTTTTTATAACTCTTAATGAGCTATATATTTTCATTAGTTTTGCTTTGTTTTTCTAGTAGATTTGAACTATGTCTTTCTAAAAAATTATACTCTATACCACATATATTTTAATATTATCAAATAGAATTTCTATTCCTTACCATATAATGGATGTCATGACTAACACAGATGAATTAATTTGATACTACTTTTTTTCGTTTCAGTGTTATTCTCCTTTGACATATACATAATTTTATATTTTTGTATTTTTTCAATTCTCATTTAATATTTTGAGTAGTGTTTATGAAATTATTGAAGTAAATTCTTTTAAATGGTGCTATGGTGAATACCGATTTCCGGCACTGCTTTTATTATTAATTTTAAAATAGGGAGCATATGGTTAATTAATATATATATATATATATATATTTTTTAAATTTTTTATGTATTTTTGAATTAATGCTGTTACGAATATGATTTTTAGTTTTCCATTTTTGATGTTTTTAACTTTGTAAGAGTATCTATTTTTCATCATTATAACCTACATTTTTGTTGTTTATTTTTCTATTGTATATATAATAAGTGTACATAAGTATACATCAACCTTTATTTTTGCCTTTCAGTTTTAGAGATTGATTCTTTGTATGGTGTATATTTTGCCATTTATATTTCTTAAGTCGGTCTTTACTATATGTTTAATTATATTCAGGTTTTTAGTTATTGTAATTTTTAATTTATGTGCTTCTCTAGGTTTGCAGTTTTGCATTTGTTTTTGTGACTTGCGTTCTTTTATAATTGTGATATAAGTTATTAGGATTTTTCTTCTTTTATATATTTAATTATTATTTTTGCATTCTTTAAACCAAAGCTGTAGTTTAAAACAATAAGTAATATGATAACAGTTGTGATTTCTTAAATTGATTAACTCTGTTTTTTTTTTTTGTGTCTCATGTTACATTTTTATAATTTTCTCGTTATTCTTTTCACACTTGTTGTTAATTATACATTTGCACACTATTTTAATATATGATAAACAATATTGTAATAGCGTTTGAAGTATTTTTATCAAAAACACTTATATATTCATCAAATATAAAATATTTAATCTTTTTAAACCCATAAATTGAACCGTTTTTAAGTTAATAATTTTTAATTATCCATATCACATAAAAATTGAGAATAAATATATAATAGTAGTTGAGTAAAATATTTTTAGATAACATGTTACTGTTTACTTTATCACCATTTTCAAATGTTATTTGTTTCATCCACTTCTTTGGAGTAATTTTTTTTTTGTCAACTCTTTGTCGTAAGTTAAATTAATGATTCCATTTAGTTTTCTTTACTCGAATCTATATAACGGAAAGCATAGAGAGAGATATATATGTGCACAAGTGCATCACACTCTTTCCAAACCATGTAAATGATCACTTAGAAAACAACTTCTCAATAGAAAAATAGAAGATGAATATATCATTTGAGATAGATTGAATTTGTAAGATCCATCTCGCAACATTATGTAAATTAGACTCACTCAACAAAAAAAATATATTTCAAATGGTTTGATACTGATCAAATCATTATATAATAATTGGATATATAAAAATTACAATGTCGTATATTGAATGATGAAAAGGATAAAAAGTTTGGTCACTATAAAGAACTTAAAGTGAAAACCACCACCCAAAACTTGATATATCATATAAAATAAACCATGACTCTCCAAATTAAGCAAAGCTTCTTGGCCTGAGAAAGATTCCACATACCTACACTCTTGTTTATTAAGAGATCTTGTTTTCACAAAATTAACAAACTTAGTAGGGAAGAAGCGTCAATGTTTGGATATGAAAGGATGGTGCTCTTTTGATTGAGGATCTACCTTAGGCGTGAGATTGTTACCATGAAGTAGATCACGGATCTTTGATTACATCACACATGTGACGGGTCTCCTCCACCACCACTACTTTGTGATGAGAGCTTGAATTTTCTGTCAGCTTAATCTTCTCAAACTTATATTGCCTCTCTGCCTCAGCCTTGGCCAACCTCTGTTCAGATGTTACTTGCGCATTCCTCCTCAAACTTTTCCATTTTCGTAGTACAATCTTTACAACCTCTCAGACTCACGTTATGCTTTGTTAGCTTTAAGCTATAACATGGCTGCCTCTGCTAGATTCAGCCTCGCGATACCCTCGAGCTCGTCTATATTAAGTGTTTTCTTATGCCTCTCTATTTTCAGCTCTGGTACTTCTTTGGCTTTGTCTTCAAGCTCTCTATTGTGAAGTTTCGAGAGCCAAGTGTAAGTTCCTGAACATCAGTATCTTATCCTCAGACACTTTCCATTTTACTCACCCTCACATGCAACTATTCGCAGCGTCTAACTCGATCTCTTCAGAAACATGGTCATGAAAAAGGTTACACTAAACAGAGTAATATTCACATCCGATTCTCTCAAACCTGATAACCACGTAGACTGTGCCTTCTTCTCCCCCGAGATAGTGACACTGGCAGTCGAGAAACACTTCGACGTTGTGTCGCAACTTCTCAATGGATTCATCCAGAGCCAACCATTTCCTAGATTCGAGTGTTTACCCATCCGCGCCATCAATCTACATGTCCGTGCGAATATACTTGACTGAATGGTTGCAGCTTGCAGGCATCCTGAGGTGCTATCAGACACACACCTTCTCCATTTTCAAAACTCTTCGCAGCGTCTAAGTCAATCACTTTGGAAACATGGTAACAGAAAGGGTTAAACTAAACAGACAATAGTATTATTCACTCATAAATAAACAAAAGAACCATACACTTTCAATCATTATTTTACCTTGGAAAACATTACTATTAATTTGCCAGCTGTTGTTTCTGCAAACCCACCGCAAATCTTATCAAGAAACTCCTCACAATTACATAACAGCTTTGTACCTCTCAGAACTACACTTCTATCGATGTTAGCAAAAAAAAAAACTACACTTCCATGGAAAATCCTGCTAACAAAGTCGAGAACCTTAATCCACGATTCTCTATCACAGTTTGGTGCATATTGCTGAAAAACGTTTTAACCAAACTCTACAGCTCAGAAGTGCCATTTCCTGACCGACACTTAGCAACATTTTTTGTTTTGTACGCCGGTTCATTAAAAAATAAAAAAGCTCAGATTAGTAATATACCTTGTATAATCAACTCGGAAGTGTTCATTCGATATGGCTTCTACGCCTACGCCTAACATAAACTCAAGAAGGACTCCACAGTTTGACCCACGAAAAAGGACTCCAGAGTTATATACATTTTACCATCAGAATAATAACAGTATTTTAATCACAAAATAAAGATATATGAAGTATTTTTTGGTGTTAGATATGCGTCTAGCTTACTTGGGCTCCAAATATCCAACTGTGCCATGAACAATATGCCGGAGACATGAAAGGCTCTGTCAACTGCCAATTTAGACAAACTGAAATCTGAAAACATTGCCCGCATGTGTTTATCAAGTAAGATCATCTTATTTGTCTTCAGGTCCATCTGTATGATCTCTTGAACACCATGTGCGAAGATGCTTATCCTTACATAAAGACAATCAAAACCATTCAAAATCAGGTACAGCAAAATTCTTGGAACAGAGATTAAGGACTCTTTTGCTCTGTAATAATCTTACCGTTTTGCTTTGTAATAATGTTTTCATAGTGTTTTTTATTCCTGTTGTGGCTGCATCTTTTTAGGATTTGTTCTCACCCAGAGCAAACCGAATAGAAATTTTGAAAATTCTCCATATACCAGATCAAATAGCTGAATGACAAATATTTCGAATGGTTAACGCTTGGCAATGAAACCATTATATGAATAAAGGAATGAACCTGAAGAAGGGAAGACATGAACATATGAAAGTCGTGTGTTCGTTCGTTCCTAAAAATCTGAATTGCCACACGGCCAAAACAATTTAACAGCATACTGTACGGGAGACTTTCTGGTGGATTACTATCCACTGGGTTTCATCGCCATAGCTTCAACTTCTTCAGTGGAGGTTTTCGTTTTTGACTGGATTAAATCTAGTTGAAGGGTTTATAAAGAAGGAAAAACAAAGGATAAGAAACGAATTCGTAAAGAGGAGCTTGAAGAACACAATTTATTGATAATATTGGTAGCTATAACGTAGATTTCATGAAGATGTAACCGAGAAGACGAAGTGGGAGAGGCAGAGGCGGTTGATCGAAGCTTCCTTTTATCTTTATTTTCGACAATAACTAATGACATGGCAGAAATGATTTCCCTGATTGGTTGATTTTTAATCTGAGGTGGACACTCTCCGTGCTCTAGTTATCTCCCTTTTAGTATTGTGATATGGTTCATTAAACATCCGTCCCAATCTTGCAACTTCTTCTTTAGTTTAGCTGCCCACCTCATTTTCCTTTTTACTTTTAAGTTTTAATATTATCAGGATCCATCTTCTTTTCTACTCCGCGATATTTTGTCTTCAACGAATCAAGCCATCACTAATTATTGACTCGAGACCACCTTTGAGCTATAATCCAATTTTTAAAGTAGAATTAAAAGGAGTTATGTCGATACGCATCAATAACATCAAACTTAGGAGTATATGAAGCAATGAATAAACTGGATCTTAAAGATGATGTCCTTAGAATTCCAAATATAAGAGACGTGTAAAAGAAAGAAATACATAATCTTATCCCTATTCATAACAATACTATTGGTACCATCTTCCAGCAAATTCTTTTGCCAAACTTTTCAGGCCGAGTTCACCGACTTGACCAAATTATATCACAAGCTTCGCTAATGTTGTGTGACAGAATTTAATGTTTTTGGTACTTATCTTACCAATTGTTACACAGTAGTCCTTGTCTGTACATTGGGAAGAGTCAATAAAGTTAAAACGCCCACAAATTCAAATGAGATATGTCGGCAAGCATCAGTATACACATAAATCTTACCCCAAAGTGAGAGTGAAGTTAAAAAGAAAAGTATATGGAGACGATGTCCTAATCATCTCCAACGTAAGAGACGTGCAAACGAAAAAAAGAAAAGAAAAGACATTGAGAATTCATAATAATTTGACTCTTGAACATTCTTAAAGGGTTGCTCAAAAAAAAAAAAAAAAACATTCTTAAAGGTGTCATAAATACATTTATTTGATATGGAATCTTTAAGACACCATTCTAAATCACACGAACACACACCACACACTCTCTGCACAATATTCACTTAGAATCAAGAACAAGAATCACGAACTGAATCTTGAATCCAACAATATTTTTCAGACAAGAATTAAAACACACAAGATTTAGCAATAACTCACAACTACCAATCAAGCAGGTGTAGAAGTCCAGAAGATGTCCTTGAGAGCTGGTCTAAGAGCCGTACTACAAAAGTTATTATACTCAAGAGTGTCCCCATGATCTTTCTTCACCTCCACAACCACAAACGACGGAGCCACCGCGAATATCTCCGCCTCCACCGCTAACTTCCCTTTCCGACCACTCAGCTTCCCTTCCATCCTCACTCTACTCTCACTCTTCCTCACATCAAACTTATCCCCAACTCTCGCCGCTTCTTCAAGACTCGATATCACACTACTCGCCGGCCGAGAAGTAGCAAATCTCATCTCCCTCTTCTCCTCTTTCTTCTTCTCCTCGAACAACGGCGAGAGATCAAACCCTTCGGACAACGCGATGATGTGAAACGCGTTTAGCGTCTCAGTCTCTTCCTTAAACTTGTGCACGGAGAGATCAAGATCTTGAACCTCTGGCTCATTCTTGGATCTTTTCTTGAACCAAGGTGAATCCATAACCTTACCGATAGTGATCCGGGTATTAGGATTCGGATCTAGAAGCTTTACCACGAGCCTCCTCGCATCGGAAGAGAGCCAACCAGGACACTTGAAGTCTCCTCTATAAATCTTCTTATACATGTTCACAAGATTATCATCTTGAAACGGTAAGTACCCAGCGAGAAGCACGAACAGGATCACACCGCACGACCAGAGATCCGCCTTAGCACCGTCGTACCCCTTCTTCAGTATAACCTCCGGCGAGACGTACGCCGGAGTCCCACACGTCGTGTGGAGAAGCCCGTCTTGCCTCAAATGCTCGGCGAAAGCAGAGAGGCCAAAGTCAGTGATTTTCAGGTTGCCTTGCTCGTCAAGCAAGAGATTCTCCGGCTTGAGATCACGGTGGTAAACTCCGCGGCTGTGGCAGAAATCAACCGCGGAGATCAGCTGTTTGAAGTACACGCGCGCCGCGTCCTCGCGCAGCCTTCCTTTGGCGACTTTGGCGAACAGCTCGCCGCCTCGCACGAGCTCCATGGCGAAGTAGATCTTGGTTTTGCTAGCCATGACCTCGTGGAGCTCGACGATGTTGGGGTGCTTCACCATTTTCATCACGGAGATCTCTCGTTTGATCTGCTCCTCCATGCCTGCCTTTGCTACTTTCTCTTTGGCCACGACTTTTAGAGCGACGCTTTTGCCGGTTGTTACGTTGCGTGCGTGGTACACTTTCGCGAATGTTCCGTGACCTAGAAGTCGACCTATCTCGTAACGCCCGTTAAGCAGGCTTGTACCGTCAGATCCATTCTCTACCATCTTCACTGGTTTAGCTCCGACCATGGTTTTTTAGAACGGTTAGATCACCCATCCTACGTGTTTCCGGTGGCAGTTCCTGCCGCCGACAGATCGGTTAAACCGATCACAGAGCTTAGTCTTCACCGGCGATACTCCGACCATCTTTCTGCATTCCCTTCAAAGAGTTTGTTCACTCCTTTTTCCTAAAAATCAGCAGAAGAGAGAGAGAGAGAGAGAGAGAAACAAAATCTGATTGAAACACGAAACTCTGATTAGAGATAAAAACCTTTTTCTTCTTCTTCAGCGGAAAAAGAATAGAAGGAGAGTAGTGTTTATATAGATCTTAACGGGTATGAAATTACGTAACAACCCTTATTTTTAGTGGTTATTACGCAGTTTCATCTCCTTCCACTGTGGCGGCGGCGGCTTCGGTGTACATGGAGAGGCACGGTGACACGTGTCCTTATAGCACCGGCTGTGATCAGGATTTTTGACTATTCTATACTCCCTTGTAGTGTTTTGTATGGTAGACATTTCTTGGAAAGTTTATTATCGTTGACGGCCTACTTATAGTACTTACCATTTGCATGTATACAATGCATACTTGCATATGTTCGCAAAAAAAAAAAAATGCATACTTGCATATGATAATTTACGGAAATATCGTAATTTTTATTAATTTGATTTAAGTTCTGTATCTGCAAATATGTATAATTTACTAGCATAATGGCAGACTAAGACCATCATTATCTGTGAAATTCTTTCTGGGATCCTTAAATTTCTTTTTTTTTGGTCCTAAAAAAAAAATTAAAAAAAAATTGAACCAATTGCAGGCCGTCACGTGTCGGTGGGGCCCGCAAACAGTGCAAAAACTGGCCCAAGACCGATCTTTAATTCGCGACTTTGGTTACCGTTTTTTAAAGAAAAAATGGGACCCACACATTAATTTCATGCAGAAACCGGTTTTGGAAACCGCGATAATCATGCTCTAAGAGCATGGTTAACCTGAGGTTCTTAGAATGAGGTTCTTAGCGGAAGTTAAGAAACTGTTTTTTAACTTTTAATTAAAAAAAGCTAAAAACTGGTTTTTAAATAAGGACTTTAAGAACCGGTTCTTAAATAAGGACTTTAAGAACCAATTCTTAGATTTTTTAGTTAAAAGTTAAGAAACAGTTTCTTAACTTCCGTTAAAAACACCACTCTAAGAAATCCGGATTAATCATGATCTAAGGAGTTGATAGTTTTTGGTAGATTCCTACAGTTTTTTCTTTTATTTGTTGTGGTCCATTATGCATTTGGTTCTAGGGTTTTATGATTAGAAGTGTCCTGAAATGTCTTGAAACCCAACTAATCTTCATAAAAACTCCCATGTTTTCAAATAAGATTTGAAACAGTCTCATATCATCTGGTTAGACGATAATAACTTAGTTTCTACTAAAATTTGAACTAGAAACCGACGGATTTATGCGTTATCTCAAACTTTTTTAGCGCCAAGTTACCATTGGTTAATTACCTTTTTTACGAAATTAACCTTTTCTACTTGTTTTGAGGTCGTTATTTTTTTAAAGCAAGGTATCGGCGTTTAAAACACATGAACACGAAAAGCAAAACTAACAGAAATCTATGCCGCAATTTGTAAGCATATATAACATGTATCATGAAATATTGGATAATGGATCGAAGCTCCTGAAATTTCTGGCTCAGAAATTTAACCTCTAATGAAATTTTGTTACCTCATAGTTAATATCATCAGAAATGCATTAAAATCCTAGGTCAACCACCCAAATATTGCTATACATACATAGTTTTCTTCAACTTTCTTCTCATGAAAAAACAAATGAGAAAAACTGTTTGTAATGATGTTGTTTGAAAAGTGGGCCAAATGCAATATATTTAGTCAAGCGGTTGCACTGACCAGAGTCATTAAACTACACTCTAATAACTCCCACTTCGCAATAGCCAGAAAACAATGTGCGATTAAAGCTGTTAGGAAAAGTCGACCGCACTCGAACCGCTTTCTCTCTTGTAGGCCTTAATTAAATATCTAACCAATTAATAAGCAGCTTGCTTGTGCATATTCGCATTCACGAGACTCCTTCATTGCCTTCTCTGTTGCCTCCCGTTAATAATTCATCTGAGACACATACATACACTAGCACAAACACGCGAAAAGAGGAAGTAATAAAGAATGTCTCAGATATAATTTTATATTCCTTATAAGAAGTTGATGTCTTTGAATCGACAATAGCTCGCGCATTCAATAATCGCCAATATGGCTTGTTTGTATAATAATTTACCTTATGTCATTTTAAAATGAATGTCTAAGGGTATCTATGATGTTATGGAGACAAGTTTTAATATTGTTGTATGATGTAGATGGACATGCAAATAAACAAAAGGAGGCTATGGAGCCGTATAAATCAAATTATAATTAATTAAGAGAATAATCGGAAACAACAAATTCCTTTCAAAATATGAGGAACTAATTAGTTTAACTTTCCATTTTATTGCTTGTTAAACATTTTTGAATAAGCCAATATAGCCATGAAAATCAGAATCTCTTAAATCATCATTTATATAAACTAATCATAACGTTGCTTGATTGTTTTAGACAACTAACACCTTCGATGTTAATTCCTTATTGTCTCTTGACATGATTGAACCTAAACGATCCTCTAATTTGTTGAAATGGGTGCATGTTCTCGTGCTAGTTTAACAGGAAGGAAAGAGAGAAGCAAAAACAATCAGAAAGAAACAAAAGATGGGAAGGCGTTTGCTGGTTCAGGTTCTATTACAAGATGACGTATATTTATGGGACCTATATAGGATATTCTCTCACACTTTGGTAGGCGATGTCTTGTTTTATTGTCTCCCGTGGTGACCAACCTTCGTCGCCATTAACTTGTATCAACTAATAATATTCGACGAATACATTATTCACAAATAATTATCATTAGGCCACATTTGAGTGAAAATTACACAAACCATGCCGACCCCCAAAAGGGCTAGACAATTATTTTTTGACTAAATATTGAAGTGGCTTTTTTGTTTCTTATATGAAGGCGAAAATACTATATAAATCTCGTAATCTCGTATTTTGCAACTTTTTTTTTTTAATCCGAGGTTCCCAGGCCGGGGCCAGACATCCCGTATTTTGCAAATTGACACGACGTTTCTCATCACTAAATAATTGACCATTTAATGTGTAATGTGAAGAAAACCCGTCTCTCTCAGACAAACATTCATCACTGAAATTATCGGCTGGTGCACGTGAGACACACGTGTAACGGTGATTGTGGACAATTACATAACGGTGATTGTGGACAATTACATCGTTTTTAATTAGAGTTCGGTTGGATCTGTCAACGACTCTGGACATTTACAATACGTTTGCTTCTCTGAAAAGTAAATGGTATTATTATGAAGGGGAAAAAGTTATTGTCCTAATTCGTTTGCCCAAGCTAACCAAGCAAATATAAACATATCACAAACGTTGTCGTTGTTGATACTCTTGTATTATATAAGTTTCGAATCTAATGTAATAGTTAGTATTATTGCAATAAATCTTTTCTGTTCTTATCATCGTTGTCAGTTCATCACCATTGTCATTAGAAATGAAATCCTTTGTTTGTGGAGAGCCAGCAAAAAGTTAACACGTGTGACATAATTGGACGTGAAAGCCAAACACCAATATAATGTACTCCGCATGTAGGTATTACTTGCAAATTGCAATATGAATTACAATGCAATAATTTAATACAAAAAATGTTAAATTTATTTCATTTTTTTTTTTTTTATTTAAATTTATTTCATTCAGTACCATTATCAACACCAACCTGTTCTCATCTTGTCTGTGCTATGATTCCATAATTTTCTCTTACGAAGGACAAAGACGTTTCGACTGGCATTAGACAGCGACAAACCCGTAGAAGTCCAATAATATGCTATATCTTTGATTCGTATATTAAATATCAAATTATTCGGAAAATCTATTCAGTAATACGTAAAAATTCAATATTATTGGGGTTCGTAACTTCCGTTTATTTCTTACTTATAAGTTACTTCCAGAATTTTGGAAAGAATAATCATATGCATGAAGGAGTTTTGTATTTTAGGTTACTATATATGTATATATATAATTTTCGTGAACCATATGTACATTGGAGAAATTGATTGCAGTTGCAATACCATCGGTAACTAGCGGACAAGAAAGATTCACATGGAAGCTCTGCATAAAATCAGTAATGGTGTGTGTTTGGTTCGAATAACTAGCTACATTTTTGTGTAGATCATTGATTGTGAATTTGTGATAAGACATCAAACAACCGAAAACTATTTTTAACGAACTCATCGAACAATAGTGTGAGCCGGTTAAAATTAAAGTTAGGTCATGCGATCAAATATATAGGAACACTATCATATACAGATAGTGTCATACGGTGCGATAACTTTTTTCCTTTATTTTTACCACCGGCCGGGATCCATTAATGTTACGTATATAGTGTGTGAAAGAAGAAGAATGAACCCAAAATAAAACTTTAGTTTCTAGTTCGAACTGCTTTTTAAAACCCAAAACAACCAATCCTATGACTAAGACATAATGTTGTTTATGGCTGAACCTAATCTATCAAATTAGGGGTAAAACGTGATTTTCAGCTAATTTCCTATCAGTTCTGATCACATTTTATGTGGATTTTTGTGTGTGTATTACTGTCATATGGATCACCCAGCTCACATGTACTGCAACTCTGAATAAGCTACTTGGACTAAATCAAGTTGTGTATGACACAGCTTGGCAAACAGTTCCACCAGAGGAGTTTGAGTCATCGTCCATTCTGCGAAAGGCAATCAATTTTTGTATGTGGCCCAGAGTATTAGGCCTTGGTAGTCCATAGCTCACTGGTATATATACATTTAAGTTTCTTAACGCTTTAAGCACTTATCAAGGTTTTTTCTCTGTATATTGATTACTTAATGATAGGAAGTGTTTCTGATAGGGTGAACCGGCACTTCAATCTGAGAAAGTTTAGACCGAGGGAAGTGAACAGGGTCAACATAAGTATGGCTTGTGTCTTCGCCTTCATGGCCGTTGGGTGGCCTCTGATCATATACAAAGTTGGTATGTTTGGATGGGTAAAGTTCTGGCTGATGCGTTGATTGGGGTATCACTTTTCGGTAAATGTAACTCTCCATTCGCTCTTTTTAGCATCATAAGACACAATGGTTACACATTTGATTGTGTTTCTAAACTAATGATCAGCTTCTTCATCATCGTTTTACTCCTGATTACTTTTCCTGCGTTCTCTTGTGGGGCACATATTCGTTTTACTCATTCAGATCATGATACCGCCGTCTCAAAAGAAAGACAACAACAATACCTTCGTCTGCATCGCAACCTCTAGAATTGAAGAGTTGCATCGCTCCCTTGGAAGCTGAGCCGTTCCCTTATTCCACGATGATCCGTAACATTGAATTTTCTTCATGAGGAGTCACTGACGTCAAAATCAATGAGGAAGCACTGAAGACCAAATCGTTGATCTCAAGATGCATAATAAAAGCAGAACGAAAATGTTGGGGTCTTTCTATTGATTATTATATTGTTATTTTAGAAAATTTAATTTTATTGATTTATCATTCAATTAGATTTTTAAAGTTGTTTGATAACCAGGTCGGGCAATTTCCGACAATGTACTTATTATCCATGAGATTCTCTATTATCTCCGTACGTCGGCTGCCCGACAAAGATGCTCAATGGCGGTAAAAACCGACATGAGCAAGGCATACGATAGGATTGAATAGGATTTTCTCCGAGAGGTGCTGACACGACTTGGGTTCCACAGTGTGTGGATTTCTTGGATTATAGAACGCGTATCTTCGGTCTCATACGCTTTTCTCATAAACGGTGCACCACAGGGCAATGTCGCTCCGACAAGAGGACTCCGGCAGGGCGATCCCTTGTCCCCTTATCTCTTTATTCTGTGTACCGAGGTATTATCTGGCTTATGCAACAAGGCACAAGAACATGGAGAGCTAACGGGCGTTAAGGTAGCTCGCGGAAACCCCCCGATCAACCATCTATTGTTCGCCGACGATACCATGTTCTTCTGCAGATCGGACCGGGCTAGCTGTGAGACACTCGTGAAGATCCTTAACCGGTATGAGCTAGCCTCGGGTCAGTGCATAAACCGTGATAAGTCAACCATCACCTTCTCGTCAAAAACACTACCGTCAACAAAGCACAACGTTAAGACGACCTTGGGGATTGGACAGAAAGGCGGTATTGGCAAATACCTTGGGTTACCGGAGCACTTTGGAAGGAAGAAGAGAGACATCTTCTCCTCTATTGTTGATCGTATCAGACAAAAAGCCCACGGGTGGACCAATCGATTCCTCTCGGGAGCGGGAAAGTTGGTTCTTCTAAAAACTGTGTTGACAGCCATGCCAGCTTATACTATGTCATGCTTTAAGCTGCCGGTATCGTTGTGTAAACAGATCCAATCGGTGCTGACACGCTTCTGGTGGGACCTTAAGCCGGAACACAAACGACTATGCTGGGTTTCTTGGGATAAACTCACCTTGCCCAAGTCAGTGGGAGGACTCGGGTTTAGAGATATCGAGCACTTCAATGATGCGTTATTGGCTAAGTTAGCGTGGCGGCTTTTGAAAAACCCAGCCTCCCTGTTGGGAAAGACCTTGCTCGGGAAATACTGCCATTCCTCAAGCCTCCTTGATTGTCCCACAAGTGGAGCTATGTCTCACGGCTGGCGTGGTATATTGGCAGGCCGAGAAGTTCTAAAGCTAGGTGCTGGATGGGCCATAGGAGATGGGAAAGAAGTTAATCTTTGGGAGGAGAACTGGCTATCAACATCAGATATGCAGCGCCCGATCGGTCCTCCTCCCTTTGACGCTCAAGAACTAACGGTTCACGACCTCTTACACCATGACTCGGGTGATTGGAACTTGGAAGCTATCCGATCTCACTTACCGCAGTATGAGGAGACGATTCGCCTGATTCACCCAAGATCATACAATATGGAAGATGCTCTTGTCTGGCTACCTGGTAAGACAGGAAGCTACACAACAAAGGCTGGATACGCCCTGGCCAAGATCGCGCGAGATCAAGATAGATTGCAACCGGTTACAAGCCAGGTTAACTAGTTTGGCTGGCGATCGTGTGTCTGGAATATAGAAACCGCCCCGAAGCTTAATGTATTTCTATGGAGACTGGCCAACAAGGCCCTCCCGGTGGGTGCAGCATTAGCTCGTAGAGGTATCCAAGCTACAACAACATGCAAGCGTTGTAACGCCATTGAGAGTGAAATCCACACCTTTTTTCACTGCCCCTTTGCGAAAAAAGTCTGGGATCTCCTTCCGGCATTACACAAACCGTGCAACACTACCTCTACAATTTTGAGCCTCATGGAGAACGGTAAAAGGATGATCTCCCTCCCACCAACAGGTATCTCGAAGCCTCTGTTTCCTTGGATATTATGGAACTTATGGACAAGTAGAAATCATCTCCTGTTTGAAGATAGAAAGTTCTCTGAAGAAGAAGTCCTAAACAAGGCTATTAGGGACGCCAAAGAATGGTGCCAGGCGCAGCCATGCGTGGGGAAACAGCCACCCGTCCGACCATCAGTGAAACCTAGCGGTACTTCACCCTCCACTCTAGACTGCTATACAGATGGGGCCTGGGATTCGACATCAAAAACAGGTGGAATGGGCTGGATCTTCAAAGATCGTTCAGGTACGGTTAGTCTCCAAGGTGCAAGTGCAAAGAGATATGTTGGGTCCGCTTTAATGGCGGAGGCTCTAGCTCTGAAAGCTGCACTAGAAGCGGCAAACCAACAGGGTCTTATCGACCTGAGGTGTTTCTCCGACTCTCGTAGTCTAGTCTCTCTGCTCACAACGGACTCGTCCACAGTTGAGCTCCAAGGGATCCTCCACGACATCCGCGTGTTGAGTAGTTCTCTTACATCTATCTCCTTTTGTTTTATTGGCCGGTCGGAGAATGTTTTGGCCGACGGGTTAGCAAAGTCTGCCCTTCGTTTATGCTTGAACTCTCCTGTTGTCAAATAACCTTTTCTATTTTGAATGAATGAATGAAGTATGGTTTGAACAAAAAAAAAAAAAAAGTTGTTTGATAAATCTGATTAATTTCATAAATAAAAAATACAATCTTGAGAAGATCTAACAAAGCTCTATGCAAAATTAAAAAGTCTCTTAATTTTCAAAATCAGCCGGCCTTGTAGATTTATGTAACAACTTTTGAGATGAATTTCTCGGCGTACGAACATGTACATGGAGTTCTTTGAAATGAAATCGTTTTTGACAGAACCTTTGGTGCCTTTGTCAATCTCGACGAAGTAGATGCTGAGAATAACGACGAAGAAGGCTAGTGAAGCCATCTTGCTAGTGAATAACTTCATCTCTGCTGATTCGTCTCTACATTTAGTCTGCGATTGCAAAATGCAAAAATTGGGGAAGATGGCTGAAGAAAAAAGAAGGCAGGATATAGTCAATTGTAAATGACGAAAATGCCCTCATGAATATACAACTATTTTCTTTCACTGAATATACAGATGTTATGCGACTGTAATTTAGTAAAAGTATTTTTTTGTTCTTTACCTCATGAATATGCCTATCTTTTACCTCTTAAATCTAGGCATGATTATAAATATGTATTAAATTTAATGAATGCAATTTCTTAAAAATTAGTTGTGCTTTTAATTTCAGCGCAAGAGACGGCTCCGGGACAGATGTCCTCTAGCTTAGACTTGATTATTGCAATTACATCAAGCCCTCTCAATGACAGGTTGGGAGAAGCCTCTTTGTCAGAAGACTGAGTTTCATATGCATCTAGGAGTACTGACGCATCGCATCCCTACCATAACATCAAGAAAACTCACTTCAAAAACCATTCTCGGTTCTATCATATTCTCAAAAAATACAATACATTCCCTAAACAAGAAACTATTCTCGTTTTCACAGAATCTGACTTCGATGAATCATCAATTGAATCAATCGTTGCCAAGGTTCAAGCCTATCCTCGAAACAACATTCACTAAACAAGAAACGATTCTCAGTTTCACAGAATCTGACCTCAATGAATCAATCGTAGCCAAGGTTCAAACCTATCCTCGAAACAACATTCACTAAACAAGAAAGCTAGTGAAGCCATCTTGCTAGTGAAGAACTTCATCTTTTGTGCCTTTGTCAATCTTGACGATGTATAACGACAAAGAAGGTTAGTGAAGCCATCTTGCTAGTGAATAACTTCATCTCTACTGCTTCATCTCCGCAGTTCGTCTGCGATTTCAAAAATGCAAAAAAATGGGGAAGATGACTGAAGAAAAAGAAAACTGGATATAGTCAAATGTAAATGATGAAAATGCCCTCATGAATATGCCTGTTTTTTACCTATTGAATATGTCATTCTAGGCATGATTACAAATATGTATTAAACTTAGTGAATACAATGTGTTAAAGATTAGTTGTGTTTTTTATTTTATAAAAATTGTTTTTATTTTGTTGGAAAAGTAAATAAAATTACTTCTCTTAAAACATTTGATTTTTATTATGTATCTCAAATCTATCGTACAATGCAATAAAATCACCTCTTATCTTTCTTTTTTTTCTAGAGATAGGCAAAATACATGGATTCAAAAAACTGAAATGAACATCTCTGTATAAAATTGTATCGACCCGAAATTGTTAAGTATTCAGATGGGCCTAAAATTTTGGTATCTAAAGAATCAAATTCGAACTCAATCCAAACCAAAATATTTTGGATACTTAAATATACTTAAATACAATTATATACTTAAATATATTAATTATTTAGGTATATTCTAAAAATATCTAAAATACTCAAAAAATCAGACTTATCCAATATCTAAATTGAACAAATTGTCATGTTAATTTTAGATATTTAGCATATCATATTCAAATTTATATGTTGTATATTATTTTTATTTTTGAATTTTAAGGTATTTGAGAGTTTTGATTTTTTAACAAAATTTAAGTGCATATCCGAACTCGAACCGAATCAGCAAAGATATGAACCGAACCAAAAAAATTATAAATACTCGAATGAGGTTTAAATCTCCTATCTCAAAAATCTGAATAGACTCTAAGCCTATTCAAATAGGTGCCCGAATCCCCGTCCCTATTCTTTTCCATAAAAATGCATTTGTTTCTTTTTAACCTTTGAATTTTATGTTGGTTGTTTTCACATTTTTTTTGTTGTAATTATCATCTGTATTGCAATTTTATATTTTTTTTGGGAGTTAATGGATTTCGTAGTTAGGAAATACCCTTTCTGCTGAAAGTTTTAACATACTAAACATAGAAGAAAACAATAATTATAAGATAGAGATTGATCCGCGCTGGTATTGGTTCTTATATTTTTATACTTTGATATTTGTTTTTCATAGTTAGTGTTATATATTTTAGAGGTGTCGTAATATAACTAATTGTATTCAAAAGACCTTGACCGAATCGGGTAATATGGTTATTTATGATAGAACTAAACTCATCCAGACCGAAAAAGACCCAACTCAAAATTCACACATAAATTTATAATATTCAAATGGAGCCTAATTTCAAAAAAAAAAAAAAACGATACCTGAAAAGAATAATCCGTACCTCATAGATAGTCAATGTTTATGCCTAAATGATTTTGTAAACTAATAAAAATTACTATTTTTATGTGTTTGGCTAAATTAAGTGAAATAAAAAGAGTTTTTTTATTTAGTAAAATAATTATACTGAGTGAAAAATTAAGTGATAATAAATGTAATATATTTTTTTATTTTTATTTAAGTTGTTATTTTATTCATAAAAACATGTCTTTGAATTATATTTTTGGCTACACAATTTTCTACCGATTGAAACTAAAAAAAAAACATTAGTAAAACAAATTAACCGAACATTTAATCATATCCATAACCCAATTATTTTACATTTTTTATTTTATAATTGACACAAAGTTAATATTGATTAACTAATAAATAAAAATCTACACTATTATTATTATGGTAATATAACTAATGATCAGGACCGGCCCATGTCTCTAATACACTATACTCATATTTTAAATAATGGGCCCTTTTCCTACTATATATTTTTTTCTTTAAAAAAATTTCAGCTGAAAAAACCCAGAAAACATTATGGGCCCTAAGCCATGGCTTACTTTGCATGTGCTCCGGGCCGGACCTGCTAATGATGTGATGTATTGTTAAAGTAATATAATTAATAAAATTGTTAAAATTAGTGAAATATGAGACGACAATTAATTTAACAGTTCCAAAAGGTACTTCAGTTTTTATAATATAGATACAAAACCCATTTATTTCACATTTTTTGTTCTATGATTATCACAAAATTAATGTTGATTAACTAATAAATAAAAATCTGCACTGCTATTATTATGGTTATATAATTAATGATGTGATGTTTGTTAAGGTAATATAATTAATAAAATTGTTAAACTGAGTGAAATATAAAAAAACAGTTAATGTAATTATATTAATAAAATTAGTAAAAATACATTATACTTCTTTTTTATAATGCTATCTATGTTTCCAAACAATTCTTATTTATACTTATATCCATGTTTTCAAACAGGACCAATTTTTTTTTTAGTTATGCCTTATATATAAATTTTTTTTGGAATGCATATAAACAAAAGTTCAAAATTTATAAATAATATTCCAAAAATTATTCATGGCAAGCGCCAGGCCGGTCAACTAGTGAATAACTAAACCGAATACGTCAATAACCGACGGAGAAATTAACGGAGTTTGTTTAAAAGACTTATCTCCAGTCCACCTCAGTAATGCCCCTTCCTTTTCTCCTTTAGTATCTTCTTTAATGCTTTAAAGCAGAACTACTAAGTCATAAAACGCAGCGCTTTGGTCCGGAGATCCGTCGGTCGGAAAGTAACAATCTTTATTGTCTACAGAATTTGTTCGTTTCTCCGACAAACCCCACGAGAGAGAAAGAGAGAGAGACATCGATGGAGAAGAGCACGCAGGAGACAGTCAAGAACGAGAAAGTAAAACCTGAGAAGGAGCTGCGTGGCGGATTGAGTCAACTCAGAGACGAAGAATCACTGGGGACTATCGGTGATGATATGGAAGATGTACATGACGAGGCGATACGAGAAGTACTAGCTAAGGATCAGGTTGAAGGTAAATGGTTTGTTTCCGAAGATTCTTTGTTGATTTTTTTTTATTCGTGGGTTTAGTTTTGACTGAGATGATGTTTGTGTTTACCAGATGTTCGAGAAAATTCACCTGTGGAATCAAATGAGCAAGATGTAAGAGAGGTGAAGGTATTCTTTCTACAAGTTTATGGCCTATGCGTTGTAAAGGAGGGATCAAAAGTTGCTTTAATTGTAGTTTTGTATGACTTGTTACTAGACAAAGCTGCTGAAACTGATCTCTTGTTAGCCAGAGAAGGAAAGTTTTTGTCTTTTAAGAATCTGATAGATACCCGTTTAGTGGTGATACTAGACTAGTACATGGGAAGAGTAGTGACCGTAGTGTTTGACTTTTGGCCAAGATTAATCTGAATAGTTACAATTTTAAGAACAACTATGTGGCCTTTGACTTTTTTTTTTCATGCGGCACATTGGCAGGAGACAGATAGCGGTAAGGAAAATGTTGTAAGTGAGGTTGTGCCGGTTGATGAAATTGCTGTAGAAAACCGCGAGGTGGAACCATCTCCTACCCTGAATGCATCGTCAGACTCATCAATGGTGGAGCCACCTCTACCTTCGGATCCTTCAGCTTCCCAAAGTCAAGGTTTATCACTGCTAGAGCAGAAATCTGATTCTCAGGTAGTCAACAACTTGTCTGTTTCTCCGCCGGTTCTGAGGACAGATTGCGGCAAGGAAGATGTTGTTAGTGCGGTTGCTCCTGTTGATGAAGTTGCAGTCAAAAACTGTGAGGTGGACACATCAGTGATGGAGCCATCTCTACCTTCGGATCCTTCAGCTGCCAAAGGTCAAGGTCTATCACTGCTAGAGCAAAAATCTGATTCTCAGGTGGTCAACAACTTGTCGGTTTCTCCGGTTCTGAGGACAGATAGCGACAAGGAAGATATTGTAAGTGTGGTGGCTCCGGTTGATGAAGTTGCTGTAGAAAACCTTGAGGTGGAAACATCTCCTGCTCTGACTCCATCGTCAGACCCATCAATGGTGGAGCCATCTCTTCCTTCGGATCCTTTAGCTGCCAAAAGTCAAGATCAATCACTACTACAGAAAAGTTATGATTCTCGGGTGGTCATGAACTTGTCGGTTTCTCCGGCTCTGAGGACATCGCCACGTGATGGTTACAATTGGAGAAAATATGGGCAGAAGCAGGTTAAGAGTCCCAAGGGCTCAAGGAGCTACTATAGGTGTACCTACTCTGATTGTTGTGCTAAAAAAATCGAATGCTCCAACGATTCAGGAAACATGGTAGAGATTGTTACCAAAGGTTTGCATAGTCATGAACCTCCCTGGAAGAGTAGCTTCTCCCCGAGAGAGATCAGAGCTGCATCAGCTGTTACGCCTGTTTTAGAGGTTGATACAGTAGTAGCAACAGTCCCTAGCGTTTCAGCTACGCCCCCTCCAACTAAAGAAAACATTTGCCAGTCGCCAACAACCGTTGAACGGAAGAGAACTTGCGAGAACGAAGCTGTGGAAGAACCAGAGCCAAAACGGAGGCAAGTTCTGTAGAATTTTGGATTTATTTGCTTACCCCCTTCTTTTGGAGAGATCAAAAGAACATACTCTTTTTATCTTGTGTTTCAGGTTAAAAAACGACAACACACAAAGTTCAGATTCTGTCTCTAAACCTGGAAAGAAACATAAACTAGTAGTTCACGCAGCTAGAGATGTTGGTATCTCAAGTGATGGATACAGATGGCGTAAGTACGGGCAGAAAATGGTGAAGGGGAATCCTAATCCGAGGTTTGAACTAAACACATTACCCATTTCTTCTTAAACAGTTCCATGATTTGATGTATTCTGTTCAAAACATTCAGGAATTACTATCGATGCACTTCTGCTGGTTGTCCTGTCCGCAAACACATTGAGACAGCAGTAGGTAACACAAGAGATGTCGTAATCACATACAAAGGAGAACACAACCACGATACTCCAGTGCCAAAGAAACGCCATGATACACCTAGCTCAGTGTTGTTATCCCCAGCATCAATGAGAACTAGGTTGGAGGATCAGGTGAACATTCCCTCCTCCTCAAGCCAGTGCTCGGTGGGACGAGAAAGTGAGAAGCAGAGCAGTGAAGCATTGGATGTTGTTGGTGGCTAGAAAGTGTGATGGAATAATAGTCTTTGGATTCGAAAATAAAGCAATGCTGATTGTATGTATTTTAGATTTGATCAACTGACTCCATTTTCAGTCTCCTTGTTCTTGTTATATAATAAAACAAAACAAAACTCATGAAGTTGTCTATTAACCTATTATTAAGAATAATAATCAGGTTTTGTGTTTAATAATTATTTACATGTTAATCTTCTCTATCTTCCCAACTAAATTACATTTTCTAAATTTCTTGCATTCTCCTAATCGACCAGGCATGTGTATTAAGTTAAGATTTTTTGGGTCTTCGAAACTCAAACATATCCTCTCGCTGGTATAGAGGGTCTTCATTCTGGCTGTGCGCATATCCCTCTGACTGCTTTAGAGGGTCTCCATGAACTTCAAGTGAACAAAACGACGACAACAAACCCCCTCTCTGTAAACCCTAAACCCGATTCGTGATCTCCGATGGCGAGCCTTCGATGCCTTCGCGAGCTAAGCCGCCGCGCCACGACGGCACTCTCGATCAACCAGACGCGATTGATATCTTCACTTCCGAGCTTAGAGCCTCGCGGCACCAGCATTACTCATGCGACCCCAACTCCGAATCGATCTCTCTCTAGAGATCTCCCATGGTACACTCGCTCCCAAGGTCGCCATTTCTCTTCGAAAACAAACGATACTGATGAAAGCAGCGATGGAGAAGACGATGATAACGATGAGGATTACGAGGATTCGGCGGAGATGGAAGTAGAAAGGGAGTATTCGCCGGCGGAGAAAGTGGAGGCGGCGGCGGAGATAGGGTACAAGGTGATGGGACCTCTCAAACCTTCGGAGAGACTATTCAAACCCTATGAGCCAGTATTCGCAGTTGTTCAGGTTTCGTCTCTGCTCTCTCTCTCTTTCATTTCACACTCTCGCTGATGTTATTAGTCTCGTGTAGATTGGTTCGCATCAGTTCAAAGTAAGCAACGGAGACTCCATCTTCACAGAGAAGTTGAAGTTCTGTGACATCAATGATAAGGTATGCTCTTCTTCTCCTTCATGAAGATTTTTGCATTTGTTCATAATTGTTGTTAAATCTTGTTTATTTGCAGTTGGTACTGACCAAGGTTCTTCTATTGGGGTCGGCAAGCCAGACGATTATCGGTAGACCTATCTTGCCAGAGGCGACTGTTCATGCTGTTGTCGAAGAGCATGTAAATGTCTCACTGTCTTTCTTGCTGTTTTATAATACCAGTGATGCTGTGCAAGAAACATCTAGTTTCATGAGAGTTTGCTTGCTGAATCCGATGATTGATGAGAGGAGCTTAATCAGCTGCTAATAAGAGTTATTAGATTAGTCATTAGTGTTCATCTATTGTTGCTACATCATCTGAGTGTCTTGATGTAGAATTGGATTTACTCTTGTACTAGTATTTTGTCATTCCTGTTTATTTTTCGCGTCTGACTAGTTTGAATACCTTTTGTGTGAGTGACAGGCATTGGATGAAAAAGTTCTCATTTTCAAAAAGAAACGAAGGAAGAATTACAGGAGAACCACAGGGCATCGACAGGTATCAATTTTACAACTCCAATATTCGTTGATTACCTTTCTTCGAGCTCTTTACATGAAGTATGTTTGTTGGTTTTGATCATTCAATACTTTTGTGTCTAGGAATTGACAAAGTTGAGAATAACCGATATACAAGGAATTGAGAAACCAGAACCGAAGATTGTCCATAAGCCTCCCAAGGCAGCTGATACAGAGCAACCAGAGGCTGAGCTAGTTGGTTAGGGAGAAGAATTGCTTCTTCTTCTTCTTCTTTTTTGATGATATCAATACTTTGAAGTAAGTTCATCTAATCATTCGCCAATTCTTTTCTGAAGTTTTTCTTAGATCTTGTCGCTGAAAGAGCAAAAAGGCCTTCTTGGTAGTTAGTGGTAAACTGGTAATGAGATAAACGTGATTGCCTTTAGCTGTCTAGTTCATCTCCACTGTTTGATTTTGCTCTTCATTTGTACTGGAACTGGCTCAGGCTTTGATACAGATTGCTTTTGTTTCAGAATTCACAAATAAATATTTGCGGAAATAGTGTTTGCACTATGCTTTTGTGCTGTAAGATCGTTATATTGCCTTTTTCTCTTGACTATGTTATTGCTTTTGTTTCATGAGCATCTCTCATCTCTCATCTTTTACATTTACACTCAGTCTCTCGGATCCATTGTTTGTATTGCCGAATGCATAAACAGTAAAACAAGAGCTCTAAAATGGTAGACACTCTCTTTAAAAGTAGAAAAGCTTCGAACCATAGACATGGGATAGCTGTAAATATAAAAATGGAAAGAAGTCTCACAGCAAACCATACCAGACCGGAGATGTTGTGATAAGTCTGGTTTGATTATATAGGGTAACAACTACAGCTTCATACTAAACCGGAATAACTCCTGCTATCTGTTCAAAAACCGAGCTAAACCAAAAGTAAATTAACAATCGAACCGAGATCCAAAACGCGGCGTTAAGCTCCGTCCTCCCGAAACTCTCCGACAAAGAGAAGGAACCCTGATAAGTGTTTTGTCCCAAATCAACAAAAAAGTGTCTAGAGAATCGAATGATTCCCCATTTCGAACTTGCAGAGAGGAACAGAGAAGGGGCTTCCCTTTCTTCATCGCGTCATCCCCTTTCATGTCTTGTCAAGTCGCCGACTCTCATCCAGGGTTGCTGGTGCCTCAACCCCTAAATTTTGATCTCGCTTTTGACTAAACAAGCTGAATCAGATTACTGTGTGTTTGAGCTCTCGTGCTGCTGCTCTTCAGTCTCTTCTCCTTTGCTTTGAACATGCCAAAACGAGTGATAAGAAGGTATTGTTTTCCCCACATGTTGTCTCTCTCTACACAATGAAATGAGTGAATTTTGTTTTCGTGTAGATTCTGTTATTGTCGTTTTTTTGAAGTGTTTTAGTCTCTTTCCGACAAATAGCTGTCAACTTTAAAGCAGACAAAACGTAGTATCCTTTAAATGTCTTTAACTTTGATACATTGAAGTTGTTAATTTTTTCCGTAGGGCTTCACACTTTGATCATGTTGGTTAATACTTGTTTATCTCTCAGGCAATGTGTATGTATGCGAGAGACTCTAATTATCTTACAGATTTGATTTAATATCTTAAATCTTGTCTAGTTGATGCTATAAAAGCCATTTAATTACTTATTATTCCTCTAAAACTGACACTTGCTATCCTTATCTTGTTCATGTCAGGTATTTTTGTTTGGATCCTTCACAGAACATGAAACAAAGTCGTTACTTGAGCAGAAACCCATTAGGTCTCCTCAGAACCATAAAGAAAAGTCTGTAGAGAGTATACAGTTTGGCTCCTTTGATCTTGCTTCTGGCAATTCTTTAGTAAACACTAATGGCGAGTTGAAGAAAGGTCAGGCTGATGGGGCACTGAAATCTCGACCCTCTAGCTCTCAGTCTGCTGGATCTCAAAAGGGACTTGATGCTTCTAGACCTTCAAGCTCTAATAAGATCAATGCGAATGTTGCAAATGGGATTATTAAAGAGGTCCCTGAAAGAAAACATCTTACCAATGGCGTGGCGGTGAAGGCAGGTCCTATAGGTTTGGAGAAGTTGCGTGTGTCAGATGCTGAAAGTTACTCTTTGTATAACGCTTCGAAATTTCAAGCGCTGGAGGACAGTGAAATATTGCTAAGTGATTCTTCAACAGACAGCGTACCAAGAAAGAATAATCATATGGTTGTTACTGAAGCTCCTCTGCCCATTAAAGACTTTACACCAAGAGGATTAATAAACGCTGGGAACTTGTGCTTCCTCAATGCAACACTTCAGGCTTTACTCTCATGCTCTCCTTTGGTGCAGCTCCTCCAGGGATTACAACTCCAAGATATTCCAAAGGTTTTCTTTCTATGCTTTCTATGCTTTCAGTTCTATTTTTTGTAGTTGTTGTCTGATCGGTGACTGTTCACATCTGCGTGCTCAGGCTGAGTCTCCAACTCTATCTGCATTCTCCGAGTTCATCTCTGAACTAGATGCGCAAAGCAGTTCAAGCTTCAGAAACAATGTTGCCGTTGTTGAGTCTTATAGACCTTTTACACCTTCCATGTTTGAAGGGGTCCTTAGAAGCTTCACACCAGATGTACTCAACAACATGTCTGGCCGGCCAAGGTTTGTGATTATCTTACACAGTCTGAAACTCTTTTGTTTCCCCCTGATTCTAACACATTGTGTGCTTGTGTTGACAGGCAGGAAGATGCTCAAGAGTTTTTGAGCTTTATAATGGACCAAATGCACGATGAGCTGCTGAAACTCAAGGAAGTGTCACCCAAACTTACTGCTTCGAAGTCTTCGGTTGTTACTTCTGCCAACGATGAAGATGATGAATGGGAAACAGTTGGACCCAAGAACAAATCTGCTGTGACGAGAACACAAAGCTTTGTTCCTTCTGAGCTCAGTGATATATTCGGTGGGCAGCTAAGAAGCGTGGTGAAGGCAAAAGGTATTTTTGCATTCTGTGTAGTTCATTTCTGCTTCATCAGGCACTTACTTATATGTCATTTTATGGAACAACAGGGAGCAAAGATTCTGCTACTGTACAGCCATATCTCTTACTTCACCTTGATATTCACCCGGGAGCTGTGAGTACAATAGAAGATGCATTGCATTTGTTTTCTGCACCAGAGGATCTTGAAGGGTATCGAGCTTCGGTTACTGGGAAGGTAAACTATTTCTCTTCTCACTGTGTTGAATCTTTGGGATGTTAGGAGCAATGAATGTCTTTTTTAATTATTTGCCTATTTGCTTGTTTGAGGCCAGGCTGGTGTAGCGAGTGCGAGAAAGTCGATAAAGATACAGAAGCTCTCAAAGATAATGATACTGCACCTTATGCGTTTTAGCTACGGAAACCAAGGGAGTACTAAGCTCCATAAACCTGTTCACTTTCCCCTTGAGCTCAACTTAGGCCGCTACCTTCTTGTTTCTCCTTCCAACGGGGTATAAAGTTGAAAGCTGCTTTACATTTTTCTCTCTCTGTGACTTTGAACTATTATTACTCAACACAGGTTTCTTCTTTTAGGGTTTGAAATATGAACTTGTGGCAACTATTACACACCGCGGAAGGGATCCTTCCAAAGGCCACTACACCACCGATGCTCGAAGAAAGAACAATCAATGGCTTAGGTTCGATGATGCTTCTGTGACTGCCGTAGGGACAAAACAGGTTTTGCACGACCAAGCCTATGTTCTGTTCTACGAACAACTGTAAGAGGATCAAAAGCAATCATATTTCCATTCTCAGGGAAAGGAGAGCAACACGGCTTTAGTGTCTGGTCTTTTTAGCTCACATAGAAAAACTTTGTAGAGAATCTTAATAGGTAAATAGATTTAGAGTACTTGGTCTACATGAAAGTTTTGTTTTAATTCCTTGGGATGGAAATGTTTTAGTGTGATTCAAACGTTTATTATTACTTCGTAGACTTATTATTTAACAAATCAATCAAGTTTGTGAATACAGCTTGTAAGAAACTTCAGATAAGATCTTATAAAATCAAGAACTGTAAAAAGTTGCGGTAGTAAGCTTTGTTTATACACTTTAAAAAGCTACCGAGTAATCTTTAAACACCTGAAGAATCATTGTTTTTCTTGATACTCGTTGCAATGAATTCAATGGCGTCTAAGAATCAATTTAGATGAGAAACTGACCAACAAAGCTAATTAGAACATATGTTAACTTTCACCACAACTTGGTGATAAAATATCACTTGGATTGTTTTATATCATGATAAGTTTAGAATAAACTTTTCTAAACTTAGTATAACAGTAGCTCACAATTGATTCATTACCTAATATGTTTATTTCTACAACGTGCATAATATCTAATAAGTTTTGTATGTATATAGAATATCAATATTAACCTTTTGATCAAAAAACTATTAACCTTTTTAATAACTATAAATTTTAATTTAATAACCGGCAATTTTCTAATCCTAATGTCCAGATTTATACTCTCTGTCTAGCTCTTTCGTTTTCCAAAAGTTATCTTCTTCCTTAAAAAAAAAACATTTCTTGATCCGAATCAATTAAATTCGTTTTTCTTTAAATGTTCCTAAAGGTATTTTAATGCACTTGTGTTGTTCACGTAGCATCCAAAATATGTCGGCATTTTATGAATTTGTTTTTATAATCTCATTTATGAAGTATGAGTCAAATACTCCCTCCGGTTTTTAATATAAGTCGTTTTAAAAAAAAAATTATGTTTTAAATTATATAACGTTTTCGGTTTTTTATGTAAAATTTATTAACACTTAATGTTATATGACCAATGATAATATATATTTTATTTTATTATTGGTTGATTTGTGATTAGGTAAATAACTAATGATGTTTTTGTTTAGAAAATATAAAAAATTAATGGTTTTTTAATCTATGTGCACAATTATAAAATGATTTATATTAAAAAAAACAGATGGAGTATAAAGATCTCTTTGGAGGAAGGAAAAAAAACATTTTAATAATGATCATATTTACACCAAAATGTTGTGACCATCATTCAACTTTTGTTATACTACCCCTTTTATGTCTGTTCCACATTAGTCAAACTCATTCTACTTCTTTCGTTCAATTCTACTGTTTCACACCACTCACTCTACCATCACCATGGTCCATAATCCATAGAACCCATGCAGTCACGATTTTTAATTAATGTTGCGCATCAAACCAAAGTAACAATGTGGTTACATACATTGTTTTCTAAAAAAACTGTGTAGTTGGACATGCCAACTTCGATTTATGGGCCAACTGTATTTTTTTGGTAAGCGAACCATTCAATCAATTTAAAGTTTTATATTCAAATGTTTGACTTTATTTGAACAATAATTCTAGATTCATACAAATCCAGGTTCATACAAATATAAAATGGAAATATACGTGTTGTCTTGTCTTATGAAACAAACCTCCTTGGAGAATCTTATAGATAACCAATTAAAAGTTACTTACTCTTTCAATTTACCTCGCTGTGCCCTATAGATTAATTGCTTCGATCAACACCCATCGTGTTATAAAACCATTCTTGAAAACGTATAAATGACTAGAAAACATAATGTTGTAATTACTCAATCATGGTTGACTTAACTGATTAGGGTGAAACTCGGCGAAGTGATCGTTATAGCAAGTTTGCTTTAGAATAAAAAACACTTTATCAATTACCAAAAGCATATTCTAATCTCAGTACTAGCCTGAATGTGAACTAGAAAGTCTATCAACTTATTTATGTAGAGTTTAATCACATGTTGGTTTTCAAAAATTTATATAAAAAAACTTAGGCTAAAATACGAAGTTTTAGATTTTATAAAAACGTCACTCCAACTTCTGGAACTTCTAAAACACTAATTGTTGTTTTTTTTGGATAAAACACTAATTGGTTAAAGACGCCACAATTTCTGTATTTCTCACCTTCCAACTGTAACTTTTATTATTTTGTTTCAAACGGACACGGCGGGTAATAATTATAATACTAGTATTAATCAGCTGTATCCCCCTCACACTAAGCTAAGCTAGTTTACCCAACGAAATAAAGACACGTGGAGAAAAGACCGGTCAAAGCCGCCACGTATGTCATCTTCAAGACGAAAGACACGAAGCTTGCTTGCTTGTCTTTTTAAACACAGAGAGCTTTCTTCTCCGTATAAGTAGGAGACGAAGCCTCCTCCGAAAAACAAAACTGACTCCGAATATCCAGAGAAAAATCGACGGTGGTTGATTCGCCGGAGCTCATTTTCTCCGGCGAGCTCAGCGAACGAGAGAATCATGCAGAAACGAAGAGCGGCGAGGGACTCTTCGAAGATAACTCCGAGAAATGGGAAGACTTCGGACTCCGGCGAGAAGAAGAGCCCTGAGAGGAAGTTGATGAAGTTCGAGGAGTTGCCAAAGTATCTCAAGGACAACGAGTTCATACACAATCATTACCGGTGCGAGTGGTCTCTCAAGGAGACTTTCCTCAGCGCCTTCTCTTGGCACAATGAGACTCTCAACATCTGGACGTATGTACACATTCTTGTTTTACAAAAGTTTCAAGATTTGAGAATTTTTGAGATTGATTCGAGTTTTGAAATGGACAGGCACTTGGGTGGGTTTCTGATATTCGGTTGGATGATGGTGGTTAGTTCCATGGAAACCACGGAGGTTGGCCTGACCGGCTTCGTGAGACTCTTCTCCGGGTAAAGACTTGTCTCGAGGTTAAAATCGTCTTTTTGTTGGTTTTTAATATAAAAGTCTAAACTCTATGGTTTGGTCCAAACGACAGGAAGACAATTCGCTGGCCGTGGCCGTCAACGGCTATGCCAAAAGATGTTTACTTCTCCAGCTATCAAACTCTGTATCATGTAAGATTCTTATACAGACTGTGACATTGTTTATTCCATTACAAGTAGACATGCAAGTCATTGTGCTCATCATGTCGGCTAGTTCTGGTTTTTCAGGTGGGTTAGTTTGGTTTAGCCAAAATCTCGTTGAATTAAACCGAAAAAGTTTGGTTTAGTTTGTTTCGGTTAGTTTGATTTCGAAATTTTCTACTGAAGTTTTCAAATTCAATTAAATTGGTTAAAAATTCAAAAAAAAAATTAATTATTTTTGTTATTTCGGTTCGAAAATTTGGTAAAAATCGGTATAGATTTTTTTTTTATATAACTGAACTTACCAATTACCGAACTGAAACAAAAACTGATTTTTTTATAAATATTACCGAACTGAACCGAAAACCAAACTTTTTGCTTTGGTTAATAATTGTAGGCCTTGTGCTCATGTAAACATATAATATGCTGATTGCAAATTTGCACTATTTCTAAGTGGTAACTTTCCCTCACCATGTGATGTAACTTTCAAAACATTTGAGTTAAATATCTGGTGTCTCTTGGCAGGATTCAAACGTGACACACACTAGCTCGTTCTTAAACTATCAAGGAGAAGAAGCAAACCACGAAACAATTCCAAAATGGCCATGGCTCTTGTTCCTATCCGGAGCCATGATCTGCTTGATGTGCAGCTCCCTGTCACACCTCTTCGCCTGCCACTCAAGAAAATTCAACCTCTTCTTCTGGCGCCTAGACTACGCAGGAATCTCCCTCATGATCGTCTCCTCCTTCTTCGCACCTCTCTACTACGCATTCTCTTGCCACACTCACTGGCGTCTCTTCTACCTCTCCTCAATCTCAATCCTCGGTCTCCTAGCCATCTTCACCCTCCTCTCTCCAGCGCTCTCGGCTCCGCGTTTCAGACCTTTCAGAGCTGCTGTTTTCCTAACGATGGGGTTCTCTGGTATCGTACCCGTCTCGCATTTGGTCTACCTTCACAAGGATCACCCCAACGTGCTTATCGCCCTGGTCTACGAGCTAGCGATGGCGGTGTTGTACGCGACGGGAGCTGGTTTTTATGTGAGCCGTATACCCGAGAGGTGGAAGCCTGGTGCGTTCGATGTTGCGGGACATAGCCATCAGATATTCCATGTGTTCGTAGTGTTAGGAGCTCTTGCTCATAGTGTTGCCTCTCTTCTTATCATGGATTTTCGACGCGCTTCGCCTTCTTGTGCCTTTTGAAGCAAGTAACACATTGTGTAAAATGTTATAAATGATTTTTTCATTTACCAAGAATATTTCAAAGTAAAACGAACTGTCACAGTGTGCTACTACACAGAATATTCAAAGTAAACAAACTGTCACATTCCTCTAATCAGATGATTCATCGGAGAATGAAAGGCCAAGAAAGATACAGAGAGGGACAACAAGAAAAGCAGCAAGCTTGAGCAGCTCTTCTGTTTCTTTTGAGAGCACACCTATTCTTGACCAATCACCACTATACCTGAAAGAGTTTATTAACAACACTATCATAAGCATTTCTATACTGCTACAATCTCGCGTTATTACAAGTTCTTACCCAGCATCAATGAATCCCAAACCAAGAACAGCGATTGCAGATCGAGCAAGGATTGTGTTGGGGACTTTGATCTGCAAGAAAGGTCGTTTCTCGTTTGCTTTCTCCGGCAAGCCTCTCTTTTTCGCCACTACAGTGACTAATCCGCCGCCAGTTTTCACGAAGACATTATCAAAGCTTCGAACTTTGTCGTTAGGACAGATGAAGCTACAGTGTTGTACTTGTAAGGTCAGCATTTTCACTTCCCCTGAAACCAAAGATTCTCAGCATACATGGTGATAAGGGGCAATACTGTTATTGTAATAACAGTAAAAGAATGAGGGTACTTAGGTAAATTCATTTCTGAGGCCTAAACGTTTACCAAAATCCAAGAAAACCGAGTCTAACCAAAAATCCAAAACCGAACCGAAACTTCCCAGCATCCTAAAGTGTATATTTTTATATCTAAAATATCCGAATTAAATTGGAATCAAACTGAACCAAAACTTCCCAATATCCGAAAATGTATATTTTTATATCTAAAATATCCGAACTAAATTGAAATCAAACCGAAACGAAACTTCCCAATATCCAAAAATGTGTATTTTTATAAATTATAATTAAACCGAACCGAACCGAACCTTTCCACTATCCGAAAATGTATATTTTTTTTTATCTCAAATATCCGAATTAAATTGAAACCAAACCGAACCAAATTTCCCAGTATCCAAAAATGTGTATTTTTATATCCAAAATATCTTAATCCAACTGGAATCAAACGGAATGGAACCTACACGAACTAATCCGAACCAAATTTCTCTCCCATTTGTAAAATTTTATTCTCGACCGAAACAATCGAACCGAACCAAACCGAATACTAAATACACAGAGTCCTTCTTCCAACATTCCCACCAGAGTTCATTTCATTGCTCCTAAACCCTTAAGAAACCTCTCTGTAGCCATGGAGATGCACGATTCGTTACAGATCCACAGATTACCCCAATCGAAGTACGTAGACGGAGTCAGATGGCTCCCACAAGCCTCCGCCTTGAACCGTTTCTTCGCGGCAGCCTACCACGACCCGGAGTCCGAATCTTCGTCGATCGAGATCCAATCTCTCGACCCGAACCCGAACAATAGCCCCTCGGTCGTGTCGCTATCCTCGTGGACTTCGCCTTCACGCGTTTCGTCGCTCGAAGTCGTTGGCGGCGGATCCTTCAAGCCTATGGTCTCGGCTGCCACATCATCCGGCTCGGTCCATGTACTGATGGTTGATTTGGTGGAAGGAGGTGTGATTGGAGAGGTTTACGCGGCGGAGGGGGAGAGGTTTCATGTGGGACGCGTGGAGGGTGTGGATTGGAGGGAGGGGGGAGAGTGTGTGACGGTTGGGGATGATGGGAGAGTGAATGTGGTGACGGTTGTGAATGGTGGAGAAGGGTTGAGGTACAGGAGGGTGTTTGATGGGAATGGGCTTGTGGGTTATAGAGCTGTGAAGTGGGCTTCTCCGAGTGAGTTTGTTACTGGTGGGTATGGTTTTGGTTTGCAGCTGTGGGATCAGAGGAAGGCTGGTGAAGCTGTCTCGCAGCTGAAAGGGAGCTGGTGAGTTCTCTGTTATCTTCGTGGTTTAGTTTTAGGTTGGTTTGGTTTTGAGTCACTGGCTTGTTTGCTCTTCAATGATATCGAACCTGAAAGCTTGTTCATTTGCGTTAGAACTTAGACCACACTCTTAGCTAGTAGGATGTGAAAAGGTGAATCCTTTTTTAGCATGCATATACTGTGTTTCATTTGATGATGACATTGCAGGTTTCAAGGAAAAACTTCTGCAATTGTTCACTCCATTGATATTCATCCATCACGAAAGCACACTTGCATTGTAAGTACCCTTTTTGTCTGTGTGTGTGGTGTAGTAACAAATCTTATTAAGTTCTTAGTTGTTTGAAGTTGAAGAATCTCTTCACCATGCATTGATGAATGTGAGAACTTTTAGTTTGATCCATTATATTTGCCAAATTTAATGTATGTATCCTGGGAAAGTAATCTAAACAGGAGATGAAAGTGAATCATTTGGTTTTGGTGTTAGAATCTTAAACCTCCTTGTGGGTTGTGGCTAGTAGATGTCCTCTTGATACATTATACTTAGACCTTCACTATTATCAAGGACATTTTCTTTCACATATACACAACATTAACTTTAGCGTCGTTGAGTATTGCCCACACCAGATTAGCATTTTAGTATCACCACAAGTTATAAGCGTGGTCTAATAATTTTGTTTTGATGTGATGTGTTTAGGCGGGAGGTTCTTCTGGTACTGTGTTTGCTTGGGATCTTCGCTGGCCAAAACAGCCTATCGTTCTCTCTGGTGTTGGGGCAAGTGCGGGTATAAACAACCCTCTGTCTGAAAGTGAGGTATGGGAAGTTCAGTATGACTCATACACAAAATCCAACATCTCGTCCTCAAGGATTCTCCCTGTTATGACCTGCTCTGAAGACGGGATCCTTGGTGTCATCGAGCAAGGTACTTAAGCCTTCCTACTACATTAGTCTTTGTCCTTGTATACGATTTACCAAACTGATGTGGCATCTTCTTTTGCTCAGGGGAAGAACCGATCGAGCTTCTGGCTGAACCTTGTGCGATAAACAGTTTTGACATCGACAGACAGAATCCACAGGTGAAAACATCATCCAACTCAATTTCAACATCTACTTAGATCAACTGTGTTCTGTGTTTTCTCAGTCTGGTGCATTGGATTGCTGCAGGATGTGATATGTAGCTTAGAGTGGGAATCCATAGCAGTCTTCTCAAGGCCTTAGCAAAGAAAATCAGGTCATCAATGAAGGAAACCGAGGAAGGTGGTAGTAATAGATGGTGAGAGACAAGTTTAAGGACAGAGTTTGTATTCATCTAACAATCTGTGCACAAACAGAGTTTGTATTCATCTTAAGTTTGTGATCTCAAAGATTTGGAGTTATGGCTGGAATTTTACTTCTGAAACTGTCCCTGTCGCTGTATCATTTTCTTATGTTTACAGACACAAGTCTAACCTCGAACCAGTCTCTGACACGTGACAAAACAGAAGTCGGCCACCGTAGGTCCCACCGGAACTAATACTTGGCCCTGTAATGATGATGAGCCGTTGAATCTTAGAACCTCTCTTTTTGTTTTTCTTTAAAGATATTAGAATTTAAACAACTAGAAGTTTTCAAACTACAATCAAAGATGAAAGGTGACATGCCACACTCAAAATTAAAGATCACATTAAGGCTTTAATCATTCAAAGATTACTAACACCAAATATGTTCCAGCTCCTTTTGTTTGAGATATTCCAGCATTTCATCATTTTTTATTCACTGCTTTTCTGATACAGTCCTCTTTTTAAAAAAAGTTCTATTTTGATACTTTCTTTATGTTGAGAAGAACTTTGTTCTGTTTATGTTCTGAGATATCTTTTCTAGCCTGAACTACTTTTGATCCTGGTAAGGAAGCATAATGATTTTATTTTTGTCTGGCATGACTATTCTGACTGAGAGATTATATTCCCTTTTTAGATCATTCCAACTTTGATTTGACCAAAGTTTCTTAGTAATTCAACAGAATATTTATCTCTTTTATTTGAAGCATTACCTCTGTTCAAAGAGATTAAACTAGTCATCACTCTCATAGGATCTGCAAGTTCATCAATCAAGCTCCCCTTCTTCTACAACTTATCAGGTACAATAAGATTCTTCTGCTTATTTTGGTGTTCTTGAACTTTTTATGGGATCACGAAAGTTATTACAGAACATTATGTATAAGTTTGTTTTCTATGTTGTGTGTGTTGTGCAGAGACATGGTTGAACGAAGCCACAGCTTTAAGTTACCAGGAGCTGAGATAAATGATCTAAGAATGGCTCTTTATGAGCGCAAAGAAGTAGTTGAGAGGCTCCAAGATGAGTTAGAAGCAGAGAGAGAAGCATCTGCCACGTCAGCGAGCGAGGCTATGTCAATGATTCTCAGGCTGCAAGGAGAGAAAGCTGAGCTAGCCATGGAAGCTGAACAGTACAAGAGAATAGTCGAAGAAGAAATGTCTCACGCTGAGATGTCCTTTGCGCTCTTAGAGGATTTTATCTACCAGAAAGAGGTTGAGATCACTGCGCTTGAGTATCAAGTGGAAGCTTATAGAAGCCAGCTTTTGAGCTTGGGGTATAGTGACTTGAATAGCTTAGATGATGTTAAGCTTCAAGGGTCATTGAGTGATAGGTCTCAAACACCCTCTCCAGAGTTGGTAGATGATCTTTCTATCCCTGTGGAGAAGGAAGTTATTGAGCAGAGTTTGGACTCACAGAAGAGTTCCTTAGATGTGTATTGGGAACAGATCAAGAAGCTGGATGAGCAAGTGAAAGAGCTTACACATTTTAGAGACTCGATGCAATACAAGAGTTCAATGTCTGAATCTCGAGTCAACAAGAGAGAAGAAGATGTTGCAAGCTCATCAAAGGGTTTGTGTAAAAGTGAGGAAACTCTGGTGATAAAAGTTGCAAAGCATGCAAAGATGGATAAGAAATCACCTAAACAGACAAGAGACAGAAGCGGTAAGAGAAACCGTGGAGAGTATCAAGCTGAACTACAGAGGTTGAGACAGAGAGTAGAGAGGCTTGAGAGGGAAAGGACTAAGACTGAGCCTGAAACTAGTGGAGTGGTTAAGGAAGAAGAGATTAGTCTAGTGAGGGAGGTGAAGGAGGAGGTAAGTTCTGTGCAATCATCTGAAGTGAAACGCTCAGATAGACTGGAGAATCTACAACCTTGGATTGACCCAGCCATTGTTTCCATTCAAGAGGTATATTCAATCAAATTTTAACTAGTAAACTTTGGTTAGTATTTTATTAGTATTATTAACAAATATTTGGCATGTTTACTGAAACAGGCAATGCTTTACTTCTGGCTATGAGACAAAGAAAAGAAAGTGAAAAGAAGATTTTTGTGTTTATGTTGAGTGTTTGTCATTGTGTTGTGTTTTTGTTTGCTTCTAGCTAAGAAGATGTATGTAACTTTTCTATGTAGGTTGCCTTTGAGTAACACATACCAAAAACATCATCTTTGTATATTTTTCTGTGTGTAAATATATATTGAGAAGAATGTGAACTGTTTTCTTCTTCTAACAAGTTATCAAAACCAGCACTAGAGGTTGAAAGATTGAGACTTATTCATAACATGCAACATATTGGTTTCTATGGTGATTTCTAACCGATATATTGATTTATATGGTGATCACAGTCTTAAGATAAGCACACAAATCTCTTGAGGAATCAAACCCAAATGCATGAAAATGCTTCTTCAAAAGCCCTCTTCTTGCTTATCTCTAAAGAAAATCCTCCAGCGCGTGGAGCTCTCTCCGCTTTGATCCTCAACATTGCTTCGTCTTCCACAGAGTAGTAACGTTGATGATCTGCTCTTCCTCCTCCTCCTATAGGTACAGGTTGTGGGCCCATTCCCGTTGGTCGTGGAGCCTGAATGTATGCAGTTGCAGCCGTAGTTCCATGGTTTGAAGACTACAAATGCATACAACAACAACAACAACAAAGGTTTCAGCTTTTGTCAGAAATCTTCATCTTCTTGTCAATATAAAAAATTATAACTCTATTTACCGTAACAGTATCAGTTTGTGGAGGTTGGGCCTTGCAAGCTGCCAAGGCTGCAGTTAAATCCTCAGCCTGTTGAACCAAAAAGCATGATCTCATATCTTTTCTTCTACACATTCATCTAATAACCAAGATGAGCTACCAAAGGCAATTTAGTTACCTTGCGGGCGCGATTAACCATGATCTGTTCAGCATTCTCTTGAGAGTATCTCTTAATCTTGTCCTCAATGGCCCCAACATTGATTCCATCTACCAAATCAAATACTGTGGAATGGGAGATAATATATACTCACACTGGTCTTGTCAACACATAAACAAAAGAATGTAAAGTGAGAGACTAACTCATGCACTCCACTTCTTCCAAGTAGTCATTGTAGTCCTTAAGCGCTGAAAAATCCTCTTCCCGCTTATTGTATCTGCATAATATGGATTCATCCGTGGGTTCTATATCACACCATATATGCAACAAGAGAAAAAAAGATTGGGAAGAAGAATACATCGCAGAGATCCTCCTTCTGACGTTTATTTCCTTGTTGTGATGGCTAGAGTTAGACACCATCACCATGATCGCTGCTGTTTCGATTGATCCGGTCCCAGCATAGATTACAATCACGAAACTAAAATCAAATTGATCAAAGCTAATAAGCGTAATAGAATCAGTCTTAGGACCTCAAATTCAATAAGTTCAAAACTTTCAATCACACAACGTCGTATATCTCTCAACCCTCTGGGTCCAAGTTCCGACCAATGTTGCTGAAATAACCAAACGGAAGATTTTTATTACATCAAGGTTGTTTTAAATTTGGGCTAAGGGCTCATGGGTCAAAGTCAAGCTTAACTTTTTTATATTTATTTACGTTTAGACCCCTATTTCAATACCAATTCTATTTTATTACCCAATATTATACTATTTTACTAGTTCATACTTTTTTTTTTGCAACACTAGTTCATACTTAATTTTCAATTTCTCATGAACAATGCGTGTTATCTTGATGAATATATATTGGAGTTTGGATTATATGACACTTAATAGAATCCAACACTAAATGTTTCAAAACAGCGTTTAAAGCTATTATATTATTATCTTAACTAGTTCATACAAGGACTGCAACTTTCTGACTGAGAATCACACAACTCATCATGAGTCACCAACGAGTTCAGACTTGTCGCTTCTGATGCTGTTCTCTGGAGTTGGCAATGAAGTTCCAGATATAAAAGCCTGGAATAGCGCAAGAGCCTCCTTCGGTCTATGCAAAGGAACTTCATGCCCTGCACCTCTCACAGTCACAAAGTTTAGACCATCATACTCCTGAGTCCACCCTCCCACCTGTTTCATTCAAATCATGTCCCCAAATTTTTAAAAAGGTATCAAAACATAACAAGACTAAGATTCTCTTCTTTCTCAATTGAGTTTGTTAATACCTGTCCGTCTATGTACCAAGGACCATAGGGACTCACTGGGTGAAGTTTTAGTGCATCTATGCTGTACCGAGTTGATGTAACTGGTACAACAGCATCTGCATCTCCACTGTTACCAAATAACACAACACTTTTTAACTACCAAAACGGCAAATAACTTTAAGAAAATTCATAGAGAAAGAGACCTGAAAACCCATATACGTAGCCCTGCAGCTATAAGCTCGTGGTAAATGTTCAGAACCGAGGAAGGAGAGTCCTTCCAGTTTTCACTCACAACATCACTGCAAAAAACCAAACCTCTCCTGATCAGAAACTGTTACAAAGCCGAGTTCTAAGATATAGTAAGTTGCATTTTTAACCTGCAAACATCCCATTTGGATGGTGCAAGTCCCGGTGGGACATGGAGAGCTTCTTGAACCTCCGGAAGATTGAAATACACTTTAGAGTGTTTCATCGTGCAAGGATCGTACTGTTCACTCACACGGCCACCTACTGCTCTTTTCTTCAGCAACATCTTTGCCTGGGAAGCGTTGGCAACACAGGTTGGGGTGAAGACGCTGTATTGGTCTATCTCACCTATCTCCATGTCCATTATGTCCAGAGCCTTGAGACACACTTCGGATGTGTGAACAAAGGGTTCCAAACCGCACTTGAGTTTCAGTAAGCTGTATGTTTGGTCGGAGATGAAACCCAAGGTCCAGATATACTGGTAAAGACCGAGGCTGTCATGGTAATCATCCATCAGCCCATTACCTACCTGTAAACAAACATTCATGAGAACTAGCCACAGAGGGATTGATAATGAGGACAGGCAAGCGCTCACCATGTAACCCATCAGATTAATGGTGTTTTCGCCAGACGCTTGGTTATGTTCTACAATGGCTTGACTCAGCTGAGGAATGTAATGCCCTGAAGCAAGCCAGAGAAGATTTGAGAGACAAAAATGAAAAGAGTAGTAATAAGTAAGATGAGCTTACCTGCATAGCTCTCCCCAACTATGTAAAACTCTCTTCCTTTGAACTCCGGATAAAGCTCAACCCATTTCAGAAGAAACTGCAGTGAGTCTTTCGCTGTGCAAAATCATAACCTCCCCACTCATCAACAAGAGGATCTAAAGAGACAGTGAGCTTAAAAGAAGCTAAAATCATTACCAGTTCTCTGATCACCATTGGTAAGCAAATCAGAAGAAGTGTTTGAGTATGAATAACCAACTCCAACAGGTGCATCAAGGAACAAAATATTCGCAACTGCAAACAAATAAAAGGTTGTAAGCTTTGTGAATCATAGCTCTCTTATGCAACATACCAACTTCATTTACCTTGGTTCCAAGAATATTGATTAAGGTAAAGAGTCTTCCCATCTGACTTAATGTGGAACGGTCCTATCTCTTCTGCTTCACCAAATCCAACAGATGAACATCCTGGCCCTGTAAGTAGAGAAAATTAAAATAAATAAAAATCTTAGACACAGACAAAAAAAAAAAGAAAAATCTCCCAATTTGATTACATTTTAAGGAATCAAAATCACTCATAACTACATGAAGACAAAAATGGAAATCACGTGTAACAAGCAAAAGTAATCGAATTCAAACCAAAGTAGCTACAAGACAATCTCCAAAAGTACAAATCAAGATCCATATCATATAAATATAATAGTAGCGTGCATAGTGTGATTGAAACAGGTTCAATGAGTTCTAGAAAATCCATTGAGGCACTACTGAATGTGCTGAAAAGGAAAGGACTTTCTATAGGAATTACAAAAAAAGGAAGAAACTTTAGGGGTTTTTGGTTTGTGTCAGCAAACCTCCGTTGAGCCAGAGAACAAGAGGCTTAGACGCAGAATCTTCAGCAGCTTCGAAGAACCAGTAGAAGAGTGCTCTTCCCAGCTTCTCATTAGTGGTAACGAACCCCGAGTAGTGAGCAAAGTCTACATCGAAATCCTGACCAGGCAATCTCGAGACCCTGTCCTGTTCTTTCTGAGACAAGACTGCTTCTTCGCAGTTACAGAAACGGGCAATCACTAAAAGAGCGATAGCGAAGCAAAACCATCTGGTTTTAGCCATTGTTGTTTTTGGTAATGTTGAACTAAACTTTCTCACAGTGAAATGATAGAACGATGATCTCCTTTGTGCAATTTAAATGACTCGCAAGCTTTAGAAAGCATGTGGATGATGACGTCAAAAGCTTACTGACTTCTCCAAAAGTATCGGACTTTAACTTCACTCATCGTGCGTGTGTCACTCACTCATCTTGCGTGTGTGTGGTTTGGTCCTAACGAATTTGGCGTTTAAAGCGGTTGGTCGAACCGCAAATGACAATACTTCGTTTGCGTATGTATAGATGGGCTTTTAAGCCTGTACCCAATCCTTGTTTGGGCCTAAATGAGGACTTCAAATATATGTACTGGAATTTATGTATAGATTTGTAAATTAATTGAACAAAAAAAAGTAAATTAATTTAATTTTGTTTAACTGGAAATTAATTTAATTTGGTATGATAACTCTCAGTCATAGATAACTCTCAATCATAGAACCATAAAGGGACTGAAGCAAAAAAGAAGTTTTAAGGGAATCAAACCCTGAAGGGACTGAGATGAAGCACAAAGTGCTTGATGGAGCGCCTTTGGAGTTGGAGGTAGACAAAGTCATGGTTGTTGTAAATCGGAGTGTCCTGCAGCTGTATGAAAGCTGTGCCATCCTCCAACAGTGAAGACCGTGAAACAAACAAGAAGTTGTAAAACTGGAAAAGAAAATCCAAACATGAAGAAGAAGAAGAAGAAAAATGACTAACATTGGGTAGAGAGGGAAGAGACAAAGACGGGTAGTCATAGAGACCAATGGCTACCGCCGAAAACTTCATTGTGTTGATAAGGGCAATCTCAAACTTGGTATGAGTTCGATACTGAGCAATTTTGTAAACATGCATGTTTCTGACAGCAAATTTAGGTTGAGGAGGAACAGTTGGACCAAGATTCGGATATGGGATGAGCCCGCTGAGAGGAAGACCGTATTGCAAAGCTGGTTTAGCCATAAGGAGGAGACTGGAGAGGGAGAGAATTATCAGCCGATAGATTAAACATTCTAGACACTATCATGAAGAAGCATACTCCATGCTGGTGGATCAATCCTCGGACCCTCAAAAGATAATTGAAATGCTTTACTAGCCCATGGATCCAACACGAGTTTCCCTCTTGAATAACCATAGCTTCGTCTACGACAAATGCATATCCTTCAAAGGGTCTGTGAGGTGGAATTCTGACTCCCACCCAGGTTAACAGAGAGGCCATATCAAAGAAACCTGGAACGAGAGAGAAAAGAAGACTGACTGCTAATTTGGTTTTTTTCGGTTTAGAATTTTATCTCAAATATTGGTTTAGGAAAGAGGAAAAAAATATCATGACAGCAATGTTAAAACTTAAAACTCTAACGGATGACCATTAAAAGAACAATATGAATTAAAAATTTATAAAGAATAAAAGATAATAGAAATGAAAGGTAATATTTGTTAGTTATTGTTTCTTTCAGATTTGATAAGAAACAAATTTGATCTAAAATTATATAAATTAAGAGAATAACAATGGCCATATGTACTTTGTAAATGGTGTAAATGTTAATAGAAAAAATGAATTGATTATTCTTCATTCATTTGGATACCATTTAGATTCTTAGTTTGATTTTTTAAAAAAATCAAATTATGCAATCCCTATCAGATTCATTTGGCTTTTAGTTTCTTTATCAAGGCCCTAAATTTTTTTGGTTAGAACATTAAAATAAGTCGTTAACACCGACAGTCATATTCATCTGAAGTTAGTCGGTAATGGATAGTTTTGACAACTTTCAGAGGATCAAACTTTAGTCGGAGTTTGGGTCTCGGAAACTCCATTTGTCGGGAATTAATCGGTAAATTCCGACACAATGGCGTGGGAAGTATTTGTCGGAAACTGGTCGGAACGTTCCAATAAAATTCCGTAATTTATACTCTGATAAACTTCCGACAACTTAATATTTTTAATTTAAAAAAAACAAAAAAAAAAGGCAAACTCGAATAATATTAAAATTACAGAATATTCATTACATATAAAGAAATTAAAATAAAACTTCTATAAACCATAAAACAAAAATAAAAATAAAAATAAAACTATATTATTAGTTATTACGGATAGTGCCCGTTCAGGATGCGAGTGCGACGGTGCCAGCGTAGAATGTGACAGTGACGGCGTAGAGTGCGACGGTGCTGGCGTAGAGTGCGACGGTGCCGGTGTAGGGTACACGGTTCCCGATGTAGTGGGCGATGGTACCTATGTAGGATATGAAGCTGGCCGTGACGGTGGCGGTGGAGTGAGAGGTGACGGCGGTGGAAGGAGTTGCATAGTGGCGGTGCAAGGAGATCAAGCGCGGTGGTTTAAGGAACTTTGGTTTGAAAAGCAATACAAGATCTGAAAGAAACAAAAAAGAAAGGGACGGGTTTTTTTTTTTGTCGAAGAAAGGGACGGTTTAAGCAGGAAAGAAGAGAAAATAGTAAGAGAACGAAAAGAATGGTGAAAATCGAAGCAATGAAGAGAATAAAATGAAAGAGAAATATGATACTGGACGTGGACGTGTAGATCTGGAGAAGAAGGGACCAGAAGAAGTAAAATATAGATAAACCCCTTAACAAAAAAAAATGAAAGTGAAATATAGGAATATTAAATCTCTTAAAATAAACACACTTAGTGGATATGGAAATTGTGGACCACAAAAATTAAGTTTAGTTATTATTAGTATTATTTTCTTTCGGTATTTCTTTATGCAAGTACCAGTAGTATTATTTTTTACCAGACAACGCCGACAAACATTTATCTGGAAATTAAACTGAACAAGATCTTACGGTGACAAAAATAATTCACTTTAATACTGTCAACTTTTGCGATGCTACTCCAACCAGATACCGAGAATGCTCATATGTCGGTACAATCCGAGAGTCTTCCGATAAAATTACCCAGAAATTACCGAGAATGCGTATTTGTTGGAACTTATTATTGTTTCCGAAAATATTCCGACAACCTTACCGAGAAATTACCGAGAAAACTTATTTGTCGGAACTTGTTTTTGTTTCTGAGAAAAGTCCGACAACCTTACCGAGAATTTGTCGATCGTCTATTTTCGTCCGAAAGTTTCTACAAATTTCCGATGAATTTGAAAATTCCTCAACATTTTCTCGGTTAGTCGTTGGAGATTTTCCGAGAACTTGGGTTATCGGGACTTTTCGTCGGAGTCGGTTACGTTTTCTTGTAGTGAATGCACTAAACTTGATTGTGCATAATTTTATAGTACTATTAAATCAAATCATTGACGGAGGCACATAAAAAAAATTCATCAATGGTACCTTATGTCATCACATGACATATTATAGCTGCTAGTAAGGTCCAACATCTACTCTATTAAATCCAATTACTTGATTGACATGCATACCAAGTCAAGATAAAATCTCTGAGTTAGATAAGTGTGTGAAGAATTTGTGGAAGTGATGGGTTACGATGGCTCTGCTTGATTCTGAATCAAAATCTAAGCGGTCAAATATACTAATCTCACAAGATTCTCTTTAGCTCATGCCAACTTAAATCATATATTATGTTTGTTTCAGGTGGCATCACATATTGTGTTACATTTGTTTGTACATGATTACTATACACTAACGATCCTGGATTTTTATGTGTGTTTTACGTTGTATTTTCGATATATAAAACTTCAAAACATTTGTTTTTAAAATAACATGAATATTAATAAATAGCTCTTAGGATATATTGATTGTGGGTTTCGGGTGAGGACCGTTTACAACTACTATTACCCGGATAGATGAATAATTAAACTATGTGTATGCTTGAGTCTTGGAAATGTCTTGAAGCATACTATAAATGCATAGTATAAATGTTGAATTGATTACTTAATAATTTAGATTTTGCTCTAAGTAAGTTCATTATCTTTTAAAAAGCCATACCTTTTGTTTACTAATACGATTACAATTTAACTAATAAATATTATTTCATGAAAATATTTACTAGTCTTATAGAGTATTATAGTGAACTTTCTTATAATTTCAAATTTTCATTTCAAGTCATTATTTTAATATGTCTATAACTAGGTAAAAAGCCAAACTAAAGGTGATATAATATAATAGCATTGTATGTTGTAACATTTTCTCGTAAATTTATTTTAGTGGGGATACAAATGATATAAAAGGGCACTAGGAACTATGGAGATATTACATCCATTCTCAATCATACTTTTAAAATTAATCATTGTTCCTCAATGAATAATTCCTTGATATTTTACCTTATCAACTTCCAGAAGCTTAGACATGCGGTATTAAAACACCTTCACGTCTTTTCACTTGAAAAATATAAGTAAACAATACTTGCCTTATTACCAAATGTATTATGAAAAATAAAACAGTAATAGTATCTATGATTTTAAGACTGGTAATTGAGTTATACAAAGAATGTTTTGGACCTTTTGATGAGAGCGTTGAGTCGATGAATATGTTTTGATATTTTTACAGAAAAAAAAAACAGAAACAAGAGCTTTCATGCTCTTGCGTATATTAAGCTATTTAATAGTGGGTAAGTGTGTGCTGTTTTACGTGTTTTATATTCTTACAGACGTAAGGAAAAATGATATTTATAGATCAAGTTAACAAACACAGCAAAGGCAATCACCAAAAAGAAAAAACACAGCAGAGGCAATTAGCTAGTAAATCATATTCATTCCATATATTATATATGTATTTAGAAATTCGATACACCATATGCATATCACTCTTTTTGTTTATAACTATATCTAAGAATTATATATTTGGTAAATGCATAGAAGAATACAAAATTTTCAAAGATTCCCATGTGGAAGCTCAACCAATCTGATGCTAAGTACTAGCCTTTGGAATTATGTGAGGTGTTATCTTTTTGTCCATAGCTATTCATAAATATCATTAAACAATCAAGAGGTGGTCCATATACACCTTATTCTCGTGGGAAACTGATACATCTATAGAGTGCAACATATGACTGTGATATCTAGAAAAATGCAGTTATTTGCATAAACTAAAGCGAAGGGTCTCCAAAACGAGAAAAGATTTAGAAATTAATTTATTATTTACTCCTACTCAAAGCCGTGCCTCCTTTCACCAAAAAGAAACATTGGCTTAGGGCATCATTTTTTTCAGAACAACACTTAATACCATATACCATATACCATATATGTAACTAGTACTTACTAATCTCAACTAATAATATATACTTTCTTGCTCTATTTTCTTTTTTCTTTTTTTGTTTTGTTTCTTATTAACTGTAAATTGGGATACTTTGGAGATTTTTTTAGTCGAAACTCTGAAGATCTTTTGAAATCTCTTTTCTCAATGCACTACAAGAAAACAACGGCATACTGAGGGAAAAAATCGTCGATATGTCGTCGGAATAACGCTATTCCGACGACATACCGACGAAAAAAGTCCTCGGAAATAACTCCTCGAAAATTCATCTTTCCTCGGAAATCCCTCGGAAATTTCCGACGGAATTCCGAGGAAACCCTATTTCCTCAGAATTTCCGAGGACCACAAGTTCGTCGGAAATTCCTCGGAATATTCCTAGGAAGATGTCGTCGGAATATTCCGAGGGATAAACTTCCTCGGAATATTTCCAAAATTAAAAAAAAAAAATATAAATTTATTTTTTTTAAATTGAAATTCGAAAATATAAAATTAAAATTGAAATAGAAAACATATTTAAAATACAAAAAATAATAAAATAGTTTTTATAAATAAAAAAATGTTTTATAAATACAAAATTAGTTTTAATAAATATGAAATCATCTTTTTATAAATACAAATAGTTTTTATAAATACAAAAAATAATAAAATAGTGTTTATAAATAAAAAAATGTTTTTTAAATACAAAATTAGATTTATAAATATAAATATTTTTATAGATATGAAATCATCTTTTTATAAATACCAAATAGTTTTTATAAATACAAAAAATAATAAAATAGTGTTTATAAATAAAAAAAATATTTTATAAATACAAAATTAATTTTAAAATATGAAATCATCTTTTATAAATCCAAAAATCGAATTTATATACAAAGAACGGTTTGTATATTTAAAAATAGTTTTTATAAATACAAAAATAAAAAAATAGTGTTTATAAATCAAAAAAATGTTTTATAAATACAAAATTAATTTTAAAATATGAAATCATCTTTTATAAATCCAAAAATCGAATTTATATACAAAAAACGTTTTGTAAAATCGAATTTATATAGAAAAAACGTTTTGTAAATACAAAAATAATGAACAATTTATATAAAAAGTTCTAAATCAATTCAACACAACCAAATCACAATTCTAAACCTATTACACAACAAATCACAATCCTACCCAATCACCCTAACAAAAATCTATCAAAAACCTTCTAAAATCATCAAATCTACTTAAAAATCTAACAAATAGGACCTAAGAGAGTGGGATAGGGTCCTTACATGATTTGTAAGGGAATGGAAAGGATTCGCCGGAGAGTTCGTCGCGAGAGAAGGTGGAGAACGCCAGAAGGAGAGAGAGATTGCCGGAGAGGAAGAAGAGAGAAATGGGGAAGACGATGCGTTTGGAGTTTATAAAACCTTGGGTCCGACGGATATTTTCCGTCGGAATTCCCTCAGTATTATCAATTTCAATTTTTCCGAAATATTTGGCGGCTTGTTTGCCCGGTTAAATGAAAATATTCCGAGGAAATTCCGACGGCCACTTAAATATCCGTCGGAATTTCCTCGGAATATTTTCATTAATTCGAGGAAAAAGAATATCATGTGCATGTATTTCTTTTAAAAATTAATTCGAGGAAAAAGAATAAACGAATTTAAAAATTAATAGAAATACATGCACAAGATATTCTTTTTCCTCGAATTAATGAAAATATTCTGAGGAAATTCCGACGGATATTTAAGTGGCCGTCGGAATTTCCTCGGAATATTTTCATTTAACCGGGCAAACAAGCCGCCAAATATTTCGGAAAAATTGAAATTGAAAATACTGAGGGAATTCCGACGGAAAATATCCGTCGGACCCAAGGTTTTATAAACTCCAAACGCATCTTCTTCCCCATTTCTCTCTTCTTCCTCTCCGGCAATCTCTCTCTCCTTCTGGCGTTCTCCACCTTCTCTCGCGACGAACTCTCCGGCGAATCCTTTCCATTCCCTTACAAATCATGTAAGGACCCTATCCCACTCTCTTAGGTCTTATTTGTTAGATTTTTAAGTAGATTTGATGATTTTAGAAGGTTTTTGATAGATTTTTGTTAGGGTGATTGGGTAGGATTGTGATTTGTTGTGTAATAGGTTTAGAATTGTGATTTGGTTGTGTTGAATTGATTTAGAACTTTTTATATAAATTGTTCATTATTTTTGTATTTACAAAACGTTTTTTCTATATAAATTCGATTTTACAAAACGTTTTTTGTATATAAATTCGATTTTTGGATTTATAAAAGATGATTTCATATTTTAAAATTAATTTTGTATTTATAAAACATTTTTTTGATTTATAAACACTATTTTTTTATTTTTTTATTTATAAAAACTATTTTTAAATATACAAACCGTTCTTTGTATATAAATTCGATTTTTGGATTTATAAAAGATGATTTCATATTTTAAAATTAATTTTGTATTTATAAAATATTTTTTTTATTTATAAACACTATTTTATTATTTTTTGTATTTATAAAAACTATTTGGTATTTATAAAAAGATGATTTCATATCTATAAAAATATTTATATTTATAAATCTAATTTTGTATTTATAAAACATTTTTTTATTTATAAACACTATTTTATTATTTTTTGTATTTATAAAAACTATTTGTATTTATAAAAAGATGATTTCATATTTATTAAAACTAATTTTGTATTTATAAAACATTTTTTTATTTATAAAAACTATTTTATTATTTTTTGTATTTTAAATATGTTTTCTATTTCAATTTTAATTTTATATTTTCGAATTTCAATTTAAAAAAAATAAATTTATAATTTTTTTTTTTTAATTTTGGAAATATTCCGAGGAAGTTTATCCCTCGGAATATTCCGACGACATCTTCCTCGGAATATTCCGAGGAATTTCCGACGAACTTGTGGTCCTCGGAAATTCCGAGGAAATAGGGTTTCCTCGGAATTCCGTCGGAAATTTCCGAGGGATTTCCGAGGAAAAATGAATTTCCGAGGAGTTATTTCCGAGGATTTTTTTCGTCGGTATATCGTCGGAATAGCGTTATTCCGACGACTTACCGACGATTTTTTTCCTCAGTATGCCGTTGTTTTCTTGTAGTGGAAGAGTAATAATATATATTGATCTGGGTTTAATCGTAAGACTTTATAAATCATATTAGTAAGCAAGATATTAGCCACATGCCCACAACAAAGAAATACATTTATTAATCTATTATTAGTTCATTATTAAAATTTACTTTAAACATTTTTTAAAAACTTCGTCGATCGGCTTCTTCTTGCGTGAACACGCTCTCAAATTCAAGGTTTTTTTTATTTAAATTCAAAGTTTCATATTAACAAAGGAGATTCATCTTATTTTTTATTTCTTATATCTCATGTTAAGGATTTTAAGGTGACTGATTTGTTAAGACATCATTTTATAAGTGAGGGAAAATTTCTTTTAATCGCTTATGTACGCTGTTATTGCTCGCACGGCTCTGCTCCTACTTAGTAAAGTTTAATGCAACTAATTTTTCTACAAGTTTTCCTTACAAAAAATAAACCAGTAGCAGCCAAAAAAAACGTGTAGAAACATTATAACATTCAAGATCAATTTCAATGCCAAGCTGTTTGCATGCTTAATTTAATCATCTTTCTCTCCAGTAATAATGGACCGCCTATGGACATTTTTGTGTGTATGTGGACCAATTCACATCACATGCAAATCAAGATGATCATATGATATAAAATGCTAAATCTACTTTTATGCATAGATGTGTGTTTTCACCATTTTTTATTAATACAAACACAAGCTTATCAGATCACACCTAAACAATGAACTCGGATAAGGTTATGGCCACAATGGTTGTTCTTATCCAAAACAAGTGTTGGATTGGATTGGATTGGATTGATTAGGTCGAGGTTGAGATTTTTAATGAACCAAAAAAATATAATTTTAGTTTCTCTTAAACCAAATCGAAGTCAACAAAGTCAAAATAACTTAATCAAACCCAATGTAACACGTTTATTATATTCAAAATCCGGTAGGGCTAAGTCATAAAGATTGATACGACTTTGATGATGTAGAAGGTTTTATATTTTAATATACGTAACTATTGGGGTGAATGAAACCAAACTAGTTAAAGAGTTACAGCGCTAAAGTGAAAATAATAAAAAAGTTAAAACAATTACATTTTTATAAAATAAAACAAAATAAGACAAGGCCTCTCTATCTGTTCTGTTCTTCTCTCTCGTACAGAGGGAGAAAGGCGACTCTGTGTTGTGTTGTGTTGTGTTGCGTGAGAGAGGAAGAACCTTCTGCGTAACTTTCCATTAATAACATATTGAAAACAAACAAAAGAGAAGAAGAAGATGAAGCCTTCGGAGGTTTCTTGAGGATATTAAAATTGTTTAATTTTTTGATCCTTTTGATCTCTATCGAGTTTGACACTCGTCTCTTCACGCAATCGCGTTCGTTTCTTCGCATCGCGTCTGCTTTTTGCGTCTAGGGTTTGCTTAAAGTTCGTTCCTTTTGATAAAAAAATGTTCGTTCTGGGTACTTTGGAAAGTATATATTAGTACTAGATTTGGCTTAAAGTTGGAGACTTTGAGGATATTTCGTGGTGGGTTTCTTGGAAAGTACAGTCGTTTGTGTTCTTTGATGAATCTGTGTTTTGGTCAAGGGTCGAAGATATAGAAAGCCTTAGTCTTTAATTTGAATTGGTTTGGCTCCCATCTTCTGTTCTTCCTTAATTTGGTGGCTACGATGAGCGGAAGCTTCACTGATGAAGGCAGGCTTATCCTCTGCGTGGCTGAGAACGGCCACTCATTTGCATTTGAATGCAACGAGACAACTTCAGTTGAATCCGTGATGCGTTTCGTTGAGTCTGTCTCCTGTATTAGCCTCTCCGACCAGCTTCTCCTCTCGCTGGACATGAAGCTTGAGCCACAGAAGCTGCTTTCATCCTTCGGGCTTCCGGCAAGTGATAGAGAAGTCTTTGTTTTCAACAAAGCTATGCTGCAAAGCAACTCTCATCCGCCATCACCGGAAGATGTGGATTTACAGGAGATAGTTGATGATGCTTTACCACCTGCGGCTTCATTGCACGAGCATCACCCCTTGGATGATGCGTCAGATCCAGCTTTAAAGGCCTTACCTTCGTACGAGAGGCAGTTCAGATACCATTTCCTTAGAGGCCGCGCCATCTACGATTGCACGGTCCTGAAGCATGAGAACTGCGAGAGGTTTGCTAGAGAGCAGAAGGTGCAGCAGCGCGCGGTTGAAGTTGCTACGAGGAACTTGGAGCAGTACTACAGGGTGATATACCAGAACTTTCTCGAGTTCATGAAGCTTTACAAGCATCAGCACCGTCTCCATTCCGATCTGCTGATGAATTTCGGAAGGGATGTTGAGAAGCTGAGGTCGGTTAAGGTTCACCCTTACCTTCAAACTGATTCGAGGAAATGCTTGCTGGACTTTGTCAAGGAAAATAAGTTATCACTGGCTGCGGAGAGTTGTGGGAGCTCTCACAGGCAGTTTGAGAATAAGATTGCGCAGTTCCAGCAGATGTTTGTGGAGGTCAAGCGCAAGGTGGAGGAGTTGTTTGCTTGCAGGGCTTCCTTGTCGATGGAGGAGAACTTGGAAGTGATTGTTAAGGAGCATGAACACTTCATTAATGAGCAAAATAGCATAATGCAATCTCTCAGGTTTGTTCATCATAAAATTATTTGTCTCAGTTGGGAAATTTTATGTTGTTTAGTAGTCATTTCCAATGTTGAAGAAAGATAGGCTGTAACTAGATTTTTTATAGAAGACCAGCGAATAGGTGGATTATTTAGAGCCTAGAATGGTCTAGGTATTAACGAATTTATTGATTAATTTTATTTATATTTTATATTTATATAAAATATTCTAGTTTTTGAGTTTAGTTTACAAAATTATTTGGATGAATTATCAAAATTAAATATACAAAACAAAAGTAATTAAACAAATTTGTGGATTTGTATTAACATTATTGCTTAATTTAACAGATTTAGACTAATTTCGATTTAAACTGATTGTAACCGATTTAGAACAATTTAAACTGATTTTAAAAAAAAAAAAAAATTCGGCTAGGACCGAGTTACTGCCTAGCATTTAAACCGATTTTTAGAACCATGGTCAATTCAATGATGACTTTCCCCTTTTTATACATGAAAATTTCTGCTATCTGACAGTGTTTTATGAATCCTGAAACAGCAAAGATGTCAATACGGTTAAGAAGCTTGTGGATGATTGCATGTCAAGCCAATTTTCCTCATCTCTCCGACCTCATGATGCCGTTTCAGCCCTGGGACCTATGTACGAAGTGCACGACAGGAATCACCTTCCCCAGATGCAGGCTTGCTATGACTCCATCTCAGAACTCCTAGAATTTTGCAAAAACAAGAAGAATGAGATGAACAGCTTCGTACACAGTTACATGCAAAAGATAACATTCGTCACATACATCATCAAAGACGCTAAGTTACAGTTTCCCGTTTTTAGAGAGGCGATGGTGCGTCAAGACGACTTATTCGCAGACCTGAAGTTAGTCCGCGGTGTTGGCCCCGCTTACAGGGCCTGCCTCGCGGAGGCTGTGAGGAGAAAAGCCTCTATGAAGCTTTACATGGGCATGGCTGGGCAGTTGGCGGAGAAGCTTGCTATGAAGAGGGAGGCAGAGGTCAGGAGACGTGAGGAGTTTCTTAAGACGCATGGTCACTTTGTACCTCGTGATGTGTTGGCTTCTATGGGTTTATATGATACTCCCACTCAGTGTGATGTCAATGTCTCTCCTTATGATACTAGTTTGATCAATATTGAAATGGCAGATGTTGATAGATATGCTCCTGCGTATCTAGTTGGGTTACAGCCAAAGATTGCATCCTCAAGTAGTTCTGCTGAGGCTGAGGAGATAGGTGTAGACACTAACAAAGATAGTTTTGATGATATCCTAGAGGTCTCAGAGTTAGTGGAGATAGCTGGAACAAGCAAGATGGAAGTTGAGAACGCGAAACTAAAAGCTGAGCTTGCTTCTGCCATCTCTCGGATTTGTTCATTAGGTCCCCAAGTTGAATACGAGGAGATAGATGAAAGTAACGTTGAAACTTTGTTGAAAAACGCAGCACAGAAAACAGAAGAGGCGCTGCAGGCCAAAGATGAGTATGTGAAACATCTCCTATCTATGCTGAAGGAGAAACAAAGGCATTATGATTCATATGAGAAGCGCATACGTGAACTGGAACAACGTCTCAACGATGAGTATTCACAGGGACAGAGAGGTGTTAATAAGAAGGATGTCTCTGGTGGCTTAAACCCTATGGATGAGGTCTCATGTGTTTCAAACCATTCTAGCAAGCAGCCATGTAAAGGCCGGGAAGGTATGGATGAGGATATGGTGGATTCCTCCTCTCTGGTGCTAAGCCATCCTCTTGATTCATCGATGCTGGAAAGCCAGCAAAACAATGAGCAAGGTGGGAAGGATAATGTGGTGGGAGGGATGGGTGTGTTTCTAAGTAACAGTTCAACAGCCGAGAGCCCAACTAAATCTTTAGATACCAAACACAGTGATGATATTATTTTGGAGCTTAGAAATGAGCTGATGGAGAAGTCCAGTAAACTGAATGAGACTGAGTCCAAGCTAAATGGTGCTATGGAAGAGGTAGCGAGTCTGAGCAGAGAGTTGGAAATGAATCAGAAGCTTCTCGAAGAATCCCAGGTTTTGCAGCTATTTCATCTCTTTTTTTCTCTGGAATCTTTAAAAGTTTTCTTTCTGATGTGGTAAGTAATGCTTTCTTGGTTGTAGATGAACTGTGCGCATTTGGAGAACTGCTTGCATGAAGCAAGAGAAGAGGCTCAGACACATCTTTGTGCTGCTGATCGTAGAGCGTCTGAGTATAATGCACTCCGTGTCTCATCTGTGAAGATACGAGGTCTCTTTGAAAGATTCCGGAGCTCTGTCTGTACTGGGGGTGGGGTTGCTGGTTTTGCCGAGTCTTTGCGTAATTTGGCTCAAGCTTTAGACAAGTAAGTTTCCTGTCTGTATCATTGCTTCCAAAACTATAGTCCATTGTTTCTAGTTTATATGGCACTTTTCAAGCTCTTGTCCTACTTGGGAATTTCACAGCTCCATTAATGACGGTGAAGATGATGGTACTGTTGAGTTCCGGAAATGCATCCGAGTCCTCGCAGACAAAGTTAGCTTCATCTCTAAACACCGGGAGGAGTTACTTGAAAAGTGCCGGAATCTTGATGCTACAATTGAACAGACAAGAAAGGAGTTGGTGGAGAAGAAAGAGCTGGTGAAGACATTGTACACTAAGCACCAACTTGGCAAGCAGGTAGGCTCACTGTTATCTCTAATAGCAGTCATTGTTTCATTGTTTGGTGTGTCCTCGGTTTTGATTGAGAAAATTGGTGGACAGGCAAATAAAGAAAAGATATCATTCGGTCGTCTTGAAGTCCACGAGATAGCAGCATTTGTGCTAAATCAAGCAGGACATTACGAGGCGATCAACAGGAACTGCCCAAACTACTACTTATCCAGTGAATCCGAGGCATTGTTCACAGATCACCTCCCAAACCGGCCTACATACATTGTTGGACAGATTGTCCACATCGAGCGTCAAGCAGTGAAGCAGCCAAATTTGGCATCAAGTTCAATGTCAACATCATCTTCAGGAACAACAACAAACCCTTATGGTCTTTCTTCAGGATGTGAATACTTCATAGTGACAATAGCAATGCTGCCTGACACCTCTATTCATCAACAAGCTTCCTGATCCTTTTGCTTGTTCGAAAGGCAGATAGATGTGATGGAAGAAACCCCCTCTCCCTCCCATAAAAGATAGAAAGAAATGTAAATAGTTCTTATTCAAATGACAATCAATAACCGGACAGCCCTTGTTTGATTTGTGGGTGTTGGGTTTCATTTCTCCCTTTTTAACTATTTTATTTCATCTCTCTCTTCTTCCTGTAAACCTGATGATCACTGATCGTAGATTCTTAGTTTAATTAATCTCTTATCCTTGTACATACTCTGCTTTGCATTTAATGCTGTAATAAAATAAAAGTTTACGATTAATAATGGAATGCCTACCACTCTTGAGACATTGTTTTATCTACACAAATTCATTATGAAAACATGTTTCTTCAAATCCTTGTGGGGTTTCAGTAACCAAAAGAGAATTTTGATTCACATGATAAAATAGAAAAAGCTAATAGTTCAGGCTTCTATACTTGCCAAATCATGAAAACAAAAGCAGAATCTATAGAATTATCTATTTATATGCATCACCATCTTCTTCTGAAATGTTGGACAAGAACTTTGGCAAGGATGTGATTCGGGGGAGGTGTAAGAGCAAATCGCTGAACGAGTCTTTTCTTAACATACCCTGTGGCTTGCTGCTGGAAGCAGGATCAACAACTCTGTTGCTGTTGCTGTTGGCAGACACTGTCCCATTCAGATCATGGAGTTCAGACTTAAATCCTACCGAGACTTCAGTATTGACCTGTGAGTTTGCAGCAACGTTGGGTTCCTTGTACAAGAGGTTGAATAAAGAATTAACCCTTGGCATGAGAGACTTCTCATCTGGTGTATCGAACTGGATATTATCACTTAGCAATTGCTGTTTCAAGATCTCGAATTTCTCCATATCTTCCGGATGGTTTCCACCAGCAGAATCAGAGAGAAGTCCAACAAAATCGCTCACTGATATGGATTGTTGTAGTCCAGGTACTTTTATCTGACTTGAATCGGTTATGTTTCTTGAATCAGATAAGAATGCAACCAAATCACTCACTGACATAGATTGATTCACCCCAGCTTCTTCTTCAACCTGATACGAATCCGTAGTGTTCTTCTTTGAATCACCGAGAACTGCAAGGAAATCACTCAGTGATATAGCTTTGTGTAGTCCGATCTGACCACAATCCGTTGTGTTTCTTGAATTGACTGCTTCAGCACCCCCAGTTCCTTCATTTGCTCGAGCATCTATCAATAGAGATGAATGAAACAAACACGCAGAAAGAGAAAACACAAAATTTTAATTTAGCAAAAAGTGAAAAGGAAAAAAAACTCCAAATAAGGAGGTATGAAAGCAACTAGAAGGTGCAGTTATCACAGTACCTGAGCTGGGAGATGGTGCTTCATGAGACAGATACATATGTTCAGATGATGACTGAGCCCCAACGGGAGATGCTATTGAAGGACCTATGCCAAGATTCAAATTCCCATAAGGATAGCCCTTTCGTTCACTTGGATCCTCAAAGATAGATTGCCGAGCATCAAAGTAGGGAAAGTCCATGATTATCTCTGGCACACGGCTTAGATGGAACAGGCGATGATCACACTGCACAAGCTTCTCGAAATGTTTGTTCATTATCCCTTGAGCACATTGCAGAAAATGCTTCCTAAAAGATCACATAGAGACTATCGTTATCTGAAGCTAGGACCAGTCACAAAATGCTATTTTTTTTTTCAATTACCTGTACAAGCTAGCTTGGCCATCGGTAAAGTCTGACGTTGCCTGCCACAAAGTATGTTTTCTAGGCTGTGGGTTTGTTTCCCGGAAAAATAAGGGCTGCCTAGAAAGCTGAAACAAAAAAAAAAAGAGATCAGAGATTAGAGTCAGAACACAAGCCTAGGATGTGTGAATGAATAAGAGCATGAGTGAATATTATACCACGAGAGTCAACGTTCCAGGTCCATCTTCAGGACAGTTTGCCTTTAACCCCACAATATCCGACCATTGGATCTCGATTTTACTCTTGAGACCTTGTTCCAGCACTTCCCAAACAAGTTTATGTTTTGCAAAGTAACACTTCGCCACCAAATCACCTTCATACCTTGATTTGTACTATCAAAAATAGAACCCTGTCAAGTCAGAACCATAAAACATACATCAAAACGCAAAATCTCCCACGGCTCACCTCCCACTTGCCAATCTTTAGAACTGAAGCAGGAAAGTTGGAAGCTTTCAGCTTCTCAATACTCCCTGGAGCTAACGTCGCTCCAGCTGATGCAGCAGTGATACATTTACTCTCTTTCTTAACACCCGTCGTTTGCATCGTCTCAGCTTTTGAGTCACCACTCTGCGTTAGCCTCATCTGAATCAAATCCAACAAAGACGGACTCTTCCTAAGGCTTAGTCCAAGAGGACTCGGCTCATCAAGCGGGTTATACATGGCCGGTGCCATTGGCGACGAGCTAGTCCCACAGCTCCATAACTAAATCGTTCCATTCAGCAAATAAATTTCATTAAAAAAGTAAACTTTACAATCAAATTCGCAGAGAAAGAACAAACCCTAGATCGCTTGTTGAGAGGACCGTGCTCTTCCTCCAAATCATCCTCCACGATCTCCAGCTTCACCGGAAACTCGGCTCGGCACTTCGCCGACAATTCAGACTCCGATCTCCTCATTTCCACCATCCAAACACGAATCACTTTCTCTCAGGTTAAAACCCAAGATGGGATTAGTCAATCAGCTAACGAGATCACGAAGAAGGAAACAAAAGTCAGAATCTTTCACAGAGGATTTGATTATCAATCAGCAAACCCTAGGATTGATTGATTGAGAAAAAGAGGATTCTCCTGGCGGCTTTCGACGCGTGTTTACCGCGACTGTAATGCCACGCGCTATTGTTATTTGAAGTGGAAATTGCCACGTGTTTGCTTATTCTTACAGTTATCGCTGGCGAACAGCCAGTATATATTGGGTGGGTCCCCGTATTTGCTTATTCTTATGACGGCTATAGGTAGAGAAATTGCCACGTGTTTCTCTCTTCACTGCCTAAATTAACTTGCCATTTTTGTGGTCTCTAAGTCAACAATGTTTCTTTAAGCCACTTATGGTAATCTAACTTAAGTTAAATACAATCTTATCTTAATCCTACACAAATGAAATCAACTTTCCAGTATTTGTCAAAATTTGAACAAGATAAAAAGTGCAACCATACAAGCTTTAAAATCTTTTTGAATGAATAAAAGTCTTCGTTCCAACCTTAAACTTTCATTCTATAATTGTAGTTGAAGCTTTGAGAATGAAACAATGCTTCAAAAAATCGGTTTAAGTATACATTTCTTGAGTTTATGCTTTGAATGTGTTAACAAACACATATTATCAAATAACTAGGGATCAACTTATAAAAATACAAAACTGAACATACACATTTTAATTCTTGATTATTTTAGTAAACATATATTTTGAATGTGTATAATTACAAGAACTATCATCTTTGTCACGTCCAATATTGAATATAGAAAGCAAATCTCCAGAACTAGAATACTTTTTTTTTTGTATTTTGATGATAAATATAGTAAACTAAATTTCGTCACATTTCTTCTTAATTGGTATTTATATATAAGTTTACTCTTACACATAAGAACATATCATCTTTCTGATTGATTGAGATTGAAAAAATGTTTAAAAATGATTTTGATCCAACAATAATTCAATGTTATAGGACCTTCATCTACGGACGTCCCTTTCTTATGGATTGGCCAATGACTAATGGCTATTCTTGTCAAATTATAAGTCGCACACAAACAAAAGATATCCTCTTGTGGTTTCCTTCTCCTCAACACTATTTTTTTGTTTGTGTGTGATTTATTCGGTTTATCCTTGGTTCAAGCTGATCATCCTCAACATATCAACCTTGTAATTAAATGGAGGATGATATAGTAGTACCCTTAAACGTTCATTGATCCTTCAATTCATCTTTGAGATCAATAATGCCTGTGCCAGATCCACAGGCGGGGAGGGCATTCATCTGTCTCATTACCTTGTTTCTTTTCTTGTCCATTGCTGTCGGAGGCGGTTGTCTAATTGCATACACAATCCTCCCATACCCACCAATATGGCTCTCTTACCTTGGCATTTTCTTTGTTTGTCTCCCTTGGTTCTTTTGGATTCTAACCTTTGTATACCGCATCATTTCACGCACTTTTGGATTTAGGATGGTCATTGGATCCGGTGGTAATGATAACACCGCGAGCAGAGAGACCATGCCATCAGATCTTGACCCTCCCGAAAAATCGTTAGAGCCTCTTGATAATGATGATCCAGAGGATATAGCTCATCCACAAGGACAAGTTCTAGTGTCTATGGAAGGGAACCAGTCCAAGAAACGAATGTCAACCTCAAGTGTTGGTTCACATGAAAGCGAGATGCCATTAGCCATTTCTATGGCCTCGTGATCATAAATGTTTTGATACAAAATGTGATATTGCCATAGACAATATGAAGGAGATACTAACCAGATTCGTAGCCTCTTGAAGATATGGGAATTTTTGCTGTTTTTAGATTTATAGGGTAGATAAACAATTGGTATTTATGAATTTATGTAATTATTGTATATATCTGTAACTAGTTTGGTAATGTAATTATGTTGCGAAGCCTTCGATTTAAGGGCTGACAGTTGGAGTTTCTTTAACTTGACAAACAAGCCAATATATTTGAATGTTGAGTACTAAATGCTGGCATCTGCAAATCGGTTAGTTAATGATCGCATGATGATAACAGGAAAAAAAAACAAGTCTCTTCCGGTACATCCGATGAAATTGGAACAATACAAATAAGATTAGCATAGCCTCTCTGCAAAGATGACATTTACAAAAATCGAAAATGGTCAACAAAGATTCAAAAGACACATGGAAGTTAAATTCAGATAAAGTGTACAGGTCATGGGAGAATGTTTGGTCTGTTACATGTTATTTATGTCACACAGTTCTACAAAAATATTATGTTACATGGTCTGTATTTCACTAAGCAAATACAAAATAGTATTCATACCTGCAAATAATAAAAATGTAATAGATTTTTTTTTTATAATACGAAAAATGAAATGAAATTGTAGTAATTTTTTTTTTTCAAATTATCTATTAATGGAATAATAGAATGATCATTTTATTTCATATAGAAAAAGATTCGTGTCATAGACAAAAAAAAAAAACTTAATTTTAGAACCTTAAACCAGATCAAAATCGAACCAGACCAAACAAACCGGTTTGGACACCAATCATAGTAACCGGACTCAAGTGAATTCAATTTGAATACGATAGGATAACTCTTTGGAACAGAAACAGAGAGAGAGAGAGCTTGTGCGTTATGTCTCTCTCCCAAACTGTCTTCACTCCTTCATTCCTCTCATCTATCAGCAATGAGCTGCGAATTCCTCATCCAAGACCAGTACTCTCTTATCCACGTATCCAAACAAACCGTATCCTCTGCGCTGCTAAGCGAACCGGGAAGCGGAGATACCCTTCAGAGAGGAAGAAGCTGAGAACAGAGCAGAAGGAAGCTGCGGCAAAGGTTAAGAACAAGCTCGAAGGAGTATGGCGTCTCTCTAAGCTCGGAGTCCCCGTCGGAGACGACCCTGGTAAAGATTCTCTCGGAATCTCAGAAGGGCTGCTTCAAGCCATCGCTAAAGTTATCGAGTTTCCGGTGAGTTTCTCCGGTGGAAAAGTTCCAAACTTTATATGAAAAGTTCGAAACTTTATACTATTTTTGGATTCTTCAGGTTGCTTCTATGCTGCCAGAAGAAGCGTTTTCTGTTGTGAGGAAGTCTTTTGACGCTAGGAAGGTATGTGACGGTTTGATTCAGTGTTGTGATTATAGTTGAAGTGAGTGAAAGTTTTCATCTTTGTTGTTTAGATTCTGAAAGAAGCTAAGTTTGTGTATACTGTGGACTTGGATGTGAAGACGCTTCTTGAGTTGGAGCCTCGTGCTCATGATTTCATTTTCCGGTTAGAGCCCAAGCTTGGGCTTGTTGAGCATCTGTCTCCTGAGAAGACTGTTTCTGGTGACTTGATCAGTGTAGTCAACGAGTGTAGAAGAGTCAACGGTGATGCAGCAGCTGGAGAGCATGAGCCTGTGGTTATCAATGGCACTGGAGGAGGAAGAAGCAAACCGAGAGTCGCAGTTGTGGGTGGAGGTCCTTCTGGTCTGTTTGCAGCTCTTGTTCTTGCAGAGTTTGGTGCTGATGTGACATTGATTGAGAGAGGACAAGCAGTGGAAGAAAGGGGACGTGATATAGGCGCTTTGGTAGTTCGTAAGATCTTGGATATGGAGAGTAACTTCTGCTTTGGCGAGGTTTTAAAATAAAACTTCTTCTCTTTAGCCTGTTACTAGTTTGTTATTGTCAAAGTCATATAGTTTAGCACTTATGCAACGCAGGGTGGTGCAGGTACTTGGAGTGATGGAAAGCTTGTTACTCGAATAGGGAAGAACAGTGCCACTGTTTTAGCGGTTAGGATCCTGAGACTCCTAGTTGTTAAACAAGCACAGTTCACTTTTCAGTAAAATGTGACATTATCTTTCAATTGTTGCAGGTGTTGAAGACGTTGGTTCGTTTTGGTGCTCCTGATAACATACTGGTCAATGGAAAGCCTCATCTAGGAACAGACAAGCTAATTCCATTACTCCGTAATTTCAGACATTATCTTCAAAGCGCAGGAGTAAGTTTATTGACAAGTAGATTGATTGAAGTCTCTTGTGAGCTCCTCTTTAACTGCATATGTTTAATTAGGTGAATATCAAGTTTGGGACTCGTGTAGACGATCTTCTTGTAGAGGATTCTCGTGTTGTTGGAGTCAGAGTTTCGGATTCAACAGACAAGTTGCAGAGTAGCTCCAAGGATTTAAAATTCGATGCAGTTGTTCTTGCGGTTGGTCACTCAGCACGTGACACTTATGAGATGCTTCTTTCTCGTAATGTGGAGCTGACTCCAAAAGATTTTGCTGTAAGTTTTGTTTTATATGGTAAGTATCTTCTCTGGCTTGGTTTTTTATCATTTGATGTCTATATGTTTGTGTGGACCAGGTTGGTTTGCGCGTTGAGCATCCTCAGGAGCTAATTAACAGTATACAGGTTGGTTGTGTTACATTAGCATCACATCTCTTCATTGTATCATTAGAATCCCATGTCTGAAACTAGTGTATGTATGTAGTACTCAGATTTAGCAGGTGAAGTTCGTAAAGGACGAGGCAAAGTACCAGTGGCGGACTATAAGGTTGTTCAATACGTGAATGACAAAGACGAGGATCTCTCTCAGTCTTCATCATCTAAACGTAGTTGCTACTCCTTCTGCATGTGTCCTGGTGGTCAGGTACAGTTTCCTTATTACAGTGTCTTGCTGTTTTTTTTAAATCATGAATAAGACTTTTTCCATGTATTTTGCAGGTTGTTCTCACCAGCACAAACCCAAACGAACTCTGCATCAATGGCATGTCTTTCTCTCGCCGTTCATCCAAGTGGGCCAATGCTGCACTAGTCGTCACTGTCTCAGCAAAAGACTTTGATCTTCTCAATCTTACTGGACCCTTAGCTGGGATTGAGTTTCAGGTATCAATACAGATTACTACTTTTCTGTTTTATTCAATACTTCTCAGTTGATCTTTTGCTTTTCTTTAGAGAGAGTTTGAAAGAAGAGCGGCTATAATGGGTGGTGGCGACTTTACAGTTCCTGTACAGAGGGTTACTGATTTTCTGCAAAGCAAGTTATCTGGTAAACACTAGTTTCCTTCATACTCAATTCTCATTTTATTGTTCGTGTTGTGGTTTGTTTTAGGTGATTTGTTTATTCTTGTGCTGTTATACAGAAACACCTTTGCCTTCATCAAGCTATAGATTAGGAGTGAAGTCTGCAAAGCTGCACGAACTGTTTCCTGCTCATATCACAGATTCTCTGCGACAGTCTCTCTCTATGTTTGAAAAAGAGGTTGGTTCAATATTTTCACATTGCAATAAAATAAATCCATAGCTTATATTTTCTCTCTAACACTTGAACTTTCAGTTACCGGGGTTCATCTCAGAGGAAGCACTCCTCCACGGTGTAGAGGTAGAATATTATATATCTAACTTGTTCTGAATCAGTCTAGTTTTCAGACAAGAGGTAACAATGTTTCAACTTTTTTTCTGAACCAGACAAGAACAAGCTCTCCTGTTAGGATACCTCGAAGCAATGAGACATACGAGAGCACGAGCTTGAAAGGTTTATACCCAGTTGGTGAAGGAGCTGGATATGCTGGTGGGATTGTAAGTGCTGCAGTGGATGGTATGTTCTCAGGTCTTGCTGTTGCAAAAAACTTCGATCTATTTGATGGAGCCATAGAGTCGGTTATTGGAAAAGCTCAAGGTGCTGGACTTGTAAAGTACTAATGATGGTGTTGAAGAAGAAGAAGAAATCTCCTTCATCTCTCTCTGTCTTTTTTCAGCACTTGTGGAGGTAGAAGAACATCAATGGGGACTGCTTCTTCCTCCTGTTTTTGCTGTATCAAAGCTTAAGAACTGATACATATATACATCAGCCGGAAGAGAATTTTTCCTTAGAATTACGTTAGTAACCCAAACATTAGGAGTTAAGAAAGTAAACTAGTTTGTATTTTCCAGCGACTTTGTTTTTTATATTTTGATATTTTTTCCTCAGTGTCAGTGCCTGGGAAGGTTTAGTGGGGCCCGAGCCGAATTTAAAAATGGGCCCTTATAAAATTTTTTATTGGAGTATAATATATATTTGAAAAAACATTAAGAAGAAAAACAATAACTTAAAAAACTAAAAAAAAAATTTCCTCATTCTTTTTCAATAAACTCTTTAACCAAATTCTCATAATCTAGATTCTTAACTAGTTCTTTTTCTATATATATAATTACTAGACCATTTGATCTTTCTTGTGATATATATGGTTGATCGCATATAAAATTTTATTTGCTTTAACTTGGAAAAGCTTCTTTCAGCAGTGACTGAAACTTGAATCGTCAATAATATTTGATAAGAAATCTATGAATCTGGACAGCACTCTCCCCTTCATTTCAAAAAGTTCAGAACTTCAAAAGGTTTCTTGTAATCTTATGGCAACGTCTCTTTTAGAACCATCTCTTTTAGAACCATCAGTTCAAAACACAGATCACCCCCAATAACATCCGAATAATTTACATGCTTTAAAGCTGCTTGAAGATTGGTACAAGATGCCATCAAACTATCTTCATTTGATGATTTCAGTTTATCAAATAAATGACAAACTTATATCACTCTACTACTAATTATTTTCTGAAATTTGGGGCCCTAAAAAAACTATATATTTTGGGGCCCTAGGCGAAAGCATTTTTTAATACACTCGAAGCAAGGCTCTACTCAGTGTATTATGATATTTTACTTCATCTTTGATTAGTATTTCGTCAATAGCATCTGTGTTAAGTCATGTTCCTTCATTTTTCTTTAGAGATCATGACTTTGAAGTGAAGTAGTGGTCTCAAGAGACGCAGAAAAGCTAAATATATGGAAGACTTACTGTATCAATGTCACTTTAAACAAATCATAAGTCAGAAACACAGCCGGTTCTAAAGGTTTGAGTCACAAGTTGTACCATTAAGCTTTGGCTTAATAAAAACATTTTTGGTTTCGTGATCACTCTTGAGCTTTTCTCGTGGCGATTGTTACACTTTGCAGTTAGGTGTGCAAGAGTAGAAAGAACAGAAAAAAACATACAATATCAATTTCTGTTTATATTTATTCTGATTATAGATTTGTATCTAAATATCATATTTAATTTGTAGATGCCTTATTTATGTTTTGAGAAAGTATTATATAATAATTTTTTCGGTAGACAATATAACTAAAGATTTTGTTTTTATATAAAACGTTAATGGTGAGATTTCTGGAGAAATTGAAGCCACGAAGTAAACTAGTAGAGATAGGTGTGCTAGATTCAATGTTCTGAAAAAATTGGCAGTACATACATGTGTAACCAGTATATATAAAAGAAGACTCCATGAGGCAAGGGGGCACACAAATGAAAGAGAGACAAAGGTCTATAGAAAGCTCAAGATCATATGATATGTCGGAATCATCTCATGTGCAAACTTTATTTAAAAATAAAGATCGTTTCATTTTTTTTAAATGTGTTTATTTTATTGGGTTTAATGTACTGAAACCTTATCATACTAATTAAGGAGTTTTATAATCCTCATCGACACAAGAGTCTACCAAAATAAAATAGTGAAACTTATTGATTAGAAATAAATATACTGTTGACAAAAAAAAATACTAAGATATTATATTTTAGTATGTTTTTTCTAAATATTTTTTGCATGGGTATTTAGATAATGAACGTGTAGACGGTTTTGAGGGCGATCAGCATGGCCCTTCGAGAGAATAAACAATATGCAATTAGCCATTAAAATATTAATGTGTTAAGTGGAACATATAACTTACAATCCATGTGATTTTAGATTCTTTTATATGTTTGATATGCAAAGACACTATAATAGACTCAGTTTTTTTATCAACTATGTATATATGTATAATTAAACAAGATACCTAAAGAAAGTTTGGGGATAGCCACTGTCAGTGCTCGGTAAATTTTCTTTTCACAGCTAGAAAGAAAAGACAAACAAAGATAGAAGACACCAGACACACTTATCATGAGTAACCATCATAGTTTTGAAAAAAAATTGTTTGTTTTCCAATTTGTATCCCTTGTATGAGAGCTCTCTTCTCTTAACTCTTGTGATTATAGTTAAGGTTAGGTGTGAAAAGTAAGCAGCTGTAAATTAAGCTTTCGGCGAAAATGCTTATGTGTTTTAAGAAGAACGAAATAATCATCAGTTCTACAAACTTTGTCACCTTAAAAAAAAAAGAGAAAAAAGCTTTGTCACCTTTGTTCTCTGTGCTTTGCCATTTCAATTTTCCTTCATTTCCTTAGAATTAATCTCCATCAAAAGTTTCGATTGGTACTCAAAGAAGATGAATAAAACCAAAGAAAAAGTTAAAACTCAGTTATTATATATGTGTTGAAGAAAGACTCTTTGGAACGTATGCGTAACACTAAGGAGGTGCGGACAACCTATCAGATGTTGACCATCAATGGAACTAGCTGGTCTTTGAGAGCTTCTTATACGAATGACCTTTTGAATTATTATATGTATAACTTTTACGCAAAAAAAAAAAAGAAGAAGAAAAGAATTATATGTATAACTATTTATTTATCTCGATTGTTTGAATCTGAATATCTAATAAACCAAAACATAAAACCAAATGATTAATATAGATACTCCCGTTGGAGGGATTTTTATGATAATTCTTTGGTTAAACAGGAATGATCACTTTACTAGGAAAGTACTAGATTAACGCAAATTAAATTAATTCAAACATTATGTTTTAAGGAAAAAAATTACATTATTATTTTATATGTAGGGTACGAGTGGTGATCAGGAAAAAGCTAGGAATAATGCATTCCATAACGTTCGTAAAAAAATCATCATTCACATTATTTCTTATCATTCGCTTTCATTCCTTTTTTTTTTGTAGAAAATTAAACAATAAAATTATTCTTTGTTAAAATTGATAAAAAACAACTATTCTTTTTCATTCATACTCTTTTATTTTCATACATTTTTTTTTTATTTGTTCATCTTGTTTTACGAATGGTCGCCAGTCAGACCCAGACTCAGTCGGACCCGTAGTATTTTTGGTCTTCTATGAGAAGAGAGAAAGACTTATAATTATTATCAAAATTAGGTGGCGCGAAAATAACGCCCTTTCTCTTTAATCTCTCATCTCTCTGATCCTTCAATCGCCTATTCTTCTTCCTCATCGAATACGATCGGGGTTTTGAATTCACCCAATTCGATCTCCGAAGGGCAAAGAAGATTCCGCGAGGAGAATAATCAATTCACGAGATTGCTCCTTTTTTTATTTATTTTAATTTGTGGAAATCGATTTCATCTTTCCTGGGTAAGATTTTTTTTTTTCTTTTAACATATATTTTGCAACCTTAGGAGAATCCTCGTCGGATCTCTAAGGGTTTAGCTTCGCATTTAGGTGTGTATCATTTCCCTATTTTTGATTATATCTAAAAAAAAAGTTATCTTTTTATTACCGCGATCTGAGATTTCGTCAGTCAGGAACAGAAATTACGACAGCTGTTTTGATTTGGTTTATTGATTTAGAAACTATATGATTCTTAAAAGACTTCAATTGCCTGTTGTATAAGGCAAAAAAAAAATGAGTTACTAAATTTGATGTCGATTAAACGAGAGTCTTGTCTATGTCAATGATGAGAGACACAAGTCTGTCGGTAAACCGACAAAATTTTCATTCTTGGAATCTTCTTCATAACACATCTCATAAACACAGTTAAAAGTATGTTTGTGATTTTCACTTTCGGTCAAAATTTCATGAATCATCATCACTATCACTACATTTCATCATCTCTTAGAGTGGGCACCAATACATGATTCTTCCATACACGTACTTGGAGATACACCAAGATCAGGAATTGTCAATATCTACTACGTTCAAACATTGTCACACTAATTGTTATTACTTCTGTTACTATTTGTTCTCTTTGTATTTGTTAGAAATAAGAATATTGGTCCATTTAACTTTCCAGCCAATCTGATCATGGCACTTTGTTGATAAGGACATTGGAGAAGAAGACTTTATCTTTTTTTTTTTATTTATCTGTGGGGTATCTTAGTGCTTCTTCTGGGTTTTGGCTTTCTTGCAGCTGTTTAGCTCGAATGCAGAAAGAACTGAGAGGCGTGGACTACTGAATCCACTCAATGCAACTTTGTTTCCTTAGCTTGAATGGATGTAGTAAATGATTCCACAAGACCACGAAGACGTCTTATTCCATCAGATAAGAACAATGCACCCGCTGCCACTCGCCGTCCACGAACAACCGAGGTCAGTTCAAGATACAGATCACCCACACCAACCAGAACCGCCCGATGCCCTTCACCAAGCGTCACAAGGCCAACAGTCTCTTCAACCTTAGCTGCTAAAAGAGCCGTTTCTGCTGACAGGAAGCGTCCTTCAACACCTCCCTCCACGCCTATACGTGATGTCTCTATAGACCTGCCAGCTTCATCTAGGCGTCTATCTACAGGAGGTCGTTTGCCTGAAAGCTTATGGCCTTCCACTATGAGAAGCCTCAGCGCTTCGTTTCAGTCGGACTCTGTCTCAGTCCCTGTTAGTAAGAAGGAGAGACCTGTTAGAAGCTCTTCCGTTGATCGAACGCTGAGACCTTCTTCAAACATAGCTCAAAAGCACAAGGCTGAAACGACGACTGTCTCAAGGAAACCAACGCCAGAGAGGAAGGTAAGTCCATTGAAAGCGAACAAGAATGCGTCTGATCTTTCAGAGAATTCGAAACCTGTAGACGGAACTCACAGTCGGTTAATAGAGCAGCATCGATGGCCTAGTAGAATTGGTGGAAAGATCGGTTTGAACAGAAGCTTGGATCTTGGCGACAAGACTACAAGGGGTTCATCAACTTCAGGGTCTCGAATGGGACCGTCTCTTAGGAGAATGTCACTACCTTTGTCCAACAGTTCGAAACCGTTGCGTAAAACTTCTAGTACCGCATCTAGTCTAGGTGGATTACTGTCTCCAACGAAGTCGGAAGATAATAACGTAGTTCGAACTTCTGGGGCGCAGAGACTTTTGTCTGCAAGTTCTATGGATAGAGCAACCTTAGCAACGGCTGTAGCTAGGCTGCATCCATTCTCTGCTCCTGGATCTCGCCCTGATTCACCAAGTAGAACATCGTTTTCATCTAGAGGCATGAGTACTTCGAGAGGAGTGAGTCCTGCAAGAGGACTAAGCCCTGCAAGAGGACTGAGTCCTGCAAGAGGGTTGAGTCCTTCACGTGTTACAAGTACCTCCTCTTTTGCTAGACCATCAACTCCACCTTCAAGAGGGGTTAGTCCTTCCAGGGTAAGACAAGCACAATCCACTACCACAACGTCTGTTCTCAGCTTCATCACAGATGTCAAGAAAGGCAAGAAAGCAAGCTACATCGAAGACGTTCATCAGCTACGCCTTCTCCACAATAGATATTTACAGTGGCGGTTCGCAATTGCGCAAGCTGAAGCTGTAATGTACATTCAAAGATTAACGTCCGAGGTATATATTTAACTTATGCCCTATATATCAACATGAATGGTTCTGAAAACTCAAGTTTTTGATGTTTCAGGAAACTCTATTTAATGTGTGGCAAGCGATATCAGAGCTACAGGATGATGTGACCAGCCAAAGGATTGGTCTGCAACAGCTAAAGCTAGAGATCAAACTCAACTCGCTACTAAACGATCAAGTAGATTCTCTCTCTCTCTCTCTGTTGTATACTGATTTTGCATTCATTAGATTACGCAATGCCGATTGCATAAACTTGTGCACAGATGGTTAGTCTTGAAGAATGGGCCATACTTGAAAGAGACCATGTTAGCTCTTTAGTTGGGGCTATAGCAGATTTAGAAGCTAATACACTCCGCCTTCCAGTGACTGGAGGAACAAAGGTATACATTGTTACTATTGCCAATACTATTGAGAATACTCATGACATTAAATTCAAAAGATTGTTTAGAACTTCTCTTCCATACAGGCGGACGTTGAGTCTTTGAAAGCAGCCATGTCCTCGGCTCTTGATGTAATGCAGTCTATGGGATCGTCCATTTGGTTTTTACTCTCAAAGGTGAGATATCCTTTTTAGTAAATCTGTTTTTCAAATTTCTCTCTCTACATAACTCTCAAGCCTGCTCTTTGTGATTGTGTTTGCAGGTGGGGGAGATGAATACAATGGTGTCAGAGCTCGCTGTTGTAGTTACAAAAGAGAGCTCTATGCAAGGGAAATGCGAAGATCTTCTGGCCTCAACTGCGATCATGCAGGTAACAAGAACAATCCAGTGACTGAATGTAGAATGAGTTTTGTAAAACGAATGAAAACAGAGTTTTTGGTGGCATGGAACAGATAAAAGAGTGTAGCCTCAGGACTCATCTGATACAAACTAGGAGAGAAGAAGGAGAAGAAGATGCAGAGGAGGAGACTCCTTCATTGTTGCCACTAAGCAAGTTTCCATGGCCGTAAATAACACGCTTACAGTTCCACATGCTCACCACTGATGACTGGATCACCTGTAAATTGCTCTTCGATGCTCCCACATTTCTCTAGTCTTGTGAGAAGTCTTTTTTTTTTGGTATGAAACGTTAGCATAGGAACACAGGAAGTGAAAGATCTCTAGTTCGAAAGTCTTAGGTAAAGAAGGAAAAAGCAATTTATTTGTTCACATGATGTGGGTTTTTACTTTTTAGGCGTTTACTATATGTAGAATCAATTTTTAATATTAATTTATTTTTATTACAAATTAGTTACAACACAACTTTGCAATCAACAATCTATTGGTTCATATGTTTAGTGGTTCTATTTACACCACATTAAATCATATTTGCACCACCTTTCTATAAAGCTTCAAAACTTGCGGTTTTGTTAAGCATGTTGAATTTTTTAAATAAATTTCCATTATCTGTATTTATTAATGGTAAATCGCATTATTTAGAATTTAAAAGAAAAGTTTTCCATGTAAAACATTAATAAACCATGAATTAATAAAAAAAATTACTGCAAAATGTAACTTTAGGATTGTTTGTAACTTTTTATTAAAATTAAATATTTGAATTAATAAAAAAATGTTGTAATTTAAAAGTAGAGAAATATGTTTAAATGGATACTATAAGAGGGCGAAATGAGTCGTTTCGTTTCGTTATCACACAAAAGGACCAAAGCCAAATGTTACTACGTTCCTTATCCGCCGAGACAACCGTCGGAGGAGTAATAAACAAGAACACCATCTCCGACCTCTTCAAAATCTCCTCTTCCCTCTCTCACCTCACCCAAACCCACGCTCAGATCACTACCCATGGCTTCCAAAACGACATCCGCCTCCTCACCAAGCTCACCCAACGCCTCTCCGAGCTCGGCGCCATTCACTACGCACACAACCTCGTCCTCTCCGTCCATAGCCCCGACGTCTTCCTCTTCAACGTCCTCATGGGCGGCTTCTCCAACAACGGATCACCACACTCTTCGCTTTCTCTATTCTCCCATCTAAGAAAATCAACTGATCTCGTCCCCAATAGCTCAACTTACACCTACGCTATCTCCGCCGCTTCGGGAGCTCGCGACGAGAGAGCTGGCAGAGTTGTTCACGGACAAGCACTCGTTGATGGGTTTGACTCAGAATTACGACTTGGATCGAATATCGTTAACATGTACTTCAAGTTTTCAAGGGTGGGTGATGCGAGGAAGGTGTTCGATAGAATGCCTGAGAGAGACTCTGTTTTGTGGAACACTATGTTATCTGGGTACGGAGAGAATGAGATGTACGAGGAGTCTGTTCAGGTGTTTAGGGATTTGATCAACGAGAGCTCTACTCGTTTTGACTCGACGACTCTGTTGAGTGTTCTTCCCGCTGTTGCGGAGTTGCAAGAGCTGAGACTCGGGATGGTTATCCATAGTCTTGCGATGAAGACAGGATGCTACTCTCATGATTTTGTTCGTACAGGTTTTATCTCGTTGTACTCGAAGTGTGGGAAGATTGAGGTGTTGAGTACTCTGTTTCGAGATTTTTGTAGACCAGATATTGTAGCTTATAATGCAATGATTCACGGGTACACTTCAAATGACGAGACTGAGCTCTCTTTAAGCTTGTTTAAGGAGCTGGTGTTGTCAGGAACAAGGTTGAACTCAAGCACGGTGGTGAGTCTGATCCCTGTCTCTGGTCATCTTATGCTTGTATATGCCATTCATGGTTACAGCTTGAAGTCAGGCTTCTCATCTCATGAATCTGTGCCGACCGCGTTAACCACGGTTTACAGTAAACTGAATGAGATGGAATCAGCCCGGAAGGTTTTTGATGAGTCTCCGCATAAGAGCTTGGCATCTTGGAACGCAATGATCTCTGGTTACACTCAAAACGGGTTGACAGAGGACGCGATATCTTTGTTCAGAGAAATGCAGAAGTCTGAGTTTAGTCCAAACCCGATCACAATAACTTGTATTCTGTCCGCTTGTGCGCAGTTAGGAACTTTGAGTTTGGGGAAATGGGTACATGGTTTAGTCAGAGGTACAGATTTTGAGTCTAGCATATATGTGTCTACTGCTTTGATTGGTATGTATGCAAAGTGCGGAAGCATTGCAGAAGCGCGCCGGTTGTTTGACTTGATGCCGAAGAGGAACGAAGTTACATGGAACACAATGATTATCGGTTATGGCCTCCATGGACATGGACAGGATGCTCTGAGTATCTTCTCTGAGATGTTGAACTCCGGCGTTGCACCAACGCAGGTCACTTTCCTCTGCGTTCTTTACGCTTGTAGTCATGCTGGCCTCGTCAAAGAAGGTGATGACATGTTCAACTCCATGGTCCACCGGTACGGTTTTGAACCATCGGTCAAGCATTACGCCTGCATGGTCGATATTCTTGGCCGAGCAGGACATTTGCAGAGAGCATTGCAGTTTATAGAGGCGATGCCCGTTGAAGCGGATCCTTCCGTGTGGCAAACACTGCTAGGAGCTTGTAGGATTCACAAAGACACAAACCTTGCCCGTACAGTCTCCGAGAAGCTGTTTGAGCTAGATCCAGACAATGTAGGGTACCATGTTTTGCTGTCGAACATTCACTCAGCTGATAGAAATTATCCACAGGCTGCTACGGTCAGACAAGCGGCAAAGAAGAGGAAATTAACCAAGGCTCCTGGCTGTACCTTGATAGAGATTGGTGGGACGCCTCATGTATTCACCTCGGGTGATAAGTCACATCCCCAGGTAAAAGCAATCTATGAGAAGCTAGAGGAGCTGGAAGGGAAGATGAGGGAAGCTGGGTATCAACCCGAGACTGAGTTGGCCTTGCACGACGTGGAGGAGGAAGAAAGAGAGCTGATGGTGAAATTTCACAGCGAGAGGCTAGCAATTGCCTTTGGACTCATAGCAACTGAACCAGGAACTGAGATCCGGATCATAAAGAATCTGCGGGTCTGTTTAGACTGTCACACTGTAACTAAACTCATCTCAGAGATAACAGAGAGAGTGATAGTTGTAAGAGACGCCAACCGGTTTCATCATTTTAGAGATGGTGTTTGTTCTTGTGGAGATTATTGGTAGTCACTTGTTTTGGCCTCAACATAAGTCATACTGTAACATTACATAACAACTGATAATTCTTTAAGTATTGATTTCTTTGTTACAATCTATACGAAAAATCTTCATTCAAATACTTTCTATGGTTACAGATACATGGGAATATGCAAGAAGCATAGTAGAAAAGGAACTATACAAGACATTTATCAAACTCTCCTGTCATGAACTGACATTATACCTTCACACAATTGTACATCATATATCTTAAGTTGCAGTTATACCTGCAGCGGAAACTTCATCATCAGCTGGCTTTTTCTTCTTCTTTGGGGATGGTTCTTGTGATTTCCGAACAACTTCCTTGTTTGGCACCAAGACAATAAACAAGTTTCTGTCTCGGAAGTTTTTGCTTTCCTCAGTCGCAAGCTGCAGATGTTGACATGTTTCAGCGACTCAGCAAACAAGATCCACTAAGGAGCAATGCACATGCCAAGAAAAGACCAAAGAGCGTAGAGAACAGTACAAACCTCCCCTATTTCAGTTTGAAAACGTCTGAGGAGCTCAATAGCAATATTTCTGAACTCGTTTTCCCTGCCTTTCATATTCACAATCACTTTAACCTTGTCACCATCTTGCAAAAACTTCTTGGCTGCTCTCATGCGTACAGAATAGTCATGCTGGTCAATGTTATAACTATCAGGGGAACAAAAAAAAAAGAAGAAACCTTTTGAGAAGAAGAAGTTGGAAACAAGTCACTGCAAGGGCACATACAAAAGAGAGAGAGTGACAAAGCCTATTTTACCCCATTTTAAGCTCCTTCAAGTCCATGCGAGTTGCTGAGACAAGAAAAAGATTCAGTTACAATCCATTAATATACAACACCGCAGAATTCTACTTAAGCAGAGAAGAAAGATCAAATACTTTTCTTCTGCTGTTCCTTTTTCCTCTTTTGCTGTTCGTATCTATATTTACTGATACAATGAAACAAAAGGAAAATAATCATATTACCATACACAATTCATTTGAATAAAGAAGCCAAGTTTTGTTCCAAAGAAAAAAAGAAAAGAAGAAGGCAAGTTTAGTTAATTCTCACCTATAATCCATCATTCTGACAACCGGAGGATCTGCATCCGGCGAAAGAATCACCTGAAAATACTCACTGAAACAAGATCACAAAGGAAAATGCTTTTCAAGAATGGTTAAAGTTACAAAGAAACACAAACCAGATCAAGCTCAGCTTCTTCAGCTCTTCGAACAGCTTCCTCCTTGGAAACTATACCAATCTACAGAACAAAAGAAACTCTATGTGTGTTCTGTTTTGCTGGAAATCAATTCAAAACTAAACACAAAGCACATTCATTTTTACCATGTTCTGTTGCCCATCGATGAGTCTGACAGTAGCTGACCTACATCAAAGACAACACATAGCTTAAGCCTAGAGACACATTCACTCAAATCAAACTATCCATCATTACCTAATAGCTGAGATATCAAGCGCATCGTCATCCTCGGATTCTTTCTGCCTACCACGCCTATCTCCGGGGAATCTAGAGCCTCCTCCGCCACCGCCACCGCCGCCTCCGTAACGGCAGGTGATGGCGGGGAAACGGCGATGATAAGGCGAGAGAGTGATAACTGATAGTTCAGGCAGATAGAGTCGACAACCGAAGAGGTTAGAGTTAACAAAGAACGGGTGATGCGACACCGTTTTGGTGGTTTTGGCGACGATGGCGTTGAACGAGATGGTGCTGCCGGTGATCCCAGCCATGGCGCCAGGCAGAGAGCCACACTCTAACGAATCGCAGAAAACTGAAAATAGGAAATAAAATAAATTTCCCTTATCCAGATAATAATAACACGATGCTGTATTTGATTTCTTTTTTGATCAGCGATTTTGTTTTTTTCTTTTATTTCAAAGAAAAAACATTAACAAAGTGAGTCCGGGAACATGATTAAGGATAACTCCGGTAATGATATCGTTTTTTTTTAACTCTTGGTATTCAATCAAAGTATCCTTACAAGTCTAGACCAAACTGGCCAACAATTAAAACTCAACGAAAAAGACAACAGTAGGCATCTATAGATTAACTAATCCCATACACATGTGGGTAAGAAGTAAATTCAAAAACCCAAAAAAAACATAAGATTGTGAGAGTGAGAGAGATGTAGTATGACTCACAAAGCAAGAACAACATATATGCTTTTAAATCTCTCTCACTGTGATGAGAGTCCAACTCTCCCAAGATAGACAACTCCCATCACAAAGAATCCATGGCTTCACAATCCAGCCATCGGTTCTTTGTGATAATATGGTTAATAAGACAGATTTGAACATTAACAACACTTTGTGTAATAACTTCTTTTCAATAAGAAAAAAACTACTGAATAAATGTCACCAAGAAAATTAAATAACAATTACTTCTTCCATTTCGAAAAAAATACATATTCTCGAAAAAAAAATTTGTTTCAAAAAAATGTACTTTTATATTTTCAATACATCTTTGGTCAACTAGTAATGAAAAATTGTGAATTTTCAAAAACATTAATTAATTACATTTTTTGAAGTTTTGTTGGTTTAGAAATATATGAATATAAAATTACAAAAAATTATGCATTAATAACTAAGCTTTAATATGTTTTATTAATAAATGTAAAAATTTCAAAACATGTATTATTTTGAAACAGAAGGAAAATATAACTTTGACCGTTTTTAAAAATTAATTATTTATAGTCTTAGTTATATTTTTTGGAACCGTATTAAATTATCTTTAACAATGCGGCAGTTTTTTTTTTCTAGAATCAGGTAATTTTTCCTAAAATTATAGCGGTAGTATCAATTTTTTATTATTATAAGATTTGATTCAAACCATTATCTTAACCAATAAATACCCATTTATATTATTTGAAGTTATAAATAATTATATAATTGAAACTATTTTAAATTGGTAAATTATCTTAATCTTCTATTAAAGTATTCATTGTTAATAAAAACTTTTATATATTTTCTATTAATAATATTTTTTTAATCTGTATTTTCTAATTTGAATGTTGAAATAAAACGTTACTATTAATTATTGTAAACACTATCAAATGTTAAATTTTATTTTTTATGTTGTGATTAGTAGTAATTTACATATAATTTTTAATTTTTATAAATAGTGTACTCTAGAATTTTATATAACTGCAACTCTTGTATGGTTATAAATCAGATGGTTAGCTAGCTTGAGGCCCAAACCCTAAAACGTTTTTGTGGACAGAGACATATTAAAAAGGCTCAGCGCCGCACAGACGTTCCCCTTTCTTTTTCTTTTTTCTCACAACAACAATCTCTCCGGTAAGCAAGCCTTCCCTCTTCGATCAATCAATCATAGTGTTGATCGGAAACCCTAATTTCGCTCGTCTTGTCGTGCAGACTCACACCATTCCTTTAACTGCGATTAGATCGAAAACAATGGAGCAACAAGGAGACCGTCCCGTGTTGAGCTTGAGGCCTGGAGGTGGTGGTCGTGGAGGAAGCAGACTCTTTGCACATCGCCCTTCGTCTTCTTCTTCTTCTTCTGATTTCACCAATGGCGGCGATGCTCCTTCTTTTGCCGTTAGGGTATTATTACATTCGGTTTCACGACATTACTCTGCTTTTTAGATTAGCTGTAAATTCTAGGGTTTGGATTGGTTAATTTGGATTTCGAAATTGAATTATGGATTGTTGATTCGGGTTTCTGATTTTGAGCTCATGCACATTGAATTCGACCTAAAGTTTGAATTTTTTTTATGTTTTGTTAGAGAGGAGAGGGTCATGAGATTTTGCGTTTCAGCAGAGAACAGCTGCTTCAGCTTAAAGAGGTATTATTAGTTACCTGAGATGAATGTTCTTGATGTAATTCTTAACCTGAACTGGAGTCACTCACAATGTTTCTTGTGTCCAGGCCATCCAAGTCTCTGAGGATATCCTGAAGCTCAGTCGGGAGATTTCATCTGATCTTTTTGGTGAAGAGCAGAGCTGGGGACGTTCAGAAAGCAAGGTGAGTGTTTCTAGCTTTGTTCAACAACCTAGGTAGTGAGATTCTTTAGTTTATGTTGTTTTTTTTTTTGGGTCTTTTCAGCCTGCAGCTCAAGCTCAGAATCGTTTCTCCGAGACTGATAACCGTGATTGGCATACTCGTGCACCAGCTCCTTCCCCAAGTAGAGAAAGGTCAAGGGAAGACCAACGCGAACCTAGAGATGCCCGTACTGCGGTGAGTGTTGACTACTCTGGCACTTTATTCTTACATTACCTTTAGTTTGCTTTTGGGTGGTTATTGCTTGTTACTGACATGATAACTTTGCTGGAAAAGTCTGGTCCTCCTCCTGTTCTGGTGAAAGCTGAGGTTCCTTGGTCAGCTAAAAGAGGAACTCTTTCGGAAAAGGACCAAGTCCTCAAGACCGTGAAAGGGTATTGCTTTCTTGTAATTATGATGAGTGTTTGTCTCTGTTTTTGTGGTTATTTGCTTTATTTAGTTGATTGAATCGTATAATTCTTGTTGTCTGCAGTATTCTGAACAAGATGACTCCCGAGAAGTATGATCTCCTTAAAGGTCAGTTAATTGACTCTGGGATCACTTCCGCAGATATCCTAAAGGTACATTCCCAATTCGTGTGCATTTGGCTTGTTTATATGTCATGTAGTTCTCTCTTCATGGCATCATTTGTTCTTCTTCTTCTTTTTTTCATCCAGGGAGTGATACAACTGATTTTTGAGAAGGCTGTACTAGAGCCCACGTTTTGTCAGATGTACGCTCTTTTGTGTTTTGATATCAATGGAAAGCTACCTTCCTTCCCATCGGAGGAAGCCGGTGGAAAAGAAATAACATTCAAAAGAGTGTTATTGAACAATTGCCAAGAACAATTTGAGGGAGCTGACAAATTGAAGCAAGAAATCAGACTGATGACTGATCCAGAGCAAGAAATGGATCGCAGGGACAAAGAAAGAATGTTGAAGCTTCGAACATTAGGAAATATCCGTTTAATTGGTGAGCTTCTGAAGCAGAAGATGGTGCCCGAAAAGATTGTCCATCACATTGTCCAAGTATGATGACTCACGCTCTTGTTTTTGCACTGTTAAAAAGTTTATTTTCTGTAAAGCTCATGGTAACTTTTTGTGTCTGGTCGCAGGAGCTTTTAGGTAGTGACAATAAAGCTTGCCCAGCAGAGGAAGATGTAGAGGCTCTCTGTCAATTTTTCATCACCATTGGAAAACAGCTCGATGAGAGCCCAAGATCACGAGGTACAAACGACACATACTTCCTTCGTTTGAAGGAGCTTGCAATGCACCCGATGCTTGCGCCACGCCTGAGGTTTATGGTCCGTAATGTTATTGATCTGCGTGCTGACAACTGGGTACCAAGGCGGGAGGAGGTAGGAATCTATACTGTACAGTCTTATCTGTAATTACTTGCGGAGTTTTCTTTCTGTGCTTATGTTTTCTTCTTGCTTGTTCAAAATGGCAGATGAAAGCCAAGAAGATTACTGAGATTCATTCCGAGGCAGAGAGGAATCTCGGGTTGCGCCCTGGTGCAATGGCAAATATGAGAAATAACAACAACCGTGGTGGTGCAGATGCTGGTGCAGCTGACTCTGGAAACTTTTATGGACGTTCTGGTACTGGAGGAATGATGCCTGGAATGCCAGGGGCTAGGAAGATGCCGGGAATGCCAGGGGCTAGGCAGATGCCAGGGATGCCTGTAACAGATGATGACGGCTGGGAGATGGCACGGTCCCGCTCCATGCCCAGAGGGAATAGGCAGAATCAGCAGCCCGCAGGGCGTGTTCAGTCTCCCGTTATCGGCAAGTCACCGTCCGTTAATTCAAGGCTCCTGCCTCAGGGCAGTGGAGGTCTTTTGGCTGGAAGACCAAGTGCCCTTTTGCAAGGTAGTGGTGCCGAACAGCCGAAACCCATTCCTTCCCCGAGTAAACCAGCTGTGGAGAAGCCCCAGCCACAGCCACAGGAGGCAGCTTCTCCCATGGCCACTACCTTGGACTCAGAAGTGCTCAGCAGAAAAACCAAGTCGCTTTTGGAAGAATACTTCAATGTACGTCTAATGGATGAGGCATTGCAATGCGTAGAGGAGCTGAAATCCCCAGCTTACAATCCCGAGCTCGTCAAGGAAGCTATCTCCCTCGGCTTGGAGAAAAATCCGCCGTGCATTGAACCAGTGGCGAGACTGTTGGAATATTTGGTCTCTAAGAAGGGTCTAACTACTAAAGACATAGGGAGTGGTTGTCTGCTTTACGGGTCTATGCTCGATGACATTGGGATCGATCTGCCAAAGGCACCAAACAACTTTGGGGAGATCCTTGGGAGTTTGGTTATGGCCAATGCATCGGATTTTGAGACGGTGGAAGAGATTCTAAAGAAAATGGAGGATGATCGGTTCAAGAAAGCAGTCTTGGATGCTGTGATAAAGAGTGTAAGTGAATCTCTGTTGGCCGCGCAAGCAGCCAAAATCGAGGCTTGCCGTAGTTTGGTGTAAGCTTTTTGTGTGGTTTCATCTCTGCTACAGGTTACTCCAATACATCCTCCATTTCCTCTGTTTTGATAAGCATTTTCGTTTCTTATTCAACCTTCAAAGCTTTACTATCTATGTTTTGAATAAATCTGGTTATGTATCCTTGGTTATATGGAGTGAGGTCACAGTTTAAGATTCATTTCTTTATTACCCAAAAAGACAAATCGAAATATCATTTTTTGACACAATTTTTACTAATAGGCAAGCATGTTATAAAATTAGTTCAAGACGCGCAAGATCAGTATGATGAATGGCAATGTTGACAATTTCGGAATGAAAAATAATAATTAATAAGCAAACATGAAACAATATACATTTTTATTGGTACCTTTTTTTTTTTTTTTTTTTTTTTGAAACACATTCATTGCATTTATAAGTTAGCCAAAGTTTGTTGTGGCCATTAATACAAGTTCAGAAGACAGCTTCTTCTTTGCCAATTCATCTGCTTCCCTATTACACTCACGAGAGATCCAAGCAAAAGAGATGAAATCAAAAGAAAAACTAATAGACTTGATATCCTCCACAATGCCGTAGAGTTCCGAGAAAGATTGATCCGAGGTCAAAGCCTTGATAAGTTGAGAACAGTCAGATTCACAGCGGAGCCTTGGGAGTCCAAGATCTCGACATTTTAAAACTGCTTCTCTTAACGCCATTCCTTCCGCGACCAGCGGAGATCCAACAAATCTAGCTGGCTCAGAGAAAACAGAGGTTCTGTTTTGCGACTTAATGATCCACCCGAGGCCTGCAGCTTTCTTAGCTTCGTTCCAAGCTGCGTCCGACCTCACTACCACACAGTCTTCCTGAAGAGATGCTCGTACTGGAGGGTGCTTCTGCTTCGTCGAGGTTTGAGCTTGACTTTGGTTCCATTCTCTCGCAGCCGCTGAAGCCAGCGTGATTACTTCCGTAGCAGTGGAGCCTTTATCATTAAACATGAGGCTATTCCTTGCCTTCCAGGGCTGCCATAAGATCCATGGAGCTAGAGATCCTGTTGCGATACCCGTCGGTGGGAGCGACTGACGAGCCAACATGCTGTTCCATTCGCTCCTTAACTCCGTGGCTCCAGCATATTCAATACTTGGCCAAACCGGTACCAATGCTCAGACACGTTTGGCAAAAGAACAATGCAAGAACAGATGATCAATCGTCTCAGGTAATCCACACAGTTTACACTTCCCATCTACCTTAATCTGTCGCGCTCTTAGTTGCTCGCCAACCGGCAAGGCTCTGTGAAACATTTTCCAAATGAAGAGTTTGATTTTTGGGGCAGTGTGAAGGTTCCAGACACTCTTTCTCCAGTTGAACTCCAGGATTGTAGCAGCATATCCAGTTTTGGTGGTGTATTCTCCGGACTCAGACAGAAGCCACATAAGCTTGTCCGGAGCACCCATCAGACTTGGTTTCAACATTTTAATCTTATGTTCCTCAAAAGGGAGCACTTGTTGTATCAGGTCCAGGTTCCATTCCCTTTTCTCCGGTAAGAACAAGTCTGCAACTGAGAGATTGATAAGAGCTTCAGGGGCAGGGCCCATAGGTCTCTCTTGTGCTGTGAGACTGAGCCATGGAGACTCCCAAACATTCAAACTTTCTCCATTTCCCACAGCCCAACCGGAGTTTTCATTTATTAAGTCGCGGCCTACCATAATGCCTCTCCAGCCATGAGAGCATGCGCTGCTTACCTGACAAGTAAGGAAATCACCCGAGGGACAATATTTTCCAAGCAAAATTCTCCCAAGCAACTTCGTCGGGTTACGAATCAGTCTCCAGCTGAGTTTTGTTAGGAACGCATCATTGATACTTTGAATATCACGAAAGTCTAGCCCTCTTTGATCTTTCGGGAGGATCATCTTTGACCACGCTATCCATGACATCTTGTTGGTGCCATAGATGTTGTCACCACCAAAATTTGGTCAAGGCTGCTTGAATTCTCTTGCACAGCGAGACCGGGAGCTGAAGCAAAGAGAATTGTTCTCTTCCTCCCACTTCGGTTGGCATAATCTTATATTTTTAAATTGAAAACCAAATGTATTAATTTAGAATATATTTATCATTAAACAAGACATGGGAATATGGGATCATCAAATCTAGAGAAAAATCACCTTATCTAATCGAAATACATGTCGTCCGAAGGATATGCCTCTAAACAATTGCCAATTGGGTTGAGAGACGCATAACACACAATTTCCAAAACATTTTGTTTCTTAAACATTTTATGGTATTTTCATTTATATATACGATGTAAAAACAATAAAAAATGTGAGTTTGTGAACCAAAGTTATATAACCAATAAGATATGGAACGTGACAAAACGTCTCTTGGGCAGTAAGAGATCTTTTCAACAACAAAAGCGCACACATACACATGAGCTGCCTTGACCTCATCAATGCCTTGTTGTGATGAGTTCTCTAAAAGTTTTGGTTGTGCGCACGAAATTGAAGTGAGACACTACTACTTTTCTCACAAAATTATAAATACACACACATACACTCATAACTTCAAAAAAAAAAAAGATTTATATTTTCTCAGTCTAAATTTAAACAAAGAAGATAAAAAAAGATGAGAACTTCTTCTCTTCTTTCTTTGTTCTTGATCGTCTCCGTCTTGCTACTTTCTCAATCCCACATAATTTCAAGCAAGACCGGATCCACGATCAAACCATTGGATCGTAAACTAGTTGAACATGAAGAGTACCCGGAAGGTTCGTCTCACGGTCATCATCACCATGGCCATCTTCGAGCTTTCGTGAAGAAAAGCAAGAAGTCCAAGAAGAAGAAGAAGTCATCGGCTACTAGAAATCTTCTCTCTAGCCCACTTACTTATCTATCTACTGTTGTGACTTCATTTGTTCTACTGCTCGCTGCATTCTAATCCATTTACCAAGATATTAGGTTGCGGCTTGTGGTTCTAATTGCTTTTAATTTCGCGTCAAATGGTTTGAATTTACATGCTTGATTGAGTTTGTATTTGTGATTGTTTGTTTTATTCTTGGGGCGAAAGTTTGTTAACTCTCTAACACTTGAAAATTGTTTTCCCTGATTGTCTATTAATGTGGTTCTTGTTAACGTTAGATGTTATTCTCACTTAAGGCTACAAAAGACATGAAAGATCCAACCCCATTAATTCATCCAACGATTAATCTGCTGCGTTTCATACTATTCTTCTAAGATTTAGAAAATCAAAATCAGTACACAACTACATGTAATTTCCAAGATAGTAATGCGTAAAATATGATATATATGTCGGTCATTCACTCATTGTATTAGAGTGCCGTGATATATACATTTATAGAGAGACCTCTCTCCCCCTTAACCATCTGAAAATAAAGAAAAACGAAGCCTAAACACTGACATCTTTGGAGAGGAAGACGTGCACAACAAGGCGACTCCAATCCATCAGATCAACCTTACTCTCTTCGAGTTTTCCCCACGAGATCCTCATTGACAATTGACAAAGTTTGTATGTTTCATAATGATATGAAGGGGGTTATGCACTCTTTGTAGAATCAGTTATAGAAGATCTTTTACTTGTCTCTCAATTCTCAAATGAATCTAATTATGTCTATAACGTAACCTACAATATGGTTGTATCCATACAAATGTCACACTGAGTAGGATGAGTGAAGCCGAGAGATATTCCTTTGCTTCAATGGTCTGTAGAGATAACAAATGCATCAATGTAACTTATATGAATATAACCTAACCTAGAAAATAAACTGACGCATTAACATTTTAGCAGGGCTAGTAGCCTGAATACTATAAGTTAACAAATAAATCAATCTCACCTTCAACCTTGCATATATATAAATTAAAAAGGATAAAAACAATGTATCAAACACAATGTTTTCTTCAATACACACGTAAACACATTACAAAGCAACTTATTAAGTACAAAGAGTTTAACAGTTTCAAAGAAACAAACAAATATCAAGTTGAGTAGTAGAGCGGGCGTCTAGCTTCATCAAAATACTCATCTCTGTTCTGGAACACAATCACGTAAAGAGCGTATATTATGCCAGGGAAATAGCCTAAGAGAGTCAGGACCAAGCAAATCAAGAACTCCACCTGCAACAAACAAAAGTTAAATATTAATTATGAAACTCCATCCCTGCAACCACTTCATTAGTCAGAGTTGATGATATCGAGAGAGAGTTAGAAGAGAGCTTACAGTGCAACATCCACGCCTGAGGCAAACTCCCAGAGGAGGAAGAAGGATAGCGATCAAGATCTCGCACAAGATTTCGCACTTGCTCGGCATTTTTCTCTAAAGATGTAGAAGAAACGGTGATCTTATAATGGAATTCACAGAGAAGAAGATCTTTAAGACAGAACACTGATTAGTTGTTGCCGGCACAGAGAACCAATGGAGAGTGAGAGAGCAAGCCACGTTTACAGTTCCGAGATTCAGTTACCTTGCCCCCACTCCTTAATTTTCATCTCAACGTGTATTAACACAGAGAATATGGTGCGACTTAACACACACACGATCCATATTTAAAAAAAAATATATAGTTGAAAGGTGAACCTTTAAATTTACTTCTCCTCTTGTTACCAATCAAAATACCACATAGATTAATAATAAATTTTTTTTTTTTTTAAATCTAAAATAATTGAAAAAAAATAATGACGCTCATTTTAATGACGCTAACGCCACTAACTAAACCTAAATCTTAAATTCTAAACCCTAAACCTTAAATCTAAACTCTAAATCCTAAATTCTAAACCCAAGCTCTAAACTCTAAACCCTAAACCTAAACCTATATCTTAAACCCAAATCCTAAACCCTAATCCCACACCGTAAACTCTAAACCCAAATCCTAAACCTTAAACTTAAACCCTGGATCTTAAACCCAAACCTAGACTCTAAACCCAAACCTAGACTCTAAACCCAAATCTTAAACCCTAAAGAAACAACATCAACATTAACCCAAACCTTTAGGATATATATAAGATTTGGGTTCAGGGTTTACGATTTGAGTTTAGGGTGCAGGAATTAGGTTTGGATATATGGTTTGAGTTTAGAGTCTATGGTTTAGGTTTAGGATATAGGGTTTGAGTTTAGGGTTTACGGTTTGGGTTTAAGGTTTAGGATTTAGGTTTAGGATATAGAGTTTGGATTTAGGGTTTAGGGTTTGGGTTTAGGGTTTAGGGTATAGATTTAAAGTTTAGAATTTAGTTAGTAGCGTTAGCATCATTAAAATTGGCGTTATTATTTTTTTCAATTATTTCAGATTTTTTAAAATAAAATTAATCTATTTTATTATTAATCTAGGTGATATTTTGATTGGTAATAAGAGGAGATGTGAATTTAAACCTAAGTATTGTTCTTGAAATAATGGAGTAGATAGCGAGATAGACTAATAAAAGTGGTCACAGAGATGACAAAGATGTGCGACTCGCTGCTGGACTTTTGGTTTGTTGTTGGTTTTCTCTTGAAAAAAATCAAGTCTCAGCTTAATGATAAATGCTACAACGCATTGTTGAATCTATTGGCTAGAATCGAGTTAGTCGGTGCGATGACACAACGAGTGTAAACAAATATGTTGGAGCAGGGTATGGTCTCTTCTCGAGACACTTACACCACACCTAACCTCATGATCAAGTCGTATTGCAAGATTGGTTATAAGGTCGAGAAAAGGCAGTATCCGTGTAAGATGATTTGCTCTTACGATGATGAACTAGCTTGACCTAAGGAAGAGTGGTTGATCTTGGCTACAATCAATTCTTGATAATGTGACCTTAGGTTTCCACACCTTATCTGTTTTGAGATACAACCCTTTTCTGCTTTGTTATAGTAACGTTTAGAAAGAAAGTATAAGATCATTATTCTTACGAATTTAAAATGTGATGAGCATAGAACCTAACAATTTTCTTGTTGAATTTATCTTCCACATGTTGTCACACTAAAAACCAATCACGAAAACAAAAAAAAAACAAGAAAAGTAGTAACAAAAACTATATGAATTAAATCAAATAATAAGGGCTGTGAAGTTTGGTTTCTTGATATCCGTCAAATCCTTTAAGTTGGAGATACTGCTAGTAAGGCCATCGCTAGCTAACTTCCTACACCCAAACAAGTCCAGATACTCTATGCGGACATCCTTTACAAAGTTTTGCAAGACTCTTATCAGACAATGTGGAGAAACGAAGTTCCAAGTGCTTCAGCTGATGCATGTGTTTCCCAATTACATGAGCATCAATATTCCCAAATATCAAGACGATAGATGGATCATCCAGATCGTTAGGAGGCACGAACCTGAACCTCGTACGCTGTAACCTCCAGACCTCTGCAAGATCCATCCAGTTACGTTTAAAAGTCTCAATACTCTTGCAATATACACCGATCATTTCCACACACGCACAAGATATCTCGTAGGAGCAGCTTATATCAAGTTCCTTGAGCTTAGGGCACATTAAGGCTATGTTCAACATCGATTCATCTGTAACCTGTGGGCAATACTTAACCCAAAGTACCTCGAGATTAGGACACCTACAAATATAAATGCATGAAACATGGAGTTTGGTAAGGAATTAACAAAACTCAAACAAAACTTATATGTTACATTTCAGAATAAATAAAAAGGCAATCCAAGTCCCACATCGGATATTAGACTGAATAAAGTCTAATATATATAGTTAGTCCAATCCCACTTAGTATGAGACTTTTTGAGAATAACAAACCAAGAACAAATTCGTGAGGGCTTAGACCCAAAGCAGACAATATCATATTAAGCGAGGGGTTGTACATCTGGTGACGGACATCTGGCTCTAGTTGAGCGTCTGGCCTCCAGCACGGGCATCCGGTCTGGTTCTAGTAGAGCATTTGGCCCAGGAGTGCTTCTGGTCCGTCACAACATTATACATAATTACGGACGAGGAGTTGACCTATTGGATAATTTTTTTGGATTTGATGGATTTAAAGGGTCATGAGTTCCATTTCCGTTAGGAGTGGTTTGTTCTTCTAAAAATAGTTAATTTAAAATGGTTTGAGCCTTGCTAATGTACGAACCTTTAGACATTAGAAAAAATAACCCGTTACACACCTAATTAGATCAAAATCTTCCCTGGAAGACTACCTCTCGGCGACGTACGAGATGGAGTGATCCGTACAATGCCTGACTCGAATCTCCTTTAGACCGCCCTGGCTCCAGTTCACAACAGACCGGAGGAGAGCATCAATTTTGTCTCCGAACTCAGGACACCACCACCACCAGCTGGTTGAACAGGGGAGAGACTGAAATTCGGTTTCGAGATCGAAGACAGAGTTGAGCGACGGGTCTTGGCATGCGTTCATCCAAGTCTTGCAGATGAACATCGCTCCGATGCATCTTTGTTCTAGGCTTAGCCGTGAGAAGATGTCGAGGAGACATTCCCTAGTCAAATCAGTCCAGTCAGGACCAAGTGCCCATCCCATAATGGTTGAATAAGCTTGTCCCATCTGATTGAGAACGAAGAATAATCTATCGAGAAAGAAGGTTATGTATGAGTTTAGAGACTGAATATCATAGCCACTTTTACGTATAACAACTTAGAAAAAGATGATGAGTTTAAATCTTAAGACCTTAGCTAGCTGTTAGAATTCTTGTGTCTCAAGTTACCTTCTTGATATTTAGACAGCTTCTTCTTCATTTCGATTCCTAAATATAAGTTATGCATAAGATCATCTCCAAAATGCACTCTATAATTTCAAATATGAATTTTTTTGCTCTCCAAAAAGGAACTTCAAAAGTGAAACTCTATATTTGAAGTTTCACTACTCAAAACTTCAAATTTGAAGTTTTACTACTCAAAATTTCAAATTTGAAGTTTCATATTTTTATTTGCATTTTGGTCCCTAAAATCACACATCACATTTATGATTCATAAATATTTTTTCGTTTATTGTTTTAATCCTTAAAAAAATTATATCTCATAAATATTTTAAATTTTGTTTACAGATTTTAAATTTTACACATAAAATTAAATAAAAATTTAAAATAAAATTTAAAATATTTTAAACTAGATTTAGACAACAATAATATACAAAAGAAACTTAACAAATTTAAAACTTACATGAAGATAAATAAATACATGGTTTCAAGTACTGTTTTGAATATTTCAATGAGAAATTATAACATGTTCTTAAATTCGTCTAATATTATTAAATAGTCTAAAATTTTATCAAAACGCATATCATTTTTAAATCCAGTATAATACAACTTGATCATTCTTTGATTCATAACTTGTCATGACCATGACAGTGTATTTAATAATTTTAGATGGAATATAATACAACTTGAATATTCTTTGATTCATAACTTGTCATGACCATGATCTGAGGTTCCACATTTTCGCTGTTTCGAGAAATCAACCATCCTCTGTTTTGTTGTTATAACGTTTACGAAGAAAGTATAGATAATTATTTTCATACAAATTTAAAATGAGAGCATAGAGCCTAACAATTATTTTCTTGAGTTTGTCAGGTGTTGCCGCACAAAAATGACAAAAGAAAATACAAGAAAAAAAAGTAGTAACACAAACTCTACGAACTAAATCAAATAATAAAAGCTGGGAAACTTGGTTTCTTGATCTCCTTCAAATGCTTTAAGTTGGAGATACTGTTGGTAACGCCATCGCTAGTCAACTTATTACAGCCGCACAAGTCCAGATACTCAAGATTAGAACATCCTTCACAAAGTTGGGCAAGACCATTATTAGACAATGTGGAGAATCGAAGTTCCAGGTGCTTCAGCTGATGCATGTGTTTCCCAATCACATAAGCATCAATATTCCCATATATCAAGAAGATAGATGGGTCTTCCATATAGTTACTAGGCACATATTTTGTGACCTCGGCTGGATCCATCAAGTTCCGTTTAAAAGTCTGAATGCTCTTGCAGCTCTTGCCAACCATATCCACACACACACAAGATATTTTGTAGGAGAAGCTAATATCAAGTTCTTTGAGATTAGGGCACATTAAGGCTATCTTCAACATCGAGTCATCTGTAACCTTAGGGCAATACTTAACCGATAGTACCTCGAGATTAGGACACCTACAAATAGGAATGCATGGAACATGCAGTTTGGTTAGAGATTCTGATTTTCAAACAAAATTCAAATGTTACACCTAACTATAATAAAAAGTTAATAAATTAATACTCGAGACCAAAAACTTTATTAGTCTATCGTATTTATAAATTTTATCGAGTATTAATTTATAAAGTTTTATCGAAGATAAAAACCTTTAATGGAATCAAGGGAAAATAAATAGGGAATCCTGAAAAGTTGAAACTGAGACTACCTCTCGGCGACGTACGAGATAGAGCTATCAGTACAATGACTGACTCGAACCTCCTTTAGACCGCCTTGGCTCCAATCCACAACAGACCGGAGGACAGAATCGATTTTGTCCCCGAACTCGGGACTCCACCAACAACTGAGAGAACCAGGAAGAGACTGAAATTTGGTTTCGAGATCGAAGACCAAGTTGAGCGACGGGTCTTGGCACCCGTTCATCCAAGTCTTGCAGACGAACATCGGTCCGGTCCATCTTTCTTCTAGGCTCAGCCGTGAGAAGATGTCGAGGAGACATTCTTGAGTCAACTCCGTCCAGTCAGGACCAAGCTCCCATCTCATAACCACTTTGTACGTACAACAACTTAGAAGAGGAAGAAGAAGATAAATAAAATCTTGTTAACTTAGCTAGCTGTTAGAATTCTTGTGTCCCAAGTTACCTTTTGAACAGTCTTCGCCTCGGGCTGAAAATGTCCAAATGTTTGGATTTGCCTCTAGCTGAATTGTCAAATGTTAGGATTTTTCAGCTGAATGTTGATTTGACATTCACAAATAACATCTTAAATACGTGGTTCCAAGTACTATTTGAAAATTTCAACAAGGAATCATAACAGTTTCTTTATAAAATTATCAAATATTTATAAGTCAAATCATTTTAAATCCAAATAATACTAAATTAGTTTGTTTACACTACGTGCATGTAAGCAGTTGCATTTTGAAAACTACACAAAGTATTAGATATAATAGATGTTGGTGGTACTTCCGCATCGTTCCTAAAAACAAATCTCATTAACTGATTAGTTTCGCAGCATGAATTATACAAGACACAATAGTAGTCCGTTACACGTTGTCGCATATTTATTAATCTAAATGTAGAGCAAGTAGTTGTATCATCCAAATGGTTGTAACGTGTAAATTCATTTTGCCAAACGAAAGTATTATATCAAAGTCAAACCAACATATAACTAGCACTAGAATATTCTTTTTATCAACATGTACTATGCGGATCTAACTTCCGGTAATGGTAGAACAATGACTTGATACCAGCCTAAACTATTAGTTTTTAGTATCAATTGTTGGAAATATTATTTTACCACATACAAACAAAATTAAGCCTTAGTCTAAAAGGATGTCAAAATTAAGAGGGCTGAGTTTCGATTCCCGAAAAAGACGAATTATGCAGAAAATTGGAGAAAATACTTACAAGAGATCTTCAACATGGCGCAAAGAGTACTGTCAGGAATAGATCTCACAGAGTGGCTCAGGGTGATGCAGTCTGACGTGAATTCTCATAAGACATGTAAAATTATCGGCTATAATATCGTATATATAATCTTTTTCATAGTATGTAATAACATAATAATCATACCGATGTTTGTCGAAACAAATAAATTATACATTATAAGGTAATTATTTCTTACAAATTAAATTTAGAAACAAGCGTAAAACATAAAACCTTGCAAAACATTGGTTGAATTTATGTTTTATGGTTGTTATCACCAATTAAAAACCAATCGCATAAAAATCCAGAAAAACAAAGTTAAAGAAAGCTGACTTTTTAGAACTCAACCAAAGAAATAACGAAATACAATCATCAAATACAAAACAATATGCGTTCAGTTAATGTAATAGGGCCGTTGTAAGATCGTCATCCATTATGTTCAACACCATCGTATTCTTCAAACAACTTATTTAACCATTCAAGATCAATTTCAACATCCATTCCCAGAGCTTCACCCAAAACATCAAAATCTGGTTTCTTGATCACCTTCAAATTCTTCAACTTTGAGATAGCTTTAGTAACACCTTTGCTAGTCAAGCGCCCACACCCGAACAAGTCCAAGTACTCTAGATTCGAACATCCTTCACAAAGATCGACAATTGCACTATCAGTCAATGAGGAGAATAGTCGAAGTTCCAGGTGCTTCAACTGACTCATGTGTCTAACAATCGTATCCGCTTCAATGTCCCCATGATACTCGAAAGATAGATACTGCACATAGGTGCAATGCCTTAACCTCTTGACCTCGGAAGGCTGATAATTTGTGAGATTATGAGAGCTTCTAAGTGTTTTAACCGTGATGAAGCACACGAACAAAGTAAAAAGGAGTGAAGTAACCGTAAGTATTTGAGAGAGAAGAGAAATTTGAGAATTTAAGAGAATGAGAGGATTTGTGAGATTGAGAGAATGAAAGAAATGTTTGTATTGAATTGTGTGTTTAATTGTGTAACATACATGGTGTATTTAAAGGAAACAAAAGCAATAAACACTCAATGGTGGAAGAATAAATAACTAGTAGTGGATTAGCCACTCCTCCCCATTTGGTAAGTGATATGGCCACTCCTCCCACTTCTTCCACTAACTAGTAGTGGACTAGCCATTCCTCCCCATTTGGTAAGTGATATGGTCACTCCTCCCACTTCTTCCACTAACTAGTAGTGGACTAGCCATTCCTCCCCATTTGGTAAGTGATATGGCCACTTCTCCCACTTCCTCCACTACTTCCCTTTGTTTAATTCTTCATGTCAACACTCCCCCTCAAGCTTGACAGTAGTGAGTGTCAAGCTTGGAAAGCCATGAAGTATTCCCTCATTAAAAACTTTTCTTGGAAAAACCACTTGGGATAAAAACCAAGCAAAGGAAAAAGAGTAGAATACTCCACGGTGAGGAGATCATTGACATGGAAGGTTTATGAGTCCAAGTCTTGGAAGAATGGACTCACAAACTTTGCTACTGGCCGCCTTGGTGAAGATGTCAGCCAGCTGATCCGCACTTCTTGTATAACATGGGAGAATCACTTGCTGCTCCACTGCTTGTCTGACCTTGTGGCAGTCTACTTCTATGTGCTTTGTCCTTTCATGAAAGACTGAGTTGGATGCAATGTGTATTGCGGCTTGGTTGTCACAGTGCATGGTCATGGGAGAGGTGATCTCAATTCCCAAGTCGCCTAAAAGCCCCTTTATCCAGATAAGCTCACTGGTTAGCTTCCTCATTGATCTGTACTCTGCTTCTGCGCTTGAACAAGATACTACTTTCTGTTTCTTGCTCTTCCAAGTGACAAGATTCCCTCCAATGAATGTACAATAACCGGTGGTTGACCTTCTGTCTACTCTATCTCCAGCCCAATCTGCATCACAGTATCCTATCACCTCAGTGTTCTTGTTGCAAGCCATCCATACACCTTGTCCTGGCGCTTCTCTTAAGTATCTTAGAATCCTCTCCACCATGTTCCAGTGATGAACCTTGGGAGTTTGCATGTGCTGGCTCACTTGATTAACTGCGAAACACACATCTGGCCGAGTGATGGTTAGATAGATCAGCTTCCCAACCATCCGTCTATACTGCTTGACATCTTCAAATGGAGTGTCTTCATACTCCCCCTCTCGCAATACCTTGTAACCTTCTTCAAGTGGTGTCTTGGCATGTCTTCCTCCAAGATCTCCTGCCTCCTTTAATATGTCCAGGGTATACTTTCTTTGGGACATGAATAATCCTTCCTTTGATCTGCACATCTCAATGCCAAGGAAGTACTTCAGTTCTCCCAGGTCTTTGATGTCAAATGCGGCCTTGAGAAATGTCTTGGTTAAACTGATCCCCTCCTTGTCACTACCCGTGATGATGATGTCATCCACATAGACTAGAATTACCGTAATTCCTTGCTTGCTGGTGAGAGTGAAGAGTGTGTGATCCGCTTGAGACTTCACAAATCCCCTTCCATTCAATGTAGTGCTTAGCTTGTGGTACCAAGCTCTTGGTGATTGCTTCAAGCCATAGATTGCCTTTCTGAGTCTAAGAACATTCCCTGGTTTCACCATTTCTTCCATCCCCGGAGGTGGTTTCATATACACTTCATCTTCTAGTTCTCCTTGCAGGAAAGCATTCTTCACATCCATTTGCCAAAGGTCCCATTCTAGGTTCACTGCTAATGAGAGTAGAATCCGGATTGTATGAAGCTTGGCCACTGGTGCAAAGGTGTCTAGATAGTCCTCTCCATACACTTGTGTGTATCCTCTTGCCACCAGTCTGGTCTTCTTTCTTTCTGGCTTCCCATTTGCAAGATACTTAATGGTATGTATGAGTCTGCTGGTCACGGCTTTCTTCCCTTTTGGAAGTTCTGTCTCATACCAGGTGTTGTTCTTCTCCATGGCCCTCATTTCATCATCCACCGATATCCTCCATTCATCATCTTCCATAGCTTCTGCATATGTTCTTGGTATCCATTCCAGGTCCAATGAACTCATAAAGACTTGATGTTCTTCTGGATAGTGAGCTAGGGAGCATAATCCACTTTCTGGATGTGCCACAGCTTGAGCATTGTAGTAAACAAAATCATTTTTAACCCAATCTGAGGCTGGTCTTCTGATCCTTGTACTTCTCCTTAGGACTTGTGTCTGCTCAGGTTCATTACTGCTGCTTGGTTCTCCTTCTTGAGCTTCAGTGTCTGGTTGTCCCATCTCATCTTGATCATGAGATAATACTGGGTTTTCTTCAGGTTGAGCTTGCGCCGGTTGATCTTCATTCCCCCCTTCATGGTCAGGATGAGAGTCTTCAGTGTTATGAACCATGGTCTCTTTATAAGGAGTAGTGTCCCGGCCTTTCTCTGGTTCCTTTTCTAGGTTAATGCCGAGTCTTTCCATAAGAATCTTCAGGTTGTTAGCTCTGTCCGAGGCAGAATGAGATAGATCTTTGAGTTCCTCCCAACTCTTCTCATCATAATAGGCCTTGGATTCCATGAACTTAACATCTCTGGATACTAGGACTCTCCTTGTCTCTGGTACATAGCATTTGTACCCCTTTTGGTGCGTAGAGTATCCAATGAACATTGCCTTTGTGCTCTTTGCCTCCAGTTTGTTTCTTAGTTCTCCTGGAATCAAAACAAAGCACACACACCCAAACACACGCAAATGATCAATTGATGGTCTAGATTTGTTTAGTACCTCATATGGGGTGGCATCAAAGAGGACTCTTGTAGGTGTGCGGTTGATTAGGTAGGTGGCTGTGACTACTGCATCCCCCCAAAACCGCTTGGGTACATTTGTATGGAACATCATACTCCTTGCCACTTCCATCAAGTGTCTATTCTTTCTTTCAGCCACACCATTTTGTTGGGGTGTGTAAGGACAGCTGGTTTGTTGAATGATTCCATGTGAGGCTAGATGTTGTTTGAAGGCTGTGCTAGTATATTCACCACCATTATCTGATCTAAGAATTTTAATCTTAACATTGAAATGGTTAGTAATATAGTTCTGAAAATTTTTAAATGCTTCTAGCACCCTATCCTTAGATTGCAACAAAGTGATCCATGTGTATTTAGATTTTTCATCAATGAATGTCACAAAATATTTATGTTGTTCTCTAGATACACATGGAGCAGTCCACACATCAGAGTGAATCAAATCAAAGCAGTTTTCATATTGGGTTTTTGATTTAGGAAACACAGTTCTGCAATGTTTTCCTAATATACACGCTTCACACTCATTTTTAAAGGAAATACTAGGCAACAGGATGTTCAAGGCACGAGAATGGGGATGTCCTAGTCTAGCATGCCAGATTTCATCTTTAGGGAATTCAGAAACAGAATGAAACACACACGATAATTGAGATACAGGTCTTGTGTCCTCAAGTAAGTACAAGTCTCCCTTGGTAACACCTTTGCCAAGCAACTTACTAGAATCAATATCCTGAAAGTATACACTGTTAGGCGTGAAAGTAACTTGACAATTGAGATCATTAGTTACTTTTTTAACAGACAGTAGATTTGAGGCAAATGTAGGCATATAGAAAGCTTTAGATTCTTTATCAAACAATCTAAGTTCACCTACACCTTTTATTGGAATTTTATCTCCATTTGCTATCATCACATTTCCTAAAGCCGGTTCTATGTTCTTAATCAGTTCTAAATCACTTATCATGTGATGAGAAGCACCAGAGTCTATAACTAAGGGCTTAGCCGATTTAAAATTATTCATAGAACCATTTGCATTGTGAGAAGTATTAAGGGAGATACCAAGAGTTTTAGATATACCAGATTCCTTGAGAGCCTTGATGAGAGCGGTTAAGTCAGACTTCTTGATGGTCTCATCTAGATTGGCTCTTGGCGTGGCATAGCCTGATGTGGAGGCAGTAGCTCTTCCCACACCTAGGTTGCTTATACCCATGGTGATTGGTGTTGTTGGCTCAGCACCATCAGTTGAGAAATTGGCTCTTGCATCTTGGTATTGAGGGCGGTTGTCCCTAAATTTGTTGGGCTTGAGGTGCGGATGTAGTATCCAGCATTTGTCCTTCATGTGGCCCTTCTTCTTGCAGTGATCGCATGTCAAGTTTTTCTTCTCATCTAGCTTGTAAGCTGCCTTGTTTGACACGGCTCGTTCAGCTTGATGTGCCATGTTTAAGTCTCCCTTGCCTCCAAATAAGCCCACAGAGCCTTCTTCCTTCTGAATTTGAGCGCATACTTCATCCAGGTCAGGTAACTTGTCAGCTCTCAGGATGTGCTTGATTAAGCTCCCATAAGATGGATTAAGCGTGAGCAGTAGTCCAAACACTCTGTCCTCTTCACGCCTGGTTAAGAGAGTGGCGGGGTCGGTAGTATGTGGTCTGAGTAGTTCCATCTCTGCCCAAAGAGACCGGAACTTGCCAAAGTGAGGCTGGAACTCCATATCTCCTTGGTTGAGGGTATTGATAGCTCTTTTTACTTCAAAGACCCTTGTAAGGTTGGAGGTATTTCCATACACTTTGTAGAGTGTATCCCACAGCTGCTTGGTAGTTTCACAGTAGGAGTAAGACTCCATGATGGCGGGTTCTAGGGAGCTAAGGAGCACTGTGAGAACCATGAGATCTTCCTGAGCCCATTTGTCTTCATCAGTAGCTACCACAATCTCCTGTCCATCTTCTCCTTGGGTGGTTTGTTTTGGAGCTGCTTCTGCTGAGACATGACTCCACAAACCCTTTCCTCCAAGGGCAATCTTCACCATCCTGGCCCACAAGAGGTAGTTAATCCCCTTCAGGGTCACAGGTATGCTGATGCGGTTGTTGTTATTGTTGTTGTTGTTCTCCATCTTAGGGATTTACTTGGTCAGAGGTAGAGTTTAAGAACTAGAAACAGAGTTTTGATTTTGCGGAATTTAGAAAGGTTTCAAGATTGAACCTTGCTCTGATACCATGATAATTTGTGAGATTATGAGAGCTTCTAAGTGTTTTAACCGTGATGAAGCACACGAACAAAGTAAAAAGGAGTGAAGTAACCGTAAGTATTTGAGAGAGAAGAGAAATTTGAGAATTTAAGAGAATGAGAGGATTTGTGAGATTGAGAGAATGAAAGAAATGTTTGTATTGAATTGTGTGTTTAATTGTGTAACATACATGGTGTATTTAAAGGAAACAAAAGCAATAAACACTCAATGGTGGAAGAATAAATAACTAGTAGTGGATTAGCCACTCCTCCCCATTTGGTAAGTGATATGGCCACTCCTCCCACTTCTTCCACTAACTAGTAGTGGACTAGCCATTCCTCCCCATTTGGTAAGTGATATGGTCACTCCTCCCACTTCTTCCACTAACTAGTAGTGGACTAGCCATTCCTCCCCATTTGGTAAGTGATATGGCCACTTCTCCCACTTCCTCCACTACTTCCCTTTGTTTAATTCTTCATGTCAACAAAGGCTGCATTGAGTTTCGTTTCAGAATCTGAAGATTTTTGCAATTCGTACCCACCATTTTCATACACGCACAACATATTTTAAAAGAGCAGCTTACATCAAGTTCTTTAAGCTTAGGGCAGTTTAATGCTATCTTTCTCATCGACACATCTGTAACCTTTGGGCAATATTTAACCCAAAGTATCTCAAGATTTGGGCACCTGCATATCAAAAGATTATATCAAACGTCTGTAGTTAATCACCAAACAAACTGAGAGGTACGTACCTCTCGGCGACGTATGAGAGAGATTTATCCGTACAATGTCTGACTCGAACTTCCGTCAGACTGCCTTGGCTCTGGTCGACAGCAGACCGGATGGTTGAGTCCACTTTTTCCTCGAATTCGGGGCTCCACCAGTAAAACGACTCAGGGGAAGACAGAAACTCAGCTTCGAGATCCAAGACAGTGTTGAAGGACGGGTCTTGACATAAGTTCATCCATGTCTTGCAGACCAGCATTGGTCCGTTCCATCGTTGCCCCATGCTCAGCCGTGAGAAAATGTCTAGGAGACATTCCGGAGCCAACTCTGACCAGTCATGGTGCAGTCTTGATCCCATCTGATCGAGAATAAAGAAGAATATATTGAGAAAGAAGATTTTAGCTAGGATCCTAGTGATTGAATATGTCTAGAATAGAGTATATCATATTTGATCAAATAAAATGCTAGTTTTCAGAATTCTTGTTTCTTGATTTACTTTGCGTTTATATGCAGAAAGCGATTCTGACTTCTTCGCCAGTTATAAAATCCAAGATATCTTCATCTTTCCTCTGTCGTTGACTCCTCAAGAGAGAGGGCTTGGTCGATCTTGTTTTGGAATAAACTTTACGAATAGTCTTCTGTTAGAACTATCTCCAATATTTATCCCCTAAACTATATTTGCGAAGTGATTTTGCCACGTGTCTTTTCTACGGTCAACTTCACAAAACAAATATGACATGACTACTAAAATTGATGACATGTCTTATAAACATGGACAATTGCATTTAATGTTAATTTATATTTTTGGTAAACTTTTTAAAATATGGTAATAACTCATATATTACATTTAATGTTAATTTATATTTTTGGAAATTTTTTTAGAATATGGAAATAACTCATAAATCATCATTAAAATAAATATATTCAAATATGGCATTATAAATTTCGAAATATAATTTAATTATATATTTTTAAATTATGCAATTTTATTACTAAAATTTTCAAAAATGTATACAATTTTTTTAGAATATCTACAAATTTTATAAATATTGTTTAATTTTAATTTTTGGTAATTATGCAACTTTTAAAAATTTATTTAATATATTTAAATAAAATAAATAGATAGAAAAATCTATCTAAGATTATAATTTCAAATATATACATGCATATTCTTAAATATAATTTTTATTTTTAATTAAATCAAATTTGTATTAAAATATTGATACGAAAAAAAATTTTACAATATTAATAAAATTTTATTTTAAAATATAATTTATATTTATCTGTTAAAAAATAATTTAAATTTTTTTACTGCACATAGTGCAGGAAGACACCTAGTATGTTTATATTTTTCCTCAAAAATATAAATTTTAGAACGAAGTTCTCTAACGTATTGCTATATTTTTCCTCTAAATATAGCAATTTCTTATGGTTCCCATAAAAATATACTATTCATAAAGAATTAATTTTTCTTTCTATTCCCTATCATTTTTTGTTTAAAGAATAACAAACCAAAATTATTCTTCATTATTTTTGAGAAGAAATAATCAAAATTATTCCATTTGTTCCTGAAATGGTCACCAGTCAAAACCCTAAATTTCAAATACCGGTTTAGTGATATTAAGTTGAACCAGAAAGCAGGGTTCGGTTAAAGGTGGTTCTCGTGTGTTGAACTTGAAACTTGAAAGCGTCTAGCTGAAATAGAAGTTGTGTTTAGTCGTTTTGAAATAATATGTGCGTGTGATTGTGATTTGTGACCAAAGCGTTGAAAAGGAAGATAAGACTTTTCTTGTTCAAAAGTCAAAACTTTGAAAATCCCTTCTTGCTCTTACGACTTGCATTGCATGATCATCGAATCACCAAGGATAAACCAAACTCCCAATTATATATTCTTTTACTTCTAACCCGTTCTCTCTGTTCTTGCTTTCCTATGTCTACACTCATGGTCTCATTTTTGCTCGTACTCTTCCAGTTTTTAATCTTCTCTGTTCAAGCTCAGAGTGGAGAGTGGGAGACACCACCACCACCACCACCAACAGAGTTCATTTTCAAAGGTTTTAGGGAAAACAACAACTCGGAGATTCAAACAGAAGGAGCAGCTGCCATCAAACCCGATGGACTACTGAGACTCACCGATGGAAACTTAAGCGTCACTGGAACAGCGTTCTACCGCAAACCGGTGAGGCTGCTTGACCATAGCAGCAACCTCAATCACTCAAAAGTTTGTTCGTTTAGCACTTCTTTCGTCTTCACTTTAGTCCCTTCCAGCTCTAGCAAACGGAGGTAGTTTCGGCTTCACCTTCACACTATCTCCCACCCCAAACCGTCCAGGCGCCGACTCTGGCCAATACTTTGGACTTCTCAACGAGACCAACGACGGGAATCCAACGAACCACGTTTTCGCAGTCGAGTTCGATACTATACAAGGGTTTAAGGACTGGACGGTACTCATGCAACAACAGGCAATCACATCGGTTTGAATTTTAACAGTGTCACCTCGGATGTCCAGGTCCCGGTAGCTTATACAACTGAAGATGAAGTAAAAGAGGAAGGTTTCCAGCTCGAACCAATCATAATCCGTTTGGATTACAACGGACAAAACCAAGTGCTGAGTTTGATCGTTTCCTTTGCCAAACTTCCAATTGCCCCATCAACCCCATTCATCTCCCATGTTGTTCCAAAACTGTCGGAGATCGTGCAAGAAGAAATGTATGTTGGATTCACCGCAGCCACAGGAAAAGATAGGTCGAGTGCTCATTATTTGATGGGTTGGAGTTTCAGAAGCTGTCGAGATGGTTTAACTGCAGACAGTCTAGTTTTATAGGAACTTCCTCTTTGGCAACAGCTCAAGAATAAAGGTTTCAATATCATTTGAGATTCCCTCAACTTATCTCAGATTTTAGTTTGATTCCATACTCACAAGGTATACTTTCTTAAACGTTTTTCAGATCGTCAATCCACAGTCACAAAGATTCTCATAGGTTAGATACCTAACCACAAAATCTTTAGATTTCTTTGATAAAAAAAATAACTAATAGAATGGGAAAATAGGCATTTCATTCCCGAAGTATTTGAAATCGGTAGTTTTAATACTTAAGTATTTCTCTCGCATAATTATTTTCCAACTAATAGTTAACTGCGTGAAATTAAGAATAAAATAGTCAACTATTAATTGATGAACAGAAAAATAACAGTTTTCTATCAATTTTTTTAACTTCTATATTATAATCATAACTAGGATAAGACATGCGCCTTGCGCAGGGTGAATTTATTTGTATATATTTCGATAGTTTCTTTTATATATTTGATCATTTTATTTATATATATAAAATATTTTTTGTTGTTATTATATAATTTCTTTCCGATGGATCGGATCAATTTTTATTAAAAATAATGGAACAAAACTATAATTAATACATCATGGGTTGATCGGATTGACATTAAACAAATTATGACATAAAAACTTTATTTTTCCATAGAACACGTTCTTGAAAAAAAGTGAACAGTATTGTTTTCACATTTGAATTATTTTGACTTTTATCTTCCATATGGTTTTGAAAGCTTTCAAATCAACCATCGAATTGATACATGTCATTTTAATGTTTTTAGTCGTATACTTACGGAAAACTTACATTTTTGTAATTTAAAGTCGTTTTAAAAAATTCAAAATATAACATATAAGAAAAAATATAACATATAAGAAAAATATAACATATAAGGTGTCCTCATTTTTGTATTTTAAAGTCGTTTTAAAAAATATATATAACATATAAGGTTTCCTCATTTTTGTAATTTAAAGTCATTTTAAAAAATTCAAAATATAACATATAAGAAAAAATCTAATTTTTTTATTATATGGTTAATGTGATTGTTTATTTTTTTTAATAATATAAAATTAAACAAAATAAAGAAGGATGCAAAAATTGTTATCAAATCTTTATTATTTATAATCATTAATTATCATATATATGTAAATCATATTAGGTAATTTCGTAATTTTTATTTTGTGAAAGAATACACACTTCTTATATTTTAGGTTAATATAATGTTCTCTAGTGTACATTAAACAAATTATGACATAAAAACCTTATTTTTTTCTTCGAACACATTCTTGAAAAAGTGAACAGTATTGTTTTCACAGTTAAATTATTTTGACTTTTATCTTATATATGATTTTGAAAGCTTTCAAATCAACCCTCAAACTGATACATGTCTTCTTTTTTTTAACACAAAACTGATACATGTCATTTAAATGTTTTTAGTCGTATACTTAAGAAAAACTTACATTTTTATAATTTAAAGTCGTTTTAAAAAATTCAAAATATAACATATAAGAAAAAATCAAACATATAAGAAAAAATATAACATATAAGGTTTCCTTATTTTTGTAATTTAAAGTCGTTTTAAAAAAAAATATATAACATATAAGGTTTCCTCATTTTTGTATTTTAAAGTCGTTTTAAAAAATTCAAAATATAACTTATAAGAAAAAATTTAATTTTTAATTATAGGGTTAATGTGATTGTTTATTTTTTTAATAATATAAAATTAAACAAAAATGAAGAATGATGCAAAAATTGTTATCAAATCTTTATTATTCATAATCATTAATTGTCATATATATGTAAATCTTATTAGGTAATTTTGTAGATTTTATTTAAGGAAAGAATACACACTTCTTATATTTTAGGTTAATATAATGTTCTCTAGTGGACATTAAACAAATTATGACATAAAAACCTTATTTTTTCCATCGAAACATTCTTGAAAAAAGTGAATAGTATTGTTTCTACAGTTAAATTATTTTGACTTTTATCTTCCATATGGTTTTCAAAGCTTTCAAATCAACCATCGAATTGATACATGTCATTTTAATGTTTTTAGTCGTATACTTAAGGAAAACTTACATTTTTGTAATTTAAAGTCGTTTTAAAAATAAATCAAAATATAACATATAAAAAAATTCTAACATATAAAAAAAATATACCATATAAGATGTCCTCATTTTTGTATTCTAAAGTCGTTTTAAAAAAATATAACATATAAGGTTTCCTCATTTTTGTAATTTTAAAGGCATTTTAAAAAATTCAAAATATAACATATAAAAAAAATCTAATTTTTTAATTATATGGTTAATGTAATTGTTTAATTTTTTTTAATAATATAAATTTAAACAAAAATGAAGAAGGATGCAAAAATTGTTATCAAATCTTTATTATTCATAATCATTAATTGTCATATATATGTAAATCATATTAGGTAATTCCGTAGATTTTATTTAAGGAAAGAATACACACTTATTATATTTTAGGTTAATATAATGTTCTCTAGTGTTATATAATTATGAAATAATGTGACACCATTAGATTAAACTATACTTTATATTAGATGCTCTAGAATTCTTTGAAATAAAATTTAAAAGGCATTTAGAGTGCCACCTAGGATTTGGGGTTTTTTTTAATTAATATAAAATTAAGGTTCTAATTTTTCAAATGCTTCTCAATTAATATATAGGGGATTTTACGTAGTCAATGATTAGTTGGTAAATAAATATATGCATATAATACTTGAGTATTTAATTTGTCAATTGAATACATGAAGAATTAAACTGTTGATTTCAAATACTTTAGAAATAAAATGCCCTAATAGAATCTTGTTTTTTTTTTCCTTAGCTGCGAGTCTGACAGTAAGAGCATGATTATCTGGGGTCCTTAGTGGGTTTCTTAGTGCGTGGGTCCCCACAAAATCCTTAAGGATCGGTTACAAAAACTACTAATTAAGAACCGATCTTAGTGAGTTTCTTACACTTTTCGCGGGCCCCACTGACACGTGGCGGCCCGCGATTGGTTTGCTTTTTAATTTTTTTTTTTTTTTTTAAACTAAGAAACCCATTCGGTTTCTTAGGGATAATCATGGCCTAAGTATTCTTGTGGTGTTGGGGGTCGTAGCATTTTTTATCAGAAAGAGGAAAACATCAAATGCTCAGAGAAGAAAAACCCTCAAGGCTCTTACCCTGCTGAAGCATTATCACTACAATGAAGTGAAGAGGTTTACAAACTCATTTGCTTGTGTAGTTGGGAAAGGAGGATTTGGAACTGTTTACAAAGGAAACCTTCCTGATGGCCGTAAGGTCGCGGTGAAGGTTTTGAAGGACTCAAAGAGCAATGGTGAAGATTTCATCAACGAAGTCGCCAGTATGAGCCAAACATCTCATGTCAACATTGTTTCTTTGGTTGGATTCTGCTATGAAGGATCAAAAAGAATGATTGTTTATGAATTTCTAGAGAATGGGTCTTTGGATCAATTTATATCCACAAACGCGGCCTCATCAATTGCTGAATGGAGAAGAACGCTTTACGATATTTTACTAGGAGTTGCTCGTGGTCTTGAGTACTTGCACTACGGCTGCAAAACAAAGATTGTGCATTTCGACATTAAACCGCAGAACGTGTTGTTGGATTGCAATCTTTGCCCCAAAGTTTCTGACTTTGGCCTCGCTAAGCTCTGCGAGAAAAAAGAGAGCATCATGTCACTGTTGGACACAAGAGGCACGATAGGGTACATTGCGCCAGAGATGATCTCCAGAGTTTATGGTGGTGTGTCTCACAAGTCAGATGTCTATAGCTATGGAATGCTGGTACTTGAGATGATTGGTGCAACAAACAAAGACACTGTCGAAAACCCTACCTCAAACACTAGCTCGATTTATTTCCCAGATTGGATTTATAATGATCTTGAAAATGAACAACAGAGTAGGCTTTATGGGGATGATGACCTAACCAAAGAAGAAGAAGAAATCACGAAGAAGATGATCTTGGTGGCTCTGTGGTGTATCCAATCTTATCCATCGAATAGACCATGCATGAAAAGAGTTGTAGAGATGATGGAAGGAAGTTTGGATGCTCTTGAAGTCCCTCCTAGGCCTGTTTTTCAAGTTCCCATTGCGCCTCTTCAAGAATCTTCCACAGTTTTGAGGGATATTTCGGTTTACATAGGCTTTAATTGGTAGAAGGGATGATAAAGCAATAGCAGTATGCTATATAAACAGTAAGCTGCGAAAATTGTATGTTTTAATTAAACTATATTTAAAAGAATATTTGGTAGAACAGTATGAACATGTTATTTAAAATTATTATATTAGTACATAATATATAATATATTTATTTCTTTGGAATATATTTCTAATATATATATTAATATATAAAATTAAGAAAGATATATAATTAATTTATTTTATGTAATAGTATTAACAAATTTGTTTATATCAAAAATGTTATTTTAAAAATAAATTTTACAATTAAAATAAATATTTTTATAAATAATATTTAACATTAAAAATATAATTTAATTTGTGTAATTAAATTTTAATTTAAATGTGAAATATTATTTTAAAAAATATATATATTAATTGTAAAATTGTTTTTATAATAACATTTTTCGATACAAACATAATTTTCTAAAAATTACTTTTGATTTTCTAACAAATGTTGATTGAATAATATAGAATATAATGTTTATGCTAATGTTCTACCAATTAATGTTATAGATAAATGATCCAATAAGCCTCCTTTCGGAACCAAAGCAACTATAAATTATTCAAGTAATGTGATACACTGTCTGCGTTCACGGCGTTACACCCAAAGATGATATCGAGAATTTCAGGTTCCATCCAAACACCCTGCAGGTTTGTAAAGCTTTATATGTTGAAAACTTCGTGATTTGTATTCAGAAACTTCATGCATAGCTTAATGTTCTTGTCCTAACTCATATCGTTAGGAAACAAAGATGAACTATTACTCTATTAGTTTTGGTGATTCTGCCGTCTTGTAAGAAATTCTTTTACAAAAAAAATTGCTTCTTTATAAAACCATGAAACTTTTTTCATGATAAGAAAGGATATGATGAGAAAAATCTTAAAAACTTGGAACCATCTATTAATTTAAGTATCATAGAAATAAATTAGTTTGGTTACACAAATAAGCAGTTGGGCTGACACAAAGTATACATGTTGGTGGCATTGTTCCTAAAGAATCTCATTAGTCTCGATTTTTTTTTACTGGTGGACTAAGAGGATATGATTATTTTTAAGCAAAGAGAGTATATGTCATGAAAAAAAGGAATAGAAAACCAAAATGCTTAAACTCAGCCAACAAAATAACAAAACTATGTGTTCAACTAGTAGAACAGAGTGGCTGCAAAATCTGGTTTCTTGATCTCCTTCAGATTCTTCAAGCTCGAGGTACCATTAGCAACACCAACGCTGGTCAGATACCTACTCCCGACCAAGTCCAAGTACTCAAGATTCGAACATCGTTTACAAAGATGAGCAAAAGCTTTATCAGTCAATGTGGAGTTTCGAAGTTCCAGGTGCTTCAGCTGATGCATGTGTCTCCCAATCGTATACGCATCAACGTTTCCTAAAGTTTCAACAGATAGATACTGCTTCTTCACGTAGGCATAACGCCTTAACCTTGCCACCTCTGAAGGCTGCATCAAGTTCCGTTTCAGGACCTGAAGATTCTTGCAGTTTGTACCAACTAGTTCCATGCACTCACAAGATATTTCATAAGAGCAGCTTATATCAAGCTCTTTAAGCTTGGTGCATTTTAATGCAATCTTCTTCATAGACTCAGTATTAACCTTTGGGCTGTACTTAACCCAAAGTACCTCAAGATTAGGACACCTGCAAATCGAGATTTAATCAAACTAAAACTTCCATGGAAACACCACAAGCTAATAAAGACTGTACGTACCTCTCGGCGACGTAGGAGAGAGACTGATTCGTACAATGCCTGACTCGAAGCTCCCTGAGTTCGCCCTGGCTCTGATCCACAACAGACCGGATGGTTGTGTCAACTTTTTCCTCGAACTCAGGACTCCACCAGTAGGTCGTATCGGTGGAGGTCAGAAACTCAGCTTCTAGATCCAAGATAGTGTTGAGGGACGTGTCTTGGCAAACGTTCATCCACTTCTTGCAGACAAGCATCGGTCCGTTCCATCGTTTCCCCATGCTTAACCGTGAGAAGATGTCGATGAGACATTCTCGAATCAATTCTGTCCAGTCAGGGTGGAGTGTAGATCCCATCTGATCAAGAACGAAGAAGAAAAGAGTGTGACCCTCAGTGGAGACAAAACCTTACAGCAAAGCAGAAGATACAGAGCAAAAGTTAAGATTGATATGTCTAAGAAGACTAGAACAGAGTATATCATATTTTGATCAATATTATACCTTTGTCTTGATCAGAGTTCTTGTTTCTTGATATTTACCTTTGTGGTTTCTGCGCTTCTTGTTCTTGAAACATAAAATCCAAGACGGCTTTATCTTTACTCAGCCGTTGAGTACCGTATGAGATCCAAAAAAGATCTAGATATCTTTAGTATGGCCCAATGAGTACTGAGATCCAAAAAAGATCTAGAAAATAGAAACAAATCTAAAAACATTGATAAAAAAAAATACCAAATTAAAATTAGATTATTTTGCTTATTTATCATGTTTTCCATAATTTTGGTTAATTTGGTTATTTATCATATGCTTAATAATTATAATTAATAGTTTTACTTAATAAACAGTTATATAATGTTGCTAGATTATAGTATATATTTAAGCAATTGTTATCTTTTTGTTCACACGAAAATATTATTATAAAACCTATTCATTTCTTATATTTTTAGATTTTAGTTTAGTTTATATCACATTGAGTGACTTCCTATTGCTTCGGATATCATATGAATATTTTTTTATTATGTGATTCTTTCTGGTTTTGTTCATATTGAATCTTATATCATGTATTTTCAGTGGCTATGGAGATAGAAAAAGGATTCTATTGTCTAGATAAATATAATTGTATTCTCTTATGTTTTTTGACTTGAGTTTCCTTTAGGTTGTAGCATCACTAATTTGTTATATGAATTTTTGGACTTCGGGCTTCGGTTTGTCCAAGAACAAGAAAAAGAAGAAGATCTAAAATCAAGGAGCGTAAAAGACATAGAAGATGTTGTCCAATCACGAGAAGGTTGAGTGATTAAATTGATGTAGTATTCCATTCACTTAGATTTATGTTTGTTTAGATATTTTGTTTGCTTTTACCTAATTGAGTTATTCTTAATTGTTTGCTTTTGTTTTGATATGTGTATTCTTTTGTTGTGTTTTTTTCTTACGTTAGATCTAGGTTTTGTAAGTTAGAAGTATTTCCTCTATCATAGAAGTTTTATGTTCTACGTACGTTTGTTATTTTTCAACTTGTTTTTTCTTATTTGTTTATTATTTTGTGCAGTACCAAAGGTATACTTTCACGTTGCTTGCCACCTTAAAATTCTCCATCTCAATAGCTAAAAAGAAAAACCTATAGTGTACTGTGTACATGTAAGTTTTTGATCTTATGGACGTTATTTGTGTGAATCCTGAGTAAATGAAAAATGTATGAGCTCAAAATTAAAACATGGCATGAACTTTTTTTACCGACTTGTTCAATCGGTTGGTTCTGGTAATGATACAAATTTACAGACTATATTAGTTAGTTAATTAAACAAATATACTCTAATATAAACTTGTGATATTATTAGTTTCAAATTGATATTTTTGATTTGAACTATCACATTAATAACTAGAGTAGTTAGAGTCATTCTACATTTGATGAACAATTATCTTTATTTAAAATGCTTAATAATTAGATAATTATATTTATTCATGATATAGATAGTTATTTATTCATATACAATAATAAAATCACACAAAAATAAAAGGTAAACTTGCATAAATAATAATCGAGTAAAAGAAAATTTAATTATATATTATCATTATCTAAAAATTATTAATTAACCTGTTATTATCCAAAATCAATAAAAGCTGATATATACATACATACATATATATATATATATATATATATATCTTTATATATTTTTCAAGGTAATATAATTGTAGTTACCAACAATAATCTTATCAGTTTTTAGTATAAAAATGTTTAGCCAAAAAATATATTATACCATATAGTTTTATGAGGAAAAAATGTTAAGATATACTTAAATGTGACAATATAAAATTTGGTGATAAGATTAGCGTCGATGAAATTTTTTTTGGAAATTTTCCTAAAATATAGTTGGAAGCAATATAATTAAAAAATGATGATTTTTAAATAAATAATGTATATTTAAATTTTGTAAAATGGTTATGCCCGCATATGCGGACACAACACCTAGTTACTATATAAGCAATATGCATCTTTGTAACATAATTCTCAAGAGTCTAATGATATTCTTCCTAAACATATTTTGCGTGATTTACTCTAATCAATTTATCAGTTAAAAAATTGTATACAACACTTGCAACCTGATATATATAAATAGAGCATAAAGTTTACACATGACTGATACTGCTCTTATGCTCGAACCTTGCGAACTCGGAAAGATCCATCAGATTCTTGCACATCATGAGAAACATTATCAGAGATATACCATAAGAGTAGCTTATATCCAGCACCCTAAGCTTTGGACAATTTGAGGCTATCTTCATCATCAATGTTGATTTTGAGTGACGTTAAGGCAGTACTTAACCCAAAGCACCTCAAGATTAGGACAACTGAGATAATAAAATTTACTTTGTTTTATCTATTTTGCCACTAAAACACATATAACAGAACAGAGAATGAAGTTATGAAGAGAATGAGTAAAGACAGAACATACAACACAATACACGAGATTATGTAACCACCAATTGTCACCAGTTCTGATTGTCACTAAGACAAGAGTTGGAACATGTGAATAGTTATGACTTGCTAACTCATCATCTATACTTGTATACATATATAAAGCATAATGTGCAAAATATTGGGCTAAATCATATTCTCAATCCTACTTCATACACTTGAAAAATCTCAAACCCTTAGAGCCACTGGATCTTGCCATGACACCTTCCTCTTCACTGCTCTACTAATCTCTTTCCCCACGTCTCTGCAAATCGGCAACTTCATCTCGCAATCGATTCCATTACCAAGCATTACTTTCTTTGTTGCTTCACCATTCCCTTCCGGCTCCTCTTCTTCTTCTCTCTACAAACAAAAAGCAAATCAAGCTCTGATCAATTTCTCAAGACTCCAACTAAAAGGAAGAGCCTTATAAAACATCATCACAAGTTGTTTTAGCTTTTACCGAGACCAGGTTTAGGTCAAAGCCCGAGACTTTGCTGCTGACCACCAGAGTGTTGTCGTTAAGATCAGGAAGTGGAGTTAAAACCTCGTTTCCTCTGCTCCTTGCATTATTGTCATTGCAAACTGTATCCTTGCGCTTCAAATCAAACCATGGACCAGAGTGCTTCTTTCTTTTGCCACTTGTTGTTACCTTCACATCTCCTCCAGATTCGGACAATCTCAGCGTGTCGGGAGATGTTTCAAGAGTTTGGTCTTGCTTCAAGTGTTTGTATCTGCGTCTCAAGAACCTATCGTTTGAAACAAAACACACACACACACTCAAGTAAGCTAATAAAAGACCAATTAAACGTTGGAATGTGTTTCAGTCATGTAATTAAAATTCACATGAAGAGATTGAGGGATTATTACCTAACTTGTGCATCAAGGGCCGATCGTTTTTGCTTCATCACCTCCAGTTTCCTCATCTTATACTCTGTTCCCTGAACAGCAATAAAAATCAAAACTTTCTTTATTCATTTGCTAGATTTGAATCAACCCAACAGTTCCAAACCCAGATTCATTACAGAACATAAGAACACAACCCTAATTATGTCGTGCAGATCCAGAGGAAACCGAGACAAACAAAGGAGGAACTCAGACAGTCTCAACTATTACCTTTCTCAACTCGTGATAATCCTGCAAAAGGGATTGATGCTTGAACATGATCCTGGGATCGACCAAGTCAGTAATCTCCTTCATCGGATCTGATCAGTGAATTGCAAACACAAGCGAGGAAGAGAGAGATAGAGATGTGGAAGAAGGTGAGAAAGCTGGGGAAGAAGAGAGAAGGGCAAAAAGGGAGAGTCTTGTATGAAACAACTCTGTACTTGACCAAAGACTTAAAGAAACCACAAAGAAGAAGCCACCACACCACATTATTGTCTGGGTGCCCATTACCAATTGAGAAATTAAAAGTTTTGATTTTTCTTTTTCTTTTTTTTTTTTTTGGGTGAGAGGGTCTATTGAGACAGAACAGCAGAAAACTGGGACTGGTGATCTAAGAAAATGGAGAAAGAAAGAAAATAGGAAGAAAAAGAATTCATAACATTTATTTTCTTTCTTTTTCACTTTTTGTCTATGGTGTGTGTGGTGCAACCCTTTTGGAAGTTGCAGAAGGGCATTCAAATGCTGACTAGTATACAAGAAAAAAAAAAGTTCTTCCTTTATTTGTATTGATTAGGTTTATTATGGTCTTTGTGAGGTGGGTTTGATGATTGGTAGAGATTTGAATTTAAAAAGCACATATAGGTGTTGTCATTGAATGGGTATGTAGAGAAGAATTTGTTGAGAGATAATTAAAAGAAAGAGATGGGATCTAGAGAGAGAGAGCAAAAATGAAAGCTGGGTTGATGAAAGAAAGAGTGAAACAGTGGGAGAAGAAAACTACGGTGGTTTGGTGTAATGTGTACAATGAGTGTATGTGTATATGTATAATATTTGTTGACTGGATGCCACGTACTTGTCTCATTTGGACCCATTCTGAAAAACTGACCATTATACCCTTTGAATCAACTTTTGCCTTCCCAAAATATTCATAGAACTGGGAATGTTTTGACGGATGTTGTGTTAAAGTGCTTAGGCAACCCACTCGACTCTCAGGTATGAGAACTGCAGTTTGTTTCTGTATATGAATCAACGCAAAAGAAACTAGACCTCTTTACTCTACTTAATGAATCAGAGATAAATAATTTTGTTTTGGATATAAACTAAGACGAAATATTTGAACCCTTGTACTTTAAAATATCAACAATTCCTTGAATACTCTCAAATCGTTTCATGATTTCCAAATTGTGGAAATGAATCAAACTTTAAAACAGAAATTATAAAATAAATAAAAAACAAGAATTCCGAGTTTAATTTACTCGGAATTGAATCCTAATCTGGTAGGCTAGATTGTGCTTGTTGGAGACATTTTCTCTTACTCTATGTTTAGGTTACTAATAAGATTTTGGAAGCTCTTTTCCGGCCAAGAACGATTTGAAAAGAATGAGAGCACGCTTTGGTTCGAATAAAGGCACCTCGTGCCCCGCCCCTCTTACTGTTGCAAAGGTCAGTCCCTTGTAAACCTCCGTCCATCCTCCCACCTATCACCACCCATTAACATCACTGCCTTAGTGCCTTATATATATCATATGTATCCATGCATGTAACGTTTTGTGTATGTATACTATATATACCTGGTTACCCGAGTACCAAGGGTACCAACGAGTCTTCACCGGGAGATTGAGATGGTTTAGGGAAAACCGTGTCGCCGTCACTGGAACCACCGAATCTGTATCACCACTGCATAATGAAAAATATAATCCACTGTTTTATTTTTTGTTTTTTTTCTAAATAATATAATCCATTGTTATGCATGTTTTAAGGGTTTAATATGTCCATGTCTGCTCTACGACAAGAATATGGCTATGGGGTAGGACGTGACAATATCTCTAATCACATCAAACCATAGCTTACCTGAAAACCCATATCCTCAAACCAGCTGCTGCAAGTTCCTTGTAAACAGGTAACATCGTCTTGTCGGAGTCTTTCCAGTTCTTGATCAGAACATCACTGCACCATCCCAAACAAGAACAATAAAGCATTTCAAAACCACTCTAAACCACTTTAGCAAACATTTTTACAATCGTTACACATCATTTTTTTTATCGTCTACAAGTTCTAGACCTGAAGGCCCTTAGAGCATCATTATCGCAGAAACCCCATTTGGGGTTTCTTAATTTTTTTTTTTTGTTTTTTTATTTTTTCGAATTTAGAAAAAAAAAATTAAAAACGAACCAATCGCGGACCGCCACGTGTCATTGGGGCTCGCAAACAGTATAAGAAACCCTTAAGGACCGACTACTATTTGATAGTTTTGGTAACCGGTTTCTTACAAAAAAGTGGGTCCTACGCGGGACCCACACGCTAAGAACCCCTCTAGTATCCTTGGATAAAGATGTTCTTAGAGCATGATTAACTCGGGGTTCTTAGCGGAAATTAAGAAACTGTTTCTTAACTTCCGCTAAGAAACGCACTCTAAGAATTCCGGGTTAATCATGTTCTAACATCTTTTATAACGAAGCCAGAGCCACTTTAAATTAACTGTTTTTAATTAAGTAGACTAGTCCCAACGGCAATTGAACCCATAATAACCCTTTAGTTCACTTCTAGAAAATCCAAGAGTTTTAAGTGGTGAAATCGAACAGTTTACCTGCAAGCTGTCCATTTATAGCGAATCCCTGTGACGTTAGCATGCATAGCTCTCTGAACATCTTTACGGTTGTAATACTTCTCTGCGTAGCTCTCCGTGCAAGGATCGTATCCAGACACAAACCGTCTGCGCAAGAGTGTGTTTTTCATACGTAAGAAACCAGTTTTCTTCTGTTTTGAGGCCACGCACGTTGGAGTGTAAATGCTGTATTGATCAATGTCACCGAACTCGTGGTTCATGGCGTAATTAACAGCCGTGTCGCAGTCGTCGGAAACTTTATCGGCCGTGAAGTTGCAGTTTTTGAGAATTGACTTGTAGGTTTTGTCGGAAATAATTGCGTGGGTCCACCAGTAAGCTACGGTTCCTATGCTGTCGTACTCATTGTCCGTCACTGCGTTCCCCACCTTGAAAAATAATGTATTGAGAAATCTTTGGTTAAGTACAAATGTGACCAGTATTTTACATTTGAGCTATATAGACCCTATTTATTAGTTATTAGTTACCAACTTACCATGAATCCTTTGAGATTGATGATGGGTTTTGAGAAAGCTTTGTTGTAGTCATGTATCTTTTTGGCAAGCTGAGGTACATAGTGACCTGTTAAAGTCATACCAAATTAATATAGATCAAGAATCATCATTGCATCATTGTTGTACCTTTTAACAAATAAAACGATCAAAATTAGTCAAACTATATAGTTAGGTAATAATACCAGCATAACTTTCACCAGCGATGTATAAGTCTCTATATTTGTATTGTGGAAATCTTGATAACCATTTGATAAGAAATATCAAATTGTCTTGTGCTGTATAATACAGGATGAAATTACAACATGAAACAAAATTTCCATGCAAAAATGTGAAGAAAATCATTTTTTTTTAGAATAAGCTTATCATGCCAAACTTATAACTATTTGTGATAAAATAAAGTAAATGAAATAGATTGAACCTGTTTGTTCGTCTCCATAGCTTTTAAGATCGTAACTTGTGTTCGTGTAAGAAAATCCTACACCGGCTGGTGATTCCAAAAACAGGAGGTTTGCATCTGTTATTGTAGACATGTAGAAAACGATGTTTAGATCAATTAACTCGTTCCATAATATATATTACGAAGCTCCAAAATAATTTCTTACATACAAAAATAGAACAAATTGTTTGTAAATGAATATTTAGTTACCTTTGTTCCATGAGAACTTGTTGAGAAAGAGACTGGAACCGGTTTTGTTGATACGGAACGGTCCAATTTCCTCTGAAGCTCCATAAGCAATCGACGAGCAGCCTGGTCCTGTAGATTTTGTTTTTATAAAATGTTATATTTGATAATTTCCATCATCTTCAACATATATTTCAACTACTCTTTTCATAAATTTTTAAGTATGCTTTCAAAAAAAAAATGTCTTGATAAGCTTTCTAGAAGTTGGTCCATGTTGAAATGTGATCCATAATATGGTCCATTCTGTTCGTGCATGCTCCGACTTTCTTCCTACTAGTGATTAAATTAAATATAAAAAAACCATTGGCCAGAAATCAAAAGAATATTTGATGACGCATATATTTCTGGATCATGGTCCCGAAAAATAAAACTACTATCTATTTTTATTTAAAATAGTTTTATAATTCTGTGTAAAAAAACAAAAGTTGTGTTACAAAAAAGTTGCAAGAAAACATGAGCGGGAGTGAGTGAGTGTGGTTGTGTGCTCACACAACTATAGAATGGCATCATCATTTTTCTCAACCTCCATGAACACGCATGCTTCTATTCGAAAGGGACTATGAAAATAATAAATAATATTAAGAGCCGTTTTTCTTATAAAAACCTAGGTCAACTTTTCTATTACAAATTGAAAAGCAACAAAACTAGTTAAAAAAAAAACTAAATGCACAGGGAAAGTCGGTAAGCTTTTTGGTAATGTTTATCAGTATAACTGTATATTATAAGTTTTTATCACCTTTTTGTCATGCTTTCTTACACAGCTAATGGAGAGACAGACGAACAAAGGCATCTAATAAAAGAACAAGTTGATGCTTGAAAGTGACAAGGGAAGTCTCAACATTTAATCATTTCATGGAAGAAAACTATATATGATCAGCTTACTCATGTGTTCTGTACTTATTATTGCATTGCGAATTATTTTAAAATAAGGTTCTATAAGGGTATAGGACAATTACATAAATTACATTCAGTCTACATTTATTAGCTTAACGAAATCAAACTGACGATAGGTTTCCCAGCGAGGTCCCATGTCGGCTACTAAACACTATTATGTTTTATTTGTTGTGGCTATTTAGAGCCGTCATGAATGTATATGTCAAAAGCTGGTAAAAGTTCTAGTGTCATGAATCAGGGCGCTTCACGTAACGCCTGTACCATGAGGATATATATATGTTATACTCCAAATTTAGATGTGTAATTTAGTGGGAGATAAGGGCCTTCACTCCAATGCGCGTGAGTAGTCGAAATGGGAAGGAGTGGTAGATTGAACAGAGCTCGTGGAGGACTTATGTAGCAATATTAATGGTCTGGGATACTTTTCTTTTATTAAATAAAGATGTGATGTAAATAGATAAAGAAAGGAAGTGCAAGTTCAGTTAATGAAAGGCAGATGGGGTGGTTGAGATGCTGCTGCTATTGCTATTTTGGTTAGACATTGGTTTGTTTTTATCCAAAATAACTATTTTAACTTTTTGTTTAATTAATTTAATAAATACACTAATTAGTAATGTAATGGCCGATAGATATGTTTTGTTTTGTCTCATAATCGTGGTCTTATGAAATTGTTTTAGGACTAACTTTTTGTTATGTCTTATGATGGGACTAAATGTTTGTTTTGTTTCTCTTTTATACCCTTTTGTCTCCTTGTCCAAAAGAATAGATAGACTGTACTTATGAAATGATCTTTGATGCATAACTATATCTCTTATCTTAATCTATGTAATATATTGTTCTTTGTTTGGCTTTGCATTTTATTTTTCATTTTACAAAATGTTTACTCTAAGCAGTCTTTATTTTAGTTTGATTTGATCTGGTAGATTTAGAACTATAGTCGGGTGTAAAATGCATGATTGTGAGAAAAATAATCAGCAAGGAGCTATGAAACCCCTAAATACATCTACAGTTAAACATATACAACTACACAAAGCTATAAAACAGAGATAATTTAGATATGCATACGAATGATTTGAAATGGAGAAAACTGACCTCCATTGAGCCAAAGAAGAAGGGGTTTGGTGTGAGGAGAAGTTGACTCAGTGAGCCAATAAAAGAGAGAACGACCATGAGATTCATTCACATTGACATAGCCTGAGTATTGTGAGAATGTCACTTTTGGTTGCCCTGGAAGTGCTTTGATTCTGTCCTTCTCTTGCTCTCTTGAAGGCAATGATGATGGTGATGATGCCGATGATTTTGATAAAAGAGCTAGAAAAAGAAGAAAAATGAGATGGGTTCTTGCCATTTTCTTGTCCTCTCTCACCCTCTCCACTTTTCTTCTTCAATAAGTTTTGGGTGTAAGATCATATAGTATATAGAATTATATGTATGTATACGTATGTATTTATATGCGTGTGAATGAAGAGAGATGTATGGATATTGATGGATGGGGTTTTGGAGGTTCTTATTTAATGTGTGTTTTGCTGATTTACTACACAATGTGTAGGTTGGCCAGCTGTGAGTGGACCTTCCTCAGTCACCACACTCTCTCTCAATGCTAGTGTATTTATTGGCATATATGTGAGTATATTTAGGAACTATTCACGAGCTTGTAGATATAGGTATAGCCAATGTAGAACTATTCACGACTTTGTATAATACAGCCTCATATATACCAATTTGGTGAAATACTATATCATGTATATGTAATGTGGTGAAATACTATACATGTATATGTAATATTTGGCTTATATTAGTTGTGGACTTGTGGTATTGCTTTTCCCACATAGAATTGTGTCGCGGCAAATGCGGTGTGAAGGTGATAAGGTGATAAGGTCCATTATTTCGGCTCCGAATATACATAAGAGAAAAAAAAATTTTGATTAATGTAGTTAATGGGTGTGAATCAGTTATTAATTAAATAAAATTAGTTCATTCGGTAGATCAGCCGCATAGTATTCAGTATTCACATGTCAGCAATTACGTTTTTAAGTGTTTATGCACATAAAAGATGGTACATTGCTCATATACGAAGGCAAATCTGGATCTTGAATCAGAAGAGATCATTTAGATTCAGAAGCAGATTAAAGCCATAAATGCAATATTGCATGATTAGTGATTATTTTATTCTATTCTCTCACCCTCTCATACATGTTATGTTTCTAGCTATCTACATGGTAATTAGGCGTAATTGACACTATCATTTCTATCACGTTTCTCTCATACTAACTTTTAGGCGATTTTTTGGGATTTAACTGCTTAATTATAATAATAAAAAGACAATAGATCCATAATTCAAAAACGCTGTAGCACGTTTGTTCGAGAAGAACAAACAAAAAAGAAAAAAATAAGTAAACTGTGCATGTATTTACTTTGGGCAAGTAAGAATAAAAGGTGTAATTACCCCAAGTAACCAAAGAAACAGACAAACAAAAATAAAAAATGTCAAATTGTTATAAAATAAACTTTGAAATGATCTTCAGCTCCTTTACCAACTCAAGCACTATGATCATCTACTCATCAAACACTATGATCACCCACTCATTTATCAAATTAAGCACCATCTTTGTTATTTTATGTATTGTTGTTTACTATAAATACCATCACTCATCTCACTCTTTTGTACACAATAAAAAACAAGAACAATAGTTTATAATCAAAGAACCATTACATCTTCTTCTTCTTCCTTATAATAAACTCTCTCCCTTATATTAGTATTATTTACTTCCTACGGGTATTAAATTCTACTCTTATTTAAATTTCTCGATACTATAAATTATAAGTTATTTCATAACACGTTATCAGCACGATCGTTCTGCAATTCGGAAAAATTTATTGTATCATATATACCCTGCTATAATGGTCGGTATACCGACTGTACTATTATTTATATTATGTTATAATGGCCGGAATACCGCCTATATTATTTATTAATATTTTAATTAATTTATTGGTCGGTCGAGCCATCTTATATTCTATTTATTGTTAACTGGACGACCGAGCCGCCTTTATTTTCTGTTTGTTGTTAACTAGTCGACTGAGCCACCTTATATTTTGTTTATTGCTAATTGGTCGGCCGAGCCGCCGTATAATTTATTTATTATTCTGCATTGACCGGCTGAGCCGTCGCATAATTTATTATCATAACAAAAAATATTTATTCAAAATAATTTTTATTTTTATCCAAATTTTATGAAATTTAATAGATTTGATTGATCGTTTAATACGATATTTTCAGACTGATTTTCGGTGCACTCGATTTAACCCCAACGGTCACAAAGAAAAAATTTCAAATTTTTACCCTTTTTCCAACGGTCATGAACAGTGATTTTCATCTATAAATACAACTCATTCTTCACTTCATTCACTCATCCAGAACATTTCATCTCCTCTCAAAATTTTCAAATCGCCATATTTCGGTTTTTCAATCGCAATGAAGATGAGTCGCTTAGCTTTAATTTTATGTGCGATTTATATTTTTTCGGCTATGTATTTTATTTTTGTTGGAGGAACCACTGATAAATATTTTGGCATTAACATCGCCTTATGTTTGTTTACATTATATTTACTTGTTATTGCTTGTATGATTAATGTAAACGGTTTTTAAATTACGAAATTCTAAAAAAAAAAAATATATATATATATATAGTCATTTTAGACGATGATATTAATTTGTCTGATTGTATATATGCATGTTTTAAAGCAATGCACTATAATACTATAGTAATATAACATATAATATATTAACCATGACTAATGGTTGTACATCTGCTAAAACGCATCGATCGATGAGTTTATGGGCTATAACGCATCGATCGATGGATCTAATAAAACGACTTTGTTTAATTTAATTCTACAAACTGTAATGTGTATCGCTTGTTGTTAATTGGTTTGGTTCGGTTAACACTCCAAACAGAAAACACCTTTATAACGTGTAGTTGCGTTACCGATTTGCTCGTATATTCATTGAACCATGCACATGCACACGTGTGTCACCAATATGCTTGTTTGATAATAATACGCTTAGTCAAAGTTATAACACTAAATTGGTTTGTTCAGAAAATAATGATGTTTTTAACGTCACCTTAATATATCAATATTGCGTGTTTCCATTTATGATCATTATATGAATGAATTTTATGTTTTCTTTTATTAATATGACAATTTCAGAAATGGATCAACATGCTAATGGAGCAAAATCCAAGAAACGGATTCGTGAAATATGCATACCAGATAGTGGAACAACGCACACTATTCTGAAACAAAAGAGATATTTCTCTGATATAAAACTGACAAAAATTGTCGTCAATACAATATCAGGTCCTACAGACGTGATTGAAGGAACTGGTAAAGCAAACTTTACTTTGCCGAATGGAACAAAATTTTCCATAAATAATGCTTTATATTCTCCGAGTTCTAAAAGGAATTTGTTGAGTTTTAAAGACATATATCTTCACGGATATGATACTCAGTCTGCAACTGAGGATGGAAAGAAATACATGTATGTAATTTCTGAAAAATGTGGCAGAAAACACATATTGGAAAAGTTTTCAGAACTTCCTTCGGGACTACATCATACTTATATCGATGAGATCGAATCAAATCTTGTAGTAAAATGGAACCCAGAAGAGTTCACATTATGGCATGATCGCCTTGGCCATCCAGGCACTACAATGATGCGTAGAATCATAGAGAGCTCACATGGTCATTCACTGAAAATCCAGGAGATTTCTCAAGGGAATAAAATGACATATGTTGCATGTTCTCTAGGAAAATTGATCGTAAGGCCATCGCCAACCAAAATCGATAAAGAATCACCAAAGTTCCTTGAAAGAATTCAAGGTGATATATGTGGACCTATACATCCACCATGTGGACCATTCCCCTATTTTATGGTATTAATTGACGCATCCAGTAGATGGTCACACGTTTGTCTATTATCATCTCGAAATGTGGTATTTACAAGATTTCTAACTCAGATAATCAAACTGCGAGCACAGTTTCCTGATTATACTATTAAAAGAGTTAGACTAGACAACGCTGGTGAATTCACATCCCAAGCATTCAATGACTATTGTATGGTAATGGGAATTGAAGTTGAACATTCGGTTGCTCATGTTCATACGCAAAATGGTTTGACTGAATCTTTAATTAAGGGTCTGCAATTGATTGCCAGACCATTGATCATGAGATCAAAACTTCCAACCTCTGTATGGGGACATGCCATTTTGCATGCAGAAGCACTCATTCGGATCAGACCGAGTGCATACCATAAGTATTCCCCACTACAGTTAGCGTTTGGTCGAAAACCAAACATTTCCCACTTTAGAATCTTTGGTTGTGCGGTATATGTGCCTGTAGCACCACCACAACGAACAAAGATGAGACCACAAAGAAGGTTGGGAATATATGTTGGTTGTGACTCTCATCCAATTATAAGATACCTAGAACCACAGACTGGTGACGTCTTTACAGCACGTTTTGCTGATTGTCATTTTGACGAAAATGTATTCCCAGTTCTAGGGGGAGAAAACAAAAATGTTGGAAGTGATATAAAATGGAGTGTACCATCATTTTTACATCTTGATCCTCCTACTAAAGAGTCAGAACTAGAAGTTCGACGAATTATGCATTTACAGAGTATAGCTAACCAGCTACCTGATGCATTTGCAGATACCAAGATGGTAACTAAATCTCATATACCAGCTGCAAATGCTCCTGTTAGTATCAAAATGCCAAATGAACAAGAAAAGGAGGATGACACACGAGAACCAAAAACACGCCTGAAGCGTGGTAGACCTGTTGGTTCTAAGGATAAGAATCCTAGGAAACAGAAGAAAGCTGAAATATATGATGCACCCAAAATAGCAGAAAATATCTTGGAAGAAATAAATGATAAGGACTCTGATGAATCAGAGCATCATGAATCGAAAGATAATCATGAGTTTTCTATTAATTACATCCATAATAAAAAGATATGGAAAAGGAATGAAAATGATGACATTGGTGATGTTTTCTCATATCTTATGTCAAATGAGGTAAATGAAGATACCGATGATCCAGAACCGAAATCCATATATGAATGTCAAAAGAGACATGATTGGAATAAATGGAAAGAAGCAATACAAATCGAACTTGATTCGCTTAACAAACGAAAAGTGTTTGGATCTATTGTACTCACACCTGAAGATGTGAGACCAGTTGGGTACAAATGGATTTTCGTTCGAAAACGAAATGAGAAAAATGAGATTACAAGGTATAAAGCTCGCCTTGTAGCCCAAGGATTTTCTCAAAGACCTGATATTGATTATGAGGAAACATATTGTCCTGTAATGGATGCAATCACATTTAGATTCCTGATGAGTCTAGCCGCTGATAAAAATCTTGAGATGCGTCTCATGGATGTTGTTACAGCTTATCTATACGGATCATTAGATACTGATATCTACATGAAAATCCCTGATGGATCTAAAATGCCAGAAGCATTAAGTTCCAAACCTAAAGAGTTATGTGCAATAAAATTGCAAAGATCATTATATGGGTTAAAACAATCTGGACGTATGTGGTACAATCGTCTCAGTGAACATTTAACAAAAGAAGGATATGTGAATGATCCTATATGTCCATGTGTTTTCATCAAGAAAACAACATCCGGATTTGTGATAATCGCGGTATATGTTGATGATCTAAATATTATTGGAACTCAGAAGGAAATACAAAAGGCATCAGAATATCTAAAAGGAGAATTTGAGATGAAAGATCTCGGAAAGACACAGAATTATCTTGGCCTTCAAATAGAACATTTTCAAAATGGTATATTTGTACATCAATCTACATACACCAAAAGAGTGTTGAAACGCTTTAATATGGATAAATCTAATCCCCTTAGTACTCCGATGGTCGTCAGATCACTTAACATTGAAAGTGATCCATTTCGACCACCTGAGGAAAAAGAAGAGATACTTGGTCCGGAAGTACCATATCTAAGTGCAATTGGAGCGTTGATGTACCTTGCAAATTGTACACGGCCTGATATATCATTCGCTGTTAATCTTCTAGCAAGATTTAGCTCATCTCTAACACGAAGACATTGGAATGCAATTAAACATGTCTTTCGTTACCTACAAGAGACTACTGATTTAGGCTTATTTTACCCTAAAGATTCAAATGGTCAAATGGTTGATTTTGCAGATGCATGATATCTTTCAGATCCACACAAAGCCCGATCGCAAACAGGATATGTTTTTACGATCGGAGGCACTGATATATCTTGGCGTTCTCAGAAACAAACGCTTGTGGCTACCTCTTCAAATCATGCTGAGATCATCGCACTCCATGAAGCAAGTAAAGAATATGTATGGCTAAGATCAATAAGCCAACACATTTGTTCAAGTAGTGGGATTGACAAAAGTACGGGGCCAACTATTCTATATAAAGACAATGCAGCATGTGTTGCTCAAACGAAAGAAGGATATATCAAAACCGATAAAACAAAGCATATTCATCCAAAGTTCTTCTCATACACTCAAGAGCTCGAGAAGAAGAAAGAGATTGAAGTAAGATATGTCCGATCATGCGACAATGCAGCCGACCTCTTCACAAAAGCACTTCCTACTTCGGTATTCAGAAAACATGTCCATAACATTGGAATGCGTCATCAGAAGGATCTATGACTGCTCAATCGAGGGGGAGCTTACGTAGTTGTACTCTTTTTACCTAACTATGGTTTTTCCCATTGGGTTTTCCTAGAAAGGTTTTTAACGAGGCAACAAAGACGTTAAGCGAGAACGGAGAGTGACACCGGTCCCCAAGGGGGAGTGTTACGAAACTTAATTTAATACAAAGATGAATGATCAAGGGGGAGTGTTATAACATAAACTTTGAAATGATCCTCCACTCCTTTACCAACTCAAGCACTATGATCATCTACTCATCAAGCACTATGATCACCCACTCATTTACCAAATTAAGCATCATCTTTGTTATTTTATGTATTGTTGTTCACTATAAATACCATCACTCATCTCACTCTTTTGTACACCAAAAAAAAACAAGAACAAGAGTTTATAATCAAAGAACCATTACATCTTCTTCTTCTTCCTTATAATAAACTCTCTCCCTTATATTAGTATTATTTGTTTCTTACGGATATTAAATTCTACTGTTATTTAAATTTCTCGATACTATAAATTATAAGTTATTTCATAACGCAAATAATAATGATGGCTTTTGTATCATATTGCAAAGAAGCAACTGTTCACGGTGGAAAAAAAACACCCTGCCTATAAAAGTGCAATTCTGTAGCAAAAGTAAATAACAAAACATCATTGCTTGCCAATAAAAAATTGGATTCATGTGTGTTTAATGGTGTTTTTCGTTAAAAAATAATGCGTACAATTATTCACATTTAGAAATTTCAAGATGTAAGATGTTTAAAAGATTTTCTGATACTTCAAAATATTAAATGTTTTCAATTTTCTAAATGATCTCTTATTTAATTAAAAAATATATACCAATTATATTTTTAAGTATATTTTATAATTGAGTAAATTGTTTGTTCTATTTTAATGATATTTTAAAATAAAGAAACTTTCTTAGTATATGTGTTTCACTTAAAACATTATATATTCTAAAACATAGACTATATAGTGGTATTATTTTTTAGAATAAAATAGAATTTAGAATAAAATTACTCCAACATCACTTTATTTTTGACTCTATAATAAAGTAAAAATTGGTTTGCTGCATAAATATAGTAATTCATTTATTTTTTGTTCATCACATTATTTTTCATTATAAATAGAATGAACTATCGGAGATGATCTTAGTAAACAAATTAAGGATGTTGATTACATCTTTAATTCAATATTTATAGTATAAAATAGTATTATGTTTTGATCAAGTAGGCTTTTGTTTTGTCATATTTTGAGAGTTACATGTTCGGCTTTCCATAATCTCTTAATCGGAGAAGCTCTTCGGCTCGCTTTCCATTATCAACTCAATCGGAGAAGCTGTGCTGAACACAAGCTGTCAAAGATCACTTCTCCACCAGACTATTTACCAACTGCACCATTGCAAAAGCTTCAGTTGCGTTGTTGCGTAAGAAATGATAGGTCCAGACCGGTGCCCCAAAAGCAAGTACTACGTATATCTAAATATCATCACTGGTTAGGTTTTTTGTTTTCATGCTTGAAAATTTGCACTCAATTGCTGATTTGACTTTAGATTGTCATTGTATTGGTTTTACGGATGCTTCAAAAAAGTGAATATTTATACTTAGTATATTAATGGTCTTCGTAATACTACTATTTTTTTTTGGCAATATGATGCTTTGAGTTGAAAGCTGTCTGTCCGGTTTTATGTGGTCTAATACTTCCAGTCAAACATCGTATATACAACTTCCGACGATTTAATTAAATGCTCCAACTCCAATTAATATCAATCTTTCCTTGTTGTAAGAAATAAATTTAAAAGTAAGAAAATAGAAAAGTTTTCGAAACCACAACTTGTTATGTTTTGCTTTTTAAAATTCCTAATAGTGTATTCCTAATATATTGTGGAAAAAAGAAATGAGGATTGCGACCGTAATAGTATTATTAACACGTTAGACTTTGAACCAGCAAAGTCAAAACAATTTAAAGAGAGCTGGCGTAATGATGTGCAGATCCGAAGGAATAGCGATCATTAATGATATGGATTTTATGCAACTCGCAGTCAATCACGATCTATGTTTGGGGGGTGTTAATGCAAATTGACGTTAACACAACATTAGCATGAGATGTGCGCTTCGCGCAGGGTGAGTTTATTTGAATATATTATCGATAGTTTTTTTTATATATTTGATCATTTTATTTATATATATAAAATATTTTTCGTTGTTATTATATAATTTATTTCCGATGGATCGGATCAATTTTATTAAAAACAATGGAACAAAACTATAATTAATACATCATGAGTTGATCGGATTGGATTAAACAAATTATGACATAAAAACCTTATTTTTTCATTGAACACATTCTTGAAAAAAATGAACAGTATTGTTTACACAGTTGAATTATTTTGACTTTTATCTTCTATATGGTTTTGAAAGCTTTCAAATCAACCATCTAATTGATACAAGTCATTTTAATGTTTTTAGTCGTATACTTAAGGAAAGCTTAAATTTTTGTAATTTAAAGTCGTTTTAAAAACTTCAAAGTATAACATATAAGAAAAAATCTAATATATAAAAAAAAATAACATATAAGGTGTCCTCATTTTTGTATTTTAAAATCGTTTAAAAAAAATAACATATAAGGTTTCCTCATTTTTGTAATTTAAAGTCATTTTAAAAAATTCAAAATATAACATATAAGAAAAAATCTAATTTTTTATTATATGGTTAATGTGATTGTTTTTTTTTTAATAATATAAAATTAAACAAAAATGAAGAAGGATGCAAAAATTGTTATCAAATATTTATTATTCATAATCATTAATTTTCATATATATATAAATCATATTAGATAATTCTGTAGCTTTTATTTAAGGAAAGAATACACACTTCTTATATTTTAGGTTAATATAATGTTCTCTAGTGGACATTAAACAAATTATGACATAAAAACCTTATTTTTTTCATCGAACACATTCTTGAAAAAAGTGAACAATATTGTTTCCACAGTTAAATTATTTTGACTTTTATCTTCCATATGGTTTTGAAAGCTTTCAAATCAACCATCGAATTGATACATGTCATTTTAATGTTTTTAGTCGAATACTTAAGGAAAAATTACATTTTTGTAATTTAAAGTCGTTTTAAAAAATTCAAAATATAACATATAAGAAAATTCTAACATATAAGAAAAATATAACATATAAGGTGTCCTCATTTTTGTATTTTAAAGCCGTTTAAAAAAAATATATAACATATAAGGTTTCCTCATTTTTGTAATTTAAAGTCATTTTAAAAAATTCAAAATATAACATATAAGAAAAAATCTAATTTTTTTTATTATATGGTTAATGTGATTGTTTAATTTTTTTAATAATATAAATTTAAACAAAAATGAAGAAGGATGCAAAAATTGTTATCAAATCTTTATTATTCATAATTATTAATTACCATATATATGTAAATCATATTAGGTAATTTTGTAGCTTTTATTTAAGAAAAGAATACACACTTCATATATTTTAGGTTAATATAATGTTCTCTAGTGTTATATAATTATGGAATAATGTGACACCATTAGATTAAACTATACTTTATATTAGATGCTCTAGAATTCTTTGAAATGGAATTTAGAAAGCATTTAGAGTGCCACCTAGGATTTAGAGTTTTTTTTAATTAATACAAAATTAAAGTTCTAATTTTTCAAATGCTTCTCAACTAATATACAGGGGATTTGTTGTATATATAATTGTATAAATTAATGGTGGATTAAATTAACGAACCAATGTAATAGGGGCTGGTTGGTCTGGGTGTTGATTATACGCTTAAATTATGTAAAGTCGGAACAGTTTGGGATATATTATGGATTATAGGACCCAAGCTTCCATGCTAATAATCTGCGTCCTCGTAAGAATGCATCACCACTATTAAATTATAATGGAGTATATATAGAAACCTTGGATTAACCCAAGAATCTTCAATCTATAATGCTATAAATAACAGAACTATCAAGAGTTTTGACCAGTATTCTTTCACAATTTTTCACAATTTCAAATCTACCATGGTTATCTATCAAATGAAATCTTTCAAAAAATAGTAGGTTCATAAAATATTATTTAAAAAATACAACCTATTGATGAATTTTTTTAAAATAATATTCATCTATAAACAAAAATTCTTGTTATCTTTATTTCTAAGTCACAATCTCCGATCTCTATAAAAATGATTTATTTTTTTCAAAAATAGCAGGTTCTTAAAAAATTATTTAAAAAATGCAATATATTAATGAAAAATTCTGAAAGAATAGTTATCTATCAACAAAAATTCTAGTTATCATAATTTCTAAGTCACAATCCCAAATTTACAATAGTTCTCTATAGAAATAAAAACTTTCCAAAATAGCAGCTTTCGTAAACATTATTGAAAAGTGCAACATGTTGATGAAAAATTCTGAAAGAATACTCATCTGTCAACAAAAATTCTTGTTATCCTAATTTCAAAGTCACAATCCCAAATTTACAATAGTTCTCTATAGAAATTACAACTTTCCAAAAATAGTAGTTTTTGTAAAAGTTATTGGAAAATGTAACCTATTGATGAAAAATTCTGAAAAATATTCATCTATCAAAAGAAATTCTTGTTATACTTATTTCTTAGTCACAATCCCTAATCTACAATAGTTTTCTATAAAAATGAAAACTTTCTTAAAATATAAGGTTTTTTAAAAACTATTTAAAAAATGCAAACTATCAAAGAAAATTTCTGAAAGAATAATCATCTATTAACAAATTTTTTTTATACTAATTTCTAAGTCATATTACAAAACCTACAATAGTTCTCTATAAAAATGAAAACTATTCAAAAATACCAGGTATTTAAAAAAATGCTTTAAAATACAATCTATTGATGAACAATTTTGAAAGAATACTCATATATAAAAAAAAATTAATGTTATCCTAATTTCTAAGTTACAATCGAAAATCTACAATAGTTCTCTATAAAAATTTAAACTATTAAAAAATTGTAAATTTTTTAAAAAATATTTAAAAATGCAACCTATTTATGAAAAATTCTGAAAATGCTCATCTATCAACAAAAAATCATGATATCATAATTTCAAAGTCACAAACTCAAATCTACAATAGTTTTCTATTTAAATAAAAACTTTCTTAAAATAGCAGCTTGCGTAAAAATTATTGAAAAAATGCAATCTATTGATGAAAAATTATGAAAGAATACTCATCTAAAAAAAAATTCTTGTTATCCTAATTTCAAAGTCATAATCCTAAATATACAGTAGTTCTCTATTGAAATGAAAATTTCCAAAAATAGGAGTTTTGGTAAAAATTATTGAAAATGTAACATATTGATGAAAAATTCTGAAAGAATATTCATCTATCAAAAACAATTCTTGTTATTCTTATTTCTAAGTCACAATCTCAAATCTATAGTATTTCTTTATAAAAATGAAAACTTTTAACCAAGCGAGGACGGCGCAGTGGTCTTGAGGGAGCTTTGGCCCCAATACGGACCCGGGTTCGAATCCCGCTGGCCACCGTCGATTAAAATGGGGTGAAAAAGGTGGCCCTACAGGATGCCTTATGCGGAGGTGTACTTAGGTGCTAGTCGGGTTCCCTCCGAGTGTCCGGATTACCTGGATTATCAAAAAAAAAGTGAAAACTTTCCATAAATAGGAAATTTTTTAAATTTTTTTTAAAAATGCAATCTATCGATGAAAATTATGAAAGAATACTCATCTATTAACAAAAGTTCTTGTTATACTAATTTCTAAGTAACAATCCAAAATCTACAATAGTTTTCTATAAAAATGAAAACTATCCAAAAATAGCTATTTTTAAAAAATTATTTAAAAAATAGAATTTATTGATGAAAAATTCTGAAATAATACTCATCTAAAAAAAATCTTGTTATTCTAAGTCACAATTCCAAATCTACAATAATTCTCTATAGAAATAAAAAATTTCCAAAAATAGCAACTTTCGCAAAAATTATTGAAAAAATGCAACATATTGATGAAAATTCTGAAAGAATACTCATCTATCAACATAAAATTCATGTTATCCTAATAGCAGATTCGTAAAAATTATTAAAAAAATACAACCTAATGATGAAAAATTCTGGAAAAAATACTCATCTATAAAAATGAATTCAAATTATACTTATTACTAAGTCACAATTCCAAATCTACAATAGTTCTCTATAACAACGAAAATTTTCCAAAAATAGCAGGTTCCTAAATAAATATTTAAAAATGCAACTTATTGTGAAAAATTCTAAAAGAATACTCATCTAACAACAAAAATTCTAGTTATCCTAATTTCTAAGTCACAATCCTAAATCTAAAATAGTTCTCTACAGAAATATAAACTTTCCAAAAATAGCAGCATTCGTAAAAATTATTGAAAAATACAAAATATTGATGAAACATTCTAAAAGAATACTCATCTATAAAAAAAAATTCATGTTATCCTATTTTCAAAGCCACAATCCCAAATCTACAATAGTTTTCTATTGAAATGAAAATTTACAAAAATAGGAGTTTTGGTAAAAATTATTGAAAATGTAACATATTGATGAAAAATTATGAAAGAATATTCATCTATCAAAAACAATTCTTGTTATCCTTATTTCTAAGTCACAATCCCAAATATACAATAGTTCTTTATAAAAATGAAAACATTTACCAAGGCGAGGACAGCCAAGTGGTCTTGAGGGAGCGTTGGCCCCAATACGGACCCAGGTTCGAATCCCGCTGGCCACCGTCGATTAAAATGGGGTGAAAAAGGTGGCCCTCCAGGATGCCTTCTGTAGAAGTGTACTTAGGCACTAGTTGGGTTCCCTCCGGGGTGTCCGGATTACCTGGATTATCAAAAAAAAAATGAAAACTTTCAATAAATAGGAAACTTTTTAAAATTTTTTAAAAAATTCAACCTATCGATGAAAATTATGAAAGAATACTCATCCATTAACAAAAGTTCTTGTTATACTAATTTCTAAGTAACAATCCAAAATCTACAATAGTTTTCTATAAAAATGAAAAATATCCAAAAATAGCTAGTTTTTAAAAAGTTATTTAAAAATACAATTTATTGATGAAAAATTCTGAAATAATATTCATCTAAAAAAATATTGTTATTCTAAGTCACAATTCCAAATCTACAATAATTCTCTATAGAAATAAAAACTTTCCAAAAATAGTAACTTTCGTAAAAATTATTGAAAAATGCAACATATTGATGAAAATTCTGAAAGAATACTCATCTATCAACAAAAATTCATGTTATCTTAATTTCAAAGTCACACTCCCAAATCTACGATAGTTATCTATAAAAATAAAAACTTTCCAAAAATAGCAGCTTTCGTAAAAATTATTGAAAAAGTGCAACCTATTGATGAAAAATTATGAAAGAATACTCATCTATCAAAACAAATTATTGTTATCCTAATTTCAAAGTCACAATCCCAAATCCAAAATAGTTCTCTACAGAAATATAAAATTTCCAAAAATAGCAGCTTTTGTAAAAATTATTGAAAAATACAAAATATTGATGAAAAAATCTGAAAGAAAACTCATCTATCAAAAAAAATTCATGTTATCCCAATTTCAAAGTCACAATCCGAAATCTACATTAATTCTCTATAGAAATAAAAAACTTTCTAAAAATAGCACATTTCGTAAAAATTATTGAAAAAATGCAACCTATTGATGAAAAATTATGAAAGAATACTCATCTATCAAAACAAATTATTGTTATCCTAATTTAAAAGTCACAAATAAAATCTACAATTGTTCTCTGTAAAAATAAAAACTTTCCAATAATAGTAGCTTTCGTAAAAGTTATTGAAAAAATGCAACCTATTGATGAAATTTTTTCAAAGAATACTCATCTATCAACAAAAAATTTTCTTATCCTAATTTCAAAGTCACACTCCCAAATCAACAATAGTTCTCTATAAAAATGAAAACTTTTCAAAAATAGCAGCTTTCGTAAAAATTATTGAAAAAATGCAACCTATTGATGAAAAATTATGAAAGAATACTCATCTATCAAAACAAATTATTGTTATCCTAATTTCAAAGTCACAATCCCAAATCCAAAATAGTTCTCTACAGAAATATAAAATTTCCAAAAATAGCAGCTTTTGTAAAAATTATTGAAAAATACAAAATATTGATGAAAAAATCTGAAAGAATACTCATCTATCAAAAAAAATTCATGTTATCCCAATTTCAAAGTCACAATCCGAAATCTACATTAATTCTCTATAGAAATAAAAACTTTCTAAAAATAGCACATTTCGCAAAAATTATTGAAAAAATGCAACCTATTGATGAAAAATTATGAAAGAATACTCATCTATCAAAACAAATTATTGTTATCCTAATTTAAAAGTCACAAATAAAATCTACAATTTTTCTCTGTAAAAATAAAAACTTTCCAATAATAGTAGCTTTCGTAAAAGTTATTGAAAAAATGCAACCTATTGATGAAATTTTTTCAAAGAATACTCATCTATCAACAAAAAAATTTCTTATCCTAATTTCAAAGTCACACTCCCAAATCAACAATAGTTCTCTATAAAAATGAAAACTTTCCAAAAATAGCAGCTTTCGTAAAAATTATTTAAAAAATGCAACCTATTGATGAAAAAATTCTGAAAGAATACTCATCTATCAAAAAAAAATTCTAGCTATCCTAATTTCTAAGTCACAATCTCAAATCTACAAACTTCTCTATAGAAATAAAAACTTTCCAAAAATAGCTGATTCGTAAAAATTATTGAAAAATGCAACCTAATGATGAAAAATTCTGAAAGAATACTCATCTATAAAAAAAAATTCTAATTATCCTTATTTCTAAGTCACAATTCCAAATCTACAATAGTTCTCTATAAAATGAAAACTTTCCAAAAATAGTAGGTTCTTAAAAAAATATTTAAAAAATGCACCTATTGATGAAAAATTCTGAAAGAATACTCATCTATCAACAAAAATTCTAGTTATCTTAATTTCTAAGTCACAATCTCAAATCTACAATAGTTCTCTACAGAAATAAAAACTTTCCAAAAATAACAGCTTTCGTAAAAATTATTGAAGAAATGCAACATATTGATGAAAAATTCTGAAAGAATACTCATCTATCAACAAAAATTCTAGTTACCCTAATTTCAGAGTCACAATCCCAAATCTACAATAGTTCTCTATAGAAATAAAAACTTTTTTAAAAAATAGCACCTTTCATAAAAATTATTGAAAAAATGCAACTTATTGATGAAAAATTATGAAAGAATACTCATCTATCAAAACAAATTATTTTTGTACTTATTACTAAGTCACAATTCCAAATCTACAATAGTTCTCTATAAAAACAAAAACTTTCCAAAAATAGTAACTTTCGTAAAAATTATTGAAAAAATGCAACTTATTGATGAAAAACTCTCAAAGAGAACTCATCTATCAACAAAACTTTTTCTTATCCTAATTTCAAAGTCGCAATCCCAAATCTACAATAGTTCTCTATAGAAATGAAAACTTTCCAAAAATAGAAGTTTTTGTAAAACTTATTAAAAAATGCAACCTATTGATGAAAAATTCTGAAAGAATACTCATCTATCAACAAAAATTCTAGCTATCCTAATTTCTAAGTCACAATCCCAAATCTACAAACTTCTCTATAGAAATAAAAACTTTCCAACAATAGCAGATTCGTAAAAATTATTGAAAAATGCAACCTAATGATGAAAAATTCTGAAAGAATACTCATCTATAAAAAAAATTCTAATTATCCTTATTTCTAAGTCACAATTCAAAATCTACAATAGTTCTCTATAAAAATGAAAAATTTCCAAAAATAGCAGGTTCTTAAAAAAATATTTAAAAAATGCACCTATTGATGAAAAATTCTGAAAGAATACTCATCTATCAACAAAAAGTCTAGCTATCTTAATTTCTAAGTCACAACCCAAATCTACGAACTTCTCTATAGAAATATAAACTTTCCAAAAATAGCAGATTCATAATAATTACTGAAAAACATATATATTTTCGTCTATATTTGTGACAAAAACGTTTTTAGTGTTATCTTAGGGTATTTCCCTATATATTATATTTTAATTTATGTTATATTTTTTTAAAAAAAATTAATAACATAATTTATAAATATTAATTTTAAATTTATTATAATAATATGATTTTTAATATTTTTATAATTATATAAAATGTAAATATAGTTAATTTATTATTTAATCACTAATGCGTTTGGTAGTTAATCAGTTATAAATATCCCGCAAACGCACCAATTTCTAACCGCTAGACCAATCGTACAAATCTATTAGTAAAGCTTAAAACCGCAATGATTTGCCATCCGTAAACCCCCGCAAACGCACCTACAGACGGTTACACCAGTCATTGAGATGAAAAGCTAAAGCTTATTTTGTACTCTTGTTCAGATTCATGAGCGCATAAAAGTAATTCAGGCGTTCGTAAAGCCCATGGGGCTTAGAAAAGTAGAGTTAAACGTCCTCAAGATTTACGAGATTTCATTGGTCCATGATGTCTTGCTTAAAACGAAGAGTTTTAACACAGTTGCCGCGTTGGAATATCGTCGTGTCGTCGTCGTCAGTCAATGGGTATGGGACATCAAAAACATTCAATGTTCACCGTCCATAGCCATGAGCCACCCGGCTTCCACGAAGCAAAGTGCGGTTTGACTTTGTTCTTTTTCATTACCTAAACGAAATTTTAGTTCGTGTCTGAATATGTCCATGTAATTATCTTACTCAAATTTATAGTTTTTTAAAATATTTAAATAAATAATCAAACGACAACTAAAGTCTAAAACTAAAAAAGGAAAGAAATCAGAAATAATTTAAATTTCTACTGACCACCAACAAAAGAAAAAAAAAATTAATGTTGATCCCTATATATATAACAGGGAATCAGTAGAGCATCATTATTTAACTTTTTCTTTTATTTTATTTTTGTTCGTCACCGTCTCTCTCGCCAAGAAAACGACAGGAATCAAGGTTTGTATCCGATCTTATTCCTCTTTTGCTTTTGTCATTTCAATTTGATCGGAACACAAGACCTGTGTTCTGTTTCGGATTAAAAAAAAAGACAATCCGTAGAAGATCCTAGGTTCCTCAATTCGAATGTCCTAATCCGTAACGGATTGATTTTTCTCGAATAATTGTTTTTTTTTTTCTCTCGATCGTGACAAAGCTCGTAAATTGGACGATCCCGTGTTGTTAATTGATCAAAAAGATTCGATTTTTAATCTAATGGTTATCTCTTGATTTTATTTCAGGGAAGATGTTAGAACAGCTTTTGATATTCACGAGAGGAGGACTAATCCTATGGACATGCAAAGAGATCGGAAACGCTCTCAAAGGCTCACCAATCGACACTCTGATCCGCTCCTGCCTCCTCGAGGAACGATCCGGCGAAGTCTCCTTCAACTACGGCGCCTACACTCTCAAGTGGACGTTCCACAACGATCTCGGACTCGTCTTCGTCGCTGTCTACCAGAAGATCCTCCAGCTTCTCTACGTAGACGACTTGCTCTCCATGGTGAAGCAAAGCTTCTCCGAGATATACGATCCTAAGCGTATGAGGTACGATGATTTCGACGAGACGTTTAGGCAGCTTAGGGTTGAAGCTGAGGCTCGTGCCGAGGAGATGAAGAGGACGAAGCAGGTGGTGAAGCCTTTGAATGGTGTTAAGAAGCAAGGGCAGGTGTCGAAGGAGGAAACGAAGAAGAGCAATGGTGAGAAGAAGGATGATGAAGGTAAAGTCAGTAGCGTGAGTAACGGGAATCATAAGATGGAAGATGATGTTGCTAACGGGAAAGAGAACAGTGCTGATAATAATAATAATAATAATAATAGTGTTGGAGTTGATGTAAGTAAGCTTGCGAAGCTGAGGAGTAAAGGTGTAAGAGGTAGAGGAGGTTTAAGGAAAGCTGACAGTATAGGTAGTAATAAAGGTTCTTCCAAGGTGGAGCCACCTAAGAAGGCGACTAAGAAGAATAGGGTTTGGGATGATGCGGCGGCTGCTCCTAAGCAGGAGGAGAAGCTGGACTTCACGGATGAACATGGGGACAATGGTCATGTGGATGTTGTGGCTGCTGCTGACCAAGGAGAAAGTATGATGGATAAGGAAGAGGTTTTTAGTAGTGATAGTGAGAGTGAAGATGATGATGAACCGATAAGTGATGAGAAGCCAGAGGCTAAGAAGAAGGGATGGTTTTCTTCTGTTTTCCAGAGGTTAGTTTGTTGCTAATTTACTTAAATCTATTATATTATCTAAGTGTTTGAACATGTAATGCAATCTGTGTTTCAGTATTACTGGGAAGGCGAATCTTGAAAGGACAGACCTTGAACCGGCCTTGAAAGCTCTCAAGGAACGGCTCATGACCAAGAATGTGGTATGTGTCTAATATACTGCACTATATATATATGTAGAGAATTAGCTGCTAGGCGGATTATTCGGGCCTAGGCGCTAACAAATTATTGATTTCTTTTATTTATATAATATATTTTAGTTTTCCATTCACAGGCTGAGGAGATAGCTGAGAAGCTTTGTGAGTCAGTGGAAGCAAGTCTTGAAGGAAAGAAGCTAGCATCCTTCACGAGAATCTCTTCAACCGTTCAGGTGTTGAGTTTTGTCCTTGTATCTCTAATTGAATCTAGAAAACATACCCATCTGCAGTCTCTTAATTGTGGTGAAACATTTATGACTTCAGGGAGCAATGGAGGAAGCTCTGATTCGTATATTGACTCCGAGACGCTCCATTGATATAATGAGAGACGTTCATGCTGCCAAGGAGCAGAGGAGGCCTTACGTGGTCGTGTTTGTTGGAGTCAACGGCGTTGGTAAATCCACCAATCTCGCCAAAGTGGCGTATTGGCTTCAGCAGCATAAGGTCAGTGTAATGATGGCTGCTTGTGACACGTTCCGTTCTGGAGCTGTTGAGCAGTTAAGGACTCATGCTCGTAGGTTACAGGTAATGACTTCATCTGTTGTCTTAATAAGATCAGTTGATTATGGTATGCTGATTTGAATTTGGTGGCAACAACAGATACCGATATTTGAAAAGGGGTATGAGAAGGATCCAGCAGTAGTTGCTAAAGAAGCCATACAAGAAGCAACTCGTAATGGATCAGATGTTGTTCTTGTTGACACTGCTGGTCGGATGCAGGATAATGAGCCTTTGATGAGAGCTCTCTCGAAGCTCATTAACCTTAACAAACCTGACTTGGTCTTGTTTGTTGGTGAAGCTCTTGTTGGAAACGATGCAGTAGACCAGCTCTCAAAGTTTAATCAGGTTCAGTTTCTTACACGCATTAGATTCTTGTAATGGAACCCCTTATTAACTGTTTGTCTTTTTTTTTCTGAAATTCAGAAACTGTCGGATCTCTCTACTTCCGGGAGCACAAGATTGATTGATGGAATCTTACTGACGAAGTTCGATACCATTGATGACAAGGTACACAATAAAACATCGATAGAATGATTTGTTTTTATAAGTGTTTTGTGTATGAGTTTTGTTAATGAGTGTTTGGGATGGGCTTTGTAGGTTGGAGCAGCTTTGTCGATGGTTTACATATCGGGAGCACCGGTTATGTTCGTGGGTTGTGGCCAGTCTTACACTGATCTGAAGAAGCTCAATGTCAAAGCCATAGTCAAGACACTTCTCAAATGATCTTCTCATCATCATCATTACTACCATCAACCAACTATCATCAATCAATGTCTTATCCATCATACTTTTATCTGAGTTCTTGTTTTTGATTTTTGATTTGAAGACGATTTATCTTTGGCTGTGTTTTTTTTTTTAACTCAGAATAGACCATTTCGTTGGGGTCGCGACAATCTCCATACCATGTTTTTTTTTATATAATGTAACGTTTGTTTTTGTACTAAATGCTTCTATGTTTCATGTCAAATCTTGGCATCCTGGTTTAAGTTAACCATCTACACCTTTCTCAATCTTATTTATAACCGGTTAAGCTAACAAAGGCCGTGTGACTGGTTGTGCCTTAAAATGTGTATAAGCCTAGGCCAAATAGGTTAAGAACAAGACTTATTATAATTCTATAATCTGACAAAACTGGTGTTCCTCTTGACCACTGTAGACGCGTTAAAAGACAAGAACAGTCCCATAACTCAAGACAAGTTAGTAATGGTGATGCTACAATGCTACCAAAGTACCAATCAAAGCTAAAGTCTAGCCACTCAAAAAAAAAACGTTTGAATCAGTCGCTCTACCAATTAATAGCCATTAAAGATGTTTAGTTTCGTTCTCGACCACAACGGCTCCTTACGTCGTAACTCGTAACTAGTATAGTACTCGAGAACTTTCATGTCCAACGTATAAACTACTGTTACCGTATGTATACAGTTTTGATTATAAATTTATAATCAATTACTAGTAGCAGTTATACGACAGAGAGAAATGTACTGTTTTATTAGCTGTTAATAAAACTGAACAAGGTCAAAGAGTACACAACTGGTACCTCTTACGTTACATTGTAAAGGTACGTGTGTACTAAATATACTTTTTCTTTTACCTAGTACTAATCTGTGTGTGTCATAGATTGAGACATGTTCAAATCTATAAAGATTCCTTTTGCCTGAAATATATTATCACTTAAAGTTGATTTAAGTAAATAGAATAAACACAAAATTAACAACTCATTCATGCATACATGATTGGTGGCCTAATGGTTTAAGAAGATTCACCATGGCAGCCTGGGTATTCCAGATATACGTAAATTTGATAAAATAGACAACTATGAATAACATTGAACAAGAAAAGGAGAGCAAGTAACGTAATTCATTTCCATCATTTTCAAATATTGTTTTATGTTATATTTTTCTTCTTGTTTTCAAGATTTAATATACTCTCTCCGTTTTTAATACAAGTCGTTTTAAAATTGTGCACATAGATTAAAAAATCATTAATTTTTTTTACATTTTCTAAACAAAAACATCTTTAACTATTTATCTAACCATAAATCAATCAATAATAAAATAAAATGTATATTATCATTGGTCATATAACATTAAATGTTAATAAATTTTACATAGAAAACCGAAAACGTCATATAATTTGGAACATAAATTTTTTTCTGTAAAATGACTTATATTTAAAAACGGAGGGATACTCCCTCTGTTTCATAATAAGTGTTATTCTAACATTTTTTTTCTTGTTATACAAAAAGTGTCACTTTACAATTTCAATGCAAATTATACTTATTTTCAGCTGAAAATTAATTGCAACTGCATTGATTTTATAAATAATTTTATTTATCTCAAATAATATGTCAGATAGGTGTAATTAATAACAATTTACATATATTTCAGCAACTTTCGTAATCTTTGTGGAAAATGTCATAATGACATTTATTCAGAAACAGAGATAGTATGTTTTAAAAAATATCATTTTAACATTTTTTCTTGTTAGAAAAATGTCATTTTAGAATTCTAATGCAATTTATACTTTTTTTATATTAATTGCAAATTGCATTGATCTATTTATGAAATTCATACAAAAATATAAGTATGTGAAAATGTCAAAGCGACACTTTTTATGAAATTGAGAAAGTATATTTTAACAATATTTTTAATGTATTTGTAAATTATATTCCTAGCTTTTAATATCTCTCATTAATAAAATTATCACACATATATGGAAACTTAGTATATTTCAAAAAGTGGATCTGTTTTTTTTTGGTAAATTCTTTAAAAGAAATTAATTAGCTGGTTTGGTAATTTTGCAAACAAATTAAATGTTATTGAAAACAGTCAAACACTATATTTAGTACAAATAACTCATGGCAATCTACTAAAAATTTCAAACCAAAAATTTCGTGTCAGTTTCTAAATTCACTAATATATTTTGTAAAAACTGTCATTGACTTACCAAATCAGAGGAAGATTACACTTTAATATTAATCAAGACCATATTTATTTCAAGCTTGGTTCGGATCTCCCGAACCCAAGCAAAAACTCGGTTAAGCTCCAACCCACAATGGCTATATAAACAGCATCCACCACATCCAAGTATCTTTACATTTGTGCTAAACAAAAACAAAAGAGAGACAAACTCCAAACACCAAAGAGTTGTTTGTTCTAAAAAAGTCAAGAAAATGGGAATCATAGTTCCAGTATTGACCCTTGTTTTCCTCTTGCTTACCACAATGAGCCATGCTGCCTTCAAACCGAGGATGATTCTGGTTGGTGGATATGTTGGGGCGTGGAAGGTTCCAGATTCTCCCAGCAACACTCTCAATCACTGGGCTGAGGCAAATCGTTTCAAAGTCGGCGACGTTCTTGGTACTCTTCATTATTAAACACCTCTTCGTCTTTCTTACGATGCATGATAGTTTTGATTATGTTTCTCCTAATGCTTACAAGTTACATCACAAAGAAAAACTATATGTGGGAAAAAAATGAAAAAGGAATCATTTATTTCAAATGATATTAAAATATTTGTTTGATGTTTGATGTGTTAGACAATAATATCAACCGAAGGCATGTTTGAATGCAAATGATATCATGTCTTTGATATACATAAATTTTGGTTTTATAATTGATGTATTCATGCATTTGGATCAGTGTGGAATTATGACGCGAAAGTGGATTCGGTGTTACAAGTGACAAAAGAAGATTACGATAGTTGTAACACAGCAAAGCCCTTGAAGCAGTTCAATGATGGAGACACAAAGTTCAAGCTAGACAACTCAGGAGCTTACTTCTTCATCAGTGGTGCTCCTGGAAGCTGCACTAAAGGCGAGAAGATTCATCTTGTTGTTTTGGCTGAACGCAGTAATCCTGGTGGCGGTAGCGGTGAGGGTGGCAGTCCTGTGGTTTCTCCTGTTAGTAGTCCACCGGCGCTTTCAAGTCACGCTCCAGCTCCAGCTCCAAACGCTGCGGTTGGATTGAAGGTTGGAAGCGGTTTGTTCTTGACCGCGTTTGCGATTGGTTTGGCTATGGCTTAGAGGCATTGATCGAGAGAATGCAGCGTTATCGTTTTCAATCTTTTTAGCAAGATTTATTATTTGTCTTTTTTCATGTTGTTAAAGTTTCAAATCTTTTTTAGCAAGATTTATGTGCGTTTTTCAATAAAAAGGATGTTTATCACTCTCAAAAGTCTATTCTTGTGATTTGAATCTTAATTTAATATCTGAACGTTTTTACTAATAATCTCAACATGGGAACGAAACTGAAAATGTTTAAACAAGAACAGTTATGCAATGAGCTAAGAGAAACTCTATTTCATAAAACTTTAGAGGAGTTCTCAAAAATATAAACAGGCTATGAATTAGTCACAAAATTCTCAAAGTTTTCATTTGACATCATTCTCTCAAAGTTTTCATTTGACAAATTACCTCTATTAGTCTAATGGGCTATTTATTCAATGACTTTACATACAAGGCCTTGTAGTCAATAACAAACGGCATACAGTCTGTCTCACCAACAGGAAAATACAACCCGCCGCTTTATCACCTCAAAACGACACACAGTTGAAACTTCGAAAGTAAAAACAGCAGAGAAAAGAGTCAAGAGATAAAAGCAATGAAGATGGAGAGATAAGCATGAGCAAATCTCACGGACGATGTTTTAGCTCGCGAGATTCCGCCATGGATGTCGCTTCTGCTCGGGGGGTCTCTTCACATCCTCCTCCATGTATGGCCCCAACACTTTCCTCTATCTAATCCTCGTCAATACAACTTCTTGTAATTCAATCGGGATAACTCTGTTCCCAATCATGTTCTCAGATTATAGCAAACCCATTTGTTCATCACAGTCATCGTTGATTCGGGTAAAGCTCTTTTGCCCTTGTGTGATTGATAAAGTGATGGGCTTTTTAGTTGAACAATGAAAGTTTCAATCTTTAAGCTCTTACTCTTATGAACTTGCCGGGGAAATGCAGATTCCGATCAATAAAGGATGTTGCTTTGGTCGCTCTTCTTCGAACTTGATTACTTCCCTTCATGGTAAAAAACATTCCTTTTTGATTTCTTGATTAACTTCAGTCTTTGTTCTATGTAAAAGACTCAACTTTTTGTTTGCTTCTTCTTTTAGCTGCTCCGAGAGGGGAGACAAGGCGTACTAGTGGTGTACAATGGTGTAACCGCTCTATTAGATGTGACCCTTTCAAAGTTGATGATAAGAACTCAAGAACTGTGACTGTGAGATCGGATCTTTCAGGAGCTGCAACCCCTGAATCTACTTATCCAGAACCAGGTACTTTCTCTCTGCTTTGACTGTATCACAACCTCTTGTTCTTCTTTTTTGTCTATATACACTAATCCTCTCTTGTCTTTGAACTTTGAAGTGCAGAGATTAAGTTGAGCTCAAGACTCAGAGGGATATGCTTTTGTCTCGTTGCTGGCGTCTCCGCCATTGTTCTCATCGTCCTGATGATCATTGGCCATCCCTTCGTCCTTCTCTTCGATCGTTACAGGAGAAAGTTCCATCACTTCATTGCTAAACTCTGGGCTTCCATAAGCATCTACCCGTTTTACAAAACCGACATCCAAGGTTTGGAGAATCTGCCGTCATCAGACACTCCTTGTGTATACGTTTCGAACCACCAAAGCTTTCTGGATATATACACACTTCTCAGCCTTGGCCAGAGCTATAAGTTCATCAGCAAGACAGGGATATTCGTTATTCCGGTTATCGGTTGGGCTATGTCAATGATGGGGGTTGTTCCCTTAAAGAGGATGGACCCAAGAAGCCAAGTGGTAAGTAACAACACTCAGTTTCCTCAAGTGTTTTTTTTTTTAAACTCTCTTTACGGCATTGTATAGGATTGCTTAAAACGCTGCATGGAACTAGTAAAGAAGGGAGCATCTGTGTTTTTCTTTCCAGAAGGAACGAGGAGTAAGGATGGTCGGTTAGGTCCTTTCAAGGTAAACACACAATCTCGCTCAATATTCTTTGGTTATTGTGTTTAACTGAGTAACATAAGGACGCTTGCTTCATGAAAATGATATGACAGAAAGGTGCATTTACAGTAGCAGCTAAGACGGGAGTTCCAGTGGTGCCAATAACGCTGATGGGAACAGGGAAGATCATGCCTACGGGTAGTGAAGGTATACTGAATCATGGGGATGTGAGAGTGATCATCCACAAGCCGATATATGGAAGCAAAGCTGATGTTCTTTGCGATGAGGCCAGAAACAAGATAGCTGAATCAATGAATCTCTTGAGTTGAAACATTTGTTTTTTTAAGCAGTGTCTCTGATGATGAACAATGAGAAGGCTATATCATTTTTACATGTGGACGAACAAAATGTCAGTTTTATTGTTTAGAATAAAATTTAGGCCTCCTTTTTCTATTTTGTCAGATGTATATTGATGACTTTTATAAAATGATTGGGATGGGAGTAACGAATATTGAAAGAAAGAAGGAAAATAAGAAAAAGATCTGTAAAAATACAAAAAAAATCCTTATAATATAACAAGCTGGCCGATGAATGAATAATTAAGAAAACTTTCTATTTTTGATATGAAATCTGTCATACTTGAATCCGAATTAGGTAAGTTGCCAAACGACATTAAAGCTACAACGCATGTACTAGGCCTTGGCGTTCGGGTCTTCGGGCCAGTTTTTTTCGGGTCCGGATCTTTCGAGTCATAAATATTTAAATCCAATAGGTACTAAAAAAACTTCGGTTCGGATTCGGGTCGGTTCTTCTCGGATCCGGGTATCGGATCTATAATTAAAATATCCATAAAATACATGTAATTTTCGGGTCCATATCGGGTCTGGATCGGGTTCGGGTATTTAGGATCTGAAAAAGACATGACATACCCAAATTTAGTTGATATTTGTCATATATATCTAAAATTTTACAAAATAACTTAAATGAACCTATTAATAATTAAAATAAAACATTTTTAAACTCTAAATTTTACATTTTAAAACTTCATATTACTTAAAAAATGTTACAAAATAATAACAAATATTGTTAACAAAAGATATTTCAACTAAATCATAAAATAATATATATAAAATAGAACATAAAAACATCATAGTTTTAAATATACATGTTTTTAAGTCGGGTACAAATCGTTTATTTTCGGGTCCGGGTCTATTCGGGTCGGTTCTTTTCGGTTACGATTCTTTCGGGTAGAAAAAATTTAGACCCAAAAAGTACTTGTAAATTTTTTGTCCGGTTCCGGATCAGATATTTTTGGATCGGTTCTGGTTCGGGTTTTCGGGTCCAGGTTAAAATGCTCATGCCTAGCATGTACGTTTTCAAAATGGAAAAGTTAGATATCATAATCTCAAATTAAATAAATCATTTGTAAATGTTTGTTTTTATTTTTATTTTTTAACATCAACTTATATTAATGAATCGAGTTTACAAAGTCTTTGTGTAAAGCATCTGTTATAAAGGTAGGAACGTAAAAATAATATTCATAAGAAGCATCATTGGGTATATTAGCTTTTGCCAATTTATCAGCAACCTCATTCCATGTAAATGTTTGTTTTTATTTTTTAAAGTACATGCGAAAAATAAGTAAATAATTTAATTTGTAACCTGTTTTTTTTCTTCTAAAACGCTATTGAAAATCGAAGTTTTTATTTTATTTTTGTGTGCGAATTTTTTGAAAACATTATATATGTAAAAACCAATAAAAATAATAATTGGAGATAACTAATTGATAATTCTTTTACTAACTGACTAAAGCAAAAGGATTAGAGAGATGAGACGGTAATAAGAAAGAGCGGGTGGACCCACCCGGACTGCACAGAGACAGCAGTTTCAGTTTTCTTCTAAAAAAGAATCCAATCTCTCTGTCTTGTCTGAAACGACTTCCGTCTCCTTCCACCAACATTCTTCAGTTTCTTCTTCTCTTCACTTATCAGTGTTAAACCAGTCAACATACGGAGATAGAGATACATACTCCTTAGTTCCGGATATGTAAAGAACATCTTCAAAAATTTCATGCAATTTTCCTTAAACCTGTTCCAAGAAACGCACTGTCTTCTCTTCCCTTGGGGTCAATATATATTGTTGATTATGTGCATTTGGTCTGGATGGATAACATTATGTGTGGATGCCTTCCGATGATTACGACTCAGATGGATGCTATTTTGTGGATGTCTTATGATGTTTACTACTCAAATGGATGCTATTATGTGGATGTCTTATTGGTCGAAGCCCAATAGACTTGAAAATAAATCTATTGTATTTGGACTTTAGTGGTCGTAAGCCCATTAGTGTAATGGTTGAGAGAGTCACTATAAATACTTTCTAAACCTAATTTCTTGCCTCCTAACAATCATACCACTCATTTGACAAAAAGAGAAGATTAAAGTAAAGAGAGAAGCAAGAAGCAAGAGCCAAGAGAAGAATTTGAAGGAGTATCTACAAAAAGTTGAGGAGAAGAAAAGGGAGATCCGGTCAAGAGTCTAAAATTGTTTCTTCTTCTTTAGTTTGTGGATTTCACCTCTTATTCACACAAGTTCAGTAAGCTAAAGTTCTAGCTTATTGTTATATTGAATAGAGAAACACTGAGGTTGTTGTGTAAGGAAGCTCTTGTATACATTTGATACTAGTGAATCGTTGAGAGTGTCGTCCTCTCCCCAAATGTACCGAAAGGGAACTGGGTAACCAAATCTTGTGTGTCTTTAACTAACTCAAACAACAACGAGAAGTGTTCTAAGGTTAATTAGTCAAGTGAGATAAATCGGTTAATTAGTAAAGAAATTCTCAACATATATAGATCCTAACTTATTTACTTGTTGTGTTCTGGATCGCGATAAGAAGTTTCAATGTATATAGATAGTTGATTCAGAGATTTCTTTTGTTTTTTTTGTGTATTTTTTTAATAACTTTAAAAGAGATCGAAGATTATCCTTTTTCAGAAAATCTAGGTAGTACCCTGTTGCACAATTCTTGTTGATTTATATTATAAATCTAGCAGAATGAAGGCTCTTATTCTAGTTGGAGGATTTGGAACTCGATTGAGACCGCTTACATTCAGCATGCCAAAACCCCTTGTTGATTTTGGTAACAAGCCCATGATTTTGCATCAGGTAGGTGGTGGTAGCTTCTCCTCATTATGATGATACATTCATTCTCTGAATCATACCTTTTTGATTGACGATGATTAAACAGATTGAAGCACTAAAAGCTGCTGGAGTTACTGAAGTTGTATTAGCTATCAACCACCAACAACCAGAGGTACTCACTACCTTATTTTTTCCATTGTTTATTTACCCTTTGCGTAGTGATGATTCTCATTTTTTTTGTTATTTATTTTAAGGTAATGTTGAATTTTGTGGAAGAATATGAGAAGAAGCTTGAGATGAAAATCACCTTCTCCCAAGAAACCGAACCCCTCGGGACAGCAGGGCCTCTCGCCTTGGCTCGTGATAAGCTCATCCACGAATCAGGCAAACCCTTCTTTGTGCTAAACAGCGATGTTATCTGCGAATATCCACTCCTGGAGATGATCGAATTCCACAAGAATCACGGCGCTGAAGCTTCCATCATGGTGACCAAAGTAGATGATCCTTCAAAGTACGGTGTGGTGGTTATGGAGGAAGCTTCCGAAGCAGCGAGAGTCGAAAGTTTCGTTGAGAAACCAAAATATTTTGTCGGGGACAAGATCAACGCTGGGATATACCTCTTGAACCCGTCTGTGCTCGACAGGATCGAGCTCAGACGGACGTCGATAGAGAAAGAGATATTCCCCAAGATCGCTTCGGAGAAGAAGCTTTACGCCATGGTGCTACCAGGTTTCTGGATGGACATCGGTCAGCCGAAAGATTACTTGACGGGGCAGAGAATGTATCTCAACTATCTGAGAAAGAATGCGCCGGGGGAGCTTTTAGCGTCGTCGGGAGATGACGTGGTGATCGGGAACGTTATGGCGGATGAGACCGCGGTTATAGGGGAACGATGCTTGATAGGACCTGACGTGGTGATTGGTGCTGGATGCGTGATTGAATCGGGTGTGAGGTTGTTTGGTTGCACCGTGATGAGAGGTGTGAGGATCAAGGAGCATGCTTGTGTGTCTGATAGTATCGTGGGGTGGGACTCGACCGTTGGAAGTTGGGCTCGCGTAGCTGACGTGACAGTTCTCGGGAAAGATGTTCAGGTCGCCGATGCAGAGGTTATACAAATGTCTGCGAAGCCAGAGATCATACAAAAAGTGTGATTCATACAACGCGCGTGTGTGTGTTTATGTTATTTGAAACCTCTTTGATTAGCTCTTGTAGTATGGTTTTATACAGGTTGATCAACTTCCCGGTTCGGTTAACATTCTTTTGAATGCATTCCCTTGGTCGAACATCGAATGACAAAAATTAATTTGAGTGTTATCCCTCTATCCAATTGAGTATGAGTAACAAGTATTCTGAAATTCAAAGGTACATGCTTAGTCTCCCCCTCATGGCCTCACAGGTTTTTTTTTCTTACTCTTACACATATTTCTCTTCTTTTCTTTCTTTCAATATTTGTGTTAATCCGAATCATTTTATAGAATTCTAAATCAACGTTCTGTTTTGGTATAAAATCTGTCATACAGTCATACTTGAATCCGAATTTGGTAAGTTGCCAAACTACATAAAAGCTACAACGCATGTATATTTTCAAAATGGAATAGTTAGATATCATAATCTCAAATTAAATAAATACTATTGTCTAAAGTTTTTTTTATTTAAAAAATGCATGTGAAAAATAAGAGAATAATTTAATTTACAACCTGTTTTTTTTTTTTTTTTTATCTCAGACGGTATTGTACAGCAAAGTTATTATTTTGTGTGAAAATATTTTAAAATATTCAATGTAAAAGCAATAAAAATATTAAGTAGGGTTAACTAATTGATTTTTATTATTAACAACTAACTAACGCAAAAAGAATTAGAGAGATGGGACGGCAGTAAGTAAGAGGGGTGGGTGGACCCGACCCGGGCGGCACGGAGAGACAGTTTCTCAATTTTCGTCTCAAAAATCCATTCTTTTATAAATCTCTCTTTTGTCTGAAACGACTTCGTCTCCTTCTTCCACCCATTCTTCTCTTTCTTCTTCGTCCTCATCGTCCTCATCTCCGCCTGCAACTTCTTCATATACCCTCTTACTTCTTCTTCGGTATCCATTACACTCCCTATTAATTACTCTTGTCTAATGATCTTTGATTATGTACTTCCTGCGCCGTTTTGATGCTGAGAAAAAAACAAAAACTCAATTTTATATATAAAGTGATGATTTTTCGATTAAACCCTCCTTCCTTTACAGATGTTTTGATTTAAAGGTTTTGAATTTTCAGTCAATTTGGAATATTAGGTCAACGACAATGGATGAATGTTCTTCCTCCATTAACGGCTTTTAAAACCAAACCATGATACCAATGGTTCTGACAGAAATTCTGGAACCAAACATCACATGTTTGGTTCTTTTATATATTCAGTTTTTTTTTTTTTTAATGATAACTGTCTCTTAATTTATTTTTTATTTGCGTAAAAGCAGGTTTTGCACTTGTGTGATTCATGAGTTGAGTCACAGAGGGAGGGAGAAAAAGCATGTTCGACTGTGTCAAAAAATCAGTAAAATCACAAGTTATCAGTGGCCAACGCGAGAAGTTCGTAAGGTAACTTAGTTTTAATTGTTCAGACAAAGACTTTAACAAGTTCAGACATCTTGTGTCGTCCTTTAATTTTTTTTTGTTTTGAAAATTAAAGTCTTTCTCTAGTTTCTTTTGTTCTTCGCAGGTTGGACAGTATGGATTCTAGATACTCGCAGGGCTCTGAAGCAGGTCTCAGCAAATGCACACTCAATCTCCAAGGACAATCACGTGCCAATGGTGGTACTGGCCAAGGCAACAACAACAATGCGTCATCTGGTTCCTTTAAGAAAGGTTTTAGAAGAGGCTCCAAAGGTCTCTGGTCCTTAGGAAGATCGATCGGTCTCGTTTCGCGAGCAGTGTTTCCTGAAGATCTCAAAGTATCTGAAAAGAAAATATTCGATCCACAGGACAAGTTTCTTTTGCTATGCAACAAGCTCTTTGTCACTTCCTGCATCCTCGCTGTGTCAGTGGATCCGCTCTTCCTGTATCTTCCGTTTATTAATGATAGCGGCAAGTGTATCGGCATTGACCGGAGGTTAGCTACCATTGCGACAACGCTGAGGACTTTCATCGATGTGTTTTATCTCTTTCGGATGGCTCTGCAGTTTAGGACAGCTTTTGTGGCTCCTTCTTCTAGAGTTTTTGGTCGAGGGGAGCTTGTGATTGATCCTGCGCAGATAGCTAAGCGGTATCTGCAGCAGTACTTCATCGTTGACTTTCTTTCTGTGCTTCCACTTCCACAGGTAATAACAGTAAACACTTTTGTTGATTCATTGCTTCAAAAAATCGCTAGGCCGTAACTAGGTGCTTTATAGTCTATTATTGATTAGGCGGGATTTTTTTAACACAATTTTTCTTTAAAAAATTGTTATGCCGACTAAAACCGATTTTAAGAACACTGCTTCATATTGAACTAAGATGATGACTAGTTTATGTCATTTTTGTTGTTGTTGTTGTTGCAGATTGTAGTTTGGAGATTTCTCTACACATCTACAGGTGGGAGTGTGTTGGAAACAAAGCAAGCGTTACGTTCCATCATTTTAGTTCAGTACATTCCGCGGTTTTTTCGAATATATCCCTTAAGCAAAGAGCTCAAGAGAACAGCGGGGGTGTTTGCTGAGACAGCTTGGGCTGGTGCAGCTTATTACTTGCTACTCTACATGCTTGCTAGTCATGTCAGTTACTTTAACTTCTTTTTGTACTCTTTCCTTTGTCGGTTCATATAAATGATAAATCTACTTTTCAGATTGTTGGGGCTTTATGGTACTTACTGGCTTTGGAACGAGTCAACGGTTGCTGGAAGAGGGCTTGTCTTCTTGATGGCCAGAACTGTACCAGGAACTACCTGTTTTGCGGTAATGAGAACATGGATGGCTACGCTGCTTGGAACACTATCAAAGAGTCTGTTCTTCAGAAAAGTTGTCCTGTCAATGTGACTGATGGTGACAATCCTCCTTTTGATTTTGGAATCTATTTGAGAGCCTTGTCTTCTGGCATTGTCTCATCTGAGAGCTTTGTAGCTAAATACTTCTTCTGTTTGTGGTGGGGACTTCAGAATCTCAGGTACATCCGCATTTATAACGTCATAACCACATGTCTTGAACATTGACTAACCTCGTTTGATGTCTAAATGCAGCACACTTGGTCAAGGGCTTGAGACGAGTACATACCCTGGAGAGATCATATTCTCCATAGCACTAGCTGTTGCTGGGCTTCTACTCTTTGCTCTTCTCATTGGGAACATGCAGACTTATCTCCAGTCACTCACAATCCGGCTTGAGGAGATGAGAGTGAAGAGACGTGACTCCGAGCAGTGGATGCATCACCGGATGCTTCCACCAGACCTGAGAGAACGAGTCAGACGTTATGATCAGTACAAGTGGTTGGAGACGAAAGGAGTCGATGAAGAGAATCTGGTTCAGAACCTCCCAAAGGATCTGAGAAGAGACATCAAACGCCATCTCTGTCTGGCTTTGGTCCGAAGGGTAAGTAAGTTAGAATCTTATTTTAATAAGTCTTTAATCTCATCGATGTAACCAAACCATCTTGTTACAGGTTCCACTGTTTGAGAATATGGAAGAGAGGCTGCTTGATGCAATATGCGAGAGGTTGAAGCCGTGTCTGTACACGGAGAAATCTTACCTGGTCCGTGAAGGTGACCCTGTCAACGAGATGCTCTTCATTATCCGTGGCCGGCTCGAGAGTGTGACGACAGACGGTGGGAGAAGTGGTTTCTTCAACCGTAGTTTGCTCAAAGAAGGAGACTTCTGCGGTGAAGAGCTTTTGACATGGGCGCTTGATCCCAAGTCCGGCTCCAACCTACCTTCCTCCACAAGAACCGCAAAGGCTTTGACAGAAGTAGAAGCCTTCGCTTTGATAGCTGATGAGCTCAAATTCGTGGCGAGCCAGTTCAGGAGACTGCACAGCAGGCAGGTTCAGCATACTTTCAGATTCTACTCGCAGCAGTGGAGGACTTGGGCTGCTATTTTTATACAAGCCGCGTGGAGACGGTACGTGAAGAAGAAGAAACTTGAGCAGCTTAAGAAGGAAGAAGAGGAGGAAGAAGAAGAAGGAGAAGGGCCGGTTGCTAGCATTAGAGCTACGTTCTTGGCTTCTAAGTTTGCAGCGAATGCACTTCGTAAAGTTCACCAGAACCGTATTGCAGCAAAGTCTACTAAAGAGCTTGTGATTTTTCAGAAGCCTTCTGAACCTGATTTCTCTGCTGATGATCCTTAAAAACAAAGATGCTGACTATATTTTACATAACTACATATATATATAAATCTCTCTATGAATCCCTTTGACTCAGATTGAATATTTATTTATACTTTTCGTTTGATTTGTATTCCATCATTACGATAAGAAAAATGTGGTAGTATAAATGATCATCTTAGTTTGTTGAAGACAGAGATGTGAAGGAAAGGGCAGGTTCATAGCAAACTAAACATGGTCAGATTTGCCTTTCAGAAACTTTTTACTTCACATTGCAATACTTATACATTATGTTTGGGAGTTGAAGACATCAAAGACATGAACACTCTTTTTGTAAGTGAGCATAGAGCATATCCATGAACAAACCTCCATAAGCTTCATATCGAGGACACGGTCCACAATCTCAAACAGAATCTCTTTTTTATACTCGGAATCGGATGACCTTGGATGCAGGGAAGTGGTCTCCTATTGAGAACATCTCGGCTTGGCATACCTCGGAAGAAGCAAGAACCATGGCAGACTCAGAGTTTCAGCACTTCGTCCTGATGGCATTTTATAATGGCTAAAGACGAGAAGACCCGGTCTCCAAAGTAACTGCCAAGTATCTCATTGTGTCCTTAGTTATGGTTATGTTTCTGAGTCATATGTCCGGACTGTCAGAGACAGAGACTTCTATATCGATAGTTGGAAGAGATCATAAGTAATATATAAGATAGATAAGTCAAATCCAATTATCAACAATTGGTTTTAAACTGATTGACCACATCTATCTTACATATTACTTATTCCTTCCAACTATCTATGTTGGAGATTTTCCCTCTAATATAGACCTCTAGATCATAGCCAAATCAGAAATGTGAAAACATAAATGAATATGTTACGATTGACCTTCCAACTATCTATATGGAGACTTTCCCTCTAATATAGACCTCTCGATCATATCCAAATCGGAAATGTGAAAACATAAATAAATATGTCACGATTGACCTTCCAACTACCTATATGGGAGACTTTCCCTCTAATATAGACCCCTCGATCATATCCAAATCGGAAATGTGAAAACATAGATAAATATGTCACGATTGAGATTAATAGGTTATACATAGAATATGAATAAGCAAGATCATAAATCCATAAATGTTCCAATATAATAAGAGGCAAATAGATAACTTGGTAGTGAAACAACTAGTTAGCTGGAACTCTGCCTTTGAGGAAGTTCTTGCAAATCGTCTCCAAAAGTTTCCTGTCAGCTCCCTTACCCTCCATCGAGGCCTTTGCCGCATCAGCCATTTCTTGCTGCAAATGTAATTCATAACTCGTCAGATACATACCAGTGATACCACATTCTATTCCCATTGTTATGTTATATGATGATCATATAAGTAAAACAAACCTTGATGTAGCCAAGACGAAGAACACGATCTACAATCTCAAACAGAATCTCTTTGTTATATTCTGGATGTCCTTGAATACAGAATAAATGATCTTCAATGGAGAACATCTCCACCTCGTACTTGTCTGAATAAGCTAGTACTTTGGCACCTTCCGGCAACACCAACACTTCGTCCTGGTGTAGTTTTATGATGTCTATGCTGTCTGGAATCTCGTCTCCGAAGTAACTTCCTGGTGTGATTGCATCCTTCACGATGGTTATCTTTCCAAGTTTAAGCTCTGGTCCCTTCCTTGCTCTCCCAACTGTTCCTCCTCTAACTCTAGCTATGATCTAAAGGAGTTCAAAATTTTCTGTTTAGAGGAGTCTTATCATCTCAATAGAAAACATTATAGTAAGCGGCAAGTGAATACTTTATTGCAAATATTTTTTAAAATAATTAGGATTTTTGGCTAGAATGGCGTGTTTTAAACCATGTTAATTTAATTTTTATTTGAAGATCATACTCTTTCTTACGGTGATCCAATTTAATTTTTATTTAAACTTCTATTAGGTGATCCAATAATATTAGCCATTAGATCAACTCTATCATTCGTATATATTTCACCCACTAATCAAAAAAATTATATAAAGAGTATGATTAACTTGTTAACTCAATAGATCTTAACTGTCATGTCATGACTTATTGAAAACCGTACTACTTCATTCATAAACTAATATGATAAAGTTTAACGCAATATACTTTAGCAAAAAAATTAGCACTTAATATATCGTCTATAAGTAATAGGTTCAATTTAAAACCACTAGCTATGAATTAAATTGGTGAACAAAAATAATAACAATAAACAAGTGATAAGAAACTAATAAGAGGAAGAAGAAGATAACCTGGTGACCAAAGCAGATGCCAAGAACCTTCTTCTTCATCTCATCAAGTTTCTTGACAATCTCACATAGCTTAAGGATCCAAGGATCATTCTGGAAGGAATCATGAGAGCTTCCGCTTATAACAAAACCGTCGTACTTCTCAAGATCTTTCTCGTCGGGGAACTCGCCTTCCACGACTCTAAACGAGTCCCAATGCTCTCCCTCGTCTCCGAACGTCTCCACGAACACGTTGTGGTACCCTCCGTACGCTTTCTTAACGAACTCTGAATCAGGAGTTGCTAGAAACAGAGCGAATTTCTTCTGGTCAACCATTTTTTAACCGGCTGAGAAAACACGAAGAGAGAAGTTGATTACGTGAGAAGAGAGATAAGGAGAGAGAGAGACAAGGAGCAATGGAGAAGAAACACGCAAGTATGTGTGTATCTAAATGAGATTGGACTTGGTCGACCCATCAACTTGGTTTTTAATGTTGCACGTTTTATGTAATAATATTGTTATGGGCACACTTGGACAGCTTGCTAACCGTTGTGGACCGACTATTTGTCCGGACATGATTCACGCATTATTGAAGTCTAAATGATATCATTCTTACTAATATTATTAGAATTGTTTGAATTAGAATGATTCCTCTGCCGCTATCAGTTACTCCCTCTTCACTCTCTATCATTTTAAGAGGTATTTAAGATTTTTACACAAATATTAAAAAAATACAAAAAATTATGTTATTGGTTTTGGTTACATAAAATAACATTAAATAAAACTAATTCAACTAATAAAAAAAATGCAGTATTTTATAATTGGTCATAAATTTTAAACGACATTAAATCTCACCTATAATTGTGAGAACATCACTTATTTTAAAACAAAATCAAAATCCTTAAACACCAATTAAACTGATACGGAGCGAGTATATGTTTATATTATCTTAGCGTATCTCATTCTCATGTAGTTTTCTTTTAAGAGAAATTTAGAGAAGTTACTTCTGTGATGGCAAAAATAAAATACTGTCATCATTACTGAATTACTAAACGAATTACTAAACGACTCTGGATAGAATAAAAAATATTTTGATGACTTTTTCTTCACTATATTGAGGGGCTTGTAATTCTTATGTAATTGGAACTGAAATTTGGAAGTAGTTAACTCTTATATAATTTTGCACGTTTTTTTACCAAGAATTATAAGTGTTAAACTTGGTGAAAAATGTATTAAACCCCTTTTTTCTCAGTATCGTGTCTTCTAGACCATGACCATTAATTATATAATTCGCAAGTTGTAAGCAACGCGGCGTTACTAACGCCAGTTTTTAATGTCTTCTCTAACATGTTGAAAATAGATCACAAATTTTTTTTTTCAGAAAAAAATGACTAGGATATCACTAAAAAAGTTTTTGTCACAAATATAGTCTATAAGAATAAAAATGACCAAAATAGCACTTAATATTTTATTAAAAGAGATAAAATATACACTTATACCCCAATGGTAAATTAATTTAGAGGGTTTAGAGTTAAGGGGTGGAGTTTAGGGTTTAGGATTTAGGGTTTAGGGTTTAGAGTTGGAGAGTGGGTTTTGGGATAAGATTTCAAATTTTGAAAAATAAAAAAAATTTAAATTTTTCAAAAGATAAAATAATATTTTAGTCATTTTAGTTTTTGAAAACTATTTTTGTGACATAAACTTAGAAATGTGCTATTTTGGAATGTCCATTTTTTTATCATTTTTATTCTGCACACTATATTCTTACATTTAAAACCAATCAAGATCTGCGCGATCATCGGCTCTGGTCTAATGTCTTCTTCCCATGCAAATGATCTGTTTGAGTTACCTATTGCTATTAAAGTCGGTCATTATTGAAATAACAAAGTATCGATGTTATCGAAAATAATACTTTGAAACGTAGACTACAGCACTCTTAAATCTCAGAAGAGAAGGATGTGTTTCGGGCTCCGTCTCTTGCAAACGATTTGTTAGCTTTCACCATCGCATATAATAATATACGGCCCCAAATTCTTGTTTTCTTCTCCGTAGTGATACTAGGCTCTCCTAATTCAGTAGAATTGAACACGTGATTGAAAAAAGTGGAGTAAATGAGAGGAAAATAAATACATAAAAATGAATGGAAAAATAAAATTGGGAGAGAGAGTAAAGTAGAGTAAACATATTTACTCTTGCTTAAGTTGGAGTAAATTTATTTGTGTATTTTACTCTATTCTAACAGTAACTAGAGAAAAAAAAAAGGAGGAAATGTTTTTCACCTGATTGGAAAAATTTTAGAGTAAATAAGAGTAACTGATTTTTTTCTTTTATTATTTACTCCAGAAGTGAAATATGGTATTGATTGATAGAGCATTAGTATTAGCATTAGCATTAGCAGTATGCTATAGTAGCAGTATGCTGCAAGAGTTGTATACTTTTGCTAAACTGTGTAATAGAATGATTGGTAGAGCAGTATGAGTATGTTATTTAAAATTATTATAAAAATTAGTATATAATATATAATATATTTATTTTTAGTGAATATATTTCTATATATATATATATATATATATTATATATATATATATATATATATATATATTAACATATAAAATTAAAAAGATATATAATTAATTTATTTTAATTAATAATTTAAAAATTATGTTTATATCGAAAATATTATTTAAAAATAAATGTTATAATTAAAATATCTATTTTGTAAAAATAAATTTTTACATTTAAAATAAATTAAATTATATAAATTAAATTATATTTTAAATGTGAAATACTATTTTAAAACAACATATTTTTATTGTAAATTAATTTTAGAAATCAAAATTTTATTTTCTGGATATAAATTTTTTTTTTATGATATTATTAAATAAAATAAATGAATTAATTATATATTTTCTTTAATTTTATAAATTATAAATGAAAATGCTCTTCTAAAAATTTCATATGAGAATCAACATGAGTCTGTAAATGTTTGCTGTAAAAAAAAAAAAATCATATGAAAACATTGGCGAGAGAGCATTTAGAAAACATTAACATAATTAAATGAGTCTGTAAATGTTTCTCTAAATATTTTTTAATAATTGTTAATTAGATAATGTAGAATATAATGTTAATGCTAATGTTCTACCAATGACGGCCATAATAATATTTAAGGTTCGTTACAAACAAATATAGACAACTAGAGATATGACTATTTCCGCGCCGTTCCAAGAAGTGTTCTCACTTCTCACTAGTCATTTTTCGATTCTCAGTTCCATTATTCTATAATTAAATACGTCTCAAAATATTCTTAGGAAAATTACAAAGATGAAACTTGAATATCGTCCCTAACCGCGTCCAGATACGTACACTGGAAAAATTAATTAGTATGATGTCTACATCTATTGCTTTTTCTTTTTCTTGTGTCCAGTATAATTTTGGTTTTGTTTGATTAGTGGGTTTCTTTTCCGAATATTTTGCTTTTTCTTTTTCTTGTGTCCAGTATAATTTTGGTTTTGTTTGATTAGTGGGTTGCTTTTCCGAATATTTTGGTAATTCAAAAATTGTAACTCAAAGATCATAAAGTTTGGTAGAAACATTAATTTAGAAAAAATTTAAAACAAATTGAAATGATTTTTAGAAATTTTATTTCAATTACATTAATCAAATATTATAAAGTGAAAATTAATGGTCTAAACAATTCGTTTCGGGATGTTTTCCAAACACGAAATTGGAAAACACAAGTTTTTTTTCTTTTCTGAGCAACTGAAATTTTTTAAACTTCAAATCGGCTTCAGGTCCAAATGGTAGCAGCGTGATACAAGCAGACTTTGGACAGATTGTCCGCAGGCCCATTTTCTTCTCTAGGGACAAAGGAAAAACAATAGAATTCAAAAGACGCAGAAAGACATTCGATGTCCGATAGAACTCTGTAGAGGTTCATCGGCTTGGAAACCGAATTTATCGCCTTGATCAGCGATAGAGAATCTGATCTGAGCCAGATTTTGGAGATGCCGATGTGTAGGGCGTGGGAAAGAGCTTCCCTCACCGCCAACCCTTCAGCCATAAACCAAAACACTACCATGATTAGCAGTCGGAACTAGCAGGTCATTTCAAGGGTTTGAATTTTATCAACGTTTAAACCAAAACACTACCATGATTACCAGTCGGAACTCGGAAGAGCCGATGAACTGTAAATGGTTTACTCATAATCTCACCATTCCATGCAGGATCCAATTAATTTTGGATCTGCGAAACAAATCTACAAACAAAAATATGGTTCTGAGAGGTAAAACAGTGTTACGATGGACAGAGGAAGCACATTTTGTCTCATTCACAACTCTTTTTCATATTTTTCTGCATTTCCTCTAGGCTTGGGCATTTTACCCGGACCCGAAAACCCGAACCGGAACCGACCCGAAAATACAGGTTCGGGTCCGGGTCCGGATCCATGCTAAGTACCTATTGGGTCTTTTTTTTTTGGACCTGCGGGTCTCGGTTCGGGTCCCGGTCCTACCCGAGACCCGTTCGGATACCTGAAGTACCCGTAAATAATTGTATATACTAGGTATATTTGGGTGATTGGGTATATTTTTGGTATTTTGGATTTTTTTTAAAGTTTCGGGTTTGGATTTTCGGGTATAATTGTAGGTTTTTGGTGAAATTTTAGATTTTTAGAAAATATAATTTGGGTATTCAGATAAAATTCGGGTATGTTTTGGATTTTCGGGTTTGATTTTGGATAAAATTTTGGGTATTTTTGCGGTTCTTCGGGTATTTTTAGAGTTTTCGGATCCAGTTTGGGTATTTCGGGTCCTAAATACCCGAACCGATCCGGATCCGAAATATACCCAAAAATTTTGGGTATTTTACGGGTATTGAAATTATAGACCCGAACCGATCCGGACCCGACAAAATCCGATCCGAAACCGACCCGAAAAGTTATAGGTACCTATATGGATCTAAATTGCTAGGATCCGAAGGACCCAGATCCGACAATATCCGATCCGAAACCGATCCGAAACCGATCCGAAAATATCCGATCCGAACCCGATCCGAACATCCGGATGCCCAGGCCTGATTTCCTCTGTCATTTCACCTCGCAAGTCACAAGTCATTACATCTCTCTCTGGTTCTTTCATCCTACTCTTATAATTTTCGTACACGTGTAGTTCTCTATGCCGTTAGATCTTTCTCCTATGCAATAATGCAACACAACCAACACCTACCACAAATTTTCAGTTCCGGTTCGGTTCAACTATTACACGGGCCCCAATTATATATAGATATATTTGCGTGTGTACCATGTCAAAAGGAAAATATGTAGATTTGTATAGTGATTGGTGGTGATAGTCTCCATAAAATCTAGTTTCAACTAGGGTGGTGCACATGTTACTGGTCAGACCATCTTAAAGCTTATACTAATTTAATCATATTAATAGCCATATTGGTTTCCTAATCAATTTACTACGACAATTAAAATATAGTGAACTTAAAGTAACCTACCTTTAAATCTGTAATAACATGTTGACAAAAGAATCCCTACCTGTTATAGAATAATAAAACATCTAATACAATTTGACCGAAATTGAAGATTATTAATTTACAAATGAATTTGGTTTATATTCTTCTTAAATAAATGAACAAAGCCGATCAGGAATCAAAACGTAGGTTTCCAGCAAGTCAATCCATATCAAAGGTAGAAATCACATAAATAGCTAGCTTCTTTTAATAGAAACTAGGTTATTTTCCTTGTTATAATCAGGGAAAAATTAGTTTTCCAAATAATGTCTTACTACGAGAGAAAGAGAAGGTAACGTTTACAAGGTGGTTTCTTTTTTTGGTCAAGTTTACAAGGAGGCTTCTCTCAGACGAAACGAATAAAGAGCAAAATAACAAAGCTGAGAAAAATGCACAAAAGGTGAAATAAACAAGAAGAAGCAAATATGTGTTCTTACCGATCATTTACACACCATTCTTCTTCTTCTTTACCAAAATCAGTTCCTCTCTCTCTTTCTTGTTCATGTTGTTTTATGTTTTATCTGATTTTTGTTCTTCTTGAAATTTTCTTTTGCAGAAGAAAACAAATGGAGGATACTGAGTATTACAAGAATATTGTATTGGTTGTTTGGGGGGAGCGGGGGGGGGGGGGTGGGGGGCAAGAGAGTATTTTCGTTAGAGAATAAGAAAAATGAGTTTCAAAACTCGTCAATGTCGTTGATCAGATTCATTACTTATTATGTCTTTAATTATTCCCTTTAATTGAGAAAGATAAGTGTAACACTTTGGGAAGAAGTGGTATTGCCAGAATGGCTCAAGCTCCTGGTCGCATTGTCACTTTATACACACTACTTTCCTCGCTCTGAAATTTTATTTTGCTGTGTGGTTTTCATACTTCATTTATTAAACAAATAACTTGTTATTGCTTCTTGCCAAAAAAAAAATCTGTGTACTATTTACTTTCATCAATTATGCAAGAACTTGACTGTAAGAGGCCAAGAGCTTTGAGCAGGGTATCGTTTTAATTTTAAGCCATTATATATATGTCATTTTCCAAGGATTTGTTTTCGGCTTTTCCATGGATTAAATGTGTGTATTTATATTGGCGATGATATTGCATTATTTGTATACATATGTAGTTATGTACATTGCTGATGAAATTGGATTTATGTCTAAAGACTCTAGACTCTAAAGGAAGAGAGGGAGATGGTTGTTTCATGGTTCTACATTTCTACGGGATTGTGCCTTCCATAACGCCGTAAAACCTGATAACTTTATTACTCATTATGTTACTTATTTAGGGCTTTTACTCAACTATTACGTACACTAGTTAAATACAACTGTACAACTAATCAGTATATGTTCAATTATGGAATGATTAGAAAAATGAAATTATCATCTGAGCAAAGATAAAAGAAAATTAAAAGTAAGAGAAAAAGAGAGTGTTTCAATGCAAGAAGCAGTTCTATAAAGTAAACCCTACACATTTTGATACTTTGTGCTAAACTTAGATATTGACAGTTTTTTTTCAAAAAAGAAACTTAGATATTGCCAATAGTGGTAATTAACGTTCAAGTGAGCCTGTAGATCACATGCATCGTTAGTATTATCTCCACCTCTTAACTTCAAAGTATTATAATTTACAATATAACAGAACAATTCGGAGCAGATGTTTTATAGTATGTAAAAACACGAGTAGCATTGATTTTCTAAAGGTTGGACAACAAAGGGGGTGCAGCAAAAAGGCATATTGAATATGGGCTTTAAATTTTCGGTATAAATCATTATGGGCTATTATTTCAGGAGTATTTTTCGTCATCCAAATTCTTAATCACCGCTTTGTTCATCCGAGCACTTTTGGGTTTTGGCCATTGTTTTCTAATTTGTTCTAGTTTCAAACTGAAAAAAGCTACCAATTAGGATTTGGTAGAAGACAAAATATCAAGTACCAACCTAACGTGATTGACCACAACGTATCAAATCAAATTAAAAAAATAGATATAAATTCTACATTTCTTTGCTATGGAAAAGACTTTGATATATTATCAAAATTATTAACGCCGTCGATAAACCTTTTGCATACCAATTCGGTTTTCAGCTTTGGCGAGCATCTGGAATAATTAGCATTGGAAAAAACTATGTTATGGACCCCTCTTTTTAGGTAATTATTTCGGAGAAAAAATTAATATTTGCTCCATTCATTTAATATCCCTTTGGTGTAATTGACATAAGAGATGTCGTTTCTAGTCTATCTCTTTCTATTTTTATATATGGAAAGTTGCTGAAAGAATAAAAAAAAAGTAAAAAAAAAGCTTGCTAACTAATAACGATCTATATTCAATTTATTTCTTGACTACATGTATTTCCCTTAGTTTGTTTAGAACTATAACAATGCTCACTTGCTCATATATATAAACTATAACCAAGAAATAGCAAAGAAGTATAAAAAATTAGAGAACGTGGAAGGATCAGGTCGACCACATAAGCAGTGGGAAATCACAGAAGAATAATCGCACTCCAACGAAGATTTGCTGCCCCCATTCTCCCTTTTTTATTAACTCAAGTTTTTACTCTCCCCCTGGCTCTGATCCCTCTCTCTCATGAAATTAGGCCTGGGCATCCGAGTCTTCGGATCGGGTTTTGTCGGATCCGGACAGTGGTGGACCCAAGAAATATTTTTACCTGGGTCATGATTTATACTTAAGCCCAAACAATAGTAAAAAACCTATACAAAAGCATGAATTTTTTTTAGAAAAATAGTGCAACAAGGGATTTGAAACCGGGTTAGGGGTGTCAAAGGTCAAAATCCGTGACCATTTGAGCAACTTTAGACTACAAGCTAAAGCTTAGAAACCAAATATCTAAATTTAACCTGTTGCAGTTGACCCACCTTTACTCTACGTGGATCCGTCTCTGGGTCCGCCTCTGGGTCCGGGTCTTAGAAATTTAGATCTATATAAGTACCTATAATTTTCCGGGTCGGTTTCGGGTCGGGTCTTGTCGGATCCGGATCGGTTCGGGTCTATAATTTCAATACCCGGATCTGGGTCGGTCTGGGTATTTAAGACCCGAAAAAGACCCAAAAACTCTAAAAATACCCGAAAAACCGCAAAATACTCGAAAATACCCAAAAATTTATCCAAAATAAGACCTGAAACCCCAAAAACATACCTGAATTTTACCCGAATACCCGAATTATATTTTCTAAAAATCTAGAATTTTACCCGAAACCTACAATTATACCCGAAAACCTGAACCCGTAACTTAAAAAAAAATCTGAAATACCAAAAATATACTCAATCATCCAAATATACCTAATATATAGAATTATTTGCGGGTTTTTCGGGTACCCGAACGGGTCTCGGGTAGGACCCGGACCCGAACCGAGGCGATCAAAAAAAAGACCCAATAGGTATTTTAGCATGGATCCGGACCCGGACCCGAACCTATATTTTCGGGTTGATTCTGGCTCGGGTCTTCGGGTCCGGATAAAATTTTCAGGCCTACTTGAAATATTCTATGTTTTTTACTTTTGATTTGTTTCTTTGTTTGCTTTCTGTAGGCTTTTTAACTTAATTTATACAAACTAAAATACAATTAACACATGTTTTGCTTGTAAAATTGTTTCACTAACCTAATGCAAGTCACTAGAATTTTTATAGGTCATTAGATTCACCGGACTAATATAAACTCTAATGGTCTTACAAATATTTTAAAATAGAGATTTAATCAGGTAATAATCAGCATTTTTATATTGTTATTAATCTGATAGTTGGTAAATTGAGCGTTTTCCACTCCTTCACTTTTTTGAACACTAACATAACATCAAGATCCATTAATTCATGATTGATGACTCATGTTCCATTGCTAGGCTGCACAATCAACACTGTTCTGCTACAACGATGAAGATATGCTTATACATTGTGAAGTTAGTAGTCACAAAGGAAATACAATTGGCCACCATGAAAGGTAAAAAAGTAACAAATAATATTTTTAAAGAACTTTAATGAAATAAAGCATTTTATAATTGATGCATATCAGAATATGGTCCAGTGGATAAAAAGATGAAACAAACATTACTGAAGAAAATAGAAACGAAAAATAACCAACATTTTTTATGTCGTGCAAATTATTGGGAAGATGAATCTACTTTTATAAATCCCTTCATGAGTGTTAATTATTTCCCCCTTTTGACATTATACTTGAAATTTGTAAAATATATAAGAAGGTTGAAATAAAAGCCAAGTAGTTTTGCATGACCCTTCCAAAGGAGTGAGAAGTCAGGTATTGGGTTAAAGTCGGCTTGGGAGGAATCTTGAAGTGCCTCATTCCAACCTAGAAAAAATGTATGGGTCTTTGGGTTTATCAAAAAACGAAGAAGAAGATTGAAACAGAAGCCAAAACGCATAAGAATGTTGATATGTAGCTCGATTTGTCCCATCATTCAGTCTTTCTCCACTTTCTTGAACGACCAGAATTTTAAGTCACAAATTAGGTTGATTTGTTACAGCCAAATGAATCTGATTCCGATTCTTAATCACCTGTGAAACATTCAACAGTGTATCTCGGGGGTGAATGAACCCATCACAAAAGGCCACCATGAATTATTATTATATGAGTAAAGAACAGATTATGAAGTTAATTAGGGAATATATATATGAAACAAGTACAAAGATGCATGCATGATGTAATAAGGAAGTATCATTGATAATATGTGATGAGAAAATAAGGTGATTGGTTACAAAGCATCTCATTGCTTACCTCATATTGCTCATCCTAATTTGGCATTTTGACGAGCTCTTACTTTTGGTACTCGGTACATAGACTACTTCAAAATGTAATGAATATATCTAATTAAGAACATGCAAATTTCTAAAAACTTGTTTCTTATTAGCTTCGAGTTCGAGATTGTTATGTGCGAAAATGTAAAGTGGGCAATGCATGATTGATTATTTATTAGTTAGTACATGTAAATGTTAACAAAAACTTGATTATTTTCTAGCATTTTTATACGAAAACTTTATTAAACATACATTCGAAACGTGGGGGTCATGAATGTTCTGGCAGTAAAGAAAGACGTGATTGAAAGGGGAAAAAGATAGAAAAAGTAATAAAATAAGGAAAAGAAAGACAAAGACGTAGTAATTATTAGAGGAGGGCGTAGTATTAAAGTAATACAAAAAGTGGGCAAAAATAATGACAGAGAAAATAAATAAATCAAAAGTATAGGGACTTATCATAAATAGTGTAATATCACAAATAAATAGCACCTCATTAGGCAAGTGTGGATTATCCCTATTTCAAGGCTTTACTTGACTTGTTGCTCGTTTCTCTTGTTACCACTCTCTGATCTCATGTTATTGCGTTTTGACATTTATATATAACAATTTCTACAAATGTGAATTATTGGATATATCACTACATTAAATTTCAAAATTAGGTGGGGAGACAGCAATTTATCAAATTTCATCTTGTGGTAAAGGCATTGTTTCCATTGAGATGGAAGAAAGAGATGAAAAAAACATTAAAAAAAAATAAAGGAAGCGAATTTTAGAGTTACAAAATCACCTAAGTCCTATAGCCTGTCACTGGTGGTACATTACATCAATTCTGTCTTTTTTTTTTCTCATTATACAGTAAAATGCAGAATAAAACAGATTTGTAAATTTGAACAACAAAAAAATGTATTTCGCAGAGTTTATAATAGGGAAATCTCTTAGATATACATATGAGTAGACTCCAGTAGTTTTCTAGTATATATATATTTTTTGTTATTTTACATAAGATAACTAGAGATTTCACTTTAAATCCCAAATCCATCTTAAAAAAATATAATAACTTTAAAGCTTTGAAAACACAAACAAATATTGAATAAATACTAAATTTAATATAAAAGGTAAAAAAATATTAATAATCAGAAATTAAATTTAATTAAAAATAGGAAATTAGCAATAAGAAAAGGAGGCAGAAAAGAGAGAGAGAGAGATAGAGAGTGTAGAGTAGACTAGCATCTTCCACCATCCCGGGTCCGACAGTCCGTATCAGCTTCCCCCTGATTCTCTCCCTCTCTCTCTCCATTTAAACCTCTCATCTTGTTCTTTACCTTCTTCTCCTCTCCTGTGCGAGAGAGACTGTTTGAGAAGAAGGTTGAAAAAGAAAGAAAAGAAAGACTTCTTTGATAGACCCGAGACGCTTCTTTCTTCTTTGTTTGCTTTTTGCTTTCTCTTCTTTTGCTATGTGTGTTTGTGGTCACAACCCCAACTAAAAATAATAATAATAACGCTCTCTCCCTTCTCCTTACCTAAACCTTCCACGGTGGTGGTAACTAAGAAGACCACGATGTTGAACTTGAATCAACTCCATCTCCTCTACTTGTTCTTCTTCCTCTGTTTCTCAACTCTTGCCCTCTCTTCCGAGCCTAGAAACCCCGAAGGTAAAAAAAAACATTACAATACTGAAGACCGTTTCTTTTTGTTCCTATTGGTTTAAAAATTCAATCTTTTTAATATATGATGTAACAGTGGAGGCGTTAATAAATATAAAGAACGGTTTGCATGATCCTCGCGGAGCTTTGAACAACTGGGACGAGTTTTCAGTTGATCCTTGTAGCTGGGCTATGATCACTTGCTCTTCCGACAACCTCGTCACCGGCCTGTGAGTTTAGTTTCAGTTTCCTTTCTTCTGTTTCTCTATAGAGTTCATTAATAGCAACAAGTCTTTAACTCTTTCTCTCTCTCTCCAACTGTTTTAGAGGAGCTCCAAGCCAATCTCTCTCGGGAACTCTATCTGAGTCAATCGGAAACCTCACTAATCTCGGACAAGTGTACGATTCCGACAACCTCGGATCCTCCATCCTCTCTTGTCTTCTTCCAAAAAATATTTGTGTTTTTTTTGTCAAAAAAAAAGACTCTTTTGTTTGTTTGTATCTCTAAACTTCAGCTTCCTATTTTTGTTTGAAGGTCATTGCAGAACAACAACATCTCCGGCAAAATCCCACCGGAGCTCGGTTTACTTCCAAAGTTACAAACTTTGGATCTCTCCAACAACAGATTCTCCGGCGAAATACCACTTTCCGTCCAGCAGCTAAGCAGCCTTCAATATCTGTGAGCTTCTTCTTGTTCACCATCTAATGATTTGATAATCAGTTCATTACAAACTCACCATCTTAACCTCGTACGAATTGATTTTTTTTCAAATAGGAGACTGAACAACAACTCATTGTCTGGGCCCTTCCCTGCTTCTTTGTCTCAAATTCCTCATCTCACCTTCTTGTAAGTATTATGTTATATAAAGATTTGTCTTTTCTTCCTCTTCCTATTACCTTATGAAGATTGTCTTTTTGTGTCTGAATTTTGTTTGTTTTTTTTTTTTTTGTAATTTAGGGACTTGTCTTACAACAATCTCAGTGGCCCTGTTCCTAAGTTCCCAGCCAGGACATTCAAGTAAGAAAAAACACTTGTTTTGTGTGTTTTTTAAAAAAAAATTTATAATATAATCAGGACTAAGTGTTTGCTTCTGCTTTGTTTGTTGAGTGTAGTGTTGCTGGGAACCCTTTGATTTGTAGAAATAGCCCACCTGAGATTTGTTCTGGTTCAATCACTCCAAGTCCTCTATCTGTTTCTCTGAGCTCCTCATCAGGTAAAAACTCTCCTTCTTGCATCATTTGTTATCCATCCTTTCATTAATCATTCTTATTCTCTGAGTATGTGTGTAGGAGGCAGGTCTAATAGACTGGCTATAGCGCTCGGTGTAAGCCTTGGCTTTGTTATTTTCCTAACCCTTGCTCTCGGGTTCTTATGTTGGTATCGGAAGAAACAAAGAACGCTACTGATCCTTAACTTAAACGGTTCGTTGCTTTTGTGCTTATATACAACTTTTTGATTCATGAAGTTGTTTTAAGTTTTGCCTTTTTTTTAGCAGACAAGCAAGAGGAAGGGCTACAAGGACTAGGGAACCTAAGGAGCTTCACATTCAGAGAACTCCATGTGTCTACAGATGGTTTCAGTTCCAAAAACATTCTCGGCGCTGGAGGATTTGGAAATGTCTACAGAGGAAAGCTAGGAGACGGGACTATGGTTGCAGTGAAGCGGCTAAAAGATGTTAATGGAACTACAGGAGATTCACAGTTTCGAACTGAGCTAGAGATGATCAGCTTAGCTGTTCATAGGAACCTGCTTCGGTTAATCGGTTACTGCAAAACTTCTAGTGAAAGGCTTCTTGTTTACCCTTACATGCCCAATGGCAGCGTCGCCTTGAAGCTTAAATGTTAGTACACTCTTGAATCGTCAGCTCTAAGTCTCATTTTCATTGACTCTTAACCAGTTTTTGTTTTAACTGATGTAGCTAAACCGGCATTGGACTGGAACATGAGGAAGAGGATTGCTATTGGAGCAGCGAGAGGTTTGTTGTATCTACATGAGCAGTGTGATCCAAAGATCATCCACAGAGATGTCAAAGCGGCTAATGTACTCTTGGACGAGTGCTTTGAAGCTGTTGTTGGTGACTTTGGTCTTGCCAAGCTCCTCAACCACGAGGATTCTCATGTCACCACCGCGGTCCGTGGCACGGTTGGACACATTGCGCCTGAGTATCTCTCAACCGGTCAGTCTTCTGAGAAGACCGACGTGTTTGGGTTTGGTATACTCTTGCTTGAGCTCATAACCGGTTTGAGAGCACTTGAGTTTGGTAAAACCGCTAGCCAAAAAGGAGCTATGCTTGAATGGGTAAGCAAGTGAGACACTCAGATAATCACATGTTTCTTTGATTACTTTATATATGATCAAACTCTAACTTTGTGTCTAGGCAAGGAAGTTACACGAGGAGATGAAAGTAGAGGAGCTTGTGGACAGAGAGCTAGGGACAAACTACGATAAGATTGAGGTTGGAGAGATGTTGCAAGTGGCTTTGCTATGCACACAGTATCTTCCAGCACACCGTCCCAAAATGTCTGAAGTGGTTCTGATGCTGGAAGGAGACGGTTTAGCAGAGAGATGGGCTGCTTCTCATAACCATTCACATTTCTACCATGCCAACATCTCTTTCAAGACAAACTCATCTCTGTCTACTACTTCACATTGCAACGATCCAACTTATCAAATGTTTGGCTCTTCGGCGTTCGATGATGACGATGATCAGCAGCCTCTAGATTTGTTAGCTATGGAGCTGTCCGGTCCAAGATAACCACACAGAAAGAACGTAAACAAACCTCTAAGGAAGAAGAAGCTCTACAGTTTTTTATAATATAGACATGTATATGGTGGTGACTGGTGAATGATTCAAAAAATTTCTCTATAGTTTGAGATTCTGTGTTGGTTATGTTGATGATGTGTATACACACTTTGGTATGTATTTTTCTTGTGGTTATTGTGGCAAAGCCAGAAACACTATATGAGAGTGATGTTGTTTGACCTCTTTGTCTCTCATTTTGCATCAATACTTTTCTTTAGTTGTTATCATAACCTGTGTTGCTGTTTGTGGTCCTCGTACAGTAACGCTTATGGCTTGAAACTATGTCTAACTTTGACTCTCATGTGTCACTTTCAGTTTCTTATCACGAACCAACAATTAACTGAGTTACATTTTCACCTCACTCAACAACAAAACAGTTAAAAGAAGAAGAAAACGACAGCGTTTTGGAGGTAAGAACAAGAGGAGGAAGACGACAACAGAGCATATCTATAAAGTAAAAAGAGAGCAGTCACATTCCTCCTCCACCCAGCAACAAACAGTTAAAAGAAGACGAAACGCAGCGTTTTGGAGGTAGAGAACAAGAGGTTGAAGACGAAAACAGAGAGCATATATATAAAGTAAACGAAAGAGAGAGTCTTTTTATACAATTTGGTGACATGGCGAATCAGTCGTCTCCATCTTCTTCTATCTACTGTGCTTCTTTCAATCAAGATAACAGGTGAGTTTGACAACAACAAAAATTCGATTCCTTTCGTGGATTTTCCGGGAAAGTTGCTGCCTTTTTCTTTGGTTTCTGGTTCGGTGAAAACGTAACTCAAAAGCTACCTTTCTGATGTTGGCTGCTCGATCTTTCTTTTTGCAGTGGGTTTGCGATAAGTTCGAAAGATTCCTTCAAGATATTCGATTCCACTACAGGCAGACTCTGTTATGAACGAGGTAAGTTTTTATCATTAAAAGGATCAAACTTTATGTTTGGCTTTGACCTTTTGTATTGAATCTCTGAGCGATTAGGATGATGGGTTTGATAGAAACTTGGTTTTGTTAATCGAAAATGTGATCCTTGTAATGCATACATTAAATTGGCATAGGATCATGATGATATATATGTATTGAAGTTTGATTTGTTTGATGTTGGTATATAGCTGCTGGAGCTTTTGTTATTGTTGAGATGTTGTATAGCTCTGATCTTCTTGCACTTGTTGGAGCTGGTGAACAGGTTTGTGGTTTTATCAACATTTCTTTCGAGGATGATTGGATTTGATCTTTGTATGATTTGGGAAAGTTTTATATATATATATAGGCTTCTCTATCTCCACGGCGGCTCTGCTTGTTCAATACCACAAAGGGTTCTCCTCTTAAAGAACTCAACTTTTTGACTTCTATACTCGCTGTCCGTATGAACAAGAAACGGTTAGTTACCAAACTCAGCAAAGGTTGTTTTTGATTTGTCCTTTGAGAGTGAATCCATGGTGCTTTGACTGATTTTTTTTATCAGGCTTGTGGTTGTGCTGGTGGAGAAAACATTCGTTTACGACTTGAATACGCTTGTTATGCTTGATACTATTGACACCGTGCCAAATCCAAAAGGTAGCTCAGCAACTTTTGTAGTAGCGGTTTGTTTGTAAATCAAGAGTATCTTTTCTTATCTTTGAGAGCAGGTCTCTGTGCGTTCTCTCCAAGTCTTGAAGGCTGCTTCTTAGCTGTTCCGGCTAGTACAACGAAAGGAGCTGTTTTGGTTTATAACGTCATGGATTTGCAGTCTCACAGTGAGGTTTACTAGTTGCTTCACCTCATTTTTGGATCAAATATTTGAGTTCCTGAGTTGCATACTATTAACAAACTTAATTGTTTTGTTCTCGATTACAGATTGATGCACATCGTTCTCCATTGGCTGCAATTGCCCTCTCTTCAAATGGAATGTATATTGCTACAGCATCTGAGCAAGGAACTCTGATCCGAGTCCATCTTGTTTCTGATTCAACTAAGGTGAATATACACAATACATTTTGTCTTTCTGCAGATTCTTAAATGTTTCTTTCTCGTGTTTGCAGTCATATAGTTTCAGGAGAGGAACATACCCATCAACAATATACTCACTCTCTTTTGGACCATCCTCACAGCTACCTGATATATTGATTGCAACGAGTTCTTCAGGCTCCATCCATGCCTTCTCTTTAATGTTGGCCATAAACCAAAGGTGAGGATTAAGAACCACACTCTTACTTCCCTTACACTTGTGTCAGAGTCTTCTTCATGTTTCTTTGTTCGCAGAAGCAAAAGGTCTACTAGCTTTCTTGGATCAGTTCTTCCCGACAGCGTGAGTGATGCACTAGACCCAGCGCATCATCACGTGCTTCAAAATGCAGTTTCTTCCGGAATTAGAAGGTGAAAAAGCTATTTTCTGTGGGGCACTGCTAAAGACCTATTAGGCTATATAACCCAAAGAGGTGTTTGTCTGTTGCTTGCCTTGTGTTTAACAGTTATGCAGTGGTTAGGAAGGTAGACAAACTTGAAGGGACATCATCTCCATCTCAGTTTACATCTATTAGGTAAGATGAGAAGTTTTGCGGCTTGTTTTGGAACAGAACATTGCCCCACAAAAAGGCTCGTCTGATCTTTGATGTTCCTCTTTTTCAGGGCGACGGTATCAGTGATTACATATAGTGGGTATTTCCAGGAGTATACGATGAGTATCAATAGCAAGAATGAATCGTTATGGACACTGGAACGTGAGTTCAACCTCTACCCTGTAATCAGCAGTTGATATTAGTTGCTAACCCAATACCAAAGATATCAAAGTACATGGCAGCTTTCTTCTTTTTTGTATATAACAATTTGTACGTAGGTTTCATCAAAGATTGTTTTGTTGTTGTCTCATGTTCTTTGTCTATTATCAAATACTCTTGTGCTCTCAAACAGTCAATTTGTGTTCAAGAAAACGAATTACAAAATGGTGTCTCTTGAGTTCCAAGCTCTTTTTCATCATTTCTTTAATGACTCCATAGCTACTTACAGTCAAGGCTCTAGCTATGAAGAACTTGTTTCATCTAAATAACATCCATGATCTCAAATAGTGTAAAGACAGCTATATCTGTCTGGTATAATAGCTCAACAAAACAATAATATCTTCAGGGAGTTTACTCTGGATAACTAAAAACCTCAATCTTAACATTAACAACATCCATTCAATTCAAACAGTGTAAAAGACAGCTACAACCGTACAACAAAGGACTTTGCAAAGCCAAGACAGAGTGTTGTTGCCCGTTGATTTTGCATTTTGTATGTTTTGAGGAAAAAATTTCCCAAGTTATGCTGGCTAAAGATGATGTCAACACATTCATCGTGATCTTGTCCTGACGGCTTGCCCTCTAGAAGCTTTTCTCTCCATCTTCTCCCTCTTTTTGCGAGTTTTCTCATCCTCTACACCTCCCTACAGTTCAGTCACAGAGATACATTACAGTCAATTTTATTAATAATGCTCCCTTGTTCAAAAATGACTGAGAGGTATTCAAAACTAAGTGATTACCTCTGAACCTTGTGACATGAATCCTCTAATCAACCCAGAAGCTTTGTACGCTCCAAATGCAGGAATCTAAAAGCAACAGAAAAAAAAAAGAAGAAGAAGTTCTCATCATCATTTTCCAACAGAAGCTGCAATCTATAGCTTGTCTAAGTAGTATTCAGATGGGCGTACCACTAGATAGGTGTACCAAAACTTTCCAGAGATGATAGATGCCAGCTGCACGAAGCAAGTGATGTAGAGCACATCGTGCAAATATCTACAAGGACCAAAGATCATTTAGTTAGGCTTGTGATGAATATAGAAGACTCTATTATCAAATCCTCTCCACCATAAGTGGTGGCTCAAACATCACATTTCAAACAGTCCTCTTTACACTACTCCTGACTAAAGAATATACAATCTATGGACAAGCCTAAACATACATAGAGACACTGAGACAAAAAAAAGGCAGACACTTTCTGTTTCTTAGCAGACAAAAAAAAGAGAACAAAAACGTACCCACAAATACCACCAGTGCTCATGTCAAAGCCACCATCAATAAGCTCACCATCATCACTAACACTAGGCTTAGCCATCCCATCGAGAAACTTATAAGGGACACCGTAACCTATCGACGTCACCACGAGACCAATCCAATGCTTCCACGTAAAGCTCGAATGGAAAATCACCATCCTCACTATCACGTACACAACCTGAGATACCCAACCACATAAACCAATCCGATCAAATCAACGAAGTAACGAATCTAATTATATCGAAAGTTTGCAGCTTTATGCTCGAGAAAGAAAGGAGGAAGTACGTTGCAAGCGATGATGATACGACGGAGCTTAGCCATGTGTCGAGCGTTCTCGTCCTTCCGCTTCTTTGCTCCTTGATTCGCCATTGAGAATCAGCTGAAGAGACAAGTCAAATGTGAGATCGATCGAAGAAGACGATAGTTGTTGAGCTCCGATGAGTAAAATAAAACTGAAGATTTTCAAGTTTTATGGGCCAAGGCCCAATATTCTATTGAAGCCCATGTTCGGCCCGGTCTGCTGCTTTAGGAAAATAAACAACTACGGGGTTTGGTCAGATAGAGACATGTTTACCAATGTAAGAGCTGACGTGGGCACGTGTGAAGCATGCGTGATGCAACCAGTCACCGTTAAGGTCCATGGGCCATGACTATGATTCATCTATCTACCGTTCAAGATTAAAAAGGAAAAATCTTTTGTTTTTCTAGGATTTAGACTGTTCAAAACATATTATTATTCAACTACTATATAAACTAGAGGGTTTTCCGGGCTACGCCCGGATTTTCCTATAATATTATTAAATTAAATTAAACTTGCGTATTTTTATTTTGAGATGGTAATTGAAATTCATAACTAACAATTTACAATCATAAAATTATAATTATATTTTTAAGTTTATTATAATTTTTCATTAAGAAAGATGTTTGTTTAAGTTTGTATTTTATAAATTTTTATATGTTAGATAATTTTCATTATTTTGTTTAATTTTTAATAAATTCGGAGTATGACTTGTTTAACTTTTTTATTTTGTACCACATATTTTTGACACTATACAATAGATTTATAATTCATGAAATTTACAAATGAGTATAATAAATTAGTTTGATGTTATTTTCTTGTTCTCAGTCGTTAATATTTATTGACTTTATATGTGGTATGATGTTTATGTATTTTAGTTTTTTTTTGTTAATTATCATTTGAAGCTTCAAATAATTATTATGGAATTGTTAAAGTAAAATATTGTTAAAAATCTTATGGCGAGTATTAATTTTCATGCATTGTGTTGATTAATTTATAATATATTATATATAGTTAGTTAATGTGGTTTTTATCATTATATATTTTAAGACTATTCGTACCAAGATAATTTTTTCACTCTTTGATGTTCGATAGTTTTGTGAAAATATATATATTACATCTTAAATAGTTGGTTGTTCAAATGTGGACCTATGATAAAAAACGTTCATTCATTTTTGGTTTGGTTCTTGTGTTATATGTATTTTTCATTTATATGTTCTCAGTCATTTTTTCTATATGTTTTAATTATATTAAGTTTGTTAGTTATTTATGTCTTCAGTTATTTTTCCTATTTATATGTTTTTCTAGTCCTTTTTTATATGTTCAGTTATGTACTCACTGTTTAGTTATTGTTATTTTCCATTTTGTTCTATGATTGTTTTTTTTAAAATGATATAATTTTTTATAGTGTCTAAAAAATGTTCATCTCCTTCAAGATACTTCTTATAATGATTTATATACACATTATATTGATATTAATTTTATTTTTAAGACATCATCTTGTTCTGTTAGATGAAATATTTACATGATTTCCATTGTCTTTAAATTTTTTCATGGAATTAATATTTTAATCAAGTTGATTTTTCTTGGTTTTTTGCCAGTGATTTTGTATTGGTTCTAACATTAATAGACAAAAATCGAAACTTTAATATTCAAATGTTTTTTCTGTTAGATAAATTGTTATATTTAGTTTCCAAAGATTAGTCCAAATTACTACTTTTAATGGCTGCATAGTTAATTATTTTCTGGGAAACTAAAAGACATTAAAACTTTTGTTGCTCCACAATCAATCTTTTTTTTTCTCACCTTAGAGAAAGTGAAGAGCAGCTCTCAACTCGTAAGCATAATGATATAAATGTGTGACTTTAGCATTAGAACTACAATTTCGAGAATATGTGCATAAGCCTAGACAATTTTTGCTTGTGAAAACTATCAAAGATTGTAAAAATAGTAGTAGTTGTGGAGCATAGAGTTATCAACATTAAGCCAAGCTTTCCAAGTATCATCATCCCCGTAAAGAGAGCATGAAATCACTACATTAACAATTTAGAACAGTATTACCATTATCTATGCAATCATTCAGCTGAAAAGAAAATTACAATGTTTTACACATAACTGAAACTTATACCTTGAACATGCAAAACGCCTAGATGGTTAAAACATCTTCTGCACCAAACCTGGGTGAAAAAAATCCAAACGAAACATTGTGTCATCATCAGGAATATATGTAATACATGAATTCTCAACAACAAAAGAGAGAGAAGGAAACCAAAAAAACATATACCTTCGGTTATTTTATAAATCTTAAAACCAAGAACTCAAAACAGTAAAAAGCATCAAGTAGAAAAAAATTTATAGTTCTAGTATTCATATATTGTAACAGGATCTTCGTAACGCCGTTAGTACTCGTAATCGCTTCAAGCGCCTTCTCTTCTTTGAAAATATAAGAGACGCTCCAAAGCACCGTCACGGCACCGTCGATACTTTCATCAGCTTCTTAACCACTTAACCACCGTCTTCAATCACTCACCGTCTCCTCCGCAGATTTCCGATCTGCCTTCCTTTGTGGATGCTAAACTCTTGAGAAGCTTCAAATATTTCTCCATCACCGAAACGCTCGCTTGTGGATCCGTGAAAAGATAAGAGACGCTCCAAATCACCGTCACGGCGTGCTCCGTCGCCGCCGTCGATACTTTCATCAGCTTCTTAACCACCGTCTTCAAACACTCGCCGTCTCCTCCGCAGTTTTCCGATCTGCCTTCCTTTGTGGATGCTAAACTCTCGAGAAGCTTTAAAGATTTCTCCGTCATTGAAACGCTCGCCGTCGTTGGATCCGTTAACAGCTTCGTAAGATCCTTGATGAGCTTCTCTCGGATTAGATTGAGTTTCACGCGCCTCGGTGAGCTGATCGCGATCAAGCAGGATAGCGTCGCTTCGATTAAGCTCGAATCTGAGTCTCTTCTAATTGATTTCATTAGCTCGCCGACTAAACCGTCTCTCTCGGCGATTAAGACCTTTGACTCACCATCTGGCCATAAGGTCGAGGAAAGGGATTTTCTTTTTTGTTTTTTCGAGAGGAGGTGGAAGGAATTCCTTAAGAGGGTATTGAAGAACTATACCTTGAACATGCAAAACGCCTAGATGGTTAAAACATCTTCTGCACCAAACCTGGGTGAAAAAAATCCAAACGAAACATTGTGTCATCATCAGGAATATATGTAATACATGAATTCTCAACAACAAAAGAGAGAGAAGGAAACCAAAAAAACATATACCTTCGGTTATTTTATAAATCTTAAAACCAAGAACTCAAAACAGTAAAAAGCATCAAGTAGAAAAAAATTTATAGTTCTAGTATTCATATATTGTAACAGGATCTTCGTAACGCCGTTAGTACTCGTAATCGCTTCAAGCGCCTTCTCTTCTTTGAAAATATAAGAGACGCTCCAAAGCACCGTCACGGCACCGTCGATACTTTCATCAGCTTCTTAACCACTTAACCACCGTCTTCAATCACTCACCGTCTCCTCCGCAGATTTCCGATCTGCCTTCCTTTGTGGATGCTAAACTCTTGAGAAGCTTCAAATATTTCTCCATCACCGAAACGCTCGCTTGTGGATCCGTGAAAAGATAAGAGACGCTCCAAATCACCGTCACGGCGTGCTCCGTCGCCGCCGTCGATACTTTCATCAGCTTCTTAACCACCGTCTTCAAACACTCGCCGTCTCCTCCGCAGTTTTCCGATCTGCCTTCCTTTGTGGATGCTAAACTCTCGAGAAGCTTTAAAGATTTCTCCGTCATTGAAACGCTCGCCGTCGTTGGATCCGTTAACAGCTTCGTAAGATCCTTGATGAGCTTCTCTCGGATTAGATTGAGTTTCACGCGCCTCGGTGAGCTGATCGCGATCAAGCAGGATAGCGTCGCTTCGATTAAGCTCGAATCTGAGTCTCTTCTAATTGATTTCATTAGCTCGCCGACTAAACCGTCTCTCTCGGCGATTAAGACCTTTGACTCACCATCTGGCCATAAGGTCGAGGAAAGGGATTTTCTTTTTTGTTTTTTCGAGAGGAGGTGGAAGGAATTCCTTAAGAGGGTATTGAAGAACATGGATAACAGTTGAGGTTCAGTAACAGAGATTGAATGAAGAAGAAACGGAGAAGATGGAGTCAAAAAAAAAGATAATAGATAGAGTTTTTTTACTTGGGTTAATTGGGCCGCAGATGAACAGGTAATATGACTTGACAGGAAAAATGATTGTTATTGGAAGATTTTACTAAACAAAGCCCAGCGAAAAAACATATGCACCTGAGGCCCAAACGTAACTCAATAGACTGAAGCCCATCTGACATGTTCAAATGAAATGTTCTGATTGGAGGAATATTTTTAGTGACGTGGACAACTTCTTTGCTCTCTATATCTTGCTTTTAGTATTGTGACTAGGGGCGGAGCCCCGCGCAAGCGCGGGGTTGTTGACAATTAGACGTATTGTAAACTTGAAAAGTTTATAAGAAATGTTGTGGATTGATTTTGTTTAGATGAACTTGTTTATGGTTTCTCTTATGCTTGCTCTGTACTTCGGTTCTTTTAACAACTGAGAAGAAAAGCAAATGTAAAATATGGAACACGTTGTTTATGGTCTTGTTTTGGTACTCTTACGAATGTCCCGTAATGGGTTTTGGACAATTAATATTTTGATGAATATTTTTTTTTGGGACGTAATGGGTTTGATTTCTGAATAAATTAAACTGAAATCCACAGAAATCTAGAAAATTGGCCGGGTTGTGGTACGCCAACGAAGGAATAGAAAAGCTTTCTTTTGTTCGAGCTTTGAGAACTTCGGATGAGGAATTCTTTGGCAAGGAATATTTTAAGTGAGGAAGGTGGGTAGTTTATTGGAATAAATAATATTATTCTGACACTTAGATAAATAATTAGAGTTTATTTTTCTTTTTGATGAGTTTCGTATAGGTTTGCTATTAGTGGAAAATTTAAATTGAGTTCGTGTACATGAATTTTAGTTGATAAAGCTTACGTAAGTTGGTGTAATTTTGTGAGATTACTTTTTTGGGTTTTTCTATTTAGAATTTGTCTGTCGTTTTACCACAGCATGACTTGCTATAGTGGTGCAATTAAATTCAAATTTTATTGATATAGAATGTGCAGAATGTTTAAGTTTATATATATTTGAAACTCATATTAAATGTTCATAGTTTTTAAAATCTATTTTAACCAAAACGCAAGTTAAGAGAGCGAACGGCTAATCAACTTATTTGCTCAGTTCTGCATGTTAACTCGCATTATGGTTTATTGTGTAAATGACCTGTTCTACATTTTGTTATACACCAGATTAAATATTACGTCAACCCTATACTATTACTATTAAATATTCCAAACTGATCTCCCCGTAGGAGTTACTTTGCCGTAAATGGATTACAAAAACAAATCCCTGAATTAGCAAAAATATTAAAAAGTCTGAAATTAAAAAAAAGTGCATAGTAATTTAGGAAATTGGAAATAGACTGAAGTTCAAAAAAGGAAGAGACTGAAGAAGAGTTGGGTTGACGGTTTGACAGCTTTGTAATTTCACTCACGGGGACATTTGCGGCCACCCGACTTGCCCTCAAACCGAATGGATTAGGCTCATTGCTGTCACCTACAACCTCCTTGCTGGCAGAAGCGGATGCTTGGCCACCTTCCCCTTCAACAACTGGAGCTTCATTGGTGTTGAAAGTCTAGTAAACAGATGCACTTGTGTGAGTCTTACCTAGTAACATGATAACGTTATGGAAAGTAAGTTTTATAATACCTCCTGGTTGATGTGGTCACTGATTGCAGTGAAAGTGCGGTGGTTTGGGGTGAAATTGTATGGCGTTTCACGGATCTGAAATATAACATCTTTTCCCAGTGAGGTCTTTAAGGGATTGTGGGAGTTCCTAGTCACCACCAACATTCATCTGCAATATGTATAACAATTTAGTACCTGGACAGTGTTTCTTAAATTTGTATACGATAACCAAATGTTCTGGGAAGTAAATAACTAACTTCACAAAGACAATAGATCATATAAAACCAAGTTCAAAACATTTATATATTTTTTCGAACCATGAATGTTACCTGCTCATCAGAATTGGAGATGAATTTGTTTAATACCTTCCTTGCTATCAGTACAGGGGAAAGCTTCTCCTACTGGACCTCATAGGCTGAAACAGATAGTATTATCAGATAAGTAAGCAGACGATTTAAGAAACATAGATACTGATCGTGTAGTGTGAGTTTTGTCATCTCAGATTTATACTTCCACTGGCAAGACTTCAAGAATTGTTTCTCCTTTCTCCTTTGCAGCCAGCACCCTCGATGTTCTTCCTGAGATGCAGTGTACTGGACATGCTTCTTTTGTCTTTCCTTTCCCATGTTCCTCCTTTTAAACTTGAATTTCCAAGATTTGAAACACGCTCAGACACCTCGTGTGCGCAATGAAATTTATTCAAAGCTGTCTCCGGATCAATCTTAGGACATGCTTCCTTCCCTAACACCACTTCTGGTGAAAATGGACTCTTGACCTCTCTTTGGAGCGCTTCAATCTGAACCACAATATGTGTCGGAATCAATTCTTTCTCTCCACATGATTTTCGCACCTGAAGTCCCTGACGTTGTGCGTGCTCCACTTGCTTATCAATCGCTTACATGAAGCGTCCTCTTCTTAGTGTCCAGAGTTTCACCTGCATATTATGCCAACATATAAGAAAAGACCTACAGATTGTATAACTTTTCTCAGGAAAAATCTTGCTACTTTTTCTTAAAGGCTGTTTGAATTCAACTCTTCGAACAACAATTCTTTGGGAGATCGGGACAGAACACCACAATTAAACATACAACAAAACAACTAAGTCAAAAACATTGTTTAATCAAGGACCCAAAGACAAACTAACAGCAACACTAATGAAATTAACTTTGAATTAACCTGATTGGGAACCACAACCGACGGTTCATTATTATTGTTGGATCCACTGGTTGGAACACCTTTGTTTATATCCTGCTGCGTCGGTGGCGTAACACCACCGCAGAAGCGTCTTTTTCCTTTCATAGAAAAGTATTAAGCCACATAGTATGAGCAAGGTTTAAGAAATATTGAGACAGTGAGCAACAAAGCACATTCAAATTGAGGTAAGATGTGTTTGATATGTGATTATGTTCTATGCGGAGTTTCCTTACTTGATTCACAGTTTGTTCGCTGCTCCAAAACTGCGTCTCAAACTTTTTCTGATTAAGTTTCCGTTCCTGCAAACGAAGATTAGTGGTTAAACTCTGTCAACAGTATTCTTAGCCAAAACACAACAGTTTTTTTGCAACATCACTGCAGATAAATAGTATTTTTTAAATGAAAAAAAAAAGCGAAATTCAATCCACAATAACAAAAAAAAGGAAAAGAAGAAACATCTGAGAATCTGATCAAGAAAAAAATAGAAGAGGTAAGAGTACAGGGTGAACAAAAGACTTTCTGGTGGTTCTAACAGGGTTCATGGCCATAATCTTCAATTGTAGATTTTGTTTAACTGTAAGATTCGATGAAAGTATTAAAAAATGAGGAGAAACCAAGGGAAGTGGAAAGGAGTGGTGATGATAACGTAGATTTACAGAGAGATGAAACAATAAAAAAGGGAAGAGTTGATAGATTTTTGTCGGCTACCCACAGGGTTTTTGGAAGATGGATTTAAACTGGGCCACTGCAAAATATTAGAAACCCAGACTAATGACTTAGTATCGTCTTTCTCGAATAAAAGCTGGAATGACATGGCCATTTAGAACTTTCTGATTGGCTAATTTTTTTAATCGACGTGGACAGGCTAGAATTTCATCATATTTGGCTTTTAGTAGTGTTAGATACAACAATTTAAGAGAATTTATTGACGGGACCAAACTCTTTTAGGATGGGCGTTGAAATTTTCTTTTGTTAAGAGAGGGACCAAGAAGAAGGATTCACGTCGGTATATTCCACGTGGAAGATGCTTAGCCCTTGAATGGGCATTTGCTACTAGCTTTAGGCCCACCGTTATGGGAGACGCAAACGCAACATCGAGAAGCTTCATTTTGAATAAGTATATACTATATAGTATTTCTTTTTTTAATTAATGTAGTTTTATTATTAGGAAAAAAAAATCTCATTTGACTTGTATTTGTTATACATTAAAGTAGGGTTAAGTTTAGTAAGTCATTGAAATGGAAAAAGATATATCAAGAACATTACTTCACAATTTCAAAGTCAACTCTTCTAAATAAGGGGATTATACAAATAATATATTTGATTTTCTCATGATCTGGAAAACAACTGTGCATATAAGTTTAACATTAACAATCCAATAATTAGCGGATACCACTACTTATTCAATAATTAAACAAAAATAAACAGAGATACACACGTGTCTCAGGCGATAAAAGAAGGTCTATCCTATTTTGATCACGTCTCTATCTCACAAGTCTTAACTGTTAATCTTCTTCTTCTTTGCTGTTTTGCTTCTTTGAGAAAATCTCCTCCTTTCTTGGGCCTCTCTCTCTATCTGTATCTTTTCCAGATATATCATCCCATTGCGTAATAAATTCCTCACAACCTTTTTCATCTTGTGCCCAATTCTCATCCGGTTCAGATTCTTCATATTTTGATTCAAAGTTTTTTTTTCTTCCTGGGTTTTGTTTTGCCTCTGTAAAATTAAAACTTCTAGCTGTGCATAGTTCAAGGTGAGTCTCCTTCATCAATTATTACTCTGTTTGTGTAACATCTGTTCTTGTTATTAAGCGTTACGGCACATGTAGTGAGACTTTTATATTAATATCAGGAAAAGAATAACTGCAATAATGCAAATAGTAGTATGTCAATAGCTTTGAATATTTCTATCCTCTCTTTTTTTGAGTTTTGTGGGCGTTCTACTTGATTCTTCTTTCATTGGATAAGCAAACCAAAAAAAAATAGTTTTATTTTTCTGGTGATAGTGATACATTTACTAGACAATTCTCAAAACTGTATGCATCCCTGTTTTTAAAGAAGTAGTTTCATTGTTTCTTTTTTTTTTTTTTTTGAACTTAGTAGTTTCATTGTTCGTCTTCTGGTTTCTGCAAGCATAATTCAGTTTTGCATTGATCCGCAGATGAGACCAGTCTTTAGATCATCGTCTTCTCTAAGTAGAATTAGATGGGCTCTGAGGAATCAAGAACGCAACTCATCAACTTTCTCCTCAAAAAGCCGCAAACTATTGGTCGGTGTCCATCAAAACGAAGCTCTGGTGAACGCAAACACTTGTAACTCAACTCTGTTTTCGAGGTTAAGCTTCTCCAGAGGCTTATCAGCAGAGGCAGTAGAAGCAGCTGATGCTGCTATTAAGCTAACTGTCTCATCCTCAGGTTTGTTTCTTTCTAATCAAACTCGACCAATCTCTGAGGTTTTTGTTTTGTTAGAGTTTAGTATGATGGTTGATATTGTAATATGTAAAACAGCAGATGTGAATAGAACAGGACCGCTTGTTGAGTATGAGAGACGAATCAGTGATGGCGAGCTCATGACTGGTGATATCTGCCAAGTACGTTAACAAAAAAATATTGATCAATGAGATTAAATTCATGTTACTTGCGGCTGAAGGTTTATTGTTGGAAATGTTGCAGCTCGGTGCATTGAAAGAGCTTCAGAGACTACATGATCAGCTTGTGGAATCAGTAGATACATGTCGTCTAGATCGTTACAACACTTCTGATAAATCATCAAGGTGGTTCTTCTCTTCTTTTGAGTCTTTTATTCTTTGTTGGGATTGAGAAACTTAACCTGGCTTTTGTCTCTGAAGCAGAAGCCGTTGGTTCTGGTCTAGGATCATGCCACAGTCTACTGTCTCGCCCGTCAAAGGACTGTACCTCTATGGAGGTGTAGGCACAGGGAAAACCATGTTGATGGACTTATTCTTTGATCAATTGTAAGTTTTTTTGTATGATCACATTATTATCATAGCATTGAGGCTCATGATCTTCCTTCGTGTCTCATTAGGCCTTGCACATGGAAGAAGCAGAGGATACATTTCCATGATTTCATGTTAACCGTTCATAGTCGATTACAAGTATGAATGATCAAACTTCCTTTGTTTATCTGCTTGTGATACCCTTTTTTGATTTTGGCATCAAAATGTTAATGCAGAAGCACAAGGGTTTATCAGATCCACTTGAAGTTGTTGCACAAGAGATAGCTCATGATGCAATCTTATTATGTCTAGATGAGTTCATGGTATCTTCTTCTTCTTCTTCTTACATATATCATCTTCTTGAAACTGATCATCTTTGGTTCAACCCATTTTTCATTAAGGCTTGTGTTTCTGTTACTACAGGTAACTGATGTTGCAGATGCTCTGATACTTAACAGACTCTTTGGACATCTCTTCAGTAATGGCATAGTAAGTGCGGTCCTTGTGTTACATTACACTGCTATAATCAACTTCAGCAATGTCATAGTAGCTGACTTTTTTTATTAAATGTAGATTCTAGTTGCCACATCAAATAGGAATCCTGATAAACTCTATGAAGGAGGACTCCAGAGAGATCTCTTCCTACCTTTCATTGCCTCACTAAAGGTATCTCCATTACTTCCATCAATCAACTTCCAGCTTTTTTTGTTCTTCCTGACTCTCATAGAAGTTCCATCCTTGCAGGAAAGGAATGTGGTTCATGAGATTGGCTCAGCCGTTGATTACCGGAAACTAACTTCGGTATAACTCAAAGAAACTCCCTAGGTCACTTGTCTTGGCTTCAGACTAAAGTAGAGTTTAGTAACCAGCATGGTTTGTTGGACTTGTGCAGGCTGAGCAAGGATTCTATTTTATCGGTACAGATCTTTCCACCCTTCTGAAACAGAAGTTCCAAGAACTTATTGGAGGCAACGTTGTTGCGCGTCCACAGGTAGTTGAAGTGGTCATGGGAAGAAAGTTACAGGTATAGTTAGTATCCCAACATCACTTATGTTTGTGTCCTGTATAAGTTCATCATCAGACTAGTTCTCTGCGTCATGAACAGGTTTCATTAGGTGCTAATGGATGTGCGTACTTCCCTTTTGAAGAGTTATGCGACCGACCTCTTGGAGCTGCTGATTACTTCGGATTGTTCAGTAAGTTACTCTCTCTCATCTGCCAGACCAACCAACTCTTGTCTCATATTTGTCCTGATGTTGCAGAGAAGTTTCATACACTTGCATTGGAAGGAGTACCTGTCTTTGGGCTTCATAACCGGACTGCTGCTTATAGATTCGTCACGCTAGTCGATGTATGCAGTTCCCCGGTTCTGTCTCTTTTTAACTTTTGTAGTCTTCTAAGATGGTATTAACCAAACCTTTCATCAAACCGAGTTGCAGGTGATGTATGAGAACAGAGCGAGGCTGTTGTGTACAGCTGAAGCAACTCCTCAAGAACTCTTGGAAAAGATTGTGACAATCTCTGATGCGAAATCAATGTCTCCGAGAACGTCGTCGAGGTCAAGAAAGAACGATGTCTCTGAGCTATGCGTGGACAACGAGTTAGGTTTTGCCAAAGATAGAACCATCAGTAGGTAATGTAACTGAAAGACACAACCAGTAAAGTATATAACCTAAAAGCTTTATTAAGTTTCTTGCTCATCAAGTGAGTTTGTTTATTACACGCAGGTTAACAGAAATGAACAGCAAAGAGTACTTGGAGCAGCATGCCATAACACACAATCTGTAACACACAAAAGACGTACAAGTTTTCAAGGGATTCAATAGTGACTACTTGTATTTTCTGTATCATGTGAGAACGTTATCCATTGTTGTAAGTTGTAACATTGAATTTTGAATTTACAGCTATACTAAAATCCAAAAAGATTGCTCATCATTTCACTACCAATGCGTCAAGAACATAACACATTGCAATATTAACCATTTTGTTGCTATAAATCAAGCGGTAGAAAGAACAACATAATGATATAGTGACTAGTTTTGGAAGGATAGAGAGTAGGAGCCAGTGTTGGGATCTCTAACAGCGTTGAAGTTGTCTATGCTCATCCCAAATCGACCCAAAATTGAGTTTCCCATCTCCTTCAGCTTAGCTACAGACACAAATACATCTACTCAGGGATATGTGACACCAAAAAACCACAACTGATGCTGATTACAAAAGATAACAAGGTTTACGATGAGATACTCTCAGAACTTACTTATAGCCTCTTCTTTCATCTTTTCTCGCTTCTCCGCAGCAAGAGGTTCAAGGCGTCGAATCCCTTTCCTAGCTTGATCATTCGAAGGATCAAGTTCTAAGATCTTCTTCAAATCTGCATATGAGAAAAAAAAGAGAAAGACTCGGAAGTGAACTCTTCCATTTAACCTATACAACAACAACTAAGACATAACTCCTCTGTGTTCTCACCAGCGACAGCTTCTTCAAAGTGTTCAAGCTTCTCGTGCGCTTCTGCCCTGCGAACCAAGGCCTTAAAGTAAGTAGGATTCAGCTCTAAAGCTTTCGTGCATTCCTTGATCGTCTCTTCGTACTTACCCTGAGCAACATTTCATCAGAGAAGTCTTGAGTACTATTTTCAATGGAAACCATGAAGTCACTCAAGCTAAAGGACATACCAGTTTGAGGAGACACACTCCTCTGTTTAAACGGCATATGGAACGAAGCTCTGTGCAGTCAGGAAACTCCTGAACAAGCTCTAACGCAAGATCATACTTTGACAAGGCCTCTTCGTAAAGCCCATTAACGAACATACTGTTTCCTTCCACTTTAGCTTCATTAGCTTCTTTCATGGCTTTCTCCTTCCATATTAAAAAAAAAAAAAACAAACTTTAACCAATCTCTCTACTAATTTCATCTAAAAGTTTCAAACTTTATTACAGGATACATAAACCCATAACTGCAAAAACCCTAAAAAGATGAATGTAAGAACTCGTGTCACCTGGTTATCAGGTTGAGCTCAACCTGATGTGGTGGTTCCTCTTGGCTCGTTACGGCGTCGTTTATGCTATCGTCTTCTTCACGTTCGCTGGCAGTTTCGAATCCGTCGGAATCATCTCCGTCGTGGACTTGTTTCGCCTCCGTCGCAGCTATTTGCGGTGAGGATGAAGACGGTAGATTTGGTTCGTCTTTGATGAGGGTCTCTTGCTCGATCAACACCATCTTCTTTCAATGTAGGGTTCGAGAGAGGAAGTAAGGTTTGGTTTCAACTCCAACGATCGTCGAGCAGAACGGAACATGTAAGGGGTCAGGGATGCTGCAACGGCGTCATTTCGCTCAACTTAGTTATAAGTTTTTTTTATTGGGTCTACTCAGACACAATCTTGGCCCAATTAAGATTTTAATTATACATAAAACTTCGATAAATTAATACTCGATAAATTAATATTTTTTATAAATTAATAAATTTCGGCGGTTCCAATTTGGACCGGTTCAAAATTAAACACAAATCGATAAAATAATAAGATAATAATTTTTAAAAATATTCTATGTAAATATGGTTCCATTAAAATTATAAATTAATAATTTATATATACACATATTTTATTATTATATTGTTTGTTTTATATTTAAAATGAAATTATCTTTATATTTTCTTAACACTTAAAATATTTTTGATGATATTTGGTAATATTATATCTAAAATCACATTTAAGTTCTATGAAATTTATATTATATACACTATATAATATAATAAAGGTAATATAAGTGTCAAATTTCAAAAAAATAACAACTAATGTCTATGCATTAAAATCAAATATTTTTCTTATCTTAGAATAAATATATCTTAAAATAAAAAAAAACTAAATAATAAAACTTTTGTAAATTAATATCTCTATAAATTAATAAAATTTGAAAATCCCAACATTATTAATTTATAGAGGTTCTACTGTATTTCAGTTTTTTTTAAAGAAACTGTATATTTGATCCCAAAAAAAAAGGAAACTGTATAAAATTGAATAATAAACAATCCACAATACCAACTGCACAATACTATGATTTATTATCAGTGTCACGCCTAATAAAACGTTTTTACGCCTACCTAATAATGCCAGGAACCTAATCTATGATTTCATTTCACCCTTTTCTTTATGTGAAAGGCCTCGAAGTGTTTTTAGAAAAAAGTTTCACTATTTTGTAATTTTTGAAGCCTCTTTTTCTTTCATAACAAATAATGATTATGTCACAGAATCGTGGTTGTTTATGTAGTAGATAGTAAAATCAAGGTTCTATGATATGGTTGTATATTAGAAAAGGAAATAGTTAATAAAATTTATTGATAATTAGTGGAATTATCTTTGTCATTTACATTTTAGATGTGTTATTATCAATGTTTTGAAACAAATATTTTTTTTACACAAAACGATCAAAACTTTATAACGTAAAGCATTCTTATATATTATTGCACATTTGTAGGGAACATTGCTGTAAAGTATAAAATTGGAGAAGCATTGACATTGTGCTCCCGGGAAAATATAAAAACCTCTACCCATCACTCGTATGCTAATATATAATCACATGAAATATGATTTTTATAAATAAATAGTTCACGAGAACACATGCTACTATGAAGTATGAATTGAGAAGCTTAGTATACAAACTATGACCCTTTAATTTCTTGTATAAGCTCCTCATCTTCAATTTAAATATTTGTTTAACAAGCAGAGCCAGCTTCCACCAGCTTGCTCAATTTATTGTTCCTCAGTCTTTCTTCGTAAACTTCGCTTCCTTGCATTACACTCTCATACCTACATGACATTTATACACATAAAGTATTAATTAGACTAAGTTGCATCAATTGAATTACCATCTTCGCATGAAAACATTAATTAGACTAAGTTTATAGTCAATTATAGAATAAAATGTACCTCGGTGGCATAGGTATCAAAGGAGACAAACTCTCGACAAGCTTGAGAGCTTCTTCTTCTGTGTTAACGATTTGGTTGAAGCAGAAATATCGACCACAAGCTGAAACATCCTCGTATGCTCTAATATGAACATCCGCTAAAAATTTAACGTCTACGTACGCCAACACTCCATTCTCATACATTTGTGCAGCTCCTGTTACCAACACCATTTCGTCAAATTCAAACCAAAACAAAAATATAGGGAAATATTTCCTAAGAACTTGAAACAAAATTACAGGGAGAAATTTCCTAAATTTTTTCCAGAATTTCAACCCAAAACAATATATATCTCATATAGGACCTCGCTTTTTTTTTTGAACTTTGGCTCATTTAGGACCTCTTTCTCAAAACATTTTTTTGCTTCTCTACAATAGTACCTTCCTACATGCTTTCTAAATCAACTTGTGGTATTTTTTTGAATTTTGGTAATGTTTTGGTATTTTTAGTAAAGAAAACATATAAAACGATATTGTCCTATATTCTTTAAATGTATGTATACTAGTTGTGGTCCTTGTGGAGCACTTCTTTTCTTACAGATTGGAACATAAACTCTATATATTTCGGTTGTTTACTTCTAAATAGTTTGACCGAGTTATAAATGTACATTAATGAACATCTACAAGTATATTGAGTGTATATATATGATTATGTAGTATGTAGTTATGTACCTTTGAGGTAGGACATGGTGGGCCTAGGGTTATATTGTGCAACCGATGGTCCAACGATAAGACCAGGATTGATAGAGACCATGTTGAGCCTACGGTCCATGGCTAGTGCCCAAGCTGCTTTCTCGGACAACATCTTTGCCAATGCGTGCCACAACTGCATCCAACATACAAAATGTACGCACGTGAATTTGAGCTTGTGCGTATGAAAAAAGTAGTTACTACTAATAGTAACCAAAAAAGATTAAGCCCCCAAAAGTAACAACAAGAAAGCAAAAAAAAGGTATTGCCATTAGTTTCAGCTTTTTCGTTGACTGTCCGATTCGATGTCATACAGCTATAACACGTTAATATTGTCCTCGAATAATTTGTCGCACAAGTTAGATAAGTTCATTTATGACGATCACAATGATAACATGTATATAGTATAGGCATGCACATTTACATATAAAACATGTCACCCTTTAATGTAGTGATGATAGTCATAAAAGACTACTAGATCAACTGTATCTAATTAATCAATAAACATTTGAGCAAAAAAATTAATCAATAAACACAAATTATGCCCTTTAATTTTTCCAAAGGCAACTATACAGGAATCAAGAGCTGTACATTGTATTTATGAGTCATAGAATTGAATATATTCAATTAATCTGCAACCTTACGAATTTTCTATGTCGCAAAATTAAATGATTCGAGATAATGTGACAATACATTTGATGAAACCCCAACTTTGACTATTAAGAAGATACCTATCCAAATTTATAAATTAAATTAATACTTTTAACATATCCAAGTTTTCTGCCAATAAATTAATTATGTGTATAGTTTTTCAAAATTCAAACATATAGAACTGACAAATAAAATACTGAAATAATTTGAGCTACCTACATTAAATGAAATGTCAGGAAAATTATTTTAGCTATTCCAATCCGGCCTATAAACTTTTAGTTGTGGGTCCAATTTATTCACCAAAATTTTCACATAAATCATATCACGATTAATACCTAAAAATCATATTAACAAAAGAGAGTGAAGAAAGATTAGAAACCTTTTTGTTGCGACAGAAGTCTTGATCACTCCAACACTTCTCATCAACATCCTTCTGAGTGCCAATGTTGTCTCTCCAAATTGAAGCTGTTAAAGAAGAAGAGAATACAATCTTCTCTATGCTCTCTGTTCTTCCACATGCTTCCACCACATTGATAGCTCCTCTCACCTCCAAATCCACTTCCTTCTCCTATAATAATGATTTACACAAAATCTCAAACAAAACTCTTAATCTACACAAATACATATTTAGAAGATGATTGATGAAGTCACTCACATCGTATCCTTCAGGGCTATCTAAGCAGCAGAAGACAGCGTTACATGTCTTGAGAGAGACAAGTATGCTTTGATAATCCAACACATCAACATCGTACACAACTAATCTCTCCTCTGTTGCTTCCATCTCTCGGATTGTCTCCTCAATTTCACTATCTCCTAATTATCAGACGAAAACAATTGAATGAAACAACCAGAAAAATATTCTTTATAGTTGCGCCAAGAAGAGATAGATACCGTTTTTACGAATAGCTGCGTGAACAGAGTATCCTCTGCTAAGCAACTTCTTGAGAATCCAGAAGCCCACATAAGTGGAAGCATCAAGAACGCAGCAGCAGGAATGAGACTTTTCTTGATCCATAATTTTCTTGTTCTTGTTCTTGTTCTTGTTCTATATTATCAAAAGCGTGTCTGTATTTATGTGTGTGGAAGAAGAGAAGGTTAGAAGTAGGAAGAGAAAAGAAGATAGAAGCATATTAATAGGAGAAAGTTGGGTGAACTATTTTCTGTTGCACGTTCCCAGCTACTCATCTTTTATTTATTGTCTCATCTCTTATAATAGTGCTAAAGTATTTCTTAATTAATGTTTAAAACCCTGTAACCATCTTAATTAATATTTTGGTTATCCAATATCTACAAGTCAAGCCCCTAATGGGTTCTGTGTACGCGTTGATCGTTTTTGGCAACGTGTCTTCTTTCAGAAACACTTCAAAACTAGTTCCGGCTAATATCAAATCCCATAATCTTTTCTAATTGAATATTACAAATATATACAAATGCAATTAAAGAATGATAAATTCCGTAAGATATATCTAAAAATTTTTTTGTCACAAATATAGATTTTAAAAATAAAATGAATAAAATAAAATTAAATGTTTTATTAAAAAAATAAATATATAATTATACTCATATGATTAATTAATTTAGATATTAGAGTTTAGAGTTAATGGGTAGAGTTTAGTAAAAATAAAATTAAATGTCTTATTAAAAAAGTAAATATATAATTATACTCATAGGATTAATTAATTTAGATATTAGAGTTTAGAGTTAATGGATGGAATTTAGGATTTAGAGTTTAAGTTTTACCGTTGAGAAGTGGGATTTTGGGGATAGAATTTCAAATTATAAAAAATAAAAAAAATTTAAAATTTTCATCTCCGGTTCTACCTCCTTCTGCAAGAGTGATCTATCCCGTCAATTCCACATACAAGCTATACATTCTAACTTTCTTTGCCTAGCAAGATACGTCTGTCTAGTTCTCCCTTCTCTTGCCTATGTCGGATTTCTTAAAATGCATTTCTGACATCCGTCAGACGTGACGGAAAAAATTATATAAGAATTAATTTGCTCAAAAAAATTATGAGAATTTTTTTATTTTAATGACCATGATTATTAATAATTTCAGATGTCTAGAACTCGGACATTAGTTAACAGAGGGTACATATACACACTAACTTTTTATAAGAATTGATTTAGATTTAATGGAAATGAAATAACTAAAAAATAATTGTTACCCGAATAAAATTATACTTATAAGATGCATATAAAAATATTAAGTAAAACCAAATAATTTTTTTAAAATTGCTATATATTTCTGTAAGGAGACAATCCACCTTTTTTTAAAAACTACCTATATTACGCACAATTCGTATTTGCCAAACTGTACACTAAAACTCATAGATATGTCGTGTAAATCTAAGATAGTTTAAAACATTTCTTTAATTTGGACTTGATACTAAATACAAAAAAAATTATGTATTGAAAATTATAAATCAATAATCAAAATGTGATGCGTCACATTTCTATATCTCAAATGTGAATATGTAAGAAATTCAATTTTTTTTTTAAAAAAAAATGGTGATGACAATTAGTCATATTTATAATTTAGTTCATTTACACTAGACTGACAATTGTAGTAAAACTGCTGCTTATATTACTATTTACTGCATAAATCAGTATATATAAAAACGATTTCAAAATAGATGAATGTTCACTGCAAGAAAACATCGGTATTCTGACGGACATTCCGACGGAAAATGAAATCCTCGGAATTTCCTCGGAATATACCGACGGAATTCCGAGGAAACATCAATCCGTCGGAATATTCCTAGGAAATTCCGACGAACTAGTGATCGATCGATGCGTTTTTGGACATATACCCATCGATCGATCACATTGTTACGCTTTGGTCCATCTTAGTGATCGATCGATGCGTTTTTGGACATAAATACATCGATCGATCCGTTAATAAAAAAACATTCGAGATTTTGAAACCCCAAACACTAGTTCCTCAGAATTTCCTCGAAATATTCCGAGGAAATTCCGAGGAACACTTGATATCCATGATCGATCGATGGGATAATCTCATCGATCGATCACGTTGTTACGCTTTGGTCCATCTTAGTGATCGATCGATGCGTTTTTGGACATAAATACATCGATCGATCCGTTTATAAAAAAACATTCGAGATTTTGAAACCCCAAACACTAGTTCCTCGGAATTTCCTCGGAATATTCCGAGGAAATTCCGAGGAAATAGGGTTTTTAAACCGAAAACAACGTTTTGCGGTTTGAATAACACTTATATAACCCTTATTAAGTGTCTTACGTTCATTATGAAGTCAAAAATTTGTTCATTACCCTATAATAAACACTTTTCCGATTGTATGAACGAAATCCCCACAACATAAGAGAAACACTTATACACTTTAATGAACGGTAAAGGGAATACTTACAATTCGTTTTGAAATTTGTTATTTCATGGTTTATGCTCATCTATACAAAGAATCCTCAATGGTATGCATTACAATTCTATAAGAAATGAAATACGGCAAAAAAAATTGATGTTTTGAAACCCCAAACACTAGTTCCTCGGTATTTCCTCGGAATATTCCGAAGAAATTCCGAGGAACAATATAAATTAATAGAAATACATGCACAAGATATTCTTTTTCCTCGAATTAATGAAAATATTCCGAGGGAATTCCGGCGGATATTTAAGTGGCCGTCGGAATTTTCTCGGAATATTTTCATTTAACCGGGCAAACAAGCCGCCAAATATTTCGCGAAAATTAAAATTGAAAATACTGAGGGAATTCCGACGGAAAATATCCGTCAGACCCAAGGTTTTATAAACTCGAACCGCATCTTCTTCCCCATTTCTCTCTTCTTCCTCTCCGGCGATCTCTCTCTCCTTCCGGCGTTCTCCACCTTCTCTCGCGACGATCTCTCCGGCGAATCCTTTCCATTCCTTTACAAATCATGTAAGGACCTTATCCCACTCTCTTAGGTCCTATTTGTTAGGTTTTTAAGTAGATTTGATGATTTTAGAAGTTTTTTGATAGATTTTTGTTAGGGTGATTGGGTCGGATTGTGATTTATTGTGTAATAGGTTTAGAATTGTGATTTGGTTGTGTTGAATTGATTTAGAACTTTTTTTATAAATTGTTTATTATTTTTGTATTTACAAAACGTTTATATAAATTCGATTTTACAAAACGTTTTTGTATAATAAATTCGATTTTTGGATTTATAAAAGATGATTTCATATTTATAAAAATATTTATATTTATTAAAACTAATTTTGTATTTATAAAACATTTTTTTGATTTATAAACACTATTTTTGTATTTTTGTATTTATAAAAACTATTTTTAAATATACAAAACGTTCTTTGTATATAAATTCGTTTTTTGGATTTATAAAAGATGATTTCATATTTTAAAATTAATTTTGTATTTATAAAACATTTTTTGATTTATAAACATTATTTTATTATTTTTTTGTATTTATAAATACTATTTTGTATTTATAAAAAGATGATTTCATATCTATAAAAATATTTATATTTATTAAAACTAATTTTGTATTTATAAAACATTTATTTTATTTATAAACACTATTTTATTATTTTTTGTATCTATAAAAACTATTTTGTATTTATAAAAAGATGATTTCATATTTATAAAAATATTTATATTTATTAAAACTAATTTTGTATTTATAAAACATTTTTTTATTTATAAAAACTATTTTACTATTTTTTGTATTTTAAATATGTTTTCTATTTCAATTTTAATTTTATATTTTTGAATTTCAATTTAAAAAAATAAATTTATAATTTTTTTTTTGAATTTTGGAAATATTCCGAGGAAGTGTATCCCTCGGAATATTCCGACGACATATTCCTCGGAATATTCCGAGGAATTTCCGACGAAAAAAGTCCTCGGAATATTCCGAGGAAATGAATTTCCTCGGAATTCCGTCGGAAATTTCCGAGGGATTTCCGAGGAAAGATGAATTTCCGAGGAGTTATTTCCGAGGATTTTTTTCGTCGGTATGTCGTCGGAATAGCGTTATTCCGACGACATACCGACGATTTTTTCCCTCAGCATGCCGCTGTTTTCTTGTAGTGGTTGGAATATGAAATTAGAAAGAGTTAGGTTTCAGAATGCCAGAATTGAACAAACTTGTAGGTCGGTAATTACATACGCAAAACTCACACAAAGGTGGCTTGTATTAACAAACTATAACATAGTCGAATTTAAAGATTGTAGAAAATTAAAATATGATAGAAATGAGGAGGAAATATAAGAGCATTAATAAACATAAAACAGCGAAAGGGCGCTGGGCGTAAAGTAGTTAGCAGTTAGTAGGTAGAGATTGTGGCGAGAAGAGAAATTACGTGGGGAAGTTTCATCGCAAGCTACATACAACCTACCAACATCTCGTAAGTATTTGTATAATCCATTAAAAGTTTGATATTTACGAGTTGATGTAGTTTTTTTTTGCTAAGGATGTTAATTATCATATAAAATGAAATAAGTCTACAAGAGTTGCAAACCTTTACGAGAGATACCCTGGCAAAAAGAGAGTTGATGTAGTTATACTTTATACCATAACTTTATGTAATTAACGAACGATGTCATATACTATCCACACAATCGAATTGTTGTACTGAAGCAGAAAGAGCTAGGTATTAGATATTGTGGAGATATGTTGATGTATACATGTTTCAACGTGATTGCATCAGTTATGAAATTAGGTTAAATGTTAATCGTAGCTAGTATGTATCCTAATTAAGTTCCTAACTCTTACTTCGCATACAATTGTGTAGCGTCAATTCAATAGCGGTGCTTATGATGCTCATGTGCATTAAATTCTTTTAAAATGTGGTTGCATGATTAGTATAGTTGAACTTGAAGTAATGAATGAAGTCAACTTGTTGAAGGATCAAATGTTGTTAAAACTTATGTTGAAGATAAATTATTTTTAAAGAGAAGGTCAAGATGGTCTATTTATCCTTATAAATACTGTTTTATTTCTTATTTTTTGGTAAGCAGGGATACAAAGATTAAAGACCTTCAAAATACCAAAGAAATACATATAGGTATGTATTGCCTCAGCCCTTCGGTTACAACTTGCCACTGAGCTGTGAATATCTATTCAATGATTCAGTCATTTGAAAGGGACACAATGTTTGTTTTATTGATGATGGTGATGACGACTAATGAGAAAACACAATTCAATACGTATCCCCCGCTAAAGTGTTTTTTTTTTCTGGGTTAACCTCTGTTTTTCTTCAGTCAAAAAACCTCTGTTTTTCTTAGTTGTTTACAAAAATATTGAAATAGAAGAGGATTGTGGTGAAAGTCGTCAAGGCATTGCACGTGGCAAAATCTCATAAAATTTGTGGCTAAAGAATGACGAATGAAACCGTGGGGCCCGATATGCGTGCCAACGTGGTGAGAAAGTGAAAAGGGTTTTGGTGAAAGTCGTCAAGGCACTACACGTGGCAAAGTCTCAAATTTTTGTACTTTTGCCATATAGTTGAACACACAGGGTATGAATGGTAACAAAGGAATAATGCATTTCCTAACGTTCTTATAAAAAATCGTCATTCACAAGGAATAATAATTTTCTCTCACTATTTCTCGTTCCTTTTTTTGTAGAGAATCGAAGGATAAAGATGGTTCCGACTGGTGACTTTTTCGGAGACACGAGAAACCAATATGAAATGAACGTATATGAATAAAATTGCAGGAATAAAAATGAATATTTGTTCCTTATCAAATTTAACAAAGAATGCTTTTGTTCTATATTTCTTTACAAAAAAAGAAATGGAGAGGAACAAGAAGGAAAAACTATTTCTTGTGAATGGTAATTTTTTTGGGAATGTTAAGAAATTTAGTGTTGCTTTCGTTCCTTAGTCACCATTCAAAACCAAAATTATTCCTTATTAAATCTGAGAAGGAACAATCATTTCTTTCATTCCTGTTATTTTATTTCTATATATTTTTTTTCTATTCGTTCTTCTTATTTTCCGAATGGTCACTAGTCAGATCCAAATAAGTTTCTTTGTGTTGCCAAAAAAAAAAAAAAAAAAAAGTTTCTTCGTCAAAACTCAAATTTGGTAACTAGACAAATTAATGTATTGAAATAACTAAGCCACGTGTTCATAGATCAGGAAGTTGCCTTCATAAAGACCACACGAAATTGTTTATCCCTTCTCTTTTGAGATCAGAAAGCTTACTTGTGTCGCATTTCCCGTTCACCTAATTCGATTCCTCGTATTCCTTCTATTCCCAAAAATAAGATTTTCTAAAGTGTTCACGCTCATTAAAAATTTAATAAATGTTTATAATTTAATTTTTATTTTACTTTATTTTACATTTTCCAATAACTTTTCACCAATGAAATTCAATCAATTCAAATATTTTTATTTAATGTTTCTTAAAAATATAAAAAAGTACCTTAAACATATAGAAAATATATCTTTGTGGAACAAGTAAAAAATTTAAAACACCTTACTTTCGAAAACGGAGGAAGTATTATATAAGAATACAAATAGGATAATAAAACTGTGGTAGTTTAACTATAGTATATCATTAGGAATGTGATCTTATGAAACATTGTTTATTTCAAACATTGGCCAAGAAGTGTCAACTCGAGATTACTGATAAATGACTTGTCTATTATTAGTTGTTATGGAAATCTGGAAGACTTATAAGTTCTTGTTATGGAAATCTGGAAGACTTATAAGTTCATCCAAAATAATTCAGGACGCAAAAAATTAGTGATAAGAACTCTGGTAAAAAAAAAAAACTCTGGTAAAAGTAAGAGGATTAAGATTTCTGAGAGGCCATCTTACTCTTAATGGTCCTTTCTTTGGCTTGGTGAATTGTAACACCAGTAATATCTTGAAAAAATAGTTTGGAGTTTGTGGTGGGCTAGGATGTGGACTATAAGATGAAACACGCAACATTCACTAGTTCAGTGCAAAAACAATCCCACCGATAGTAGACAGTTGATTTATCGTTTTCCACAATATGGTAACACATTGCTTTAAGCAAAAAAGGCCCATTGTTTTGAGGAATGTGCACTCTCAGTAGATTCTTGTGTACCAAATTGGTTAAGCCCATGGTTAATGATAAACCAACCATGTCTATCAGTGGTAAACGATAACCCAACTACGTGTATTGGTGATCATTAATACAAGTTTATCCCATGTTCGTTTGGCAGTCGCTGGCAGCAGCGACTAGCGATAGCGATCAAAATGTTGTTCGTTTACCAATTGTTGAACCAACGACTAATTGCTGCGATCAATGATCGTAATTTTTACTCGCTAATTTTTTAAGCGACAAATTCAAAATTGTGTTTTACGTTTCAGTGATTAGGCACTGGCGACAAAGAAATGAACAACAAAGTGATTGATTGCAGCAAATTAAAATTAAAATTTGAAATTTAAAATTTAAACTTAAATTAAAATTAAAATTACTCTTAAAAATTAAAAAAAATTGTACAATTTAAAGTTATTTAATTAAAAATATTAAATATCATTAAATTATGTATTTAAAAAAAAATATATATAATAGATTATGAGATAGCGATAGCAAAACGATAACATCAATTAATCGCTAGCGATTACAAAATAGTGATTATGAAACGAACAAAAAAAATTATCGCTAGTCCGTTCCATAGCGCCATAATATTTGATGGATTGTTGCTTACTTCTTGAAGCCTTAGCGATGATATTTGACTAGGCTGGTGTAGTGATGAAATTTCTAGATAATAGGCTTTAAGCGAGGTTGGGGAAAATCTCTAATCTGATTTAGTGGTGATAGGTTGGATACCCATACAGGCTCAGAGATTGACGCAAATTCCACAATTGTAATAAATAAAAGATCCAGATGGAAGCCGAGAAAAAAAGAAAGAGATAAATGGGTAATGATTGTTTTGCACGAAAATAAATACGTGGATGTTAAAATGTACAACGTTGCAACAACACCCTTTAGTGCCTGCTCCACTATCAAACTCTCCTTTAGTGGACCTCTCATAGGTCGGTCATGCCTCCAGTTTTAACAATTTTTTTTTCTGTTATAGTTATAATGAAGTAGTGGTTGTCTTGGAGATAACGTTCTGATCAAGGTTATTATAAGTATGTTTTAAGTCATTATTAGTTCTATATCATAATTGGTGTGTACACAAGTTTGACTTGTAGGATTGTCACTACCATATTGATAAGCTCTGGATTGCCTATAAATACCTTTGACATCTTGTATCATATTCATCAATAGCACCACAAAGATACTCTAGATAGAAAAGAAAAAGGAAAAGAAAAACATTACCATATACGAAACAATAGATAAAACTATGGTTGTGAGTAAGTCATCATCACTGGTTCTGATCACCTTAATATTGGCCACGTCGTGCTTAGTCTCCGAGAGCCGGATTGCAAGAAAAGACTTGGGTTTGGACCTTGGCGGGATAGGGGTAGGGATCGGTACTGGCATCGGCATAGGTCTCGGTGGAGGTGGATCTGGATCAGGAGCTGGTGCCGGGTCAGGATCCGGAGGAGGAGGAGGGTCAAGCTCTTCTTCCTCAGCTAGCTCCAGCAGTTCTTCGAGCTCTGGTGGTGGTGGAGGTGATGCGGGATCGGAAGCTGGATCATACGCGGGGTCACGTGCAGGGTCTGGTTCTGGCAGAAGTTCCGGGTCAGGTCGTGGAAGAGGAGGAGGTGGTGGAAGGGGTCATGGCGGAGGGGGTGGAGGAGGAGGTGGTCGCGGTGGAGGAGGTGGATCCGGTAACGGAGGAGGGTACGGTGAAGGCGGTGGATATGGAGGAGGTTACGGTGGCGGCGGCGACTGAATGAAGAATATCGCATGCATGCAATATCTATTTGCTGCTATGTATTTTACGTATTTATTATTAGTATGAAATAAAATAAAATGTTAGAAATTTAATTTTCTAAAGTTGGTGAATAAAGGAGATGGAAAAAGCTCCTGACGTGTTTGGTTATTTATACTCTTCCATATTCGAAATGAATTCTTCTTGTTGTTGATGCTTTTCTTTTGCACTATAAGTTGTAATTTGAGAATTTTCCTGTTAATGATAGTTGATAAAATAAATGCATTGTCGTGTTTTTATTCCCCGGCACGTAACGTTTGTTCTTTCTTTTTTTTGTCTTCTCAGTTTTTGCTTGTATCAATCATCAAATAACCTTTAACCAACAAAAATCAATCATCAAATTTATAAGATAGAGCAAACCAAAGTAGCAAACACCATGAAATAGAAAGTTTGCATTCATTCTTAGAACGACTCTATATCATTGATAACTAATATATATAAATTTTTTCCAGAGTTTGAACAATTTTTGTCACGTGTTACAGTCAGTATGTTAGATAACAACATATATGCCAACAACAGACAGATTTGCTTATCGAAAATTCACAAAATAATTTGTCAGTTGTATCTCAAAAAACTATAATAAACAAACCAATCCGCACCATACATAATTTAGATATGTTAAACACAAAAATAATAATAAGAAGATGTGTATTGATTGAAATTATATTTTGTAATCAAATTAAAAATTTACGTTTAGAATATAAGTTAGATCCAAATATTTAAATATCCGGCGTCATACAAAAAAGTTATAAATATAGCAATCTAAACCATCGTTGTCGTAAAAAGAAGAGAAAAATACAAAAATAGCACTAAATCAATTTTTTGTTCCCAAACTAGCACTTAAAGTCAAAAGTCACAAAAATAGCACTTAATGTTTTATCAAAAGTCACAAACTTAGAGTTTAGAGTTAAAGGGTGGGGTTTAGGATTTAGGGTTTAGGGTTTAGGGTTTAGGGTTTAGGGTTTATAATTTAGGGTTTAGGGTTTAGAGTTTAGGGTTTAAAGTTTAGGGTTTAGGGTTTAGGATTTAGAATTTAGGGTTTAGGGTTTAGAGTTTAGGGTTTAGGGTTTAGGGTTTAGAATTGAGAAATGAGGTTTTGGGGATAAGATATAAACTTAGAAATGTGATATTTTGGTCATTTTAGTTTTTGAGTGCTATTCCAGTGAGCGAGAATCTTAGTAAACGTGGAGTTCCTCCCTTCAACTGTAAGAGATGCGGAGCACATGAGGACGACCTCCATGTTTTTCTTACTTGCCCTTTTGCAGAGGAGGTCTGGAACCTGCTACCGGTGCGCATCAGACCGGCCGCCTCGCTGCTGTCAATGGCGGAACTCATTAAAGCAGGATCAACTTATACCCCTCTTCCACCATCTGGCCTCTCTGATCCTATGTGGCCTTGGGTGTTGTGGAATCTGTGGAAGTCCCGGAACCAGCTAATGTTTGAAAACAGAGGGTTCTCGGCGCAGGAGACAGCTTTAAAGTGTATTCTGGATGCGAAGGAGTGGTCCTCAGCGCAAGACCATCGGGATCGGAGACCTCTGGCGCCCCCCTTGGGACCGCCTTCTGCCCCCTCTACTTGTCGCTCTGTTCCCCCACCGTCTTTCCCACTTGATGTGCTTGCGTGTAAAGTTGATGCAGCGTGGGACAGTTCTTCCGGTGGCTGTGGAATTGGAGGTATCTTCTCAGGAAATAACCTCAAGCGCATTCCGAACCTGAGCGAGTCTCTCTCCCATGTATCTTCAGCCCTTATGGCAGAGGCCATAGCTGTTCGCCTTGCGGTTGTTACAGCCGTCTACTCAAACGTCCGATCCCTGGCCGTTCTAACCGATTCGCTCTCCCTCGTCACACTACTGAAGAAGGAAGCCACTCAACCTGAACTGTTCGGTATCATGTTTGATATTTATCATGCTTTGTCGTACTTTGATCGGATTTCCTTTCACTTTATCTCTAGGACTTTTAATGGTGAGGCTGATTTGGTGGCAAAATCTGCTCTCACTCTGCTTTCTGTAAACTCCTCTGTTGGAGGATAACTCTTTTGTTTGAATGAAAGAATGCATTGTTGTTTGACCAAAAAAAAACTTAGAAATGTGCTATTTTGGACATTTGCCCTAAAAAGAATTACAATATATATACTTGCAAATGGTTGAATCTGCTAACTGCAAAGGTTATAATTTTACCTTTATAAGTCAGTTAGATCCAAGAATTATAACATCAGACTTCATATAAAGGATTGTTATCGTAACTAGAACTATAATATACTAAAAATGGTTAAATATGTTAATCTAAGTGACTGTAATATTCTTAATTTATAATATTCCAAAATCACTAACAGAAAAATTTAGGTTCAAAATAATCAAATAAGTATTGGTCTAAAAATGCTTTTGTAAGTTGATAGCCGGATTCTTAGCGAAATATAAAAACCCGTCTCTTAACTTTTAACTAAAAAGCTAAGAACATGTTCTTAAATAAGAATTTTAAGAGCCGGTTTTTAACTTTTTTAGTTAAAAATTAAGAGACTGGTTTTTATATTCCGGTAAAAACTCTACTATAATAACCTTCCAATAATCATGGTCTAAACCACCAGGTCCACCAATACTCCTCCACTCTACTTGTGGTCCGTCAACTCTGGTGGATTGGCATCAGTAAAAAGATAATGCACACATCACCTGCATTCCTACCTTAAATGTGCACTAACCATTTCTATTATCTTTAAATTTTTGTTAGAACTAAATTAGGATGAGCTAACAATCTTGTTATGCATTACGGATGATCATAAATTCATAATATATAGGACATGTTTGTGATTGAAACCCGTGAAATATATTTGACGTATTGAGATTTATAGTGTAACCTCAACTTTTCCTTTTATTTTTTTACCTCACCGGTGAACAAAACCTCGCGAACTGAATTAGGTTAAGCTTCGATTTTTTTTAATGTAATTTTTTTTTTTTTTGATCAAACGAAATTTTTTAATGTAATTTATAAGTCATCATATTTCATCATTTTACATATGTTACCGATCAAAATTTATATTTAGCCTACATATGTGGTTAATTGGTATTCATGGTTCTTTAAATGTAATTCTGAGTAAACTATGAATTAAAAATGACAAAGTGGTAAAGCTGAATTTGGTGATAAACACGTAATGGCTCACTCTATGTCTCTATCCTAAAGCTTCTATAAATACCCGAACATGTTATTGTCTCTTATATCTAATTAAGTGACTACAAACTCAAAACACACTGATTGGCAAGGTTTACACACAAGTTTTTTTCAAAGGTCTTTTTACAAACGAAGAATTCCAAAATGGCCAGGGTCCAATGTCTAGTTCTTCTTGGTTTATTAGTGATTTCAAGTTTACTTATGTTAACGGAGAGCCGAGTGGCAAGAAAAGACTTGGGGATTGACCTAGGTGGGATTGGGGTCGGTCTAGGCGTTGGATTGGGGATTGGTCTTGGCGGTGGATCAGGCTCTGGTTCTGGTGCAGTGCAGGTTCAGGTTCTGGATCATCATCTAGCTCTAGTTCGTCATCAAGTTCGAGTGGTTCAGGTGCCGGTTCATTTGCTGGATCTAGAGCTGGATCTCAGATCTCTTAGAAACACAAAGAGTTATAAGAACAACTTTTCTTAGTAGCTTTAGAAACTACTCAAAACTTAAGCTCTCAATATGTTTCTTTCAGATCATATGGAACACCTCTCCATTAGAACTATATTTATATGAAAGACAATTCCCTTTAACATGTGGGATATGAAAAACACAAACCTAACCTAAATAGAAACTTCATTTTCCTATTTCTAGGTTTTCTTATTGTGTTTATCTTAACATATTAAACATCTAATAATATGTTAAGTTTCCACAAGCTTGGAATTATCCAACATTCACCCCCTTAATTCCAACTTGAATTAGGGAGAACAATTTCTTGAACTCCGATTAAGCTCCTCATTTGCTTGAACATAATCCTTGCTAATGGCTTGGTAAGGATGTCGGCCTTCTGCTCAACACCCGGCACATGCTCCACTTCGATCTGCCCGTTCTCCACACACTCACGAATGAAGTGATACTTCTTGAGTACATGCTTACTCCTTCCATGGAAAACTGGATTCTTGGTTAGAGCAATGGCTGATTTGTTGTCGATCCTAAGCTTGACTCTCTCGCCTTCTTTGCTTAGTATCTCACTCAACAATTCCTTGATCCATATAGCTTGCTTTGCTGCTTCTGTTGCTGCCATGAATTCTGCTTCACATGATGACAATGCAACCGTCTGCTGCTTCTGCGACGTCCAAGTAATCAGTGATGAACCGTAGTAGAATGCATGTCCTGACGCGCTCCTCCCGTCATCGAGATCAATGTTGTGACTGCTGTCACTATAACCAACGACACTCCTTGACCCATCTCTCTTGAAGAACAAACCGTAGTTTGTTGTTCCTTTCACATACCGCAATATGTGCTTGATGGCTTGTCCGTGAGAGTCTCTCGGATTGTGCATGTATCGGCTAAGAACACCTACTGCGTAACACAGGTCGGGTCTTGTGTGAAGCAGATACCTCAAACATCCTATGATTCTTCTAAACTTGGTAGCATCTATCTCTCGCTCATCTTCAGCTTTTGAGATCTTCAAATTCGCCTCCATTGGAATTTGAGTTGCGTTACACGCTTCCATCTTTGTGTCACGCAGGATTCCTTGAGCATACCTCTCTTGTTGTATTCTGATTCTGTCTGCTCCTTGAATCACCTCTATGCCAAGGTAGTACGTTAGCTTACCTAGATCTGACATCTCGAACTTCTTAGACATCTCCTCCTTGAATTGCCTAATCACCTTAAGTGAAGTTCCTGTCACAAATAGATCATCAACGTAGATGGCAATGATCAAGACGTCTTCTCCTTCAGTCTTGCAGTACACTGATGGTTCCTTCGTACACTTCTCAAATCTCATATCCTTGAGAACCTGATCAAGTTTCACACTCCATGCTCTGGGTGCCTGGCGTAACACATGCAACGTCTTGTGTAACACACAAACTCGATCCTCTTCTCCTTTCTTCGCAGAACCAGTTGGTCTATCTACAAGCTCCCATATCTTGTTTCTTGTGATAGACTCCAACTCGTCTTCCATAGCTTCAACCCAATCTTCTTCACAAGATAAGTTGAACTCATCTGAGGCAATCTCTCCTCCTCTATCGGTGCATCCTAGATTGAACACATCTGAGGCAACCTCTCCTCCTCTATCGGTGCAACCTAGATTGAACATAGCTGAGGCAAGCTCTCCTCCTCTATCGGTATGAGATCTTTTGAACCGATAGAATGCCTCATGATTATCTGCTGTCGTTGGTGGTGCGGTTTGTCCACTAAAATCTCCAAGCAATAATCTTAATGGCTTTGATGTACGAACCATGGCCTTAGTCAGGAGTGAGTCTCTGGTTTGCTTCCCTGCGAGACATGTGTCACACACGCCTTCTTCGTGTGTTACACTTTGCATTCCTACGACCATCTCCTTCCTTACCATGTTGTTCATCACTCCATAGCATATATGTCCTTGTCGAGCATGCCACCTCTATGTAGCATCTACGTCCCTGACATGTAAACACTCCGGGTAGCTTATCTCCATAGGGGTCTTGTAGAGACGGTTTGGAGATCTTGTCACACGAACTAGCAACCTCCCATGCGAATCTGTGAGCGTTAAGTAGACATCTTTCATGTTAACCTCACATCCGTTTTCTGTTGCTTGCCCAAGACTCAATATATTGTGCTTCAGATCGGGTATGTAGTATATGTCCTTGAGTGCCTTCTTCTCTCCAGTCTTGCACACAAAGGTAACCACACCCTTTCCTACAATGTCAACACACGATCCATCACCAAACTTCACCTTCCCTTTGGTGTTGAGATTCAAACTCGAAAAGAACTCCTTGTTCCCTGTCATGTGATTGCTCGCTCCATTATCCAAATACCAGACACTTGCACTGCCTTTGTCGATATCAAGATTCTTCGGAATCACCTTATCTTCGTTCAAAAACACCACCTCGTGTACATAGAGTGCATCAGCCTCTTCTGTCTCGTTTAGGTTGGTTTCTTGATTCTTCTCTGTCTTTTCGGGACAGACAGTTGCGTAGTGACCAGGCTTGTCACATCTCCAACATATCAGCTTTGAACGATTCTTCTTTGAGTTGTTATCTTCGGTGTGTGACGCACGGTTTTGGTTGTGTGACCTACCTCGACCTCTGCCTCTACCGTTCCGTCCTCTTCCTCTACCACGGGAATTCTCATAGCCCCTCTGACCATGCTCTTCATTGTTCGAAAACATCAGTTTCCCTTGGTCTTCTTTCTGAGTTTCTTCTCCTACACGCTCCTCGTACGCCTTAAGCCTTCCAACTATGTCTTCAAACCCCGTCGAGTTGAGATCTAGGACTTGCTCAAGTGATGCTACGATCTGGATATACTTGTGTCTTGGAAGACCCTTCAAGAACTTCTTGACCATCTTGGATTCTTCTATGTTTTCTCCCAACGAGGTTGCTTTGGATGATAGGCCCGATATCTTCCCCGCGAAGTCATCGACCGTATCTGCATCATCCATCTTCAACCTATCAAACTCCGTCATCAACGTCTGATGTCTCGCCTCCCTTACACGATCAGCTCCTAGGTGTCGCGACTTGATGGCATTCCAGATCTCTTTTGATGCGGTTTGTTCTCCCACCTGGAGAATCAAAGTCTCTGGAACAGATTGAAACAAAAGAGCTATCGCAACATCGTTCTTCTTTTGATCATCTGAACCGGGTTCGATTGTGTCCCACACTTCATGAACACGTACTAGAACCTTCATCTTCATCGACCAAACTGTGTAGTTTGTCGGTGACAACATCGGACATTGGATGGATGTAGATCCAAAGTCCTTCGTGCGTGGAGCCCTAGTCACGTCAGCCATCTTGCCGTCGCGATCTCTTGTTCACAAGCAACGGGATCTTAAGCTACAACTTAAGCTTAGATCGAGTCTCCAACCTGAGGCTCTGATACCAATTCAGATCTCTTAGAAACACAAAAAGTTATAAGAACAACTTTTCTTATTAGCTTTAGAAACTACTCAAAACTAAAGCTCTCAATATGTTTCTCTCAGATCATATGGAACACCTCTCCATTAGACCTATATTTATATGAAAGACAATTCCCTTTAACATGTGGGATATGAAAAACACAAACCTAACCTAAATAGAAACTTCATTTTCCTATTTCTAGGTTTCCTTATTGTGTTTATCTTAACATATTAAACATCTAATAATATGTTAAGTTTTCACAAGCTTGGAATTATCCAACAAGATCAGGATCTGGTAACTAAATTAAAAAAGTAAGACTTATTTTCTACTTAAAATGTGAAACAAAAAGTATGTTTTATGTTGTTAGTTTGTCGTAATTAATATCGTGTGTACGAAGTTGGATGAATATATTGTTGTTGTTATGCTTTGTTTTATGTTGTTGTTATGCTTTGTTTGAAACTTTGAGTGTGTCTATTTCCCGACAAGTCTAAACTGTTAGAGCAACTTTACTGGGAGTTTCTTACTCCTAAATTCTTAAAATACATATATATGTATGTATATATTATATAGGCGTATGTAATTGTGGGGTTCTAAGCTTTACGGGAAACCTAACCGAAAGTTTCTAACTCCCAATAAGGTTGCTCTTATATAGTCTCTTAGATTTGGGCCATAGCATGTGCAATCGTAAATTGCAATCTTCTTTCTCCAAGAATTGTTTCGAAAGATTCTAATAAATCAAACCATATGATCACAAAGTTATATATAATAAACATACACCTTAAATAAAACAGAGTTTTATACAATCAACACCGAATATAACAAATCACTGAAAATTATTTTCCTTTAATTTTCTAACATCAAAACTGAAACAAACAAAAAGCAGCCAGAGAATAGCTTCAAATTTCTATATTGCTTCTAGTCGACATGCTGTCATGTGGCGTCGTCACCAAAGATCTATTTCTAGACGAAAAGTCGTGACTTATGCTTATCGAATAATTTTTAGAAAGCTCAGTTAAAGTTCTTTACTTTTCCATACCAAAATCTAGTGTCATCTGCATACCAAACTCTACTCAAATGGTTTTTTTTTTAATGCTAATTTATTATGATATTACAATTATGAGTTTTACTTGCACCTTGTTGAAGATCCTTTGTAAGTATTTCCTCCGTAACCTACATAATTATTTAATAAATCGTTCTCTCATCGTTCTCTCCAGAAATTGAAACTTGAACCTGCTGGTGTATAAATATTAATGAACACTTAGTCAAACTATTAGACTAACGGGGTTCCACTGCTACTCAAATGGTTAAACTCTTGTTTTTTGTAAAATATTAGTGTTCCGTCACTTAGGTAATAGTTTCTAACTTTTACTAATACAAAATTAATCTTTATTTAATCGAGTAAGTGCACCTAATGATAGTATATAATGTGAGCTTTATTTTCATAATTGTGTTTGTATTAGACACATTTACTAAACAAAGTTAACGTGTTCTTGTATAATGCCCAATCTCAAATAAATAAAGTATGTTCAATTTACATGAATCAAGTCGAATAATTATATATCAACATTTTGATATTATATGACACTATAGTTAAAATTCACTTTATTTCTGTATCACTATATGTATCAAAATAATCGACACAAATTCCTAATAAACATGGTGTAATTTTGGCGTCTCCGGGTACATCTTTTCCGCAAAACCTAACCAAATGATATAAGTGTTAAAGGATCCTAGTTTTTTTTTTTTAATAATTATTGTTTACCATGGATTCAAATTTACGTAAGATAAATGAAGCAATGCTGCGTAAAGACAAAGACTCCAACAATGGTTAACTAAACTTGGTCCATTAAAAACGCTTACTCCATTGTTTAAATAAAATAAATATATAATTTCTAATTCAAGCGGGATCTCGCAAATCTTGTATTGCTCAAATACAAACTTAGTCTGGAAACAAAGAATCTTCCCAAATGAACCTAAAACAATGAACTAGCCGGAGACGACATTTCATGTAAAGAAATAAAACATAAATACATAATAACGAAACCCATAATTATCAACTAATTCACGCATTTGTAACGTGTCTTTTCTTTTCCTACCAAAAGAGTATGAACCTATTTTTAGTTTTAAAAAAAAAAAGAGTATGAACCTATTTTCGGAGATAGTCCGATTCCGTTGATGTGTTTGAACTTTGAAATAAATAATCCATTTTTAAAGATGTTCAAAAGATCAAAAGAAGAAGTATAATGATCGAATATAAACATTTTCTTTTTCAAAAAAAAAAAAATATATAAACATTTTCTAACCCACACCGTCAAAATTTAATAAAATCCGTACAACATAATATAATGATCGAATATAAACATTTTCTATTACAAGATATACTGTATGAATCAGTCTTTGACATTGTATAAATAATGTCTTATCTTTTGAAAGTAAAATTAATTCTTTTAAAAATGAAGGAACATTGAAGTAAAGAAGAAATATACCCAAAATAAATAATTTAAAAAAAACACGACCAGAGCACCGTCCAAATTCACCGGATATCACCGGTTGTTCCAGTCTCGAAACAGTAGTCTCTCCCGATTCTTCCGGTAAGAAGGTGGCCCATACCATTCTCTTTTATGGTGAAACCGTGACTTGGGGAAGCGGTAATGTTAGAGAAGGGCACGCAGTTTTTTATTGTGTCATTTTCTCATTGCTTTCCCAAAACAGCCAATGGTGAATGCTGTGGTCTGGTCCGCACGTCCTCTCTCTGCTTTATCTTGTTTGAGAAAAGTAAAATTATTTACTCACACAAATTATTTAGACATTTTGTAATTAAAAGTTGGATAACAAATCTTTTCTGCTGAAATCTGACTCGATGCGGGCCATGACCAGTCGACAAAATCATATAAAGAGCACTAATCAGTAGTACTACGAGATTAATTTGCTAATTGTGTAATTACATATATCAAAATAACTTTTTATTCTGTTCTTTGGCGATCCGGAATTCGAAGGCACACTGTTCTCAATGCATCAACTATTCACATATCACAAGATTTACAACTTAAGGAGTATTAGTTTTTCTAACCATATACGATTTTGATACGTTTATTCAATTGTAACTATTAGTGACTGATTACAGCTTTTTTTTGTTGTTGCCAATATGCGAATTTTGGATTAAAGATAATATATACTTTTATGCACATACCACGCCTTGCAAACCGAACTATGATGTATCAGATGACCCAAAAACAAACTACACACGTTGACCTAAGCATTTGATCTTTTTAAGTTTAGGCAATATTAGTTGTAAGTCGGTCGCACGTTCTGGTTTTCAATATCTTTAAACAATGTTGATTAGGGATTAGATAACATGTGATAATTGTTGAATGAGTGAAACTGATGAGTTATTGGCCAAATTTGCGAATGCTTATATAAAATGAAGAAGTGTTGGAAGGTGCTGTAAATTAAACTGTCTAATTGTACATCTTAAATTTGGATGTAGTAAATCAAAATAACTAATTGTAAATTTAAAATTTAGATGCTGTAAATCAAAATAACTAATTATAAATTTTAATCCGGATGTTGAATTATTTAATTTAATAAAAATAAAACTATTAGGGGTTTTTAGTTATTTACCTGTAAACAAATTAATTAGGAGTTAAGACAGAAGCCAATCTGTCAAACTCAAAATTAACGCGTCTCCTTGTCCCCCTTCGTCTTCTGTATATATACTTCTCCGCGTCTTCCTCTTCTCCTTAGCAGATGCTTTTGGAAAAATAACCAAAAACAAAAAAAATCTGCATCTGTCCTCTCTCTCTCTCTCTCTCTCTCTCTCTCTCTCTCTCTCTTCTAAATTCACCATTTTTATTTTCATTTCCGTAAATTTTCTGGAGAATATTTAGGAAGTTTTAAATCATGCCTTCCATAGAAGATGAGCTCATGTTCCCGTCAACGCCCGGTAAGTTCAAGATCGACCGTTCAAACCGACAGCTAAACCGCTGTTTCGCCTCGACGAGCACCATGTTCCTCTGGGCCCTCTTCCTCATCGCCCTCACCGCTTCCTACCTGAGTTTCCAGAGCTTCGTCGACTCCGGCAGCCGCTACCTCACCGCCTCATGGGGCGGCATCCAGTGGGAGAAACAAGTCCGAACCTCCGCTCAGATCCACCGCTCCGGCGGCATCTCCGTCCTCGTCACCGGCGCGACGGGCTTCGTCGGTAGCCACGTGTCACTCGCGCTTAGAAAACGCGGAGACGGCGTCGTGGGGCTCGACAACTTCAACAACTACTACGACCCTTCGTTGAAACGCGCGAGGATGTCTCTCCTCTCCTCCCGTGGGATCTTCGTCGTGGAAGGAGACCTCAACGACGGTAAGCTCCTGTCCAAGCTCTTCGACGTGGTGGCCTTCACTCACGTGATGCACCTCGCGGCTCAGGCCGGGGTTCGATACGCGCTGGAGAATCCTCAGTCGTATGTTCACAGCAACATCGCCGGGCTAGTCAACCTCCTCGAGACTTGCAAGGCGGCGAATCCTCAGCCGGCGGTGGTATGGGCTTCGTCGAGCTCCGTTTACGGTCTCAACGAGAAGGTGCCTTTCTCGGAATCGGACAGGACAGATCAGCCGGCGAGTCTCTACGCGGCGACGAAGAAAGCCGGTGAGGAAATCACCCACACTTATAACCATATTTACGGTCTTGCCATTACCGGTTTACGATTCTTCACGGTTTACGGTCCGTGGGGTAGACCGGACATGGCTTACTTCTCCTTCACGCGGAATATTCTCCAAGGTAAACCGATCACGATATACCGGGGAAAAAACCGGGTCGATTTGGCCCGGGATTTTACTTTCATCGACGACATAGTCAAAGGATGTTTAGGATCTCTCGACTCCTCGGGTAAAAGTACCGGGTCGGGTGGGAAAAAACGTGGATCCGCACCGTACCGGATCTTCAATTTAGGGAACACGTCACCGGTTACGGTTCCCATCTTGGTGGATATATTGGAGAAGCATCTCAAGGTGAAGGCGAAGAGGAACTTCGTGGAGATGCCTGGAAACGGCGACGTTCCGTTCACGCACGCTAATATTAGCTCCGCCCGGAGAGAGTTCGGGTATAAACCGACAACCGATTTGGAAACCGGGTTGAAAAAGTTCGTTAGATGGTATCTTTCTTATTACGGGTACAATACCAAAGCCAAGCTTGTACAATAACGGTGAAAATTTGTTTTAAACGAATTTATTTATTTTTACACTCGGTTGTTGTTTATTGAGTAAATTAGCTCAATATCCAAAAAGAAGTGAGATACCATAGAGTTGTGGGAAAATGGTGATGATGGGGGGAAAAAAATTGGGGGGAAATAGGGTATAGAGTGCAAATAGGGTATATGTTGAGTGTAGGGAATACAAATTCTCTTGTTTATTTTGGGGAAGAGATGTTTATGATTAGGATAATAGAGGAAAATCTAAATATTCTTTGCTCTTAAGGCAAGCAAAGCAAAAAAAGGACAGCGAATAAATCTATTTTCTTAATTATATTTGATCTTACTTCTTAGCAAATCATTTCCTGCCAAAAAAAGTGTTGATTACGGGATTTACGGTATATAAATAAAATCGTTGATATTCTGGGGGAAAATAAATAAAACAAAACAAAATTGGAGTATCGGACAGCTGGGAGGCTGTGACAGCAGATAAAGTGGGCTTTTAGTGGTGTGTTGGGTCCATGAGACTTGTGTATAAAGGTGAAAGAAGACCTGAGCTGTACGGTAACCGTTGGATTCGATGGGGAATTTAATTTTTTCAGTCGTAATCTTACTGATGGTCCAGCTGTGAAGTACTCATGTCACGTTATCTTATCTGCCGACACTAAGGAGTACAATAAACCATATTCATCATTTCACTGTGTGTGTCTGAAAGGAGTAGCAAAGAAAAGCCTTGTATGCGGGGGTAGGAAGTAGTTTTGATTTTTTGTTCTAAAGTCTGTTAAAATTTAGCATTTTAAGTATATATATATTTTTCCACCAAAAAAAAAGTATATATATATATATATATATTTCAGGAACGAGACGCAAATTTCTTCAACACAAATCTTTGTGTTTTTTTTTGGGTTCAATCAAACGTGTTATACTTGGACAATGGATATATATTGTGGGTCATTGGGTGCAAAGAAGTACCTAGTTTAAGAATGATTAGAAATAAAAATTGATGAATATATAAGTATTTGATCAAAACGATATAAATTCTTTGATAAACTACGGTGATAGTTTGCTATTATTGAAGCTAGACTTGGAGTCTTGGACTACGTATTCATACATCAGTTTACATTTATTAGAGCAAACATATATCAGAGTTTGAGAAATTGAAGAAGAAATAAATCTTGAATTAGTTTAATTGTTGCTGTATTTGGATTTATTCTGTTGGTTCCTATTAGGACAGAAGTGGATTCTTCAGATCCCCGTTACAGTTTACTGTGTTTGGAGAATCTTCGATCTGAATTTTCACTCCTGAGTTATTCGTAATGTCTCTCTGTTCTTGATTTATCATGACATCTTCGGCTTTACCCCAGAGCACAATGTAAAGTCCCATGATCACACATATTCCTCCGATTAAGCTAAGGAAAAGATAGAAAAATGATGTTTAATTAATTATGGATTGTATGTATTAATCTTATATTAAGGAAATATTACTTTACCTTCCGGTGAACATCTCTTCTCTAAGGATCAGAGAAGCCAAGATTGTGACAATGACTGTACAGAGAGGGTTAAACATTGCAGAGAACAAAGGGCCTCTCTTAGATATAACCCAAGCTTGGACCGTAAAAGCAAGCGCTGACGATACAACTCCCTAACAATCATATTTCAATATTAGGCTTTATGTTAATATTTTGATTATTCAATTTCTAAAAAGAGAAAAGAAAATATAAATCTTATATGTGCATACAGCGTAGAGACAAGTCGCTAACTCTGAGTAAGAATGGATAATCCAAGCGTTTGGGTCTTTATCAAAGAAGAAAGTGACGACTGCACATTGTATCGTGCCGAATAAACACATCCACGCTGATAAAGAGAGGTGGTCTGGGTAATAAGCAGAGACTGGGACCTAGGGTATGTTGTAGCAAAATTACTTTCTGTGTAAAGCAAGAAACGTTACCAAAAGACTAACAGTCTTTGCTGTTCAATAAAGTTTACCTGAAATGTTAGCCATAAAGAATAGCAAACAGTGCTAGCGAACACACACAAACAACCAATGAGCCACATGTTCTGGTCCGTAAGATCTCCTAGTAACGAATTTTCTAACGGTAAAGTAGATTCCGAGTTAAGAATCTTTGGTCCACGAAGCAAAGTCATGGAGATTGCTCCTACTACACATAGAACCGCCCCTGATATCTTTGCTAAGCCTCTAATATTCCGGATATTGACTGTCTCGTATCTAAAGATCAGCAATAATTTGTTACACATGAATCTTGTTTTCCCAAATTTTCATATAAAGAGAGGTGTATAAATGTTATTTATGTATGTACCCGGCGAGATATGAGATTAAGAAGGTTAGTGCAGGAATGATGTTACACATGGCACTTCCCGTCGACGATGAAGCTAAGTAAATACCTTCACAATACAGATTTTGATTCATTGTAATGCTGACAACAAAAAACAAGGAAAAATAGTCTAAGATTCATCAACTTAGAGGTCTTACTACAAAAGCACAAACAAGTCTTTTATATATACTAATACACATATACACTCTTACCCTAGAAGCGAGGCCATGAATATTAAAGAAAAGCTCTTTAGATCCATATAAGATATCTTTGATCTTCTCTCACAGACACACACACACACACGAATTAGCAAGAGCTAGGTACAAATTAATATCCATATATGTAGAGAGAGAGGGATATGACTTAATTACCTTGAGAAGTAGAGAAATGGGAAGATGAAAATGGTTGCAAAGACTTGCCTGTATAGGATAAAAACCCGAGGGCTTGTTCCATTAACCAAAGTAACTCTTGCAGAAAGAGTCACTACTGCGTAACACAGTTGCAACAATATCATCGCCATTACCGGCTTGTACTCCTCTACATTCCCCATCTCTCTCTCTCTCTCTCTCTCTCTCTCTCTCTCTCTCTCTCTCTCTCTCTCTCTCTCTCTCTCTCTCTCCTCTCTCTCTCTCTCTCTCTCTCTCTCTCTCTCTCTCTCTCTCTCTCTCTCTCTTCGTTATATGTTTATGTTGTGAACAGTAGTATATTTTAGAAACTAATATGTTTTTTGCCAGTTTCATTCTTTATCCTCTTGTTAGAAACGATGACATATTTTATATATCCATTATCGTCGACGAAGGAGTCCATGAGTTATCACTATCTTTTTGTGAATTATATTTTTGTTTGATCAATTGTTAAAGTCGTGCAAAATGCAGGCACTTATTTAGTACTGTCTAAGAATAATATCTGCTTCTACGAATCTAAATATGAACTAAGATTACATTTAAATACAATTGTTATCGTCGCAGATATCTGGCCGTCCTTTCGATTATTTAGAAGATCAAATGAAGTATTATTCTTCCCAACCTCATCTTGTTAAATTTTGTGAATCAACTGAAGAACGACATTAATATGAATTCAGTTATACCTATTACCTTATATAGCTCTGAATTTGTGTTTCTCCTAATTAACTTGAAACAAAAATGTGTAAAGTTACTAATCTAATTTGGTATAGAGGATTTTGAATTTCTACCTGATCTTAAAGTCAAATACATTGTTTAATTGCAATAAGATTATGTTTAGGAAATACAAATTCAAAACTTATATAATGATTACGTGTATTACCAACGACTTCTCTATATTTAGTCTGCTTCTTAAAAATATGCAATATCATCGAATTTCAAACATATATTTGATGACATGTTTAGATGTTTCTCAATGATAAAAACTATATTCCCTATGTTTCGAATTAGATGTTTTAAAAATCCCATAAACCAAAACAGTTAAATATTTAATCTAATTTTTATTAACTATCAAATTATATAATATTTATTATTTTAATTAATATAATTAGAGGCAAGTAGATAAAGAGTTACAAGACTAACTAATTTATTTTATAACACTTTTATCTAAATAGCAATAAATAATTTAAATGGAGAGTCTATTATATATGCAAAAAACTATAGCAACTCAACAAACAAGATCAAATTAAATAACACAAAGGATCGAGACTGATAATATTTCAATCAGTTTAATACTAACCAGGAGCCCAAAATAAACTGCGTCCCTATTTTTCAACGCAGGATGTTCTAAGTTGGCACCATTATTATTATGGCATCTTCTAACGTTTCTATCAGCTGGCACCATTTTACTCATTATATTTTTTCCAAGGCTAAATTAAACTTAGATCTTAGTACAAGAGATCTGATCTTCTTAACATGACTGACAGCTCTTCTACAAGTGGTCTTGGGATAGTGCTCACGAGTTAGTCCAATGCTTATCGTTAGGACGAGATGGACCACACTAAAGTTTGTTATTATTGAAGCTAGACTTAGATTATTTATTCATAACTACATTTACGTTTATTACAACAAATATATTTCAAAATTTAAGAAACAGAAGAAGCAAGAGATCTTGAATTCGTTTAACTGTTGTTGTGTTTGGATTTCTGCTGTTGATTTGTGTTAGGATAGAAGGGGTTTCTTCAGATCTTTGTTACACTTTTCAGTGTCTGAAGAATCCTCGATTTGAATCTTCACTTCTGAGTTCTTACTATTGTCTATCTGTTCTTGAATTATCATGACATCAACATCTTTTGCTTTACCCCAGAGCACCATGTAAAGTCCCATGATCACAAATAATCCTCCGATTAAACTAAGAAAAAGGAATCAAACAGATATAATAAATATAATGTTTATGAATTGCAGCAATATTATATTAAGGAAAGTTTAAATTTTACCCTCCGGTGTACATCTCTTCTTTAAGGAACATAGAAGCCAAGATTGTGACAATGACTGTAGCGAGAGGGCTAAACATTGCTGAGAACAAAGGGCCTCTTTGAGATATTACCCAAGCTTGGACCGTAGTAGAAAGCGCTGACGTCACAACTCCCTAACAATCATATTTTAAAAATTAGGGTTTATGTCTGCTTAAAAAAAAAAAAATTCAACTGTCATTTATTGCATACAGCGTAGAGACACGTCGCTAACTCGGAGTAAGAATGGAGAATCCAAGCGTTTGGGTCTTTCTCGAGAAAGAAAGTGATGATTGCACATTGTATCGTGCTGAATAAACACAGCCACGCTGATAAAGAGAGGTGGTCTGGGTAATAGGCAGAGATTGGAACCTAGGGTATTGTTGTAACAAAGTTTAGCTTTCTTGTAAAGCAAGAAACGTTACAAAAAAAAGAAGTAATTATCGTTCATGTTTAATGAAGTTTACCTGAACAATGAGCGAAAAAGACCAGCAAAGAGTGCTAACGAACACCAATAAACAACCAAGCAGCCATAAGTTCTGGTCCTTAATATCTCCCAGTAACGATTTCGCTATCGGTAAAGAAAATTCCGAGTTGAGAATCTTTGGTCCACGAATCAGAGCCATGGAGACGGCTCCTACTACACATATGACCGTCCCTAATATCTTCGCTAAGCCTCTGATATTCCGGAAATTCACCTTTTCATATCTGAGGATCAGCAGTAATTGGTTACACCTGAATTTTCCCAATATTTGCATATAAAGAGAGATGCATAAATGTAATATTATGTATATACCCGGCGAGAAATGAGACTACGAAGGTGAATGCAGGGATCATGTTACACATGGCACTTCCCATTGACGATGAAGCTAAGTAAATACCTTCAAAATACAGATTTTGATACAGGGTAATGCTGCAACAACAACAAGGAAAAATAGTCCAAGATTCATCAACTTAGAGGTCTAAAGAAATAAAGCACAAACAAATCTGTTATGTGTACGTATACACTTACCCTATAAGCGAGGCCATGAATATTAAAGAAAAGCTTCTTCGATCCAAATTAGATATCTTCGATCTTCCCCTACAATAACACACACATATATATAGGAATTAGCAAGAACTAGTCACAAATTTATATACATATATTCACAGAGAGGGATATATGACTTTAAGTACCTTGAGAAGAGGATAAATGGGAAGATGAAAATGGTTGCAAAGGCTTGCCTATATAGGATAAAAACCCGAGGGCTTAGTCCATTAACCAAAGTAGTTTCTGAGGTAAGAGTCACTCCTGCATAACACAGTTGCAGCCCCAACATGGCTATCACCGGCTTGTACTCCTCTACATTCCCCATCTTCTATCCTTCTCTCTTTCTATCTTGCGCTCTATTTCTTTCTCTCGCTCTCCCCTCTTTATATGTTTACGTTATTAATAGTAGCTAGTAGTGTATAGTAATATTATTTTTGCCAAAGGCAACCCCAGCTAGCTAACAATTGTGTAACATTTACAAACCTTTCTCATATTTATATGGACATGTTTGGTAAAAAAGAAACTTTTTGCTAGTTTGATTTTTTGATTCTCCTGCTAAAAACAAGGTTTTATTTTTATATATTCATTACTGTAGACGAATGAGTCACTTTTTAAAAGTATATCTTTGCTAATTTCGTGTCAAATGCAGCCACTTATTTCTGCTTCGCACGGATATAGAATGTGAACTAAGATAACGTATGAATACAATCTTTTTTTGGGTGTATTGTATGTAAATACAATCTTTATAGTCGCAAATACCTGCTTCCAACTGGCCGTTCAATTATTTAGAAGATAAATAAATAATTATTCTGCTCAACCTTCGTGAATTTACTGAAACACGACATTAATATCTGTTCAATTTGACCTACGACCTCATGTATTTATGTTTCTCCTAAATAAATTGACGCAAAAAAAATGTAAAGTTTTTTTTGGTAAACAAAGATATGTAAAGTTTAACCGGTACGGAGGATGAATTTCAACCTGATCTTAAATTCGAATACATTGCTTGATTGCTATAAATGTTTAGGACAGAAAGGAATAAGCTGAAGCATGGGGAGAAGATGATGTCTTTACCAGCTTTAAAAAAGGTGATTGAGAAGGGAATCAGAAATAGAATTAAGTTGGTGCAGAAAAAAGGAGGGAGAGGAATGGAGATGCTATTGCAATTTTAGTTTCAAACAAGAATGTAATTAGTTTATAGTCTTATTTTTTGAGTTCTAGTATGCAATTTACTTTGCAAAAAAGTATGCACTAGTTGTAATAAGGCTTTTTTCGGTGAATAAATTTAACATTCATTCAAAAAAAATGTTTAGGAATTAAAATTAAAACTAAATATTGATTAGATGTATTACCAACGACTTCTCTAATATACAGACTAAACTAAGATCCAACCTTCCCACATGCAACGAATTCTCCAATATAAAGAGGCATGAGCCTTAGGCAACCACATAATTTATAAAATTTGGGATCCCAAATCTTCATAAACAATTCTTTGCCTAATGGTTGAAAGATATTTATATTTGTGTTTTTTTCTACTTAGCTCAAAACCAAACTTATTGTTTAGATTTTTGTCGATATTATAAAAAGAAAATATTTATTTACTTATTTTACTTATTGAAATTATAAAGATCCAAATTATTTTCATTTTTCAAATTTATTTCCACAAAATATTATTTTACTTCCATTTTATAATTATTTGTTTTTCATATATAGTGGTGTGAATTTTGATGATTAACATTCTAGATTTTGATTGTGTTTTCTTATTATATATATACAAAATCTTTTGAATCCAAGAAAATTAAAAATGCTTTCATAAATAAATATTAATATAATTTATAAGAAAAAATGAGCAAATAAATTAGAAGTTTTAAATGTTATATCCTTGTTGTTCTAAATGTTATTTCACTATTAGTTTTTTATCTTTGATATTTTATCACTGAAATTATATTACTATTATTATTTAAAAAATATAAAATCATGTTTTGAAAAATTGCCTCAGGCTCCTAGAAGGACTAGCACGGCCCTGCTATCATGCAATCATATTAAAATTCACAATATGAAAACTGTAGAAAAGGAGTTATAAGGTCTGAAGCCTTTGATCACTAACAAAAGTTTGCACATGGAAGCAATAACTCAACTAGACAATATATAATTTATAGGTCATATGCATTGCATGATTGATTGTACCATGAGAGCCTTTATTAATACTCAGTCTACGTCATTGAAATGTGTAATGTCGTTGACTTTTAAGCATACGTTTGAGTACATGCTTAGTCGTTTCTCTCATATGATACTATGTAATATTGCAAAACAAAACTATAGCAGATGCTGCAGATAAACAAACTAAGATCAAATTGTGAGTAAAACATGAGTCCAAAAATGACCGAGGCTGATAATATTTCACGTAATTTAACTTGGGAGTAATCATGAGTCCAAAAATGAACTGACAATTATATGAAAAACGTTTTTTACATGAATTGAAATCGTCCCTATTTTTCAACGCAGGATATTTTAACACAATTTACCAACTAAGAAGCGAGCAAACGACCCAAAGTCAACCTTTTGTTCGCTTCCATTAACGTGAGAAGCTTCGCACCTCATATGAGACATCCCACTTCTCCAGTGTCCCTTAACAATGATTGCGAAAATAGAATATAAAAAGGGATTATTGTTTGGGATAATTTGAAAAAGACAATATTTATTAATTAATGATAAATTGAAAAATACACTATTTATTAGTTTTCAAAGGAATTAAAAAATAGTGTAGTTTTCAAAATAAATTCTTTTTCTAAGGTATTTTTCCAAATTTTCCTCTATTTTTTAATTTTGAAATACAAGAAGTTCTTGGCCTAATTAAGTTTATAGTCTCCTTGGACTAAGTAAGGACAAAAGCCGGTTGTTTACTCCCTTGCAGTTGCTGAAACTCGCATCCCTATCCTTTAGGAAGAAGCTTGTTTTTCCGTTGTACTATTAATTTCCTGTGCTAAACCTTGTTTTAAACATGTTTTACACTATTTGTTTGTTCGGCTACGACCATTGTAAGAACTATCCACATTAGATAAAACTTAAATGGATCTCCCAAATCATTATTTTAATAATTAAAAATGGTAGTCATTGTAAAAATGACAATTTTTTAAAAATATCATCTACTGCTTATTAAATGACATGTGCATCAATTTTCGATTTCTCAAATGAGAAACGATTTTGTATTTCTCTCATATTGTTATAGTTATTTTTTATTTATTTGAGAATAATGCTGATGGCCAAAAAAAAAAATAATAATGCTGATGGCCTAAATATTCACATATTTCAGTACACCAATTCATATATATCATATGTACGATTATATATATACATATTAATTACAGTGATATTTTTCTTAAAATATAATGAAAGCAAGAATGATAGTTGATTTTTCTTTCATTTTATTATAACGTTCTGTTCTAGAAACTTGTTTTCAACATGTTTCACGTGGCTTTGTTTGTCCGGCTACGACCATTGTAAACATTCATGTTTCAGTACACCAATTCATATAATCATATGTACGAATGAGTACATATCGTATACAAATTAGTGTTACAATGACATATTTTCTCAAAGCTTATCGTTTCATAGTAAAGTCGAAATTAAGCTTTTTTACAAACTTCTCCGATATAACTAATTTAAGTAATTAAGGAGGGGGAATGTTTTTAATTTGGTCCTTGACTCCTTGAAAGAGTAGAAGCCACGTATTAGTCTTCCCGTTAATTTAATGGGACAAACATATCATTATACATTATCCTATTATATACTTATTTATTACCCGTTACTTTATATAACTCTTGGGCCGTCTCGGTCGTAGATTCGTAATAATATCTCATGAGTCATGACTCACGAAATTGAAGCTAATCCACTCATCATTCCGTCGATTCTACCGTTTTGACTTCAAGTGATTTCACATGGCTGATAGATTAGAACACCCTTATCAATGGTATGAGCATGGAATTCTTAAAAAGTGATTAGTTGTTAATTAAACCAAAAGTGATTGATAGAATTCTAATACCCACCTGATAAATTTCATAGTATGGAGTTCTCAAAAAGTGATTAGTTGCTAATTAAAACAAAAGTGATTGATATGGTTCTAACACCCACCCAATAAATTTTGATGATTTATCCCATCAATCACTTTTGTTTTAATTAGCAACTCATCACTTTTTGAAAACCCCATACTCCTGCCATTGATAGAGTTGCTCTTAGTTTGATATTGATTTCTCATGCATTAACTTTCAAACTCAATCCCAGAACACAAAAATCCTCTGTTCAATGACACATGGCCAACCTATATGTACATAACAATATGAAAAAATGGAGATCGTAAATAGCACATCAAATCATACAAAATTAATGAAAAGAAAAGTTGATTGGTAGACTTATATAGTAGAATTATATACAACTCCAAAATACTCGGATCCTCGCCAAATGAGTACCCTTTACTAGTTTATTACATCAAATTTTACGCGTTTTAGCTATCAAACCGGTAACTCAATTTTTATGAATGTAAAACTCAAGCGCTCCTTCAATATATTGAATATTGGTTAGTATTCATTTTCACACCAAAAAAATATTGAATATTGATATTTCTATGCAACGTGTATATATTAAGGGCACGAAAAAATTTCATAAATATTTGGGTATTGACAATATCAATCAACTGAATCAGAATCAGATATAGATGGTGGACGTGGGGTGGTGGGCGTTGAGAGTTAAGGAGAATGATTGTGGAACGTGAATTACGGATATCCACTATTTAGATATGAATTCTCGCGTACCAGACTATCCATGTTGGAGAACAAATTATATATATTTTATAGAACGGCAAATTCTCTGTACTGACTGTACATCTATCAATTTCATTGTCATCCATGTGTGAATATTTATGTTTAACAAATATCAGTTTTTTCGTTTTCTCGATTTAAATTTCCGGATAATAAGTTAGATACGATCAACCTTTCTCTCTCTTTAGTTCCCATCGTCTTCAACCTTCCTTCCTCTGCTTTTCTACTGTTGACCGGCGCGTGGCGGCTCTCTTAGCGCCGGCGTCGGTCCTAATCAGTTTCATTTCGTCTCTTTTCCATGTTTGGTTCTTCGGGTTGTGGCTGTGTCTTATTCTGTGAGGAGAGTTGCTTTTCCCAAATCGATTTCAAAGTCAGATCTAGAATGGGTTTTGAAGATAAAAATTCCTGATCTGCAGATTAACGGTGTGGCTTTGTCAATAAAGCTTTTGTCTTTGTTTTTCCAAACTAGTTCCTGGTAGATTGGTCGATTTTGCAGTTCTCCTTTGCTGTTGGTATGGTTTCTTTTGGTTCCCATGGTTGGGATTTGCTGCCTGTATGTTGGGCTTTAGTTTCCCGAGATATCCATGTTTCTGCCGGCTTAGGTAACTGGGGTTGTTCAGTTTGTATCAGATCGATCTTTATCTCTAATAATATCCGTTTGAGTTTTTTTGGGTTTGTGATGTCGGTGTTGTTCTGATGGAGGAGCTCTCGTCTGAAGACGATTGATGCTCTCCGGTGGTATTTGGAGATGTTTGTGTGAAGCCTTCTTCTTGGTGGTGGTGATCAATGGTAGCGGAGATGATCTCGTATTTGCGATCGATCTCTCCGATGATAGAATCTCTGTGTTGAAGGCGACTGTTGTGAAGTTGATATGGAGCTGTCGAGCTCGGGTTGTCTCGGTGGATCGATCGATGGATGTTTCACCGGGGGGTTTAGCTGGTTGCAGGGGTCTCGTTGTGGTTCGAGCCGGTGGCTCACGGGAACGACGGTGACCCTTTCGTTAGTGTATTCTAGTGTTTCCGACGTGGGCTTGAGGCCTTTGTTTGATGTTTCTGTTGCCTTTTGGATGGGCTTTGTAATCTGGACTTGGCCCTTCAATAAATAATATAACTCTTGATGGAAAAAAAAAAAAATTTCCGGATAATAATTTATATATACATATCTTCTTTAAATTATATTATTGATGTTTCTCTTTTCTTTTCGAAACCAGGCTTTTCCAAAGTTTGCTATCGCCACATTTCACCACTAAACCGTGTTGATGTTTAATGTTGTTGTATGGGTATAAAAAAATCCACAGCCGGGAACAGTTTTTTTTGTCAGTGTCTAATTGTTTAGATAAAGTGGTAATCTAGATTAATTCGTTCCAAAAAATACTTATTTCAACTCGGTCTGGTCTACATGGAAAACATGACATCATTGCTTATCGCCTTGTCTACATGGAAAACTAGTCCCCGTGGAATGAGACTAGCTCAAAAGAAAAGACCGTCCAACAGATTGTGTTAATAATCATATCCACTAAATCTGAGCAATTCGTCTATATTTGGACCGTAGTGATATGTAAATATCGTAAGTAGAATATCGCTCATAATAGTCCCTCCATCTCAGCATGAAAAACCTAGAAACTTTTACGGCAACCTTGTAGTCCAAATTTCAAAACGTTCAATTCCCATCTGATCAATATTGGTTCACCTTAGTCCACTGATCAAACCATGATTGACCATGAAGCGTCAATTTTAACAGGTCAGATTTGGGGTTCCACGGGAAACAATGGCATGAGCTAGTGATGCGTCATCTTCCTCGTTTTCTTCCCTGAGGTTAGATTTTCTCCAGTCTTCCATTTCATGAGAGGCTACTTTGAGGGTGTCTACTTGTGAGACATCCTTTCCTTTAATTTTTTTTTTATCATTTTTTACCTTTGAAATGTACCACAAGATCTAAGGGATAGTGTCAATTAGTGGTTATGTATAGGTCACATCTTTTTTCTTCCAAAACAGAAAATCTATGTTTTGCCAAACAAAGGTACTCAAGAAGAAACCCGGAAAAAAACAAATAGTCCGATGTAGATGGGTATAGTTTCCTCTCAGCCAAGCAAATCATATATGAATTTAACCGAGTAAACTTTGGATTTTGTATGATTTCATGGGTAGTCGCCCATGGACCATGTATGACTATGTCTCAAATCAAGGATAAAATGAATGTCCTCAAGATAGAAAAATCTTGTAAGAAAGAAGTATCTCAATCCTTGATATCACGTCTAATAAAGGAATGACTCAGGAGTATGGATGTATGTAAGTCATTCAGTCATAAGCTCTAGGTGGTCGTACCTCTGTGTCTGGGATCCATGGTTCGTTTCATACACTAATATTAAAGTCTGTTCCGCTAATCTTCCCTAAGCCTAATTTTAAGAGTGGTCTCGCTGCCATAATAATGGGCCAATCATAAGTAGACGAATAAATCTCTCAGCGTCAACTGATGTGGTGATTTATATATGCGTTTTAGGTTTGATACGAATAGTAATTTGTAGTAAAATGTATCAGTGTTAGCAAGAACCAGGGCTGCCGTTGTGCAATATTGCAGCTAGCATAGACTTTCTGAAAAAATTTCTTCGATGTACGTAAATGTTATTAGATTCATAATTGGTCCCAAAAATATGAGTTATTCTTGGGTTCACCCCCTAGAATGAACCTCTAGGTTCACCAACCAATAGAATTTTATTATTTCAAATTCGATATCTTTTAAAAAAAGAAACAAAATATTGTCAAGTTATATTATGTTTTTAATATAAAAAAATAAAAAAAAATAGTAGTTACAGAAAAAAAATTAAAATAAAATATTTTTAACGTCGTCAGCAAAACATTAAACCCTAAATCCTAATCCCTAAACCCTAAATCCTAAACCCTAAACCCTTGGGTAAACCCTAAACCCTTGGGTAAACCCTAAACTCTAGGATAAATCTTAATCTCTAAATCAAAATCACTAAACACTCAAGGGTTTAGGGTTATGATTTAGGGTTTAGAGTTTTAGTGTTTAGTGTTTTTATTTAGAGTTTAGGATTTTTCCAAGGGTTTAGGGTTTACCCAAGGGTTTAGGGTTTACCCAAGGATTTAGGGTTTACCCAAGGGTTTGGGGTTTACCCAAGGGTTTAGGGTTTAAGGATTAGGATTTAGGGTTTAATGTTTTGCTGACGACGTTAAAAATATTTTTTTTGTAATTACTACTATTTTTTATTTATTTTTTTTACCTTTTAATTTAAAAAAGATAATATAATTTGACAATATATATATATTTTTTAAAAGATGTCGAATATAAAATAACACAATCCTATTGGTTGGTGAATCTAGAGGGCGAAACTCTAGGGTGAACCTCTAGGATGAACTCAAGAATAAGTCCAAAAATATATAATAGAGTATTGATCAATATCATTAATCGCCAAAATAAATTATTGCTTTATGTGATTGTCTCAATTCAGAATCTATTACAGTTGGCAGCTATAAGTTCTATAAAGCTCGATAACTAGTAAATTATAAAGAAAATATCCGCTTAAGTATGGATCTTTCTTTACACGCTGTCTTTGATATATAATCCATTAATGGTTATGATGGAAGGATTAGCCGGCGTAAGTATATACTACTCCGTTCTTTAATGATAGATTTTTTTAAAAAAAAGTTTGTTCCAAAAATATGTATTTTTTGTGTTTTCTATGAAAAAATTGTAAACTTCAAAAAAATTAATTGACTTTATTGAATTACTATTGGTTAAAAGTTATTAAAAATTAAAAATTACAGAAAACGATACATTTATTATGATATTTTAAGAGAAATTCTTAGGTTCACCCCCTTAGTGAACCTATAGGTTCACCTACCCAATATTATCTTGCCAACTTATATTCAGGTTTTAGAAAACAAAAAGTTAAAAAAATTAGAAATATATTTATCTACAGAAAAAAAAAGGAAAAAGATAAACGTTAAAGTTAATAACGCCGTCGGAATCAATCCGCCTTCTTCTTCATCGGTACATAAAAGAAATACTTTCAAGTCTCAAATTCTTTGCTTTCTAATTCACCTTGGACCATCCAACAAAAACAAAAAATTTGACAGCCACAAGACAATCCTCTTCCTCGGGAGAAGATGAGTACACTGCTACGTTGGTGACCGTCTGAGTTTGGCAGTGAGGAAGAGCCACAAGAGGAGGCAGAAATATACGTTTGGCAGAGATATACGTCTTGGATCAACTTTATCTTCCTTCTCTTGTGCCTCACGAAATCAAGAAGTGGAGGTAAAACTATGCTGTCTAACAAAAATAAGGCTTAACAGTTTAAACACTTGCAACTGCTAAACTAGATTCTTGCCCTTGAGAACTTATTTTGTCTGTATCTAATCTGCTAACAGTGTTCCAAAAGAAGTTACGAGATCTTCCAGGGAGCTTGGTGTCTCAACAAGCAGTATGCCTCCATGTCTGTGTGTAAACCTCTTATATTTGCATTATATTCATTATTCTTTCAGGTCTTGACTTCTCGTTTGCTGGCTTCCAAAAAACTCTAGAGTTCATTGCCACCATGGTTTATACCTTATGTCTTAATGCTGCTCCGTAGTGATTGATCATAAATCTGGAACAAAAAATGTGAGTGCAAGTGGCTCACTGTTTCTCCATCTCAGACGCAGGATTCAGTTTAGACTGTCATGTTTCTTCATCTCAAGGTCTAAATAAACGGTTTGCCATAAACTGAAGACTAAAAATATGTTGCATCGATCATTGGGGTAAACAATCTTCATTAAAAAAAAAAAATAGAAATACTCTAAACATGGTTGTCCAAAACACCATATGCGAAAATACAAAAAAAAATCAATAAAAAACAGGCAACTCTATGAGTCATCGCTACAATTCTTGTCGATGTCCTTCCATGAACCATCACCATAATTCTTGTCGATGCCCTTCGATGAACCATCACCATAACTCTTTGCAGCATTTAGGTAAATATGCCAGATACATAACCTATGTTTTGTTTCTGGAAACACCTTCACTATTGCATTTGCCATTGCTGCACACTGGTCTGTAAGAATTGTTTTTGGTTGTCTTCCAGACATTGCTCCAAGAAAAGTCTCAAAAAGCCACTTAAAAGACTCAGTGGTTTCATCATATAAGAGAACAGCTTCGAACACAACAGTTTGCTTATGATGATTCACCCCGACAAATGGAGCAAACGGTCTATCATAATCATTAGTTTTATAAGTTGTGTCAAAGCAAACAACATCACCAAAGAGATTGTAATCGCTAATAGACCGATCATCCGCCCAGAAGATATTAGTGATCATATCGTCCTTATCAAGTTGGATTGAATAAAAAAATGATGAATTATCTTCTTTCTTTTTCTGAAAGTACTCCAAAAACTGCTCCAGCATCTCCTTTTGCCATTTCTGCCATACGCTTACGGTATATGTAATTGCGATAGTCTTTCTCCAAAAAACCCAGATTTTCTCTCCCCCCAACTTCCAAGCTCATCATTTCAACGGTTGATTTTGCTGAAATTCCTGACAACTCGGCATCATCAGCATGCTGTTTTTGAGAGACAGTGACTGCTCGATTTCCCTTCAGCAAATGCTTCATAGGTGTCCTCACTAAATCATGGTTATGATTCGGCTCGAAAGACACAATCTTATATCTTCCACTAGTCTGAAGGTAGCAATCCATATGAGCTTTACAACCACACCTTGTGATTGGTCGGGTGTAAGATCTCTTGACCTTAGGTTCCTTCCTAACCCCCTCTTTTGAGCATACATAAAGAAACCTTGCCACCTTTCCATCTTCTTTTCTTTTTTTCGCCCTCCTTTGTTTCCTTACATTGAAACCATGATTGCTTGCATACTTACTATAAGCTATATAGGCAGTCTCATCTGAACTAAACTCCATTCCAATACAAAGTTCACCTTTCTTTTCATTCTCATTGTTTGCTTCTAAAGCATCAGCATCTTCTGTTTCAAGCTGAACCTCCTTAGTGGCTATTTCGTATTCTTCCTCAAATTCACTTAGTGAAACATCGCTTTCACCGAGTGATACGTCGTCTTCTTCTTCGCTTCTAAATGCCTGTTTTAGTTTAAAAAAAAAGTCAGACTCTCAATAATAACAAATTATTCCTTTGCATGCCAACGAAGCTAAACTAAAAAACAATTAGTATTATGTCCTCAACTCCTCATCTACTCCTCATCTTGTTGAAGTCACGTATATAATTATATTATGTGTTCATATAAACAACGTGACAAAAGAAAGAAGTTAATTCATCATAGCTGTCATTGTCCAGCATCCTAACATCGCATGTTCACAGCATAATCTTTGCTTTATCATAGCAGTCAACGTTACAAAATAAATTTGACTATATCCCATCTTGTTGAATTCACTAGAGCCTTTCTCTAAAGTAGTGGCTCTCTAGTGTAGATAACAATTTTTGCTTAAATAAAAGAGAAGCGAAAACAAAAACAAAAACTTAGCATGAGCAACGAGGGAGGAAACAAGCCAGAACATCAAACCGAAATCTCACCATTTCCTCGTCTTTCTTCTTCTCAAGGTTAGACATGTCGTGCTTAAGAAATCCTAAAAGCTAAAACTCAATTTTTCTCGTATCTTTTCTGTAGTCGATGGAGAAAAAGTCGACGGCGTTAAGTTTATCTTTTTCCTTTTTTTTTGTAGATAAATATATTTCTAGTTTTTTAATTTTTTGTTTTCTAAAAACTGAATATGAGTTGGCAATATATTATAGGTTCACTAAGGGGGTGAACCTAAGAATTTCTCATATTTTAATCTGTTTTCTTAATATGTGTGAAAATAATAAAAAGTCTATTTTTGTGGAACGGAGGAAGTATATAAAATGGATGGAGGGCTCAATCTACAACAATTATGCAGAACCACAACTAATAATATTTCACGTTCTTTAACATTTAAATCTCAAACGTGAGGTAAACTTTTTTAGGTATTATGTTTTTAATGAAACTTTAAAAATCAAAGTTTAAAGTTAATCATTAGATTGTTATACAGGCCTTTTTCATCATCTTCTTCTTCTTCTTCTTTTTTTCTTAAAGCCTTTATTTGCGTGGATGCTTATGCCAATGTGGTGGCTAAGCCGATTAATAAGCTTGTCAGATATATAGTGCTTTTTTTTGTCAACTGCTTGTCAGATAGTATTCATATGTTAAATCAAAGATGTGAGGAAAGGCGAATCAAAATAATATTTAAACGGGGTGCATTAATGGTATGAGCTTAAAATGAAGAAAATCTGGAGTTGATTGTGAAATGATATGGTGGGTGCACAGAACGGTTTTAGTCACCAGATTTAAAAAAAGTACTAGATTTTTTTATCGGCACACCCGTGGGTATTCGTTTTAACTTAGTATGTTATTTTGTATTGAATGTATTTTTAGCGCATATATAATTATTAGTAATAATACTATAAGTAATTAATTATTTGAAGTTTATTTATTTTTATGTCAATTTTATGTTATTCATGTACATTAATATTTAAAAATTTAAAAATAGTTATTATATATAATATAAATGGACTACTTAGTTTTGGAAAGGAAAAAAATTGATATGTTTTAATATTTATGGAATGGTAAAAATTATTTTATATTGATTTTATATCATATCATTTGTATTAATTTATATTTATACAACTAATTACAGGTAAAATTAATTAATTGTTAGCTTTAAGAAAGATTTTGTTAAGATATATTATCATTTGAAACAATAATTAATATTTTTCATATATAAAAGTAATTGATTGTATATTTTTAAGGAAGATTTTGTTAAGTTAACTAATGATGAAAATTATGATTAGTTAGTTTCTAGTGGAACTATAGTGCTCTTTTGCGAAATACACACTTTTTGATATTGCAGAGTTAATAATTAATTTGGATGAAAGCAATAGTATTTACAAAATTGGCGTGGAGAATATTTGCAATGATCTTTATGAATACTTGCTTGAGAAGATTTAGGGATTCAAAAAAGAATATGCTTGAACATAACATATATTTGTGGCAAGATTACGGATAATAATAAAAGATACATATCCTAAATTTTTGTATATTAATTATAATCTACACATTAGTACATATGAAAACTATATGTTAGGAAAGCGTATTAATGTATATGGTTTGTTTTGGTATTGTTTGATCTTCAGCATATAGAGTGAAGAATGAAATAAAGATTGACCCGAGAGGAAGAAACAACTGTGTCATTTATGTGTTGTTGTACCATGGTTGATTTTCTGGTTTGATCTTCAACATATTTATAAGTATGGTTTGAAATAGCATATTACACTTTAAAATACCATAAAATTTAAAATACTAAGTTTATTTTTTTAAGTCTTTTTTTATATGAGCTTGGTAGATATATTCTTTTTTGGTTTAGTCAATTAAGATGTTTGAAACCAAACGTTTGGTTTAGTAAGAAACATGTATTATATCCGAATATGAATATTGAAAATTATGTTTTACGGGAGTTATTTATTATATCTGAATATGAATATTGAAAATAAGGCAAATAGTGTATGATAATTAATAATAATTTCAAATATATAGTTATTAATAAAACAGTGACATAAGATGGTAATTATCAAGGAAAACTCATGGTCAAGTACAAAATGTACTCATGTTTTAATAGATTAGAAAATTAAATTTTTTATGCTAAATTTTGGAATATCAAAACTATCATGGGTGAACGTGTCTCCATATCTAACAACCTACATTCATTCGTCCCCGGATGTAAACATATGTGCGTTGCATTCATGCTTACATAGACTTACAGCGTGAGATCATTGGAATAGTCACCGATTGCAAAAAAATAAAAATAAAAATAACTTAGAAACGCATAAAATTGCACATGGGTTCTGTTCGTTTCTCGACCTTTCTCGACCTGGATGAACCATCTAGGATGGAGATGAGAATTTTATTCGTTTAGGCAATAAAAATACAACTCATCCAGATAGATCATCTGGATGACTTTTGAAATTTTAGGCTTAATTTTTAAAATCAGCTGATTGATCCAAATTGAACCATCTGGATAGAGATAGTTCTGTCAAAATGGTATAATGTCTATTATATCTCTGATGTAATTACAAACCTAAATATAATATCATTTTGTCACACACGAAAAAATAACAAAACTAAAAAAAGTAATTTTTGCTCAAAACCTAAAATACATGTTTCCGTCAAAATCACAAAAACGCATTTCCGTCAAAATCGCAAGAACAAACTTTTCCACCAAAATCACAAAAAACGTGGTTTCCCGCCAAAATCGGAAAATACGTTTTTCCACCAAAACCGCAAAACGTGGTTTCCCGCCAATACCAAAAAGACGCGTTTTTCCGCTAAAACAACAAAACACGTTTTCTCGCCAAAACCACAAAAACACGTTTTTCCGCCAAAACCGCAAAAACACGTTTTCCCGCCAAAACTGCAACCCGCCAAACCGCAAAAACGTGTTTTCCCGCCAAAACCACAAAAACGTGTTTTCCCGCCAAAACCACAAAAACACATTTTTCCTCCAAACCCGAAAACGAGTTTTCCCGCTAAACCCGAAAACGCGTTTTCCCGCTAAACCCGAAAACGCATTTTCCCGCTAAAACCTCAAAAAGCATTTTCTCGCCAAAACCACAAAAATGTGTTTTCCTGCCAAAACCACAAAAACACGTTTTCTCGCCAAAACTGCAAAAACACGTTTTTCCGCCAAAACTGCAAAAGCACGTTTTCCCGCCAAAACCGCAAAACATGTTTTTCCGCCAAAACCACAAAAACGCGTTTTCCCGCCAAACCCGAAAAATTTGTTTTCTTGCCAAAACTGAAAATTGTATTTTCCTGCTAAAACGATTTTTTTTTGTTTTTTTCGCCAAAACCGAAACATCTCATTTTTTTGCTAAAACCGAAGTTACATGTTTTTCTACCTTTTTTTATTAGAAGTTATTACTATAGTAAATTTTTAATACAAATCTAAATAAACAAATGTCAAAATGCTAATTTTAAAATAATTCTAATGTAAAATATATTAGACTAAATAATTAAAGGTAATATAGTTAAAATTAATATCAAACATATGATTAAATCAAAACAATGGTATATTAGTAATTTGTTTACTAAACTCATTTGGATGAAAATGAAAAAAAAACATAAAATTTATTTAGATGATTCATCTAGATGAACTATTTGGATGGACAAACAAACAATCTTAAAAATTTGAATGGATCATCTAAATAGATCATACAAATAGATCATCTGGATGGAGATGAGAGATGGTGAAACGAACAGCCCCTAAAACAAATGAGTCATCCTCATAACTTTACTGATAAACTACTAATATGTCTCACAAATCCTCTTCCCAAAAGCTTTAATTAAAATCTCAATGCAACATCTTCCATTAACTTTACTTTTTACTTCAAAGAAAAAGGCTTTGATGACATACTGTCAACAAGCTATATATAAGAGAAAGCAATGCGATACATGATGCATAAGATTTCCAGATGAGTTACAAAAAACTAAGAAATCGATACACTTCAAAAAAAATCTTTGAGAATGTTGTACTAAGCCACATATCTAATTTTTGTTCACACGAGGTTAAGAATCTTAGTTGATATTTCAAATCACAAAAATCAGATAAATATATTTGTTGCATGGACACATAAAAGAACACACAGACTTTAAAAGGAAAAATCAAATCACAAAAATCAGAATGTTGCATGAACACACACTGCCCACTCAGTCTCCGCATAAGACCGAAGCGAACTGAGAAAATGAAAATCGTTAAACTAGCCACCAAACGTGACAATATAACAAACAATATTATCACATTTAAGGAAAAAGTTAAATCAGAAGCTGAATCAATTGGAACTCGCCACCTTTTAGGAGACCACCGCAAACTTTATTCAAATAGCTACTGAGCTTAACTTTAGCTTCTTCCCAAAGCCGTTACTTCTAATCATGAACTATTATTTTGTTTCAAAATTATCTTCTCAAATGTTTAAGAAACTCAGTGCAACATCTTCCTATAACTTTACTTTCTTCTCCAAAGAAAAGGCTTTGATGACATACTCTCAAAAAGTTATAAGAGAAAGCAGTGTGAATATTGGACGATGGGACACGAAAATAGAATAAAAAATAATAGCTTGACATAGAACCATGCACATAAGTTATAGGTGATTCTGTAGAGAATCTTTCCTAAGGATCCTAGTATGCTGGTGAAGGAAGTCGCGGACAAGGAGGCAGAGCCGGATCTGAGAATTTGGGGGCTTGAAACATTTCTTAAGAACTCTAAAAAATTTGGAGGCCAGAGTCAATGTTTGGGGGCTTAAACCTATGCAAAAAACCTTTAAAATTTTGGGGGCCGAAGCCAATGTTTCATTCGGCTGTCCCCAGATCCGGCCCTGCAAGGAGGTTTTGTCCGAGACGAGCTGAGAAAGAAATCCCTAAATAATTTTTTTTTAAAGAGCGAGAAATTTAGGACATTGTCCATGAGTCGCGTGATCTTGTCTGAAGTACATATATACATCTCTGCGCCACTAATAACAACAGATTCCATCACAACTGTTCTAAAAGAGGGAATCTCAGCTGTGCATGGTAAATACAGTTTACCAATCTCTCTTCAGGATGGATCAGGAGTCAGCTTCCCAGCACGACTGCTTGTTTTAATAAGATCTTTTGGCACTTTGAATAATCCAGCTGCATGTGATTCGAATCTGCATAACCATACCATTGATTATACGAGTAACTATATCTTAAATAGATATCTTTGAATATTTTCATGTGATTGTGTTGAAGAGTGCCATAGTGGCGACTCTGTTTATCAGCTCGATTAAGTTTTATCTTCGTTTGATGGCTGATTGGAATCTTTAATGTGATTTCCAAGCCACTGTGTTCTAGGCTTTGCTTTATCTTATGGTCTTTTTGTGTACGCAGTTCATGGAAACTTTGTCTCGGCCCTTAACGAGTTCTTCAAGGTATGATGTGATAGCTTTCCATAAATCTTACACCTTCTTGTTCAACATGGAGAAATACCCTCTTGCTTTTTTCATTGTGTTTTTTTTTTCTTCAGTTTATGGCCTCGTATGCTCGAATGAATAGATAAAGTTAGCTAGGAATAAAACCTTATAGGGAAAGTTCATATACGAGACGGATTGTATCTTAGAAATGGACCATTTTGTACGTTTTAAGACTTTGGAGCGGAAGTGAAACAATCTGAAACTAGGAAGACCTGTTATGAAAATATCGAAGAAACCTACCATTGGAGAGGTTCGAGATTTAGCCCGAACTCATAAACGGTGCAGACTGGTCCTCGTAGATTTAGCCCCAAGCATTTTAATTGTTCAGACTAGACCTTCTTCATAATTGCACAAGGGTACTCATGTTTTGGTTGATTGAAACAACGACTTGATTTCGGCTCAAACTTCCAATTATAGAATTTAGACCATGTTATATGCAAACGTTATTTACGTAAAGGGCCCAATACCTAATTTTCTCCATGGGCCTTTCCAATTACAAATAAACCATTGCTTCCTAATTACCCTTACGGTTAAAGCTAAAATATTTTTGAATTTACTCCTAAAACATCCGTAGATAATTTGAGTGCGACTATAGCCAGAGCCGGTCCGTGTATTTACCGGGCTGGAAGCAGAACGAAGAAAAAGTGGCATATTTATGTTTAATTATTTAAAAAAGAAACAACTTTAGAAAAATGTCACTGCGTAGAGTCTCGAACCCTCACCCTCACATAGCTCAAATTTCACCATTACCACTGGAGCTATGGATAAATATTGTGAAAATGTGGCCGCTAAACTTGATAATTTAATGACGGCCGGAATCAGCCGCTTCTCCCGCTTACCTCCAAGGCCGGCTCTGACTATAGCTGCCTAAGAAAGTATTCAAACGTATAAATTATATTTCTAATTAGCATGTGTATAAGAACATGTATTCAACTAGTATTTTCTTTTATTCAACGTCCTATGAAGTTGTTGGTTCTGATTAGAGGTACCAATTCAAATATTAGAAACAGAGAATAACTAAAACCTTAAAAACCATAACAAACATGAATATCCATAAGAAAGAGACAGATAGAGATTACCATCTCTTCTATTTCCAACACAATCTCAATCTCTTCAACATTCTCATCAAGCTTCTTTGTCGATTCAACGGCCTTCTCCAGCTAAAAACAAAAAGAAGAAGCAAAAAACATAACGATAGGAAAATCTAGTTTTTCATTGTGCCATTTTAGTGTATTTTGTTTATCTTGTTTGATTCTAAAAGACAGATTGTGGTTTTTTTTTTCCTTTGTCACAATACAGAGAGTGACGAACGAATGAATAATCTCGATTTATAAAGCATGCGGTGGTATCCTCTACACTGAGGAGCAAGCGATTCAGTGTACCTCCTATAACTTGGTAACCAAGCTATACACATGTCAATATCTCATATGCACACACATTTTGCATGATACACATGTCACGTGATGGTAAAAGTTAAATATTATTTTACGAAACAAAACCCAAAAGTTTACCGTGTGTACTAGTGTGTTAATTGCACAACGAAAACCGAAAAATACAAAGACTGCTCTCTATGCAAACACAAAAAAAAATAATGATGTCGGTTTGTATTCTAAACCTGACAAAACCTTTTCATCGTGTGGCTAAGTGATTTATCTCCATTAGTGGACTCAAAAAACTCATCACACAACTTCTAAAGAGGTGGAAAACTCCTCCCTAAGAATCTGCATCTCTACATTTTTTCTCTGCTTTCTCCTTGTCCTCACAACAGCTCTTTGCCACTATTTCCTTTCAACTTTTCTTTATCCTTAGCACATGAATCTTCTTTTTGCATGAGCTTGATGAAGCCATATATATCTCCATCTGGTTTCTTAGTCTTCTCATCGCAACAGCCGTCTTTCACGAGCACTTTTACATTGTCTTGCTGCTTATCACCACAACAACCAGAGTGGAGATGGTCAGAACTGGACTTGCTACTTGGTTTCACCATCATCACCTTCTCTTGAGTTTTCTTAACACCACAACATCCTTCAGGAAATGAGATTGATCCTCCCTCAGCCTGCAAATGTAGGCATAGTTTCATTCATCTCCCCTTTAATATTTAAAAACTCTTCTTTGACATACCTTCATTACGGTCCATATATATAAAGTCTGTCTGGATGGGAAACTAAATGGCACTACGCTCCTGTGTCTCATCACCACCGGGGTCGAACACAGAATACTCATGGCTTCCATTTACATATGCAAGACGAAGCTGAGACTTGCCTCCTTCAAGAAATGAGAGCCAAGACAGCAAAGGAAGATGAATCCACTGCACAAGTGATCGAGAAGAAACTTTTACTACAAGAACCTTGAAGAAGACGTTTTAATGAAGTTAAATAGTGTTACCTTCTATGCGTAATCTATATATATATATATGACAATGCTAAAGACAGCTTTGATGTATTCAAAACAGAGAGTTTTGGGTTTTGATGTAAGATATACCTCTTAACTCTTCATATGATCAAACCTGTCCAAAGAGTTTAGCTTATTGTTTACCTTTGTGTAGTTTGGGCCTGAGCGTATGAATACTCACGTCTGTGGCTCGAATAAGTGCACTGCACAAGGATGATAAATATGGAACTCAAAGTGTCTCAAGTGAGGTGAGTTAATGTCTAAAACTCTTATTCTTCGGCGTTTATTTGTGTTGAATGTATATTGTCCGTGGGTTTATCAAAGCCTTGGCCCATGAACAGTGATTAAAGGCTGAAGAGACTTGAGTGTGGTGTTGTGGGTAACTTGGTGGGGAAGCTCTTCTAGAAGAATAAGAGTGACGTGGAATGAGGAGGTGGCAAGGAAGGGAACAAAGGCACATAGCATGTTGGGTCGCGAGGAAGCTACGAGGAAGGTGTATGAGCAGATTTCGAGGTAGTATACGTAGTAATAGAAATTAAAGAGAGAGGTATCAAAAAGTTTGATAGGTTCATGTGAGAGAACCATGTTGATGTTGATGTGGTTTGGTATATGTATGCACGTGAACTTTACTCCAAGACGGTAGAAAGATCGAAGACCGTTACACAAAGGAAAGCATAGTTACATTTGAAAACAAAAGGTGTTAATATGATCAACATCGATGATTGTTAGTCTTTACTCATCGATGTAAATATTATAAAAATATATATATTATGTATATACTGTCATAAATTTTGAATAATAATTAGAAACATTAAAAATATAATTTTTAACTTCAATTAGTTTGAAAATCAATCGTAAAGTTTCTATAAATTTGATGTAAAAATAACTGATGAATATTTAGTAATAACATATGCTTCTGAAATTATATATGTAATTATCACATTAACTTCTCCAACATATATTATGCATCTTCTTGGGTCTCTTCTTATTTTTCTCGTTATCATTTCGTTCTTTTTACTAATTTTTTGCTAATTTTTTCCTAATTGTTTTACATATTTTTGTCAAATATTTATTTCTTTCTCTAAATAGTAATACAAAACATACAGTCAACAAACCAAAATTTCATCTTAGAATTCTTTTCAATAATAACATTACCTTATTCACTATATTATTTGACTTAAATGCAAATCATTTTTTAAATCAAAGTTCTCACATGATTCGTTAAATAAAATCTTTCCAGTCTTTAAAGCCTAATTATTTATCAAACATATATGGACATTATAAGAGATTAGTAATTGTTATAGATACGACTATATTTTTATAGTATATGAAATCATTATTTCTATGAATTGTTTTATATTCATTATTTTATGTAGTATATTAATACAAAAATAAATGATCAAACATTATTATACTTTCTATATTTTTGAAAATTAGCTACCATTAATTATGATTTGTAATATCATTTAGGTTATTTGGCAAGTGATAGTAATTAGTTTTATATTTGCCTTTTATTTTAGATATAATTAAATTAATTTTTTTAAAGTTCCATTTATTATATTATGTAGTTTATGAATATAAAAAAGAATTGATCAAGCGTTAATATTCTTTATATAATTTCAACAATTGATTACCATAAATCAGTATTTGTAATATTATTTAGATTTTTGGGCAAGTGATATTAATTGGATCTAGATTTTTTTATATTTTAAATCTAAATTATTGACCAAGAAATTATAAAAAAAAAATCTTAAGACTTCACAAATGATCGATATGTAAGCAAAATTCACTTAACTGACTTCTAGTTTAATATATGGGAGAATTTTATTTTTTATAAATGTTTTATAAAATCATATAAATAATTTAAAATAAGATAAAATAATTTTGTAAGCCATGATAGATAATTTTATAAATGCTTTATTTTTTATAAATGACTTATAAGTCATGACATTATAAGACATTAATACTTATTATAATTCTTTATATATGAATATAATGTTTTATATAAGAATATGAAATCATTATATCGATTTCTAGAAATTGTGTTCTACTAATTATTTTATGTAGTATATAAGTATAAAAAGAATAAATCAAATATTAATACACTTTCTACAATTTTGACAGTTAGTTACTATAAATTATTATTTGTAATATCATTTACACTATTTGGTAAGTGATATTCGTTTTAGACTTACCTTTTATTTTAGCTCTAGTTAAAATAATTAAATATTAAATATTTTTCAACCAATCAAATTATAACAATTTTCTTAAACTCTTTCTCTCTATGATTGACACCTAAGCAAAAGTCACTTAAATGACTTCTCATTTAATATATAGGAGGATTATCAATTTATATAATGTAATCTATGATATTTAATTGTTTCTGTAAGTAAATTGTATTAATTCATCTATATTTAAGATGTTTAATTGTATGTTTGAAAATATATATTATATTAGTTAATTCTAGGGTTAATTTTCTTTTAAAAACTTTAATTAAATAAATAAAAAAAATTTAAAACTATCAACCAATCAAATTATAACAATTAATTGGAAAGTTGTGAGAAATCATACATTTAAGCTTTATGATACACTAAAGCAAGAAACATTGTCACAGCCAATAAGAAAGGAAGATATAGAGCTTGTGTGTGTGTTTTAGCTATTTCATGAAGCTTTAGGAAGGAGAGAATACATGTCACCGTAACGTGACGGTACGGTAAGAGCATCAGTTAAATACTAGTAGTATTTACCACACGAACCATAGACAGTTTCTATCATTCTAATCTAACCCGAAAGATTTGCAACTTGGTCGTTTTGTCCTTAAACCCCTAGATCCGTCTCTCATTCCCAGCTGCGGCTCTCCCCTGAGACGGAGTCCCCAAATCAGAGATCCAATTCGTCTGAATTCCTTCTGGGCCTTCCAAATTTAGTAACTTTCTCCCCCAAATTCTGATGGGTGTTTTCGATTAATTTTTATCCTTTAGCTATCGGTCAATTTGAAGGAGGTTGATCTTGCCTGGTCTTGCCTAATCTAAGGTATGAAATGATTTACTATTTGTTATTTGACATCAATGATTGGTTTTATTCCATAGCAACTGTTGCTCTCTGGAAGTACTGAAGCTTGGCTAGTCTCTTTCTTCAGGTACGTTTTTGCTCTATACTAGGCTCCTTTTATGGCTTTGTGTATGTTGAAGATGGATATCTATAGCTCCACTACTTGTTCATATGTTATCAGTCACGAAACACACTTTGATATCCTTTGTTTTTGTTACTCTTGTAACATGGATGAAGCAGGTCTTGTCAACCTGCCCTGTGAATTATAAAGGCTGAATTTTCCGTCTGAAGGGGAGCTTCGTTTCCTTATGTAGTTAGCGAAAGCAATTATGTTACACATGTTTTTTTTTCACTCTGCTAGATCCCTTTGATGTGAATGCTGGCTTGCCCATTTGAATATTTTGGTCGCAGCTTGGTGGTTTTTCGCTCATTTGGAACTATTTGTGGTATAGTAACTTCAGTATCATTCTTGTTCCTGACTGGGAGCATTCTGATCGCTGTTAATCCCGTTTAAAAAGCTTCCACATCGCTACAACGGGTACATGATGGAGCAGTACAAGGGAGCACCATTCGGTGACCTCAGTCCTCATGTTTCTGCAGTTTCTGAAGTTGCATACAAGTGTTGAGCAGCAACTGGTTGAAGTAAGATTTTGCTCACACAATTTGTAGCTTTTATCTTTGCTCAAAGATGTTTTTTTACTTACCCTCTGGTATCTATTTGCAAATAAATTCTAGGCGATCATATCTGACTTTCTTTGTTGCGACTGATATAATCTAAGTGTTCCTTTTCTGCAGTCAAATCCTCTCTTGGAAGCATTTCGTAATGCGGAAACAGTTAGAAACGATAATTCCAGGTGGGTTATGGAATTTTGTTTATCTTTTTTATTTATTTTTAGATGAGAACTGAGGGGTGTTTCTCTAATTGCTATTATTTTTACAGGAAGCACCAGAAGGATCTTTCATTTTGCTTCGGATGTGCTCACTCACAACCCAACTGGAACAGACCCAACACCAGAACAATGGGCGAAAATAGCTGATGTCATTCAGGAAAAGAACCATATACCGTTTTTTGATGTTGCATACCAGGTTGGTGGTATGAAATTCCTACACTTATGAGTAGAGTTAACTTGTTTTTGATGCTACTACATACACACATATATATATAACCAGGGCTTTGCTAGTGGAAGCCTTGATGAAGATGCAACGTCCGTGAGATTATTTGCTGAGCGTGGAATGGAGTTTTTTGTTGCTCAGTCATATAGTAAAAATTTGGGTCTCTATGCTGAAAGAATAGGTGCAATCAATGTTGTCTGCTCATCAGCCGATGCTGCTACAAGGTAAAAAAACACTTGATCAAGTTTCTTATCTTGTACAGAAATTTCAAGTGTAACACTAACTTTCTTTCAGAGTCAGGAGCCAGTTGAAAAGGATTTGCTCGGCCTATGTACTCGAATCCACCGGTTCATGGGGCGAGGATTGTGGCAAATGTAGTGGGAGATTCAATTATGTTTGGTGAATGGAAAGCAGAGATGGAAATGATGGCGGGGAGGATAAAGACTGAGACATAAGTTGTATGATAGCTTGGTTTCAAAAGACAAGAGTGGTAAGGACTGGTCTTTCATTCTGAAGCAAATTGGCATGTTCTCATTCGCTGGCCCAATAAAGCTCAGGTTTGCTTATTGCTCGAAATGGTTCACTCATTGGCTTTGTTGAGACAACGGGTTTTGAGTTTGTATTGTTTTCTTTTTTTTTTTTGTGTGAAATGAGCAGAGTGATAACATGACGAACAAGTGGCATGTGTACATAACCAAAGATGGGAGGATATCGTTGGCTGGATTGTCTACGGCAAAATGCGAGTATCTTGCTGATGCCATCATCAACTCATACCATAGCGTGAGCTAAATTTCGGTCTCTAAAGTAATGTATACCCTTCTAGCTTCTTGAACTTATTTAAAAGAGATGGCTAAATGAATAAGCTAGTTCGCACAATGATCCCTAGACATTTTGTCAAGGAACCTTTTGGTTTTGATTGTGTTTCACAGGCATTGTTGTATTGGGAGACTCCCATCGAGTTATAGATGAACAATACTTGTTACTTATCTCTTGATTCTTCACCTAAAGGATACAATTGAATTTTCATGATTTTACGATGAGACTTGTTCAGAGGAGGGTACTCTGAGTGTGTTTGGCGTTATATTTCAGTTATTTACATCATCTGCGACATAAAATAGGCAGAGACTACATCTACAGAACAAATAACAAATCAGACACAAGAAGCTTGAAAGATTCTACGTACGCACTAAGTACCAGCGGAACACCAATGGACACATTGTTGATACATCATCAGACTACAACTGAGATAACTAGATCCTAATCCATGGTCTAGGTTTCCAGATGATGTTATGTAAAGCAAGACAAGCAACCAATAAGCAAGAAACTAAATCAAACAGTCCTAATTCATTAAAAGGTGATAGAATTGTATGACCTTTTTTTTCTTTTTCTGCTAAAAACTAATTATCTATAGTATTATTTATAAAGTGATTTATCTTATTTGTCATGATTTCCATGATTTTAGTTAATTTTACTTATTTGTTATGTTTTAATTAGGTTTAAGCTGAGTCATTAATTTATTAATAGTTTTTAGTTGAATAAAATATGTAATTAGATATATAATTATTTTGATTTTGCTTATTTGTCATGTTTTCCATGATTTTAGTCAATTTTGCTTATTTGTTTTTATTAGGTTTTAGCTTTTTCATTGATTTATTAATAATTTTTAGCTGAATCACTAATTTATAATTTAAAAAATATACTTAATGAATTTTATATATAATTAAAAACGAATTTTGATTTAATAATATTTAAATTTATATGTTATATTAAAATTCTGATTTTTTTATTTGTCATATTTTATTATATTTTAAGCTTTTATATAGGTCATTGATTTATTGTTAGTTTTTAACTGAGTATTTATTAATTTTCACAAAACCCGTAATGAATTTTATATATAATAAAACACACATTTTATTTTAATAATATTAAATTTATATGTTATATTAAGTAATTAATTATAAACTAATATAATAAAATTGTGAAATATATAATAAAACACACATTTTATTTTAATAATATTAAATTTATATGTTATATTAAGTAATTAATTATAAACTAATATATATTGTGTTGCTATCTCAAAATAATATTTTTTATTATAAAGTTAAAAAACTAAGATATAAAACAGTTTATAATTAAATATTAGTTAAACAAAAATATTTATATAAAGATATTTTCTAAAGTATTTCTAATATATGAGTGTTTTAAAAATTTTAACACAATAATAAGTACATAGTTTGATGAACGTTTTTTGATATATATAAATAATTTGATGTTTGATTTAACTATTTAAAATCATAAATAATAACTTAACTTGTGACTGAGTTCAAAACAAATTTTCTTGCTTTTACTTTAAACGAGTTTAAGTTTAATCCGTGAAACACTATAGCTTCAGTTGGTGACCACTAGAAGAATGAAAAAAATGAAAAAAAATAAAAATAAAATTTCATTTGAGGAATTGAAAAAAAATATATATATATATATGAATTTTTGTTCAATTTGTTCCTTATCAAAATTGCAAAGGGAAAATAGGGAAATTAGAAGAAAAAAATGAGATATACCTTTCAATAATTTGACTAAAATTTCAACATAACTGGTATAAATTTTGAGGAACAAAGAATTCACCATAATTTTTTTCTTTCAACGTGTTCACCAATTAGAGTTTTATAATGCCGATTTTTGGATTAATAAGACATAAAATAATAAGTATTCGTAAGATGATTATGCCCGCATGTGCTGGCAAAACACCTAGTACTACTTTATTTCTTATTCTTTCTCGTGCAGCAGCCTTCTTTGTTTCTGATGGCAAGGCCATGCTTCCGTCTACAAGCGTGTGCTTCTCATGAGTAGTGTGTAGGGGTCTCCGGTTCAGGAAAGAAAGCATATTTCAGTGGGTTTCCAAATACAGCAGTTTCCAAATACAGCAGTTTATAGTCGATTATAACTCAATATCTAACAAATTGACCTAAGTTCCACATATATACAGTGTATTTTATATAATAATGCGATTATGCCCTTCTTCATAACCGGTGCAACCTGCAACAAGAATTATATTAATTAATGAATGGTTAATGTAAAACAATAAATCGTGGTCTTATATTTTTCACACATCACTCTCTCATAAGTTTTTATTTACTAAAGTTGGGGAAGGTGGATAGTTTCATTGAAGAAGAATGAGATGTCATCGATAGCTTCATTGGCGACGTTGTGTTAAGAAGAAGACCGTTACGGAAGCTTGATCGGTGACGGAAAAAAGATGCTCCTCGGATTCAAAGAACGATGGTCGTGTGAAAACGATGGAATGGAACCTCAATTAATGCTTGACGGTTGACCGGTGAATATATGGATGTGTCATGCTTTTCGAATTTATATGGTGGTGAAGAATAACAATGGTGGACCAGTAAATGTGTATCATTATGTCTGAAAAAAGGAGATGAGGTGAAGAAGATGAAGTTGCAGACTATACTATATTCGGCAGAATTATAGTATAGTATGTATTCTTTATTGCGGTTATTTATGTAAGGTTACTATACTATTAGATATAGTGTTCTATTCTTTACGTTTCTCTATATTATTTTCTTTATGTATGATTGTTTGTAATATAAATTTAGTTTCATCCGAAAGTTTCACAAATATTAGGATCATGTCTAATTCAAAGATGTTATTTTCATCAACAAATGCTCTTATTTCTTTTTATACTATTTTACATATGATACTCAACTAATATAAATAGAACATACATTTATATACTATTTTATATAAGATCCATACTATGTATTATTTATTGAACAAGTAAATGTGATTTCAAATGTAATTTATAGATTGTATTTGGGTTTATAGGATCCTACCTAGGGTTTAGATCTACAAAATAGGGGTTTGAGTATAGGAGGATTCGGTGGTTCATTATTTACGTATATTGTGTTACATCTATATTATATTTGCATTATCTATTGGGTTATGTTCTATTTGAAGTTACTTACTATACTGTATATTTGTTTTCCATTCTGTTTGACAGTGTGTTGTATTTTTCTGCATATGGTAAATAAAGTGATGACGTTGCCTTCGGTCTCTTATGTGATGCTAAACCACCACGTCATCTCTACCAGTAACCGGCAACCTGTACGTTGAAAGGACAAAACCGGACCTTTCTTTTCCTAAATGTTAACGAATTAATTATGTCAAAATCACTGATTTATTCTTCATTTCCATTAGTGTTTTGTATATTTAGTAAATTCTCCCTTAAAACAAATGAGTCATCGTCATAACTTTACTGATAAACTACTAATATGTCCCACAAATCCTCTTCTCAAAAGCTTTAATTAAAATTTCAATGCAACAAATATATAAAATAATATATTATAGACTTAAAACTTAATTATTTTGCAATTTAAATTTTTGACGAGAAAACTTGATTTGTGATTTTTGTGATTTTGATGAAAAATAGGACTTTCGGTTTCAGAAAAACATGATTTTGCGGTTTTGGCGGAAAAATTAATTTTGTGATTTTGGCGGGAAAATATATAACTGTTTTGACCGGAAAACACGATATTATGGTTCTGACGGAGAAAAAAAAACAATTTTGCGATTGATGAAAAACACAATTTTACGGTTGTGGCAGAAAAAAACAATTTGTGATTCTGATGGGAAAACTTGATTTAACGATTTTGGCGGGAAAACATGATTTTACCGTTTGGCAAAAATTGTGATTTTTCAGTTTTGACAGAAAAATGAGATTCTAAAATTTTAGTGGGAAAAAACGACTTTATGGTTTTAACGGGAAAACATGATTTTACCGTTTTGGCAAAAAAAACACGATTTTGCGGATTTGATGAAAAATACGATTTTTCAGGTTTGACGGAAAATGTAATTTTAATGGGAAATTACAATTTTATGATTTTGATGGAAAAATACAGGAAATTTTGGAAAATATGACGCATCCAGAAAATACCTTTCTTGATTTTTGATTTAATTACTTTTGAAAAAGTTATAAAATATCCAAAATAAAACTTAAGAATCTTACAAAATAAAGATAAATACATAAAGAAACACCCATAAAAGTATATCTTTCTCAAAGAAAATAGTTGCTGAGAAAATAGTTTGTTTCCAATCCCCTAGATATTATTTGCAAAGTGATTTTGACACATGTCTTCCCTACGATCATTTTCACTAAATAAATGTGACATGACATATTACAAAGGTGACATGACTTATAGTTAAATATGACATGGACAATTATAATTAATTTTTATATATATTTTTGGTAAACTTAATAGATTATGGTAATAACTTATACATTACATTTAAGGTTGACTTATTTTGGTAATTTTTTTAAAATATGGTAATAACTCATAAATCATCAATAAAATAAATATATTCAAATATGATATTATAATTTCGAAATACATTTAATTTAATTTTATAATTATATAATTTTAATCGTAATATCATAATAATTTTATAATTATATAATTTTAATCGTAATATCATTAATTCATTTTAGATATCTACAAATTTTATAAATATTGTTTAGTTTTAGTTTTGATAACTATGCATTTTTATATGAATATTTTGAGTAATTTTATACAAGTTGATTTAATATATTTAACCAAAAGAAATAGACAATTTTTTAATCTAAGATTATAATTTTAAATATATACATGTAAACATATATATTCATAAATATAATTTAAAATAAAAAAAATATTTTTCTCTTAATCTTATGCTTAATTAAATCAATATTTATATTAAATATTGATAAAAATAATAAAATATAATATTATTAATTTTTCATTTTTAAATATAATTTAATTTTAAAAATTCATCATTTAGATGATGCATGAAAACACCTAGTTATTCTACAAAGCTTATAATGCATAGTGTTAGCAGTCAGTTGTTCCTAATGTTAGAAAACGTTTCCTAGCCTATGCTCTATCTTATACCTAGTTTTCTTTCTTTTTTTTCTTTTTTTGCAAAAAATATTATACTACTTTTTCTTTTTGTAAATTTGATATTATTATACTACTTTAAAATATGTTTCTTAATCTTTCTCGTGCAGCACCTTTCTTTGTTTCTGATGGCAAGGCCATGCTTCCGTGTACAAGCATGTGCTTGTCACGAGTGGTTTGTAAGGGGTCTCCGGTTCAGGAAAGAAAGCATAATTCAGTGGCCTTCCAAATACATCAGTTTAGTCCATTAAAACCTGTTTGTTTCTCGATCTAGATGAACCATCTGGATGGAAATCTGGATGGAAATGTGAATTTTGTTCGTTTAGTCAATAAAAATGCAACTCATTCAGATAGATCATTTGGATGACTTTTGGAATTTTAGGTTTAATTTTGAAAATCGGTTGGCTGATCCAAATTGAACTATCCGAATGGAGATGGTTCTCTGAAAATGGTATAATGTCTATTATACTCCTATTATACCATTCGAATGGAGATGGTTCTGTCAAAATGGTATAATATCTATTATAACATACATTCATAGTACAAAACTTTAAACATCATACTAAAGAAGCTGCCTAAGGTGGAGATCGTGAGAAGAAGCAAGAAGATCTTGACGAGGAGGAAACCGAGATCAGCGCGCGAAGAGGTCACAGCAAAATCCAAGATACTCATCAAGATAAAGACTCAAGGATAAAGAAACGTTGTCCCCGGTGGAGAGTTTATGAGCAACAACGTTTTGTTGATACAAGAAACTTTTTTTTTTGAATGAATGTGAAATTATATTCAAACAAAAGACTGTGTACATCAGGTGCATCAAGCGATAAGCGACGGATTGGGGCCCATGAGCTATATATTTTTTTTTCCCTTATGTATTTTTTGTTTATAATTTTCCCTATGTAAAGATATAATTTTATTTATTTTGGCTTAGGGTAATAGAAAAAATTCCCAATCTTTGGACCGGTCCTGGGTGCATCTTTATTGTAGATGTGTTTGAAACTTAAAAAGAACAAAGGAACTTAATGAAAGAATAACCTAACTATTCGTCCTAGAGCCAAACAAAACCAGAAGGCAGAAGCCCCTGTTCGTAAGCTCTGTTCCCATGCAACCTGATTGTAGATAATCTGTTGCGAATTGTTTTGTCAAGGTGGTTCACAATTCTAATCGGAGGTGATGGCACAGAGCCCCATGACGACGACAGTTCCTTTCACCCCAAATGTTGTGGACAGTTGCTTGGAAAGCATAACGGATAATGAAGAGTTTGACCTGGTTGTAAGTGGGATCTTTGATGAGTGTCGTAATGACATTCCAATATGAGCTGTAATCATCTCTAAGCAAGCCTCGCATTAGCGAACTCCATACCTGAGCCGAGAACTGACAGGAGAAGAACAAGTGATTTCTAGTCTCCATAGTGGATGGACATAGAACACATGCCATACTGATATTTGGGTTCCACTGATTTTGTAGGTTACTTGTTCATAGTAACCCACAAATACCCACAAATTCCTATTGGCAATGCCCCTCTAAAAAGCTTCCATACAAACAATTTGAATTTTTCAGAAGTGTTGAGCGACCAGACATGTTGTGTTAGCTCAAGGTTTGAGCGATATCACGTGATCTACACAGGCCGTGGGCTGTGTTACACAAGCGGAGTTCAGATGAGTTACACAGGCCGTGGGCTGTGTCATACATTGTGAAGGAAACAATTGAGAATTGTTAGTCGAAGATATCTATCCAATATTCTAGGAGATTTGGCCAGTTGGCGAACAAGAAGATTGGAGTAGATTTGAGTCAATATGTCAGTTAGCTAGAGTATATATGTGTGGTTAGGCATTTCGACTAAGGTGTGCTTTTTAAGGGTTATACATCGAGTTTAAGAGAGTGTTCTTAACTGCGATCTTGAGTAGGCTAGTGGTGAGAGTGTCTCGATCACGTACCTTGGGTAGATTAAGAATTGGTCGTCTCTAGTCAAGTGTGACGTTGAGTAAATCGGATTAAACAGATCTAGGAAGATTGTTTAAGTGATTCTTAATATACAAGTTTGATTTTTCTTGGTACTGCTCTTGTTCAACTGTTTATCGGTATCCATCAGAACTTTCATGTTGTTTCCATTTGAATTCTTCCGGGTGTGTTCTCACAGCATTGTTACGGCCCCTATCCTCCAGAAGAGAGTAATATCCCGTTTTGACACTATAGATGCCATCTTTTGTTTTCTGCCAGCAAAACGTATCCTCCACTCTCGATCTATTATCCACGTTGCGTCGTCTCAGTTAAGTAGGTCTGCGACGATGATATCACATTTTTTTTTAACATGACAGCTCTTTCTACAAGTGGTCTTGGGATAATGCTCACGAGTTAGTCCAATGCTTATCGTTAGGACGAGATGGATCACATTTTTTTAAGTACATGACATTAAAGTTTGTTATTCTTGAAGCTAGACTTAGATTATTTATTCATAACACAATTTACATTTATTACAACAAATATATTTCAAAATTTAAGAAACACAAGAAGAAAGAGATCTTGAATTCTTTAACTGTTGCTGTGTTTGGATTTCTTCTGATAATTTGTGTTAGGACAGAAGGGGTTTCTTCAGATCATTGTTACACTTTTCAGTGTCTGAAAAATCTTCGATTTGAATCTTCACTTCTGAGTTCTTATTATTGTCTATCTGTTCTTGAATTATCATGACATCAACATCTTTTGCTTTACCCCAGAGCACCATGTAAAGTCCCATGATCACAAATAATCCTCCGATTAAACTAAGAAAAAATAATCAAACAAATATAAATATAATGTTTATGAATTGTAGTAATATTATATTAAGGAAATATTAAATCTTACCCTCCGGTGAACATCTCTTCTTGAAGGAACATAGAAGCCAAGATTGTGACAATGACTGTACAGAGAGGATTAAACATTGCTGAGAACAAAGGGCCTCTTTTAGATATAACCCAAGCTTGGACCGTAGTAGAAATCGCTGACGTTACAACTCCCTAACAATCATATTTTAAAAATTAGGGTTTATGTCTGCTAAAGAATATATAAAAAAAAATCAACTGGGTTATTTATGTGCTTACAGCGTAGAGACACGTCGCTAACTCGGAGTAGGAATGGAGAATCCATGCGTTTGGGTCTTTCTCGAGGAAGAAAGTGACGATTGCACATTGTATCGTGCTGAATAAACACATCCACGCTGATAAAGAGAGGTGGTCTGGGTAATAGGCAGATATTGGAACCTAGGGTATTGTTGTAAACAATGTTTAATTTTTTTGTGAAGCAAGAAACGTTACCAAAAAAAAAGAAAGTAATGATCGTTCTTGTTTAGTGAAATTTACCTGAATTATGAGCGAAAAAGACCAGCAAAGAGTGCTAACGAACACCAACAAACAACCAAACAGCCATAAGTTCTGGTCCTTAATATTTCCTAGTAACGATTTCGCTATCGGTAAAGAAAATTCCGAGTTGAGAATCTTTGGCCCACGAATCAGAGTCATGGATACGGCTCCTACTACACATATGACCGTCCCTAATATCTTCGCTAAGCCTCTGATATTCCGAAAATTCACCTTCTCGTATCTAAAGATCAGCAGTAATTAGTTACATAAAATTTCCAAATTTTCCATATAAAGAGAGATGATGTTATGAATGTAATATATGAATATATAAGTTATATACCCGGCGAGAAATGAGATTAGGAAGGTGAATGCAGGGATGATGTTACCCATGGCACTTCCCATCGACGATGAAGCTAAGTAGATACCTTCAAAATACAGATTTTGATACAGGGTAATGCTGCAACAACAAGGAAAAATTGTCCAAGATTCATCAACTTAGAGGCCTAAAGAAATAAAGCACAAGCAAATCTCTTATGTGTACGTATACACTTACCCTACAAGCGAGGCCATGAATATTAAAGAAAAGCTTCTTAGATCCAAATTTGATAACTTCGATCTTCCCCTACAATCCAAAACACACACACACAAAAAGGAATTAGCAAGAACTAGTCACAAATTCATGAATATTTAGAGAGAGAGGGATATGATTCTAAATACCTTGTGAAGAGGATAAATGGGAAGATGAAAATGGTTGCAAAGGCTTGCCTATATAAGATAAAAACCCGAGGGCTTGTTCCATTAACCAAAGTAGCTTCAGAGGTAAGAATCACTCCTGCATAACACAGTTGCAGCCCCAACATGGCAATCACCGGCTTGTACTCCTCTACATTCCCCATCTTCTATCTTTCTCTCTTTCTATCTTGCGCCCTATTTCTCTATCTCGCTCTCCCCCTTTATATTTATACGTTATTATTAATAGTAGTAGTGTATAGTAATATTATTTTTGTCAAAGAACCCCAGCTAGCTAACAATTATGTAACATTTGCAAACATTTCTCATATTTATATGGACATATATGGTAACAAAAAAAAACTTTTATTAGTTTAATTCTTTATTCTCTCGCTAAAAACGAGGACTATATTTTATATATTCATTATTGTACGTAGACGAATGAGTCACTTTTTAAATAGTAACTATATTTTTGTTTGATTTCGTGTCAAATGGAGGCACTTATTTAAAATGTCTAGTAATAATGTCTGCTTCTCGCAGATATAGAATGTCAACTGCGATAACGTGTAAATACAATCTTTATCGTCGCAAATATATATATGCCGCCCAACTGGCCGTTCAATTATTTCGAAGATAAAATTCTCAACCTTGGTGAATTTCCTGAAACACGACATTAACATCAATTCAATTTGACCTACGACCTCATATAATATAACTAGACATTTATGTTTCTCCTAATGAAATTGAAGCAAAAATATATGTAGAGTTGTAAAGTTAATCGGGTATAGAGGATTTAGAATTACAACCCGATCGTAAACTCGTACATAGACTATTTTTATGAAATAAAATTTAAAACTAAATAATCCCTTATATATTAATTGATAAGCATTACAACTTTTTTTTTGTACCCACGTATCATCACTAAAATGATTTTAAAAATCATTAGAAAAATATCTTGGTCTATTTAATTATATAATAATTTTTTATTAAACTAACCATAAATTTATTAATAATGTTCTTTCTTATTTATTTAAATAAAAGTTACGGAATTTCTTAATATGACTAAAGTATATATGTCAATTAATGATTTTGAATAATAGCGATTTGATAAAAAAATAATGTATCTTCTATCATATTTGCTTATTTTAAAACTATTAAAATATTAAAACTATTAAACTATTAAAATATTAAAATAGTGTATCTTTTGTATATTTTATATTTTGAATTTTTTTAAACGATTATAAATTACTAAAACTATTAAAAGTCTCACATTCAAATTTTGTGATCCATAGTTTAAAATTTTTGTCATGACAAAGTACAAATGATTACAAAATCATATAAGTAAAAAGTCTAATTTAAATTAATCATTAAGATTAGAAGATATATATATATATATATATTTTTTTAATTAAAATACATAACATATAAAATACAGAAATATTTTAATTTTGAAATTTACTTTGAACTATTTTTTGTTTTGATAAAATCTTTGAACAAACATTGACAACTTAATTTAAAAAAAAAATATAAATAACTAAAACTATTAATCCCACAATGAAAATTTTGTTATCAATAATTTAAAGTTTTTGCTATAAAAGATACAAATGATAAAAAAAATATATGAGTAGAAAACATCATTTAATACACATTAATATTAAAAATATACTATGTTAGTATCATTTAAATTTATTTATATAACCTATCAAATAGAAAAAAAATATTGTTTGGATTAATAAAATTAATATATATGTTTTCATCAATTTAATTATGTATGTAATAGTTACTAACTTTTAATTATTTAATATCTATTTGTTATTTCATAACATATAAAAATACATAATACATAAAATTAAATTAATATATAATATTCATTCCGCGCAAGGCGTGGATCTTAACTAACCAATTGTATTAGCTACGACTTCTCTAATATATAGACTCATTTAAGATCCAACCTTCTCACTATTGGATAATTCCAAGCTTGTGGAAACTCACCATATTATTATATGTTTAATATGTTAAGATAAACATAATAAGAAAATTTAGAAATAGAAAAATAAAATTTTCTATTTAAGTTAGGTTTGTGTTTTTCATATCTCACATGTTAAAAAATTATCTTTCATATAAATAGATCAAACAGAGTTGTTCCATAAGATTTAAGAGAGAAACATTAAAAGCTTTAGTTTTGAGTAATTTCTAAAGTTAATAAAAAAATTATTTTTATAATTCTTTTGTCTCTAGAGATTTGACTCACATGCAATCGTATTGAAATTCACAATACGTAAATTCAAGAAAAGTAGTTGTAAGCTCTGAAGCCTTGATCACTAACAAAAGTGTGCACATGGAAGCAATAACTCAACTAGGCCCATATATAATCTGTAGGTTAATTGCTTGGCATGATCGATTGTACCATGACACCCTTTATTTATATTTATTCTGCGTCATGCCAATGTGTAATGTAGTTGACTTCTCTTCTAAATACATTTGATTACATGCTTAGATCGTTTCTCTCAGATGATAAAACTATGTAATATTGCAGCAAAAAAAAATTATAGCCGATCAACAAACTAAGATCAAAATTACCATATAAAGGATGGAAGCTGATAATATTTCAACCAATTTAACTTATGACACCCAGGACCTTGTAGTCTAGTGGTACTACCTCTTTGGGAGGGGAGGTCGGCTGATTGATTCGCGGGGAAGGGGAGGCGTATCCAAGGCCCGTAAAAAAGTACAGACAAAGGCTGGCGCCGGACCTAGGTGGTGGACCGTAAGGTCAACACCTGGTTAAAAAAAAAAAAAAATTTAACTTATGACTAATCATGATCCAAAATAAATTTGACAATTAAAAGAAAAAAACGATTTTACAAGTGTCGAATCGTCCCTATTTTTAACGCAAGTTCTAACACAATTTACCAACTACGAAGCGGGCAAACGACGACCCAAACTCAACCATTTGTTGGCTTCCATTAACGTGAGACGCTTCGCATTGCATATGAGACACCCCGCTTCTTCAATGTTGATCAACAGCGATTACCAAATTAGAATTAAAAAAAAAAGTTGTTTTCACATTGTATTATAATGTCCTGCGCTTATATTAAACATGTTTCACCTGTTTGTTCTGCTCGAACATTGTAAGAAGAGCATCCACACGTAACTCAAGTAGATCTCTCAAGCTATTATTTTAATAACCAAAAGATAGTAGGTCAATGTACAAATGACAAATGGTTTAAAAAATTCATCAGCTGACAAGTGTAGAATCAGTTTTTTATAAATTGTTTTTGGTCTCTTATGAGAGACATTATGTGTTTTTTCTCATACTTATAGCTATTTTCATTTTTTTTTTTTTTTTGAGAAACACACTAAAAACCATTAATGCTGATGGCCAAAATATTCATATATTTCAAAAGACCAGTTCATATATATCATATGTATATATATATACGTATTACAGTGACATTGTTCTCAAAATATAATGAAAACAAGAATCATAGTTGATTTTTTTCACTGTGTTATAACGTTTCTGCTCTGGAAACTTGTTTCAAACATGTTCTATGTTGCTTTGTTTGTTCTGCTACGACCCATGGAAACATGTACACCAATTCATATCATATATGTACGGATGATTACATACCGTATACAAATTACAGTGACACTTTTCTCAAATTTTATCGCTTCTTAGTAAAGTTTAAATCAAGCTTTTACTAAATTATCCGATAAACAACAAATTAAGTAATTAGGGAAGGAGAATTAATGTTTTTACTTTTGTCCTTGAAAGAGAAGAAGCCGCGTATTAGTCTCACCTTGATTTAAGGGGACAAACATATCATTGAAATGAGATTATGTTTGTTGATTTAGATTATACTATTATACTAGGTGATTTTCCCGTGCTCATGCACGGATATAAATATTTATAAAATAAATATACTATAATAATTGATTTCTATTTATTTTTAATTTTAAATTAATTTATAATTTGTATGCATAATTTATATTGATAATATTATATTACTTTAATTTGACATATGATTTTAGATATGTTATATCTATTCGGTTTTGTTATTTTTTTACAGTCAATTTAGATTGCATAAATTTCTCCAAATTCCACTATAATTATTTTTTATTTTAAATATATTAAATTTGTGATTTTTCATATTTGCATTTACGTTGGTTGTTGTCTTAGATATGTAAATATATTTAAAGAAGATTACGTATAACTTAAGATATATAGTGCTTAGAATGAAATGTAAAATAAACTAAAGTGTTTGATTCCAAATTACGTAAATAAATATAACGATAATATTCTACAGTCTCATGCATATATATAAATTTTACAAAAGAACTAAATTATAACAGTTGGTTAAATTTCTATTTTCATTTGATAATATGTTTTGAGTCATCCTATAATTTACATTTATAAAATATATTATTATTGTAAAATTATATATATATATATATATATTCTTATTTTAGTTAAATCTATGATTTTGTAAGTTCGATTAATCGAGTCACTCATATTGTGAATATAGTGAATTACATATATTCTTTCAAATTCAAATTGAAGTATAATTATTTTTTATTATAATTAAGTAAAATCAAATTAATTTTATGTATCATTTAAATGTCCATGTAGTTTCATAATATTTATCAAGTTATATGTTGATTTTTTTTTTAAAAATATCAGAAAATAAAGCGATGACCAATATGGAGTTACATACATAAGTAACTAATACATTTAGAAGCTCATGAACACATATTAATATTTAAAATATTTTATAAATTCTAAATAATTTTATGCCTTAAATTTATTAAATGGTAAACTGAAATTAATTTTAAATAATCGAAAAATGAGAATTCAGATTTGCTTTGATATTTTAATTATAGTCATATTAAGTTCTATAAAAAATAAAAGCATAAAATTTAAAAGCAAATTTAATATTATGAAAACAAATAATTTTAATAATGATAAAATATAATATATCTACCTTGTTAAAGTATATAGTGCTGTGTTATTTTAAAATATTTTGTAATTATTTCATCAAAAGATGTTTATTGTTATTTTTTTTTAATATCTCCTAAAAATAAGTATTTAAAAAAAAGTGTGATCGTATTTTAAAAATCATATTATATAAGTAAAATATAATTTATAGATTTTTGCTGTAATTGAAAGATATTATAGTCAACTAAATATATGAAAAATAAATAAAATATTTCAATAATACTAATTATAAACTATTTTTTTGTCAATTAAACATATATCAGTTTATGTTACTTAATTATTTTATGTAATAATCTAAGAAAATAGATAGATATATAAAAATTATTTCTATTACTTTGAAAATATATACTTTTGTATTGTTTAAAATTATGCTTTAAAATAAATAATATTTCTTTTTCTACAATCAAGATTATGTGTGTGAATGTTGTTTTATGAAATCACATTATATGCAAATATATATTTTCATCTAAGAAAATATAGATATAAAGAAATATTTTATTACTTCAAAAGTATATTTTATGTTATTGAAAAATATTTTTTAAATGGAATATTTCTATTTTGTGAACTTTCTTTTTTAATGAAATCATATTTTATATACATATATTTTCGTTTTTAAATTTGTTTTAAACCTTTATAAATGTTTTTTTTAATTATATATGTTATTTAGAAAATTTGAAAAAGAAAAATATATAAAAAATTCAATAATAGTATTTAAATGTAATATTTTTAATTTATTAAAAATATCAGTGTAATTAATCATCGTGAGAATTAAACTGACCATGATACATAAGAACCTGACTTATCAAATAATATTATAGATATACTTATTTATTACGCGTCACTCTATATAACTTTTGGGCTGTCTCGGTGTCGTAGATTCACGAAACTGAAGCTAATCCACTCACCATTCCGTCGATTCTTTTGACTTCAAATGATTTCACATGGCTGATAGCGATTGATACCAATTTCTCACGCAATAATCTTAAAAAAAACCTCTCAAACTCAATCCCAACCACACACAAATCCTTTATCGAATGAACTCACTATACAACACATGGCCAACTTATGTATATATGAATATGATAAGAATGGAGATCGAAATAGCACATCAAATCATACAGAATTAATGAAAAGAAAAGTTGAACAGTAGATTTATATACAAATTTAAAATACTCGGATCCTCGCCAAATAATGGTACTCCTTACTCGTGTATTATATCAAATTTTACGCGTTTTAGCTATCAAACGGGTAAAATCTTAAGTGAGGAAGCACAGCTGCACATATATGTCCTTAGATCGAAGCTAACAGCTCAAGCCGCTCCCGAACAACACTAGCAAAAGCAAGACTCGCGTGTATTCACTATTTTCAAGCCGTTGCAAACTTTCTTTTCTCTGGCAGTGCTGGTCTTATAATCGTGATGCCCTAGGTGATCAATTCTTTTGCCAATGCTCCAGACCGGCCTGTTATCTAGGAATTTCTGAAACTTCTGGCAAGGCAACGAAAATGATTTTTAGCCCAAACAGACTTTAACCAACGCATTATAGGTAATCACTACAAAAAAACACAAATTTAACAACGGCGGTTTCCTCGCTAATTCCTCGTAAAATTGGGTTTACGAGGAATTAGCGAGGAAACACGTTTCGTCGTTAAACGTTCGTCGTAACGCATATTTCCTCGCCAATTCGTCGTAACTTAGCGAGGAAATGATTTCGTCGTAAAGACGAAGAACAATATTTCGTCGTAAAGACCACGTAAATATTCCACGTAAGGACGTCGCTTCATTTTCTCGTAAATACCTCGAAAGGTGTCCCTCGTAAATTACACGTAAATATCTCGAAAGTATTTCCTCGTAAAGAATACGTAAATAACTTGAAAGCAATTCCTCGTAAAATACTCGTTTATTATTCCTCGTCATTTTCTCGTAAAATACTCGTTAAGTTTCCACGTAAAGAAATCATAAATTAGCTACGAATTTGTTTCGTTTTATTTGACAGAATATAAAAATATAATTTAAAAATAATTAAAATTATTTAATTAATTAAGAAAATTAAAATTCTAAAAAAAAATCAATACCAAAATATTTTATATATAAATAAGTTTTGAATTTATAATACAAGAACCGAAAAAAAAGAACTAAGAGTCGTTCATCGCCCGGTATAATTCATCACTCGTCCTCTCTACATCCGCATCGGCATGTGTGTGGGATGATAACTCGCATGGAATGGGATTTTGTCATCGCAAGTTCCACAACAAGGACTCCCATTCCGGATTAACAAGTTCTATAAATCTAGCTAAATTCTCTACATTAACCACCTAATCAATACTAATCAGTAAACATATCTAAATTTCCTATACTAACCACCTAATCTACCCTAGACGAAACAAATTAGAGAGGAAATTAGGTGTAACTTTGATCACGGCTAACCAATTTATTCCCGATTCTCTCATCCGAAGGTATGGAAGGAAGCTAACTTGGTCTGCTTGTGAAGCTAAGATGAAATGCTCGAATTTGTTGTACCTGCAAAAATAAGGAAAACGTAGAAATTAATTTATTTTGCTCATGTATGGTGGATTCAAAATTTCCTCGCTAAGTAGACGTAAAATATTTCCTCGTAAAGTACACGCGTATTTCCTCGTAAAAGCCACGTGACATTACATCGACTTTACGACGAAATGATTTTGTCGTTATTTTACGAGGAAATGACATTGATTTTATATTTCCTCGTAAGTTCCTCGTAAAGTCGACGTAAATTTACGAGGATTAATTTTCCTCGTTAAGTTTTCTCGCTAAACTTGTGTTTTCTTGTAGTGAATAACCTCCAATAACCTGCCTTATGTATTAAAACAACAAAAAGTTAACCAGGTTTATGTACTTTAACATCTACCTAGATCTTGATCCGCGCAACCGCGCGGATTTATGTTTTCATTTATTTTTATATAAATATTTTGTTTTCAATTCTAAATTGGTATATATTATAATATATATGTGTCTATCAATTTTTAAAACATAATAAGTTTACGGTATATTTTTTTCATTGAATAGATTGTTTCAAACTTTCACATGTATTTGTATCTTCTTCTATATATATATTTTCGGATTATTATTTCATTATTAAACTCGTAAATATATATATAAAGAATAGTAAAATATTGTTTTATTGTCATATTCAAAAATATTGTTTTATTGTCATATTCAAAAATATTATAACATTTCACAAATTTAGAAAGTTTTTAAAAAATTAAACTTTTCTCTTTATAGATTTATATTATCGAGTAAATAATTAAACATTTAGTTTTTGTTTAATGTTTAAAATAAATTATATAGTTTAAAATTTGTTTTCATTGGTTTAAGGTAGTAAAGATTAATCATTGTTAAATAATATGATTTTTGTTATTTAAATTTTTTTATATAATTTTAAAAGTTAACATCGACAAATATTTAAATAATTAACATATGGAAATATAGTATTACAACATTAAATTATATCTATTTAATTTATACTATCTATAAATCCAATGGATCATCTATTGTTTAAATTTAATTATTGATAGCCCAATAAAAATTTCTGGTATGCCCAAAATTTAAATGATTAGATTATATATTAAATATAACATGACTTTCTAGGAATATGTCTATTAGGTCCATTTTTTAAAAAAAATCACACATGAATCAAGGTTGTGAATTCTGTTTTAATATATAAGATAATAACCCGGTTTATGAATGTTAAACTAAAACCGTCCTTCAATATTTTGAATATTGATATTTCTATGCAACGGAATATTAAGGATACAAATGTTTTTCATAAATATTTGGGTAGCGTCAATATTAATCAAATGAATCAGAATCAGAATGAGAATCAGATATAGATGGTGACGACATGGGTTTGTGGACGCTGAGAGTTAGGAGAATGATTCTGGAGAGATTCCCGTGAACCATGGGTATCCATTATTTAAATAAGAATTCTCGCGTTACCAGACGATCCATGACTTTTTGGAGAATAAATTATATATTTTTATAGAACGGCAAATTCATATTCTGTACTGACTGTACATCTATCAATTTCATTGTCATCCATGTTTGATATACATGTTCAACAAATATGTGCAGCATAGATTTTGAAAATTTATATTTTTAATTAGATCCATAATTAGTCCCAACAAATATTTATGTAATATTGATCGATATCATTAATCACTAAAATAAATTATTTATTTATATGATTTTTGAAAATTCAGAATCGGTTACAGTTGTCAGCTTTGAATTCTATTCAAGCTCGTTAACTAGTAAATTGTATTAAAAATCCGCTGTATATGATACATAATCTATTGGTTATGATGGACGGATTAGCTGGCGTAAGTATATATAAAATGGATGGAGGACTTGACTTAATCTACATAAATTATGGAGAACCAAAACTTAGAATATTTTACATTCTTTAACATTTACTACATCTGATCCGCGCAGATATGAATTTTCAGTTTTTAATTATTTATTTTATTAAATGATGTATTTGTAAAATTCATTTATATTATATTCATTAAGTAAATATTTTTTTTGCATCTTAAACTATCTTTTTTTTTACGAATGTGTGATATCATATTAAAAAATATAAAAAAATGAGTATACATAGTTAATTAGATAATTGTAAAAAAATAATTTTTTCTTTCGTTTGCGATATCATATAAATCATGATTTTTTTTATGTGTATTTTTTTTTATCTTGACAATTTCTTTAAAACTATATTAAATTTTACATATTTTAATTAGAATATTTTTAATGTCTTTACCTTTTTATTTGAAATGCAACTCAATATTTTTTAAAAAATTATAACAAAATATTTAAAAAATATTTTTAGAATTTGTTTGAAAAATATGAAAATTACAATTAAAATTAAAATTATCCTAAAATATGATAAGTTTTGATGTAAACGAAAACTCAAATTATGTCAAAAATAATTATATTCAATGATAATAACAATTTAAATTGATTATTTTTTAAAAAATACATTTACAAAAATATTGTTTGAAAGAAAATTCATTTCTCTTTCAAATATAAAATGAAAATATTATAATTAAATAATAAAAAATATAAATAAAAACCATAAATTTTGCAAATGACAACTGAGTTATATTATGCTAAAATTTTATTTCTAACAATTTATCAAATGACAAATGAGTTATGAGCAAATAATATCATATAATTTTTAAAAACATAGCCATTCTTAAATATTTTTTGAATAAATAAATATTTTTTAATTTAATCAACTGAAAATAATATCCGTACAATTGTGTGAGTCAAATTCTAGTTTTATTGATGCATGTTATATATTAGTGTTGTATGTTTTAGGTAACATTTTAATGATGCACATTTTTTAAAATCTCCATTATTAAAATTATGCACGTAAGGATAACTCATGAGTTTTTTTTGTTGATTAAATGACATTATGTTCAAATTTATTTAATGATATTTCATTAAGGTAACTGAAAAAAACAAACAATAAAATAGGAAGTTTAAATTCATTTAAGCATATTTCATTAATGTAACTGAAAAGACAAGTAATAAATTAGGCATTTTTATTCGTTTTAGGATATTTCATAAATGCAACTGAAAAACACAAGCAAAAAAATAGGGAGTTTAATTAATGAAGTAAGAACATTTTCAAATGGGTACTTCTCTTTTAATAATATAGAAATCTCAAAAAGTGAGGTAAATTTCCTTTTTAGGTATTATGTTTTTATTAAGTAAAGAAACATTAAAAACAAAATTGAAATCATTTGATTGCTTATATAGGCCTTTTTCTTCCTCTCTTTTCTGAATGCATGCATTTGCGTGGATGTTTTAAGAGATAAGAGCAAGATTATCGTTAAAGTAGGTTTAACGGTTTTTTAATTTTTGTTTTTTGTTTTTTTCTTCTCCAAAAAAAATAAAAAGGAATCAATTACGAATCGTCACGTGTCAGTGGAGCCCGCGAACAGTACACGAAACCAACAAAAATCGATCCTTATTTAATCATTTTTGTTACCGATTTTTTGCTAATTTATGGAGTCCATCACTATTTTTTTTTTTTGTAAAATCTCCTTTAGAAACTAGGGATAAAGATGGCCTAATGCCAATGTGACTGCGCTGGTTGATTAATAAGCTTGTCATATAGTACTCTTTTGTCAACTGCTTGTCAGATAGTAATCATATATTAAATCAAAGATGTGAGCATAAAAATGAAGAAAATCTGGAGTTGATTGTGAATTGATATGGGTACACAAAGCAACTTTACTCACCAGATTTAAAAAGTATAATTGGATTCCTTATGCTAAATTTTGGATATCAAAACTATTATGGGTGCACGTGCCCCATAATTAACAACCTACATCCGTCCCTGGATGTGAACATATATGCATTGCATTAAAACAAAATTGAAAAGAAGAGCATTCATACGTACATATGTTTACAATGTGAGATCATTGTAATAGTTACCGATTGTAAAAAAAAATATACGAACCTCAAAACGAAGTTACGATAAAATGTACACATGAGCTGCATGATTACAAATCGATTCGCAGTATGGTCAGGGGCGAATCGAATTTTTTCTCACTGGCTACAAAAATGCTATGATGAGAATAAACTTATAAATTGTAAGACATATATTTTAAATATGTTAAGAAATACACAAAAAAAAATTATTATGGGTGCATGTGCCTGGCCTTGATACAAGATAATGAAGCACTAGCTTAGGGCCTGAGAAACGATAAATAATTTAAGGGCCGATTATTTCGGGTATCGTTACTAGCTCAGATGTAAAAAACTATCAGGCCCGGTGTATCACTTCAGTATCACGATGTGAAATAAGATGTCTAACTCTGATTAGTACGAGACCTTTTAGGAATGAGTCCAAAAGTAAATCTATGCGGACCAGCTTTTTAGGTCCAAAGTGGACAATATCGTACTAATCGTATAATATAGAGTTGGACATGGAATTTCACAATCCCAACAATTGGTATCAGAGCCAGGTTGACGAAGATCTGTAAGAAGATCAAAATACCCTTCAAGTAAGAAGTGAACCCTTCAAGTAAGAATAATGGAGGTTCGGCAGAAACAGTCAAGATGATCATGGAATCTCTGATGACATTCTCAAAGGACCGAGATGTTGTGGGAGGCGCATTCTCAAAGGAAAGAAACACACGAAATGAGTGTGGTCCTTAGTTTGAGGGGGAGAATATGAAATATCAGACAAAGTCCCACATTGGATATTAGACGAAGGAATGTCTAATATATAAAGAGATGTTTAACTCTAATTAGTACGAGACCTTTTGGGAATGGGGTCAAAAGTAAATCCATGCGGGCCAGCCTTTTAGGCCCAAAGTGGACAATATCGTACTAATCAGATAATATAGAGTTGGACATGAGATTTCACAATCCCAACCCACGAATATCTAGGGTTTCTCAACTTGCTCCAACATTGACAAGGACGAAGACGCTTAATGATTCTCTGATTCTTCACGTTCGCTTTTGTTTTTTCGGCCAGCCAAATCAATACGTTTTTCTATAGATATTCATGTATCCATTGCATATGAGTCTCAGTTAAATATTCAATTTTGCTTGGTTCAAATTTCTTATTATTATTCTTTTTGTACAACTTTTATACGTCAGCTTCTTCTACAAAAAAACATTTGGATTTTTTTCCGTTATGTCTCCCTATAGACAATGAACACATATTTATAAGAGTAATCTAAATGTAAGAGTTCTATAACAGCTAGCTTGCTAACATCCTCACTAGAGAGAATTAGAAACAAATTAAATGAAACATGTTTATAACTTGTTAGGCCCAGCAGCCGAGTTATCCATTAATTGGACCTATGTGTTGGACCCTTGTTAACCACTTAACTGAACATGTCCATTACACACACGAAAAGATAGACAGACACCAACGCAGCATCTCGCTTTTCCCCTGCGCAGAGACGTTTTATCGTACTCAAAACCAGATCTAGTCTTCGACGAAATTATGAAGTAGATAATTAACAATTTGAACTTTTAAGGTTAGTCAAACAGTAGGACAAAAGGTAATTCAAACTATTTGGAAACCTTTAAAGAATTTTAAGACCCAAACTCTCATACATGCGCAAGCGCAACATTTACATATACATAAACGGTTTTGATTACGATGATTCTGGCATATGTCCTAGGCTCCTAGCTAAAAATATATTACGACTCGAACTTATAATATCTGATTTTAAGACAATATGATATGTCACATAAACCCACCCGAAAACTAAAACTAAGAACCAATAATTACTTTCACAAAATATGCATCTCACATACATGTGGTTACTTTTTAACCTATATTTTTTTTCCAGAGTTGAATTAATTTGCACATAACCCTATGTTTTTAACGTTATAAAACTATACTATGTATGTTACTACGCAATAAAGACCAAATGACTAGTGGGCATGTAAGCCAACTGCTTCCTTGCCCGTTATTAATTCACCAATTAATGCAAAACTTTAACCATTCAACATCAAAACATATATACGGATACACACATACATTTTATATAGTAGTATAACATATCGCACAAGAATCAAAGGTCACTCTTTTGTCGTATGAAGTTGAATTGCTTCAATTCAATGCAACTGTCTTACCTCCACACCTACTTCTTATCTATGCTACACAGCTACAGTAGAAAGAAAACAAACAAATATACTAAGATAATTTTTTTTCCAAGATTCTTAGAGCATGATTATCTGGTGAAATCCATTTTGGGTTTCCAAATTTCTTTTTTTTGTTTTATCTGATTTAAAAAAAAAAAATTTAAAACGAAACCAATCGCAGGCCGCCACATGTCGTGGAGCCCGCAAAACAGTGTAACAAACCAGCCGAAACCGTTCCTTAATTCGTGACTTCTGGAGCCCGTTTTTATCAATATGGCGGAGTCCACTCCTTAAAAACCGCGTTAGTATACCGCGATAATAATGCTCTTAGAATTATGGTTCTCATCTCAAATGAAAACTATATCTATAACCCTGTTCGGGAACGCGCTAGGCGCTAGTCGGGCGGTCGGGTTGGGCCTAGCGCCTAAAGAGAAAATCAGGGATTAATCGGAAATTATGCGGGGCGGAATTTTTAGACTGTTTACTATGTTATAAAACATGTTAATATTTAATTGCGTCTAACATTAATACATTTTCATGTTTAAAATTGTATAAAACACACAAATAGAATATATAAACTTAATATAGTGTAATTTTTATCAAAATTATAAATATAAATGATATTTATAAAATTTTAGATCAAATAAAAAAATAAAAATATTATTAAAAATAAAAAAAATAGATTAGGCGGCCGCCTAAGCGGCTAGGCGGTCATTTAGGTGTTCTAGGCGGAGAAAATCGGATATCCGATTTTTTTAACCGATTTAGCATAAATCGGAGCGGAAGAGTGACGCGTAGCGCCCATGCGGCCGCCTAGACGGCTAGGCTGCCAATTTTTAGAACAGAGATCTATACTATTAAACCAGAATTCCTATTATGATTTTGCCCTTAGTTTTTATGTTATTTACAAAGGAATGCCACTTCTATATTTATTGGTAAAACATTAATTATTATTTACAAAAACAATTAAACAAACTTATTGCCTTATTTAAAATCTTAAACCAAGCATGTTTACATATACACATTCGAATTAAATTTGATTTAAATTCGGACATGGTTGATATATTTTATACTTTTCTGTTTTATAACTTAAGGTTCTCCTACTGAAATTAGCTTCTCCAAACACATAATGCCAAAATATAATGTCCATCGCTATTATATCATCAGACATTGTATATTCTTTTTAAAACATAATGTCACCACCATCACTATTTTTTTAAAAAACTAAACCGGATCATTTATGTGTAAGAAAATACAATGTCTCGTATTGCTTTGTTTTATCCCCTATATATTAAGTGAGAAGCATTTGAAAAATTAGAACCTTAATTTTGTGTTAATTAAAAAAACCTCAAATCCTATGTGACACTCTAAATGCTTTCTAAATTTCATTTCAAAGAATTCTAGAGCATCTAATATAAAGTATAGTTTAATCTAATGGTGTCACATTATTTCATAATTATATAACACTAGAGAACATTATATTAACCTAAAATATAGGAAATGTGTATTCTTTTCTTAAATAAAACCTACGGAATTACCTAATATGATTTACATATATATAGCAATTAATGATTATAATAATAAATATTTGATAACAATTTTTACATCCTTCTTCATTTTTGTTTAAATTTATATTATTAAAAAAAATTAAACAATCACATTAACCATATAATAAAAAAATAGATTTTTTCTTATGTGTTATATTTTGAATTTTTTAAAATGACTTTAAATTACAAAAATGAGAAAACCTTATATGTTATATTTTAAAAAAAAACGACTTTAAAATACAAAAATGAGGACACCTTATATGTTATATTTTTATTATATGTTAGAATTTTCTTATATGTTATATTTTGAATTTTTTTAAAACGACTTTAAATTACAAAATGTAAGTTTTCCTTAAGTAAACGACTAAAAACATTAAAATGACATGTATCAATTCGATGGTTGATTTGAAAGCTTTCAAAACTATATGGAAGATAAAAGTCAAAATAATTTAACCGTGGAAACAATAAAGTTCACTTTTTTCAAGAATGTGTTCGAGGGGAAAAATAAGGTTTTTATGTCGTAATTTGTTTAATGTCCACTAGAGAACATTATATTAACCTAAAATATAATAAGTGTGTATTTTTTCCCTAAATAAAAGCTACAAAATTACCTAATATTATTTACATATATATGGCAATTAATGATTATGAATAATAAAGATTTGATAACAATTTTTGCATCCTTCTTCATTTTGTTTAATTTTATCTTATTAAAAAAATAAAAAATCACATTAACCATATAATAAAAAAAGTAGATGTTTTCTTATATGTTATATTTTGAATTTTTTAAAATAATTTTAAATTACAAAAATGAGGAAACCTTATATGTTATATTTTTTTAAAAAAACGACTTTAAAATACAAAAATGAGGACACCTTATATGTTATATTTTTCTTATATGTTAGATTTTTCTTATATGTTATATTTTGAATTCTTTAAAACGACTTTAAATTAAAAAAATGTAAGTTTTCCTCAAGTATACGACTAAAAACATTAAAATGACATGTATGAGTTCGATGGTTGATTTGAAAGCTTTCAAAACCACATGTAAGATAAAAGTCAAAACAATTCAACTGTGAAAACAATACTGTTCACTTTTTCAAGAATGTGTTCGAGGGAAAAAATAAGGTTTTTATGTCATAATTTGTTTAATGTCCACTAGAGAACATTATATTAACTTAAAATATAAGAAGTGTGTATTCTTTCCCTAAATAAAAGCTACGAAATTACCTAATATTATTTACATATATATGACAATTAATGATTATGAATAATAAAGATTTGATAACAATTTTTGCATCCTTCTTCATTTTGTTTAATTTTATATTATTTAAAGTAATAAACAATCACATTAACCATATAATAAAAAAATTAGATTTTTTTTCTTATATGTTATATTTTGAATTTTTTAAAATGACTTTAAATTACAAAAATGAGGAAACCTTATATGTTATATATTTTTTTTAAAACGACTTTAAAATACAAAAATGAGGACACCTTATATGTTATATTTTTCTTATATGTTAGATTTTTTCTTATATGTTATATTTTGAATTTTTTAAAACGACTTTAAATTACAAAAATGTAAGTTTTCCTTAAGTATACGACTAAAAACATTAAAATGACATGTATCAATTCGATGGTTGATTTGAAAACTTTCAGAACCATATGAAAGATAAAAGTCAAAATAACTCAACTGTGAAAATAATATTGTTCATTTTTTTCAAGAATGTGTTCGATGGAAAAATAAGGTTTTTATGTCATAATTTGTTTAATGTCCAATCCGATCAACCCATGATGTATTAATTATAGTTTTGTTACATTATTTTTAATAAAAATTGATCCGATCCATCGGAAAGAAATTATATAATAACAACAAAAAATATTTTATATATATAAATAAAATGATCAAATATATAAAAGAAACTATCGATAATATATACAAATAAACTCACCATGCGCAAGGCGCATGTCTTATCCTAGTATATATGTAAAATCCCCTATATATTATTTGAGAAACATTATAACTTCTTTTTGTAGCCACATGTCATCACTAGAATGATTCTTAGAATCATTAGAGAAATATGTTGGTTCATCTAATTATATAATAATCCCCTATATATTATTTGAGAAACATTACAAATTCTTTTTGTAGCCACATGTCATCACTAGAATGATTCTTAGAATCATTAGAGAAATATGTTGGTCCATCTAATTATATAATAAGCTTTTTATTAAACTAACAATAAATTCATCATTAATGTACTTTATTATTTCCTTAAATAAAATTTACGGAATTGCCTAATGTGGCTAAAGTATATATGGCAATTAATGATTTTGAATAATAAAGATTTGATAAAAAATAGTGTATCTTCTATCATATTTGTTTAATTTTAAACTATTAAATAAATTAAACAACCACAATAACCGTATGATAAAAAATTAGATTTGTATGTACATGTTATATTTTGAATTTTTACAAAAGGCTATAAATTACTAAAACTGTTAAAAGTCTCACATTCAAATTTTATGATCCATGGTTTAAAATTTTTGTTATGACAAAATACAAATGATTACCAAAATTATATAAGTAAAAAGTCTAATTTAATTAATTATTAATATTAATATATATATCGTTTTAAATTAAACTATAAAATACAATATTTTAGTTTCAAAATTTACTTTGAACAATTTTTTTGATAAAATTGAACGATCATTGACAACTTATTTTTTTAAAAATTATAAATTAATAAAACTATTAATTCCACAATGAAAATTTGGTTATCAGTAATTTAAATTTTTTTTTCTATAAAAGATACAAATGATCAAAAAAACTATATGAGTAGAAATATCATTTAATAGACATTAATATTAAAAATATACTAAATATATTATCTATGTTAGTATCATTTAAATTTAATAACATATCCTATCAAATATATAAAAAAATATTTTTTGGATTAATAAAATTGATTTATATGTTCGCACCAATTTAATTATATATTTAATAGTTACTGACTTTTAATTATTTAATATATATTTATTATGAATTAATATGTAAAAATATTTAATACATAAAATAATAAGTAAATGCACTCGCTACCCAAACATTATATCATATTTAGGTGTATACCCTATTTCTCCCCATTTTTTACCCCCTTTTTACCCCAAAAACAATGGTATCTCAAACATTTGTGTATATCTACCTAATTAGCTCTAAAATAATTTATATATATAATGTTGATCCCGCGCAAAGCGCGGATCTTAACCTAGTGGAATAGTATAACCTTAAGCCCTAAGTAACAAAACCCTACACTGTAACATGACGTGTAATATGAAGAAGCTATTTTAGTTATAAGCATCTCAACTAAAATATGTAAGCATTTTTTATTTTCGTTATCATTTATGATTTTTAGCATCAATATTGTGTGAAGATATCCTGAGGAATAATTTGAAAAGCACGGTTTTGTGCTTTTAAGTTTCGAAGATTTACCATATATGGAAATATATAACTTCCGTAACTTCAAAGCATATATTACTAGGAATATCTTGTGGACGACTATACATCATTAAAGCCACGATTTTTTTAAAAATTAAAGTTTGAAAATATTAGGATTCCCAAAATATATAAATTTTCATATATTCTACTAAAATATTACTTAGGAATATCGTTTGCATTTCTAAGATCATCAAATACACTATTTTAAACGTGTTGGATCCACAAAATATACTAACTTTCCATATTTTCTACACAAATATTCCTACTCATATTGTGTACCCAACTTTATTTCCTAGCCTACACTATTAGTATAAAGTTTTTAGTTGACAATGCTAACTGATTTGAAAAAACAAAAAATTAAAATTTATAACGCAAAATAAAAATCAATAATTTATGGATATATTCAAAATATTCCTATACCATAAAATTTTATGATTTTAAATATTTATTTAAAATGTCCGAATAACTTTGTGATTTTGTACGAAGTGGGTTGAACAAACATATTAATATATTTGAATAAATTTTGATCAAATGTGAAATGATTAAAAATATGGATTATGTTATTGCATTTTAAATTAATAAAAATAAAATCAATGTAATAAATACTTTAAATAAATAGATTACCATAACGTGGGTCCAAATAATTTGAATTTTCCAAAATTTTAGTAAGTCTAAGATAAATTAGAGCATACAAATTAAACAGAAATTATATTTTTTTTATAAAAATAAAACTATTATGTATACAAATTATAATTTTCATTGCATAAAAATATTTTAATCAAATGGTAACCTCGCACTTAAAAAGCGCGGATCAAAATCTAGTACTTATTTTATTGTTGAAAAGAAAATTTGTATTTTCCATTATACATTTAGAAATAAAGTCATCATCCAAAAGATGAACACTACTATTCAAGTAACGAATTTTTTACGGCTTCTTCAACAATAATACCAAAGATTTGAATCTTCGGAAATCTATTTTCCATCTCTAATTCAATCATTCATTACATTTAGTTGAGTTGTTTTCTGGTTAGATGGGATCGACTATTAATTGTCTGGTCCATATATTTAACAACCGAAAAGGATTGGCAAGTATGACGCACCAAAATGTTTTCAACCTCTATGTCTAACAATATATCTCAACACCATGTTTCTACAATGATTCATCTGGTTTTGCACTTATGAGGACTAACACAAAGTAACAATTGAAAAATAACTAAAACTTGAAAAGAAATATGTATATAGAAACTAGACATTAGATGAAGAAGAAGAATGAACAACCTTGTTTTGTCTCCCTGCAAGCCAAAGCATGGTCCTCCTAGTAAACGATGGTGTTTTCACCTCCAAAGATGACGAGTTTTCGCCCTTTTGATTCACTTCTTCACAACTGCTTTCATTTTTCGCATCCTGGTTCGATAGCACCAAAGAGAATGCTCTTCCTGAAGATGATGAAACCAATGAACCATCCTCTTTGCCTTGAACCTTACTAGGTTTCTCCTTCTTACCCCTTAGCCAAATTTTCGATACCGAAAAACTCTCCCTTTCAACTACATTCTTCTCTGTGGCCTCATCAACGATCCTCATCGATCCGCTCCCATTGAATTTCAATCTCCCTGATGGATCAAAACCGCATTCAGACATAGCCGCCCTGTGGCCGGGTAAGGGACGGTTCTTGCTTGGTACTTTCTTGGTTGAAACATGAACCTTAAGTGCAGTTTCTTCATCCATTATATACTCATATGACCCCATTGAAAAACACCTCCTATCATCTAAACTGCTATTATTACAAATGTTGTTGTTGCTATTACTTCCTTCTTCAATATCAGTGTTCCTAAATTTACCTAACTTAACTGCAAAAGGAAAAACCTTTTCAACCGAACCACCCAACTCACCATCTTGGTTTTGGTCTCCACGACCCGAACCAAACCGAGTCGGTCCAATATCATTGTTTCCGACAAAACCCAGTTGAGAATTGGACCGTGAATGAGCATTAGTATGCGCATCATTGCCAGCCACACAAGCAATCTCTCTCGAGCTATGCTCACTAGCGGATTCAAGAACGAGGAGAAACGAAGGACGAGGATCTCGCTGAGGAGAGAGATCAGAGAGGAGACTCGATCTGCACAAGGGACAAGTCGAGTGAGAGAGAAGCCACGTGTCGATACAATCAACGTGAAAGGCGTGGCTGCATTTAGGCAAAAGCCTGAGCTTGTCCTCTGTTTCGAACTCACAGAGACACACGGCGCAATCAAAGGGGTAGTTCTTGAGACCAATGATGAACTTGTAGTGGAAAACAGGTAACGTGTCGATGAAGGATTGGTCGACTCCGGAATCGTGGAGGTGGAAAAGCTGCTGAAGCTGGCCTTGAAGAGCAGTGACGTTGTCGAAGTAATCTTCGCTGTCTCTGCTCGATGGCGTGAGGAGGAACCTGACTAAGAGATGGAGGAGGCCGGAGATGAAGAAAATAATTGAGAGGATTATGATTATTAGGAGAATGCTTGGACTGATCTTGCTGTTTAGATCGAAGTTTGTGTTGGATCGTGGAAGTGATGAAGGAGAGAGGAGATTCTGAGTTGTCTTGATCATATTTTCTCGAGAAAAGTTCATAGGGTTTGTGAGAAAAAAAAAAGACAAATCAAGAAGAGGGTTGCTTGCTTACTTACTTACAAAAGAGTTAAGCTTTGTTGTTGGTTTCAGACATGGAAGCTGTAAGAGAAAAAGAGAGAAGCTTCACTGTTTCTTCTGAGGTTTGGTTTCTAAAAGAGAGTGATGAATGAGAGAGTTACAGGTTGGACCATTGATGATGACAGAAGAAGAAAAAATTTCATTTAAGATTTAACAGTTACACCAAGAAAGGGGTGTGCCTCTTGAATCTGCAAGTTTTAGAAACTAGAGTAGTAATATATAAAATAGTTAATAGGATTGGATCTGATTTAACCTCAAGACATGTAAAGTCAAACCAAAGATTAGTTTAAGAGAAGAAACAAATCAGGGAATGAGTGAATTGAATAATAGGTTTTCCATGAATAACATATTGTGATCTCACCAAATCCCATGCTCCCTCGTTTAAATCAACAAGACAAAGAATACCCCAAGTACTTTCTACAAGATTTTAGTATAGAATGACAACAAATAAAATAAATTAGTTCTTGGATATATTCAAATATTATTCTACTGTGCTCTAAAATTTGTTTAAAAAAGAAAAAAAAATGTTACTTTCTAATTTAACAGTTTCTTTATCGAACAGGGGTTCCTCCGTCACTTCAAATTTTACATACAAATTAAACAAATACATTTGAAAATATCGTGAACATAACATGACTCCTAATTTTGAGCTAGACAAACCAAATCCCAATATACTATTATTATTTCAAGATGGAACTTCCATAAATTTTATGCATTTTTTATTTCAGAAAATATTATATAAATTTAACCTGCTTTCGTATTGTGGTGTTATTTAACTAGCGTATGGTTCAAGTAAATACGAGCGGACCGGATGGATAAAAAATTAGTGTTACTTTTCCAAGTAGGAAAAAGTACGTTGTACTTGAACAAGGATAATTCCTTTTTTTTTGTCATTAAGCTCAAACGAACTAGCAATACTTCTACTTGCTCATGAGCACTGAACGCAATATCTTTCTTCGTCCTTAGCGACAATAACATTTGTTTGTGAACACACAATATTTTTGTTACTTTAGTGTATGTGAATTGTGAAATAGTTTTGTAAAAATTAAGAAAGTGGAAAGTTGGAGAACGGAACACAAGACAAGAGGACACGGAACCAGAGGCAGAGCAAGTCTGTTTATCGAGATTTAGTGGGGGCCAGCTTATAAAGTCAAACCAGAAGAGAACACTTTCCTTTTTTCAATTGTTATGTTTGGGTTTTTCACACAAAACCCTATTTCAAAATGTTCACACGAAACTCTCAACAGGCTGTTCTAGATAGTAGAAGTCTAGAACTATAGTTGTACTACAATATTGGCATTACTTTTTTTGGGCAGTGGATTAACTTTTTCAACTTTGCTGAAAAGGGGAGAGATCCAGGACGAAACAAGAAATCAGCATTATAAGAAGGTTCGATACCTTTCCGTGTTATGACTCAGAAGTGAAATCTTGTCCTCTGTACTTTTGATTAGTTTTATTATCCAGTAGTGAATATATATTTCCCCAAACAAAAAAAAAACGTATACATATTGACATCATGAGTATATATGTAAAAGGCAACACATTTGTACTATTGCATGACCTGTTTATGTAATTTGATATAGATAATGTGATTTTTGTGTGTGGTAAATATAATGTGATCAATATTATTTTTCGATTTGGCCTTTCGAAGATTCTGAATATAAAAATTAAGGTTATCTCTTAAATATACTTAATGGAATTTAAAATAAATTATTTACCAGATAAAACTCTAAGTAGTATTATTTGTTTTCGCATTTTTATAAATATAGATATTAGACACTAAAAGTTTTGGTGCTCAATGTCTTGGCGATAGTCTTATAGTTAGAAAGTCCACTCGCTTTGAACGTACATCATTACATATCCTTAAGACCTCTTAACCTTCAAATTTCTACCTAATTATTTAAATATTTCAAAATCTTTTTTAAAGTAAGAAGTTTAAAGGAGACAAATAATAAAAAAAAAAATTTGAAGGAGGAAAACACGTAAAAGGTTATCTTCCAGAAAGATATAATGGTATAGAGTTAAAAGTTTCTTATTGAAGAAATATACATTTTGCTCCCTCTAGATTTTAGGTTTTACATGTTTTCTTTCGGAGTCACCTGCTCCACTTGACCAATAGTTACTGACATAACAACGACGTGAATTGTTTTTTGACAAAAGGAGTATTGTAACTATTTGTTTTTACTTTATTTTGATTTCCAACATTTTATTAAAAAAACTGGCTAAGTGGAACTTGAACTCGTCATAGCTCAAAGATGAACTGAGGCCACATGATAGCTTATACCGTATTGTATATGGTAAAGATATCAAAATCATAGATGTTAGCATGAGGAACAAAGCTTGGACTAATAATACTCAAAAGAAAGCGATTAGACTCATCTACACGAAACATGATGAATGTTGTCTAACCGAATACATCTACAGAAAATAAAATATATATGCACGAGATAAATCACATATTATAGAATTTGGTTGAGAGTTGATAAAAAAAAAAGAATTTGGTTGAGTAAAAACTATGATGAGACAATAAACCTATATATAAGCCACAAACAAAATAAAAGTGGTAGACTTCATAATTCTTACACAAGAGCATACAAAAAAACACAGACCAGCTAATTCGTTTTTGTTTTTAAGTAATACTTGTATATATGAAGATAATGACAAACATCTTAGGGTTGGGATCAATGGGACAATGAATTTTTCAAGTTAGATCGCCGACACTCTTGTAACCACTAATTTGTCATTACATGGTTTTAAATTCTTTAATAACTCCACCTAAAATTGAATTTAAGAGATTCGTCAATTTTTGAATTTTTTTGCATTCGACATCTTTCTCACGAAACAATATTAAAATGCCACAATACACATATACATAGGACTATAGGAGATGGATTAATGAGACATTGAACCTGATGAAGAGGGAAAAAATCCCATGTGCTATACAGATAACATTTATTGCTTTGCTGCTAATAAATTCCAGACCCTTTACTTAACTGTCCATCTAAAGAAAAACTATACTAGAATAAAATTGTAAAATATTATAACGTCTTTTAATCAAAACCATCCGGAAACTTTGACATACCATTCAAATGAAGACTTGCATATTTTGTGAAGAACTTGAAAACTAACTTTAGATATACACATTCACCTAGTTCAAACCTCTAAACAGTTGTTTCCTCTATACCTCGCTTGATTTTTTGGACAATACTTGACCGGTTTTATACACAGTTAAAACAACATTTAACTTATTAGTTATTACCCGGGGTTATTACTAACCAATTTTCTAGCGTACATTACATATAGCTTTTTAGTTAACGCTTTGAATATTTACATTTTACATGGAAGTTTACTAAAAACTGGCTATCTGTAAACATCTATAGGAAAAAAAAAACTTCTCTTCCAATTCTACAGTTTTGCTAATTTAAACTTGTGCATCTCTATAGAAACGTATCCAGATCATCTCATAATGGGCTTGAGAATACAGCTCATAAGGACTTTAAGAAACTTATTGGGTTTCTATTAATTTCGGCCCATCGTCAGCTAAAAAGCTCGCTAGCATAGATACCCAAACACTTTCTACAAACGCCGCGACCCAAAACGCTACTTTGCCTAAAAACGCGAAAAAACAGAAGTGAACGATTCTGTAAGAAAAGACGAAAGAGACAGAACATATCAAAGACGGGGAGACTCGCAGATTTCGTGTGGAACAAACCCTTCCCTCTCCCTCTCGACTGGATCGAATGAGAAACCCTCCTCCTCCGTCTCTGCTCTCCCTCACCGTAAACGCCGCCTTGTTAAACATCTCACGCATCAACGATCTATCGCATCTTCCTGAACACATCGTCCTTGAACTCTTCGAGGTAGTTAAAAAAAAATCTTCATCTCAGTTCTCCATTTTGATCAGTTGTGTCTTATGGGTTTTTCGAATTCAGTGTAAAGTTAATAGCTTTGCGCTCGTGTTGATAGTACTGTGCTTAGGCTCAGATTACTTGTTTGATGTCTTTTGTATCTGTTCATAAATTAATGATTAGTTAGTGTTTCTAATTGATTCTTCTTGGAATGTTAAAGAGGACATTGAAAGCTGGGAAGTTGAATGAGAGAGTTCTGAGAGTCTTTATGGCAACTGGAAACGAAGATGTTCTTGCTACCATCGCTGCTCTGAAGATTAAAATCGACCTTACTCCCATTGTTCCTACTCGTAAGTCTTTAGTTTTTTTTTATCTTTACTTGAAGGTTAATAAGCACTTCATACTTGTTTGTTGAGAGTTTGGGATTTTTCACTTGCTGCAGGATGTGATGAGAAATTTAGAATGAACTGGAGTAGACGCTAGTTGATTGATGATGGCCATGAGCGGTGTTTGGAAGCTTGATCCCATGTGTTGAAAGGTCGGTTCCAAATTGTATTTTTCGGATTTATTTAGTGGGAAACAACAGTGTAGATAACTGAAGATACATTGACAGATTGAAAGTCTGTTTCTTCTTTTTCTTATGATTGTGTGTAAATATTTTAATGGAAGGGGTCAAATTTATATAAGTTCTCTGTTTTCTTCTTCGCTCTCAATTGGTTTCTTCTTCATCAGTAAATCATATACAGTCTTTTTATTATAGAGCTCACAATTGAAGCTTGTTCCTTCCTTCAGTGTTTGATCCTGACCCAATATAGAGTGATGAATTGGTTATCTTATCTTTTTTAGCTGACTTTTTTTTTGGAACATTCAAGATAGTTTCAAAATACTTGAATGTTGAACTCAATAGTGTCAAGTTGCAGATTGGGAATTGAAGTGTTAGCAATGTTCTTACTCGCTGATTTGTATAGAGAATCGTTTTAGCTCACTAGCAAGCAAAGTTTTCCATCTTTCCTCTGATCAGATTCAGTTGGATAACACATGAAACTTAATTGAAATACTGATAAATTCACTTGAGGTTCTCACTCCATTGTCATTGTAACACATGTTGCTTCTGTCATCTTGATGTTTTATTATACATACACTCGAGATTTGAGCATTATGACGTAAGTAAAGTTGTGATTTACTAGCTTCATATCATAAGTTCCTAGCGCTATCAAAAGTTGTGATTGTAGATTTAAACTAGTGCTGCTTAGAAAAAAAGTCCCTATCTCTGCAGGTTTTATTCAGATAGGAAAGAAAGCAAAGAAGCCATATGGCCAGTGAATGATCAAATCTCCAAATCATATAAAGTCTCGCTCAAACCTCCTGATAATCTCTTGTCTGGAAACAGAATTAGTAGATACACTGACAACAACAACAACAAGTCCAAGTCTTCTAAACTCCCTTGGTACAAGACAGTTCTTGTTACGTTTTCTGTTAGTTTGGTTTCAGAAATTTCTACCAAACTTAACCGATGTTTTCGGATTCAGTTTAAATTGGTTAAAATAGAACAAAAATTGGCTAGTTTGGTTATTCGGAATTTTTGTTAAGATTGGATATGTACAGGATCATATTGAATAGCGTAGCGCAGTTCAGTTCCCCAACAAAGAACAAAAATGGTGTTTAAATCCTATTCGTGAAGGGCAAGTGAAGCTATATATTGTTATGTTGTAGTTAGTGTAAGGACCGGTTCTAAAATGTTAAGCCTATGTGATATACATAAATATAGACTTTCAAATTGTTAAAAGAAAAATTATTGAAATTTATAGCAAATATCTATACCTCTAAAATCTCAAGACCAGTACTAGTTACTGTTGTGTCTAGAAACCGTTTGGCAAGAAAAAACAGTTATTTTCTGGAGCATGTTAGCCAGATGTGTTTTAATATATGATTGTCATATCTATGTTGCATGTAGTTTTCAGAACTAACAGTTTCATTTCAAAGTTGACGTCTTAGAATTTCTACGCATAGAAGAGTTGCATATTCTATTTATTTTCCTAAAAGAGTAGCATATTGTTATGTCGTGGTTCTTTCAGCGTTTAGAAACAAAATGAATGGTACGAAAACGGTTGTTTTCTTAACATGTTTTGCATATTGCTATTGACGCAAAATTCTTATAAGAAATATAAAGAACGGTCTAGATATTGACATAATCGATCTATAGGTATAACACAAATCATAGTCTACATTACAGATTACATTGCATACATATTGGCTTTTCTTTTCATTATGGCAACAGGACCGGCTCCAGGTAATGATGGATTCTGAGCAGACGATTAAAAGGGTCTTTTAAATATATTACTTGTAAGGCATCTTTCTAGAAATTTCGAGTCCCAAATAAAACAGTATAAATTAGTGATCTTGTGCATATACAATTAATTATATGCATTAGCTTTAATGATAATAGACGTAAAAATGGTTATATATATGGCCTTAAACATTCCTTTGCGAAATGGAGAAAATGCATTTTAGCTGAATAGTTATTCTATTCTCTTAATTAGTCAGCAACTGAATAGTTATATATTCTGCAAGTCAATATGGTTGTTAATTGTTAAATATGACATACACAATATATATACATTGCATGCATATGTCAAGAGATGCCAATGCCATGGCAGTTGTACCTAAACGTGTAGTTGCTCACTACAAAAGTTAAGTTCATGTCCCCTTTCCAAAAAGCTCAAATTCAACATTAGGTTTCAATCATGTAAGGTGGAGATTTGTGATCCCTTTTTGTTATAATACTTATAATACATACTTATATTCGTAAATCATTATCTTCACGTCCTTTACATGGATATAATTAAAATAAATAAAGAAAAAGAACATAAATATATCAAACATGAAACAGGTCTTTGAGTAAAGTTGCAGCATTTGCTCATTATTTTATTTTCCACTTGAAGATTTTTCAATTACACTATAACATTGCTGTTATAATGAGTTTCTTTTTGTCACTTCAATATCAAGTATTGGCATGGTGCATGATGAATCTTTTGTGTGAGATAAACTGAATTTAGTTTAATATTTAAGAGTTTTCAATACCAGAGTGTCTCATGCCTTATTCTTACTTTTAGCTGATGATATGTTTAACGATGATGCAAATCCACCAAAAAGGTAGAGAACAATAAGGTCTGTTTTATTATATCTAAATAATAGGATGATATAAAGGCATGTTTTGGTTTGTCTTCTACTTGTTCTAGTGCTTCTCTTTGGCTGAAACTCCTTTTCTTTGAAATTAATACTAAAGTATATCCGCTTAACTATTTGTTGTTAATAATTAGGTTACGACCTGCTTTATTTCAACCAAATCCATATTTTTCTAATATTGTAAAGGTATCGGATATGCTTTTAATCATGTATACACTAAGTACCACAATACTTCAGCCTTATCTTCCACTCCTAAATATTACCACTATATTATAATGTCTAAAAAGACTAAGGAAAAAACACTTTTGAAAGCTTTGTCTTCAAGTGTCTGCCAGGGAACCGGAGTTATTTGACTTGTAAAAGCCAAAAATAATTCATGAATATTACAGCAAAAAAAGTTTTTTGGAGTAATTCAGAAAATAACATCTTTTTGTGAACTTATAATTTGTGAACTTATAAGTAAGTGGTCTATAAGAGTTTTAAACCACTAAAGTATCATTGCGATTAACGGATATATATGCAATCTCGACAGAAGATCCATTTTCATTAGATGTACTGTTACTACAATTAATAATTTGAAAATGGTGTGAAAATTTTATGGAGAAATCCAATAAAATATAAATATAGGCATATTGACCATGTGAACTCACTTGGCATGCACATTGTTGTTAAGCGGTAGATTTAGTTATAAAAAGTTTTGTACACAAGAATCAACTTATATGAAAGAGATTGTAACTACTCCTTTCATGATAGCTATAAAAAATTAGGTAGGCTTTTAAAAGTTCTTGATTGCATATAATAAGATTGTGGATATGCCTGATGTACGTAATTTTAAATTCAATCTAGCCGTCTAAATTGAACATAATAAGCAATAATATCATGTAGTTTAGATCACTAGACCAAGTGTCTTAGTCGTTTAATTGTTATCGTACGTTGGTTAGGTTTAAATTTATGATCGGTGGTTGACCGGTTTGTCGGTTGAAGCTTTTGAATAAATGGTCATAAATGATAAAATCAAATTCTGACCTCAAGAGCACAAAAGGACCGATCACTACGCGTGGTCCGACCAACCGCTATACATTTTGAGTTTTTGAACACGTTTTCGTCAAAGCTGGTTTGGTAGTGTTCAACTTTGTTTTGAAGTTCACAAGTCTCTAAATCGCGTATTGACCACAAGTGGAACTCAGAGACGGGTTAGATTCCAATGAAATATAAACTCAAAGTCAAGATGTTACTCGAAATGTTAATTTAAACCCTATGCACTATGAAACATGCAAAGTACGAATCTTGTTGTCAATATAGCATTCACTGGAAAAACTTTTGAACATGTTATTTGAGTTTAGTATCAAGTAAGAAACACTATCAATCTTCCTAGTATTAATATCATTTATCACTAAAACAGTTCTCAAACAAAAAAAAACTCTCATTTATCACTACTTTGTTTTAGCTCAAAAGCTTATTTTTAGATAGATAAGATTCCAGTAAAATAGTTATTATAAATGCATAAAAGAATATGAGTTATTAAGTTTTTAATAAATATATTTGGTCCATGAGAGTGGTTGGATTTGCTGCTTTCATTCTAAAAAGGTGAAATAAAGACAAACCACATACTAGCCGAACCCACCTAATATTTTAAAACTACAACTTTCTACTGAAATCAATGTCCTCTGTATATACAACATACAGTATAATTTTATAAAATTCGATCTGCTAAGAGACTATACTAATATATTCCACTAAACTCCAAGAAGAAACATACGAAAGAATAATCAAATTTAACCTTGAATAAATAAATAAATATCCACTATGTCTCCTATAAGATCTATACTTATTTAACTAATATCTTTATTTGCTTTTTTGTGTAGATATGTCGATTTTACAGAAGATCATATAAAGCATCTGAATTATTATCAGCCGTTGATTTTAGATAATATAAACATTTCATAACCTCTTTTTTACTGTTTAATATGTTACCGAACTTTTTCCCTCCCCGCCAAGGACGGTTTGGAGATAATTGTATTTACATCTTTCCCCCTTACCAATTCTCATGATTACGAATCTACCCTCATCGGGACAATAACAAAAACTCAAACGACCAACGTTCTTACACTACTCGGAAGATAACCTCCGGACACTCGACCATTCACATCATCTTCAAGCTCAATCATAATCACAGAATCTTCCACAGAAGACACTCGAGACTTAACACTATTCAAGCTCGAACCCATTGCTTCATCAAGCCATTCCTCTAAGCTAATCTTGCTGAGCCAAACCGCACCGGCTATTCTCTCCAAAGCATCGTCTTCAATCTCCACAGTTAATATATTAGAGAAACGTTTCTTCAAAGACTCTGCGGTCATGCTCTTGATCAAACCGAAATCAACAGGTCTAAAGACTATAGCGTCGTCAGCTAAAGCCACTAGCTTGTGGACAAAGCTACTATCATCATCTTGATCATGCTCCACCGTTACATCACTTGACGAATCAAACTCAGCCGCTTCTTCGTTCAAATCGAAACATATCTCCTTCCTCTGCTTTGCCTGGTCACTACAAAGCCAGTTTGGTTTTCGTTTTCGGGTTTTCGAAACAGACAGCCTCAGCTTCCATCCCTTGCTCACAAGACTCTCTAGTCTCGCTTCGTCGATGGGTGCAGCGTTTTCAGCTAAACCTAGCGATGAGTTTGCGGTAAGGATGATAATAACGTTACCAAGACTAACCTCTCGCCCATACGAATCACATATCCTCCCACGTTCCATCGCTAGCTTCACGTTGTTGCGTAGCAACACATCAGCTTCATCAATATCTTCCATTACAATAACCGCAAACGGGTTTCTCCTAACCGTTTCCGCTAATCTATCCAACGCCGTTTTACCACGGAGGCTTGAACCATCATCCGTACTGGAGCCAGAGCCGAGGCTGATAGTTATCGGTCGGCTTCCCGAGACAAGATCTGCTATGGCCGATGCCATTTTGGTCTTCCCGGTTTTGTCTGGACCTGTGAACATCAACCAGATATCTCCCTTTGGTTTCCCGTTTCCGTGTTTGCGTTCTGTAATGGCTGATGCTACTGAAGAGGCAGCGTCGTGCTGCCACCAAACGCTTTTAGCTAACCCCTTTAGTAGCTTCTTGAATAAATCTATATCGAACGAATCTCGTGTCTTCTTGTCTGGTGAGGATACAACTCTGTTGGACCGTCCGAGAACCAAATCTGTACCGACCGGACTCCCTGGTGGAGTTTTGTCTGATCTTGAGTTTGGTTTCGGGTGCAAGCGCAAACACAAGTCGTTCCATTTCTTCTTCAACTCCACAATCTCTTGATCTTTCGTCTACAAGAAAAATAATATATGTAAGAAAAATTCAAAAAAAAAAATTGGATGAATGTAAAATTTATTCGAATAAAAAATATATATTATTAGAATGAATTAGATTTTTCCTAACGAATTTAGAAATATTTAAGCAAAAGAAATACTGCAGAGCATTTCCCACTGACAAAAAAAAAATTCAATTTTCACATTTTTGTTTCTGACTTAGGTTAGAAGCAATTCACCAATAAAATAAAACTTACAAGTTTCTTGTCACCTACGTCATCGGCTTTAGCGTTCTGCAGCCACTGTGGCAAGACGGACCGGTTATGTTCGGTTAAGGATTTTTCCAATTTCACGACGTCGTTTTCGTAACTCTGTAAACACTGATAACAGCAGTTCATTTTTCCTGTCGGAATCTGAAGGCTTCTTGTCGGAGATATCGATTCAGTTGAGATTATGTTACTGCTCCCAAACCTGAGCAAAAAAAAAATGAAACTTTTGTCCAATTATGAACCGAGAAACTCAATTGAAAAAAAAAAAAGACAAAACCTTTGGAACATGGTCGGAAGAGGCGATTTAGCGGCGATGGGAATCGCTTGAAGATCGCAATCATTCTCCATCGAAGGGTAATAAACTTGACAACGAAGATAAGTCTCACACGTGGCTGTACCAATGAAACACAACCTTCCTTTGTATCTCTCCAAAAGCTTCCTCATCTCCACCACAGCTCCTCCTCCGCCACCATTCGCCGCTAACCACTTCAAATCGCCGAGATCGAGAACAACACCGCCGGTTAACTCCGAGTTTCCTAACCGGGTCTCCACTAAACCGGAGATTTCACCAAACCTCGTCGAAGAAGAAGCTAACTCCTCCTCTAACCGGATCACCTGGAAGTTGCGAAGCGGTCCGTCGCCGTTCTCGATCTTCCCGAGAATCTCTTTCACGATAACTCGAGGCTCCGAATCGCCGACGAGAACCGGGTTTCTCTTCCGGGTCCGGGTCATTATCTCCACGACCCGTTTAGCTTCTTCGTCTATGCTCCGCTGACCGGAGTGTTCGTTTTGTTGAAACCGGGGATTAAGGTAAGGATTCCGGTTAACCGGAACCGGTACGGGTCGATAACCGAATCCAATTGCAGATTGATTAACGGTTCTCGAATTACCAAAACGCGACTGTTCGATCGCGGATTTAACGGCGGGGCTAGAGAAGCTAGCCTCACGCATGACCCGGCTCACACTCGGGTCATCAAGAATCGAGATGACGAGCTGCTCGAGCTCGACTTTAACTGCCAAAAGCGGTTGCTGCTGCTGCTCCGGGCAACCACGACGCTGATGAGCCTGAGCGCGTTTTAAAGCCGCGGTCAAAGCGTTTGAAAGCAGCGGCGGCTCCTGCGGTTGCGACGGAGAGGAAGTGGTGGTGGTCGTAGTGGGGAGGCGTTCGAGGGCGACGCTGAAACAGAGCTCGAGAGCTCGGCACTGGAGCGGGTGAGAGGAGTTCGGGTGGGATTTGATGCAGGCTTGTCGGAGAAAGCCAGAGGAAGATGATAAGAGCGTGGCCGCCACGTGGAGAGGCGTCGTGTGGCCATGGTTGCGACGTGTCGCCTCGGCGATGGACTGGTTGAGAACAGTCGCTGCTTCCGGCGTCAGCGTTTGCTGTATTGTAATCAAATCTGCTCTCATCTCAACAAACACACAACAAGAACAAGAAAGTCTTCTTTGCTGTGTTTTTCTTTTATTTTAGAAGAAACCTTTGCATATAGAGTTTCTTGGACCGACAGAGATATAAAACTGGAAGAAAATAATGCAGAAAGTATCAACACAAAAGATGGCTTTTTACAGAAAAATAAAAGCGATCAACAGAAAGGTGAAAATGGAAGCTTTTTTTAGTTCTGTCTACGTCTATCTCTTCTTGAGTTACTGTGGATTTGCAGTGTGTCTGCTTTTGTGTGAAAGAAGAAAATTGGTGAAGAAAAAGGAAAGATCGGATCATCTGCTTCACAAGAACTTCGCAGAGCTTTTCAATGTCTATCGATTTGAATTTATTGGACGCCAAATGTTGTAAGTAACATCATCTGAATTACGATGATGCCCTTTTGTGTCTGCAGCTATAGTGGGACAAAAGGCCTCAAAGTCATTAACTTGGTTTGAATATTGATATAAGTTTCTTCCTTTTTTAGACTAGAATAAACATCCAACTATATTCGTAATTTGTAAGGCTAAAATATTTGTTTTTGAGTCTTTTGACAGAGAAAAAGAAACCAAACTAGGTGCTAAAAAGTAGAGTACCAAATTTTTCAGTGTCATCTTTACAAAATTTTAATGAAAAAAGCTTCTTTTACCAAATAAGATAGGGAATCAAAATTTTAATGAAGAGTTTATAATATTTTTTTATATTTGTGTCTGCGAGTTCCTTTTTTATGTTTGTAATTTGCTATACGGTTAAGAACTAACTTTTTATGGAAAATATTAGAATTGATATTTGATGTAACTAATTAAACATTATAGCAGTTGACAAAAAAAATTAAACATTATAGCAAAAAAATAGTTGTTACTTTCAGATGAGTGTGGACAAAATTAAAAAGAAAGGTACCAACTAATAAAGTTTTGATGACGCAATAAGAAGTTGAATCTAGTCAGAGAGATGAGACCAAATTATTCACGCGTTTAAAAGTAGCGCGTGTACGACCTCACACATACGTGCTTTCGTGCTTGCTGATGCGGGTAAAGGCAGTGTAACTGACGCGCAAGAGAAAACGTGTGAGTGAAAAGGAGAAAGTTCTTTTTATTCCTTTTTATGGATTTTACCTTTTAAAACGAAATATCTGTTTTTCACACGCAATCCCTGCAAAAGGAATCGCCACAAAAAGTTTCACCTTTTTCGTATTTTACCTTTTTTATCGCTTTTCCGCCGATTGAAAAGCTCTCTTCTTTTCAACTTTTTTTTTGTTTTGCTTAACTCAATTATTAGAATTTTTCAACTATATTATCTAAGTTTAACAAATGTTGCGTTTTATTATAGACATCATGCACACAAATTCAAAACACAAAACAATATACCTTACGAGAAATTTTCTAGGATAACCAAAAAAAATGGTCAAAAAATATTTTATTGAAAAGTAAATATACATTTATATCATAGATTAACTAATTTATACTCAAGGTTAGTTTATGGGTAGAGTTTTGATAACGTAGTTTCGAATTTTTTAAATTGAAAAATAAATATAAAATTTTCAAAATAAAAAAAAATTATTTTGATCATTTTATTTTTTAAATATAATTTTGCTGGCAAAAAATTAAAAAAAAATAGTTATTTAGGAGAATTTTCCTTAATTTTTTACGGTTCTGTTAAATTGATAAATGATTCGAAACTTAAAATTTAACATCGATTACTTTTATTATTAATTTATTGTATATAAATCTTTAGTTTAAAACTTGTAATGAAATTTAGTTAAAATTCTTGCAATGAACGATGATGAACACAACGAACATATGACTTAAATTTGACGAAAAACAAAGAAAAAATGATGAAAATATTCACGAATCTTTTATGGATTTATATGTTGACGTCAAGATCATAATGTTGATTTTTGATATCTTCTACAAAATCTACTGTATTATACATTTGAAAAAGATAAATTATACTACAAGTTTATTGAACTACAAGTTGTTTTTCAATCATGCTTCGACTATTATAGCTTCTGTTTTTAATCTACCATGTGCCAGTCTCACTTTTTAATTTCGAAATTAAATATAATCCAATTTGTTATAATCGTTTTGAAAAGAACATATAACTTTGTATCAATAGAACGAGAGAAAAGTGAAAAGAGCCGTCACATAAGGTGTTACAATGAACCTCCCCAACTGAGTCTTGGGTTAATGGTATTTTTTTTTTTTTTTTTTTTTTTTTTTTGTAACTGGGGTTAATGGTATTACTTATAGGTTTTGTAAAAGCTATGACTCATTTGGGAAAAGGTATTGTATTTTCTGATGGACAATCTACGTATTTTCAGCTCAAAGATCTGAGTTAAATTAAAAATGTTATATATATATCTGTTATTTGTAAAACAAAAAAAAAACTAAACTGATAAAATAAATTAACCTCTAAACTAATTTTATATAAATCTGATAAAAGAAATGAAAGATTACCAAAACGGAACAAAAATTCAACATGGTTGTCTTTTTGGTATAATACCATCATTAAGTTATTATCTTTTTAGTACTGTATAATTTTTTTATAATCTCAAAACTAACCCTTGATTAATCAAATGAATCAAATAAATACATTAAAAATGAATTAAAATAAAAATTTAATTAAAAAATATATTTATATATACATAATTTTAAGTCAACATTTTAGAATATATTAATAAAAATAATATATTTAACGTTTTTATATTAATATAAAAAATGATATAAACAACTGAATTAAAAATAATTATATAAATAAATACATTAATAAAAATAAATTAATATATTAATAAAACTTTAATTAATATAAAGAGCACAATTTTTTAAAAAATATTTATATTTTTTATAAATTGTACATTTAAATTTAATAAATGTAAAAAAAAAAACATCGCTAAAAGGAAATTCAACGGGTCAGAATTGAGAATAAACTTAATACAAAATAATTTTCAAATTAAATATGTTGTTTCATGCATATATTAATTTTTTCAATAACTAAATGTAAATACAAAAAGATAAATATATAATAAAAAGCGACAAATATATGTAACAATTTTAAACAATTGATTAATTACAACATGTAAATATAAAATTATTGTATTTTAAATGGTTATATAAACATTTAAATATATGATTAACGTTAAAACTAGGGCTGTTGAATATGGTAAAACTGAACCGTACCGAACCGAACCGAACCGAAATAGACAATATGGTTTGGTTTTGGCATATACCATATAAACCGAATGGATATAATTTTATAAAACCGTAGGATTTGGATATGGTTTGGTATATAACCGATTAAACCGAATAAACCGAACAAAACCGACTAAAAGTAGAAACATGTAAATATGTATCTATTTTATAACGATACATGAATATATATTTGTTATATAAGTTAAATTTGTGTTAATAACTATTACCATAATGTTATAGTAATAAAGAACAATTTGTAAAACAATTGAACTATAATTAAATAACAATACATCGTAATTCAGACATCTTATTTTTAAGTTTTTTTTAATCTTTTTGCTTTATTTTAGTATTCACTAAATTAATATGAAGATTATAAATTTGATCGAAAATAATTAATGGAAAATTTTCATAACTTTTTTCTTATCTATAAACAAACAGAGTTTCGTGTTCAATCGAAAAAGCATGACTTTAATGAACACTAAATATGGAAGAGTGGAAAAACTTTTCTTTCATGTTTCTGTTTTGTTTCATATTTTTATTTTCAAAATTTCAGGCTCTGATTTAAATTATAGATTTGATTATTTTATTTGATGGTAGAAGCATTTTTACTTTTTTGTTCATGTATTTGAACATGTAATATATTTTTAATAAATGAATGTGTTGACAATATGACTCTAAAATTCATTTTATATGATCTTAAACTAAATAATTATGTTTTTTGGTATAAAACCGAATAAACCGAAAACCGACGGTATATAAACCGAACCGAACCGAAGTAAATATGGATTTAGAATGGTAGTTATATTTTACTAACCGAAATACCGAAAACCGAAAAAACCGAACCTAAACCGAACCGATATCCGGATTAAACAACCCTAGTTAAAACTGTATACCACTAATGATCTAAAATAAATATTTAAGTATATAAAATTGAAAACAAATATCTGCACAATTACGCTGATCAAGATCTACTAATCCTATTAAATGCAGAGACAAGAATGGTAAGTTCACCACCACATGTGCCGATGTGCGAGCCGACCCAATAAATTCAGAGACCATTTAATACACGATCTATTTAGTGCAAAATGACTTACTTCAAAACCAAACTCATTGTGTTAAACTCGTTTGTCACCTTATCATTGCAATATGCCTACGTAGCTTAATAGTCTAACATTCGTGTAAATTTAATACTGTAAGATTTAATAGTCAGAAGTCAGAACCAATTGTGCATTAGACTACACAGTACATGCAAAAATGATATTTAAGTACAGATTTACCATGATTTTCATCTAGTACTAGATGAATAAATTAATTTGCAACAACTTGGAACAAGGGCTAGAAAAAAACCCCTGTTCAAAAACGCGTCCGCCTGGCCGTTCACTCGCCCGATTAAATGGTGATCGGAAGGCTGCCGTGGCGAGGAGGAGGTAATCGGTGGTTCTAGGCGCTGAAACTAAAAAACCTTCAAAAATCGAAATTTTAAGAGCTAAATCGGTGTTTATCTCATGAATCTATTATAATTAGGTGAAACTCACAAGAATCGGTTGTAAAAACTATGAAATCGTGCAAAAAAAATGAAGAACAAAATATTCTCAGATCTGGAAAACGCAGAGAATAGGTTGAAGATGAGGGTAAAATCGTATTTTGTTATTCATTAAACTAAAAAATCAGAAAAAAGGATGCAAAACGCAGTGATAACAACTCAAACTCGCGACCTTATGCTTCTTTAGACAGCGACATGGACCACTAGACTAAGCAATTTTAATGTTTATTCATCACATACCTAATATATGTCTAAAACTAGGCGCCGAGTACGCTCCGCTTAATCCCCGATTTTTTGATAACTCGCTAGGCCTAGGGTCACCGTCCGACTAACGCGTAGCGTAATTCCGAACAGGGAAAAAACTAAGTATTTTATTCGTTTATGAATAATTCGAATAGCTTTTAGGAACGCCGTAATAATTGTTCTCTTCTCGCACTATCATTTTATTTTTTATGGATAGAAGAGAAAGTAGCAGAGATTAAAAATAATTAGGGTAAGAGTAACGCACGCTTTGCCTTTAGGGCTACGCGTTTATCGAGTTCACTCACTTTTTAACCAACAACTCCTTTGCAGCCTTTTTACACCAAACTTTTCTCTGTTATACTCTTCTCTTGTCCGATTCCACTTCTTTCAACTTTCGAATATTTCATTTAACTACTTTATATCACCCATATGTTATGATTAGTACTAAATACTATAATAAAAATATATGTCTCATATTGGCAAAAAAAAAAAGAACGTTAACTAGGTAGACATCTTTTTAGATGTTACATCCTCTAGTAGATGTTATCGAATCATATACTCCTTAAAAGTGTTAGGGCATCTCTTATGGGAGACAAAAATTTTCTCTATATTTCACACTAAAATAAAGTAATTCTATTATAGAGTTGAATTTGCTCCAATAGTTCACTCTATAATAGAGTTACTCTATAATAAAGTGAAATATAAAATATTGTTGTTTTTTTACTCCAAATACAGAGTGAAAAAACAACATTACTCTATATTTCACTCTATTATAGAGTGAACCATTAGAGCAAATTCAATTCTATAATAGAGTTACTCTATTTTAGTGTAAAATATAGAGTATTTTTTTTGTGTACCATTGGAGATGATCTTAGTAAGTTCGAAATTAGTGACTGATCGTTGTTGTTTAGTACCGATTCTTATTGTATTGTCCTCTAGTATCTTACACGCCCTTTAAAATGAAATATTTGAAACGTATAAATTCAAATATATTCTTCTTTTTATCAATCAAAACAGTATTCTTTTTATTTATCAGAAAATCCAATCTATATTCATTAGAACGTATTTGATATTAAAATGAGTTTGGGATCTATAAAAGCAAAGTGTTTAAATCAAGATTTAGACTATAGCCATGTTCGTTTGTATATATGGAAGATGCATCCAGATGGTCCATCTAGATGTCTTATCCAGATGAAGCATCTGAATGTTGTTCGTTTCTTCATTTCGTCCATGCATCTAGATGAATCATCTGAATGCAGTTACGTTCGTTTTTTAATTTGCATCCGCATCCAGGTGGACTTGTTAATAAAATGACTAAAATATTTTTTTTTATGTTTCAGCGGAAAAATATCATTTTTACGGTTTTGGCGGAAAATACGTTTTTATGGGTTTGGCGGAAAATACGTTTTTGCGGTTTTGGCGGAAAAAAAGTACATTTTGCGGTTTTGGCGGAAAATGTGTGTTTTGACGAAAAAGTGCATTTTGCGGGTTTGATAGGAAAAGTTTTTTTCGCGATTTTGGCGGGAAAATGCATTTTGCGGTTTTGACGGAAAATGTGCATTTTTGCGTTTTTGACGGGAAAAGTGCATTTTTGCGTTTTTGACGGGAAAAGTGCATTTTTGCGTTTTTGGCGGAAAATATTTTTTTGCGGTTTTGGCGGAAAAATGCGTTTTCCAGTTTTCGTGGGAAAATACTTTTTTCGGTTTTGGCGGGAAAATACGTTTTTCCGGTTTTTGTGGGAAAAATACGTTTTTCCGGTTTTCGGCGGAAAAATGTTTTTTGCGGGGTTTGGCGGGAATATGTTTTTTGTGGGGTTTGGCGGGAAAATGCATTATTTCGGTTTTGGCGGGAAAATGCGTTTTTGCGGTTTTAGCCGAAATGTGTGGTTTTACTGGTTTGACCGAAAAGTGTGTGTTTTATGGAAATATGCGTTTTACGTTTTTTGAGGAAAAACACATTTTGCAGTTTTGGCGGGAAAGTGTATTTTTCAGTTTTTGCGGAAAAATGTATTTTTCGGTTCTGGCGGAAAAATGTATTTGCTAAAAAATAAAATTTACGGTTTGAAAATAATATTTTGATTTTAAAAGGTCATTGTCATTTATCATTTTAGACTGAACTAAATGCATTTGCATTCAAATACACCATCAAGACTCACTTTCATTTGGGTGAGAATTTGAGATGAATTTTTAAAAATTCTGGGTGATCTATTTGGATGTAGCATTAAAATGCACAAAACGAACATCGATTTACATCTTCATCCAGATGGATCACCTGGGTGAGGAAACCAACAGCACCTATATATCTTCGGATATCATATTGTTCCGGTTTATGTTACAAAAACGAACAATGTATACATGTCTATGATCGGGTCTTTGAGTTATCGGATCCAAAATATTGGTCTCGGATAAAATAAAAAAATGTCGTGTAGTGATGGAAAAAAGCCGACGCAAACAAGAGAATAGTTGCAAACACCGATAAACAAAAATGTGCGAGTTTGAAAAGAAGTTAAGAGTTTCAGCTTTCTGCATTTATTACAACTACACTACACGTACAACTTTGTCGACCTACTGTTTCTATTTCATTTACCATTTGGCCCTTTACCTATGGGAATTGAGTAGGATGTGGCAAACGAAAATTCAGAACGTTGTGAAATTCGCACGATAAATAACAGATTCAACTTCATGTTGAACTTTTTCCACAAAAAAATAATCGTAATTTTCTAAACTTCACAAAGATTTTGATTACTTGCTTACTTGGTGAGATCTATTGTATGTTTTCTTCTTTTAGATTTTACCTTTTTCTGCTAAAATCAGATTAATTTCATTTCACCATAATATTGTAAAAGGCAACAATATTATGGTGAAATGAAATTAATCTGAATTTTAGCAGAAAAAGGTAAAATCTAAAAGAAAGAAAACATACAATAGATCTCACCAAGTAAGCAAGTAATCAAAATCTTTGTGAAGTTTAGACCAATAAAAATGCTACCGACTAAGGTATGCAATCAATACGTTCATCATGATAAGTTGAATTCTCTTTGGCGCGTTAGGGACTCCCAAAAGGATCTACATTTCATTTTAAAGGAGCAACAGTTAATTTTTAAATAGGATATTTTTTTTCATAAGGTACCCATGATCATGGACCGATGAAAAAAACCTTCTTCAAAGGAATATATTAAATTTATAACATCCGAAGGCGCATTTTATTTTATTTTCGCTTGTGAAAAGTTATGATTCATAAATTCGCAAACACCCGAATACTAATGAAATAGAACGTTGAAAAGCATTAATATTTAATACTAATCAACATATAACGTTTTCGTTTTGTTTTTATTAAGAATCTTTTTTCTGGAATGACGTTTATTGTGTTGAGAAATGTATTTACACATGTATATTTATCACAATTCAAATGTTCTACCTTAATATTGATCACGAAAACATTTATTTCATGCAATCTTTTTTTTTTTGTTCAAATTTTTAGACATTTCCGAGAAGTCCCCACTACATTAGTTAAAGAATAAAACTATCACTGCTCAAAAGCCCCATTATTATTCCACGATGGTGGCAAAAAAAAACCTTTATTTCCTCCGACAAAACATATTTGCTTAAAAAAGCATGAAAATAAATACTCCCTCCGTTCCTTAAAGTTACATATTCTAGAGAAAAAGTTTGTTTCAAAAAGATCTATTTTTTACATTTCCTATGCATATTTTATTAACTAATTGAAAACTTCAAAAAACTTAATTGCTATAGTTGAATTTTTATTGGCTTAAAATTATGGAAAAAAGATAAACACAAAAAACTATGTAAATTTAATGTGTTTTATTAAAATGTGTGAAAAATCTAGAATATGTAACTTTAAGAAACAGATGGAGTATATGAAATGGTGATTGCAGTTCTTGGCTTTATTATGTTTTCATTTTAGCGACTTAGAATATTTCTAACCCAATTCCACAATTTACTTTGACCAAAAATTAGAATAATAAATATTTTAACCCACTCAATGTTTCACTCTATAATGGAGTAAACATAAATTTATTCTATAAATGAAGTAATTTTTTATATATTTTTGTTCATTGCTCCATTTTTATTTAAAAATGCCTCATTTTTACTCCAAAATGTTTCAGTTTTACTCCAAAATATTCCATTTTTACTCCAAAATATTCCATTTTTACTCTAAAATGCTCCATTTTATTGCAAAAGTGGAGTAGGACTGGAGTAAACTCAATTCTATTACAAAATTATTTCATTTGAAATTAAAAAATGAAATTTTATATTGGAGATGGTTTTATCTACATTATTAAAAGAGAAGTACCCATTTGAAAATGTTTTTTACTTTATTAATTAAACTCCCTTTTTTTTGCTTGTCTTTTTCAGTTGCATTTATGAAATATCCTAAAACGAATAAAATTGCCTAATTTATTACTTGTCTTTTCAGTTACATTAATGAAATATGCTTAAATGAATTTAAACTTCCTATTTTATTGTTTGTCTTTTCCAGTTACCTTAATGAAATATCCTTAAATAAATTTGGACATAATGTCATTTAATCAACAAAAAAAAACTCATGAGTTATCCTTACGTGCATAATTTTAATAATGAAGATTTTTAAAAACGTGCATCATTAAAATGTTACCTAAAATATGCAACACTAATATATAACATGCATCAATAAAACTAGAATTTGACTCACACAATTGTACGGATATTATTTTCAGTTGATTAAATTTAAAAATAATTATTTATTCAAAAAATATTTAAGAATGCTATGTTTTTAAAAATTATATGGTATTATTTGCTCATAACTCATTTGTCATTTGATAAATAGCATAATATAACTCAGTTGTCTTTTGCTAAATTTATGGTTTTTATTTATATTTTTTATTATTTAATTATAATTTTTTTATTTTATATTTGAAAGATAAATAAATTTTCTTTCAAACAATATTTTGTAAATGTATTTTTTTTTAAAAAATAATCAATTAAAATTGTTATTATCATTGAATATCATTATTTTTGACATAATTTGAGTTTTCGTTTACATCAAAACTTATCATATTTTAGGATAATTTTAATTTAAAATGTAATTTTCATATTTTTCAAACAAATTCTAAAAATATTTTTTAAATATTTTGTTATAATTGTTAAAAAAATATTGAGTTGCATTTCAAATAAAAAGGTAAAGATATTAAAAATATTCTAATTAAAATATGTAAAATTTAATATAGTTTTAAGGAAATTGTCAAAATAAAAAAAATTACACATAAAATAATCATGATTTTTGTTAACTGGGCGGATCATTATTTATATGATATCGCACACGAAAGAAAAATTTCTGTTTTTAAAATTATCTAATTAACTCTATACTCATTTTTTATATATTTTTTATATGATATCACACATTCGTAAAAAAATAGATAGTTTAAGATGGAAAAAAAAATATTTACTTAATGAATATAATATGAACGAATATTACGAATACATCATTTAATAAAATAAATAATTAAAAATTAAAAATTCATATACGCGCTGGGGTCTAGTACTATTTATTTGGCTATCACCAAGCAAAATTATATTATATCCTATTATTTTTCTTCTAAAACTATAAACTTAATTATACTATCAGAGTCGTTGATTACTATAACACAATGAAATTAAAGCTCTTTTCTCGAATGATCCAAATAAATCATTACGTAGAAAACATATTTTTTTGACTAACTACAAAATATTTGATGCTCCAGTGATCATAGCCAAATCAAAATGTGTAACGAGTGATCATAGCCAAATCAAAATAAAAAATGCTCCTGTGACATAAAGACTAAAAGACCATTTATAAATCTCAACTAAACACCCCCCCCCCCTATTGTTTCATTATTGGTAGGGCCGAACCATCACAGATGGCTCACTTTTCTTTCTTATAGTAAATACAAATGTCACATGATACCACACTTATTTGTATAAAAACATCCTTAACTACAATATTATATTTTATACATTTTTATGATTTGGAATAGTTTGATGATATTTAGACTAATCTTTGAGATTTCAGATATTTCAACAACGTATTCAAAACTTGGATATATATGCATAATGGAATATTAGTATCATGAGAGTTCGCTCTTTGATCCTTTGACACTTCTAAACATGGTGTCCCAATTCCCAACCCCAGTTGATTCTACCACACACAAAATGTCGATTTTTCATCTTTCGTTAGAGTTAGAGTTGAAACTTGACTGCCAAATGATGATGGCTAAGCAGCTTTGACCACTGTTCACGTAAGAGTTTTGAGCCAAATCTGGTTTTAATAACTTCACAAATTTCCTAAATATAATATTCTATATAAATCAAAAGCTAAATCTACAAAACTCTCCACTTTTTAATTAGGCTACCTGAAAATAAATATTGAGCTAAAGCTTCGAACCTAACTTACCCTTATTTGGATTGCCGACCAATTATGTATCGGTACTTCCAAATCAGTGAAATCACGAATCACATGGCTTATCCATGATGTTTTCTTTTCCCCTTATTGTTTGAAAAAAATTGGTAAAGAACTATATCATTAAATTTCATTCGTAAATGGCGCGAATCAAACAAGTTAAACTGTAAAATTTGTATTTTTTTCGCTGACTCTTCAATTAATTCTTTGGACGCGGTTTCAAGACTTTGACATTATGAAAATTGTGAATATGTACATGATTATATGTCTACTTTTCTCTCTTTCACGACGACCGTCCACAACATTTTGGTAGTCTTCCAATTTCCGTTTTTACCACTAAATGCTATAACTGTGAGGGCCATTTCAAATTTTTGGTTAGAAACCATTAACATCACTATATGCTAATCTACACATCTTATATATTTTTCACTAAAAATCCAAACTAAGATTAATTAGAAAGCTACCAAAATTTATTTATGGTTAGAAAAGGATGCCTAACCAATAACAAGAATAATTTGAATAAACATATTGATTTATTAAATTCTTGAGAATAGTTATGTTGGTTCAAGACACGAAACTAAGATAACTCACTATCTTATATAACTGAAATATAGAAAAGTCCAATTCGAATTGTTTTTTATGTATACATGGTTCTACATTTTTGGATTTAGAAAATTTCTGACTAAAATTTAAGTTTATGGATATAAAATTTAGGGAGCTTCCACAATGCTACAAGTATAGTTATTTATCGTGGTCTCAAGTATTGCAGAGAATCTTTATCGGAGATAATTACTCTGTATCTCCTAATTGTTATTGTTTTAGATAAGTCTTATCTTTAGGCTTTCCTTTATCCTTTTAGCTTTGGTTTTACTTTTTTTGTGAGTATATATACTCATCGTTTGACATCAATAAACATAAGAACTTTTATCCCAAACTACAATTTGTCATGGTATCAGAGCCTAAACAAATTAAAATCAAATTTTCTTCATTCAAAAACATTCATAAACTTTCTTATTGATCTTCCACAAATCGAAATATCAAATTCATTCTTTCCAAAAAAACAAAAAAAAAAACTCTCTGTTTTTCATATCAAATTCAGAGACTATTCTTAAAAATCAACATCATATACGATGTCGATTACACCAACCAACGAAATCAAATACAAAACCATCTCACCTTATGATCTTTCATCCAACGACAATCCAGGAGCTATAATCTCACAGCCGCTTCTCAATGGATTGAACTACGATGAATGGGCCATTAACTTTCGCATGGCACTTAGCTCTCGAAAGAAGTTTGGCTTTCTTGACGGCAGTCTACCTAAACCGGCAGCCGATTCATCCCACCTTGAAGATTGGACAGCAAACAACCATCTCATCGTAGGATGGATAAAACAAACCATCGAACCAAAGATTAAATCTTCTATCTCAACCCGTGAAGTCGCAAGAGACCTCTGGGAAATAATTAAGAAACGATTCTCTATCAAGAGTGGAGCACGTTTACAACAACTACGGACGGCTTTATCCAACTGCAAACAAGATGGATCAAGCGTTGATGAATACTTCGGGAGATTAACAAAACTATGGGATGGGATCGCCGAATGCATGAATTCGAAGCAATGTAGCTGTGGCAAGTGTGAATGCGATCTAAATACAGCAAGAGAGAAAGAAACATAAACATTGAGAGTTCATGATTTCTTGGCCGGACTAGATGATGCAACACACGGCGTCATACGGGCTCAGATATGTGCGATCTCTTTGCTCCCGGATCTTGATACAGTGTATCAAACAATCTCCCATAATGAAATTATTCAGTCAACAAAAACACCGGAGACGTCTATCATGAGTTTTGCGTCACAAACTCGATCTTCTAACTCCTCAAATACAACGTTTACAAAAGATATCTCTCGTCCTGGTAACAAAGATCCATCTCGCCAATGTACGGTATGCGGACGTACAGGTCATGAAGCATCAGGTTGCTTTACAGTAATTGGATATCCAGAATGGTGGGAAGGAAACAAGAAGAACACAAACTCAGCTCGCAATACATCGTCTAAACAAAACCCTTTAACTAATCAGAATCGAAATAATCAACCAAAGGTCAATATAGCTACGGTAGCCAAGACAAACCAGTCAACACTTCAAGCCAATCTGACCATTACAGATGCCGATCGCCAAGGTCTAAGTGGAATCACAGACGACCAATGGAGTATCGTGCAGAAGTTAATCAACAATGGCAAGATAGATGATCATCTAAAGGGTAAGAGTGATGATAATGTTTGGATCTTGGATACAGGCGCGACCCATCACATGACCGGCCAACTACACGTGATGGAGAATACACGAGATATTCCTCATATACCTGTCTTGTTACCGGCAGGCTCCGAAGCAATGGCTTCAAAACAGGGCATCATTAAACTGACTCCGACTCTACACATTCAGAATGTGTTTTATGTGGCCGGATTTCATACAAATTTGATATCGTTTGGACAACTCGTTACTGATAACTTCCTTGTTGGACAAGTCACTGACAAACTGATGATTTTGCAGGACCGTACCTCGAGGATGCTGATTGAAGCGGGTGAAAGAGAGGGAGAGGGATTGTACCGGTTTCGAGGAATTGAGTCATTGGCGTCAGTACATACAACGGTTCTTGAAAAATCAATGTTATGGCACTGGCGTCTTGGACATCCATCTTCACGAGTTACTGGAATGATCCCAGACATTCAGAGTTCTTCTACTGCGGATAATCTTCTTCTTAAAACGTGTGATATTTGTTTTATGGCTAAACAAACCCGTCTTACTTTTCCAGACAGTTTTCATAATGCAAACGAGATTTTTGATTTAATACACTGTGATCTTTGGGGGCCATATCAGATAACATCATTATGTGGTTCTCGCTACTTTCTCACGATCATAGATGATCATTCTCGAGCTGTTTGGTTATATCTTCTCCCAGATAAAACGATGGTTTCACAACAAATCAAGGACTTCCTAGCATTGATAGAAAGACAATTTTCTAAAAAGATCAAGACTCTACGAAGTGATAATGGAACAGAGTTTATGTGTTTAACACGATTCTTCAAAGATCAAGGGATTCTTCATGAAACCTCATGCGTGCACACGCCTCAACAGAACGGACGTGCAGAACGTAAACACCGACACATTCTCAACATTGCTCGTGCGTTACGTTTCCAAGCCAACTTACCAATTGATCTGCGGGGAGAATGTGTTCTAGCAGCCGGACATCTCGTTAATCAAACGCCGTCCTCGATACTTCAAAACAAGACACCATACGAAAAGCTTCATGGTCAGCCTCCGGACATATCTCATCTACGGGTGATAGGATGTTTGGCATACGCCCATAACAAAAATACGAAAGGAGATAAGTTTGCTTCAAGGAGCAGGAGGTGCGTGTTTCTGGGTTATCCCGCGGGGACTAAAGGTTGGAAGCTCTTCGATCTCGAACAAGAAACTGTTTTCATATCACGAGATGTGGAATTTATAGAGGATGCTTTCCCGTATCAAGACAACTCACCTATCACTACTCCGACTACTGAGACATCACCAGCATTGCAAATAGTATCGCATGATGATGATTCCGAAACAGAGTGTCTTCCTCCAATTTCGACAACAGAACATAATATTGTTGAAACAGAACCGATAGCCCCTACTGATAATGATCAAACTGATCATATTGGTACTGAACCTCTGGGACGAGGCCAACGAACTCGACAACCGTCTACTCGACTCCGCGACTTTGTTATCAACACGGTCACAACAATCCCTATCTTCACTCCCTCTCTCCCTTCATCTGCTCCTCAGCCATCCTTAGGTACGAACTACCCTTTGTCTGACTACTTAACATATGACCGTTTTTCTACATTACATCTCAGCTTCCTTATGGCCTTGACAATTAATATCGAGCCAAAGAACTTCCGTCAAGCCATGGAAGATGAAGTGTGGAGAAATTCTATGCAGTCTGAGATGGATGCTCTTGAAAGAAACCACACATGGGATCTTCAAGAACTACCCTAAGGAAAAAGGGCACTCGGTACTAAGTGGGTCTATACAATCAAGCTACGTGCTGATGGCACGATAGAACGACATAAATCTCGTCTGGTTGTTTTGGGAAATAATAAAAAAAAAGGTCTTGATTACACTGCGACATTCTCACCGGTGGCTAAAATGACAACGGTTCGTCTATTTCTCAATATCGCAGCAAAGAAAAACCATGAAATCCATCAAATGGATGTTCATAATGCGTTTCTTCATGGAGATCTCCAAGAAGAAGTATACATCAAAATACCTCTTGGGTTTGCTCGTCCTAACGATACTCGTGTCTGTCGCTTGCGGAAATCATTATATGGCCTTAAACAGGCTCCTCGTTGTTGGTTTGCTAAACTGGTTGATGTACTACTGAGCTATGGCTTCACCCAGACACATTCGGACCACTCCTTATTTGTCTTCTTCCGCAACAAGGTTACACTTCGGATACTTGTCTATGTTGACGACCTTATCATATCAGGAGACTTGCCAGAAGCGATCAATTCTTTCAAGACATATCTATCAACTTGTTTTCATATGAAGGATCTTGGAGCTCTCAAATATTTTCTTGGTCTGGAAGTTACTCGCAGCTATTCAGGAATTTACTTGTCTCAGCGCAAATACACACACGATATAATAACAGAATGCGGGCTGCTTGGGTGCAAACCGGCTGGATCACCGATGGATCAAAACCACAAGCTTGCGAAAGCTACAGGTTTGGTGCTCGCAGATCCAGAGCAGTATCGTCGCCTTACGGGTCGACTTATATATCTTCTTGCAACTCGTCCTGACCTTGCCTACGCGGTACACATTCTTTCACAATTTATGCATACACCACAGGAGGAACATTGGCTTGCTGGCTTGAAAGTGGTTCGTTACTTAAAAGGAACAGTGGGTCAAGGTGTTCTCTTTCGGGCTAACACTGCGTTTTCTTTAACTGGCTGGTGTGATGCGGATTGGGGGGGCATGCCCTACAAGTCGACGCTCACTTACTGGTTGGATTATACAGTTTGGGACATCACCGATTACTTGGAAAACAAAGAAACAAGAGGGTGTATCTCTTTCATCTACTGAAGCAGAGTTTCGAGCATTGCGTTCCATCACAAAAGAAGTTATATGGCTGAAGGAACTTCTTCGTGAACTGGGACTCCCTCGTACCGATGCAGTTACAATATGCTGTGACAACAAGTCAGCGATTCATCTCAGTGCTAATCCCATTCTTCATGAACAAACGAAACATATGGGTATCATTTGTTCGTTCGTTCGTCGCGAAATAGCCAAGGGTGTTATCAAAGTGACTTACATTCCCATTACAGAGCAGCTTGCCGACACTCTAACCAAAGCATTAGGACACAATGAGTTCGATGCATTTCTTCTCAAGTTAGGCATTAACAATATCCATGCTCCAACTTGAGGGGGGTATTGGAGATAATTACTCTATATCTCCTAATTGTTATTGTTTTAGATAAGTGTTATCTTTAGGCTTTCCTTTATCCTTTTAGCTTTGGTTTTACTTCTTTGTGAGTATATATACTCATCGTTTGACATCAATAAACATAAGAACTTTTATCCCAAACTACAATTTGTCAATCTTATCCATGATAGATGTGTATATAGAATTATCCATGTAAATGTGTATATTGCGGGAGAGCTGGGTAGTAAAATTGTTATTTCAAAATATTATTTATGCAAGTATTAAGTTTGATCAATTATAATAGGATTAGAATATAACATAATAAACTATACGAATTATGAGAATTTGTGAAAGTGTAGAGCCTCTTTATCACCACTGGTCTATAAAACCATATACCCATTTGCTATTGTGGGCTTTAGAAAGATGAGATAATAATAGGTATATGTGCTTTCTTCAGTTTAATTTATTAGATATTTTATGATTAATAAAAAAAGATGTTAGAGGAAAATATATATAAAAAACAAATATTCTTATGATAATTTTTCTTGTTTTCGTTTACGGAGTTAGGTTAAAATATTTTGATGAGATTTGGATCTCTTCGTTAGTCTTATTAACCAAAACAAATGGCCCTCACAGAAAAATACATAAGAAACGTCGGAAAACAAACGTTGTGGGCTTTTCCAACTTGAACCAATCCAAAATATCATTTGTATACAAAAAGAATAAGAGTTAAAAACGCAAGAACAACCTCTTTTGGTATGAGTTTTTCAAGATATACAAATAAATCATACTCAATAAGGTCTCCTACCAAGAAAGTTCCCCGGTGGATCATAACTGCACGCCAATAACACGCCACCTCCACCATTACAGATCACATGAGCACAACCAATCCTCTGCGTGCTCTTCCATACAATCTGCGTGTAATGGCCACACATCTCGGCCCGACACGAGTTAGAGTAATAGTTATAACTCCTTGCTTCCGACAACCATCCATTGGCGGCTTGAGCCGGGCTCCATCTATTGCCTGAGCCCCAGAATAGATTCTCACCGTATGGACCGTTTGAATGGATCAAGGCGCAGTCACCGCGTCTCTGGTTGGCCCACCATTGCGCGTAACGGGCTAGTTTAGCGTCCCACATTAGCGGTCTGAGTCTTAAGCGAGCCCTTGCTGCGTTTTGTGGAGCCATGAATTGTTGTTGGTAGTTTGCATCAACGCAATGAAAACATGCTACAAGTAGAATGAGAGCCGCGACTGCAACCGAAACACCATTAATGTGTTTAGGAGGAGCCATCGCGGGTGAAGCTTGAACTAATGGTGTTTGCTTGGTTTTATATAAGCTTCAAATCGTGAAGAGAATAATGTTTTATGGTTTTTAGTGATATTTATTTATTTTATACAGTATAATAAGGTTTTACGGAGGAAAGTGTCAACTCTATGATTAGTGGTGTACATGTTCGATTATGATAGCCACATTTGAATTTTGTTCTGAACTCTTAGATTTTGTGAACAATTAAGCATGTATTATAGTAGTTTATATATGCTTTTATTTTATTTTATGCATAGTAGGTATATATATATATATATAATATGTATTAGACCGGCCACCCCCAAAAAGTCTTGGAGGCAAGAAGTTTTTTGTGGAGTACAGTAAAGAACTTTCGTTAATAGTATAATATTATTTTAAATAGATGATAATTATTCCCTTTTTTTTACTAAGTCAGCCAGCAACATGTATAAGATTCCTATAAAATACCATAATTTATGTTTACCAAAAAATATTTAGGAATTCTGAAAACTTACTAAAGAATTAAGAAGATTAAAACAAATAAACTGTCATACCTTTTTTGTTGCATTTCACCTTAATACTATATTTTATTAATTATTGATTAGTAAGATGTAGAGAAAAGAGTAGATGAATTGTACAAATACCAAATTTTATAAATTGTATAAAATAGCAAAGAAAGATGAAATGTATACAGACTATGTTTGATTAGGACAGGACACTAGGAAAGAGCTTGGGTGATGATGGAACGATGAGATAACTGCTGTTCGTAGAGGTCACGGAAGATGCGGTATTTTGCATCGTGATACTTCTTAACCTTAGGGTCTGATGATGAATGAACCACCTGCAATGCCATCACAAGTGACGCCATAAACCACATGATCAACTCATGAATTTGAGTACTGACAAAGCAATGAAGTTAGATAAGCATATATACTTGTCCAGCTGCGTTCAAAGCTTTCATAGCATCATGGAGACTAGGATAGCTCTTGGCAGCAACAGCTCCAAGAATGGCTGCTCCTAGAAGAACAGACTCGCTTTCTCGTGGTAGAATAATCGGACAACCTGCCAAATTCACCATCCAATGAGATTCCATTTTGATTATGGAATAAGTGATAACAAAGGGTGTGGTTAGTACTGTATACCAACGATATCAGCATGTTCTTGGATGAACAGTGGGTTCTTTGAAAGGCCTCCACAAGCAAGCAGTGTGTCAATCTAATATCAAATGCAAAGACAAGATAATTATGAGGCCATGGAAGTGAATGCCTACAGAAACAGAGTGTGAAGAATACTTACTTTGTGACCATGAGCATTGCAATGCTCTACAATGTGACGTGTGCCGTAAGCAATCCCCTGTACTGTGGCCAAGTATAGAAGAGCTAGCTGCTTTTCTGATGTGTCAAGAGTCATTCCAAATACCACTCCTTTTGAATTTGGGTCTGCAACGGGAGACCTGTAACACACCTTTGAGTCAATAAAGTTAAGAGACAGAGCAGTGCTTTCTATTTCATTCACCTGTTTCCATGAAAGTCAGGAAGGATATGCATCTCTGAGGTAAGAGCAGCTACAAATGGAGAACTTGTATCTTCTTGCGCCATCGACTTTAAGATGTTGTTCAGAAGTTCAAACACAGAAACTTCTGCGAGAGACCAAGACAATAGCATTCAACCAAATGTTTTCTCAAGAGAAGGGGAAAAAAGGTGGGAAGGTTTGATACTCTGGGAAGCAGCTTGATTTGCAAGACGGGGAGAAGCAACATGGTTTTCGATTATGTGATCAAGTAAAGCCCCAGTGGCACTCTGTCCTCCTTCCGTAAGCCAATACTCCGGAACCATAGCTACAGAGAATAAACCAGAGTGAGATTTCATCTATCAAAATTAGAAAGAAAGGATTAGAGAGAGACTAAACGAGAATGTACCTGACCAGAAAGGCCCCCACACGCCGGGAATAAACAGCTTTTCACGTGAAACAGCCATATGGCACGTTGATGTGCCACATACTAAAACCATTCGAGTGCATAAGGTATCCACATCCGAATCTGAAACATAACAACTCTTAGAGACTAGTACACCACTTTACGCTAGACTAAAATAGCAAAAGAGTACCTTTCTTCAAGGAGTCTGAATCTGATTTACTTTCCATGACACCAACACCACCTGCATGAGCATCAATGAGTGATGTCCCCACAGGTGTTCCAGCCAATAGACCCAGTTCCTAAGAATCAAAACAAAAGAATTTTTTTTAATAAGTTTTTAATTGAATGAAAATAAAAACCAAAGATGTAAGTGGTTGTTTAGTACTTGCCTTAGCAGCTGTTGCGGTTAGACCGTTACCAAGTGGATGTCCCGGAAAAGCCACACTTCTCCCTAGTTAACAATTGATAGCTAAAGGTTTCACAGTTCCTCTTAGATCATTTCCAACAACAAAAAAAATTATGCATACCGATCTTAGCATGGTGCCCATCTACAAGATCGCCTAAGCCAATCTCTTCCCAGAACTCATCATCCCACCCACACGCTTCCATATCACGAGAAGCCTTCTCAGTCATCTGCTGCTGCATATGTGCATGGCCAAGATACGTCCACTTGCATACCGTGGTGCACAAGCTACGAGTATCATCTCCAGTAGCTCTAAGAGGGAAACAAAAAGGAATCAGAAAAATGAAAAGATTCAAGAGGACCAAAAGGTTAGTCCTGGAGGCACCTGTAGGAGAGCCAATCACTCAAGTCCATCCACTTATACACCATTGACCAAGACTCCTGAAGATTCTCTTTCACCCATAGCAACTACAAAAGCAGAGATTATACTCAAACAAGCTGAAACAAAATACGTTGTTAAAGTAACTTCCACCTACTTTTGGTGGCTCCATCTCTGGAGAAACACCTCCGCCACAGTACTGCAACACCGGCGAGTTAAACGAGTTGATTCTCTCCGCCTGCTTCACAGCTCTATGGTCCATCCAAACAATAATGTTCCTTCTTGAATCACCACTCCAAGACACAGTAACAGGAGACCCCTCAGCATCAACCGCCACTGCAAAGACAATAACAAACGTTACTTGTTAACCTTCTCCCCTAAGTCTCAGATGCTACAAAAGTGCAAACCGAGAGAGCAGGTTGCAGCAAAGCCTATCCCTTTGACTTCAACATCAGAAACATTAGCAAGAGAGCAAGCAGCTCTCACAGCTGCACAAACCGCGTGCCATATATCCGTTGAAGATTGCTGTTCCAAAACATCAACTAATCAGAGTTTAACATCAGCTCGAAAACAAAGTAAGTCTTACCTCAACACAGTCTCCATCTTTCCAAATCTGTATAGGACTACTAGAAGAGCCTAGAAGCTTTCCACTTTCATCAAACAAACCTATAAGAAAGAATACAACTTTAAAACGTTAAACAGATTCTAGTGACTTGTTCCGATACAATCGAGGTCGAATTACAAAACCCATTTAAGGATTAGACAAAAAGGTTCGATCTTTATGGATTTTGATCGAACTACACGATTCTCAGAATTGACGATTAAAAGGGGGAGAAGGGTAAACCGGCTCGGGCGCTTCCGGTTCCGACGTCTACACCGAGGAAGACGGAGCGAGATGGGAATGGATTTAACTCAACGGTGGTCATCTCAACGGCGACGGCGAGCCACGGAGGACGGTTGTGACTTACTTTATCTGATCTGATAACATTACTCGTTCCACTCTGTTTCTTCTCTTAATTTGTTTTTTTATCAGTATTTTTTTTTAAAATCCAGGTCACCAGCAAAACTGCCACGTAATTTTAGATCTATCCAAATATCATAATTTTCTGACCAAAAAAAAAAAAGATAATATGTTCGGACTATTTGTTAGCCTTGTCGAATTTTTGGAGGAGGTAAAGAAGCCTTCTTTGTTATGGCAGTGTGAAGAAATTATAGACGTATGGGATCACAAGCAAAATTGAGAATAGAGTTTGTTATCATGTGAAGCAAGATTAAGAGTGTGCCGCCGAGACATAATCTCCCGGTAATTGCATGCTGCTTCCGCTCGTGTTCTTGGTCATCCGGTTTACTTCATTGACAGAAGTGATAGGAATGTTGTTTGATGTGAAGAACTATTAGAAGATGGCACTTATCTCAGTGTCAATCGGGAGCGTTGGGTTATCAGTCAGCTATAGGAGCTGTAGTATTCATTGTTTTAAGGTGGTCTTTCTTTCGATAGCTTATCGCGGCAACTATTTGGTTTTTCGTCTAGTTCTGGAGTAGCTTGGTTCTTTCTAGGTCCGGTTCTGAAAACTTCTTAAAAAATTTGGATTCGAAGCACAAAATAAATAATGGATGTCTCTGGTTGGTTTAAATTTGCTATTTTAGAGTGAAACATAAGCTACTTCAACCATCTGAGCCGTTGATAACTTAAAAAAATATATATATATTTATGCTTTATAATAGCTGGAAGCAGAGCCGGCCTTGAACAGAAGCGGGCCAAACCTACTTAATAATTGTACCATTGTTAGCTGGAACACCTGTGGGGACTTCAACAGAAGCGGGCCAAGCCTACTTTATAATAGCTGGAAGCAGGGCCGGCCACAAAATATTATGTAATAATTTGGCCGCCTTTGTGTCAAAACTCCCTTCATCCTACTTGATAATTGTACCATTGTTAGCTTGATGAAATCATGAGTTCGAATCTAATAAGCCTAGTAATTATTTTTGATTTCTAGCCCACATATTTCTAGGACCGGCTCCTGCTAGAAGTAGATGCTTCTACTGCTTCTTCTCAGAGTCACTATTGCTCCTAACCCGTCTCGTTCTATAACTTCTTTAATGTGAGAATTGTGTTTGTCTTCGTTTCAATCATTTGTTTTTTTTAAACACAACTTGCATTAACTTTCATTGAAACTGTTAGGCGAGGGCCATAAAAGCCTAAACCATACATAAAGCACCTTTAGCTAGAGAATTAGCAACAAGGTTTTGGTTCCTAGGAATCCAAGAAAAGGAGACAGACAAATATGGGGAGGAACTCAGGTTGGATATGTCCGACAGGACACCGTGCAGCTCCGTTAGTGGCTCATGTCGGGTTATGTTCAGACTCCATGTTCAGACTCCATACGGATGGAGTCCAGTCCATTAGTTATGCAATGCTTCAGGGCTTCTCTTAGAGCGAGTCCTTCCGCCATCAAAGGGGAAGATACGTTGCTCACTGTCTTCTTGTTGTGAGCAAACCCTGTTGTCGATTGTACTGTCGATCCTAGTCCTGCCTTCTTATCTACCTTCTCCTCAAACGCCCCCCCCCCCCCCCCCCCCCCCGGTAACGACCCGCTCCCGAAGTATTTTTTAAATTTGAAGGAAATAAATCGTGAGAGGTTTGATTCATCAAGGAGTCTATTTTTCTAAGTGTGGAAACACTTATATCCATGAAGGTTGGAAGAATAAGTTGTACTTTGACAAGTTTCGGATCATTAGTGAGCTTATGGAACGAAATTGAAATGGGCTGAGTGACTGTAGAACGATCATGAAATGATCAGAGCGTACGTAAGGAAAGGTCGAGACTGCATGGCTAATTAATGAATGTTCGACTACTGGACAATGCGAGTTCCAACTAAGGAAAGTTTGACTGGTCATCTTTGGGAGAATTTTACGGGAGAAAGATCGGGATATCGAGATTCATATAAGGAAATAAGCGCATAGATTCTTCGAGTATTGATGGCAAAGTTTGACCAAGCCAAATAAGGAAAACAACAATAAATTTTCGGCTTGGTTAGCAAGTCCAAGAGCAATATAAAAAGGGACCTCCAACTCTCATTCTAGACACAACTCAAAAAGCAAGTCTTAGGGAGTCTAGAGAAAGAACGCAGTCTTAAAGAGAGAGTTTAGGCGGTGAGGATCGAGAAAGGAGGATCGCAGGATTCTTCGCTGGAAAACACAACTAGGTTCAGAGTCTTCGGTCTTTTAAGATCAATCCAGGTGAGGACGTGATTCGTGGCAGTCCAATAAGAATTATTTTGTCTAGTTTGATTCAGTAAGAACGTGTGTATGCTTGGATAGAATTTGTTTATGGAAAGTTTGTTCATCGTGGTCATAGGAAAATGTTTGATAAAATTCGTTTAAGGAAAGTTCGTTCTTCATTTTCTTAAGAAATGTATGATAGGAATTGATTAAGGAAAGTTCGTTCATCGTGTTCTTGAGAAATGCATGCGATGGATTATCGAGTTATGTTAGGATGTTTATGTGAGAAATGAATGTTTGATCTTGAAAACCTAGGTCAGGAAATTATAATGCATTTAAGGAAAGAATAATTGAAATGTAATATAAGGAAAAGGTTAAGGAAAAGGTTAAGGGAATGTAATGGACCGACGGGTCACAGGTTGGCTACGGCCGCATGTTTGGCTTCGGCCGCAGGTTTGGCTTCGGCCGCAGGATTATGGACCTTCGGATCGAAAGGTTAAGAAATGTTAAAGTAATGGAACTAGTTAAGTAAATGAATAATAGAACCGGATGCTGGAGTGTTAGTATTGATTGAGTGTTTGAGTATTGGGCTATAGTGGGCGGTATTGAGAGTCCTCACTGAGTATTTTTGTATGCTCATGCCTCCTTTTGCGATGCAGGTAAGGTTGATTATGTAGACATGAGCGCGAGGCTATAAAGATCATCGGCAAGGGTGTTTTAAACGTGGGTAATGTTGAGAGGTTCTGTAAAAGATATTTTATTGTAAACTACATAATTTTTAATACATAGTATCGGATTTCATTTATAAAGTTATAGTATTTCTCATGTTCATCCGATAAAATTTGACTCGATCTTTTACTTAGAAATTTTCACGTGTTTTCAAAGATTCACGGGTTGGGGTATCAAATGTTCCAATCATTTAATGTTCAATTGCTGTTTGTGTTTTCTACTACTAGTCTGTCATTATATGTTTTATAAATATCTAAAATTAGATAAGCTTAACATTTTTACCCACAAAAATATTACAAGATAGAAGTTATAATTGTGTTAATTAATGTATATGTTATTAGATATGATGGATTTGAGAAACCAAATGAGGTACAAAATCATCAAAGTCACGGTGGAATGTATAGTTCTATGACTGTAGAGACTATATGTAATCCATCTTGAGGCAACAAAACCTTAACTATATTGATGAGTTTTCTCATGAAGAATTAGTTTCAGTTCCATTTTGCGAACATATTTAATCCGATCCAAGCAGTAACCATGGATGAGGTCTGAAATTCTGGTTTGGTCCATCTCACATTCCTCTTTCCCCCAAATCACGTTCTTTGTTTCACTTTTCAATGTATATTGTCTTGCTGTTACGGTCTACGTGGGCTCGGTTTAAAATTACAAACAGAAAACACGGACGAATATCTCTGTGGGCGGTGCTCGAAAGTCGAAGACGTGTTGACGTACCCAAAACATTGGGACCAGTCAGTCTGATACATATGTCCAAAGATCATTTCGGTTTGTAAAGTTAAAGAAATAACAAAATTAATATTCTAATTTGATTAGCTTTGCCGACAAAAAAGAATCAAATAATTCATTTAATATTATAAAGCTGTGACCCAACGAGACCAAAAAGCACATGCACCCACCCACTAGTGATCAACCCCATGAAACGTCCATCTCTCTCTCTCTTTCCGTTTCATTTTCTATATAAACCAACGTCACTTACCTCATTTTCCATCAACAATAAACATCTGAGATCTACAAACTAAAATGAAGTCTTCTTGTGGTACAAGGTTTGCGTTCTTGGTTCTCTTTCTCTTTGCGGTACAATCAGTGTGCGTCTATGCCGGTACCGGTAGCTTCCACAAAGATGTGAAGATACACTGGGGTGATGGCCGTGGAAAGATTCACGACAATGAAGGAAAGCTTCTCTCTCTTTCCCTTGACAAGTCCTCTGGATCCGGTTTCCAATCGAATGATGAGTTTCTCTATGGCAAAGCCGAGGTTCAAATGAAACTTGTCCCTGGTAACTCTGCTGGAACAGTCACAACTTTCTATGTAAGTAACATATATATTGTTTCTAACCATTCTCGTTATATGCTTGAATAGATATAGTTACCGAGTGTGTTGGTGTTTTGTGTAGCTTAAATCACCAGGTACTACGTGGGATGAGATTGACTTTGAGTTCTTGGGAAACATTAGTGGTCATCCGTATACTCTTCACACTAATGTTTACACAAAGGGGTCAGGAGACAAAGAACAACAGTTTCATTTATGGTTTGACCCAACCCGTGAATTTCACACGTACTGCATCACATGGAACCCCGAAAGGATTATGTAAGCACATCTTTTGACCCCTTGTATAAAAGATTATGTTCCAAATCGATATAAAAACCTGAAAAAACTATATAAAAGACTAAAAGAATCTGAAAGACGCACATTTTTGAATTTACAAAAATTAAGACAAATGTTATAAATCGGTGAAACACTGTTTTATCATATACATATTATACAACCTCATATGCTTTGAGACTATGTGTTCATGAATCAAGATTTTTACTGTTTTATTCCTTTTTTCAGTTTTACAGTTGATAACGTTCCCATTAGAGAGTTCAAGAACTCCGAGTCGATCGGAATCCCTTTCCCAAAGATCCAACCAATGAGACTCTACGCTAGCCTTTGGGAAGCTGAGCATTGGGCTACAAGAGGAGGATTAGAGAAGACAGATTGGTCAAAAGCTCCTTTTACTGCTTTCTACAGAAACTACAATGTGGAAGGATGTGTTTGGGCTAATGGTAAATCATCTTGCGCTGCTAACTCCCCATGGTACACTCAGAAACTCGACCAAAGAGGCATGAACAGAGTGAAATGGGCACAGCGTAACTACATGGTCTACAACTATTGCACCGACAAAAAGAGGTTTCCCAAAGGTGTTCCTGCAGTGTGCACTTAAACTATTGATTCATGAATAAGTTACTTGGCGTTGTCTTTGTAACTCAAATGAGTTTTATTTATTTTGTTTGATTCATTCGTTGCTCGTATGTGTGTTTGTGGTGTATGAGCAAGATTTTCATAATAATAATGAATAATAATTTATATGAAACAAGAGTTCTCGTTGCTTAAATTAATTGGCTCCACTTGATTTGTGAAATTCATAAATTATTGAGAGCACCAGAAATTTTATACTTCTTGGGAAGCACATTAATAAATAACAACAAGTTTTCTAGATGGAGGACCGGCGAGACTGTCCAAGTTTCAACCTACATGTTTGCTTCCTTTGAGAAAATAATTCTAGATGTAACATGTGGTCCAATGTGATTTCATTTCTATCGACACTTATTTCATGAGATAAATTTAGTATGAGATTCGTTTACGCAAAATGGAGTAGAAACAAAAACAATATAGCAAGAAATCATCAATCATGTGCCTCTTAAGTCTTAACGTGTGGGAAAGGTGATGGATTTATATACTCAACGTCAAAAACGGGTCATGAGCTTTCATATTTTTATATTGGCCAGGCTACAATGATGTACATGAATATTGTTAGGAAAGGGCCAAGATCTTGAAAATGGATCACCGTTGGTTTATTAATCTCATGAATTAGTTAATTGTTTGGTATGGTAGTCCAAGTTTCCTAGGGACTACTTTGTCAAACTAATTCTCAAATTAATATCCTAACTTACTCGTCTTCCAAGCTTATGTTATAAACTTATAAATATTCAGTTAATTAAATTATATTACACGTAACGTTACCGGCAAATCGTCCAATGTTATTTTATTTACCCGAACATATTTTCTTGTTGTTTAGTTTGGCTAGTGGTTCATTAAGAGATTGAAATATCATATCATCTGGATCAAAATATATTATGCAACGGTTTAGCTGTGGAATATACAGTACCATGTTTTCGTAATCACGATGAAATTATAATGTGAATAAGACAAATGATTGAAAGTAGTGGAAATAATATTTTTTTTTTGTCGTCTAGAATTTTATTAAGGGGTCGAAAGCGCACAATAGAACCAAATCCGAGACTTCATCAAACATAAATAAAAGCCACAAAGACAAACCGATCACTTGTAAAACCAAATTTGGGCCTAAAACCCACAAAAGATACCATTACCAACACGGAACCGTCAACCCATGTCGTAATCGAAACCTCCGGAGCTATCACGACGATTCTATGGACAACGTCGACGGCATAGACTAACCGGATACTCTCTGTTCCACCTGAACAAAATACTTAAAGCTCGAGCCAATGAACCAACACACTGAAGGATCTACGAAACTGACAAAGCTAACAACCGCCTACAATCGTTCGAAATCATTCTAGAAACTTTCAAGCGCCACATACAACCGAGTGGAAGAGAAAGTCCTTTGAGACTTAGAAAGAGAGGCAAGAAGAACAATTGAAGCGCTCTTGATCGTAGATCTACCTGAGAAAAGCCGGCGATCGAGATGCTAAATAAGCCATCCCTTCCCGGAGATACAAAGCCGGCGATCGAGATGCTAGAGAAGCTATCTCTTCCCGGAGATACAAAGCCGGCGATCGAGATGCTAGAGAAGCCATCTCCTCCCGGAGACAAAAGCCGGCAAAGCCGATGCTAAAAGAGCCACCGCTTTCCGGAGACGGAGCCGGACGACCACTGAGGAAGAAGGCGTCGCCGGAGACTTAAACGATCCGATTCACAAAAGAACTTCAAAAAAAAAAAAACCAAGACAAAATTAAACAAGATTTAGCTCAAACTAGAGAGGAGGAGCAGATCCTCCCTCACGTAGCGGCGGTGAGAAGCACGACCAACCACGGAGGGAGATCGGTGGCTATGGAGTTTTTCTTCTTCTTCTCGTTTTGATGAAAGAGAAAAAAAATTAACCAAATAAAAATCTTTCTCTTTCATAGTGGAAAGAATATAAAACTAGATATTATTAAAATGCAGATATTTATATATTTGGACCCTCTATGCGGCGGGGAGGGTTTACGCTCATGTCAAAAGTCGAAGCCGTGTTGACAAAATGGCCCCATTACTTTCGAAACGCGGGACCAGCATCCGATATGCAAATTGTCCACATACATTATTTTTTCTCTGTTTTGTAACAATAAACGAGTCATGCAAATTATATTCTATTGGATTATTATGTAACAACCAACAAGAGGCCGAATGAGCCAACAAGAATACAGCACATACACGATCAATAATCAAACCTATGAAACTTCCGTCTCTTTTTCCTTTCCCATTTTCCAGCAGCTATATAAACTCAAGTCACTTAACTCAATTTCCATAAACAAACACAACTGAGATATCAAGTCCCCACGAGAAATCTATTAGAAAATGAAGCTTTCTTGTGGTACAAGATTCACGTTCTTGGTTCTCTTTCTATTTGCAGCAGAGTCTGTTGCTGTGTATGCTGGTAACTTCCATAAAGATGTTCAGATACATTGGGGTGATGGCCGTGGAAAGGTTCGTGACAGAGATGGAAAGCTTCTCTCTCTCTCGCTTGACAAATCCTCTGGTTCGGGTTTTCAGTCCCATCAGGAGTTTCTCTATGGTAAAGCTGAGGTTCAAATGAAACTTGTCCCTGGTAACTCTGCTGGAACAGTCACAACATTCTATGTAAGTAACATATTGTTTCTGACCATTCTTGTCATCTTTTGATATACGCTTGAACACATTTATTTATTGTGTGTTTTATGATGACTTTGTGTAGCTTAAATCACCGGGAACTACATGGGATGAGATCGATTTCGAGTTCTTGGGAAACATAAGTGGCCATCCGTATACTCTCCATACTAATGTTTACACACGAGGCTCTGGAGACAAAGAACAGCAGTTTCATCTATGGTTCGACCCAACAAAGAACTTTCACACTTACTGCATCACATGGAATCCCCAAAGGATTATGTAAGTACATCATGCATTAATCTTATATGTTTTAGGATATATATAAATGAACTTATACTTTTGTTAATGTTCCAACCGTTAACTTCCAATTCAGACCAATGGAAAATTAGTAAATTGTAACATGTCTCTTAGATGTTATTCTAGGTCTTATTACATTTTTTATATATGATTCCTAATAGGTATATTGTGTTGTCTTTCTTTCAGTTTTACAGTTGATGGCATTCCTATTAGAGAGTTTAAGAACTCCGAGTCAATGGGAGTTCCATTCCCAAAGAACCAACCAATGAGGCTGTACGCGAGTCTTTGGGAAGCAGAGCATTGGGCCACGAGGGGAGGATTGGAGAAAACAGATTGGTCAAAAGCTCCTTTCACTGCCTTTTACAGAAACTACAATGTGGAAGGATGTGTATGGGCTAATGGAAAATCATTTTGCCCCGCGAATTCGCCATGGTTCACTCAAAAGGTTGACCTGGAAGGCCAGAAAAAAATGAAATGGGCACAGAGTAAGTACATGGTCTACAACTATTGCACCGATAAAAGAAGGTTTCCTAAAGGTGTTCCTGCCGTGTGCACTTAAATTATTGATTCTTGAAATAAGTTACTTGGCATTGCCTTTGTAATTCGAATGAGTTTTATCTATTGCTTTTATTCATTTGTTGCTCATATTATGTGTACGTGGTGTTTGTATAAGATTTTTTTGTTTAAATAATAACAAGTAATAAATTATGGAAACAAGAGTTCGGTTACTAAAACTTGATGAGACTTAATTGATTTCACTAGAGTTGTATAGTTCTTAAACATGAGAGAGGTTCAATAACTAGTTATATTACATTGATGCAAGATATATTAAATATGAAACTAGTTAAGAGGATACAACCTCTAAGGCTCAAACAAAAACAAGTGACAACAATTTAGAACATAAGAGTATTGTCGCGCTTCAGGAGTACATGAAGGTACGAAGGTTTCCAGAACGGCAGAACCAATGTGGGCTATCTTAGCAAACTGGGCCTATGGACTGGTGCGATTTTATTTATCAGGCCTGGGCAAAATAACTGGAACCGAAGAACCGAACCGGAACAGAACCGAAATACCCGAAACCGAAACCGGACCAATATCCTCAAATACCGAACGGTTCCTATATTTTTATATCTGAAATAACCGAACCGAACCGGAACCGAACCGGAACCGAACCGAGAACCGAATGGGTACCCGAATATATAAAAATATTAATTACATATACATATAACATCACTAAATATATATTTTTAATTTAAAATTCTATTAAAATTATCTGAAAATAGTTGAGGATAACTAAATTATTATAAAGTATCCAAACTACCCGAAAGTATCTGAAACTATCCGGATAGTTTTATTCGAAATATCCAAAATAATCTGAAATGTCCAAACTTTTTATCTAAATCATCCTAATTATTTGATATTTTACCCTAAATAACCGATATTTTATCCAAATTATCCGAACTACCCGAACTATCCGAACCCGAACCGGATCCAAATGAGAACCGAACTTTTTCCGGATATTTTCCGGCTCCTACATTTACTATCCGAACCGAACCGAACCCGAAACTATCCGAACCGAACCGAACCGAACCGAAAATAGGTCAAGTACTAAATGGATCCTCTAGCCCCTATCCAAACTACCCGAAACCCAAAATATTCGAATCGAACCGAACCGATACCCGAAATGCCCAGGCCAACTTCTATATGAAAATGTATACTAAAATTTAATGAAGTAAGATGTATATTAGATAGCCAATAGACTCTACACACACATGATCTGATCTACAAAAGAGGTGAGTAAATAATGTACAAATAAAGGTACTATCTCTTGCAAGACTTAAGAGGATATCATATATATAAGACACCACAGCATCCGTAATTGTGGTATTGGCTAGATGATGAGGACGAATGGCACCAACCAATGAGGCTACACAGTCCTAAACCCATATTGTGGTATTGGCTACACAGTCCTAAACCCATATTTGTGCACCTAAAAAAAGGCACCATAAAATAATTAAACGCTTTGAAGTGATGTTATGGATTGATGCGTTGTGTATGTTTGATCTAGCCGTACACTGTGTCCTATGAATGGGGAAGACATGCGTTGCAGTCTCTGTGTGCACATAGACACTTCACGGAAACCCTCATCTTCGCCTACACTACACACCCTCACGGTTGAATTAGCGTTATTTATATCGTTTTATCTTGATATATTTTAGTTAATAAACATTTTCTTAGTGGGGATTATAACCTTTCAAAAGAAGTATCTTCAGTCAAGTCAAGAGATTAAATGTATATTTCTGCGATTTTCCTCACCTGAATTCAACTTCACTAAGTGGTTAGCTATGGGTCGGATCTTGTTGATCCAACTAATGGCAAAAACAAATCTCTCAAACTATGAACAATAATTAGTTGCTAATATGATTTTCCCAACGATTTACTTTTTCGTTTCTTTACTTTTATATGATTAGTTATATGAGTTTGTATACAGATTTTTTCATGCGATTCAAGTATTGTAATAATCAACTTTCATATATATATATAGATATTGATAAGTTTGAACTTGTTGATGATTATCTAGTGAATTTTTTTTGGCATCATCTAGTGAAATTGTTAAAACAAGTGGATAATAACAATATTGCGGATTAGAGTTTAGAAAAGTGACCATTGTAACATTATTAGTATATCATTACTGGCCATAACCAAGTATGAAAATGACATTTAGAGACCTACAAACCAAAATAATTGATGACGATTACTAATTACGCTTATCCATTGAGATCAGCTGGTTAATGAAAATGACATTCAGCCAATTCTTTTAGGAAGAAAGCATACGAAGATATTTGGTAGGCACGATGTGTTCTGTAACAAATGTATATGAATAATTTGTTTGGTTCTAAATAATTGTGCGGTTGTGAGGTAAGACGACAACTCTCTCTCTCTCTCTCCCTCTCTTTCTCTCTCTTATAATTTTGCATGCATTGACGAATCCATCGTCATCACTCATCAGTCTCATCTTCTGTGACACTTGAACAATAACGAAATTTACAAATTATATTATGTTACAAATATTGCAAGATTTCAAAAACTACAAGACAGTAGTAACTTTGAAATATTAAAACATATTAAACATATCTAGTGTATAATGTTCAACAATGTTTTGAAAAGTTCCAATCGTTTAAACAAGCAGTGGTGGTGACTGGTGATAGACGTTCTATAACATATGATTCTATAGCTGACCCCGTCTATATTGTTTCCTTAAACTCAAAATCTCTCGTTCATATGATCATATCGACAAAAGTTTGTTTCTGGATTACAGAAAAAGGTTATACATCCACCAATCTTAGATCAATCTATAACAAATTGCAGCTCTCGCCTTTTCAAAAAGTTTAGTTAATAATTTAGGATTGCATTTTCAATCGGCAATAACATACAGTTTCAAAAGAAAATAACTAAAGCCCGAACGAGATGTTTACCCATAATTTGTTTTTGTTATATATACTAGAGACATTCCCGGGCTACGCCCGGGTTATTTTCCTATATTTTATTTTCCTATATTTTAATTGAATTTCGATTACTTCATAATTTATATCTGAATGTAAATATATATTTTATAGAATGAATACAATATATACTATAACAAACTCATATTATTAATTGTTTACTGATGTCTGAAACCCTTAATATTAATATAACATGCATATATAATATATATATATATATATATATATATGTGTGTGTTAGATTTATATGAGTCGTCGAACTTCTAAGAGTATCTTTAATGTAAATATTTTTTTTTCCTTTTAAAATATAGTAAAAATGAGTATGGAGTAAAAAATATTATAATCCTACTCTATTTTTTACTCTATAATAAAATAATGAACAAACAAAAGTAGATTATTTTATCTATGGAGTTAACTTTATTTTGGAGTAACAAATAAAATAAGGTTAGAAAGTGTTTTAATCCATAATTAGTTTTACTTAATTTTGCAGGAAAAAAATGGAGTGAAGTTAGAAATGCTCTAATGCCAGATCAAAATAATATATTAGCAATTTTCTTTACAACCATCCATATAGGAATGTTAAAATGGAAAAATCAATACATCTGAACGCACTCCATTTAAGACTCAACCCATTCAAAATTCATACCGTTAGATTCATTTTTAAATTGATATGTCAGAGGCTTTTTCGTTTAAAGATGAAATTTATTTTGATTGTATAAAAATATTATTAAAAATTAATTCAACTAATAAAAAATATAATATAATATTTTGAATAAAGAGAACATCTTTATTATGAAACAAAACAAAAATCTTAAAACACCAATTAATTGAAACAGAATGAGTATAATATGACTCTAGACTACAGTTCATTTTAGAGCTTATAAATATATGTTTAGGAAAAGGGCTAATTAAAAAAATATTTTAGAACAGAAAATGGCATTTTCTATTTATGTATAGTAATTGATCACAGACTGAAAATCATGTTTACCCATGACTCCTGTTCTAGAGAAAACGTCATTCCGTTCACGCTTTCAAATTGCTTTTCCGCCCAATTATTGTATAGTCAAAATCTTAAGCCGCAAATACAAAGAATGAGTTGGTATATTCAACAATGAGAGATTCAGGATCGCTGCCCAAAATCACACGCTTAAATTGTGCTGTACAAAAATATGATTGATTTATTTACTTTGAAAAGTAATTGACTTTCCTTCAAATTATGAAAGTGAAGTTGATTAATTCTTCAAGATATTTGGAACAGACATTTTAAAGGCCGTGAACTCATGTAAACTCAAAACTGGTGTTCTCAACCATCAAAATTAACTGGTAGTAGTGCAGACCTTTGATGATAGTCCGTAGAATATGTTTTGGCCAATAAGGATAGAGATTCCCTCTCTCTGTCTCATGTGCAAACTCCTCTGTTTTGGTTTATATATCAATAGTTGAACAAAAAAAGGTGTACGTAACTATATATACATTCATCTTAACAGATTCCAATAGACCATATCAATCTCCTGCTAAGTGCGAACACAGTAAACATCAGTTCGTATGTTATGCGATTTTATGTGAAAATGTTAGATTGATTGTATTGACAGAGGCAAATGCGGTTAACTTACTTGAGCCCAGGAGAAAGGCTAATGAAACATGAAAATTGAATAAGTATACAGAGACAACTGTAGTGAGAAGCAGTGCCACTGAAGTCTAATAAACCTACATACAAATTGACAGAGGTTAAACCCCATATACAAAAGTGACTACTACTTAAGGGAATATGCTGGCGAATGAAAATGCATTTACTAGTTAATTACCTTTACAGTATTCTCTGCATATTTCATCACCACTGACACGACAATGCCACTGAGAAACAAACATGGGAGTAATGTTTTAATGTGTTAGGTACACATAAACTGAGATTAAGAGTTAAGAGAAGAATTTAGCCTTAAAAGCAGCTTTTACCTGAAAGTGTGGTTAAGAATCATCAGAACTGTGATCAATGAGTAGCCATGGAAGGATCTCCTGAAAATGATAAACCGACCCCTTTAATACCTGAGCAGATGCGACATAGTGGGATAATAATGCAGCAATCCAATAATAATGAGCTCTCTGATACCAACACTATAAATAAGTGGCAGTTTCTTGAATTATTTTACATGAAGCTTGAGGGAATTGGTTACTGAATACGTACAGAAATAAGAAGATGAGTTTTGTCTTAACTTATTTGCGATGGCATCGAAATCTGGATCACTATAGCAACAACACTAAAAGCCATCCCAAAGACATACAACAATAAGTTCTGTACTTTTATATTCTTTATAGGCCTCTTATTATAATAGCCTGCAAAATTGAAAAGCATACCACTTATAATCTTTATGAATCAAAGTTATATGATGGACTGATCATATTCTACTGCTATGAATAACATAAATCAGTACTTTCACAACAAAAGTAAAAAAAAAACAGGGCTAGATTTGAGTATTTTAAGGAAGAAGACGTAATAATCTTACTTCTGTATACACTCCAGGGAAATCACTTGAAAGAGCCATAATCTACAAACGACGATAAACAATCACATGCATTAGTGTAGATGTAGAAGAAGCTTCACAACTCTTAGTAGGTATTAGGATGCTAAGATCTATACGAAGCTAATGTCTGAAGTACACGATTAGAATAGCAAACGTAATATTTAATATGAGACTATGTAGTGGAAAAATCAGCAGAGACTAACCATCGAATATTTGAAAAGAGTTACCCAATCCCATGTTGATAGCAGTCACTATAAGAATAGAGGAAAAATGTTAGGGGAAAACTTTGACTTCAACTAAGTAGTGGTGCACTGAGAACACAGTAGGATGTCCAGTGAGCTTCGCTCAACCTGTTAGAGAAGTAAGTAAGCAAACTGAATAAAAAGAGCCTCTTCACAATTGACATCCATAAATTTGTGTTTAGGACAACTATTCATTGGAATCTATGAAATCCATTTGGCTGACAAATCAATTACCTTAAGGATCTGAAATTCCAAAAACTAAGCTTTTAGAGTTGTTTCTTCTTTGAAAATGTTTCAGGAGAAGAAATGAAAGAAGAATTTCATTATCCCGTTATTTCCATGGCATCTCCGTTGTCACCATCGAGCTCTGGCTCCAAATATTTGAAGGTCTCATCTTGTGATCCAGTAGACGACCATTCCGGCACCGAACTGCAGTAATACAAAGCCAGATTTTCTGGTGGAGAGGGGAGACTTTCCGTTGGGTTTCATTGCCATAGCTCCAGCTTCTTCAATGGAGGTTAGTGTTTCTGGGTGGATTAAAGTATAACCGGAGGTTTTATACAGATGGAGAAACAAAGCAAAGCGAAACGAACTCATAAAGTCAATAGTAATGAATACAATTAATTGTTAAGAGATGGGTCGATAACGGAAATTTCATGAAGCTGAAACGGAGAAGACGAAGTATGTTCGAGTTCTATAGTGTGTCAATTTGGGCTACTAAAAATAGATTCAGCCCACACGAACCCACTGGTTTTCATTTTGACAGAAGAAACAATGACATATCAAAAAGAAAACTTCTGATTGGTGGATTATTTTAATTGATGTGGCATGCTTCTTCTTGCACCATATTTGGCTTTTAGTATTGCGATGATATATATATTAATTAACCCCTAAATGGGTAAACAATGTCGAATACAAGCACCAATCAAACAAAATTTTCTAATTCAGATATTACATCATTTGCTTCGCATCGACCAACCAATCCGGCGCATTCCACAAATTCGCTCTACCCTACACAGAATACCGATCATCGTTCCCAAATCCCAACCATTGAAGCTGTTCACAGGGACGTTTACCCAAAATGTTTACCCAAAATTTTGAATTACACAACTATAATTTTCTATAATTAACACGAGCTTGCAACATTAATGGAGCCCGAAATGGACAAGACCATACATAGTTGTCTGAGATATGGGTTCGTTAAAATGAAATATATGCTGAGTTGAATTAACAGTGAGATTAGGCCCCTCATGATTAAGAACTATGATAAGCCACTACACTTAGAAACTAATCTCATAATGGCACAGCTGTAGAGCTTAGTGGGACCAAGTTGACGTTTGGTTAGGCGGTCCAAATCAAAATTTCCGTGTCAAAGAAAATTCATCCAATGAATCATGTTCATACGTAATATAACTTCAACTTCTTGTAATAGTACTCGTTTTAATTACGTAGCTATCCTATCTTAATTCGTATGGTCCATCCATACTATACTTGCTCAAAACTCAACCTACTATTTAAATCCAACCTGTCGTTTGTCCTTAAATCATATCAGTGTAATAACGAAATTAAACTGTGTTTGACAAATTTTAGCTTTATATTAATGGAGTTCATATATTGATCCATGCTCTCTACTACACAATTTTTAATAGTGGTTCTATTATGTTAATGCTTGACTTCATTCTATTGATTTATGTTACTCATGCCAGACAAAAAGGGTCAAAATAATATATATTTGCAAGAGTTGCATACTCCACCTTCGCCTACATTTAACTAATTATCAAAAGCTCGTAGTAGCAATTACATTTGTCATAATCTATAGTTTTATGATATTTTATGGCAATAATGTGAAAAATTTATGAAGCTTTGTTTAAAATTGACAACTTATTAGTACCTTTGGCGTAAAAACAGAAGACGAAATTAGCAAAAAGTTGGAACTATCAAACGTTGATTGTTCCTTGAAATAAACAAAGAAGGATGAAAATAGCTTTGGTGCTTGAAAAAAATAGTAACCTTTGAGTTTGGACCACCCTCATATTCATCAGTCATTTCCAATAAATATCAGTACTTGTCCGCATAGACAACATTCAATTTCTTTTATTAGTTGTTTCCTATATATAATTCTAGATGCACTGTAATAGCTGTTTTAATTTGTCAAATATGCATACCAATCAAACTACATTTCCGAGTTTGATCAACAAAAGAAAACCACTTAAACCAAAACTACTCAATAATCCTTCACGCCACATGCAAATAAATTGTTATACGGTTCTTGAAAATAGATTAGTATACCATATTGGTCTGAAGACTCCACAGTAAACCTACTACACTAGGTTCCATTTTAGTGATAAAGATACATATATTACGTATATAATTCAGCTTTATTTCTTTTCTTTTTTTTGTTCAAATTCAGCTTTATTTCTATCATTTAATTTATTATACTAAGTTTACATCAAACTGTAGCATTCTATATAATTAAAAGAAAAAAAACAAATATACAGTATACTCATAGGTATGGTTGCATATATATATGGATTATAGTATTTTGCAAAGAAACATCTTTATTAATAAGTGACCAACCAAAAGAAGTCGACCTTTTATGATTGAGAAGAAAAGAAAGAGAAAGAAAGCGTGGCTCTGCTTCTACTTGCACCTCTGCTAACGCAATCAAATCTTGAACCCATACAACTAAGCTCATACTTTTCTTCGTTGCGTCTATTGCTCAATACACATGTACACTTAATAACAATATTGTTCTTTAGTCACATCATGATAGTATTTCCAAAATATGTAAAGCTTATAAAGCTTTATGTTAAATGCCTACATAAAGAAGTTCGAAACGAATCAACTCAAGTTGTTTTATTTCAGAAACATGGGTCCAGTTATTTACGACCTAGTAATTCGATACATACCAAACTATGAGGAAACAAAAACTCAAAATATTTCAAGGAAAAATATATGAATATACACATTCTCTCTTAGGATTTCAAGCTTTCAACTAAATTCCAGAATTTGAAGTCGAACCATTACACACGTAATGTCCCTCTAGACCTCTTATCTTATCTCCTCACTCTAGGCGTCTTCGTAGGAGGAGAGATGTATAAACACATTTGGATTTCGAAATCCCTAGAATTATATACAATAATGCTACTATATATATACAAAGCATGCAGCAATTATATCTCAAACGATTATTTAATTTCCTTAGCCTAAAGCTCTGATTTGACAACAACAAAAAATCCATGAGAGAAAATGGTAAACAAGTATTAACCAAAGGAAAAGTTTATACTAGCATCTATCAGTAGAAGAATTAAAAATAGAATATTAATTAATATTTTGTATATTTCTCAAAATACTTTATAGTATTAGAGATTGCTTTATTTGGTTTACATCGTTCTTTTTTATCCGCATCAATTTTGATATCGTAGTAGTCGGTTTTCAATATCAATTCCAAACTCTTTTTTTTTTCTCTAAAATTTTATATCAATTCCAAACTTCAAACAAGTTCCTATAATTTGTGGACTTACCCAAATGAAATTCAAATTTTGACTATGTTTATACATCAATATAACTCCTTTTTTAATTAAGGATTGTAAAATTATCTGTTAACCAAATGATGGACGTACTCAAGACTCCAGCTGTGATACATCTTGCATGCAATGTCTTGACATTAGCTTCCTTTTGTTCACCCACTCTCTTCTCTTTTTATTTAATTAAACTCTTCTTCTCCTCCCACTATATATACCTCTCTCCCTTCTTCTTTCTTCCTCACATTCCTCACCAAACTCAATAACACACACCCACACGTACACACAACAATGTCTCCTTTCAAAATATTCTTCTTTGCAGCTCTTCTTGCGGCTGTATTTTCATTCTCCGCCGCTGATTTCAACAGCGACGTCAACGTAGCTTGGGGAAACGGCCGTGGGAAGATACTCAACAACGGGCAGCTTCTTACTCTCTCCTTAGACAGGTCCTCTGGTTCTGGTTTTCAATCCAAAACAGAGTATTTGTTTGGAAAAATCGATATGCAGATTAAGCTAGTTCCTGGTAACTCAGCAGGAACCGTCACAACTTTCTACGTAAGTTACTCAACATGGACTTTTCATGAGATATGGTTTGATAATAATTACATGTTTTTTTTCTTAATTCCATCCATTTTATTATTAGATTTTAAAAACCGCAGTCATACAGTTTAACACGCTATTACAATAGTTATCTTGATTATTAAGTTCTTGTTTTTTATATATTTTTGCAGCTGAAATCTGAAGGATCGACTTGGGATGAGATAGATTTTGAGTTCTTGGGTAACATGAGTGGAGATCCTTATACTCTACACACTAATGTTTACACTCAAGGTAAAGGTGACAAAGAGCAACAATTCTATCTCTGGTTCGACCCAACAGCGAACTTCCACACTTATTCAATCCTCTGGAACCCTCAAAGAATCATGTAAAGTCAAAAATCTCACTTTTCTTGCTTTACAAGTAAAGTCTATTAAACAAACCCTAATCAGGGTTCAAGCATTTTTAATGACCCCTAATCTGTTTTGTCCTTTTTTTGGCTCAGATTGACAGTCGATGATACACCAATTAGAGAGTTTAAAAACTCTGAATCAATCGGTGTTTTGTTTCCAAAGAGCAAGCCGATGAGGATGTACGCAAGTCTATGGAACGCAGACGATTGGGCAACGAGAGGTGGTCTGGTTAAAACGGATTGGTCCAAAGCTCCATTCATGGCTGCTTACAGGAACATTAAGATCGACGGGTGTGCTCATATCAACGGAAGATCGTCTTGTAGCCCAAGCTCTAGTTGGTACACTCAACAAATGGATGCAACTAGCCAAGCTAGACTCAGATGGGTTCAGAAAAATTACATGATCTACAATTACTGTACGGACCGTAAGAGGTTCCCACAGGGAATCCCTCGCGAATGTGCAACAAGCGCATAGACTTTTTTTATTTATAAAGTACGTGAATGCTCTATGTTTCTTCTTTGTTGCTTGGGTTGGGTTTGATTCTTTCGAGTGTATATCTATGTCCAATAACGCAAAAGGTGTGTATATTTACAAATCTAGATATGTAAGAGTCTAAAAATGTCTCTGTCTGTAAAATAACATGTTTATGAAAAATGATATTACTACTTTCTATTTTTTTTCGGATGAAAAATGATACTTACTTCACTCATATGGTAAGAGATATGAGAAACGTGTTAAACATTTAAAGAGAAATTCCCTATGATAGTTTTTTTAAGTTTTTGTCACGAAAATAATCTTCAATGAAAAAAAAGACCAAAATAAGTTTTATTAAAAGGTAAAAATGTATGTTTACCCTAGGTTTAACTAATCTAGACTTAGGATTTAGAGTTAAGGGGTGGGTTTTGGGGATATGGTTTCAAATTTTAAAAAATAAAAAGTTAAATATTAAAAATTTTAAAATAAAAAAAACTATTTGAGTCATTTTTTTTAAAAGCTATTTTGTGACAAAAAAATTAAAAATGACTATTTAAAATAATTTTCCATATTTAAATGCTCCTCATTTAAATGCAACTACTGGAAAATGTCAGTGCTAGACTTTATTGTATTCTGATTGCTCAAAGAACTCATCAAAGAAGTTAACATTCAATCAAAAACCTTTCCAATATTAGTTTTGTCATCAAAGGGTTATCAACTAATCACACCATTACTTCGAAATGAGATCTAAAATAGACGGTCTGACGTTAAGTTTAAAGACCCCCTTTAACGATGATGACAAGTCATTTATACCTTGCCACTTCCTTAAATTTCATTTATAGTTAAACCGAACACATAATCAACGAAACGACTTCGTTGTACGCAGTATATGTCGTTTCTTGTTAGTGCACTTATATCAATTTTTTCTCCCCTAGTCCCTTCACTATAAGATCAGATCAATTTGTCTTCTCCGGTGAAGCTGAACATCGGCATCGAAACGGAGAATGTCTCACATCGATACGAGATCGAGAATATGATCAACGACGGAAGCGTCCTTCCTGCTCGTCCCTCAATTCCCGTTACACCCTCACCGTTCGTTCCGTCCAACCTCCCATCGCTTCCTCCCCCGTCTTCCTCCTCCTCCACCCAGAAGGTGACACCTGTTCAGGCCTCTGATTAAGAGTTATGATAAGCCATTACAAATTTACACTTGGAAACTATCTCATAATGGCACAGCTGTAGAGCTTAGTAGGACCACCAAGTTGACGTTTGGTTAGGCGGTCCAAATCAAAATTTCCGTGTAAAAGAAAATCCATCCAGTGAATCATGTTCTTATGTATATAACTTCTTGTAATAGTAATATAGTATTCGTATAATTACGTAGCTATCCTATCTTAATTCTTATATATGGTCTATCTATCCATACTATTACTTGCTCAAAACTCAGACTACTATTTAAAACCAACCGATATTTTGTACTTACCTCAAATCATGTCAGTGTAATAATGAAATTAAATTGTGTTTGACAAATTTTAACTTTACACTACTGGTGTTCATACACTGATTCATGCTAGCTATCTACTAACAATATTTTATTTTTTTTGCAAAAACTCTACTAACAATATTTAAGTGGCGGTTCTATCATATGAATATTTTGACATTCAATCTGTTTGTTTATGATACCATGCGAGAAGAAAAAATGTATAAATAATAAAAACTAAAAATATAGCTTGACATGCGCGGATATCATATGAATATTTTGACATTCAATCTGTTTGATTATGATACCATGCGAGAAGAACAAATGTATAAATAATAGAAAATGACATGCGCATTTTAATTTTTAAATCCATCATTATTTATTTTATATGATTGATATCTTATATCGTTTAACATTTTACACATATTAAATCCTGTGTTTTTAATACAGACATTGCATGCATCACTTTAGTTTATTGTTCAGATCATATACTCTGTCAGTGGGTTCTTGTTATATATTTGTCTTATTGCATGTGTGTTGGATTAGTTAGAAAAAATATAAAAGATTTTTAATTTTTTGCATGTACATTCTAACTGTAGATTATGATCATATATTTAAACTTAATTATAAATTCTGTATTACCTTCAAAATCACTGTATAAATATTATTGTAAAATATATTTTCAACATTTGGTATTAGCTTTTTTTATATGATAAAAATGGATTAGTAAACTATATTTTGTATATATGCATAAATATACAAAAGTATATAACCTAGACAATTTTGCATATTTTTAATGTTTGATGAAAATGTAAATAAATTATTAAGTTTTAATTCGCTTTGAAATCATTTATAATTCTTATAAAATAAATTTCCAACAGTTACACATTGGGCACTATATAAGTATACAAAAATTAGATAAGGCATAAAGGCAATTCGGATGTGTAAAATCTATAGCATTATTATTTATGTGTCTAAGTGTCTTGGTAGAAGGAAGTTTTACATCCTTAAGAAGTGTAAAATATTTTTTGGAAGACATGTTTTTTGTGAGTCACTGAGTTGTGAATGTGAATATAGTAATAGGGACACCAATATATATAGATATGCGATTATTATTAACATCAACTTTAATTGTATAGAAGTATAGATATGGTGAAATTTAGGAGTTGGAATATAGGAATATTCCGATTATTTTTTTTTAAAAAATCAAATCGATTTTAGTTCGCTATATGCCTATATATATAGTTCGCGTCCTTCTTCTTTCTTCCTCAGATTCCTCACCAAACCCAATAACACACACCCACACGTACTCACAACAATGTATCCTTTCAAAATATTCTTCTTCACGACTCTTCTCATGGCGGTGTTTTCATTCTCTGACGCGGATTTCAACAGCGACGTTGACGTAGCATGGGGAAGCGACCATGTGAAGATACTCAACAACGGACAGCTTCTTACTCTCTCTTTAGACAAATTATCTGGTTCTGGTTTTCAGTCAAAACAAGAGTATTTGTTTGGACAGATAGATATGCAAATCAAACTCGTTCCTGGTAACTCAGCAGGAATAGTCACGAATTTCTACGTAAGTTACTCAACATGGAGTTTTCATGAGATGTGGATTGATAATTGATATTACATGGTTATCTTTTTTCTTTTTAATTCATCCATTATTAATTATGAGACTTTAAAACCGTTACACGCCATAATTAATGACCTAAGTATACAGTTTAACAAGCTATTACAAAAGTTATCTTGATAACTGAATGTTTGTTTATATATATTTACTTCCAGCTGAAATCGGAAGGATCGACTTGGGATGAGATAGGTTTTGAGTTCTTGGGTAATACGAGTGGAGATCCTTATACTCTACACACTAATGTTTACACTCAAGGTAAAGGTGACAAAGAGCAACAGTTCTATCTCTGGTTCGACCCAACGGCAAACTTCCACACTTACTCAATCCTCTGGAACCCTCAAAGAATCATGTAGAGTCAAAAATCTCACCTTTATTGCTCCACAAGTAAAGTTTATTAATCCCTAATCAGGGTTTAAGATTTTTTCTCATCCTTAATCTGTTTTTTTTTGTCTCAGATTGACAGTCGATGATACACCGATTAGAGAGTTTAAAAACTCTGAGTCAATCGGTGTTTTGTTTCCAAACAGCCAGCCGATGAGGATGTACGCGAATTTATGGAACGCTGACGATTGGGCAACAAGAGGTGGTCGGGTTAAAACGGATTGGTCCGGAGCTCCATTCACGGCTTCTTTCAGGAACATTAATATTGATGGGTGTGTCCATACTAACGGAAGATCGTCTTGTAGCACTAACAAACCAAGCTCTAGTTGGTACACTCAACAAATGGATGCGACGAGCCAAGCTAGACTTGAATGGGTTCAGAAGAATTACATGATCTACACTTACTGTACTGACACTGAGAAGTTCCCACAGGGAGTACCTAGTGAATGTGCAACAAGCGTATAGAATTATTATATTTTATACTTGTGTGTGAATGCTCTTATATGTTGCTTCTTTTGTTGCTTGGTTTGTATCTTTCGTTATGTATATATGTCCAATAAAACAAAAGGTGTGTATATTTAAAACCTATATATGTAAGAGATGTCTCTGTTTGTTTGTAAAAGAAATAAGTTTTATGACAATAATAGTTCTTTATATATTTTCCAGATAAAAAAATGATAAGTTTAATTTAGTCATATTGTAAGAAATAATGCCTCTTATTTAAATGCAATTGTTGTAAAACGTCAGTATGAAACTCATAGTATTCTGTATACTCAAAAGATTATCATAGAAGTTTTACAGTCAATAAAAATATTTCCAAATATTACTTGGTCATCAAAGACTATTAATCACACGATTAGAGATGAGATGTATAATATAGATGATCTAAAATCAAATGTCATTTATATAAATCCCACTTCCTTAAAATTCCATTTATAGTTGAACTACCATTACACATAATCCATGTTCTAAAAATCGGCCGCCTAGCCGCCTAGGCGCTACGCGTCACTTTTCCGCCCCGATTTATGCCAAATCGGTTTAAAAAATCGGATATCCGATTTTTTCCGCCTAGACCGCCTAAATGACCGCCTAGCCGCCTAAATGACCGCCTAGCCGCCTAGGCGGCCGCCTAATTTTTTTTTTTTTTTTTTTTTAATTTTTTTTTTAGTTTTAATAATATTTTTATTTGTTTATTTGATCTAAAATTTTATAAATATCATTTATATTCATAATTTTGATGAAAATTACATTATATTAAATTTATATATTCTATTTGTGTGTTTTATACAATCATAAACATGAAAATGTATTAATGTTATACACAATTAAAGATTAACATGTTTTATAACATAGTAAACCATCTAAAAATTCTGCCCCGCATAATTTCCGATTAATCCCCGATTTTTTCTTTAGGCGCTAGGCCCAACCCGACAGCCCGACTAGCGCCTAGGGCCTACCGCTTTACATAACAGGGCACATAATTAACCGAAGACGGCGTTACGCGCGCGCAGAGAGTTATACGGTGTCGTTTCCAGTGCGTTTTCTAATATAATTTTTTTTTTATTTCATCTTTATCGTCTCAGATCAGATCAATTTATCTTCTCCGGTGAAGCGAAGACGTCGGAACCGAAAAGGAGAATGTCTCACAACGACACGACGCCGCCATCGACGAGATCGAGAACATGATCAACAACGACGGAAGCGTCCTCCCTGCTCGTCCCTCAATACCCGTTACATCCTCACCGTTCGTTCAATCCAACCTCCCACCGCTACCTCCGCCGTCAGGTGATTTCAGCAGCAGCTCGGAAGGTTCCAAGACCATGGGATTCGGATCTCCGGCGAACACGCAGTGAAGAGAGATGTGGGGAGGACAGTGAGTAATCTGAAGCTGGTGGTGTTTCCGAATCCATATAGGGAAGATCCTGGGAAGGCGCTTAGGGATTGGGATCTTTGGGGGCCCTTTCTTCTTCATTGTCTTCTTCGGTCTTACTCTTTCTTGGTCTGCTTCGGTTAAGAAGTGTAGATTCTGATCCAAAGCTTTCTCCTTTTGGAAGTCTTGCGGATGCAGGAATCATAAAGATCTTAGCTTTAGTGTAATGTGATTTGAGCGTTTGGTACATAGTTATCTGGAGTCATTGAGGGTTTCTTTATAATGGTGATTCTTGTGGTGTTGCTCTTAGTTTTGATATCACTAGACTAGTCTCTATACTGCTGTTAGTTTTGATGAGCAACAACTAACAGATATGATGCTGTGTTACTTGTAGTTTTGAGTTTCTTGTCTTACTTTAGCAGCATCTTATGTTTGGATCCGATATACGATCAGCCATACTGTATAATTTAGCCTTGAACTCATGTCACTTAAGCTTATGTGACCAAACGGGTGGCATGTTGTGGCCGGTATTTTCATATGTTCCTGCTTAAAAATGGTTTACTGTACTGAGATTTATGAACATACTGGATAAGAAAATGTGAAATCAAAAGGTTTAAACAAGGCTGTTTTGTTATTTTTTTTTTTTGTTGTGTTTGAATGTACTTGATGTATGCATGATTTATCGGAAAAGACATGACTGTGTTTTGTCTGCCTTTGCTTGCTTGCTTTTTATTACCACTTAAGCATAAGGGTATAAGCCACGTCTGTGTTTTCATCTGGTAGAATAAAGATTCTTTTTCTGTTTATTGCATTTTCTTCTCTTCTCATTCTTTCTCTCTCTAGTTTCCAGTCCGAAGTATTTGCCGTGGCATTTGCACTACTTGCAGCCGGAGCAGTGATCCTCACACTAAATGTCCTGCTCCTGGTAAGCACACATTTGATTCGTATATTAGTAAAAGCCACATACTTTTTATTTCTCGTTACAAGTTTTGATTTTTTTTTTAAGCATCTCACTTTCGCTGTCTTGAACAATATGAATTTTTTTCAGGGAGGACATATAATCTTCTTCCAAAGCCTAAGCCTTTTGGGCTACTGTCTATTCCCACCCGACGTTGGAGCTGTGATCTGCATGTTGAAGGACAATGTGATACTCAAAATGATCGTTGCCTGGAGCTCTTGGGCTGCTTATCCTTTCATGAGCGCTGCAAAGAAAAGCTCTCGCACTTTATCCTCTCTTCCTCATGCATGTCTCTGTCGGCTTCTTGATCATTGCCATTGATTGATTCGTTCTGAAAAATTTGAAAATCAGATATATCTTCTTTGATTTAGTGATTAGATAGAGAATTCTTCACAGCCAATTGATCCGAGTTCCGCAAGTAACTTATCAATATCGACAGTAAAGGTCACAAGATTAAACCTTCAACATAATGACAATCAAATTCACACAAAAAAAAAGTGTTGCTCTTCAGACAGTTTGCTTCCAAGATACGTCATCTCTTTCTTACTGTTTAAATTCATTTTAACCTCTTCAGGTGAATTGTTACAGTTCTCTCAAACAAAACAATCGTTTTTTTTAATGAAGAAAAAAAAAATAGATGAGCTTAATAGTGAAGTGAATGATTCTTTCATTTTTGAAAAGTGAAATAGAAAAATGCCAAAGAGAGTCAGTTTCAGAAGGTGCCATCATAACAAACCCTAATCTTGGAACGATGGCGATGCATAATAGAAGATCCTTCAATGCTATTATCACCTTAGAAAATGCAAAAGAAAAAAAGAAATTTTTTTGAGTTGGGCTATAGAATGTATAGATTTCCACAAAGTGGAAAATATTACTTTACCAGCTGAGGAATCGGTGTTGTTGGAAGCTGTAGAAAAAATAAAAATATATTGGTCTTGAAGTCTTGAAGAAAGTAAAGGGTGGAATCAAGGACTACTTGCTATATAGAAATGCATTTACCATCGCTTAAAGAGCATCAAAATACAAGTCAGTCAATTTTATGTGGTTCCGGGTGGTCCTGTAGCCTGGCCTATCGGTGTAATGATAAGCAAGTTGAAACCTCTATCTATGTTTTCTCGATAATGTTGGGTTTTTTTTTTTGTAATAGTAAGGGAACGTATTTGTCTTCTTTAAGAGCTTGCATGCAAGGTAATTTTTGTTTTTTCTTGTATAAGTCTGGCATGTAGTCGAAGTGTGTTTGTAAGTTCGTAACCAGGTTGTAACTCACTTATCGTGCCTAATATATTTTTATGATGGAAAAAAAAATTCTTATATTAAGCTGTATCAGAGCATAATTAACCCTATCACCCCTATGAATTTCTTAATGACTTTTTAATTAATAAAAGTAACCTAAAAACTTTAGTTAAGAAACTCTCATTTTGAATGGTCCAATGGGAGTTTCTTAATTAAGGATTCTTAAAAAGAAAAAATTATTAATACAATGCAAATGAAATACAATGCATCATCCAAAAATGAAATAATCTGTATCAGAAATGGCTGAAAATTCCTAAACCCGCTTTAACTCTAACCCACATCACAAGACTTGGAATTTGAATACAATGCATCATAAAGATAAAGAGAATGGAGTGTGTTGAGATTACCTTAGAGACGGGCTTCCTCTTCTTCTCAATTGATCAAAAAGAACAGAGTGTTCCCATTAGCTTTCTACCATCTGTAAGCAGCACAAGTAGCTCTCCTTCCTGTATTACCATAAAGAGCAGAACCAACATCCGTAAGTAACTGATGCCAAATAGTTTATATTCAAAAGCAAATAACCCACATGAGACTGATAATAAACCCATATCACTAAATCTACAAAAGCGAAGATTACGAACCTTCAAACTTATATAAAAAACTCGAACCTGACTCATATTCAAAACATGTCAAACTCTGTATTTCTAAAGTTGAATCAAGAGTGAGCAAAAAATGTCATCACATTTGATACTTTGCATTGTAAAAGTTGCAGAAAGTTCTCACTACCATATATACTGAATCACACAGGAAGTAATGGCCAAAGGAAGTGCAGGACATAGTTTAAGTTAGTTTACCTCTAATGAAATAGTCTCTCCATGATATGGTAACGTCAGGTTGAAATCTTATCGACCAATACCATGTCATCATCTATGATAATAAAGAGTAAAGAATCGAATCTTGTTGGGTTTTAAAAAAGTTTGTACCTTTTGATGCTTTTCACCGTCCTTAGTCATCTGCCTCTTCACAGCATCTGAGACAAGTAATTCAAGTCGTGGACTGAAGTTATCTAACCCAAAACACAATACAAAACCGAGAAGCATATTATACAAACTTTGTAAACTTTATAAACATCAACAAGAACCTCTATTTCGGATTTTTTTTTGTTAGCATAGGAATGTTTGATTCAATTCGCTAATTAAGCTTCAAAAATTCATTCACCAGAGAATAACACTACCAAGATGATACAAATAGATGTTGATAAGGAACCAGAGGTAGGGGAAGAAGAGAACCTAAAATAGAAGAATTAAAGAGAGAGTTTTGTGGGAGAGCTGTCCTCTTATGACGGTAATCAGCGTCCAAATCATGCTGTCCTCTTCTGACGGTAATCAACATCCAAATCATGTTGTCCTCTTGGTGGGTTTCGAGTGCTCGTCTGACGGAGAACACGGAGAATACGCCGTGATGACCGACAAAGTCGTCGATCGTCTCTGACGGAGAAGCCGAGAGAAGAGGTGGTGGATTTCGTCGGATGACGGAGAAGATGAGAAAACAAAAAAAAAAAGAGAAAAGAAAATAGAAAAAAAATCTGGTGCCTTTCCTTTGCTGACACGTGGTTGTGAAACCCCAATTAAAATCGATTTCCAGAATCCTCACTTAAAGATCGGTAATGAACTTTATAATTATTTTTGATTTAATTAAATCATCTATTTTTGTTAAAGACCCGGTTAGAAACCTGAGATAAACATGGTCTCACACATGAATACGGTGAAAAAGATTTGTAAGGAAAATAAGTCTAAAAAGCAATGATTCAATTCTAGAAGTATCTGAACAAATAGAAGGTGAAGGTCACAATCTCTAAGATGGAATTTGTATTATTATCATACCTTTTATCAACCATAGATTTCGAAGCACAAATAAATGCTAAAAATATATAATTTTATGTCTACATCACAGAACTCAACTAGTTGCAGAGAAAAAAGTGAGGTAATAAATTTTGGTCACGTCCTTCTCGTGCCTCTTCTGGATCATCACCATTCATTCTTCCCACCAACTAAACAATTAAAACTTTTGAAAATAATATCTTAAATATATATTTTTATCATTCAAACAAATGAGCTGAATACAAAAGAAAAAAAAAATATATATATATAACATAAAAATGGTATATGACGAAATGTTATGGTCTAAACTATTATCGATATTGTTTCACCAAATAAATAACAATATCGACATTCTTTCACACAAAAAAAAAAACTTTACAATATGAGAATTACAAAATTTTATAAGAAAAGACAATTCTCTCCTTCTCAGTCAACGGCAAAGCAAGCAACCACGCAACAACACGGACTGGTTCCTAGGGATAATACAGTAGTTTACGCATGCGGAACCCAAAGCGGTGCCGTTGCAGCGACGCTTGTGGGCTCCTTGCAACTTAAGGCGTTGAGAAACCTCCAAGAAGGAGACGGCGACCTTTCTTGAGATCTCCGGTCAGGATGAGACGGAAACATAACCGGTGGAACATTTCGGCGAGTTTTGCGACTCTTTATATTCCTCAGCTCGATCTCTGGTGGGAATTTAACTACACCAAACATGATCACATACCATCTAGGTCTTACACTCTTTCCACTTCCAGACAACACTGTTTCAGTCTTAGCCTTACCTTTTGTCAAAGAAACATTTTCTGGTGGAGGATCTGCGGTGGTTAAACGACGTGTGAGCTTGCGATCATCTAAAGAACGGCTTGTTCTCATAGGCCCGACATTGTCGCGTGCTAGGGGAGGGTTTAGCTTATTGCCTTGTATAGCAGACAAGGACTCGGATCTTGTCCGAACTCGTGGGCTGATGTGTTCAGGAGGCGAGAAGAGGGCATTTTTGTAATTTAATGGGATGATTTTGCCTCGGTAGATAATGTTTTCTGCCGGAGAAACGTCGTAGGAAGTTGAGGTCAAGAACTCAAAAGGTTCCGTCGACGGTTCACCGTGGTCTTCAGTGGTGGTTGTGGTGGCGGTGGAGCTAGGTTTGTTGTCGTTGATCAGGGGAAGGTCTCGGAGAGAGAGTGTTTCTTCTTTATCTTCATCTTCTTCCTCTTGTTCTAGTTCCAGGAGATCATGTAATGGTTTTGTGAGTTTAGGGGTTTGGAGATTGGAGTTATGTGAAGCTTCCATGTCTTTTTAGGAAATAGAGAAAGGTTGAATGAAGATTTTGAAAGTATCAAGTTTTTGTCACCACGTATTTATATATACATGGCCTCCTAGAGGGCTGGGTGGTCAAATAAACTTACAACTTACAAGATTTTTTTTAATTGGCAAGGTTATTTTACGGGTTATATAATTCTTTAGGTGTTTTATATACATAATGTTTGTCGTTTTTTGACTCGTCCAATTTTATGTGGTTATATAAAATTTAATTATTTGTGAAATTTCAAATTGCTATTTTGATGCATAACTAATTGTTTATCTCGACTAATTGCTATACCCTCTTTGTATCATTTGAAAACAAATTATAAGCACCTTTGTCTCCTTTTTCCTAGTTTGTTGGCTAAATACGCCCTTAAAAGTTAAAAAAACTTTTTATTGTTCAAGGGTTTTCATGCCCTTACAACTTTATACCAAATAAACTTTATTTACTACTCTGTTTTCATTGTCATAACAAAGAAAATGTATATAACATTTTTGTTTACATTCGAATCCCACTCTAGAATCAGAGTTGCAAGTACCAACATCACCATTGATCCAAAGCATCCTTTTTATATTCGAAAAATCTGTTTCCGTACATCTATCATTTTCTATATCAAAATCGTCATATGTATATATTATCCCTAACGCATATTAAAATTACATACTTTAGAAACATATAACTTGTAATAGTTTCCTGGACTACATGCAATCTCCAAATTCATTGGTTAACTTGTACTCACCGATTTTTGACCAAAAAAAAGTGTTCTCACCGATTATTGTCAGCAAACTTACAACCAAATCTTCTATATGTTTTACGTGTCTCCGAACAGAATTCCACCTAGTATATAATTATCTGACAAACTGTTTTGTTAATAACAAATTAACAATCTTACATAGAATTGACCCCAAGATATTATGTATTGCTAATAAATCAAAACCAGCACGTGCGTTTTCTTATTTGTGGGTTAATATATCATACTTATACATGAGCTAAAAATATTCACAGCATATAAGATTAGTTATTGTATGTGATTCATAGTTATTGTCTATCTGATTAAGTTTCATTTCTTCTAAGAAAATTGTGTGATTCATAGTTATTGTCTAGAATGATAGTGATAGATATAGTCAAAAAATAAAAAAATTTCCCAATCTAATTTGACTTTCTATGAAACAGAGATATGATATAAAACTAGTTGACAATAGTTTATACTTTTCTAATGCGTAATATAGTGCAACTAGTTTCGAAGTTCAAAAGTTCCTCCTGATGAGAGGCGATAGCCATCATAATACTCTGGAAATATGAATATCGTATTTGTGATTTAATAAAAACTAGATCTCGATCCGCGCAACCGCGCGGGTTTTTGTTTTCATTTATTTTTATATAAATATTTTGTTTTCAATTCTATATTGATATATATTATAATATATATGTGTCTATCAATTTTTAAAACATAATAAGTTTGCTGTATATTTTTTCATTGAATAGATTGTTTCAAACTTTCACATGTATTTGTATCTTCTTATATATATATATATATATATATATATATATATATATATATATATATATTCAGATTATTATTTCATTATTAAAATCGTAACTATATATATAAAGATTAGTAAAATATTGTTTTATTATCATATTCAAAGATATTGTAAAATTTCACAAATTTAGAAAGATTTTAAAAAATTAAACTTTTCGCTTCATAGATTTATATTGTCGAGTAAATAATTAAACATTTAGTTTTTGTTTAATTTTTAAAATAAACTATATAGTTTAAATTTTGTTTTCCTTGGTTTAAGGTAGTAAATATTAATCATTGTTAGATAATATGATTTTTGTTATTTAAAAAAAATCCTTATAATTTTAAAAATTAACATCGACAAATATTTAAATATTTAGCATATAGATTACATAGGTATAGTATTACAACATTAAATTATATCTATTTAATTTATACTATCTATAAATCTAATGGATCATCTATTGTTTAAATCAAATTATTGATAATCCAATAAAATTGTCAGATAATATGATTTTTGTTATTTAAAAAAATTCTTTATAATTTTAAAAGTTAATATCGACAAATATTCATATAGAGGTATAGTATTACAACATTAAATTATATATATTTAATTTATACTATTTATAAATCATATGGATCATCTATTGTTTAAATCCAATTATTGATAGCCCAATAAAAATTTCTGGTAGGCCCAAAATTTAAATGATAAGTTAGATATTAAATGTAACATGAGTTTCTATGAATAGGTATATTAGGTCCATTTTTAAAAAAAAATCACACATGAATCAAAGTTGTGACTTCTGTTTTAATATATAAGATGATGTAAATGTACACATCTTTGCTGTTGTTTAGGGTGGCTTAAAATCAGTTTATGAATTGTTATAAAATAGCATATTGTAGAAATGAAATATTTTCTAATTTACTATAGCTACTTAATTAGTTGCTTCAGATTTTTAGATCTTTATTTAAAGATATATAAAAATGTTTAAAACGTATATACAATCTCAGAATGTACGACTTAGAATATAGCATATCATTCCATTAGTTTATAAGTTAGGCATGTGTAACTCATGTATTAGAAGGAAAATTTATCAATGCATATACGATAGTTAACGAAACACCAAATAAAGTGATGACCAATTCTCAGTAGACATAAATTTTAAATAGGAATAGAAATTTATATCAAAAAGAAGAAAGTCTACACAAGAAACTGTATGAAGCATATTATTTGTAAAATATTTCGAGATTAGTAAAGAGGAAGACTAAGAAGACATGGTGATTGGTTACAAAAGAAAGTAAAACAAGTGTTGAGGTATTAATCGGTGCGTGTAACTGAAGTTAGCGAGAAAGTGATGCCAAACTTTCGTCAGGCGACCAGATTAAGTTTGGATTTTTCTTAATCTGGATTTCCAAATATAGTTTGGATTTTTCTTAAGTATACTTTACAAACTTGAAGAAGTGGAAGAGTAATGAAAGGAAATCAATTGCCAAAGAACATAACTAAAGCAAAGCAATTAGAGCCACAGACTCCACTTTTTCAACTTACGCTGCAAGGCTCAAGTCATAATTAGGCTACTCATATCAACATTGCTTGATCACAAAGTTTGATTTGTTTTCCCTTTTTTTATAACAATTCCGTATGGTGTGATGTTACTATTATCTTTAAACGCAAAAAGTATAATGATTCACACAGTTCGCTTAAAAGTTTTTCTTTTTGTTCAAACAAACAAAAAGCATGATATTGATAACCTTTTTAATAGCATGCCAAATTTATATGCGTTTTTCTTTATCATTATAAATGAAAACTTTTATTTAATTTTTGACAGAAACATATATTTTTTGGGTAAAATGTTAAAAAAGAAATTTTTTTATTTATTTGACATAAAATGGAAAATACTTTACACTAAGTGGATACATATCAATAAAAGGAATTTAATGGGTGGTTTACCCAAATTCTTTTGTCATATAGGTAAACAACTCGTGGTAATCATTTTGATTTGGATTAATAAATCATACTATATTAGAATTCTAATGGAATATAAATGATCTAAACTATTAATTGGCTGGTCAAAGGCAAAGCCGGCTAATTGATTGTTATGTTGGTCGTATAGGAAAGCCGAAAGAAATTTTGCTAGTGTAAAGATCAAAGTCAATGGCATTTAATGGACGTTTTAATAAATCAACACACGTCTAATCCCAAAAAAACAAGAAAGGTTAAAGTAGTTTCATACTTTCATTAGTAAAGTTTGATAAATATACATGCTTTGGACAAGCCCAACCCAATTTGGATGGACACATAAACACATATAGTAATTATGGTTATTAATGGGCCGTAATACTCTAATCATGGGCCTCTTGAGAAATATCACAAGAGGCACACTTTTGTTCATAGCAACGAATCTAGAAACCGAAAAACCCTAAGCAGAGATCGAAGCTAAGAAGACAATTTGTTTCCTCCCACTCTTCGATACGTCTCTTCGTTCCATCATTCATGGCTGTAAGTTTCGTTAATCTGAGCTTCGATTTCTTTTTTTTCTTTCCTTGGTTGAGCTTAAAGGTTGTAACTTTACTTGTTCAAGTAGCATTAGAACTTTCAAAAAAGCTGCGAACTTTGGTGTTTCTGAGCTCTGATTTTGCGAACCCATGATTGTTTTAGCTGATACGACTTCGAAAGATTTAGGTTTTTCTTATCATGATTTCTTCGAAGCTTGGTTTAGTAATTTGTTTTGTGTATTGGTGAGATTTGTGCAGACCATACCGGTAAACCCGAAGCCGTTCTTGAACAACTTAACCGGAAAGACGGTTATCGTCAAGCTCAAATGGGGAATGGAATACAAAGGTAATTATCTTTTCTTTTACCCATTATGAGTGTTGATATGATAACCAAAAGCTTGTAATGTTTCTTATCTATTTTACAGGTTTCCTCGCCTCTGTTGACTCCTACATGAACTTGCAGGTACTTTCCTTTAGCGTTTTTATGAGGATGCTAAATTAGGATGAAGTTTTGAACAAAGATTGATGTTGTAATGTTAAAAGATAGAAATCAATTTAGTTATACAGATAAGCCTATCATTCTTTTCAGTTTAGTCATTTGAGTTTGGCTATACTGTTTTTTTTTTGTACAGCTTGGAAACACTGAAGAATACATCGATGGACAGTTGACTGGAAACCTCGGAGAGATCTTGATCAGGTAATCTATAACCACATTTTTCTTAACTTCATTCTCAATGTTACCACTTCTTCATTATTGTTTCCTATATATGTAAATCCGTTATATGTTTTCAACAAAGTTGAAGTGAGACTTAAGAATTGGACTTGGCTTTTAACTGAACAAACATTCATTCATCATCTTAACCTAGCTGTGTTAAATTTTTGGATCCCTTGGTTTTAACTTACTGGCTTTGTTCAAACAGATGCAACAACGTTTTGTATGTCCGAGGTGTGCCAGAAGATGAAGAACTCGGAGACGCTGAACAAGACTAGCCTGTGCCCGTGGACTTAGAAATCGCCAGATCTTGTTGTATTCTATGAGTATCTTAACCCAACTTGTGATATTTATATTTCAGCTTTGCTGTTACTGTTGCTGAATCTTTTGATACGTCGAAACTAAAGAAAAGCCACAAGCAAAAGACCGAAAAATAAGAAAAAAGAAAGAGAAAGATCAGTAGACAAGCGGCGGCGATGGCCATTAGGGTTTCCTTTCGAATCTATCACCATATGTTCTAATTGTCACCCGATTATTTCAGCTGCTCAGATCCAGTCGAGCTGTCCAAGATCCACCTCAATCAAACCCCAAACCGTTCAGTCGTCTTCAAAGAAATGGGAGATTAAGGCGAATGTCATTCGCGTTCAGTGACCGGCCTTCATAAAGGAGACTCATCCGGTCATAGTCGTGTCCATTAAGCCGGTGTGGCTTCTCAGTCAAAATTCTTCGAAGCTTTGGGGTACCCTGAGATCTAAAACCCTAAAGTCGAGATGAATCGGAGCAGGAAGAGAAAAGAACCATCTCTCCTGGAGGAACTTAAGGAGTTGGAACTGCTAGAGGAAGGCGAGATGGTAGATATTCCAGACTTGGAAGTAGAGGACCTGATCGAAGAAAACACACTCAGCGTAGTAGTTCGCTGCCTTAACCCCCCATGTGCATAAGGTTGGAGGTCTGGTGAAGGCGCTTCCCCCAATCTGGGGTATGGAGGAGAGAGTTCGAGGAAGAGGGGTGGGAGAGCATAGAGTACAGTTCACTTTTACCTCAGAGAACGATCTTCGGCATGTCCTATCCAAAGGACCTTGGTTTGTCAATGGATGGATGGTGTCCATGGACCAGTGGAACCCCAACCCACCACCGGAGTACCAGCAACGCATCCCCTTCTGGATAAGAGTTCGTGGCCTTCCTATCCATATGCTGAAACGAGAAATTGTGGAGAGCTTGCTAGGACCTCTTGGGGAAGTTGGACCAGTGGAGCTTCACGCAAAAAACTCAAACTCTTTGGAATATGTGCGAGCAAAGGTTAATATCAACACTGAAGAGCCGCTTCAATTCCGTAGAGTTGCGAGATTCAGATCAGGAGTAACTATTCCAACTGAGTTGGAGTACGGAAAGCTGATTAAGGTCTGCTACACATGTAAGCGCCTTACCCACGATCAGTCAAGATGCCCCTTGCAATTTAGTACACTCGAGGATCCAAGTAGAGGGACTTGGGAGAGGAGCAAGGAAGAAAATCTAATGAGGAAACTTCTTGAAAAAGAAGTTAAAGCCAAAGAAGCTCTGCAGAGAGGTCCTGGGAAAGGGGTACAGATAGGCAACACTCTTCAGAGAGAAAGTACAAGAGCAGGGCGAGCTCGAGACTCGGGTCCATGCAAGGAAGATAAAAGGAAAGGCAAAAGAGTAGCATCGTCGCCCCGAGTAATGTGGAAGCAGAAAGCTGACAGGGGGGACTCGAGAGCGACGAAAAGTACAGAAGAATCCACTGCGAAATCAATCTCCACTGGCAAAGGAAGCTCGGACGTACTTAAAGAACCAAGATCAGTCTTCAAAAGACTTGGTAGTTCAGAGGATGGAAACGGACCAGGAGGTAGTAAAGGCCGCAGCCAGAATAGATCGCAGGAGCATGATTTAAGAGTAATACTGAGTGGAGGATCTCAGGGGGAGAAAGTGGATGGAAAATCTAGCAAAGGAAGTAGGAGTCCACCTACGGTCTTTGAGAGATTGAGCAGCCCAATCTTCTCTACCCCAAGAGAGAACAAAAGGCAAGAGTCTTCTGCTGCTACGAAAAGGAGAAGGCAGAGTGGTAGCAACGAAGACAGACAATCAAAGAAAGCTAAGCGCGACTCCTTTGAGAAAGAAAAGGCATCCTCCTCCTCGGTCTTCCTCAGACTGGGAGGAACAGAAGTGGGGACAGGAGGAGATGTAGATCCCCAAGCTGATCATTCTGCTTTTGTAGCAGCGTTCACACCAGTTCAATCTGCTCGTGGAGCAGCACTTTTCCCAGATCATTCTGCCTGTAGGGTAGCATTGGCAAGTGGAATCAAATTGAAACAAGGGTTGATGGGTAATTCCAACCCTTCGAGGTCCATATGAGGATATTGAGTTGGAACTGTCAGGGGTTGGGGAATACCCCTACAGTTCGACATCTACAGGGATTGCATGGTCAGCATTTCCCTGAGATAATATTCCTCAGTGAGACCAAAAGTGGAAGGAGGTACATGGAATCAATAGTGGAGAAATTGGGATTTCATGGCCTAGTTACGGTAGATGCGAGAGGGAAGAGTGGTGGACTGGCAGTGCTCTGGAAGAATTCATGCGCCGTAGAGGTGTTACAAGCCAACAGTAGAGTGATTGACTTGAAGGTGAGGTGGCAGGATCAGGTCTTCTTCTTAACATGTGTGTATGGAGATCCGGTCAAAGGTAAAAGGAGAGAAGTGTGGGAGAGGATTGAGAGGATAGGAGCGGAGAGAAGTGGAGCTTGGATGCTAACCGGTGACTTTAATGAGATCCTTGATCAGTCAGAGAAGGAAGGTGGAGCAGAACGTGCAGAGAGGGAGGGCCAAGACTTCATGAAGCTCTTGCTAAACTGGGGACTATGGGAGATACAATACAAAGGCAATCCCTTATCGTGGGCGGGGAGAAGGTGTAATGATCTAGTACAATGTAGATTGGATTGATCTGTAGCAAATCAAGAATGGTTAAATGTTTTCCCACAAGCCACCACCTTCTATCTCCAGAGAGTCTGTTCGGATCACAGTCCTATTCTCACCTCCTTGGACGGTTTACAAATGAAGAAGAGGTTTTCTTTTAGATATGACCATAGGTGTGTGAGAAGAAATGGTTTTGTGGAGGTAGTGAACAACAGTTGGAGGAGTAACGCGAATGGTCAAGCAGGTTTGATGTCCAAGATTGTGGTTTGTAGGAAGGCCATCTCCAACTGGAAAAGACAAGCGAAGCCAAACTCGGCTGTGCGTATCCAGGAGCTCCATTACAAGATCGATGAGGCTCACGACAGGAGAACTACAGACTGGAGGAATTCCAAAAACTCAAAAAGGAACTGGACGAGGAGTATTATAATGAAGAGTTGTTCTGGATGGAGCAGAGCCGCCTGATTTGGCTAAGATCAGGGGATAAAAACACCAAGTTTTTTCACGCTGTTACCAAAAACAGGAGAGCCCAGAGCAGGATCAAAATCCTCATAGATGGGAAGGTAATGAGTGGTTCTCAGAGGAAAATCTTGGGAGAGTGGCTGAGAATTATTTTAAAAAAGCTCTTTGCGTCGGAAAGTGTGGGGTTTGAATTAGAGGAGTGGTCAGAGATTCCAACCATGCTGTCCCCTAGCCAAAATGATGCTCTGATGGCCCCAATAACGAAGGAAGAAGTTAGGAAAGCGGTGTTTGAGATAAATCCAACTAAATGTCCAGGACCAGATGGGATGAACGGATTCTTCTTCCAGCAGTTTTGGGAAACCAACGGCGACGATATTACAGCCACGATACAGAGATTCTTTGAGTCTGGTGATCTGGAGGGGGGCTGAATAACACGAACATCTGTCTGATCCCAAAGTCCTTGACGGCCAAGAGTATGAGTGAATACAGACCAATCAGCCTCTGCAATGTGGCGTATAAGATAGTCTCCAAGCTTTTGGCAAAGAGAATGAAGAAAGTCCTACCAAGTGTGATCTCTGAAACACAGGCAGCTTTCGTGGAGGGGAGGCTGATCTCAGATAATATTCTGGTTGCACATGAGCTGCTGCACGCCCTTAGTTCAGACAATAAGTGCTCCTCGGAATTCATCCCCATCAAAACAGATATATCCAAAGCATATGACCGAGTAGAATGGTCATTCCTGGACAAGGCGATGCAAGGACTGGGCTTCTCAGATGCATGGAGGAAACTCATTATGAGCTGTGTCACATCAGTTAGGTACCAAGTTCTGATCTACGGGGAGGCCTACAGAAGGATCATACCAATGAGGGGGTTAAGGCAGGGGGACCCTTTGTCTCCTTACCTATTTGTCATCTGTACAGAAATCCTTGTTCAGATGTTAAAGCTAGCAGAGAAAAAGAAAAGCATGTATGGTCTCAGGGTAGCAAGAAGAGCCCCTCCTGTTTCACACTTATTGTTTGCCGATGATAGTATGCTATACTGCAAAGGTATAGATGAGAATGAGCTGAATACGGTAGTGAATATCCTCCATCAGTATAGCTTGGCGTCAGGGCAAAGGATCAACTACGACAAATCGAGTGTGAGCTTTGGAAAAAACATACCAGCAAGTAAAAGGGAGGAGATCAAAAGGCGGCTTGGTATTGAGAAAACAGGAGGGAGCGGGCTTTATCTGGGCTTGCCGGAATCATTTAGAGGCTCTAAAGTATCCATACTTAGCTACTTGAAGGAGAATTTGAATAAGAAGGTTCATGGTTGGCAAACAAAGTTCCTTTCTCCAGCCGGTAAAGAAGTCCTCCTTAAAGCAGTTGCGATGGCTCTCCCTACATACACTATGGCTTGTTTCCTGCTTCCTAAATCAATATGCCAGCAGATAATGTCCATTCTATCGGATTTCTGGTGGAGGAATAGTCATGAATCGAGAGGTATGCATTGGAAAAGTTGGGAGAGTCTATGTAAACCAAAGAGTGGTGGCGGTTTGGGATTTAAAGACTTGGAGGCTTTTAATATAGCCCTTCTCGGGAAGCAGTTATGGAGGTTGTTAACCAACAAGAACTCTCTGGTGTCAAGAATCTTTAGAAGTAGATACTTCAAAAATTCTGATCCCCTGAGCGCCCCACTCGGTTCTAGACCCTCTTATGCTTGGAGGAGTATACACGCAGCACAAGGTCTGGTTAAACAAGGAGCAAGAATGATGATAGGTAACGGGAGAGATACCAAGGTTTGGCAGGACATGTGGCTTGGGAGCAAACCAGCCTCACCGGCCCTATCTATGCGTATGTGCAGTGAAGATGATAGACTGCGAGTCTCGGAGGAACTAATGGTAAGCGACCTAAGGTGTAATAGTGGTCGAGATTGGAATCATGTCCTGTTGGATAAGATGTTTGCACCAGAGACTCGAGAACAGATCAAGAAAATTCACCCAGCAGGAAGAAGTGGCACCGATACTTATTCTTGGGAGTATACCAAGTCAGGTCACTACACGGTGATATCAGCTTATTGGGTTCAGGTTAATGTGCTGGATGCCAAGGAGAAGGACTCTATAGTGCTACAACCCAGTCTGGATGGCATTTACCAACAAGTATGGAGTATCGAAACAAGCCCCAAAATTCGTCATTTCCTGTGGAGGTGTCTCAGTAACGCGTTACCAGTTGCTGATAATATGGTGCATCGCCATATAGCGAAAGACAAGAGATGTAGTAGGTGTGGAGAGGAAGCGGAAACAGTGAACCACCTACTCTTTTTGTGTCTGTATGCACGTCTAGTTTGGGCTATGGCAAATGTACACATCCCACCAGCAGGAAGATGGTCTGACTCCTTCTTCTCTAACTTTTATTGGGTCTTAAATCTGAAAAAAGAGTACCCAAAGGAGGAGATAGAGGAGGACCTCATCCCCTGGCTGCTAAGGAGATTGTGGAAAAACCGGAATGAGTTCCTCTTTAGGAGTCGAGAGTATACAGCGTCTGCTACTGTGGTGAAAGCACGTGAGGACGCGACAGCGTGGAGGAGCAGAGAAGAGGTTAAACCAGTGGAGGCCAAAACGCCCACTTTGGAAGCACCAACCAAGAGATGGACTCCACCTCAGGCTACAAGGCTCAAGTGTAATACTGACGGCTCATGGAAGCAAGAGACTGGGGAGGGAGGAGTTGGTTGGGTACTGAGAGATAGTATGGGAAATCTGATGTGGGCGGGGGCTAAGAGAATCACTGGAATGGGGTCTGAACTAGAAGTAGAGGCGGAAGCTCTGCGTTGGGCCGCTCAGGTTCTGACTGGATTTGGCTATCGGAATGTCACCTTTGAAACTGATTCTCAGGTTCTCTCGAAGATGTTGAGTGGAGAGGAAGCAACCTGGCCGAGAGTGAGACCGTTCATTCAAGAGATAGGTGCATCCGTTGCAGGAATGAATGAGGCGGAGGTGGTTTACTACCCAAGAAGTGGTAACAAAGTTGCAGATAGAATAGCGAAGGAGACTGCTACGTTTACGTCCTTTGTCCCTAAGCTGTATTCTATTGTGCCTAGTTGGTTGTTTGCTTGTATGGAGGTTGATAAGTCAGTTGTAGAACATTGAATTGGCTAATGAGAAGTAGTTGTTGAGTAAAAAAAAAAAAAAAGAAAAGCCACAAGCTGTTTAGATGTTTGACAAACCAAACTCCTTGCCGGTTTTCTGTAAATGGAATGGAATGCGCGTCGTTTTATACTATCGTTTCCACACCTCAAATTACGGCCCAAAACAGATATGAATAATATACTGGCCACATTCAGAGAAACTAAATGACCCACTTAGCCATGACAAACACAGTTTTGTAGAATAGTTTTACAGTATAAACGTATAATCAATTTTTTCAGTTGAATTGTAAGCAAAAGGTTAAGGTTAAAAAAAAAATAAAAAAGGTAAAAATCGTTTGAGTTGAAAGTTGTTCAAACCAGATGCAACTGTTGGAGAAAGCGGATACGAGGCGCAGCGGAATGTAGCAATCGTGTTTCCCCTGACCTTGTGAGAATCTGAGAGAAAAATACTTCGACGATATTAGGATATAATATAACCAATAACTAAATGAAACAAGCATTTTTTACGTAGAAAACCTCCTCGATGTGAGAAGGAAAAACCACGGGACCGTAGTCCACTCAACAATCCACTATATAAATGTATGTGAGTACAACCACGTCCTCCCTGTTCAACAACCTGAACAGAACAGAGACTCAAACTACAAAGAGCTATCTCCAACACAAGAACAACAACAACAAGAGAGCAACACAAAGCTTCAAAACCAGCAGAAACCAAACGACCTCAGCTCACAAGGATTCCGGCAACCAGAGACTAATCCCACCGTACAAATCCAAGATAAACCAGTCAACAACAGCTCTGCCAAATTTCAGCTCAATCAGAGAAGATCTCACCGTCGGATTTACCAAACACTCAAGACAGCACTGCTGAAGAACTGTGACGACCAGCTTCACTAAAACCCAGACAACAGAAGATCCAACCGTTGAAATCTAAATCCATTCGGTGAACCTTTAACTCACTGACTGAAGAAGCTTCCCACAAAATATCAGCCCGATCAGGATCCGTTGGACCCTCCAAATCTGCCTTGACAAACCTAGACGAAATTCTGCCTCCTTCCCTCTTTTCTCTCTTTTGTCTTTTTGATTCTTGTAAGTCTCTACATAAAAAAGTAGGTCAAGAGACTATATATATGTGTCTCACTAACCCTAAGAACCTCCAAGGCCCAATACTAATCTCATGGACTAATACCAATGGCCCAACTTCCATGTTTGGCTATCACCAACCAAACCCAATGGGTTTCCTCCATCTAGAAGGAACCCAACAAACTCCCCCTCCGACTAGGTGGAGGAAACAGCCATTCCGGCTATCCCTCGGCATACTTCAAGCTTCCCCCTCGGCAAAGACTTTGTCATCATATCAGCTCCATTATCATCCGTATGAACTTTCTCAAGTTCCACTTCTTTAGAAGCAACCACATCTCGTATCCAATGATACCTCCTCTGAATGTGTTTTGATTTCGAATGAAATGTAGAGTTCTTCCCGAGACAGATGGCGCTTTGACTATCACAAAGCAACACATACTTTTCTTGCTTGAAACCGATCTCTTCACAGAAGTTCTTCATCCACAACAACTCTTTACAAGCTTCAGTTGCAGCAATGAACTCTGCCTCAGTGGTAGATAGTGCAACGCACTTTTGCAGCCTTGACTGCCATGCCACAGCTCCACCCGCAAATGTTACCAAGTAACCCGAAGTAGACTTGCTAGAATCAACATCTCCAGACATGTCAGAATCTGTGAAACTGGCCAGTAAAGGCTTCTTACCCCCAAATGTAATCTTCAGATCAGAAGTCCCTCTGAGATATCTCAAAATCCACTTCACAGCATTCCAATGTTCTCTTCCTGGATTGGAGATAAACCTGCTGACAGCTCCAACGGCGTAAGCTAAATCTGGTCTTGTACAGACCATGGCATACATCAAACTACCCACTGCAGAAGCATATGGAACCTTCTCCATATCTTCTTTCTCTGCATATGTCTTCGGACTTTGTTGATTGCTCAGTCTTAAGTATGGAGCAAGAGGAGTACTCAACACTTTAGACTTGTCCATGTGAAACCGCTTAAGTACTTTTTCAATGTACTTCTCCTGAGATAAGTGAATCAGCTTCTCACCTCTATCTCGAACAATTCTCATACCAAGAATCTATTTCGCTGGACTCATATCTTTCATGGCAAAGGACTCACTGAGCTGCTCTTTCAGCTCCTTAATTTTGTCCATGTTCCTGCCCACAATCAACATATCATCGACATACAGCAACAAGATGACAAAATCATCCTCACCAAACACCTTCACAAATACACAATGGTCTGAATCAGTCTCTGCATAACCATGCTCCCCCATAACAGACTTGAACTTCATGTACCACTGCCTTGGTGCTTGCTTCAATCCATAAAGGGTTTTCTTCAAGCGGCAAACCAAATTTTCTTTGCCCTTTTTCACATAGCCTTCCGGTTGTTCCATGTAGATCTCTTCCTCCAAATCACCATGGAGAAAAGCAGTCTTCACATCCATTTGCTCAACCTCTAGATCAAGGCTCGCTGCCAATCCAAGCACAACCCGAATGGATGACATCTTCACAACAGGAGAAAAGATTTCATCATATCAATTCCCTTCTTTTGGTTGTAGCCTTTCACAACCAATCTAGCCTTGTGTCGAGGTGGCAAATTTTCGTCCTCATGCTTAATTCTGTACACCCACTTATTAAGCAGAGCCTTCTTGCCCTTAGGCAATTCCACCAACTCAAAAGTATGGTTCTCCTCAAAAGAATCCATCTCCTCATCCATGGCTCCAAACCACATATCCTTGTGTTCATCCTCCAAAGCTTCATCATAGCTTTCAGGCTCTCCCCCATCAGTAAGTAATACATACTCACTAGGATCATACCTTGTCGACGGTTTAAGAGCTCTCTCGGATCTTCTTACAACAATAGGTTGGTTCTCAGCAGCTGGTGTCTCACCAAGATTGTCACCATGATCACCACTACCATCTTCATGTGCGGGAGCATCTGCACTGGGTGTATTATCCTAAACCTCAACCTCACCGTGGACCGATGTAGAAGGAGTAGCCTCTAAATCAATCAAACTCTCATAAAACTGAGCTGGAATTTTGGACTTGTCAATGTCCTTAATCGTTTGATCTTCCATGAACACAACATCTCTTCTCCTTACGAGCTTCCTTTCAACGGGATCATAAAATCTGTACCCGAACTCATCCTGGCCATAACCGATGAACACACACTGCCGTGACTTCATCTCAAGCTTCGATCTCTCATCCTTGGGAATATGAACAAATGCCTTACACCCAAAGACCCTCAAGTGACTGTAAGAGACATCCTTACCAGTCCAAACCCTCTCTGGAATATCACCATCCAATGGAGCACTCGGTGACAAATTCAGTACATGAACCACCATGTTCAAAGCTTCTCCCCAGAAAGTCATCGATAAGCCTGACTGTGAGATCAAACATCTCATCCTCTCGACAATTGTCCTATTCATCCTTTCAGCCAACCCATTCAACTGTGGAGTCTTAGGTGGCGTGAACTGATGCCTTATCCCATGCTCTTTGCATAAGCATCAAATGGTCCAGAATATTCTCCACCATTATCACTGCGGATACACTTCAGCTTCTTCCCCGTTTGTCTCTCAACCAACACCACAAAATGCTTGAAATATCCCAACACCTGATCCTTCGTCCTCATAGGAAATACCCACAACTTCCTTGAATGATCATCAATGAAAGTCACAAAATATGATGCGCCACCAAGAGATCTTGTCCTCATTGGACCACACACATCTGAATGTACCAAATCCAGTACCTCGGGTTTCCTAGAAGGCGCAGAAGACTTGAAAGCCACTCTGTGTTGTTTTCCCGCAAAGCAATGCGAACACTTCTGCAGGTGCAAACCAGAGATTCCTGGAATCACCTCATTCTTAGACAACACAAACATTCCCTTCTCACTCATGTGACCGAGTCTCTTATGCCATAACTCCATGGCACCATCATTCTCCACCGCATTAACAGCGTCTTTGGAGACCTTAGCCTGCATCCAATAGAAGGATGATGACTTCTCACTTCGAGCCACAATCAAAGAACCGCGAGAGAGCTTCCATTTACCACCACCGTGCAAACTGAAATAACCCTCATCATCAAGTCGTCCCGTCGATATCAGATTTATCCTAATATCAGGAACATGCTTAACATCCTTAAGCACCAACCTAGTCCCAAGACTAGTCTCCAAGCATATATCGCCAATGCCAGCAACTTGGGCCATTGCATCATTTCCCATCTTCACGGAACCATAATTACCCGTAGTATAGGTAGAAAATAAATCCCGTTGTGATGTTGCATGAGTAGTGGCTCCACTATCAATCACCCAACTGGTGTCTTGGCATGCGACATTAATGGCATCACCCTCAAGAAGAATGAGAAACTGATCTTCGGTGACAGTCACCCGATCCACCTTTTCTTCTTGATTACCTTGCTGTTTGTTTTTCAACTTCCAGCAATCCTTCTTCATGTGCCCTTTCTTGTGACAGAAATAGCACTCCATGTTAGCAAATTTATTAGATTTGCTCCTGCTCCTGTTCTTATCTCTCTTGGGATCTCTACTCAAACTCCTCCCCCTTGACTCAGTAACAAAGACATCTGAACGCGAACTACTAGCATTCGGCTGCCTTCTTGCTTCCTCATTAAGAACACTGTTCTTCACTGAATCCATCGAAATAACACCTTCTGACGCGGAGTTACAAAGAGACATCCTGAAAACCTCCCAAGAATCCGGTAAAGTACCGAGAAGCCACATACCGTGAATCTCATCATCAAACCTGATGCCCATATCAGACAGCTTGTTGAGCAATCCCTGAAACGCATTCAAGTGATCCGTCATCGGAGTTCCCTCCTAATACCTCAGCTCAATCAACTTCTTGATCATGTACATCTTGTTGTTTCTGGTCTTCCTAGCATACAACTACTCCAGCTTCTTCCACAAAGAACGAGCATCTGTCTCAGTCTCAGTATGATGCAACACATTATCATCTACCCACTGCCTTATCAACCCACACACTTTGCGATGCAGCAGCTTCCACTCTTCATCCGTCTTCTTCTCAGGTTTCTTCTCCTCGAAGACTGGAACATGGAATTCTTTAACAAAGAGCAAATCCTCCATCTTGCCCTTCCATAGATGATAGTTAGCACCATTCAAGCTTATCATCCTGCTCGTATTTTCCATCATTCTCACAATCAACAATAACCCGAAGTTATCAAACCCAAAGCTCTAAAACCAGAAGCTCTGATACCACTTTGTTGGGGAAAGCGGACACGAGGCGCAGCGGAATGTAACAATCGTGTTTCCCCTGACCTTGTGAGAATCTGAGAGAAAAATACTTCGGCGATAGCAGGATATAATATAAGCAATAACTAAATGAGACAAGCACTTTTTACGTGGAAAACCTCCTCGATGTGAGAAGGAAAAACCACGGGACCGTAGTCCACTCAACAATCCACTATATAAATGTATGTGAGTACAACCACGTCCTCCCTGTTCAACAACCTGAACAGAACAGAGACTCAAGCTACAAAGAGCTATCTCCAACACAAGAACAACAACAACAAGAGAGCAACACAAAGCTTCAAAACCAGCAGAAACCAAACGACCTCAGCTCACAAGGATTCCGGCAACCAGAGACTAATCCCACCGTACAAATCCAAGATAAACCAGTCAACAACACCTCTGCCAAATTTCAGCTCAATCAGAGAAGATCTCACCGTCAGATTTACCAAACACTCAAGACAGCACTGCTGAAGAACTGTGACTACCAGCTTTACTAAAACCCAGACAATAGAAGATCCAACCGTTGAAATCTAAATCCCTTCGGTGAACCTTTAACTCACTGACTGAAGAAGCTTCCCACAAAATATCAGACCGATCAGGATCCGTTGGACCCTCCAAATCTGCCTTGACAAACCCAGACGAAATTCTGCCTCCTTCCCTCTTTTCTCTCTTTTGTCTTTTTGATTCTTGTAAGTCTCTACATAAAAAATTAGGTCAAGAGACTATATATATGTGTCTCACTAACCCTAAGAACCTCCAAGGCCTAATACTAATCTCATGGACTAATACCAATGGCCCAACTTCCAAGTTTGGTTATCACCAACCAAACCCAATGGGTTTCCTCCGTCTAGAAGGAACCCAACAGCAACAACGTTTTGTATGTCCGAGGTGTGCCAGAAGATGAAGAACTCGGAGACGCTGAACAAGACTAGCCTGTGCCCGTGGACTTAGAAATCGCCAGATCTTGTTGTATTCTATGAGCATCTTAACCCAACTTGTGAGATTTCAGCTTTGCTGTTGTTGAATCTTTTGATACCTCGAAACCAATGACCCTTTTCGATTAGTGTAATAAAACCCACGTGCCACCTTAGCCATGACGAATACAGACAGTACTGTAGAATATTTTTACAGTATAATTAAATTTTCCAGTTTTAGTTATTTGAAATTGTGATGATATACGAAAGTCCTATGATTGAATTCTAAGGCAAACTTTACTGTACTGAAATAGTGGTTTTCTCTGAAATCTGAATGTCCATGGTTGAATTGTAATGCAATCTTTTCGTTTAAAATGCATCATTATTTATTTCCGAATACATACCAATACAAAACTAACTTTTTACCTAACTTCTACTTACACAACCCACACCTATTCCATCGTTTATTGGTGACACATGCTTTTCTTCCACTTTCTTCAACTTCACGACGCTTTCATTTATCATTAAAATACAACTCCTTTATGGTATATAAGTGCATGTAGCATTTTCTAAAACCGCATCCTAAATCATTTCATATAGTCTCAATCCAAATCAGTTTCGTTCTCCTATGCATCTCTAATACACTAAATTCATTCAAATAATATATTTAGTGTAAAATTATTTGAATGATTATTAATACACGGTCAACATTAATATATTTGTTAACATATGCACAATATGTTAACAAATATATTGTGCATATGTTAATAAATATATTAATGCTGACCGTGTATTAATAATCATTCAAATAATTTTACACTAAATATATTTGTAATACACGGTCAGCATTAATATATTTGTTAACATATGCACAAATTTATTAATTATGATGAAGTCCTTTTAGCAAAAAAAAAACTTATGATGAAGTTGATTAATATTGAATTTTCTAGAACACGTTTTGATCTTTTAAAACTACTTGTGTTTGCTTTTGTATTGTTCAAAGTTAGGTTTCCTTCATCGATTTGGTATGTTCATTATGCTTACTCTAATTAGCGCCGTATACGGAAAGTGGAGGCATAAAGTTATACGCTTGATCTCTTGCATTTTAAGAACCTTACCATTCTTCGAAAAGGGTGCATTAACCAATGGCGAAGAGAAACACTTTTATTAATCGGAGAGTGGAGACACATCGAGTGGAAAATTGAGGGAGAGTTTTTTTGTTTATTGGTATTGAGGAGTTGGGAAATAGCGGTTAACTTTTCAATTAAGCTAGAGCCCTTTTCATTCTGTAAGCGTTTCAACATTGAAATTTCAAGTTTTATTTTTATATTTCCTTGGATTACATTAAATATGTTTTGAAGAACTATTAAAGAATAGTACTAAGAGTCAATCAGTGATTTATAAAGCTTTAAGTGGAGAAACAAAGTCACTCAAAGGAGGAAAATGAGACAACATATGAACCTGCTCTAGCCGCTCTGTTTGGTCATTGATTTATATGCTCTCTTTTTGAAACTTTTCATTTCGTTTTTCTCCACTATGGTCTATAAAACATAAATGGTGGAAGACTCCTTAATCTAATAGTTTGACCAAATAACAATTAATGTTCACCAAGAGGCTCGGGATACAATTCTAGATTGTATAGTTTGTACACAGTTTTTTTTTTTTGAGAACTTGTTTCTACAAGATTTTGAAAGTTAACTTTTGTTAGTTGTGCTAACTTTTTTGATCATCTTAACCTCTGTTAGTTGTGTTAACTTTTTTGATCTCTTGGTTTTAGTTTACTGCCTTTGTTCAAACAGATGCAACAACGTTTTGTATGTCCGAGGTGTGCCAGAATATGAAGTAGAATTCGGAGACGCTGAACAAGACTAGCCTGTGCCCGTGGACTTAGAAATCGTCAGTTTTGTTGTATTCTATGAGCATCTTAACCCAACTTGTGAGATTTCAGCTTTGCTGTTGTTGAATCGTTTGATACCTCGAAACTAAAGAAGGCCGCAAGCCCTTTACTTCTTTGAGAAACCAAACTCCATGCCGGTTTTCCGGGAGGGAATGCTTGTCGTTTCTAACCATCATTTCCAGGCCCCCAAATTGCGGCCCAAAACACATTTGAGTAAAGCTGGCCACATTCAGAGAAACTAAATGACCCATTTCGATTAGTGCTAAAAACCCACGTGCTACTTTAGCCATGACGAATATAGTATTGTAGAAAATAGTTTACAGTATATAATTAAATTCTACTGTCTACTTGTTATTGAAAAAGTTAAGGTTAAATAAAAAGGAAAAATTGTTTGAGTTGAATTTTGTTTTCAATTTTACAAGGTCAAGAAAAACTACGGCCGTTGAGTAAGAAGAGTTCACATTTCAACTCTTTAATTGTTCCAAGTCAAAATATATGGATATTTCGTATATTTCTAAGGACTACATCATATTGTAATGAATGTTTACACTTTAATAAATCAATTTTAAAGAACAAGAAGAAATAACATAACGCTGAAAAGATTATTCTTGGAACTAAGATAAGTTTGGAGAAGTAAGAGGGGTATTGCCGACGATCAAAATATCATTACTGTTGGTGAATAAAGAGGTTATTTGTGAGATAGCTAAAAAAAAGGAAAATTGGTTTTGTAGAAAGAAGGTAGAGAGAGATATGAGGAGAGAAAAAATGTGAGAGAGTGTATTTTGGTTAGTAAGTGAATTTTGGATTTTTTTGATGTTATACCATGCAATTTTCCTAAAATAAAAAATAACGAAAATGGTAGTTTTTTTTTTGTCAACAAAATGGTGGTACTACTAGCTACCATGTCAATGAACGCCGATGATCGGTTCCTATAACGTGGCATATTTTCGTTTATGAAATTCATAATCCCTTATTTATTACACTTTAATAGTTTTGCGAAGATTAGTAATTTCTGTAGCCTGACTTAATAGTAATAAAAAGACTAATTTATGAGGTGGAGAGAAACACACAACAAGAAGAGAAGAAAAAAGTAGTTGAAAGAGGAAGAGAAACATCATGTTTGTTTATTGTTGGAAAGTGGATCCTCCACCAACTTAATTTCGCACGTATCAATGTAACTCACATCACGTGCTATTATATCTTCAACTACATGCTCCCAGCTCACCACCTACCATACCATCCCATCCCATTCCATTCATCTCAACTACCAAAAAGCACTTCCGAACCAGCTAGAAGGTTTCAAGTGGCATGTCTTGACGATGACAACAATTAACCTTTTTTGAAAAAAAATTCAGTGTGCTATATGCATGTGTTAGTAGTATAGGCACGTGTATTTTCAAGAATATATCATGCAAATAGCAGATCATGTAAGTTCTCATACATGTATGGTGTGCCACCTGCGCTATATATATTATGCCAAATTGATTTCAAACAAGCTTATTGAGCAATCTATAAGAACATAGAGATTGTATTTGTCCAAAATGTTGCTGCTACCTATGTTACATGGAAACGGAAGCGGGTACGCGGAAGCGGAAGCGTATAGAAGCGCAAAAGCGAGATTTTTTGAAAAATTAGGAAGCGGGTACGTATTGGAAGCGTATATCCATATGTATGTATATATATGTATATATATATATATATTAAAATATAAGATTTTTTTTAAAAAAATTAGGACTAAAAATTATATGTTATAAATTTAAATAAATTATTTATTCATTTGTAATAATTTTGTAATGATTTCATATTAAAACTGTGAAAATAGACATAAATTAAGTTTAAAAGAAATTATTATATTAATTATTGTTAGGGTAAATCTCCAAAATAGCACCTTTCTAAGTTTATATCACAAAAATAGCACTCAAAAACTAAAATGACCAAAATAGCACATTTCTAAGTTTATCCTTTGAAAATTTTAATTTTTTTAATTTTTAAAATTTGAAATCTTATCCCCAAAACCTCATTTCTCAACTCTAAACCCTAAACCCTAAACTCTAAACCCTAAACCCTAAACCCTAAAATCTAAACCCTAAACCCTAAACTCTAAACCCTAAACCCTAAACCCTAAACCTTAAACCCTAAATTCTAAACCCTAAACCCTAAACCTTAAACTCTAAACTCTAAACCCTAAATCCTAAACCCCACTCTTTAACTCTAAATCCTAAGTTTGTGACTTTTGATAAAACATTAAGTGCTATTTTTGTGACTTTTGACCTTGAGTGATAGTTTGAGAACAAAAACTTGATTTATTGCTATTTTTGTCTTTTTCTCTTATTGTTAATGCTTCATAAATAATAGACACAATATATTTGAATATATGATATATGTTTAATAAAAACTTCAATACATAAAGATAATTTATAGTATTAATTTAATATTTATATATTTATATCCTTTCTATTCATTACTATTAAAATTTTGATTTTACAGAAATTAATAACTACGATTATATTTTTATTGATATTCAACCTTGTATTTTTTTTAAAGAACGAAAGCGTAATTCCAAAACGGAATCATAAGCTTCTAATGTGTTTTTAAAATGAATATTTTGGAAGCGTTTTGGAAGCGAGATTCCGTAAGCTTCCACAAGCTTCCGATTCCGGTTCCGAAGCGGGAAGCAGATGTCCGATGAAGCTTCCGTGCAACGTATGCTGCTACATAAATAAATATTCATACCAAAGGATCACATCAAATCTTATGCAATTTTTTTCATTATTTTATCTGGTGGCTATATAACAAAGAGTTCAAAAAATAAAATCATCAAAAGTAAATGAAAAAAAATATAGAAACTAAATTAAGAATTGGAAAAAGGAGGTTCATTCATTTCCTCTGAGGATCACAAACTTCATGATCATCATAATGTGGCATTTCTGTGCCGTATACATAATTATAATAAAGTACACAGTGAGTGTGTGTGGGGGCTTCGACAGCTTCGTTACCATACATCTCTTAGATACCTTCCACTCATTTGCAGATTCTTCACAAAGCTCTCTGCTTTCGTCGAATCCATTGATCCCTGAAAAACAAAGACAATACATAATCAATAAACACTCTGTTTGTGATGTGATGAGAACTCATGTTTTGGGTCTCATACGCACCTGTTCTTGAGCTATTGTGTGAAGAGACCTGTGAACGTCTCTTGCCATGCCTTTGGCGTCACCACAAACATATACATAAGCTCCTTGAGAGATCATGTTCCATATATCAGAAGCCTGCATTGCGAATGAATTGTCAGCTCAAGAATCTGATAAAATATGCAAAGATCTGGTTATTAAAGGGATCATACCTTGTCCATCATCTTGTGCTGTACATATTCTTTGGTTGGTCCTTCACGAGAGAAGGCGACGCTTAGCTCTGAGAGTGCACCACTCTCTAGAAACCTCTGGAGCTCTTCCTCGTAGATGAAGTCCTGCAAATACAAGAAGAGTTAGAGAAACTGAACTAACAGATGATTTTGATAAGAGTTTTTGAGAATGGTTTTATTACCATTCTGCGGTTTCTGCATCCAAAGAACAAAACTGATGGTCCAAGTTCAACACCAGATTCTACCAACGCAAGCCTTTCCTGAAGGAAACCTCTGAAAGGAGCCAATCCTGTCCCTGGACCGATCATGATGATCGGTACCTTCGAATCAGAAGGAAGCTTGAAGTTGGATTGCCTAACAAATATTGGTGCTGAGCAGCAGTTTTCACTCTTCTCATAAGGCACAGCACTCTGTCATTACAACATGCACAAAAGCACCCAAATTTAACAAAATTTTCGATAAAAAAATGGCAAAAAGATCACAATGTGATATGTTTACCTTCATCCAAGTTGAACACACTCCCTTGTGGATCCTTCCTGTTGGCATCTTCTCATAGACCAGTGCACATGTGACATGGATTCTAGTTTCAGCAATCCTATGCAAGTAAACAAAGACAATGAGTCAGTACCAGATACGTCTCAAAGTTAGCCATTTGAAGACAAAAGACCAAGTCAATGAGAGAGAAGTGCTCACTTGGGAGATGATGATATTGAGTAGAACCTAGGCTGCAACCTTGGAGCGACAGCAGCAAAGAAGACACCAAGTGGCGGCTTGGCTGAAGGAAACTCTGCCATCACCTCGAGTAGACTTCTTTGACTCTCTACTACCCACTTTGAATACTCATCCTGGTGTTGAAAGGATTACAATAAATATACTGGTCAGAGAAAACTCTACAAATGGAAAATCAAGAATAGCAGCGTCGCACAAACCTTTCCAGCAGGTGAAGCAAGGTGTTTCAATCGCTCTGCTTCGGTAGGATCAGAAGCATGAGCAGCCAAAGCAAGTAAAGCGGACTGAAAGAAAACAAAAAAAACCATTGAGTTCGAACCTCTGTGAAGACAAACGAGACTGACAAAATCAAGATGTGAATTCAAACCAACCTTCTTAGGAGAACTCAATAGACAAGCATATCGTGTAAGCGCTGTTCTCAAGCTGCAAGGTGGGAATGTAGGAGGAAGCGAGCTGCTGATTGGTGTTCCATCTTCTTTATCAGAGTGAAGGGAGAAGTAAGTATCAGGAGACATATCCAGCAACCTAAGCGCTTCCTCTACGGTTTCATTTAGATTATCACTCAGTACACCAACATGATCTCCAGTTTCATACCTGACAACACACATTCATGTTATTATTTCAAGTATGTTTCCTCTGATTATGTACAAACAGTAAAACTCACGTCAGTCCACTTCCTGCAATATCAAATTCAAGATGGGTGCAGGAACGGTCAGACTCCGGAGTATGAAGCTCTCTTCTCACAGCAACATTTGCCCTGTAAGGATGCTGAGCATCAAACACAGCATGACCATTCCCGTTGGCCAAGTTTTTCTCATTCAACGCGTCTGCAGAGTTGTGGATAGAAACTCTGTATTCTAACACAGCTGCAGTGTACGGTGTAACAGCTGTGTCACCTTCTTCCCTCAGTATTGTATCTAACTCTGGCCACAATGCTTCTCGCCTGCAAGAGATAGAAAAAATTGAGCTCAGAAAACAAAAAAACAGATATGTCCAGAGCAGTTAAAAGAGAGAGTACAGATGAAGTAAATACCAAGCGGTAAAGTCATCTTCAATACACTGGTCATCATCTCCAAGACCAACATGTACAAGACGCTGTGCACCTGAAACAAACAAAGTCATCAAGTTAGAAAACTATAATACAAGCCTACACAAACACATCAAGAGGAATGGTGAAATAAAGAAACAAACAAACAAACCTTGTTCTACAAGGATGTCATCTACAACTTTGGCAACCTGCAACACAGATTTACAAAAACAATTCCAATATTAGCCAAGGAAACTGGAATAAGCGTGAAAAAAAAAAAAAGGATTCCATTTTAAAAACCTTATTAAAATGCTCATATTGTCTGTTTCCTAACCCAAAAACTCCATACTTCAAGTTCTTAAGCCACTCTCCTCTGTCATCACCCTGTAACACACATGTCTAAAACTTCAGAAACAAGTAAAAACATAAACTAAACAAAACCACGCAAAGCAAAATAAAAAGACTCACCTCGGTGAACCATTTGTAGAATCTCGCTGCATTGTCCGTAGGCTCACCGTCTCCGTATCTACACACCAAAAAACAAGATCAGCCACAAGAATGAGAGAACAAAACAACTTCAACCAGAGACGCTAAAGAAAAAACTAACGTGGCTAAGAAGAAGAAAGCAACATCCTCCTTCTTCAACTTCTCCTCATACTCATCATCATCAGCCGCGTAATCATCCTATTAAACAAACAAAAAATTTAAATCAGAATCAAAAAAAAAAAAAAAAAAAAGCATCAAACTTTTTAAAAAGGGTATAATAATACCAAATCAACGATCTTGAATCTGGTCTTCTCGTATCTCGCTCTAGCTTCTTCTCCCAAAGCCTGTCAAAAATCGAATCCAATCATCAGCTTCAAATTATTTGAATTTTGAATCAAAAGCAACTCACTTTAGCGAACCCTTCTGCGGTTCCGGTCTGTGTACCGAAAAAGATCGTGACTTTCTTCCTCCCGTCGTCGACCTCGTCCTCGCGCGGCGGCTTGAGCACCAGCGGCTTAAGCGTCTCGGCGCGTTTCGAGCTCCCGGAGCCGCCGGATCTCCGCCAGAGGAGCATGACGATGCAGCCGATGAGGACAGCAATGGAGGTGGATATTATCATGGCGAATTGGCGATTCTCGATGAGCATGGAGCTCAATTCGGCGGCGACGGACTCGTAGGCGGAGGCGTTCGCCGGGTCGGAGACGACGACGGGTTCTCCTTTGATGATGGCGGACATGAGATCGAATGGAGAAGAGGAAGAGGACGACATGGTGTTTACGTTGAAGAAGAAGAAGAAGATCTCTCTCTCTGTGTAAATCGGAGGTTGGTGTGGTGAAGGTGAGAGAGAGACTCTTATGAGAGAGAAAGTACAATGGAGAACGAAGAAGAAGAGGAGAGATTTTATAAATACAATTTTTTTTTTTTTTTAATTTTCGTGATGGTGGAATTTATTAGGGGCGCTCACCAAACCAGACCGGTCAAATTGACCTACCGCGTTTTGATTTTAACCATGGTTTGATTTACGTTATTTGTCTCCCGTGTTTTGTTATCAACCTACCCATTACGCATGCTTTTGACATTTTTTATAAAAATGTCAAATAAAATTATATACTGGTTTTAATTTAATAGTTTAAATACAAAAGAGAACACAATAACAAAAAAGGTTTATTGTTGGTTGCATATTATCAAGTTGAGGAATATACACTTTACGTATGCTCTCAACTCTCAAGTTTTAAGTTCTTACCAATTATATGTTTGGAAAAAAGATAAAGCAAAATGAATTTAATTAAGTAGGAGTCATACATATATCTCGAGCCGGTCAAGCTATTGGTAGGTCAAATATCTCGACCACTATGGCATTGGAGGCTTGGGACTCATGGAAATCTTTGAGCCGGTCAAGTCGTTGTTAGGTCGAATGTGACGGGAACTTTGAATCTTTTGTTTTTTTGTTAGCGTTGTAGTATAATATTGTATACCAGATACTATAGAGTAATGTATCATTCGAAAAGACAAAGAAATAATATATTATTTAAAGATTTATAACGAAGTCTAGTAAGAAGGTTCACAGCGCAGACATGTTATAAGATATATGGTCAACCACTCGCATGTCAAAGTTGTTCACTGATCACCCCCAACTATTCGGTCGAGCTATTTAAGTTTACGGTCACTAGGAAACAAATCCACGCGTTCGCGCGGGCTATTGGATTCTTTACTAAAAATTGTATTTATTTAATTTTAATAAATATATATTTTTTTATATTTTTTATATCTTTTATAAATCTTTTCTTTATAAAATTATTAGTTGTGTTTCATTTTTCTCCCACATGTATTAACTATATTTTTTATCATACACAAATTTGCAAAATATATTATTCGGATATGAAAGATTAGTTTGAGTTGTTTTAAGTTTATTTTATTTTACATTTTATTTTAAAATACTGATCAATTAAGGAATTTTTGAAAACACGAAGATAAAATGTTGACAATGTTAGATGCTCAAAAGAATAACAAAAAATTCATAGAGGTGTTTTAATAATCTGCCAAAAAACTTTTAGAACAAATAGCAATTTGTAAACAAATCCATTTACAATTGTAAATAAAAATTAATCTTGACCTTATTATTACTGGAAAATAGCTTCTTAGATATGAAGATTTTTTTATTACAGCATATAACTTTACCTCTATAATATAAGATTGAACGAATATTAAATAGCAGACAAATATTTTCTAAATCGTTGTAAGCTAGTTACTAATGTTTTTCTGGGCAACCAATAAGCATGGTTCTGATTTCCCATTTCTGGGTCGAATTAATTAATATTATATATATTTAGAAAAAAGCAGATGGCTGATGCAAATATATAATGTTTAAAATTGAGTGCCATACAAATTGTATATAGTTTTTAAACAATTTGTTAGGTTTTTTTCGACGAAATTAGAACTTTATTGATCTTCAAAATACATAGTCACAATACAATTTGTTAGGTTCATCAAGATATAGTTGTCAAGAAAAATGACAATTTTTGAAGACACAACTGTAAAAAAAACTTTAACAGAATAAATTAATCTAAGAGATGTAAGAATGAATGGATGCTTTCTAATCTCAACCCTATGTAAGAAATTCATATTTAAAATAAATTAATCTAAAAAATTTAGTTAAAAATTACTATAGCGAATGTTATATAAGAAAATTAAAAGTGAGTTTCCTCCTTATTCTAACCTAAAAATATGAAAAAAGTTAAATTAAAATTAGGTAGAAAATGCTAGGTGCATGAAATATTATTTAATGGAAATAGAGTGCCAAATATATGTTGCATAGAGTTCTCAAAAATAAAAGATGTTTTTAAGAACACTATATTACAGAATAAAAAAAATAAAGTAACAATTGGAAGAGATTTTCAATGAATTGATGCCTTTTATCCCCAAAATGAACCCTACATAAAAATCCAATTATAATATTAGCTTAAACCGATAATTTAGAATTGTCTAAGAACCAATATGGAAGTACAACATACAACCAGTTAAGTTACAAAAAAAAAACATACAACCAGTCAATTCTAAATGTTTTTTCTTCAATTTAGAGATATGTTTTTTCAATTTTTGCTTAAGTTTTTTTAGTTTTTTTAGTTTTAGTAGTTATTTTATTACTAACATCACAACATTTGCCCTTTTGATTTGGAGGTACTGCAAAACGAAATGAAAAAGTGGTTTTAAATCATGGATACTATAGACATACAGACTCGAAAACTCTAGATGGAAAATAGTACCAGAAGGATCAATGGGCTTTTGAGAAAGATATGTTTTCTGAGATTAACTCCACATATGAACGGTAAATTAAGATATTAGTGGGTTGGGGATACAGAAAAGAGGATGGGGATACACATAAAAGGAGAGATGGCGAGAGAAAACATCAAGACCACGGTGGTGGTGAAAACAGACAACTTGTTTCCATACCAAATAAAACTCCACGGTACATGATGAAGAAAATCTGTAGGAACCTTGATGAAGTCATCTCGCTGGTGCGGTTGTTAAGCTGCGAGGAGTTAAACCCGTTTTGAAATCATTTTCAGGGAGTTATTTATTTTCTATATGGAGAGAGAGAAATACCCGTCTTCATTTCTCTGTTCTAAAACAGGCACATGATCTTGTCAAGGAAGTACAATTGCAAATCAGGGCTCTCCTCCTTGGTTTTGATCAAGATACTGCAGTCTAAGGTCAAGTCCAACCAGACGTCATAACACCAAAATAGTGTAAAATTTGATATCTTCTCTCTCCAACCACACGGCATAAACAATTTCATTTTAGTGGGATTCTCTTTTCAGCTACTATGTTATACTATATTTGGTGTTACACTGTAGCAAGGGTAAAACTTTTTCTTCTTTTCAAAACTGTTTATTTAAATAGTTTTGCAATTGGATTAGATATTTTAAATAACAATGCATATACCATAATTATTGTGTTATTATTAAAGTTTATTTAATATCAAATATTCATTTATTTGAGAACAAATATAAAATTAATTTAAAAATACATAGCAAAGTTTAATTTAAACAATGAAAAATTAAATAAAAAAAATTAAAATTAAAAACAGTAAAAATTAATAAATAAGATAAATTTTAAAATGTAAGTGTATATAAATGTAAATATATTTATTAGTTAAATAAATGTAAGTGAAAAGATATATATAAAAATATATAATAGTAAGACTATTATTTATTGATATTTAATTTCTTATTTAATATTATTATGTGTTAAAATAGTAGAATACTTATTTTAAAAATAGAGGTTGTAGTGTGATATATTTTGTGAATATAGTTACATAATGTATGTTATTATTATATATATTAAGTAATAATAAAGCTTCTAACTTAATAATATAAAAAAAATCAAATATATAGTTTTGGTGTAGTTGTGGTTAGAGAAGGAAAAGTTTTTTGTGCCAAAACTACACTAATTAAAATGTTGTGGTTTTCACACTAAAATGATGTTGTGGGTTGAAGATGCCCTAAGTTAATATGAACTCTCCATCAAATCGCCACTCACCTCAATCTTCCTTGTCATAGTGGTTTGACATGTTCCAACCGTGAATTATCTTTATCATCATCTGGACTTCTAACTTCTGCTTCACAAACGTTTTTTCTTTTCTTTTTTTGCCAATTAAAAATTTCATTCAATCAAAACAAGTTACAAAATGTTAACAAAACCAGAAACAAATTTTTACATAAGCTGTTATTATGCCCATTTATTGAGGATAATATACATCCTACTACTGTGTGATGGATATGCTAATTTGCATACATTTTTTGTAATTCTCCGATCCAATTCGCATAGCTCAGGCACATTGCTTCTAATGCTCGTTCTGTGGAAGCACCGTGATACCAAGCTTTTGATGATAAAGTATTCTTAGCGTTCAACTTGATTTGATCCAAACACCTTTTGCTTGCCAACGATGAGAAAGTGATATAGATAATCACAACCCACGTATTCTGCCATAGTCTACTCGTCTCCAACCGTGGCATACCAATAAACATGAGAAGATCCAATATCTTCTGCCAAAACCAAGACCTGCCAATGTCATTGTCAAATCTTTGCGGTGATAGTGGTGCTTAAGGGAGCTATTTATTGAGATCCTATAATGCTAGCTATTTATTGAGATCCTATAATGCTATGTGCTGACAAATGCAATAAGAGTATGACTGGGGCCCATGATATGGTAACCACCACAATCAGGACCAATTATCAGTCATACACCTTGGTTTCATCCTGTGCACACTTAGAGCAGCATTAACGCATAGGGGAGAGAAGGTGGGTTCTAATTTTTTTTTTATTATTAAAAAAATTAAAAGTGAACCAATCGCGGGCCACCACGTGTCAGTGGGACCTGCGAACAGTTAAAAAGCTTCACCAGAGAGAAGAGGAAGAAAATGTGAGTTTTCTGATTTTTGTGGGCCCTCCACCCCTTACAACTCTCTAAGAGTCAGCGATAATGCTGCTCTTATGAAACTAAAGAACTCAACCCAAAGTCGAGAAACGATAGCAGTAACTTCCATAAACCTTGTTAACTTCAGGCAAACCCATACACCTAAACGTAATCAACCCAAGACATCTCTTGAAAGTTGAAACTACTAAAGTAGGTCTTTAACGAAAACAAAAAGACTATGAATATGATTGGCTTACGAAATGACGGCAACAACGGTTTTAAAAATTCCTTCGAATGGAAACGAACCAAACCGTCATAACAATAGACGGATGAGACGACAACAACCGATTGAAGGGAGAGAGATAAACCGCCAAACTTGAAACTTGGCTGACAAACACCGTCACTAACCCACCGGAATCGGGAAACTTGTGTCGGAAAAAAACTCTCCCGAGAGGAGAGAAGCACCATGTCGAAAATCACCATCAAAAGCCAATAAGGATGATGCCACAAGCTTTCCAATGGCAAGATCAGAGGAAACTAACCAGTTTCAAGGGAAATGAAAAAATCCAGAGGATAAAATCCCTCGATCTCCCATAGCAGTATCATCATGGCCTTAGACATGTTGTGTAGAGGAATGTGGAGCAATGAAAATAAAACTCCTACGGACAGAGCCGCGAGAGACTATCTATATTTTTGGTAAAGTGGCCTTTAGAATCGCCTTACAAATCGCACCCTCTGTTTTCCTAACGTTTCCTAATGCTTTCTCTATTTCTTTCTGTGTCAAGTTGTAATAATGTCTCTGATGAGAAGGTAAATAAGAGAATTTTTTTTGAAAAAATTATGTGGGACAATAAAACTGAATGATAGTAAGAATGTTGACGAAGGAAAGTGATAAAGAAACAATATATAAATTTGTTAAGAAAATTTATTTTGAAACGGTTGCATCTTTTGAGAAGCGTTGCGTCTTTCCAAAAAATAGAACGCAAAGACACACCGTTTGAAATAATAACCAATGATGTCATAGATTTAAATGTAACCAAGCCTTGACCATTAGATTACTTAACAAAGCAATTTCCATCGTTAGATTAAATTTTTATTTTTCTATAAAAAAAATGATGATGTCAACAAAAACAAAAAAAGCAAGTTTGCTATTATATATAGATTTTAGAAACCGTGAGATGATCAAAAATATAAAGTTGGTAAATAGTCTTGTGACGTTTTTCTGTTTGATAATCGAATATGAAGTTATGCTGAAATCCAAATTAATGTTTGCAACATGCCCTAGCAGCTACTAGAACCATTTTTTTTTTGTACATAGACCCACACAGACATGATAATTCGCCACTCAATTATCATCGCTTTGTTCCAAACGATGTCAATATCGTGATTGTGCCAAGACGACTGATAACATCTCCACATAGATTCATTCACCACTAAGAAGAAAGAAAACAAGACCAAATGAAATATTACATCACACGTGTTCTTTCTTTCTTTGTTTCACGTTTCTAAGAAAACCGATTGATCAATAAGTGTGAACAAGATTATCATACTATATGTCATTGTATCAAAGAAAAAAAATAACGACTTATTTTGTTGTGATCGTCTGATCAGGCAAACCAAATTTTATGATTATGGCAGTAACTTCTCATCCCAAAACACATGCTAAACATTCCTTAACCAAATTTTCCCTTTACGAATACACATCCAAAAAATAAAAAGTGTGAACTGTGAAGATGTATAGATTATTGCACCAGAAAAAAGATGCATAGATTACACCTATACTTCTTAATTTCTCAATCTATAAATACAAATTCAAATAATATAATATTACTATTATAATTTCAGTTTTTCTTGTCATCAAACATTTTTGCTATTTTACAAAGTGGTTTATAAACAAAATTAGTTGGAGTTATGATAAGCCCAAAAATGCAAAGTTAGATTAGAGGCAATAAAAAGCCCACGTAGTGAAATTGATGGGCAATAGGTTTCCAATATATCATTGGTGGATGAGTAACAGTCAACTGTGAATCATATGAATCTAACACTTCCACGTGGACAAAGCTTAGCCAGTTGGCTCATCCATTTCACTCTTCAGCCACCACATTTTTTTTTGTCATCTTTGAATTTATTTAAAAACTGAAGTACCATCGTTACATGACAAAAGTCGACAAGAGTCGCAACTCTTCCGAAGACCATAGCCGGCGATTTTACATATCGAACATCCCAGAGACCCATATTAAAAACATAAATAGAAACCTTACTCTAGAGACTAACACAAACAAGGGATAATGACTTGAAATACTTAAAGATCAAAGGAACTCGAACCGAAATCCATAACAGCACCAGGTCGCCAATCATAACCAAGAACCTGAAGACACACGAGTTGAACTCAAAAACAGAGACTTGAGAAGACCACAATCCATCAAGGTCACAACCACAACCTCACGAGAAACAACACCGGCGGAAACAATCAAAAACCGAGGCGCAAAAGAAGCCAATAACAACCACTACCGCGTCTGCAATAAGACCACGAACAACCCAAGAGAGGAAAGGCACAAGGTCGAACCTTGAAACTCCAAGCGGGGAAAACGTCTAAAAGGATCAGCAGCTCTTGCACGCGGACCCTCGCGGACCCAAACTCAACCATCTACAAAGCAAGAGAGTGGTCACGTCCTCGCAAGAGAAGAGCCGAAGATCGAACCCATAGCTTCGTCTTGATACCTCACACCATAGAGAAGAAACAAGTAGATGCCTACACAACAGATTACCATCCAAGAGACGAACCCAACAAATACTAAAGGTTTGTATGTTAATACTATTACAATATAAATTCTATAAACTAATACTTCAAAAATTGGTAAACATAATAAATTTATAAGTTTTGAATTGAATAATTAAAAGTATGACACAAATCGTTAAGATAATAGTTTTTTAGAAAATTGCATATAAATTTACGATCCCAATAAAATCACAATATATATTTATATATATATATATATATATAAATATTTATATAAGTGCAAATAAAACATTATATTTTTTTATGTTCACAATGGAGTTCATTTTTATGTCTTAATGCTTCAATATATTTTGATAATATTTGATAAAACTATATCCAAAACAACATTTAAATTATAGAAACAATTTTCATATACAACAAATAATATAGTAGGAAAAAAACACAAAAAATCCAACCAGGGGAAAAAAACTCTCTCTACCATATCTCCTCCCTAGCCACAAAAAAAAAAGAAATCGTCGTTTGCCTTCGGCCGGTGGTGTTAGACGCCGCGCCGGCGGTCCCTTCTCCCCTCAACTCTGTCTTTCTTTTACTTCTCTTCCTTGGATCCATCTTTGTCGTCGATATGTTTGAGCTTATGGGGGAACGTCGCTCGCCGGAACCCTAGATCTACCTCGAGGGGATCTAGATCCGATGGTAGGTGGTGAACGCCTGGAACTACAACGAGGCGGTGAGGTCTTTCGAGGAGTGGAGTCGGCGTTTTAGAGTGCGGCAGTGGCGGATCTCTCTTTCCATTTGCAGATCCGGTCACTGTCGTGGCGGTGATGGCGCGTGGTGGTGGTTCTCCTGCTCTCTCCTCCGGTTCTTCATTGTGTGTCTTTTTCGAAGCTTTTTGTGGAGTGGTGTGTGTTTGGCTTCTTAGAATCAAGGCTTGGTGTCTCGCCTTTGGTTCTGGGATGTGCTTCTTCTCAGTGGAGACGACGGTGGTTCATCGTTGGCGCGTTCACAATGAGCATCGTGGCCGTGTGGTTGCGGTCTCTTTGTGGTTTTGCACGTGCATCTTTAGAGGTTTGAGCTTGTCTTGTGGTCTATGGCTGTGACAGTTTGGCCTCCGTTGATGCTCTTTACTTGCTGGTCCGCCCCATCCTCTAGTCCCGGTTGTTGCTCGTTCCATCTCGCGAATGGCTGCTGAGCGTTTTGGTGCTGCTCTTCACTACTCTTTGCTTCCAGAGCGAAGCTTAGTGATGTAGCGCAAAGAGGACCGAGCTAGGTTCTCTAGTCTCGGGTCATGGCATTGGACGGGGGACTCCATTCGAGTCTTATGGGTCTCTGTTCGACGGGGAGATTTAATTAGAGAGTAGCCATCCAGTGTTTGGACCGCCGTTGGTCTTCTTAGCAGGATCTCTCTCTCATTTTTGCAGGTACTGAGTCTCGGGTTCTGATTACGCTTTCACCACAGCTCGCCTTGTCGGAGGTTGGGTGGCGCTATTTCTGCTTGCGGTTCATGGTGTCCTTTCCTCTCTGTCCTTCGATTAGTATGGTATGGGTGGCTTCCCGCAAGGTTTGCTATCCTTCTTCCTCTAATCATCGAGTCTAGAGCTTCATGGCCAGTTAAAAGTTTGAGGATATTATTAATACCTAGCTACTCCTGCGATGTCACGAGAAGTCCGGCATCCGAGGCAACAAGGTAAACTCCACCTTCTTGTGGTAAACATCAACGGCTGAGAACGGGGATTGATTTTCTAAAGATTTCGGAGCAGTCTAGCGGATGGCGTCGGTTAAGTGGGCGAGCGAAGTTAAACTTGTAATGTTTGAATTAGGAAAATTCTGGTTGATTTATAATATTAAGTATTTAAAAAAAATAATATAGTAAAAACAATAAAAAAAAATTCTTTTAGAAAAAAAACAATATATAAAATTCAAAATTTTCTACAATTTAATTTATATATATGTGGTAAAATCAACTATTTTTTATTTTATAAAAATATATTCTAAAATAAAAAAGATCTAAAAAAATATTTTTTTTTTGTAATGAGTAACTCTATAAGTTAATAAAATATTATAATTAATTTATATAGTTTTTCCCGTATATGTTCGGCTTGTATCTTATCAACGAAATAAATTTGTATGCACAATAAATTTTTTTGTACTTTGTAAATGACTGAAATTGATTGGCTCTTAGTCTCTTTATAAATTTATAAGTTCATATTTATAAATATTTTGGCCAGAAACGATCCCCAAAATTACTAGTTTGTTATACTTTTATTGAAAATGCTATTTTCTAATGGGCTATACATTACATAACCATACAGTTTTAAGACTTGTGTGTTAACTTGGGCATGCTTTTTTGAGCTTTTGAGGTGAGGCAAATACTTGAGCATTAGAAAAAGAGTCTCATTGTTCTAGGAATAACAAGATCAGTTCATTGGGCTGGTTGGCCTTAATTGTTTTCTTTAAAGCAGGCCTAGATTTCGTAGTTTCGCAAGGCCTCACATAATCACGTGAAAGTTTTTGTTTCTGTTTCTATTTATAAACGAGGGTAAGTATCAATTTACACTTCGCTGTGTATTATTTGAAAATCATTACAATTTTTTTTTTGTAACTACGTGTCATCACTATGATGATGATTTTTAGAATCATTAGAGAAATATGTTGGTCCATAATTATATAATAAGTTTTTTATTAAACTAACAATAAATTCATCATTACTGTACTTTATTATTTCCTTAAATAAAATTTACGGAATTTTCTAATGTGGCTAAAGTATATATGACAATTAATGATTTTGAATAATAAAGATTTGATAAAAATTAGTGTATCTTCTATCATATTTGTTTATGTTTAATTTTAAACTATTAAATAAATTAAACAACCACAATAACCATATAATAAAAATTTAGATTTTTCTGTATATGTTATATTTTGAATTTTTAAAAACGACTATAAATTACTAAAACTGTTAAAAGTCTCACATTTAAATTTTGTGATCCATGGTTTAAAATTTTTGTCATGTCAAAATACAAATGATTACAAAATTATATAAGTAAAAAGTCTAATTTAGTTAATTATTAAGATTAATATATATATATATATATATATATATATATATATATCGTTTTAAATTAAACTATAAACCATATAAAATACATAAATATGTTTCAAAATTTACTTTGAAAGTTTTTTTTTGATAAAATTTTTGAACGAACATTGACAACTTATTTTAAAAAAATATAGAAGTTACTAAAACTATTAATCCCACAATGAAAATTTTGTTATCAGTAATTTAAATTTTTTTCTATAAAAGATACAAATGATAAAAAAAAACTATATGATTAGAGATCATCATTTAATAGACATTAATACTAAAAATATACTAAAATATACTATGCATGTTAGTATCATTTAAATATAAGAAAAAATATAAGAAAAAATATTTTTTGGATTAGTAAAATTAATTTATTTATTCGTACTAATTTAATTATATATTTAATAGTTACTGACTTTTAATTATTTAATATATATTTTTATATATAATATTCATTCCGCGCTAGGCGCGGATCTTAACCTAGTTGATTGTATTGTCTCAATAAAAATGTAATAAGAGAACTCAAACTGTAATGTTCAATTCAACTTGGTTCCAAGAAAAGATGCAAAGCAGCAGATACACTAGCAAAATATTTAAACTCCAAACTTTGCTATTTGTATCGTCCTCATTGTCTTGTATACAACCTCTACGAGAATAACATTTCTTCTCCATATTAATATACGATATGAAGCTACGTTTAAAAAAAATTAAATGGATTAGGAAAGAAAGAGATGATCATCTGACCTTTCCGCACATAGATAATCTTCTTTGCGACCATATTTTTCTGTAACTTTGTGTTATGTGTCCATAACATAAGTGGATTTGTTGCCGAGAAAGCAATAAACTAAAGATCACTAAGATTTCACGACAGTTTGCTATAGAAATCTGACTTTCTTTAATTTTATGCATTTATTAGTAATGTGGCATGTTTCGGTTGGTGCGATTTCTTTAAATTGCCATAAAAGTGCTACAAAGTGCATGATTATGTTGATCGGATGGACCATATATGTACCCATTTACAAGTCTGAGCCCCTTTTGTGATAAAGTTTTAATTATTAAGCTGAAGAATTTGTTGTAAGCATATTTTATACACTCTTCTTCAACACAATCAAAAGAAAATAAAGAGCAAACTTTCGGCTTTCAAGTTTCTACCGACGTAAGTAAACTGTCTAGTGTATGTTATGCCAAAACACACGCCACTTATGAAATCTATGATGATTGTATCTATTCTATTAAAATAGCAGTGTGACCCATTGATAAAAGTATGGTCCAGCTATTATTTCTTTTATCTTTATCATTATTTAGAATATTATTTATTATGCTTTATGCCATTAGACCTATATTTAAATTACCAATTGAAAAGACTTAAAAAGATGTAAAACAAAAAATATACCCGACCTTTTAGTATTCAATTAAAACAATTCCACACCTCCCAACTTTGGTATGACGAACCACTAGCCTGATATAATAAACCCACTAGGCTATTTTAACTACATTTCCTATTTTAATATGATGATTCGTTCAAAAAAATGATGATATTAGTGAGATCAAAATACTGAAAAGCATATAGTATAATATATCAATCTGGGCCTTTATTTGCAGGAACTTTGCGAGAAGATTTAATAATTAATTTACAAATTAATAGGTCATGCTGATCGTAAATAGGCTCAACCAGAGTTGTTCCTGAGACTGATCATTTTGTAAAAACCAATCTGATCTAAACTTAATAAAGCCGGTTTGGATTCGCATTCTTGCTTTTGATACATATAGAATAGAACCATATATCCCTAGTGTAATAGAATACTATGCTTCATTTGATGTTTAATAAGATGAAAACTATTTTTCGAACATAATATTATAGTTTGCTCAAAGACTAAATATTATGAAACGTAAATGATACCTCTAGCTCTCTTTTCGTACTTACCCCATGCAATGATTTATGATTTTTGGGGCAAAGCAATCACAACTCACAAGCAAACCATTAAGGACCACATGGGCTGATAACATTAAAATTGTTATATTTTAATGTTTTCCTTTATATGTTATGTTGTCACTTGCCAATCCATAGTATTTAATTCTTCCACCATTAAGTCTAACATTTTCTCGCACATATAGGATCTTTAATTTGTGATATCCAGCTCGTACCGATGTACTGTGCATTACTTCCGCATAGCACCTATACAGATGATGGTCATTGAGGGCAACATTATTGCTGTCTTTGGGCCGCGTCCTTAGATATTTTGGGCTGAAAAGAAAATAAAAAATAAGCAATAAAATGAAGGACGACCTTAACTAAGAACTTTTTTTTTTGGTCCTTACGTGCTAGCTGGCAGCTTGTGAGCATGGATTGAAGTCGTGCTTCTTCCTCTCCCGATTCGCTTCGCTCTCGACGGTGAAGCATTTGGAGATAGGTGTTCCGACGATTTCATCCCGCAAACGAAATCCTCTCGGTTAGTTCGCAACACAAGACCGATCTGTTGTCTCCAGACTCGACATCCTTGGATTCTCCTCCGTTTTCGATAAAAAAAGGTATGTTGTTTTCCGTTGAATTTTTGTTGAATCTTTGATCTACCTCGTCGATGAATACATCTAAACGATAACAGTATACCGAATTTGTTTGATTTTTGTTCTGATCAATTAGTTTCGATTTCTACTTTTGTTTATTCTCATGAAATATTGAAACAATTGAGCTCAATTCATTGTTTCTTTGAATTTGTGAGCTTTCGATTTGAAATTTGAAGCTTAAAATCGAGAGGTTTCAGGTCGTGTGATTCGAATTTGCCGAGTATAAACTAACCTAGAGTTGCTTAAGGAGATTGATTTCAAATTCGGAGAAAGCTATATCTTAATCATTTCTTCGGGGTTTGAGCGGAAGTACTGTTGAAACTGATAGATGAAGCAATTGTAGAATCAATTAGGTTTCTGCTTGCTGTATTAACAGATAGATGTAGGATTGAGCTTTTGTGATTTATAGTGCTATTGGGTTTTGAATCTTTGGTAAAACTAAACATGGTTTCAGTTTTGAAAAGGTTGTATAGAAGAGGCTTAGCTAATGGCGCCTTCAAGATCAACAAAATCTAAGTACAAGAGAACTCCGCGTCCAAACGACGGGTAAGCTCTTTTCTTTAATATTCAACTGGGCAAGCTGACTTTAGGTTATATGATTCGTGTACTCTCAACAAAGATTTGATTGTGAACAAAATTGTAAAGTTATGTTGCAGAAGGATACCAATCTTTAGATGTCTGCTAGACTTTTGAGTTGCTGTTTCTGTTCCATTTTTATCTCAAGAAGGTGACATTGTGTTACACTTGTCTCTAGTCTGCTAGCAATTTTTGTTGTTATTTTGCGGGAAAAATTGTACAAGGATCAAGGATAATTTTTATTTTACACGCAGAAGAAGAAGTTGTCGGATATGTTAAAGTCCCACCAATAATCATCACATTACATAAAGTTTCTTAACAATGTCCTTACCATAATAATAATAATAAAAAATTCTAAGGACTAAAATTAAAGTTCCTGCAATAATGTTGCCCTGATACATATATAATACATTCATAAGTATTATATAACAGTATTACTTAACTGTAGTAAAAGTTTTGGATTTAAAGTAGACGAAAACGGTTGTTTCAACTCACGACTATGCAAGCCGATCCAGCATATACTTCATTAATAGTCTCTCGCTTACGCGCTCGATTAATAAATGTAATTGATTTTTTATGTGGCATTGTTTAAATGAAGTGCTTTATATTACAGCTTGTAATAGAATACTATGCTTCATTTGATGTTAATACTTGTATGGACGACGAATATAAGTATGCAGTTACATTCTACCAATCAACGTACAATTACAGTTTATAGACATTTCTCTGTTTATTGTCTTCCTCTCTTATTTAGCAGAGTCAATTGTTTTTCAACCATTAATAACGATGAAGAGAATGTTATATTTAAATAGTCTATTTTATTTGATGTAATTTCAGCAGAAAGTATTTATTAAAACCAAAAATTTGTTTACTCATATTATTGTGATGATATATCATATAATGCCACTAAGAGAAAAGTTACATTTCGAATTTGTAGAAGATTTAGTTTAAAAAAAGGTTTAAGATATTTAATCAAATAATCTCAGCATAATATTTATGTTCTTAGTTAAGCTTAATCGCTATTGTTTGAATAATCAAACTCAAAATTGTCAATGGAAATAAACAGGCCCGCCGCCTTACGTTACTAAATTCGTGGTTCAAGGTGATCATCCATACACGGAATCACCAACCCCCCAAATATGAGTTTTAGAAGTCATAAGTTTCATTTGCGTTGAAAAGGGTTTACTCGCATTCTTTTTTTTTAATTAAAAATTACATGGTTCAAATACAAAACTCGAAGAATGTATGGACTTACAAACCCAAAACCTATTAATCATATTATACAAGTCTGCAACTATGCCAGGCGTGCATTCACAAGAGAAGAAACCAAGAAAATAGATCAGGTATCTTTTTATTTTCGCGAAAGGCTAAATCATTACTTATTAACGGTTAGTCGTTTATTATAAGTTCAATGCGTTCTTGCAGACTAATTAAATATATACGAAACGCTAAGTATGATATGGTACACCCAAAAGAATCCAAATTGTTTATCATTCTCTAGACCAGACCACTTGTGATCCAATAAATAAATGCAAATGATATATTGATACTATATTTCATTATTTACCATAGCTGTTGCCATTGTACATTGTTAGGCACATGTCGTTCTCCGCTTCAAAACCAAGTCTTCCCAGTTTGTGATGATAGCCACTGTTCCCATAACACGCACACGTATACAATACATTGGAGATGCCAATGATAATCTAAAATGTGTCATAGTGTTTAATATAAAAAAAATTAAGTTAAGATAGTGTCACATAACTATTCGTGGAAAATGAGTCAAAACTATTTATCCAAGGAAAAATCTCCATGGCATTTGTATGATCTTGTCATGATTGACAAGCAAGAATACTTTTTCATTTCTTAGATTTTTGGAATAGATCTTTAACCAAAAAAGTTTTAGAATACAAGTTTTTTTATTAACCTGAGATATTTCAAACTTATAAAAAAGCGTAGACTATTTTATTTTTAAATGCAGTCCACTAATAATTTTTGTTCAATTATTCAGATAAAAACATAAATCATATCAACATATCTGCATGGTTATTCAAATTCAATGTCGTGGAATTGTTTGGAACCCAAATAATTTAACTTCTCAAAAATTTGCCTATCAGTGGACCACTCTTGTTTAGTTAAATATAAATTTTTATTTGAAACAAATTTCTGTTTCCAAAATACATACAATAAATCCATACACTGATTTTTGTTTTTATATAGTAACTACATTTTCCCCAAAAATTACAATTGTTCGAAAAGTTAGTAAAAATAGTGATTATTTTCTAAACATCTAAATTATGTTATTAAATATATTTATACAGTTTTTGGTGGATCTACATATTTTAGAAGTGGTTTTAGTGAGCGTTTTAGCTATTAATTATCCGTAAATAGGTCACTGTATTCATATTTACTTATTTAGTATACAATTTAAACTGAATGTATAAGGTTGAATAATTTAGTTAGATTGAACTTTGAAGTAGTTGGTGGTGATAACCATTTGTCAAGATATAATATGGTCAAAATTAAAGTAAAGAACTTTACCCCAAAACGAAACCACAGAAGTAACGTGAATCAAAAGGGTTTAAAAAATATTTATAAAAATTAAATTTTATGTTAACCCTTTTTTGGGTCCCACCAATAAACTTCAATCTCTTCATCTCTCTATAGAGACCTCTCTCTCCTTCCTCTTCTCATATAGTTCTCTCATCTTCTCTCTTCCTTTGCTCAGGACACATCGGCTCTCTCCCTTCTCTGTTTCTTCCGAAGAGGGAGAGAGAAAACACACGTTTCTTTGCTCTACGTATAGCTTCTCTTGTTTGGTAAGCCCATCTTTCTTGTCTTTTCACCGATCTCTCTGTTTGGGTTTCTCTAACTCATGTTCTTGACATCACAGGTTCTTATGGTAATGTGGGTTTGATCACTTGTCTTAACGTTCTTGGCTCTATGGATTCTTCTGGTTATGGTATGTAATGTTTTAGTATAACTTTTGGTTTCATTGGTTGCTTAAGATTTATCGATATCTGTGTCTCTTTGTGTTGTTGTTCCCTATGTAAAATGTTCTAATAATTATGAAACTTTGGATGCTGATTTGTATTGTTCAAATTTGTGTGTGTGTTTTTTTTTTAATTTTGAAAGTTGGAGACTTTATTTTGTTTTCTCTCTCTTGAATGTGACTGTAGTATTCACTAACATAGCTATTGATCTTAGATTACTGTGTTCTTAAATTTTTTTGTTTGTTCATCAAAGTGTGAAGCTTTTATATGTTTTTCTCATTGGTGATAGTGATGGTGTTGTCTTTCACTTTTCTTCTTGGTTGGTTCTAAGTTCTAACTCCATATTCTTTGTTTGTTTTGTTTCCACTATCATTGGTTGATGAATTGTTTTTTTTTTAGTTTAATAGTTGGGTCAAAGGACTAAATGGCTTTCCTTCTGTATAGAATAAGATTCCATTATATGTCATCCTTTGATTCTCTTATTCTTTGATGAATGTGGGTTCTTAGACCTAACAAGAATCATCCTTTTGGTTCTCTTATTCTCATCCTTCTTTGTTTTTGAGATCTTGGTCCATTTTTTTTTATTGTATTCTAAAGGACATGGTCTTTTGCTTTGGCATCTTGTTTGCATAAAGTATCAGCATTTGTGCAAGATCAGAGTCAGAAACAAGCTTTTTAAGGCAGATTCCTATAATAGTCTTGCATGCTTTTGTGTGTGTTTCTGATTACAACATTGTTCTCAACTACCCTCACTCAAGAGTCAAAACTTGTAATGTTCACACCCTTTTCTTCTTCTTCCATAAACAGGAGCTGGAGGTGACTCATCTAAATCCAGTGGAATGAGTGTTGAAGAGAAGATACATCTTGTCTACGAACTATCAACGCAACCACATCTAGCCACCGAAGTGTTGCAAGCATGGAGCCGCAAAGACATTCTACAGATCCTCTGCGCAGAAATGGGCAAAGAAAGAAAGTACACCGGCTTGACCAAAGTCAAGCTCATAGAGACTCTTCTAAAAACCATATCCAAGAAAAACTCCGGAGACCATGATGGGAACAAGAGAGGCTCTTCTGATTCTTTGCCTCTTCATAGAAACTCAAAGAGGCCGAGGAAGGTTGATAACCCAACTCGTTATGTTGTTCCAACCATCAACAACAACGCCTCATGGAGCTGCAACAATTTGGCTTGCAGGGCTGTAATGAGACAGGAAGACTCCTTTTGCAGAAGGTGTTCTTGTTGCATCTGTCTTAAGTATGATGATAATAAAGATCCTAGTCTCTGGTTAACTTGCAGCTCTGATCCTCCGTTTGAAGGTGAATCTTGCGGATTCTCTTGTCATCTTGAATGTGCTTTCAAGAGTGATAAGTCCGGTCTTGCTAAAGACAAGGAAGGTGAAGAGAGTTGCTGCTGCTTCTACTGCGTCTCTTGTGGTAAACCAAACAGCTTGCTTGAGTGTTGGAAGAAGCAACTGACCATTGCTAAAGAAACCAGAAGAGTAGACGTTCTTTGCTACCGTCTTTTACTAGTCCAGAAGCTTATAAAGGGATCCACTAAGTTCTCAAACGTCTGTGAGGTGGTGGATGAAGCTGTGAAGAGTCTTGAAGCTGACGTGGGTCCTCTCTCTGGTCTCCCTATGAAAATGGGTAGAGGGATTGTCAACAGACTAGGATCTGGACCTGATGTGCAGAAGCTTTGCTCTTCTGCTCTTGATTCTCTTCAACCACTTGAAACTAAACCTTCTTATGGTTTGAGCAATGAGGTGTCTGTAGATACACCAACCAAGATCAGATTCGAGGACGTTAATGCCACTTCACTCACTGTGATTCTAGCCTCTAATGATCTCACCTCACCTGCAAACATTGTTCATTACAGTATCTGGCATCGTAAGGTCACTGAGAAAGAGTATCAGGAGAAGTCTACTTGCACGTTGTTCACTCCAAACGCTAGATTCGTTGTCTCTGGCCTAGCTCCAGCGTCTGAGTATTGCTTCAAAGTTGTGTCATTCAGCGGAACTAGAGAAGTGGGAGTGGATGAGATCAATGTCTTGACTCGTAGTAGTCCTGAAGAAGTAGTTGAAAGAAGCGAAAGCCCTCTAACAAACTGCAGCACGTTGTCTTCTAACCCTTCCTCCGTTGAAGCTGAGTCCAACAACGTTTACATTGCTCCTCAGAATCACAACAAACAAGATTCTAACGTTGTTGTGGAGACTGAGAAGAACGTTGAAGGGAGTGTGTTGTTGGATGAGGAACAACAAGAAGCTGCTGTTCCGGTTACTACGACAACTCTTGTCAGTAACAGAAACAGTTCAGATGCTAGTTTGCCTATCACTCCCTTCAGGTCAGACCAAACCAAGAACCGTCAAGCTAGAAACGGGAAGTCAGTTAAAGAAAACGGTGATCATCACTCAGCAAACGGAGGATCAGAGAGTGGTTTTAAGCATTGTGTGAGTGTTATAAGACAGCTTGAGTCTTTAGGACACATTGAGAAAGAGTTCAGACAGAAGTTTCTGACTTGGTATGGTTTAAGAGCGACGCCACAAGAGATCAGAGTTGTGAAGATATTCATTGATACTTTTGCTGATGATCCTGTGGATTTAGCTGAGCAGCTTGTTCATACTTTCAACGACCGCGTTTTGGCTAAGCGTTGTTCTGCGGTTGGGGATGGTGCGTCTGCGGTTGTCAAGTCTGGATTCTGCATGAAGTTGTGGCACTAGTGATGTGCGTCTGCGTTCTGTTTATTTTATGTTTTCTCAAATCTTTTCAAGACTTTATTTATTTTTAATGGGAAGTTTGCATTATTGGAACATTTCCATGCAAGGAAAGTACTATTGGTATCAAATAGTTTTTTTTTTAATGTTGGGATTATTTATTTTAGTGGATTTTAAATCCAGTTATAAATAGTACTATCCTGAATCATAATTGTATTGACTTATCAATTATGTTATTTAATGACCTCCCAATTATGTTATGTAAGGAGATATCCTTTCATTTGAGACTTTAGCAAGCTGGATTTCAACTAAATTAACTGAAGAAATTTATTTATCCAAATTATTCATTTCTCTAGTTACCGAAGAAATGAATAGAGAAAAACCTACTATAATGGGGTGTTATCGGGAGAAACATTTATAATGATTGTAAGAATTTTAAAAGTCTATAGTTGTTGACTAATGGATTCTAATATTCTTATAAAATAAATCAAGTGTTATTGGTTTGATGATTCTTTAGTGACATATAAAATCCATTGTTATTAAAAAAGTTTGGACTTTAAAGATTCTCAATTCAATCAAAATCTAGTGTTATTGGAACTTGACTTCTTAACTTTTTAACTCATAACACAAGATTTTCAAAATATTACATATATACTCAAGATTCTCAAAATCATTATAGTAGAACACTTTCATAGACTTTTTAAATATGAAAAACTCATTAGAACTTTTTATAAATTTAACAAATATCTTGATTCTTAAAATCAATCAACTCTACCTAAATTCATCTCCCACTAACCCCCCATAAGTCAATTTATGTAAGTATAATTTTGTTTGGGGAATGATCTTTTGAACATCATGTTTTTTTTCAGAAGAATGGTTTCGTAATCTAATTAAACATTTATTTTAAAAATAATTTAATTTTTTTTTTTTATTACCAACAATATTATTTGTTAATGTCCTAAAGAATATGAAAACCTCATCTTCCCAATACTATATATATCTTAAACATTAATACTATATTTTTTGTGTTTATACAACCAGCTAAAGTGTTATAAAAAAAATACAAACAGCTAAAAATAATAATTCAAATATCATCAGTCTTACGTATTTGTTTAAGTTTTTCAAATGCGTTAGTCCTTAATTAATGTTTATGCACCATATACATCTCAATTATCTCTAGCTATTATTGGCAAAATGTGAAATTATGTAACTTTTATAAGCTTCATTTCATTCTCTTCCTCGCATTTCATATTCTAAATCCATTCCACCTCTCAGTTATTGTTTTAAGAGTAATTGAAAGCACAATTATGCTTGGTCATAGTCACATTACTTACCAAAAGTTGAAGGTACATCTATTGTACACAGTGGAGGAATTATTTAAAGAGGAGGGGGTCATATGAACCCATGATTTTTAGTTTTTTTTTTCTTTCTTTTGTTTATATGTGAGTTTGTTAGTGTAAAAAAATTGGTTGATTCATGTACAATTGACCCCATGTTTAAAGATGAAATCTAATTCTGACACCTCTTTTAACGGCACAAAACGAAGACAATGAATAATTCCAATAAATAAATCTATTCAGTTGATGACAACCAGCTGTATGTTGTGAAATCGAGGGGAAACATGATGTAGTGGATGACAACAAATTTGTCTAGCTCCGTCACGTTGACACAGTCGAGAGTTAAGCCACTTTCAGTTGTGTTGCGAACAAGAATCGAATATCCTGCAAGAAAAGTACCAATTCTTTACCCTCATTTGAAGTAGATTGTTTCTCAGGTTCAAGGTGGCGTTCAAGGGTGGCCACTAGGCTTAGAGTCAGTGCGACCGTAAGTTTTGAAATCCAGGGGTGATGCAATGCGGTGAATGGCAATGTATCTATCGGCAAAGACCTCAGTTTCTGTGACGAGAACGCTGTTGACACTAAAACCAAACTCTGAATTGTTGGTTACTAGTCCTTGAGAAGAGTCGGTAGTCGCGTTTGATTTGGCTTGGAGAGAAGATCAAAATAATCAAGTCTCTCTGTGACAATGTGGTACGCAGCCACCTTGTGTCTGTCTTCGCGACCGGACAAGTTGGCCGAGATGTCTGGGATGAAGAGCGTTGATCCGAGAACGTCGCCACGGATTTTATCACTAGTTTCAATAAAAGTAGCTGACCACTCTTCAAAAGAGGCGTCAGCCAAGGCATCGACAACCCTTCGGATTGTGTCTTCCACCGTGCCGGAGACAACGGCCATTACTGCGAAGGCTGAGAGAAAAGCTAGAATTACTGATCGACTCACCGTGGTGAAGAATTGAGAGAGTTTTTTTGTTTTTTTGTTGGTATTGAGTGAGCTTTAGGTTTGTATTCATTATGAATGATGTCCAAGTATTTATATAGAGAGTATTAATATATTTGAGTTTATATTTGAGTTTATCTACACTAACAGATGTTTTTTGTTTGGTAAACTAGACATTAACAGATTTGTATCTATATATGATTCTATGTATTTTGTTTTGTTTATGTACCATTAACTTCTTGCAAAATTATCTATCTATATATTTTGTTTTGTCATATCTTTTTTTGATAAAGGGTTTTCTAGATATTAATAATATCATCTATCTATAACAAATGTAAAGAATATCAGTTGTAATAATAATTCTTACCATTACTTTTTACAGCTTCACTATCACTTTATCTTAATGTAGTTGGAAGAATATGGAGTTCAGTTACAAAAAAAAAAGAATATGGAGTAACACGATTTTTTGAATTTATTTACTCAAAGATATCAACCAATTTGTGATTATAAAAATTACAATAACAATATGAATAAATGATAATATTAAAAAACTCAACCAATAAAGTTTCTACTCTTAACTTGCAAAAATTTATAATAAAAATAAGAATAAATGATAAAATTAGAATAAAAATCTCAACCAATAAAGTTTCTATTCTAAACTTGCAAAAAGTAGGACGCATGTACAATATAAGTCATTTGACCATGCATTCAGAATTATCGATGACTAATATTGTGCATGTCTTTTTACTTTTTGCAAGTTCAGTCACTTCATATTTATTTTCGTTTTCAACAGATTTACACATTTAAGTTACTGGGTTATTTCTTTTAATTTTACAGGTTTTTATATTTATGAATTTACTTCTTTTTTTTATCTTTTACTTTGAGATTTATGTATATAGCTTTTGATGTACTAGACACAAATTTTTAGAAATGATTTTCATTAATAAAAGGTTCGAAAATTTTACTTTTGGGTAGGTTCAAGAATTTTATTCTTGCAAACTTGAATAAAAGACTTAGCTCTTGCTAAACATAGCAAGATTTTACACAATAACCTCAAGGAAAAGCAAAAAAAAAAAAACAAATGCACGGGAAAAAGATCAATTGTTTGGTTTGCTCTTCTTTGGAAGTGACAAACTGTAAAAAAAGATTTCATCTTTATTTTCTTTTTCAACAGATTTACATATTTATGTTTTGGGTGTTTTCTTTTAATTTTATAGGTTTGTACGTTTATGCTTTTGAGCTTTATATATAAAGAGCTTATACTGATATGTAATAGACACAAATAAAAAAAAACATTTTCATTTATAAAGTTTCAAAATATTACTTTTTTGGTGGATTCAAGAATTTTATTCTCTTGCAAACTTGAAATTAATAGACTTGCTCTTGCTAAACATAGCAAGCTCTCTCATAATAACCTCAAGAGGTCGTGAAGAGAAGGATAAAAAATATAGAAAACAGAAACAAGGGAAAAAGATCAATCATTTGTTTGGTTTGTTCTTCTTTTTGTGACTAGACAGTGTAGTGGCCTGGAGTTTCAATGTCCAAGCCCTTTAGCTTCGCTACTGATTCCACATGTCCCTTGAGTGTGTGCAGCTCCCTAAGCCTGTTGTTAACATATAAAAACATTCAGTTAGTGTTTAGTCCCAGTCAAAGAATCGGTAATACTTAAAAAGGTTACGATAAAAAGTTTAGTATACCTAGCGATCTCAGCTCTTCTCTTGGCTTGCTCAGCAATCTCAGACAATTCTCTGTAAGTTCCTTGCTCAGGAATGATGTGAACAGGTTCTTTTGGCTGCAAACCGTGAAGTGTCCTCTGAGCAACAGCCCATTGAGCCTCCCTCTCTTCTTTTCCGAAATCTTTCTTGGTCGTTAAAGCCGTCCTGTTCTCAGTCATGTTGAGCCAAGCCTTTCCACTCAAGATGTAGCGAATGGCAAACTTGAGAATGTCCAGTGGGAAGTATGTTATAATACTGTATAGCCATATCACTCCAGCCCATCCCCATCCAATACCTCTAACCTCTGCGAACTCCCAGTTGGCGTAGACCGCAATCAAAGTGGCAACCTGATGTTTAAAAGTAACATAAAAACAGTGAGAAAAATCCCTCAAAATGTTTAGTATCGATCATGATCTTCTTACAAGTTGTGCAATGAGGAAAGCAATCATCAGCAATGCTCCAGGACGTTCAACAAAGGACCAACTCCTTGATCTTGTGACAAAGATTAGAGCTTGACTAATGATACTAACTTGTAAATACAATGCACTCATTAACTCGTGTTCATTACCCTTGATGGACCTCACACCAAACACGTTCTGCGAACCGAAAGTGAAGGTTAGTTTACAACTCTATACAATTAGCAAAGAAGACATATATATATTATATTATTACCGAGAAAAAGTCTGTCTCGTTTGCCAACCAGAAGAAAACAACAGTCATGACGGCTAGGTAGCTTCCAAGCACAACCCCAGTAGCAAAAATTTCTCTAAGTTTCCAGCTGTCAGGTGTGGGAGATGGCGTGACTCTGTCCTTTGAAATGGTCATGATGGTACCTATAAAAAACACATAAGATATATAAGTAACTTGTATAAATAAGAGATTCGATTTTTGTCAAAATAAATAAGAGTTTTGAGGATTTAAACAATAAGGGACAGTGTTGCTCACCATCGTTAAGAATGGCAATGATCAGAACCATAAATGCTGAGAAGTCAAACTTCCATATCAAAGCAATAAGCATGAAACCAAGCACGATACGGATTGTGATTGAGACCGCATATATAGTATAGTTCTTCATTCTCTGGAAAATAGCTCTGCTGGTGAGGACAGCACTGATGATAACGCTGAGTCCAGGCTCAGTGAGAACGATATCTGAAGCACCCCGAGCAGCGTCCGTAGCATCATCCACAGCGATACCAATATCAGCTTTCTTCAAAGCAGGAGCATCGTTGACACCATCACCAGTCATTCCAACAATATGCTTCCTCTCTTGCAGCTTCTTCACGATTTCGTATTTGTGCTCTATAGTGTCCAAAACAAAGAAGCTTAGATCTAAGCTTAGATCCCTAAGCATTGACATAATTAAAAAGAGAAAAAGAAGAAGAAGATAATAACCTGGGAAGACTCCAGCAAAACCATCAGCCTGTTCGATCAAGTCCTCAACAGGAATGTTGGCAAGTGCTGGGTCCTTGTGATTGCCTAGAAGAGCCGAGGACGGGTACATGTTTGTTCCCATTCCAAGTCTGCGACCAGTTTCCTTTCCAATAGCAAGTTGGTCACCTGGTCACATACATCGTCCAAGAGAATATTAGTGGGGACGGGTTTCAGACTCAAAACCAATTGGTAATAAATATATTAACACATATTTTATAAGATTATTTCCAACTTTTTCTGATGTGAGATATTTTTTCCCTAATAAAAGATTGAAGAGTGAGGCGTGATTATTAGTATTACCAGTGATCATCTTGACGTTAACACCAAGATGCAAAGCCCTTCGAATGGTTTCGGCACTGTCATGCCTTGGGGGATCAAAAAGTGGCAACAAGCCAACAAACTCCCACCGTCCACCTGGGCTTTCCTTTGTTTTCTCTGGCACCGTCTAAAGAAGGAGACATGAACACAAACTAATGAATATATGTTACTTGAAAAAAACATGCATCATCAAAGCAAACAAGTTAAGTACCTGGCGAGAAACAGCCAAGGACCTGAGACCACGCTCGGCATACTTTTCGATAATATCGAGCACCCTCTTGCTAAGGTCATTGCTGGCTTTGCAAAGCTCGAGGATCTGCTCGGGAGCACCTTTACTGACTCTGTGCCAGTTACCACTAGAGTCGATGTAAGTTAAAGCAGTTCTCTTATCAGTAGGATTGAATGGAAGGAAGTGAACCTCCCTAATTCCAGCTCTGGCCTCCTTTGGATCAGCAAGCATCCCAACCATGGCTGCATCGATGGCGTCCTGGTTCTCAATTCTTGAAGCCATAGCCGCAAACAAAAGAACTTGGTCTTTCTCCACACCCTTGCAGAAAACCTCCACCAAGTTTTTATCCACACTCAGTTTGTTGAGAGTCAGCGTCCCGGTTTTGTCACTGCACAGCACATCCATTCCAGCCATTTCTTCAATGGCCGTCATACGTTTGGTGATGGCACCTTGCTGAGCAAGCTTGTGAGAGCCAATAGCCATGGTGACAGACAAGACCGTGGGCATAGCAATAGGGATACCACCGATCAATAGGACCAAGAGGTTATCAATACCGTCTCTGTACTTTCGGCGCTGGATAGGGTACATGACGAGAATCTCAATCACCATACCGATGGCAATGGAACAGATACAGAAGTTCCCAATGGCTGTAAGAACCTTCTGGAAATGTCCAACTTGGTTTGTGCTGTCCACAAGATGAGCAGCTTTACCAAAGAAGGTGTGGACACCTGTGGCGATTACGACGGCTTCGATCTCTCCTTGTTTACAGGTTGAGCCAGAGAAAACTCCTTGACCAGGGTGCTTGGTCACTGGGAGGGACTCTCCGGTAAGAGCAGACTGGTCCACCTTTAAAGGATCACCTTCGAGAAGACGAGCATCGGCAGGGATGATGTCTCCAAGTTTAATGCTAACGATATCTCCTGGGACAAGAATAGCAGCTTCTTGTTCACTCCATTTCCCATCCCTAAGAACCTGAAAACAGAGAAACATCACAATTATAAAGTTTCAAACCAATAGATAGTTGGAAAAATAATTAACTAATATATAAAATAATAGAACCAATCTAGTTATCGTAAATTGATTTTAAGTTGGACGTCCGTATAATAAGTTCGAATTTAATAATACCAACTTCACAAATAATTATCCTATGACAAACCTTGGTTTTAGGAGCAAGACCGGCCATGAGAGCAGCAGCGGCATTACCGGCGTTGTTCTCTTCGATGAAACTGATGGTAGAGTTGATGACAAGAAGACAGATGATACCGACAAAGTCTTGCCAATCCGGAGGCCTACCGTCACCGTTGGCCAAAGCAATAGCCATGATGGCAGCAGCTTCCATGACCCATGAAAGAGGATTCCACATAAACCCCAAAAACTTGAGAATCTTGCTTTCCTGTAAATATTCATTGTGCATAGACATTTTAGTAAGCAAACAAAGACTAAAATGAAAATAGCAAAAGAAAACAAAAAAGAAGTTAAAAGACCTTTTTCTCTTCGAGCTTGTTGTAGCCAAAGATCTGAACCCTGGCTTCCCCTTCCTGAGTCGTCAAACCTTCCTTAGTACATTTAAGCTGCTGGAAAACTTCCTCTATTGGACATTTCTCCTGCAAGAAAATCAAACAGTTTGAAGTTAGTCAGACATTCACGTGCACAAGAACATTGATAATATATCTTCAGAAAGAGAAATGTTTTGTCTTAAAAACAAAGAACTTGGTCGGAACTGATTCAAAATTTATAATAATGCCCCCAGTTAAAAAAAAAAAAAAAAAATCCATTGGGCATGATGATCATAAACAGAGAGATAAAAAATTGTTACCAGATCAACAGTCTCGTTCTTTATATTCTCAAGACTCGACATCTCTCCCTTCCTTCACTTCAAAAAAACCCTCCAAACGACGACGGATAAGTAGCACTTAAATGACAACTGTGACCACCGTTTCACTCAATCATACGGATTCCGGGGGAGAGAGGAGTAATAATAAGAAGGTATTAGGTGAAGCTGGCTGTGTGTTGCAAAGTCGATATGAGTCTTATTTATATACAACTGAAAACGACGAATTCCTCAGCCGTTTAGTTATTCTGGGTCCCAATAAGTAGTCTCCACTTCTCACGCCTTCTCCTTAATGAATTTAATATTTGTTTTCTTGTTTCCTTAATTTCTGATTAGTAACATCATTGCCTTTGATATCGTTCAAATTACTATTCATTAACCCCCAGTGTAATACTTGTGGGTCTCCTTTCTACTGAAATTATGGAGAAACTTATTTGATTTCACTGTGGTAAAATATTTCAACGATGAATTATATTTTTTCTTTAGTTATTAATTGGTAGTATTATACACACACACCACATACAAATAAAGAGTTGCAAATTTTCTGTTTTGGTTAAAAAAAAATTCTGTTATGATATTTTGATGAAGCTCATATAGGGAAAAATAAATATTTGCAAAATCTCTTTTTAAAATTTGTAAATCAAAGAGTTATTGCTCCCAATAAATCATCATATCAGGAAGGAAATAATTAGTAGAGGTGTTACACTGCTGTGGGATTTTAAATTAAAGTTGACAAAAAAGGCAACAAACTTCTTGCTGCTTAACGTATATTCCTCATATTAATTCTCTGCCACCTATTTGATTCCACGTATTTTATTCCATACATAATTCATTCTGAAAATTTCAACTAGAAATATATAAATCTCCTTACAAATTCAGTTTTAATGGTTTAGGTTCGTATGTTATTAGGCTGGTTAGGAAGAAAATCGTGCTACTCACTATGTCTGATTCTGCATTGATCACTTGGATTCAACTTGGGTTGTAGAAATATAAATTACTGAGATAGCTTTTACAAAAAAAAAAAAGAAATTACTGAGATAGGTGTAATAATTTAGTTTTATATGAAAAAAACTGTGGGTTTATAATTTCCGTGGCCCTAACGGGCGGTAATGCAAAACTGTCCCCTTCCAAGGTGCATCATGGCAAGGTCAACAGTGGGAACGAAGTCACATGTTGACATTTTTCATGGCATCATGGCAATCTCTCTCATGCTTTTAACATTCTTCATTAATCATATAATACCATTCGTTAATTTCCAGAAATATCACTATCATGAAGTTGATAGTAAAACTGTTTTATATCATTATGTAATGCTATATATTATTCTGTTGAGGTATTTATTGGAGGAGTAATGACCTAATTAGTTCGTACGGTCGCAAAAAAGAATATATAAATCGGTTTCATCATGGACTTGACATATTGTAACTTTTTGTCTTTCATCTTTTCAAATAATATTTCCATAAAGGCTGATTGACTTTATAGTAAAATTTAGTAAACTTATAAACGGAGTTAGACACTCACACACGGTGCACTGCAGATTGGACAGGGCTTTGGCAAATAGCTCATGGTCAGACCTTTTCCCGTACGGACGTTGCCACTATCTACAATATGAAGGGTCTGATCATCGTCCTGTTCTATCCGTGTTCAACGCATCTCTCCGCAAAGGACGTCGAATCTTTCGGTATGATAGGAGATTGCGAGACAATCCATAGGTACTTAAACTCGTCGAGAAGGCCTGGAACAGAGATGACAACAGCCCTGTGATGATGAAGATCTCCCGAGTTTGAAGGGCAATTGCGGACTGGAGCAGAATTCACTATATCAACAGCCAGAAGTCCATTGAAGATCTAAAAGCGGCTCTTGATACAGCAATGGGAAGCTCAACTGCAGATGATGTCCTCATCTCAAACATCAACCAAAAGCTCCTGCAGGCGTATAGAGCGGAGGAGGAGTTCTGGAAACAACGTAGCCGCCAACTTTGGCTAGCCCTTGGAGATCAAAACACGGCGTTTTTTCATGCTTCTACAAAGGGTCGCAGAGCAAGAAACATGATTTCAGTCATTGAGAATTCTGCAGGTATCCCGGTTTATGAGGACGACAAGATAGTGGAGGTTATCTCCTCTTATTTTCAAGATATCTTCACCTCTTCAAACCAGGATCCCTCAGATATAATAATAAGAGCCCTTACACCTTGTATCTCTGAAGCAATGAACAACTCCCTCACCGGTTTGCCGTCACCACTAGAGATCAAAGAAGCCCTCTTTGCAATCCACCCAGATAAAGCTCCTGGTCCAGATGGCTTCTCAGCTAGCTTCTTCCAAACAAACTGGGATCTGGTGGGACCTGCATTGGTCCACGAAATTAGAGGTTTCTTTTCATCAGGCTGTCTCCCAGACAAGATCAATGCTACTCATGTGAGACTTATACCCAAGATACACGCGCCAAAAAGTGTAGCTGATTATAGGCCTATTGCTCTTTGTAACATCTATTACAAAGTGATCTCCAAGCTACTGTCTATAAGACTCAAACCTATTCTACAAGACTAAATCTCGGAAAATCAATCTGCATTCATACCAGGAAGAGCTATCTCAGATAATGTTCTTATTACACATGAAGTATTACATTACCTGAAGATCTCGGCTGCGGAGATTCATTGCACTATGGCAGTAAAGACCGACATCAGCAAAGCGTACGATCGCCTCGAGTGGTCTTTCATCAAGCGGGTACTGGAAATGATGGGTTTCTGCGAGGTCTGGATCAGTTGGGTTATGCAATGTATCACAACGGTATCTTACTCCTTTCTCGTAGACAACACAGCAGTTGGGACCGTCACCCCACAGCGAGAAATATGCCAAGGGGACCCGCTTTCCCCATATATCTTCATCCTATGTGGGGAAGTGCTGTATGGCCTCTGCAAAAAAGCACAACAGAAAGGCACGCTAGCAGGAATCAGAGTCTCAAACCACAGCCCAAGGATTAATCATCTACTGTTTGCAGATGATACAATGTTTTTCACTAAAACTAATCCTCTATGCTGTGCTACTCTACTTCAAATTCTACAAGATTATGAGTATGCCTTAGGACAGAAGATCAATTCTGCTAAATCGTCAATCTCTTTCTCATCAAAAACTCCCCAGGAGGTGCGCTCAATGATTAAACTGCAACTAGGAATAGACAAAGAGGGAGGAGTGGGGAAGTACTTGGACTTACCAGAACATTTTGGAAGGAAAAAAAAGAACTTGTTCTTCTCCATAGTGGATCGTATGAAGCAAAAAGCAGTATCATGGTCTTCATGCTACCTCTCCACAGCCGGCAAAATGACAATGCTCCGGTCGGTCCTTTCTCCTATTCCAACCTTTGCTATGTCTTGCTTTGAACTCCCTAAAAGCCTATGCAAGAAGATTCAGTCAGTTCTCACACGGTTTTGGTGGGATGACAACAAAGGAAACAAAAAAATTTGTTGGATCTCTTGGGATAAGCTAACGAAACCTAAGAATTTGGGTGGATTAGGCTTCAGAGACGTGGAGCTATTTTACATCGCTCTACTAGGGAAGATAGCTTGGCGGATTCTTACTAAACCACACTGTCTACTCTCTCGTATTCTCCTAGGGAAATACTGTCACAGTAAATCTTTCCTATCAGTTCCATCTCAAGGGGGTTCCTCCCATGGCTGGAAGGGAATCATAGCGGGGAGAGACCTTCTAATCAGCCACCTAGGGAAATCTATTGGGGACGGGGAGAGTACTAAGGTTTGGAAGGACTCTTGGATTGATAATGGCAGCAACACCCGTCCATTTGGACCATCTACACTACAAGACCAAGATCTCTTAGTGGCTGACCTCCTATCTAGAGAGACACAGGAATGGAATGTCGCGAAGATAAATAGAACCTTACCGGAACTCGCAGAGCGCATCCTCCAAAAAAGGCCGAGCCGTCTGGGGACACACGACACCTACATATGGAACCTCAAATCGTCGGGGGAGTACACGACGAAAACAGGGTACATGGCACTGACACAAAACATCGCTGAAGTCTCGTCTCCTGCAATAACAAACAGTATCGACTGGAGAAAGTTAGTTTGGTCAAACAGAACAGCACCAAAAATAAAGTTGTTCTTATGGAAGAGCCTACATGAGGCCCTACCCACGGGCTTCAATCTACAAAAAAGAGGAATGAGAGAGAATACCGCTTGCTGCAGATGTGGAGCCATTGAAACTACATACCACCTCCTCTTTCAATGTCGGTTCGCTCGGGATTTGTGGAGCTTAGGTCCATGGGAAACTCCTTTCGATTCTTCTAGTTGTGATTCCCTTTCGGCGAACCTCCTGGCCTAACTACATTGGAGAAACCTTCCCCCGATTGGTATCTCGATCAACATCTTTCCCTGGATCTGTTGGATCATCTGGGTTGAAAGGAACCGGCTACTCTTCGAGAAAAGGATTTCGACGCCGGAGGAAGCGCTAATCAAAGCCATCAAAGCAGCACGAGAATGGGAAGCAGCACAACTCGCTCCCCAAAAGGCCCTGAAGCTGAATCTTAGATCAACGCCGGAGAAAGAGCTACCACCAAACACAATCACATGTAATACCGACACGGCCTGGATCGCATCATCAACTAAGGCGGGCTTTGGCTGGATTTTCTTCGACTCGTCTGATATGGAGATCAACAGAGGCTCATCTAACCAACTTCACGTCTCGTCTGCATGTATGGCCGAGGCTTTAGCTGTTAGAGAAGCCCTTCTCCACGCATCCTCCCTCGGTTTCACCAAAATCTGGCTTAGATCAGATTCACAAGTGCTCATGAGAGCAATCAACCAGAAACGGGGACCTACAGAGCTCTTTGGAGTACTGTCGGATATCGTTTATCTATCTTCATCTTTTCAATTCTGTTGTTTCTCGTTTTTTCCTAGAGACTTTAATGGGTTAGTTGACTCAATTGCTAAAACCCAGCTTTATGCTTGAACTATCTCTTGGGCTTTTATGCTCTTTTTATATTAAAGTTATTAGTTGCTAAAAAAAAATAAAACGGAGGATCGATGATCCATTTTGTAGCACGTTAAACAATGCCCGAATTTTGAATTTAATATGCTAAATATCAAACTAACAAAGTTATTAGTCAACCAGGAGAGAAACAATATATTAATTTTTGAAAATGAAGAAATACATAGTACTCGAACATTTGATTCTCGAATATCCCTAAACAGTCCAACAAAATAAGATATCTCTGTTTACTTTAATTTTGTGAAAGTAAACATATTAAGACGTACCCAGATAATCCTGCACCATGTACGACCATGCCGTCCTGGATTCTATCGAGATAAGAAAAACTGAAAAAGGCTACACTACAAAAAACAGGGGGATTCTGATGGCCGAAATCGTCAGAAATTCATCAGAATAGACTGATTCTCACGATTTTCTGACGAACAAATCCGTCGGTATCTTTTTGTCGGAAAAAAAAATATTCGTCGGAATTTCGTCAGACCTTCCGACGACTTTCTGACGAATACCGAGAAACGTCATTCTGACGAACTTCCGACGATATTCCGATGCGGACACACGAGACCAGAGTTCATCGGAAAAACTATATACCGACGGAGAACGTTCCTCAGACTATTCCGACGAACGTAGTCCTCGTAAAATACCGATGGACTATGGTTCGTCGGAATATACCGACGGACAATGGTTCGTCGGTATTTTTCGAGGAATCCTCTCCGTCGGTATTTTTTGAGAAATCCTCTCCGTCGGTATTTTCCGACGAACCATAGTCCGTCGGTATATTCCGACGCCCATAATTCGTCGGAATATATCAATTTTAAAAACGAATAAATTTTGCATTTTTATATTTTTTTTATATTAAAAATTAATAAATAAATAAATAAAATCTGAAATTTAAAACTAATAATATTATTGAATTTAAATTCATACAAACCGAAATAGAAAAAAAAACATTCAGAAAGTTTAAAATTCATACAACCGAAATAGAAAAAAAAATATTCAGAAAGTTTTAAAAAGCAAAAAAAAACTAAGAACTCGAAGACATCAAACGATCTAGCTTCTGCATTATCTCGGTGTTGAACTTCTTCTGGGATGCCAACTTAGCAAGGATAGTGGCATTCTCCGAACGGATAGTGGCATTCTCAGAAAGGATAGTGGTGTTCTGCTCCTCCAATGCCCCAATCCGTTCATCCTTGTCATGTAGCTCCTCGAGAATCATGGGATCGGCATACGGAACTTGCGAAGAAGATGCCGGATACGAAGAAGCACGGCGGGCCAACCCAACTATCATCATGCCGAGCAGGTCTTCGGTGTTTTGTATGCACTTCTGGTGGAAAATAATTTTCAGCAAAGATTACAGTTTCTTCATTGATCACCTGTGCCACTATAGATCCTTCCACCCTGCTTTGATTTTTGACCATCTTCTTCAGATGATGCATATAACGCTCAAAAATATACATCCATCTGTACTGCACAGGACCACCAAGTTTCAATTCTCTTGCGAGATGAATTGTAAGATGTTCCATTACATCAAAGAATGATGGAGGAAATATCTTCTCAAGGTTGCACATGCTGACTGGTGCGTTTGTCTTCAAATTATTAATACCCTCTTCAGTCACTACTCTGCTGCATAAGTCGCGGAAGAAAACACTTATCCCTACATAGATAAAAGACATAATTTTCATAAGTATTAAGTTTTTATAAGCATAATTGTTAAATATAAAAATAAATTAAATTGTAAAAATATAAGATACCTGCAATTGCTTTATGAACATTACGTGGCAATAATGCTGAAAAAGCAAACGGAAGGAGGCACTGCATAATTACATGACAATCATGACTCTTCAAGCCAGTAAACTTTCCTTCGCTTCTATCAACGCAGTTCCCCAAATTTGATGCATATCTGTTAGGAAATTTTACTTTATCTGTAATCCAATCAAAGAACTCTTCTTTTCTAGCACCATCCAGCCGATAAATGGGAAAAGGGGCCGTACCATTCTCATCAACGTGAAGTTCAGAACGATCACAGATATCGACTAAATCCAACCTTGACTTCAAATTATCCTTCGCTTTACCTTGGATGTTAAGGACTGTGTTCATCAGATTGTCGAAGAAGTTCTTCTCAATATGCATGACATCTAAATTATGCCGCAATAGATGACTCTCCCAAAATGGCAGATCCAAGAAAATACTCTTTTTGTGCCAGTTATGTAGCTCTCCAACCGCACTGACTCGAATGTTTTCATGTCCACCTACATCTGGCGTCTTTTCTGCATCAAAATATCTAAACTGCTTCAACAAATCTTTTCCACTAACTTCCTCAGGTGGACCATCAAACACCTGCTTGTTCTTCGTAAACGAAGTCTTACTCCTGCGGTATGGATGATCAGGTGATAGAAATCGTCTGTGACAGTCAAACCAACACGTTTTCCTTCCGTTCTTTAGTTGGAAATCATCTATGTCATCTTGACAATATGGACATGATAGCCTCCCATGTGTTGTCCATTCAGATAACATACCATATGCTGGAAAGTCACTTATTGTCCACATAAGTACTGCCCGCATCTGAAAGTTTTCTTTGCACGAAACATCGTATGTCTCAAAACCATGTGCCCATATTTGTTGCAACTCATATATCAGTGGTTGAAGAAACACATCTAGTGATCTTTTAGGATGATCTGGCCCGGGGATGAGAATTGAGAGAAACAAAAACTCTCGTCGCATGCACAAGCTCGGCCGTAAGTTGTACGGTGTCACAATAACTGGCCATATAGAATACTGTCTTCCATGCTTTCCAAATGGGCTGAAACCATCAGTAGATAATCCAAGATAAACATTTTTTCTCTCTTCCGCAAATTCTGGATATGTTAACTGGAAATGTTTCCAAGCCTTCGCATCTGAAGGATGTCTAATCTCACCATTTGTGGAATGCTCTGCATGCCATCTCATTGCTTTTGCTGTGCGCTCACACTGATACAACCTCTTCAATCTTTCCGTCAAAGGCAAATACCACATTCTTTTGAACGGGATCGGAACTCTTCCCCTCGTCTCCTGTTACGAGGTTTCCCACAAAATTTGCATACATTCCGTGTCTCATCCTCTCTCCAGTAGATCATGCAGTTGTCAATACATACATCTATCACTTCGTATGGTAGTTGAAGACCGGCAACAAGTTTCTGAACCTCGTAGTATGAACCCGGTGCAAAGTTATCCTCAGGTAGAATACCTTTGACAAAATCAGTAATCGCATCCATACATTCTTCAGCCAAATTATAGTCTGTCTTAATACCCATTAATCTAGTTGCAGATGATAAGACTGAATGGCCATCTCTACAATTTTAATACAAAGGCTGTTTTCCTGCATCCAACATGTCAAAAAATCTCCTAGATTCGAGATTTGGTTCTTCCCCTCTATAATGATCATGTACCATCTGCTCAGTACCTACACCATAATCTATATTTGTTCTAGATTCTTCTAACCTAATATCAGGCTGAAGTTCACTAACAGGCTGAGGTTCGCTAGTACTACCATATTCATAACCAGTTTCCCCATGAAGGTACCAAACTTTATAATTACGTGAAAACCCTTTCATATACAAATGAGTCCAAACATCAAAATTTTTTATAACCTTATTATTATTGCAAGTAGAGCAGGGACATCATAACATACCACTTTTTGCATCCGCTTGCTGTTGAACGTATTCTTTCGTAAGCAAATTGGTGTTCGATCCAAATGAGGTTTATCCATCCACGAACGATAATAAATTTCTGAAGACATGATTTTCACGGAATTGTTATGACTAAAGAGAATGAAGAGAGAATGAAGTGTGAATGAGTTGAATGAGGAGGGGTTGTATTTATAGGAAATTGCTTACGGCCCTCCGACGACTTTCCGACGAAATTCTGACGGATGTAAAGCAGTCCCTCGGAATACCGTCGGTATTTTCCAATCTCAAACGGCTATACAACGGTCATATATATTTGTCGGCAACGGTCACATGGTTCGTCGGAATATTCCGACGACATTCCGACGACTGTAACGGTTATATCTATTAATCGGAATGTTGTCGGAAGTTCGTCGGTATATTCCGACGAATTTCCGACGACTACAACGGTTACATGTTTTATCGGAATGTCGTCGGAAAATTCCGACGAGCCATGTTTCGTCGGAATTCCGTCGGAAATTGCCGACGGAATTCCGACGACTTCAAATTTTTGGTTTTCGTCAGAAATTGGTCGGCAATCCGTCACAAACGTCCGACGACATTGAAGTCCGTCGGAACCTCCGTCGGAATTCGGCGTGTTTTCTTGTAGTGCTAGTTACATGCCCCCCCCCCCCTCTCTTTTTTTTAAATATATCTGGCTCAGGGGAAAAGAACGTTAAATTTTTTAATAAAGCAAAATAAACATTTTTTTTGTTATTTCTTCGACTTTTAAAGATGAGCAAATCTCCAAAATAGCACCTTCCTAAGTTTATATCACAAAAACAGCACTCAAAAACTAAAATGACCAAAATAGCACATTTCTAAGTTTATCCTTTGAAAATTTTAATTTTTTTATTTTTCAAAATTTGAAATCTTATCCCCAAAACCTCATTTCTCAACTCTAAACCCTAAATCCTAAACTCTAAACCCTAAACCCTAAACCGTAAACCCTAAACCCTAAACCCTAAACCTTAAACTCTAAACCCTAAACCCTAAACTCTAAACCCTAAACCCTAAACCCTAAACTCTAAACTCTAAACCCTAAACTCTAAACCCTAAACCCTAAATCCTAAACCCCACCCTTTAACTTTAAACCCTAAGTTTGTGACTTTTGATAAAACATTAAGTGATATTTTTGTGACTTTTGACCTTAAGTGCTAGTTTGGGAACAAAAACTTGATTTAGTGCTATTTTTGTCTTTTTCTCTTTAAAGATACATTTTTTTTTTATAAAAAAATTTATAAAAAAAAAGAGGTACATTTTTTATTTCTGAAACGGCATTGGTCAAGCAGGCCTGTGGTCAAGTGGCATGAACACTCCTTAGATTGAAAGTTACTGGATTAAGTTACATTTTCCTTCGCACTTGATTTTTCTAACGTTTTAGTACTTTCATCTATTAAAATGTAAGCAATTTTCACATGAAAAAGATAACAAACTATAAAATTTTGATTACTTATGGCGAAAAAACGAGAAAATTATGCTGGGAGACACAATCTGACTTTCCAATTATACAATAAGGCACTTTGTGTCTTTGACACACTTAGTATATGTGTAATACCATAATTTACATTTAGTCTACTTTACTACAACATCTACCAATTCTGAGATAAATAAACCAATTAGAAAAAAGAAGAATCAAAACTTATTTCGTATCTTTGTCATCATGAACCATCAAAAGTTTTTTTTTTGTGAACCAAATCTCAAAAAGAACAAACAATGAGATTGTAAGAAGAATTGAAGATTTAGAATTAGCTAAGAAGATTTCAGAGATAGGTTTAAGAGATAAGGAAGATAACACATATCCATTTTTTTGAATCAAGAGGGATCTATTGGAGCTCGGTTTAGGAGAGTGATTTAGGTGATGATGGAGAAGATTAAAATGATAAATGAGGAAAAGGTGTTTGGTCCGTTACTGAATTCACCAAACTGAAAAGCTCTTATCCTTTTTTGATGTATTCATATGTTGTTATCGAAGAAGCGGAAAGCAGCGAGTTTTCTGGGCTTGAGTGGAGGAGATTTGGAGAGTTCAGTGAAGTCACAGAGGAGAGTGAATTCCAAAATCCAGCTTCGGTGACTAAGGCAATTAATCCGTCAAGAAAGTTAGAATTGAGACTAAAATTGAGAGCAGCGAGCTTTTGAAGCTTGAGCGGAGATCTGGGATTGTAGTGGAGTCGCTGAGGAGATCTGAATTCTGACGAGACTAACTATGGTGACTTAGGAAGGTGGTTATGGATATGAAGATGGTGGATACTAAAGTGGTTGCTCGAGATGAGGAGATGGTGGTGGATACGGTGGAGGTGGAAGACGGGAGAGTAGGGGGGATACGGAGGTGGAGATGGTGGTTGATACCGGAGTGGAGGTTATGGTGGTCATGGATACAGAAGCGGTGGATATGAAAGTGGTTACATAGGTGGAGACTGTGGTGACGATAGATACCGTAAATGAGGTTGTGTGGTTATGGATATGAAATTTGTGGTTACGGACTTGGAAAAATCACGCCTGTCCATATATCCTCTTTCCAAACATTATGTATGCTTTTGTAATATATGCGGTTTCTAGGTCTTTTATATTATCAAACATTATGTATGCTTATCAAGTTAAGATATTTGACATATCCACTGTATCACATCCATACTATATGTGCTAGAAACTTCATATCTTTTGTACCCTAACCACAACAATCACGTCCACAACAATAACAATGCGTCCTTAACATATACGCCTAACCACTATTTCCTATTCACAACTTTGTAACTACCATATCCTAGCAAAACACACCGTTTAATTTATTAATATAAAATGTAATAACTACTTTAATCGTTGCTTCCTTCTAAAAATAAGACATGAGCATTTTGGTCTCGAATCTACCAAATTGTACAAGTAAAGTGTGCCAAAACCATAATGTGTCTTTTGCTGCAAAGAAAAGACGAAATGTGTCTTTTTATGTAACATTCTCTAAAAAAACTGGAAAATTTTACTCCGAAAGACACAATTTGAGTTTTCAATTACATTAAAAGACACATTTCTAGTTGACACACTTTCTTCTAGAAATATTACCAAGATAACCTCCATCACTAATGGGATAATCTCTTTCGTTGGTATTTCTAACTAAGACATAACCAATCTTCTTTTAGCCTTTTCAAAACAAAAGCAATTATTCTTCTTTTTTCTTACCAACTAATAAATAATAACCTTATCTCTTCAAATCCCTAAATTGACAAAAAAACTCACAAAGTGAACCTTTTGTCCATTTCTCCTTCGACATCTTTTTGAAACCAAAATCCTCCTTTTGTGGTCTTCCGACATCAGAGGTTAGAGAAACTGAACCAAAATCTTCTAGATCCGAAATGCCCCTAATCCCCTAATCTTCCTTTCGTGGTCTTTCCAAACACTTTTTCTCCCTCACCGCCGACTGTTCTTCCGTTGTTTCCCAGATGATCTTCTACATGGATGCTATTGAAGGGAGGAACATACATAATCTTGACGGTCGCAACATCACCATGAACGAGGCACAGTCTCGTGGAAACGATGGCGGTGGCGGTGGAGGGAGTGGTGGAAGAAGCGGTGGATACCGCAGTGGAGGCGGTGGTGGTTATGGAGACGATGGTGGAAGACGTGAGTATGGATATAATGGCCGTGGTTGGTGGAGGTGGCTGCCGAATCTTCATCCACAAAACCTTGAACATAAGACCTCGTCCACAAGATCTTCATCCACAAAACCTTGATTCATGTGTCCACATTTTCCCGTGTCCATAATTTTACCATCCACAATGTGTATGTTCATATCTAACATGTCCACAACTTTTCTTGTCCACAAACACTTGACATGCAAGGTGCAAGGTGCAATTTCTGCAACCATTTTAGCTTTGTTTTGTTTCTAAGGATAAATCTCAACTTTCGTCTCCTTGTTCTAAAATTAGCAGAGAACGGAGAAGAATAGTTTATTCCCTGTCAACTGTTCACCGTAACCACAAGCATTGTGTCCATACATATCCATCCATAAGTATCTGTTAAGTGTCTACAACACAGTATTTGTCGGTTTGTTGTTTGCCTTATATTCATATCTTCTTTATGTCTAACGAACAAATCTTTTTTAGTGTATCTGGTTTGTCTACACAGTAGTTTCGTAACTTGTTTTTTGAAATCATACTTCACGACATCTTTGTTTATCCTTGAACGTGGTTTTAGTGTCTTTGTTATTATTTATTTGGAGATGGGTTGGATTTTTGTGGATAAATTACAACAATTTCTTCATTGAGATTATGGTGTTCTAGGATGTCGTGGATTGTGTTACAACAACTAGTGTTGTATAGCATGTCTTATGGACACAATCATATGGATTTGATTAAAATTTATGTTGAAAGATCTATGGACAATCAAATATTGTCCATCCATGAAAACTTAGAAGAAGTATCTACAAAACACATATCCACAGATAACAAAATGTTGTCCATAAAAATGTATCCACAAAACATTGCACGTAAAATATAAACTCAAATTCTATAATTTTAAAATATTAAAATGCATATGTATATATGGGTATCAAAATAGAAAGAAAAAAAACTGTATTTTGTTATGTATATTTATATATCTATTTATACATTGAAATATAAAATAATGATAACTAAAATATATCAAGGAAATAAATAGTTGATTACAATATAAAATTATTATTATTTATTGAAAAATAAGTAAAGTCTAACGATAGTAGTTCTCTGGTTCAACACATTTCCAAATTTGGTTAGTTCACCGTTGTTTTTTTCAAAAATTGTATCTTTCTATTTACATAAAAGCAAGACTAATTTTATCTCAAAAAGGATAGCTGTCCATATAATGTGTTTCAAATGTACAATGTGTCATCAGATGAAAAGAGAAGACAAAAAGTGTCTCTTTATGTAAGTCTCTCAAAAAACTGACATGTTGAACTTGGACCCCAGTTATATATTGTTCAAAAATTTTAGCTGTTACAGTCGGATAACAAAGTAATATATATGTATTTGGGATCAGTGGAAACAACGACTTTCTCTGAACATATGTGGAGGGAATAGAGATATATTTTGAAACCAGAAAAAAACTAGCTCTACTTGACCGCAAGCACAATTTATATGAATTCATGCATAAAAAATATTCGTTGTATATTTACGTTTTAGTCAAAAACATAGTAGAGTTATATCTTAAAATGCAAATTTGGCAAACAAAATCAGATGTCTGAAGAAAGAAGAGCTATAACATTAATCAACAAAAAAATGTCTGTAAATTGACATTAATTTTTTTTTGGTAAAAAAATTGACATTGATTTAGTCTAAATATGTTTACTTTTTAAGCCCAGCTACCAAAAAATGTTTACTTTCATAACATTAAAGTAAACAGAGACATCTTATTTTGTTGGACGGTTTAGAGGATATTCGAGAATCAAATGTTCGGGTAAATGTATCTATTCATTTTCAAAAGTTATATATTGATTGTCTCGTTCGACTAATAACTTAATTAGCTTCGATGTTTAGCATAACAAATTAAAAATTCGAGCATTTTCGCCATGTTACTAGATGGACCATCCTTCGTTTTAGTTCACTAAATTTTTACTATAATCAGCCTTTGCAGAAATTTTATTTCAAAAGATGAAAGACAAGAAAGTTATGTCAAATTTCTGGCTCTGTTTGTTGAACCATACTCAACTCTTGTGAAATCTGGTGAATTTTTCTTATTCTATCTTCCTCACTTTGATTCTCCCTGTTTTTCTGTCTTTTTTAATGCAAGTGTAAGTTTCTCAACACATTTTCATTCATTTTGTACACCTTATAAAGATTTCTCTTACATTTATAGTAGCGTTTCTATCAAATGTCATCATGCTTAATTGCCCACTTACTCTAATTTAGACATCTAGAATCTAGGATATTCTTACAAACTAATGCAGTCAATATTCTAACAACTCTTTTAGAAACTCTCTAATCACATCTGAATTTAGTTAGCTCACTAACCAAACTAATGTCAACTATTCTTATTCTTCTTTTCATGTAACTACTTGTTACAACTTCAACCTTCTTCTATTTTGGTGTTTTTTTCTTTACTTTACTTTACTGCTTCCTTCATGATCACTTTTTTTTTTAATCACTACCTTCATGATCACTTGTTTCTTCTAATTTCACATATTTAACGTTTTTTTTTTCTTCTAATTGTCTCTCTTTCTCATTTGCAGGACTTATTCAAGGATTAATTTCTCAACAAGTTAAAATATGTCAAATTTAATGATGATAAATATAAGAAGTTCTCATCTAAGGACACTTAGGGACTACTTAGAGAGGAGCATCCAGTCTGTAGCTGGTCAGAGGAAGTCTGGTTTCAGTATGTGACGCCCAAATATTCTTTTCTCCGGTGGCTTGCGATGAAGAAACGTCGGTCTGGCCACAAGTGATCGAATAACAAAATGGACTCAAACATTCAACCCATCGTGAGATCATCTATTCTCACATGCCTTTATTCAGTTCACATTTGGAAAAATCTCACCAAAGGAACGCTTGCATAGAAATACACAACCAACTGGGATCGTATTGTACATCTACTGCAGACAAAAGACATGTCAGGCTTAATTTTGTTCATAATCCAGTACGTCTTTCAAACCACAGCAGTCTACGCAATTTGGAGGGAAATAAATCGAAGAAAGCATGGCGAGGTAGAGTCACTACCAACACTACTTAAAAATACTGCAAAACACTGACAACGTTTCCGATCTATAGGTATTCTTCAAGCTCTAGCTCCCTTCCGATCTTATTTCACCCGAGATGAAAAAAAGATAGTAATTCTGTCTTTTCAAAATTATAGCCCCAATATTGTTATTGTAATAGGTCTTTGGTGCAGGCTGCATGAGGCAAGTACGGGGACTGCCTTCGGTACTGGTTCGCAACGCGGGAACCAAATGATTCTTGAATATTTTTAATCTTTTGAAATTCTTTTGATTATTTCTTCAGTATCTCAAAAATGTAGTACTCAAATGTGAAAAATCCTTTTAACTGAGTGAATTTGACGTTCTTTCCAAAAAAACTATATATACGTCAAGTGACTGATGAAACAGATTTTTGTGACCGCAAGTACAAATTAGATAATTTCTCCTCATATAAATATGTCAACAATAGTGTGCTCATATTTTCACTTTGTACAAGAATGTTATTATAAATTGTGATGCATATCGTATTACATGATGATGCAAAATAGTTTAACCATCACCTTGATCACGAAAGTGACTTTCCCAGAAATTCCCAGAAATTAACGAATATGATTAATGAAAAATGTCAAAAGCATGAGAGAGATTTCCATGATGCTATGAAAATGTCAACATGTGACTTCATTTGCATTGCTGACCTTGTCATGATGCACCTTGAAAGGGACAATCCAACATATTGAGTAGCATATTATACCCGCATAAAAATCGATGCCCGAAATTTGAATTTAATATGCTAAATATCACTAAAACCTCATAAAATGAACATATATCACTAAAAATAACCTCGTAAAATAAACATATACTAGATTAAGACCCACGCAATTGCGCGAAATGAATGTTATATATAAAACTAAATTTTATCTATTATTATGTATTTGTATTCATTTACGTATTATGTATATAATTAAATTAGACTAAAGACGTAAATTAAAACAATACATCTTGTTTATTTTTGATACTTCTTGTAAATAAATCAAAACAATCATTTTATTTATTTTATATGGTATATAACTAAATTAAAATGACATGGACATATATATATATATATATATATAGTATATTTTAATATAAATATTTATTATTAAGAATTCATACTCATATGATAAACACAAAATTTTCAATGTGAGATTTTTTGAATGCAAATTTTAAAATTAAAATATTAAAGTTTCAATACTTTTTCAGTACAAATTTAGAAATTATCATATTTAAGTATTTTTCTATGTTATATAGTTTAATTTTAAACTATATTAATATATAATATGAATGTCTAGTAAATGAGACTTCATATTTATATGATTTATGATCATTTGTATTTTGTTATTACCAAAAAAGTTAAACCTTGGATCACAAAATTTTAGTGTGAGATATTTAACGTTTTTAGTAATTTATAGTCGTTTTAAAAATTCAAAATATAACATATAAGAAATTTTTTTTTTTATTATATGATTAATGTGGTTGTTTAATATATTTTAATAATATAAAATTAAACAATAAGAGCTAAGATACAAAAAAAATATTATCAAATATTTATTATTCATAATCATTGATTGTCGTATATACGTTAATCAAATTAGGCAATTCTGTAGCTTTTATTTAAGGAAAGTGCGAGAATATTCTTTTGTACACTATTTATCAGTTTAATAGTTAGTTTAATAAAAAGTATAATATAAGTTAAGATGAACCAACATATTTCTCTAAGAATTTTGAATTTCATTCTCAGGGTGACACGTGGTTACAAAACAATGTTGTAATGTTTTTCGATTAATATATAAGAGATTTCTAGTTGGAAATTTTTAGAATGAATGATACACCGAATATAACATATAGAACCAATAGGGAGCACAATACAAATATATTTATTTATACAATAGTTAGTAAGAGGAATATATTATTGAATGAAGTTGTGCACACAAAAAAGTAAGAGGAATATATGTTAAGCAGCAAGAAGCATATTGCATTCTTTGTCAACTTCATTTAAAATCCCATAGCAGTGCACCTCCACCAATATTTTCTTTCCTGATACAATTATTCATTGGTGAGAATAACTCTTTGACTTACAATTTCTTTTTAAAGAGATATTATCAAACTGAAATTTGAAAAAAAAAAAAAATCTTGCAAACAGGTGGCAGAATGAATTTGTAAATTAATATATATTTCTAGTTGAAATTTTCATAATGAATTATGTAAATAATAAAATACATGGAACCAAATAGGTGGCAAGAGTAATAAAAAGAATTAATAAGAGGATACGGTAAGCAGCAAGAAGTATGTTGTTTCGTGCCAATTATTTAAAATCCTACAGAGAGTTTAACACCTCCGCCAATAACACTCTTTGACTTACAACTATTATACTGATTTGGGGTTTAATGATGAATATGAACGATATCAAATAAATATTATCATTATAGAGAAGGGGTGACAAATGGAGACTAATTAACTAAACGGCTGAGGAATTCGTCGTTTTCAGTTGTATATAAATAAGACTCATATCGACTTTGCAACACACAGCCAGCTTCACCTAATACCTTCTTATTATTACTCCTCTCTCCCCCGGAATCCGTATGATTGAGTGAAACGGTGGTCACAGTTGTCATTTAAGTGCTACTTATCCGTCGTCGTTTGGAGGGTTTTTTTGAAGTGAAGGAAGGGAGAGATGTCGAGTCTTGAGAATATAAAGAACGAGACTGTTGATCTGGTAACAATTTTTTATCTCTCTGTTTATGATCATCATGCCCAATGGATTTTTTTTTTTTTTTTTTAACTGGGGGCATTATTATAAATTTTGAATCAGTTCCGACCAAGTTCTTTGTTTTTAAGACAAAACATTTCTCTTTCTGAAGATATATTATCAATGTTCTTGTGCACGTGAATGTCTGACTAACTTCAAACTGTTTGATTTTCTTGCAGGAGAAATGTCCAATAGAGGAAGTTTTCCAGCAGCTTAAATGTACTAAGGAAGGTTTGACGACTCAGGAAGGGGAAGCCAGGGTTCAGATCTTTGGCTACAACAAGCTCGAAGAGAAAAAGGTCTTTTAACTTCTTTTTTGTTTTCTTTTGCTATTTTCATTTTAGTCTTTGTTTGCTTACTAAAATGTCTATGCACAATGAATATTTACAGGAAAGCAAGATTCTCAAGTTTTTGGGGTTTATGTGGAATCCTCTTTCATGGGTCATGGAAGCTGCTGCCATCATGGCTATTGCTTTGGCCAACGGTGACGGTAGGCCTCCGGATTGGCAAGACTTTGTCGGTATCATCTGTCTTCTTGTCATCAACTCTACCATCAGTTTCATCGAAGAGAACAACGCCGGTAATGCCGCTGCTGCTCTCATGGCCGGTCTTGCTCCTAAAACCAAGGTTTGTCATAGGATAATTATTTGTGAAGTTGGTATTATTAAATTCGAACTTATTATACGGACGTCCAACTTAAAATCAATTTACGATAACTAGATTGGTTCTATTATTTTATATATTAGTTAATTATTTTTCCAACTATCTATTGGTTTGAAACTTTATAATTGTGATGTTTCTCTGTTTTCAGGTTCTTAGGGATGGGAAATGGAGTGAACAAGAAGCTGCTATTCTTGTCCCAGGAGATATCGTTAGCATTAAACTTGGAGACATCATCCCTGCCGATGCTCGTCTTCTCGAAGGTGATCCTTTAAAGGTGGACCAGTCTGCTCTTACCGGAGAGTCCCTCCCAGTGACCAAGCACCCTGGTCAAGGAGTTTTCTCTGGCTCAACCTGTAAACAAGGAGAGATCGAAGCCGTCGTAATCGCCACAGGTGTCCACACCTTCTTTGGTAAAGCTGCTCATCTTGTGGACAGCACAAACCAAGTTGGACATTTCCAGAAGGTTCTTACAGCCATTGGGAACTTCTGTATCTGTTCCATTGCCATCGGTATGGTGATTGAGATTCTCGTCATGTACCCTATCCAGCGCCGAAAGTACAGAGACGGTATTGATAACCTCTTGGTCCTATTGATCGGTGGTATCCCTATTGCTATGCCCACGGTCTTGTCTGTCACCATGGCTATTGGCTCTCACAAGCTTGCTCAGCAAGGTGCCATCACCAAACGTATGACGGCCATTGAAGAAATGGCTGGAATGGATGTGCTGTGCAGTGACAAAACCGGGACGCTGACTCTCAACAAACTGAGTGTGGATAAAAACTTGGTGGAGGTTTTCTGCAAGGGTGTGGAGAAAGACCAAGTTCTTTTGTTTGCGGCTATGGCTTCAAGAATTGAGAACCAGGACGCCATCGATGCAGCCATGGTTGGGATGCTTGCTGATCCAAAGGAGGCCAGAGCTGGAATTAGGGAGGTTCACTTCCTTCCATTCAATCCTACTGATAAGAGAACTGCTTTAACTTACATCGACTCTAGTGGTAACTGGCACAGAGTCAGTAAAGGTGCTCCCGAGCAGATCCTCGAGCTTTGCAAAGCCAGCAATGACCTTAGCAAGAGGGTGCTCGATATTATCGAAAAGTATGCCGAGCGTGGTCTCAGGTCCTTGGCTGTTTCTCGCCAGGTACTTAACTTGTTTGCTTTGATGATGCATGTTTTTTTCAAGTAACATATATTCATTAGTTTGTGTTCATGTCTCCTTCTTTAGACGGTGCCAGAGAAAACAAAGGAAAGCCCAGGTGGACGGTGGGAGTTTGTTGGCTTGTTGCCACTTTTTGATCCCCCAAGGCATGACAGTGCCGAAACCATTCGAAGGGCTTTGCATCTTGGTGTTAACGTCAAGATGATCACTGGTAATACTAATAATCACGCCTCACTCTTCAATCTTTTATTAGGGAAAAAATATCTCACATCAGAAAAAGTTGGAAATAATCTTATAAAATATGTGTTAATATATTTATTACCAATTGGTTTTGAGTCTGAAACCCGTCCCCACTAATATTCTCTTGGACGATGTATGTGACCAGGTGACCAACTTGCTATTGGAAAGGAAACTGGTCGCAGACTTGGAATGGGAACAAACATGTACCCGTCCTCGGCTCTTCTAGGCAATCACAAGGACCCAGCACTTGCCAACATTCCTGTTGAGGACTTGATCGAACAGGCTGATGGTTTTGCTGGAGTCTTCCCAGGTTATTATCTTCTTCTTCTTTTCTCTTTTTAATTATGTCAATGCTTAGGGATCTAAGCTTAGATCTAAGCTTCTTTGTTTTGGACACTATAGAGCACAAATACGAAATCGTGAAGAAGCTGCAAGAGAGGAAGCATATTGTTGGAATGACTGGTGATGGTGTCAACGATGCTCCTGCTTTGAAGAAAGCTGATATTGGTATCGCTGTGGATGATGCTACGGACGCTGCTCGGGGTGCTTCAGATATCGTTCTCACTGAGCCTGGACTCAGCGTTATCATCAGTGCTGTCCTCACCAGCAGAGCTATTTTCCAGAGAATGAAGAACTATACTATATATGCGGTCTCAATCACAATCCGTATCGTGCTTGGTTTCATGCTTATTGCTTTGATATGGAAGTTTGACTTCTCAGCATTTATGGTTCTGATCATTGCCATTCTTAACGATGGTGAGCAACACTGTCCCTTATTGTTTAAATCCTCAAAACTCTTATTTATTTTGACAAAAATCGAATCTCTTATTTATACAAGTTACTTATATATCTTATGTGTTTTTTATAGGTACCATCATGACCATTTCAAAGGACAGAGTCACGCCATCTCCCACACCTGACAGCTGGAAACTTAGAGAAATTTTTGCTACTGGGGTTGTGCTTGGAAGCTACCTAGCCGTCATGACTGTTGTTTTCTTCTGGTTGGCAAACGAGACAGACTTTTTCTCGGTAATAATATAATATATATATGTCTTCTTTGCTAATTGTATAGAGTTGTAAACTAACCTTCACTTTCGGTTCGCAGAACGTGTTTGGTGTGAGGTCCATCAAGGGTAATGAACACGAGTTAATGAGTGCATTGTATTTACAAGTTAGTATCATTAGTCAAGCTCTAATCTTTGTCACAAGATCAAGGAGTTGGTCCTTTGTTGAACGTCCTGGAGCATTGCTGATGATTGCTTTCCTCATTGCACAACTTGTAAGAAGATCATGATCGATACTAAACATTTTGAGGGATTTTTCTCACTGTTTTTATGTTACTTTTAAACATCAGGTTGCCACTTTGATTGCGGTCTACGCCAACTGGGAGTTCGCAGAGGTTAGAGGTATTGGATGGGGATGGGCTGGAGTGATATGGCTATACAGTATTATAACATACTTCCCACTGGACATTCTCAAGTTTGCCATTCGCTACATCTTGAGTGGAAAGGCTTGGCTCAACATGACTGAGAACAGGACGGCTTTAACGACCAAGAAAGATTTCGGAAAAGAAGAGAGGGAGGCTCAATGGGCTGTTGCTCAGAGGACACTTCACGGTTTGCAGCCAAAAGAACCTGTTCACATCATTCCTGAGCAAGGAACTTACAGAGAATTGTCTGAGATTGCTGAGCAAGCCAAGAGAAGAGCTGAGATCGCTAGGTATACTAAACCTTTCTCTCAGTGTTGAAGTATTATCGATTCTTTGACCGCAACTAAACACTAACTGCATGTTTTATATGTTAACGATAGGCTAAGGGAGCTGCACACACTCAAGGGACATGTGGAATCAGTAGCGAAGCTAAAGGGCTTGGACATTGAAACTCCAGGCCACTACACTGTCTAGTCACAAAAAGAAGAACAAACCAAACCAAACATATGATTGATCTTTTTACCCTTGTTTCTGTTTTTTACTTCTTTTTTTCATTTCCTTCCCGACCTATTGAGGTTATTGTCAGATATCTTGCTAGGTTTAGCAAGATCTAAGTCTACTAATTTCAAGTTTACAAGAGAATAAAATTCTCGAGCTTATCAAAAATGTAAAAAAAACTTGAAATGTTATGCACCAGATTGTGGATGGCTCATAACCAAGAGATTATGATTTGTAATCTTTCCATTTATCTATCACAGTGTAATCTCTTATATAATGAACTTCAATGTTATGAATAAACATAGACTTTTCCATTACTTTTATAACACGTTATCAGCACGAAACTCTAAATCCCTAAGCTAATACCCAAATCGAAAAACCCTAACCGTAGCTGGCGATCCGACGAACCCTAAACCCCGATCGCGTCTCTTGTTCCCGCATATGTTCCAGCTCGCGTCCCCGATCATCTTCAGCTCAAGGCGTTCCTGATCCTAGTTCAGACGTTCGCGACCCGAGAGCAGCTCCAGCACGCGACCTCTTCCTTGTTCGCGACAGCATCAGACAGCTCGCGTCCTACGATCAAGGCGTTCCCGATCAAGCAACAAAGGACGTCCGCGACCCGATAGAAGCGACTCGATCCATTCCAGCTCGCGTCCCGTTCGTGTCCAGCTCGCGGCTCAACTCCTTTGGTGGTCCGATTCAACAATTATCTAAGGTTAAAAGGTAATTCAAAACCTAAGAACCCATAATCGAACATGGATTGATTGATAAAGAATGAAACCCTAAAACCCTAATCTTTATGAATCAAAACCATAGAGTAATAGATCAAAAATCCTAATTGAGTGAATCGAAGCTCTAAAAGTTCGATACCCCAAACCCTAAATCATGTTCATACATGATTAAAACCCCAAATCGGTTTTTACAAGTTAAAATCCGATAAACCCTAACCTTATATCTATAAACCCTAAATAATATACGTATCAGAATTAATTATACTATAATTATCAAATCACATATTAAAACCCTAATCGAATCTTTTGAAATCAAAATTGTTTTCGGTTTTGATCATTGAGGTTTTAATTCTGATTGAATATGATGCTATGTTGCTTGAATTGTTTGACCGTTAAGTTGCTAGATTTATTATTCTCATCCTGCTAGTTTAATAGTTCTGATCTGTTTATGTCTTGATTATATCTGACCTGCTTGTTTTTATTAATGCTTTAATCACAGTTAGGATTGATAGATTTATTTTCTCATCATGCTTGGTTAATTGTTCATCTGATTTAAAATTGTTTAAACCGACCAGCCTGTTAAAACATTGATTGAATCCGATAGGTTGCTAGCTTGCTTTGCTTATATAATCCGATAGGTTGATAGATTGATTGAGGTTTACTTGTTTAAAATCCAAATGATCTGATTGCATGATTCTTGAAGTTTAATATCATCTGCTAGGATTGATAGTTTTGTAATCTGATCTGTTTTAAATAGAAACCCTAAATAATCCGTATGATAGGTTATATTGATCTGATTTGGATGTCTTTGAGAATTGAGAATCCGTATGCTAGGTTGATAGATTCATGATAAAATCTAATGTCTTGAGGTTTAAGATTGTATGCTAAGTTCGATTAAATTGATTGATCTGATTATATGTTTTTGAGGTTTGATAAATTCGGATACTAGATAAATTATTTACACATGGTTTATGCTAAATACCAATCAGCCTTGAAACTGATTCATTGAAATTCATGCTTGAAATCTATATTCTAGTATTGCGAAAATCAGCCTTGAAACTGATTCATTGAAACTCATGCTTGAAAGTATTGCTAAAATCAGCCTTGAAACTGATTGAGTGATTAATAAATCTTTTTACTAGTCTTGCTAAATCCATTAATTGTTAAACCCTAATTGCATGATTAATTGAATCCGTTTTTGCTAGTCTTGATAAACCATAATATTATGAGCACATAGAAATAGTATTGCTGAGACTTGCTAGAAATTGACTAATTGATTAAATACCTTTAAGATTGATAGTCTCATTGTCCTCACAAAATTGGAATCTGAATTGATTGTTTTTAAGAGTAAGGCCGCATGAAAATTATACCTAAATGTTGAGTGATATATGATTTGAGATGTCGAAAATCAACCTGGATTTTGTTGCCCTAAATCTCTCTGGAGATAATTATTTACGGTGAGCATTGGATACAAATATTATCCTAAAGTCAAAAAGACTTGGTGAATGTATCATATAAGGCAATAATGCCAATGAGAAAGATTGATACATGACAATATTAATTATTAGCCATCATCTTATTAAGAGTCTCAAAGATCAGTATCTGACTATAGAGAGAATCCTCTAGACCTTTGGACAGAGTTAAAAATCGAGATATGATCACCAAAGAACGTTGTTATTACCAAATGCCCTATTTGATGGGAGGAATCCCATAATCCAGGACTATAACTATAAGTCTGTGGATGAGTCTATTGCTAGCTGGGCAAAAATAATGGATTACTGATGAGAAACAGTGAATTGAGACCTCCTGCATTAACCCCATTACCTGATACCAATAAGGCCGCAGAAGAAAAAAAAAAGAGGTAACCACTTCCAGAATGATAGACCACACGGTCATGGCCGTGGAGGGTGGAAAGGACGTGGCCATGGCCACTATAACACATTTGGCAGTGGGAATCACTATGGCATATGCCGTGGGTGTCAACCTAATTTGAGCCATGGTCAAGGCAGTGGCCGTGGTATATCCTTTAAACCACAAAGTTCGACGAAATCAGTGTGCCATAGATGTGGAATGGGGAACCATTGGGCTAAGATATGAAGGACTCCCAAACACCTCTATCAAGAGAGACTAAAAGGGAAGAATCTTGAAGCCCACTTGGTATATAAAGATGACAAAGGATGATTTTTGATCATGAAAGAGATGATCCTACAGAATATGAAACTTATGATTGCCTAAAAGAATCAAGTTGATAATCTAATTTCGACATCAAACTTGTGTGATTGCTTTGCTTGTATGCTTTCTCTGATTTTTATCTCCTTGAATTTATTTCTATTACATTGTCTGATTAGATTAAATGAATGAATGATTTTTCTATATGAGTACACTGAAAAACGCCAATATAAGTACTAAAGCAGGTATTGCCAGTCTGAAAGAAGACTATGGCTAGGCTAATATATTATTGCCTAAGGGTATGCATCTAGAAATCAGTGATGCCTTATATTCACTCAGCTCTAAGAGCAAGAGCAGCCTATTGAGTTTTAAAGATATAAGTATGAATGGTTTCCATATTGAAACAATGGGCGAAGGAAACAAAGGGTTCCTTCAGATATATGTATAAAATCGCCCAAAGCCATAATAAGTCCTAAAGACTATACATGCATTCTCTACTGACCTAGACTATGCATAGATCAGTATGATAGAGGCTAAAAGCCTTCGAAAATATACACTTTATGGCACGACCAGATTGACCATCCTGGTCCAAACATGATGCGAAAATTGATATTCAAAAGGCACACATTAAAAGATAAAAAGAGTTATCCCAAAGAATCTCACGTGTGTAGCATGTACACAAGGGAAACTCATTAGGCCATCACCAGTAAAACGGCTACGAGCCCCTTTTTCATAATAAAGACTATCAGTCTAGATAATACTGGTGAATACATGTCCCAAGCGTTTAAATGATTATGGTAAGTCCATGGGGGTAAGTGTGGACAATTATGTGATACATGTCCATATCAAGAACGGCTTGGCCGAAATCTTTTAAAACGCAAATAGCTGATTGATAGACCATAACTTATGAGGTCAAAACTCCCATTCACAGTTTGGGCCACACGAAATTTACATACACCTAAGTTAATACGCATCAGACCATTTAGTGAGCATAGATATCCCCTATCACAATTATTAACGGGTCAAGAGCCAGATATACCCCATCATAGGACATTTAGATGTGTTGTCTATGTACTAATTTCTCCACCACATAGAACTAAGATGGGACCTCAAAAGAAGGATGGAGATATATGTTGGATATGATTCTCCCACAATAATAAAGTACTTTGAGCCAACTATGGGTGATTATATTTGAGACCAGGTACACAGATTATTTTAAGACCAGGAGGAGAAAAAAAATAATAAAGCTGGTAAAAGAATGGTAAAAAAAATAGAATGGAATCAACCATCAATGTCTTGGCAAGATCCTCGGACTAAAGAATGTGAAATAGACGTCCAAAGATTATACATTTACAAAGCTAGCTAATCAAATGACAGACACATTTACTGACCCGAAAAAGAATGACTAAGTCATATATAAACCAGCTTGTAAAGCACCAACGAATTTGATGTCCAAGAAAAGACACAGACAAGTTGCTACAGAGTCTAGACAACGTATGAAACGTGGTAGACAAAATAGGTTTCAGAAGATAAGGATCCTCGGAAACAAAAGAAAGGTGCAGAGAATGATAATCAAAATCCAAATCCGAGGTTACTAAGGAAACCATCCCAGACATGGAGATTAGGCCGGCCGGCTCTAAGGTACAGGTACCAAACAATGTAGCTTGGGCAGCCAAGCTGCAAAGTATTAAAGGTCCTGATAATAATGAATCTCAATCGATTATATCATGTCTAGAACATAATGGAACCAATAAGGAATGTCGACATAAGATGATTTATTTGCATACAAGGTAGCACTTGAATTTATGAATATAAGCGAGGATCATGAACCCACGTCAATATAAAAGTGCGCACTCGTAGAACAAATTGGATTGAATGGAAACGTGGGGTTAAATAGTTTAAGGAAGAAAGACGTATGTGGCCATATTAAGACGCCATATGATGTTAAAACTAGTGGATATAAATGGGTCTTGTAAGGAATAGAAATCGTGAGATATAAAGCTGATGTTGCACAAGGATTCTCACAAAGACCAGTAATAGATTATGAGGAGACATACTCCCATGTGGTGGATGCAACTACTTTTAGATTTCTCATAAGTCTGACTATATAAGAGAGAAAATTAGACTTGCAGCAAGTTGATGTAGTGACTGCATATTTATATGGTCCACTGGATAATGAAAGTACTAGACGGTATTGAGCTGAAAGTACATCAAGTTCTCGAGAACAATATTGATAATCATCAAAGTATATGATCTGAATATCCTAGGAACCTCTGGATACAATTTCTCAAACAGTTGAATATCTCAAGAAAGAGTTTGAGATGAAAGATCTTGGAAAACATAGTTTTGTTTGAGATTACAGCTTGAGTACATTAACAATGAAATCCTTGTGCATCAAATAGCATATACAGAAAATGGTACTCAAGAGATTTAATATGGACCAGTCTCACCCATTATCTAGTACATGGGCGTGAGATCACTTGTTTTGGACACTGATCCATTCAGTCCAAAGGTGGGCGTACGATAAAGAAGTCCATTTAGTCCTGAGATGGACGATGCAGAAGTTTTGTTTTAGACACTGATCTGATTGGTCCATAAGAAGGACGATGAAGAAGCCTTTGATTTTGATTTTTTTTATACTAACCAGCTCAAAGAGGGATTATTTGGTTTTGTTGATTTGTTTTCATACAGGTTATGTTTTACATATGGTGGTACACACATATCACAACAACATCATCCAAGATTTCGTGTGTGTGTATTTGAGGTCGATGACTCAATATGTTCGATCAGATTGTGGCATGGCCGATGGTAAAGAATAACCAACTATCATGTTCGAGGACGAAGCATATTCTGCCTAAGATCTTCATCACCCACGGATTGCAGAAAATTGGAGAGGTCCAAATCAGTAATGTCCAAATCAGGGGGAGTAATGTGTGTTGTAGTCTTTTTCCTTCACCATGGTTTTGTTCCAATTGGGTTTTTCTGGTAAGGTTTTAATGAGGCAATATTAAAGCACATTACAAGCTCTAAATGGTTATGGCATCTAAGGGGAAGTGTTATGAACCAGATTGTGGATGGCTATAACCAAGAGATTATGATTTGTAGTCTTTCCATTTATCTATGACAGTGTAATCTTCTATATAAGGAACTTCTATGTTATGAATAAACATAGACTTTTCCATTACTTTTATAACATGAAACTTTTATTAATGAAAATAATTTTTTTATGTGTGTCTATTACGTATCACTTATATACTGCCTCTATATATATAAAGCTTAAATCACACAATAAAAATACTTAGGGTTTGAATGGTAACCAAGAGAATGAAGAAGAACACTACATTCCTTAATATTCTTCAAAAATGTTACCTTTCTTGAAGAATATTTTTTTCCTCTTCATTCATTCTCATTCTTTTTTTTGTAGAGAATTATAATGTAAATTTGTTCCTTGTTAATTTTGATAAAGAACTCTCATTCCTCATCATTCCCAAAATTTTATTCATATTCATTTTTTTCTTATTGATTCCTAATGTTCTTTGGTGGTTACCAGTCACACTCTTAGATTTTCTATAGTTGATCAAGTTTCAAAAAAAAACATGAGAAATTATTAGTGATGTGTCTAACTCACACCTAAAAACTAGCTAAAGAGTGGAGGTATCACATATATATTTCCCAAGGGTGGGGTGTTAATAGCCCCTCTCGAGATGTGGGTGAGAAACTGTCCAATTGGAAACAGCTCAAACCCAACATCTCGGAAATACCACAACAATATGGGTCATTTATACAGACTACATAGGTAGGAAACTATTTATGTGGGAAATCATATGCTGGGTTTTTACCTTAGGCTTTGATACCATATTAGTGATGCCCCTAACTCACACCCAAAAGCTAGCTCAATAATGGAGAATTGCCACACAGAGCCGGTTCTTACCCATGGTAACATGGGCATTTGCCATGGGTTCATGAGTCTATAATTTTGTGTGTGTTGTTTTAAAGGTTCGTTTAAACTGTAAAAATTATTTAAAAGTTCATAATTAAGTAGATTGAATTTACTTATTAAAAACAAAACAATAAAAATCTATATTTTCACCATTAGTTTTGAGATATTTTTTTTTTGTCTCAAGTCTTAGAGTTCAAGTTTAAAGAAATGTAGAGAAGAAAAAATATAGAAAAAAATTATAAAAGAGTCTATATTTTTTTGTTTTGCCTATAACTATTATATTAGTTAAGACGGCATTGTTACCACATCTCATATATATATATATATATATATATATATATATATATATATATATATATATATTTCCCAAGGACACTACACCCACACGATGTGGGATGTTAATAGAAATCATAATCTGATACCGAAGTCTCTAGGTTTAGCAACACGATAAGCTTAGATCCAAATCAATTTTGTAAGAGAAGATTTGAAGAATAAAAATTATTCTTAATGTTGGATAAATATGTTATTACAAACCATGAGAATTAGTACATGCGATTTTACCGTCGGCAATTTTACTTGTTTTATGAGGATTCGTGATTGACTGTATCACCTGAGTTGGAATATGCTAGAAATTTCTTGTAAATATTTTCTCTATAAATTCGCATAATTCTGTTTTTTCATTGACCCGAAACCGAAACTTGGTGTACAAATATCAATGAACTTTTTTGACCAAGAGAGCTTTCACAGAAGAATAAAACTTTAGAATCCAACAAAACAAATTCTGCAATTTTTATTAATGAAAATAAAATTGATTTTTTTCTATTGAATATCACGTATGGCTTTTATATTTTTGTCGAAAACCTATAAATGTTAAATACTTAAAAATAATGAAATTAAAAAAATCATAAAAATAAAGTACTCAAAACCCTAAATATGTAAACTTATAAAAAATATATAGATATGAAATCTGTCCTTTATCATAACTCTTTTCCTGACTTATGGTTAGTATTCTTGTATCAAGGCATGCCTCTCTGTACGTACTATCTTCTTCTTTTTTTTTGCTCTAATTATTCCATGAGCCTAAGTAATCTTTTTTCTTTTGAAAAAATCTTAATCTTAACTTTACCTTTTCTTAATCCGTTATATAGCTTTCTATTTTACGTTGTTGAATTGCTTGCGACACCAAAAAAAAATCATCAACGAAACGCTATTGTGGACAAAATATAAAAGTCATACGTGGAATTAAATAGAAAAAAATCAATTGTCATCTTTCAATTAATTCATTTTTCAAAATTAGAATTTATCACTTAGTTAAGCTGAATTAAAAAAATATATATATATATATATATATTTTTTTTTCTTTACACCAAAAAAAATATATATTTTTTTAAAGCTTTAGAAAAATTCTCATGGACGACGAAGATGTTCAATCATCATTAAAAGGAATTTGTAAGGAAATATATATTACTAGTTGACACTTTCAGAATGAATTATGCATAGAATAAAGAATACATAGAACCAAATAGGTGGCAAGACTTGAAAGAGTTTATGAGAGGTCACGTTAAGCAGCAAGAAGAATGTTGCCGTTTTGTCAATTTTATTTGAAATCTTACAGCAGTGTATGTGCATCACCTCCACCAGTGTTTTTTTTTTCCTGACACAATGATTCATTGGGAGGGATAACTCTCGACTTATAAATTTTAAAAAGAGATTTTGCAGATAATCTTTTCTCTATATAAGTTTTAAGATATATAATATATTTAAGAAGGGGTGACAAATGGAGAATACTTATTAAACCCACAATAAGTAAACGGCGGACAAATTCGTCGTTTTTTCAATAGTATAAAAACAGGATTTGTATCGACTCTGCAACACACAGCCTGCTTCACCTAACACTTCATTTTACTCCCCTCTCGCTGGAATCCTTATGATCGAGTGAAACGGTGGTCATAGTTGTCGTTTAAGTGCTACTTCTCCGTCGTTCTTTTGAAGTGAAGGAAGGGAGAGATGTCGAGTCTTCAGGATATCAAGAACGAGACTGTAGATCTGGTAAGATTTATTTTACTCACCACTTTTTTTTATTATTTCTCATGCCCACATATTAATACAGTTCCATCCATGGTTCTGTCTGTAAACAAGAAGTTCGGATTCTTTTATATATGTATGTTTTTTCCCGCCTTTCTTTAACGAACCTAACGACTATATGGGATCATTTAGGTCATTGACACGAACTGAAATAGTTCCGACCAAACTCCTTGTTTTTTAAGACAAAGATTTCTCTTTCTGAAGATATAGAGAATAGAAACAATTTTCTTGTGTATGTGAATGTCCTTTTTGTAGATTCTGAATAACTCAAAAACTGTTTATCTCATTGATTTTTCCAGGAGAAAATTCCAGTAGAGGAAGTTTTCCAGCAGCTAAAATGTACGAAGGAAGGTTTGACGACTCAGGAAGGGGAAGCTAGGGTTCAGATCTTTGGCTTGAACAAGCTCGAAGAGAAGAAGGTCTTTAACTTCTTATGTTTTCTTATTTTCTTTTTTTTTTTTGCTATTTTCATTTTAGTATTTGTTGGTTTATTAAAATGTCTCTGCACTATGAATGTTTACAGGAAAGCAAGATTCTCAAGTTTTTGGGGTTTATGTGGAATCCCCTTTCGTGGGTCATGGAAGCTGCTGCCATCATGGCTATTGCTTTGGCCAACGGTGACGGTAGGCCTCCGGATTGGCAAGACTTTGTCGGTATCATCTGTCTTCTTGTCATCAACTCTACCATCAGTTTCATCGAAGAGAACAACGCCGGTAATGCCGCTGCTGCTCTCATGGCTGGTCTTGCTCCTAAAACCAAGGTTTGTCACAGGATAATGCTTTGTTAAGTTAGTACTGTTAAATTCAGACCTATCATGGACTTTCAACTTAAAATCAATTGATAATAAGTGTATTGGCTCTATTTATTTATATACTAGTTAATTATTTTTCCAACTATCTATCGGTTTGAAATTTTATAATTGTGATGTTTCTCTGTTTTCAGGTTCTTAGGGATGGGAAATGGAGTGAACAAGAAGCTGCTATTCTTGTCCCAGGAGATATCGTTAGCATTAAACTTGGAGACATCATCCCTGCCGATGCTCGTCTTCTCGAAGGTGATCCTTTAAAGGTGGACCAGTCTGCTCTTACCGGAGAGTCCCTCCCTGTGACCAAGCACCCTGGCCAAGGAGTGTTCTCTGGCTCAACCTGTAAACAAGGAGAGATCGAGGCCATTGTTATCGCCACAGGTGTTCACACCTTCTTCGGTAAAGCTGCTCACCTTGTGGATAGCACAAACCAAGTTGGACATTTCCAGAAGGTTCTTACAGCTATTGGAAACTTCTGTATCTGTTCCATTGCCATTGGTATGGTGATTGAGATTATTGTCATGTACCCTATCCAACGCCGAAAGTACAGAGATGGGATTGATAATCTCTTGGTCCTATTGATCGGTGGTATCCCCATTGCTATGCCTACGGTTTTGTCGGTGACAATGGCTATTGGTTCTCACAAGCTGTCTCAGCAAGGTGCCATCACCAAGCGTATGACTGCCATCGAAGAATTGGCCGGGATGGATGTGCTGTGCAGTGACAAAACCGGGACGCTAACCCTCAACAAACTTAGCGTGGACAAAAATTTGGTTGAAGTTTTCTGCAAGGGTGTGGAGAAAGACCAAGTTCTTTTATTTGCGGCTATGGCTTCAAGAATTGAGAACCAGGATGCCATCGATGCAGCAATGGTTGGGATGCTTTCTGATCCTAAGGAGGCCAGAGCTGGAATTAGAGAAGTGCATTTCCTTCCATTCAACCCTACTGATAAGAGAACTGCTTTGACTTACATAGACTCTAGTGGTAACTGGCACAGAGTCAGTAAAGGTGCTCCCGAGCAGATCCTCGAACTTTGCAAAGCCAGCAATGACCTTAGCAAGAGGGTGCTGGATATTATCGAAAAGTATGCCGAGCGTGGTCTCAGGTCCTTGGCTGTTTCTCGCCAGGTACTTAAACTTGTTTGCTTTTGATGATTCTCTTTAGTTTACTGTTTGGATGCAAATATTCATTAGTTTGTGTTCCCATTTCTTCTTTAGACGGTGCCAGAGAAAACAAAGGAAAGCCTTGGTAGCCGGTGGGAGTTTGTTGGCTTGTTGCCACTTTTTGATCCCCCAAGGCATGACAGTGCCGAGACCATTCGAAGGGCTTTGCATCTTGGGGTTAATGTCAAGATGATCACTGGTAATAATATTGCCCCACTCTTCAGTCCTATATAATATTTGTTAATTTATTTACTACCGATTAGTTTTGGGTTGGAAACTTCGTAACATAAAATGAGTTGTCCTGGTAACTAAACACATTTTCATTTCCCCACTAATATTCTCTTGTACAATGTATGTGTCCAGGTGACCAACTTGCTATTGGCAAAGAAACTGGTCGCAGACTTGGAATGGGAACAAACATGTATCCGTCCTCGGCTCTTCTCGGTAATCACAAGGACCCAGCACTTGCCAACATTCCTGTTGAGGACTTGATCGAACAGGCTGATGGTTTTGCTGGAGTCTTCCCAGGTTATTATCTACTTTTTTTTTATTATGTCAATGCAAAGGTGGTTGGATACCTTAGATCTTAGCTTCTTTGCTTTGGACACTGCAGAGCACAAATACGAGATCGTGAAGAAATTGCAAGAGAGGAAGCATATTGTTGGAATGACTGGTGATGGTGTCAACGATGCTCCTGCTTTGAAGAAAGCTGATATTGGTATTGCTGTCGATGATGCTACGGACGCTGCTCGGGGTGCTTCAGATATCGTTCTCACTGAGCCTGGACTCAGCGTTATCATCAGTGCTGTCCTCACCAGCAGAGCTATCTTCCAGAGAATGAAGAACTATACTATATATGCAGTTTCAATCACAATTCGTATCGTGCTTGGTTTCATGCTTATTGCTTTGATATGGAAGTTTGACTTCTCAGCATTTATGGTTCTGATCATTGCCATTCTTAACGATGGTGAGCAACACTGTCCCTTATTGTTTAAATCCTCAAATCTCTTATTTATTTATTTATTTAGACAAAAATCAAATCTCTTATTTATAGATCTTATGTGTTTTTATAGGTACCATCATGACAATTTCAAAGGACAGAGTCACGCCATCTCCCACACCTGACAGCTGGAAACTTAGAGAAATTTTTGCTACTGGGTTTGTGCTCGGAAGCTACCTAGCCGTCATGACTGTTGTTTTCTTCTGGTTGGCAAACGAGACAGACTTTTTCTCGGTAATAATATAATATATATATATGTCTTCTTTGCTAAGTGTATAGAGTTGTAAACTAACTTTCACTTTCGATACGCAGAACGTGTTTGGTGTGAGGTCCATCAAGGGTGTTGAGCACGAGTTAATGAGTGCATTGTATTTACAAGTTAGTATCATTAGTCAAGCTCTAATCTTCGTCACAAGATCAAGGAGTTGGTCGTTTGTTGAACGTCCTGGAGCGTTGCTGATGATTGCTTTCCTCATTGCACAACTGGTAAGAAGATCATAATCAATACTATACATTTTGAGGTGGAGATAGGTCATAAACAAACCTGTTTCTTCCAAATGTAGGTTGCCACTTTGATTGCGGTCTACGCCAACTGGGAGTTCGCAGAGGTTAGAGGTATTGGATGGGGATGGGCTGGAGTAATATGGCTATACAGTATTATAACATACTTCCCACTGGACATTATCAAGTTTGCCATTCGCTACACCTTGACTGGGAAGGCTTGGCTCAACATGTTTGAGAGCAGGACAGCTTTAACGACCAAGAAAGATTTTGGAAAAGAAGAGAGGGAGGCTCAGTGGGCAGTTGCTCAGAGGACACTTCATGGTTTACAGCCAAAAGAACCTGTTAACATCATCCCTGAGAAAGGAGGTTACAGAGAATTGTCTGAGATTGCAGAGCAAGCCAAGAAAAGAGCTGAGATAGCTAGGTAAAAATAAATCTTTATCTCAACGTTGTAGCATTATCAATTCTTTGTCTGGAACTAAACACTAATTAAGTGTATGTTTAATATGTTAACAACAGGCTTAGGGAGCTGCACACACTCAAGGGACACGTGGAATCAGTAGCGAAGCTAAAGGGGTTGGACATTGAAACTCCAGGACACTACACTGTCTAGTCACATAAAGAAGACTAAACCCAGCATATGACTGATCTTTTTCCCTTATTTATGTTTTTGTTTTGTTTTACTTTTCTTCATGACCTCTTAAGGTTATTATCAAGAGATTTTGCTAGGTTTAGCATGAGCTAAGCCTCCCAAAATCAAGTTTGCAAACTACAAATTTTAATAAGAAAAATCTGGAATGTATCAGAAATATTCTAAAATTTTGTTTTTGTGTCTTTTTCATATTATTTTACCTTTATATACACCTATGGCTCAGACTAATAAGGGCGACCCTAACGAACGAGTTCGCCCTAATAAACCTCTCAGGCACAATTCTCGAGAAATCCCTTTAGTCACCGTTTCACGGCGCCGGCGGCGCATCTTCTCGCCGGCGTCGCCTCTGTTTCCTTCCTCCCATGCTTCTCTTCACTCTGGTCTCTGTCTACTCAAGTTCTTTTGGAGTTTTTGTGTTGTCTTTTCCGTGCTCGGCTCCTCCCTCCTTTGAGATGACTCGTATGGCTTTTTCTGGCGGTTTGGATATCACCGGAATTGTTTGTTTCTCCGGGGGTTCCCGGTCTACATCTCGTCCAAGCGTTTCCTCCCCTCGCTGCAGCCTCTACCTTAGCTCCTCGCTTGTCTCGTGCAGATCTGCGAGCCTTGTCTCCATCAACGAAACTTAGAGACTCTCAACCGAAGATTTTCGACGGATCTCTTCCTCCCTTCCACCGCAAGTCCTCCTTCCGCCTTTAGTTTCCGGTGACCGAACGTCTGCTGTCTGTGGGGCTCCACGCTTGACCCGCCGTTCAGATCTGGAAGCATTTTGGTTGATATGGAAAAGCTCACCTCAATTCACAACCACCACCTCCATCCCGACAAGGTCCCGTTTTGAAAGACTCTATTATGGATACGGCGAGGTCCGATGCGCTGACGACAGTTCTGCTCCATCTTCGATAGATGGTGTTGTGAGTCTTGTCGACTCCGGGGAGAATAACTTACCATCATCTGACACACCGTGCTTCATAACCGGCGACTGCCCCTTCAACTCCGGCAAGAACCCTAAGCTTTCAAGTCTCCCGATCAAGCAGGCGTTCAGTTCAAAGCCGAGAATGTTAATCTTCTGGGCCTGGCCCTTTAAGATCTGTGAATCTGTTATTCATCTTGCTGGCTCCCCAAATCTTAAACCGTTGTTTGATGATTTGTTAAGTGTGGCAAAGATGCAAAGGATTTCCGGTGGGTTCACCGGGGCCTTTATCTTGAGCTTAATGCCATATTTTTCTTTTACGAAGAATAGTTTACCGGTGGGTTCACCGGTTTGGTCTCTGTCATCACCATACCTCCTTTCTATGAAAGGAGAGGAATTCCCGAACTCGTTGTTGAGTTCTGGTTTCAGCTTCCTCGTCTATGAGAGCTGGTCTTCAAAGTCACTATATGTGACTATTTCTATGCTGTCCGACTTTATCGTGAAGGCTACCCCGACGCATTCAAGCTTCGTTTCGAATCCGCTGTCATCTTCGTTTGAAGAATTATCTTGTTTAGTTTACATTGTTGTAGTTTATGTTTTCAATCAAAGAGGATGGTTAATTTCTTCTAATCGTTGTAATCAAGCAGTTTGAAGAATAATGAAATTAAGTTGTGTTTCAAAAAAAAAAAAAAAAAAAAATACACCTATGGCTCAAAGCATAGGAATAAGAAATACTTAGAAATAAGAAAATTCATAAACAGATACATAAACCTGTAAAATAAAGAAAAACACCCAAAAACTTTAGTATATAAAATTATAGAAAAATAGATATGTAATCTCTCCTACATAAGACTCTTCAACTTCAAAAAAAAACTGACCTCGAGTTTTCTGGATGATGAATCACACCTGCCTTAAAAAGTTCACCGTAGTTGCTAGGCTGCATTCTTTTTTTCCTTTTTTGTAACAATTGGGAACCTCTTCTTAAACACGATCACATCATCATCCTCTTTGTAAACTTCGATTCTTTTATGTTGTCAGCATCAATCGTTTCTTCTTTTGCTCATCTGCAATCAACTTCTTTGAATCTATTTGGACCATTAGACTCCTTTTTGAAATAATAGTCAATCATAGCTGCATTTATGTTGAAAGCATGATTATCATGTAGATCTTTTTGTTCAATCTCTTTCTCCACATGTTCTTTATTAAAACTTGAATTATTAACAACATGGTTATTTCCAGACCTTGAAAGTTCTCCTCCTTTTTGTTTTTTTTTGTTTTCTTATGTTAACTACTAACTAGTTCTCCTCCTTTTGATTAAAAAAAAACTAGTTCTCCTCCTTTGTGATCTGATTGGTGAAAGCAGCTAAAGCAGTGGTCTCGAAAAAACATGAATATAAGCATAGGACAAAAGGAGAAGAGAAACGAAATAAAACCATCTTATTATTTAATTTCCGTATCCATTTTCGATACTTTTGAACTTATTATTGAAAACAATACGAAAATTTATTTTATTATTAAGAAGAGAAATACGAAATCTTCTTAAGGAATAAAAGAAGCAAAACCCCATCAAATCAAACTAATTGAAACGTGAACAATCCCTTCGAATCTCACCAGCATTACCAGTCTTAACCCCAACACGACCCAACTTCGTGATGGCTGAGACAAAAGCTTGCCTAAATGCAGTTTCACTGTTGGCAAACGAGTTAACCGTAGCTCTAGACCGTTGGTCTGTAAACAATACTTGATCAGACGTGAAAAGACCCTTTCCTTGTTGAAGGTTCTTGAAGTAAGCGTTGTCGAATGTACGTGGCGTGGTCGGGTCCATGTTGATCGCGATACGTGGGTCCACACGTTGCGGGCACATCTGGCGAAGCTGAAGCGCGTAGCCACTGTTCAAACTCGGGTCGATACGGGTTCTAGGGCTAAAATTGTAAATTCGGTTTGAGAATTTTCCACAATGTGCGAATCCGAGAGTGTGCGCTCCTGAAATTACAATAACATATTTTGTTTATTTTGATCTTCTAAGTTAGATCCTTATCTCAATAGATCAGTTTGGTCTGGTACGAACCTGAGAGGGCGATCATGTCGGTTTGAGAGAGACCGTGACGGTTGAACATGGTGTTGAGCTGGTTTAAGTTAAAACCGGGCTGTGGCAAATTGTTTTGAACGCTTGCCTTCGTAGATAATCTGCCATCTCTCCTCCCTAACTCCACCGGGTAGCTAGGTCCTCCGGTCTGCACATTTTATTGTTAACAATCCGATTGCAATTATTATAATGATATAATCAATAATTCGTTTTTGTCCTGACTATATGACCTCTTGTTAGTTCTTACTTGTATAACATGATTACGAACCGCGCCAGCAGAAGGTGTCACATTGTTACAAAATATATATAGATAATTTTTTAACTCAAACCATACGTATATTCTTTTAACTCGAACCATGGTGTTTATATATTTAATAATGAGCATCTTTTCACCAGCAAACCCAATTTTCAATACGAGAATACCTCGGACACTATGAAGGACAAGAAAGAGAGATTAATATTAACATATGTTACTAGAAGAAGGTATATTCATACCAAAACGACGACTTCACGAGTAGCGAGAGCCAAAATGTCAGCACATGAAACTTTGTTGCGGCATTTAGGATCTCTATCAACGGCCTGCTTCGCCTTCACCACCGTGTCAAATCCGTCTCCGGCCAATGACATGTCATCTGGATGGTCTTTCTCCGACGGAGATGCTATCAATATTGAAGCATCACATCCCTAAATATTCGTATAAAATAAGTTTGTAAATATAATGTTCTGTTTGAAGAAAATATATGTAAAAGAAATATTTTAAACTCTAAAATTGCGCAGATTTTCAATCAAAACTGAATTTCATAGTGTAAGAAATATGGTCACAACCTTATATACATTCAATACTTTTTTTTAAAGAAAATGAATGTTCTGTTCGACTATTAAAGATTAAGAAAATAAAATGATAGAGTTCCTATTGACATATAAATATAGATACGTACTTGAACGAAATATAGATACGTACTTGAACGAAGCAATCGTGGAAGAAAAGACGGAGGGTGGCTGGAGCAGTGACAAAAGTCTGCTGGAATTTTTGACGGACGGCATTACGGACAATGCTTTCTACGTTCGGACATGAGTTCTGGTAGAAACCTGTCCGAAGCTGAGCAGAGACACATGAAGAAAAGAGAAGAAGAAGAGAAAATATGGAGAATATTGTTTGGTTAGTCTTCTTCTCCATGGCTAATTATAATTTTATTGTAGGTTTAAACTTTAAAGGGAGTGTCTTCTTATAGGAGTTAGAAAGAGTAATTTAAATGATGGATGTGGTACAATTTGAGCTATTTAAATATAATGATGATGTTTTCAGTGATATATTAAAATAAGCTGGAGAAACTGTTAGGAACGTGGATGTAACACTCCATCTAGATATTGACAACCCGAGAAGAGGCTAAGACCATGATTAACCCGGAGTTTTTAGAGTATGATTAACTCAAAATTCTTAGAATGAAGTTTTTAACGGAAGTTAAGAAACTGTTTCTTAATTTTTAACTAAAAAAGTTAAAAACCGGTTATTAAATAAAGACTTTAAGAACCGATTCTTAGTTTTTTTAGTTAAAAATTAAGAAACAATTTCTTAAGTTTTTTAACTTCTGCTAAGAATCTCATCTTAAAAACTCTGGGTTAATCATGCTCTGAAGCGAGGCTCCGAGTATTTTAATCGTTCTTTCTATATTTGTATATATAATCAAGTAAATCAAGAAATTAGCTGTAATCTACTGGTCTATATTGATGGAGACACTAACTGTAGATGTATAAAATTGATCATTGTTCGAATCACCAGCGGTGAGGTTCTCGAAAACAATTTTTAAATCTAAAAATAATAAAATATTTAAAATAATAGAAAGTTTTAATTAAGATTTATTTTGTGTTTGAATGATATATAAACCATTTAAACCATGACAAATGTTAGTACAACTTCTCTTTAAAACCTTTATCCGTCTTTTCCCCCTTCTTTTTGCATCATTTTAATATTTATGAATTTAGAGAAATTCAGCGAAAGATTCCCACTACCATGCTTTTACAGGTAGAGGGATTTTAGTCAAAGAGAGATTAGAGATGCATTGTTTTTGTTAAAAAAAAAAAAAGAACGAAACGAGAAATCACAAATTGCATTTTAATTTTCGTTGTGCATGTGGATAATCTTACATATGTATACACTATGATATGAATGTCTATTTGTACATATGTATCATATAGGCATGCATGCATGCTTATCTTTTTTCTTTTTTTTTAAACATGCATGCTTATCTTTGACAACTCAATCGCATGTTACCACGTCTCACCAACTACCTAAAACAAGATCAAAAGGGGCAACTGACAGGAAGAAGACTTCATCTTATTTGATTTTACTAAAAGGCATCTACCTTATTTTTAAAATTACAACATGGAATATAATCGAATGTTGACTTGTCAAAATTAACTAATTCACATTCTGAAAAATATGAAAATAGGCTTAGAAAATTAGCTAGTCTAGTGACAATATCTTAGAGCATTATTAACGTTAAAACCCCATTTGGGGTTCTTATTTTTTTTGTCTGATTTAAAAAAAAAATTAAAAACGAATCAATCGCGGACTGTCACGTGTCAGTGGGACCCGCAAACAGTACAACAATCTAAGCAAAATCGGTTCTTATTTGACGATTTCTGGAACTGGTTTTTAACAATTTCTGGGTTCTCTCCCTTGAAAAACTCCTAAAACTTTCCGATAATCATGGTTTTAGTCATATATTCAAAATATTTCGAACCTATTTATAAGACATCATAGTTTTACAATTTGGATCAAACTAGCTATTTCTATAAGAGTGACGCGACTTTTTCAAGCTATTCATGAATCAGTCCATTTTTATAAGTAGCTCTGATCGAAAATTCAGTTTTATTCTAAGATCTAAAAATGCTATTGGAATATGGTTATGACACCAAAACTGGCGCCTCATCATACATATTTTGTTTCATGCATGCAAAACTTACTTGATATGATGAGGTTAATCTGGCAATCCATATCATTGAAAAAGTATAGGCGTATTTTATTTTAACACTATTAATTAATTAATTAGAAGTTTGTTTAAATGAATTCATTAAATTCCAAGTAATTTGTATGTATTTTCATAGTATTGATTTTCATCGGGACAAATTAAGACCTAATCCGAATGGTAAATTTTATTAAAAATTAATCTTTAGCTGTCTTTATTGTTTTATTAATAAAAGTAATCTATAATTGTCTCTTTTTTTTGAACATTATCTATAATTGTCTTATTGGAAAAATTTTATAATAATTCTCTAGAAATTATTTATAAACTGATCCCGCTAAAAAAATGTAAGAAAAATATAATGGCTAATAACTAAATCCGGCGTCACGGTCACGAACATGTTCCTTGATGCTGTAATATTGTCAATAATTGAGTTGTTAGTGTTATCTTTTATTAATCTTTTTTAATGCTTCCCTTGCATGGCGGCTAAAAAAGCTTTTGAAAAAGGATAGAGCATGTCATTGTAATACTAACTGCCAATTAAGTTAATCATCCGAAATCTTTTGATTATACAGATAAAATAAATAGCTCGATTTAAAATAGTGTATAAACATCTTACATCATGAGTCATGACTAGTGTGTGCAATTTACATGATGACAACATGCATGTTAATAATTGCTAACTTAGCTCTGTTCTCTTGAGATAGATATTAATTATTAAATTTAATTAGTTAGGAAATTAGTTTTGTCTCGATGATCTAATTTAGTCTAAAGTCTAACTAAACTAAAAAGTCTCGGATGCTTTTATAATCACGGATTAGAATAGGACAAGCTAAAAAGCCTAAAATCATTAGGGTGTTCGTTAAAACGTCCAACTAGAGAGATGTGGCAGTATGTGTTGACTCATCTAACTAAGTTAATAACTTGTACATCCACGTTTGCATTATCCCAAATGCTTATGTAAAGATGATTTTTCACTTTTGGTTAAATTACTTATTTTCTTACTTTGGGAGTATCGATCTTTTCACCTGGACTAATTTTTAAATGAATTAGTAGAAAACTGAATTATCACTATGTTATTTAATTTCAAAAAACAATTTGATGTTTCAGAAAGAAAAAAAGACAAAAATAGCGCTAAATCAAGTTTTTGTTCCCAAACTAGCACTCAAAGTCAAAAGTCACAAAAATAGCACTTAATGTTTTATCAAAATTCACAAACTTAGGGTTTAGAGTTAAAGGATGGGGTTTAGGATTTAGGGTTTAGGGATTAGAGTTTAGGGTTTAAAGTTTAGAGTTTAGGGTTTAGGGTTTAGGGTTTAGGGTTTAGGGTTTAGGGTTTAGGGTTTAGGGTTTAGAGTTGAGAAATGAGGTTTTGGGGATAAGATTTCAAATTTTGAAAAATAAAAAAATTAAAATTTTCAAAAGATAAAATGCTATTTTGGTCATTTTAGTTTTTGAATGCTATTTTTGTGATATAAACTTAGAAAGATGCTATTTTGGAGATTTGCCCTTTCAGAAAAGTATTTATAATTATATTGATTACATATTTATACCATTCAAAATCATATACTCTCTCTGTTTTGTTATATATGATGTTTTGAAACTTTTGTTTTGTATCAAAATATTTGACGTCTTCCAAATTCTATGTAGAATATAATGACTTTAGATTTTATACACCTCTGTATTTTTCTAATTAATGATTTATGATCAAAAATAAATTGTACATTAAAAGTTTAAAACAATTAAAGAAGAATACATAGACATTAACTTTTTTAGTTTGTGTGAAATTAACTAAAACAAAACGGAAAGAGTAATGATTATACAGATAAAATAAATAGCTCGATTTAAAATAGTGTATAAACAAGGGTTTGTTTAGAGATCTTACATCATGAGTCATGACTAGTGTGTGCAATTTACATGATGACAACATGCATGTTAATAATTGCTAACTTAGCTCTGTTCTCTTGAGATAGATATTAAATTTAGTTAGAAAATTAGTTTTTTTTCAAAAAAAAAAAGAGAGAGTAATGCTTAGACTTTTCCTGGTAGCGTGGTAAATCAGGAGACCCAAGTTTAAAACATAACCAATGCCAAACCCCAATTAAAGTCGAACCGGTTAAAAACCCATATTGAACCGTTAAAAATCCAGGAACCGGTGATCCAACGGACCGGCGAAACCCTGGTCCGTATAGAAACCAAAATTTTAATTAATTTTTCCTTTTTAAAACATAAATACTTAAATAGAGTTTGCAACAAACTGCAACTCACAATACCTTGCCGTCTTTTTCTTTTGAGTCTTTGATATCTCTGCGAAACTGCAACTCAAGACTCACAAGGTATTTTCTACTTTTCAAGGTATTGTTTTTGTGGGTGAGACTAATAATTGAAAACTTACGTTTGTGTTTTTGATGTCTCTGCAAAACGTTTGCAGTGTACTTAGCAATGGAAGAGAATGATCAAAAAATTTCACTTTCACCAAATTCAAACACAGAAAATCAACAACCATCACAACGTTCCACTCATCAAAAACAAGATTTAGCATGTGCATATGTCACTCATACTTTAGATTCAAAGGGGAAAATAATTCTTACTTGTGACTTTTGTCGTAAAGTTAATCATTGAGGTAGAATCAATAGAATGAAACAAAACATCATTAAATTCAATTTAATCTAATCGAACCCGATCAAACATGGTCGAACCCGGTCGAACCACAATGACCTGTGACCCAAAATATTTCTGGTTCGCTTGCCGGTCCGGTTTTAAAAACACTGAGTTAAACCATGTGAATCTTGTGTTATATTGAGATTTAAATTACCACTGGCACCAAACATTTGTTTTCGTCTAAGTCAACCAATTGGGTCAATCTCTAGCTAGTTGGCATATGAATTATTTGAGCAAAGAACGCCTCTAATTATTTGAGCACATAGTTAAAGGAACGACGCCCTCACTAGCATCTTCTCTTGTATTGGGTTCCCTTCACTGACCGAGAAATCATTATTTTTGTTTGACCGAGAAATAATTAAAGAGATCAATAAACTTCTTTAGCATTTTTGACCTGTGATTATCCATAAACTCATGATTAACTATTTTTTCTACATGCAAATTTTTTTTTTTTTTTGAGTAAAATGTTAAGATTTATATCATTTTTGAGCTTTTCCAATGTTGATTACAACTTATTGAGAGCAGAAAAGAGAAACAAACAACTAAGCAACCAAGCTCAAGCAGAAACCTCAAGGAGGTCGGATACATGAAAAATAAAACTCCAGCATGGAAGGCAATCTATCAAGCGATGGGAAGGAGATGAGTCGGTCTCGTATCTGTCTGTCTATAGCGTGACGGAGACCAGTGGCATTTGTGGAGACTGAAGTAAAGATCCGCGAGTTTCTCTCACGCCATAGAGCATAGATGGTTGATTAGAAAATGAGTTTGATGACGGCCTCCTGGCGAGGAGGAAGAGAGCTTCGATTGATGAGAGCAGCTGCAGAGTGCAAATCAGAGGGAGGTCCCGAGAGGATGCTTTGACTGAAGTAACTCCATATTGATGTGGAGTATTCGCATTCAAAGAAAAGATGGTGATGAGTCACGATACCATTGGAGCACAAGACACATGAAGCAGGTACGTTCATACCCCACCGTATGAGTCTGTCCCTGGTTGGTAGACGTTGTTAAATGGTCAGAAGCACAATCGATGCCCTCTCTGTGTATTGCATTATCAATATATACGGGTACAAAATGTATCTCGTGAATCAATCATAATAATTACAGAATATAATGTTTCCTATTCTATCAGTCCCCCGCAGTCGTAGCGTAAGGTGGATGGACGCTGAGACTGGATCGAAAGCTGGTGAAGAGTGAAGAAGGAAGTCCTTTTGTGAAGATGTCTGCGTATTGATGAGCTGAGGGGACATGTAGTACGCGAACTGTACCAACGGCAACACGTTCACGAACGAAGTGAATGTCGAGCTCGATGTGTTTGGTTCGTTGGTGTTGGACGGGGTTGGTGGAGAGGTAGATAGCGCTGACGTTGTCGCAATAAACTATTGTTGCTGTTGATACTGGACGATGAAGTTCAAGAAGAAGGTTTCTGAGCCAGATTGTTTCGGCGACAGCGTTAGCAACACCACGGTATTCAGCTTCTGCACTCGAACGCGAAACCGTAGGCTGACGTTTTGATGACCAAGAGACGAGGTTTTCACCGAGGAACACACAATATCCAGAGGTTGAGCGACGTGTTGTTGTGCATCCAGCCCAATCGGCGTCTGAGTAGGCGGTGATTTTGGAGATGTCTGTTGCTTTGAGGTGAATGCCATGTGAGATTGTTCCTTTGATGTAGCGGAGTATGCGTTTTAAAGCATTTAGATGAGGCTCACGAGGGTCATGCATATGAAGACATATTTGTTGGACAGCATAAGCGATATCCGGACGTGTGAAAGTGAGGTATTGTAAGGCACCAGCAAGACTACGGTAGAGTGTGGGATCAGCGACGGGTGGTCCAATATCTGCTGGTAGTTTTGAGGATGTGTCGACCGGTGTCGCTGAAGTATTACAGTTTGTCATTCCAGCACGATGAATGATGTCTGCAGCATAGTTTTGTTGGCTTAAGAACATTCCTTGGTTGTCCCTGCGAATAGAAATACCAAGAAAATAGTGAAGTTTGCCTAAATCAGTCATCGAAAATTCAGAGTTGAGAGATGTTATGATCGACCGTAAGAGAGAGGTGGAAGATGCAGTAAGTCCGATGTCATCGACGTAGAGAAGAAGATACGCCAAGTCTTTTCCACGACTGAGAATGAATAAGGATGCATCGGTCTTGCTTTGCTTGAAACCGATTTTTGTTACAAAATTTGCAAATCGTTGATTTCACGCTCGGGGAGCTTGTTTAAGGCCATAAAGTGCTTTCTTTAGGAGACATACATGGTTTGGCCGAGTGGGATCCACAAATCCAGGAGGCTGATGCATATACACTGTTTCGTCTAAGTCGCCGTACAGAAAAGCGTTTTTGACATCTAATTGGTGCACAGGCCAGTCAAGAGAGACAGCTACATGTAGTACTGTACGAATGGTTGCTGGTTTTACGACTGGACTAAATGTTTCTTCACAGTCAATGCCAATTTGTTGGGACTTTCCATTTGCGACGAGACGAGATTTGTGTTGTTTAAGGTGGCCCTCTGCATCAAACTTATGTCTATAAAGCCACATAGAACGCACAATGTTAGTGTTTAAAGGGCGTGGGACAAGAGTCCACGTGCCCCTTTCAATTTGAGCATCATATTCTACTTGCATTGATTTGTTCCAGTGCTTATCTTTTGCTGCTTGCACATGAGACGAAGGGAGAGGAGAGATCGTATCTGTGTGAAGAGAGAAAATTTGTTTCTTCTTGGTAATTCCGCTCCGGCTGCGAGTTTGAATACCCGAAAGAGGGACATGAGCAGAGGGAGCAGAAAGATCAGAGGGAGCAGAAGGATCAGCGGGAACAGAAGGAGCAGCATCATTTGATGAGCTACGAAGAGGTGAGGGAGCAGAGGCATTGGTTGCCAATGACTGAGTTGAGCGGTTTAAGTTGTGAGGATTAGGTGCAGGTGGAGGAGGAATGGGAGCCGTCTCTGGTGGAGAAAGAATTGAATGGGAAGTAGGAGTTTGAGACGTGAGAGAGTGGAGATACGGGTGGGAGGAGGTTGTAGTAGACGATGAAGATGAAGATGTTTGATTTTCAAGAGATTGGAATGGGAAAGATGTTTCATCAAAAATAACATGGCGAGAGATAATGATGCGCCTTGTTTGGATGTCTAAACAGCGATAGCCACGATGGTTTATTGGATATCCAATAAAAACACACTTTGTTGAGCGCGGAGAGAGTTTATGAGAAGCAGTGGCGAGAAGGTTTGGATAGCATAAAGAGCCAAAAATTCTTAGGTGATCATAGGAGACCGGTTTTTGGAAAAGACGTGTGAATGGGATTTCGTTGTCTATGGCAGAGGATGGAAGGATGTTAAAGAGATGAGTTGCCATATGCAGAGCTTCAACCCAATACGAAGGAGGCATATGAGCTTGAAGGAGGAGGACACGTATAATGTTGTTAACTGTTCGGAGCGTTCGTTCAGCACGTCCATTTTGCTGAGAGGTGTGAGGGCAAGAGAAACGAGATTGAATGCCATGAGAGGATAGAAAGAGTTGGAATTCTCTGCTTGTATATTCTCCGCCATTGTCGCATTGAAAGGATTTGATGGTTTTCTTAAACTGAGTTTGAACATATTTGTAGAAGTGGAGAAATTTGGTGAAAACCTCACTTTTTTGACGCAGAGGATAAACCCAAAGAAAATGGCTATATTGATCCAAGAAAATAACATAATATCTTATTCCACTGACACTCGGGACCGGAGATGTCCAAATATCGGAGTGTACAATATCAAAAACTGAGAAAACTTTTGGAGTAGAAGAGAAAAACGGTTGCCGTGTATGTTTCCCTAGCTGGCAGGGATGACACAAGGGAGACATAGCTGGCTGAGAACACTTAAGAAGACCAGAAGAAATAAGCAAACGAAGAGTAGAGTTCCCGGGGTGACCGAGACGGCGATGCCAATCAGAAGAAGAAGGAGATGTCGAGATAAGAGCATGATGAGAGGATGGTGTAATGGAGTAGAGAGGTCCAATGCTGTTACATCGGATAATCGGAGCTCGAGTTTGAAGGTCCTTGATAAGAAAACCGAAAGGATCAAATTCAACAGAGCATGAGTTATCTTTTGTAAATTGTCTAACAGAAACAAGATTTTTTAAAATTCTAGGACAAAGTAAGACATTTCTAAGAATGAGAGAACGAGAAGTGGTTGAGATGGATGAGTTTCCTATAGCTGTTGCTGGAAGGTTGGAACCATTTCCAACAGTAATTAAGGGAAGAGAGTTATTATAAGAAGGAGACATGGGTGATATAGAGATCATACCGGGCTGCGAAGTAAGATGCGCGGTTGCACCTGTATCCATGTACCATCCTGAATCGTTTGGGTCTTGCAGTGTCATAGTATTGAAGGCACTCGCAAGGGCTGTTGGGATGTATTCATGATTCATTTGTCCTTGCATTGGTGTCTGAGACGTCTGTGCTAAGTAGACAGCACCACGTTGTGGTTGAGGCATGGAGCCGAGGATTCCTGGTTGAGCAGAGGCATATGGTGGCACAAACGTCTGAGGCTGAGAGTTAAGACGCCACTGGTGTTGTTGCCAGAAAGGTTGCTGTTGTTGTTGCTGCCACTGCCATGGAGGCTGATACGAGTTGTGATTCCAGTTTTGGTTGTAGTTATTGCGACCACGCCCATGACGTCCTCGGTTTCCTCTGTTGCGGTGTCCTCCTCTTTGATTATTAGAGTAGCTGCGTGGGTTAGAGTAGTCAGGTGCCTGTGACTGGTGATTCGGTGTGGTGGTGAGAAGAATCTGAGGTGATGAAGAGTTGTCGTCGTTGTTGGCGGCGGTGTTACGTTTTGTTTTAAGCCGAGATTCTTCATCCACAAGCATTGATCTAGCATTACTAAACGTGCAAGGAGGGGATCGATGTTTAATAACATTGATGATGTTGTCAAATTTGGAGCTGAGCCCATTGAGAAGGTGCATGACCAGAGCACGATCAGAAACAGGAGAGTCGACGTTCGTGAGCATATCAGATATGGATTTCAGCTTCTGACAGTATTCATGAACAGACATGTCTCCGATGACGAGATTGCGGAGCTCATTGTCCAGTTGTATGGCTCGTGCTTCTTTGTTGTCACGAAACAAGTTTTCGAGTGTAAGCCATAGCTCACGAGCCGAACTTTGCGTTTTCAAAAACTGAGTTGAGAAGAGATTCAGAGATTGTGCCGTAGATCCACATCTTGACAGTGTTGTCAAGTTGGTGCCAGTTTGTGTCTGTAGGTCCAGTGGGTAGAGATGAGCCATCAATGTGACCTGTAAGAGAGAAACTCAGACAATGAGTTTCAAGGAGGATGCGCCATGAATCGTAGTTCATCTTGGCCATGTCAAGCTTGATTGGTATGTGGGCTTGAATCTGAGTAAGACATGCAGCAGAAAGTGTAGTAGCCGCCATTACAGTGATTTTTGCGGTGATCGTGAGATAAAGGAGAGAGAAGGGTTTTGGTTCAAATAAAACAGAGACTGACAGAGAAGAAAACAGAGATAGACAGAGAAAAAAAAAAGTTGCAGATTTCAGAATAGAGAAGGAAGAAGGAGGTTGCGGCTAGGTTTAGAGTGTTAGCTCTGATACCATGTTAAATGGTCAGAAGCACAATCGATGCCCTCTCTGTGTATTGCATTATCAATATATACGGGTACAAAATGTATCTCGTGAATCAATCATAATAATTACAGAATATAATGTTTCCTATTCTATCAGACGTCTCAGCAACGCAAGCCAAGCAACAAATGCATTGCGAGGTATATGTTCTTTAACCACATTGTTTTTGACCAGTAGACAGTGGAAGAGTGTTGTCTGATATGCTCCCAAACAGGGGCGGATCTAGAAATATATTTTATACGTGGCACACATATATAATTTATTTAAAATAATTTGACAGTTTTATGATATTATTATAAAATATCATATTTTTACGGTAAATATTTTAACTAATTAAATATTCATTATTTTCCAAAATTGTTTACAAAAGTTAGAAAGTTTATTTTTAAAAGATATATAATTTTAAGCTTTTAATACATTTTATATGAGTTAATAATAGTAAATTATAAACTCTTAGATAATTAATTGTAACACTGAATAGCTAATCAAATATAATAATATATTTAGTATCAGATTTTAATGTTTTTAATATGTATAAACCAGAAAATATTTATCTTCTAGAAATAGAAGGAGTACAAAATAAGTACAGTAGAACTTCTATAAATTAATACTCGATAAATTAATAATATATATAAATTAATAAATTTCTCTAGTCCCTACTGGGACCGATTCAAAATTTGACATAAATCGATAAAATAATATGATAATAATTTTTTAGAGAATTCTATGTAACGATAAGGTCCCATTAAAATTATAAATTAATAATTTATATGTATATATATTTTATATAAGTAAGATCCTATCATTATATTGTTTGTTTTATATTCACAATGAAATTATTTTTATATTTTTTAACACTTAATATATTTTTGATGAGATTTAGTAATATTATATCTTAAACCATATTTAAATTCTATATAATATATATTATATACACCAAATAATAAAATAAAATTAATATAAATGTAAAATTTCAAAAAATAATAATTAATATCTATACACTAAAATCAAATATATTTTTTTATCTTTGAATAAATATATCTTAAAATAAGAAATCTAAATAAGGAAACTTTCATAAATTGATATCTCTATAAAATAATAAAATTTCAAAGTTCTAACATTATTAATTTATAGAGGTTCTACTGTAACTGGAAATTCAAAATTGATATTTACAGTGCAAAGCTGAACAAATTAGACACATATAACTACTTTAATAAAATTTAAGAAACAAACGAGAAAAGTTGAAATACGAAATTAAACATTTGACAAAGAAAGAGTAACTGCACACGCTAAATTTGACAACAACAAATAAATAAGATAAAAGATGGGTGAAAAATATGGTCAAGCGTGAAGTGTATGGCACCATTTACCTCATTTAACCAAATATGCTAGATTTAAGTACTCAAAATTATGTTACAAACAACATTTTAAAAATTTAGTATGGGGCACGTGCCCCACCTTCTATACAACTAGATCCGCCCCTGCTCCCAAGTGGCCTTGGAAGAGAAACGAGGTCCGAAGCTACCATCGGGTTTGCGCCACAGAAATTTGTCATGTCCCAAAGTAGGAGATGGTGGAGGTATCGTCGTAACAACAATCTGCACAATTTAAGTAACGGGAGATCTGGTTGGAGGTAAAATCCATGATCCATTTCCTGCAGCCTCAGCGACGGCAGCCTCCTTGTGGATTCGTAGGTCGCGAGGTCCATTGTCCCCAATGACAGAGATCAGTTGTCCCATCTCAGTCCATGTATCAAACTAGAATGATGCAGTTTTGCCATCTCTGATCAAGCAACGCATGTAGTCCTTTAGCATTGGTCTAAGCTGGAGCATATTCCTAACCGTAGGGGAGAGTCTCGGAGATTCTTAAATTATCCAGAAGTTTGTCCTGTGAAAAACATTACCACGCCGCCAAGACACCCATAACGAATCAGGACTAGAGAAGTATTGCCAGGCCCTTTTTAGACTAAAGACAAGCTGGAAGTCTTTAGGTGTAAATTTAATAAGCTTTGGAAAATCCATATCATACAAATTAGGTGTAATTTTTTTTAGAAACCTCTTTTTAGAAACCTCAAACCAGTGTGTTATATTTATCTTGATAAGTTAATTGTAAGAGAAACTAGTATGACAATAGACTGATAGAGTTTTTGTAATCTTTAGGATTTTCATGGAATCCCGGTGAATGTTACTATTTTTCTGGTTATTCCTACGGTTTCATAAAACCATAATATTCAAGCAAACTGTTGTTTTTTTAATCGATTGAAATGGTTGAAGTAGGTGAATAAGACTCAAAGAGGATACTCCTTAATAATGTATTTACAAATATCGGTGACATAAGAAACACATCCAAACACACAAATTTGTTCTAAATAGTGACTAATATCTATCTTATTAAAACTAATCGGCATAAGTTTTGCATCTTCGGGCCACAATAATTTCCAAATACTTCGCACACAAATTACAATACATTCAATTCTATAATATTATTATTTAGTACTTACCAATTCACATACAGATTGATCAGAAACTCTCTAAGTCCTCTGTTTGCTTGTCCTTAGGGCCACTACAACAACCAGAGCAACAACTCTTTTTACTTGTCTCCCCACTCTTCTGCAACAACCCCACTTCTAGATCCTCCACTTCAGGCTCCTCAAGCTTCACCGGCGACAAAGGAGAAGCACGGTAACACACAGGTGCAGCTTCACGCTCATCACGTAGAAGCATCATACTATTGAGTATCACAAGCAAACAAGTTCCTGCATCTGCAAGAACAGCTGCCCAAATTAGAGGGTAACCTACCAAACCAAGCACCATGATTGCTCCTTTTATGCCCACAGACAAAACCACATTCTCAATCACTTTCCTATGACTTCTCCTCGCTAGTCTCATCCCTTTGGGTATCTTGTTTATGTCGTTTGACATAAGAATAATATCTCCTGTCTCTGTCGCAAGTGCTGACCCTGAGATCCCCATTGAGATGCCAATGTCTGCTTTAGCCAAGGCCGGTGCATCGTTAAGCCCGTCTCCTACCATCATTGTAGGCCCTTGGCTCTTGAACTCATCGATGATTCTTGCTTTGTCTTGTGGAAGAAGTTCTGCATGAACTATATCCAAAGCGTCCCCTAGCTGTAAAAATGATAACGTTTTGGTTATTAAAAAATAAAAATAAAAATAAAAATAAAAAAAATAAAAATAAAATAAAAATAAAAATAAAAATAAAAATAAAAATAAAAATAAAAATAAAAATAAAAATAAAAATAAAAATAAAAATAAAAATAAAAATAAAAAAATAAAAATAAAAATAAAAATAAAAATAAAAATAAAAATAAAAATAAAAATAAAAATAAAAATAAAAATAAAAATAAAAATAAAAATAAAAATAAAAATAAAAATAAAAATAAAATAAAAATAAAATAAAAATAAAAATAAAAATAAAAATAAAAATAAAAATAGAGAAGGGAATGATAAGATAATGACTATGCTTCACCTGTTCTTGAATAGACATGGCTGCATCTTGGTTATCTCCTGTTAGCATTGCTGTTTTGATGTTTAAGGACTTGAGCTCCTGGAGAGCTTGAGCAGCCCCATGTCGACAACCGTCCAAAAGGCTAAAACTTCCGGTTAGTTCTTCTCCAATGTATATGTAACCAATGGTCTTACCCCGGTTCAGTTGCAAAGTTTTGAGACCTGTACTTAAGCATCCAACTCTTTGCGCAATTCTTTTGTTTCCAATGTAGATATCTTGACCATCTATTCTCCCATAAACGCCTTCTCCTGGAAAGTTCTGAAAGTTCTCGACCATATCAGGCGTAGGCTCAACAGAAACTGATCTCGCGTAGTCAATAAGCGCAGCTGCCATCGGATGGCTTGACTTGCTTTCAATGCTCGAGACCCTAAATGAAACCATCTCACAAGTCTCATTACATATGCTTAGTTCTGGTGGGCAAACTACATAGATACTTACCAGTAAACCAATGTTTTCAGATTTATATTGTGAGAAAGAGACTTGAAATCTGAGATCATGAACTCGGCTTTTGTAATAGTTCCTGTTTTGTCAAAAGCAGCAATCCTGATCTTTGCCAAGGTTTCTAGACAATCACCGGTTTTGATCAAAAACCCGGAGGTAGCTGCCTTAGTGAGAGCACAAAAGGTAGCAACGGGTGTGGATAGGATAAGACCACATGGACAACCGCTTACTAACACTACAAGTGCTAAGTGGAACCAATGGCTGAGGTTGTCAACCTTTAACAGGACCGGGATGACAGCAAAACATGCTGCTATTACAACAACAGCTGAACAAACAACAAAAGAAAAATGTGATCCAGATCATGATTTATGATTACTGACAGAACCGGTCATAGATATAGCTAGATGAAACATTCGCCTATAGCCTTAAAATGTTAAAAAGTTTACTATGTATATTATCATTTAGCCCCTAAATTCAATTAAATATATACATATATGTATTGATTATTAAGTAATTCTTCTAAGTCCAATACATCTCAGGACGGGTTCTGATTACTGACCTGGAGTGTAGTAGCGAGAACATTTGTCAATAAACCTTTGAGTTTTGGTTTGGCTTTTCTGAGCTTCTTCTACAAGCTTAGTCATTTTCGCAACCACGCAGTCTCTGGCTAGAGCTGTAGTTTTGACCTTTATATAACCTTCAATACAAAAAAGGTTGTGTCAATGAGCTCACAGAGTTTAAGATCATTTAAAGACCAGGATCATAATGATATTTATTTAGTACCATTAAGATTTATGGTTGCAGCCAAAACAGTAGAGTCTCTTTGTTTGGAGACAGGGAATGACTCCCCTGTCAATGTTTTTTCATCAACATCACAGCTTCCATCCACCACAACTCCATCAATCGGTATACTTTCTCCAGCTTTAACTGCAACAACTGTGTTTATTCCAACGTCATCTACGTCAACTTCTTGTCCAGTTTCCGCTATCACTGCCTTTCTAGGCGCTAAGCTCATCAGCGATGACATCACTGTGCTTGCCTGAAAACAAATGTTACTTCAGAACAGTGATAAACAAAGAGAAGTAAAATTAATGCTCTATACGCAAAGAGACCTTGTGAGCAGCACTTGACTCGAGCCAATCTGCAACTGAGAATAGAAACACAATTGTAGCAGCTTCTGTGTAATCCTCCATACACACTGTTGCGATCACTGTCAAGAACAAGCTTAGATATGCATTATTACACAACAAAACATCAAAAAAAAAAAAAAAAAAAAACTTAGGAATGATTGATATATTTTTACCAGCAATTAGAGTGAGAGCGTTGATGTCAACCCTAAACCTTGTGACAGAAGCAACAGCTTTAGCGAGAATAGGAAAGACTCCAGCCACCACGGCAAGAAGAGCGAACCACTCAAGAGGTCTATAGAAGTATTTGAGGAAAGAGAGAGCAAGCAATACACCAGAAACAACTGCAAAAGGGCTTGGCCATTGACTAGTCAAGCTTGTCTCTCCGTATGGTCTCACGCTTGCCTCTAACCTAGCTTGGTTCAGTGCCTTGACTGTCAAGAAATCGATATTAGTATCAGAATAAAGTCAAAATATTTTTTTATTTTTTTTAAGTTATGTACCGATTTTTTTTTTTTGCAACTAAGTTATGTACCGATTTGAAGCGGAGAAATCAAGAGAACGTCGTGGACAACGATGACGGTTCTAGAAGGGACGATGACGGAGAATTCTTTGACGCCGTCAAGAGGACGAAGAATTTCTCCGACAAGAGAAACTTCAGATGAACAGCAGATTCCGACCACATCGAAGTAGCTTGTCTGTAACTTCTTCTTCGTTGTCTCTTCAACGTTGGCCATCGTTGGATACGCGAAAGGTATTCGGACAGAGAAATTCGAGGAGAAGACTTTTAAAGGGTTGTAGTATATTCGGGTGTACTTTTTGTTTATTAGGATCTATACCTCTCAACGACTTTGTCGTAAAATATAATAAGTGGATAAGAAAATATGAGATGGTTTCCTCAGGACATTTGTCGTGGTATTATTGGGTTATATATTTTTAATTTAAATTTAATTATATCATTAAACTATATTAAACTATTTTTATTTTATTAATAAATTATTCATATGATAGTAGGATATATAAAATATGATTGAGAGAGCTTATATCATCTTTAGTTGTATATTTCTCTTGTTATTAATTTTATATAAACAGATAAAATCAAAAAAAAAAAAAAATTGTGGAGAAAAATTAAATCGATCATATACACCTTTTATGAAATTTATAGATACACAATAATATACATGTAGTTTCTGAAATATTTTCTGCAAACGTTGGACATCATATACAATTAGTTGAGGTTACATTGAAGACTTAAGCATCATAAATGATTTGGCGAGAGATTTTTGGACCTGTATCCGACATTTTGAAGCTGGCAACGGAATGTGATTTGATTTCTTTAGGTTGAATCTCACGAGAGAACAATGTTGTTGCTGATAATTTAGCAAAGCTTAGTCTTGTAATGAATTAAGGTGTTAATTCCCTCACCTAACTACTATGTTTTAAATTTAAGTAGATACTAATCTGCGCTATGCGCGGAAATTATTTAAACAAATCTTTCTAATTGTTACTGAAATTAGAATATATAAATTATGTTTTGCTTTTTTTTTTGCACAATAGATATTTTTTATATATTTGTGTATATAATATAGTTTGAGGATATATAATATACACGGGTATTTTTTTTTCCTTCCATATAAGTATATATATAAATATTTATAAGCTAAGACGAAAATAATTTATATAATCGTATGGTCCATCAATGGCATTTTTATATATAAAATTGGCCCATTAGCTAGAGTTTTGAGAAAAAAAAGAAAACCGATATTTTTTTTTCCGGAAGGTCAATAAGATGTAACTACTTTACTTTCTTTTTACTTTCCTTTCACTTTTCTGTCAGTGGTGCTGAAACGTTTCTCCATAAACATCAAAGAAATCTTCTCAATCGAAAACAAATCAAATAGATTTTCCCCGATTCACGATCAAATCTTGGCCACCTTAAGGAGTTTTTTGTGGCTTCGCCGCAAGATTGGTGAAGAATCATACACTCGCAGAGCAAAGTTTATGGAACTTATTTAAATCAAGGTTAGTCTCTTTGATTTTTTTTAAAACCTTCATATAAAACGATTACAAAAGTTCACCTAATAATCAGTTCAAGCAAATTCTCATGATTCTCGATCTGAAATCTGTAGCTGTAGTTCGACTATCGTTAGCGTCTTCGAAGACACTCCTTTGATAGAGAATCACCATTGAATGATGAAGGCAAAGCTAATGATGAGATAAGTTCCATGTTTTTTTTTGGACACCGGTTTTCTCTGGTTCAATTTTCAAAAATTGTTTTAGGATTTAAAGGTTGTTAAAAATTGACTTGTGATATATTTATCGACAGGTAACAATGTTTTGATCTTCTGAGACTAAAGAAGAGTAGTCAAGTAAACGTTGAAGAAAGGGAGAGTAAGGAGAATTCACATATAATGAAGGTTAGTACTACCTCGAAATTCATTTAGTGAGTAACCATGTCATAAAACTCTTTAAGTATGATAGGGCTAACTCGTATAGGATAGCAGAAATACTGTTCTCTGAAATCGTAATTGACTGGTTAAAATTAGAAGAAGGGTTGATAGTTACTGTACTAATCATGGTTAGATGATATATTGCTATACGTTTGATCTGATTTTGACTGATTGTATTTGCTTTTGGATGAAAACATGATGATCAATGCAAATAAATATAGCAAAAACAAAGTTTTAAAACACCACTTTCAATATCCAAACAAATATAAAAACAAAAAAGTAGCTCAAAAGCACTTTCATAACTCTCTGTTCTAAAGATTATTAAAAACCTCTTTGAAGACAACATTCATAGTTTTTTTATGTGGCTTCCCCTCTTTATCCACAATTAAAATTTTCAAACATTTCTTCGAAGTGACCCTTGAAATAGCAAGGTAGAGTTGTCCGTAAGAAAATACTGGCCGAGGGAGAAATATTCCAACCTCAGACAGTGACTGTCCTTGACTTTTTTGTTGATGGTTATTGCAAAAGTCACTGCTAATGGCAACTGTCTTCTACGCATCTTGAATGGAAGTCTTTTATCTGTTCGATTGATCAACAACTTCAGAAGCCACTGCTAATGACAGTGGCCATTAGCAGTGGCTTCCATTCAAGATGCGTAGAAGTCCGTAATAGCATCATGCAAATCTTCTAGATCCTCACCTAAATAGATAAATATAAAACATTAGAGTCAACAAAACAGAATTCATTCAATATGTTCAAGCCTTATATACCTCTTCTAGAGAACCACCTAGGAGTACATCAGCACTTACTTCCACAATTGGTTCAGCAATTGTATCAAGTAGCATCACCTTAGTTTCACCGGTCATCCTTTATAAGGAGATGTAGCTTAAACCTAATTGAAAATAAATAACTAATTCATAGTACATCATCATTATCAATCAGCAATCAGCAATACAATTAAAATAAAGTTTTCGAAACATACTGAGGTGCAACTTTGATAACGCTCTGACGGCATGAATCACAATGAAACATATGTTTCACAGGCACCACGTCCCTTTTAGTAATGTTGGTAACCTTTTTGAAGTTACACTTAACACAACCAAAGTAATACCAAGCCCAATCAGTGTCAATAGCACAAACAATTGCCTTGACAATGCATTTCTCGATCTACATGTACATATGAAATCATTATTAGTAAACAGTACAATTTAAAAAAATTCAATGCTAATAATAGAAACATAACCTCAGTTGCCATTATGATATCCAATACTGATCTCTCTGGATAAAGAGACCATTTGTCAATCTGGCGCTTGTTTCCTTTTGGTTTCACAACCCCACGATTATCATTAGAGAGCGCAAGCTCATTAGTTGGCATTCTAAAAATATGTAAAACAAATCATTAATAAATTTTCATTATATAGTATACTGACATTATAGGAAAAGAACATGTCTTACACTATTTGATAATTGTGCACATCATAACCGTGTGGATTAATCACCATAGTGGAAGCTTCAAATGCATTTGTTATCTGGACTTGTCCTACAACAAATGAAAATATTATTTCAGCAAACTTATATCATATTAAAAATATATCATCTAAATAAGATTATTAGACATCTCACCCTTGTAAACATTGATTTTAGCAAATCTAAGTAAACATAGAAAATTGGCTGACTTACCAACTTTGTAAGCAGAGAACACTTGTTCAGCAAAACGCCCCCATAGAGAACATGCTATATGTTGATCACTGAGAATATATATACATATAGAAGGTCAAAATTGGATAACATATGCTAGATTAAAATAATTGGATTAATATATAAAACATTAACTTACCATGTATCTGTCAAAGCAAGCTCCAGATTCTTCTTGTCTTTACCAAGAACTGGAACAACTTCAATGTCTCCAATATCAGTTGCTTGACCAAAAACATCTACATCCATGTGTAACAGAAATTAAATATTAGGCTATTAAATTAAAAGATTGTAGAATAATAAGATGGTCAATTATTATTTACCAATCAAAAATTTTGAATCAACGCTTCCGTTAATGATCGCTTGGAATGGCGTTAATGTCAAAAAATCATCATCATTTTTTAAAGACGAATTGACATTAGAATTGCATGTGATGGACAGCTTGAATTTATGGCTAGTTGGTCGATACTTCCCGGTTGTTGGAGTAAACGAGAAATTCTCATGGAACCTCCATTCTCCAACTTGCAATCTCTTAACACGAGCGAGGAAGAGCCTCTTGCAGGTACAATGAATCTTGACACCCTACTGTTACAAATAATGAGTGCTCAATTTAGAAGTTCATAGTATAACTGTCTAGAAAGTTCATAATAAAACTTCATAGAATAAAAAGGCTTAAAAAACACTTACTGTCTTATATGCGAGTATGAACTCTAGAGAGTCTCCACCGGAATAATTTGAGTGATGTGTCCATGAATGAAGAACCTTCACTTCAACCTTCCAAGTTGTTTTGAATGGCTTGACATTGCTCAACAAAGTGATGTTGTTCGATGTAGTCATAGCCATCTCAGTGTTTGCTTTTATTTTTTGGTGAGGCGCATAATTCTGTGAAGGTTATGGAAGATTATTTATAGTGAATTGTGTGTAAATGCTAGGTATAATGAGAATATAAAGGCATATTCTGATTTCCATATATTATAGGTTTGTTATCAATATTTGATTTGCATTTATTTTAGGAACTGATATACGAAGTTAAGCGATAAGATCTGTAATGAATTTAGATGGGAAGTTGATTAAAATAGAGATCATATGCAACTACTAAAATCGTGTGAAAATATATTTTGTTAGAAAAAAAATATAAATAAAGAAAATATTTAAACAAGGGTAAGTTGTTAGAGGGTTTTTTGCTTGGAAGAAAAGTTAGTATAGATTTGAGCAAATCTATAATTAATGTGTGTGGAAGATATTTAATTTGCAGGACACGTAATTCTAAACTTGTTCACAAATTTGAATGTATACATTTATTGTAACCATACTCTAGAAACACATCACATACGAACCATGTACAAATATATTTACTAAAAATATAGTAATATACCATGGGTTTGAATAGTAACCAAAGGAACGAAGAGGAACACTACATTCTTTAACGTTCCTCAAAAATGTTACCATTCATGAGGAATATTTTTTCCTCTTCATCCCTTCTCATTCCTTTTTTTGTAGAGAATTATAATGTAAATTTGTTCCTTGTTAATTTTGATAAGGAACCCGGGTTCCTCATCATTCCCAAAATTTTATTCCTATTCATTCTTTTCCTAATCATTTCTAATGTTAATGTTCTTCAATGGTTACCAGTCACACCATATATTATACGTTAGTTCTTTTATGATTAGATATGATTAGCAAAAGAAAAAAAAACTCAAAAAAATTAATGGTCAAACGAATATAATCTATATATGGTTGACAATTTTACGTTCATAATGCTAGTGAAAGTGAGTGTTCAAAACTTACAGGTGTAGTGTATGACTTCGAATCTGGATGTCTGGTTAGTATTTTAAAAAATTCAAATGTGAATTAATTTGAATTAATTTTTATGCGGTGATTGATATGAACTACAGAGAACACAGAAGAAAGTGTTGTGATTCAAGTAATGAAATGAAGTATAAACATGTTTGTCCAAGCAGAGTTTGTATTAAGATATAATCTATAGATAAGAATTGTGTATCGTATTATTCTTATAATTATAGATAACCAGTCCAGGGTAAAATTACTCGACATTCAGAAGGTTGGTTTAGTTTTATGACCGGATGCTGGTATGATTTTAATATAAAATCGGTTTATTCATTAAGAAGGGTATAACTAATATCACATGTAACTCTCTAGGAAAGGTCCGAAAAATTAAAACAACTTCTATCAATAGATTTTTTTTAGGATTCTGTTTTAATAGAGTAGATGAAATTGTGTTTCAAAAAAAAAAATGATAGGGGCAGAAACATACTCATTCCCAACTATGTTGAAGAAATAAGCATTCGTAGGTTCTGAAACAACCTTTGTTTATGAGACAAAAACAGAAAGATTTTTCGAGATAGTTGGTGGTGAAAATAATGTAGGAAAATATTTACAAAAATAATTACAGAAATCAAATTGCAAGACAAAACAAAAATTTATTCATGGTAGCTATGGTAGATTTGATTTTGAACCAATGAATTTAAATAGATCTTCGTTTAATTTCTCCGGCGATGGTGGAATATGCTTCATCTGGTCCGGCACATTCTCGTTGAGCTTGTTGACAAGTATCATGATATTGTCGCGAGCTTTGTTGAAGAGCGTAAGGTTTTCTTCGAGCTTTGAGGAATACGAGAGATTATCAAAAATCTGATAAAACAGTTTCCAGTTTTGGCAGTGCCGGACCAACCTTTTATATTGCCCCAATCAAAATTTAAAACTATGCCCTCGTGCATGTTTTATCAAGATCACAAAACAGTATAAAAAATAATTTAAATTTTCATTAAATAAATCAAATTTCATAATATGTTCATAAAAAACATTGATATAAAAACACTTATTGCTGAAATATAGATCTTCTTGCATTTTTCCCTGCATAATCATCCATTAAACTCCTATAGTCAAGTTTTTCGACCATAGCAGTCTCAATTGTTATGTTTCTATTTTAGAATTAGGGTTTTAATTATTATCTAAAATATAAATTTACTAATATACTAGCGGGGTGTCCGCGCTTCGCGCGGAATATTGTTTTATTATTGCTAAAAACATAATTTTTTTTTGGATAATGTAATTATGTTGTCGTTTTTATTTGTTAAGATCATTATTTGATGTTTTTAGTGTGTTATGTAGTAGGTGATAAGTTAATATATTTTGCGTTTTTTTTTTTGAATAATGTGTTGTTGTGTGTATAGTACTTGTTAGTAGTCAAATGAGCCTCTAACGTAAACTAATATTGAATTTCAGTAACTTTGCATCTACGCATTTGTTGATTCTAAAATTAACGTTTCATCGTCAAAATTGTATTACATTTTTTTCATATTTTTGAAAATTATAATTTTTAAGATGTTTTTTGCCCTCTTCCCATATTTTAAACTTGAGCCCTCACCGTCTATGTATTTCATTACATTTCTGGTGTGCGGTGCTTCTCACCATCACCGGAAAAAGACTCACATTTTTCTCTTGTTTTTCCTTGCCTTCTTCACCTATGAGATTATATGGTATTTGTTGCAGATCAGGTCTATGAGTTTTCAGTTGTTCGGTTGCTTCCCACGGTATTGTAGCTGTTCCAGTCAATATTGACTGCTCCTCTTCTTCCTTAGATTTCAGCTGATGTTAGGAACTGCATCTCCTTGGTTGGGTCAGAGTTTATTCGTCTTTGATTTTGTATTCCTCGTCGTTGGCTTACCATCAATAGTCTCTGATCGTTTTGGTTTCCAAGATCTAGTTTTTGGTGTTCTGACTTCTATGATTTCTTTCATAGCTCGAGGACGGCTCCATAGTTTTCTGATTTCGCTCCGTCTCCCTTTCCTTCTCTATTCTTGCATCTCTTTGCAGCTTTCATCGCATCTCTGGTGGCTCTCCCTTTCACCATGTTTGCCACTCGAGATTTGGATAATGTTTTCGTTCGTGTATGCTATGTGGGCTTGGAAGGTTATTTCTGGTCTCAAGTTTAGTCTCTGATTTTTTGGTGGTTATCTTCCATTCTCCCTCTCTCAAGTTGTTTCTTTTCTTTCCATGTTTTCTTTGGTATAAGTGTGCGGAGTTAGTCTCTTGGAGCTTTGGTCTCTTCTATCCAGAGCTTTGTGGTATTTTACTTGCATGTCGTCTTGTATGTTCTTGTTTAGTTTGTGAGGCGTTTCTTACTTTTTAGCTACTGGTTGTGATTCCGGTGTTTTAGGCATATATTTTCCTGCTTTTTAGTGGCTTTGGCCTTTCGATTATTATTCTCCATTTGGTCCGCTTTCTTAGTTTATGCGTTGGTTGTCTAGTTTCTTATTCTTAATTTGATTATCTTATGATACTAATAGTGAAATAAATATAATTTGTAAATGAAATAATAAAAATTAATAAAAATAATAACTAAATATGCCCAATAGATAATATTTTAACAAAATGTCAACAAACCCCATTCCACATGTCATAAGAAAAGAAAAGCCAACTTTATATATATAGATTTAAAAAGTTTGACAAATCTTATTATAATTAAATATGCCCAATAGATAATATTTTAACAAAATAATCTACAGATTTTCTTTTTATTTATATACTAATAACTTTTTTTTTTAATATGCCCCACTAATTTGGATGCCCTAATCCTTGGCTTGGGTGGCTTCCCCTCAAGGCCGGCCCTGCGTTTTGGTTAATTACCTCATCGGTGACCGCATCTTGAGGAGCTGAGTTTGAACCCTCAGCTTTGACTCTTCCCAATTCTTTGATCCATCTGCAACGCATAGCGATATCTTTGGTGGTCTTATTTGGAAACTCTAACGAGATTCTCGCGTAACGTGAGACACACGAATATTTAGAAGCGTCCTTAGGTTCGTTGAGCAGGGCGTTATCTAGAGTTGCTTGTTCTTCAGGGGTCCATACCATGGCGAATCCAGTGTCGTTTTTCAAGACTGGTCTCTTCAGCGGCGTCCTTGGCTCCTCGGATTGATTCATCTCTTCGTCTATGCCGGAATTATTCGCCATCAAGCAGATGCCAAAACCTCAAACGGTAATTATAAAAATTGAAAGAAAACCTTAGCTCCTAAAAAATCAAAGCAAAAAAATAGAGAAGTGTTTTATTTACCAGAAATTCGTAGCTCCTGGTAAATCAAACTAAGAGATTGTTTTAGTCCAGGTAGAATTGGGAATGACGCACTAGTTTATTTGCCCTAGCTACGAAATAATAGTTTGGGCTATATTATATATATATTAGTTGGGAAGTAATTTTGGCTGAGAATAAAAGTTGGGCCCAGCTAATTACAACTTTCTCCATAAAAAAAAATCAAAACAATGATTTATAATTAAAGTGATTTATTTTTTTAAACAATATTTTCAGATTTATGAAATTATAAATAATTTTTTTATCTCTAATCTACAAAACCTCAAATTAGATGAAAACAGACCGAAAACGAAAGTTTGAAAAATTAATTTCTTACAACAATCACATGTATTTATAAAATAATAATAAAAATATTTTTTTTTAACCAAAAAAAATGAATTATCTCTACCACAAGGGCAAAAAATGATAAAGGTTGAAGATAATAATTGGGGAGTACGAGAAACAAAAGTTTCAGAAATAGAGAAAAAGCAACAAAAGAAGAAGCTCTAATTTGAATGCTTGGGAATCAAGTTCATTATATGTAGTGTTGACAAAACAATCCAACTCACCATATACAATATACAGTTTTACTAAATGGTAAAAAGAATACAACTGTGTTCAATTTCATAGATTCATGTGGGAGTTCGAGAGTGGAACGTAGATAGACTAGGAATTGGTCAGCAATAATCTCATTGGTTTTATAAATATAAATTTTATATTTGAGAACAGGTTTTTTTTTTATCATTTCGACTAATTTCGTGGCTTGAGCAGTTATGCAATTGTGACTTGTGTCAGTGTGTGTCTAAGCTGTAGTCACAAGCACAAGGATCCAAAATCACATTGCTTATACATGCACTTGATCAGCTTTTGACCTCTATCTCTAGACAATTGGTGTTTCTGCAACTATGGGAAACAGTTGGCTGAAGTTAAAAACAAGCACTTAATATAACACGGCATAATTTAGTTTGTACACTTTGCTATATACCAAAAAAAAAACGTCACACAATTCTTGAATTCTGCTTAAAAGAAAAAAGATAAAAAAAGAAATGCAGAGTCTATTTGTTCTTATGAATACTCACTGAATAAACTCTTCCTTTTGCAGCCAAATTTCCTCAATTTGATAGCAAAGTAACCCCAAGAATAAATAAATCAAAGACTCAAGGCCAAAACCTGTAGCCTTAGCCCATCAAACTAAAAAAAAATTGTTGGAAATGATAAAAGAGAGAAACAAGCAAACTGATGATGAAAACAAAGGTGAAAGATTTTAAGGAGAAAAAAGAAGAAAAATAAGAGGAAAAGAAAACTGCTCCATGAAAAAATTGTTATTAAGCTTCTCTCATGGGGAGCAGAAGCAGCTTAAAATGTACTGACACTGTCCCTTGAATCGTCTCCTCTTATAGCTGAAAAAGAAGAAAAGGAAAACACAATCAAATTTCATTTTTCTCTGTCCAATAAAAAGATAGATTTTGTGTTTGGATTATACCTCAGAAGAGCTGAACAGCCATCTTGAATTTGTTCTGTTTCCATTTAGGCAGCTTGTAGAACCCTTCTTTCGTCATACCAAATTTCTCTTTGAATTCCTCTGATGAAAGGTAAGCCTATAAACAAAGACCAACAACAATCAACATCTTCTTCCCATCGAAAATTTTCTCACTTGCAAATCAAAAATCCGTTTGCTGGTTTGAACTTTACCTCTCTTCTTGTTACATCAATCTCTGAGATAGGATCAGCAGCAGTTGTCTTGAGACGTTCGTATGGGTAAGCTGGCAAATCTTCTTCATCTTCCACTCCTTCTTTAGCATCTTCTTGAATCGTCAGAGATTGTATCCTGCTGCTCATAGATTTCTCCTCCTCCTTGCCATTCTCCTTCTTCTCCTCCTTTCCATTTGAGTTGGATCCTGGTGCTGGAGACTCAGGTGTCTTCGGACTCGCTTCATCACCAATAAAATCTCAAAATGTCAATACTCAAAAGTGAAAAAAAGAGGTGAATCTCTATACAAAGATGATATACCTTTGAGTGATTTTGGAATTGAAGGTTCTTGGGGAGGTGTTTTTAGCTGTTGTTCAAAAAGGGCACTACGAGAAGCAATAGCTGAAGACTTGGGAGCAAGCTTTGAGGAATCAGGAGTAACAGATCTCGGGTAGAGTTTTCTAACTACAGGTGGAGGTGTTGAGAGGTTTCTTGCGCTTTGGCTCTCAAACGTTGCTGCGAGTGCATTGAACGCTGGAGATCTTCCCCTCACGCGAACCCTGTCTGGACTAAACGACATGCTTCTTGACCGCTGCTGTGACTTGTCTGGAACACTGGCACGGCCACCATATGAAGCTGGAGTCCTTCGTTTTGGTTTCTAATCATCAAAACAACAACCAAAGAGAGAAATGAACACACAAACTCTGAAAAATCATCAACAAGGAGGAAAATCATGAAGATTTATATACCTCTGCAACTGGAGTTCCGCCATTTTTGACAATTCTGAGTTTTCTCTGGAATGAGTTTCCATGCATCTGTAAACAAAATAAGAGTGTTTACACCTTTGTCAGGGCTTCCTTCTCTCAGTATATATTGAAGATGTTCAGTACTTACAGCAGACTTTGAGGAATCCCAAGAAGTGAAAAAACGGGTGAAGAAACTTGGCTCACCACCTTCCATGATCACATATATAGGGGCTTCAGGTGATAACTTCTCCAGGAGAGAATCTTTCTCGATGAATTTCTAAGGAATCGAAAGGAATAGATGAGCAACTTTTTCCTATAAAATACAGAATCAAGAGTTTTTAACAATGCTTCTAATGAATCTGACCTCTCCAATAGTTAAGGCTTGCAACTTGTTCTTAGGGACTACTTCTTGGCCAACCCATACGAAGATCTCTGAGTGGCAGTCTACTATAAATATATCTTCTGTCATCAAGTCATCCTGTGTGAAGTTATATATCTCTGTCACCTTCAGAATTTCTGGATTAATTTGCATTTCAGCAATGGAAAAGAAAAAGAAACAGAGTCATTGTGTGCATATAATAGCTTAAGCTTAAACATTTGCTGAAAAATAAAAGAAAATGATCTTATGTACCTTTAGTGAATGTGCAGGAGAACAAGTGAGGGTCACTTTCAGGTTCTTTTGTGAGCTTTTGGCTCGAATATTCGGTTTTGCCTCCTAACAACTCCCAGAACTGATCTGATTCTGAACCTTCCTTTTGTGCTCTAGTCTGTAGGTTTGGCTGCACAAAAATAACAACATAACAGATGCTGCTTCAGCGACACTCAAAGCATAACTAAGGCCTTGATGGAAACATAATTGACTTATCCTTATAGCAATTAAGAAGAAACTCATCTTACCTTAATAAGATCTAGCTGCCTCTCAACAAGTTCCTGGTCAGTTGAGGTTGCTAGATTCCCAGTCCAAGTAAAGACGGAAGTATCATTATGTAGTATGTAACAGTATGATGAGTTCAGTGATGAAGCAACCTGTTGAAGTAAATCGACAAGATATTAGAAGCCATGAAGGTTTCAAAGGAACGAAGAATGGGAAAATGACACATACAGGTTCAACTTGGATTGCTTGCATATTTTCAGGACCAGACCCTTGAATGCGGAATAGAGCAAGTCCATTCTCATTGTATGTATCATCATCAACTTCTTTCTCTGCTATGTATTTCTTGTATCCACTGCCAATACCACCCTGTCAAGATTCAATCACCACAAACACAATCAGCAGATATTGAAAATATCTTTATAAACCAGAACATTGATGATAAAACAAAACTACAGACTGAAACTATCGCCAAACCTTAAAAACAATAAAGCTTTGCATAATGACAAAGAACTGAACAGGTTCCTTTCCTTCATAGATGCGAGCCTAAACACAAGAGAATGAAAATTTTCAGAAGAAAGAAAAAAAAAACAGATAATATACTTTGCGAATGAGTGCAGAAGAAGATTACTTGAGCTGGTACAAACTTCATTGACTCAACCATTTTGCTCGCCATAGAGACTGCAGAAGCTCTTTCTTCCTACACATATGATCACAAACTCACAATTTCAAATCTACTTGCACCTTGTAAGAGTTTGCTTTTGTTATGTGGAGAGCTTACCTCCACACTTTGCTTTCCGAACCAAGTTCCTATAAGAACTTCTTCTTTCTCTTCACCAGGATAAGAATACTGGAAAACATAGCAATCTCCACTGTAGAATTTCGAATGATCAGCAGCTTGTAGGAGAATCTTTTGCTGACCATTCACACGCCACACCTGCAGATTCCCAGTGCAATCAATGAAAGCTTGGATCTCTTCTTTAGGTGGAGCAGCTTTCATTAGCCCTCTCACATTCACTCCTTGTCGTTGCAAAAGTGCTACCAAATGACACAAACAAAAACATTAAATAACAATAACATATCAGCTGAGAGTAAGTATTTAAAATAATACTCACCAGCAACTCTGCCTCTACCATCCTCTGACACAGTTGTATTAGTTACTTGGGCCCATGTATCAAACTTTGATCTGAATGGAACGGTCTCAAACCCTTCTATTATGCGGATCATTTGCGATTTGGGTCGTTCAGATGAACGGATCATTTCCTGTATGATTCTTCTAACATCAGCAAACATCATACTACACAAGAAGAAAAAAAGATTTCAAGACTCCACTTACTTCTGCTGCTCCACTCGCAACTTTTCTATCATCAAGAGATGTTGTTCTTCCCATCCAAACAAACACTTCGAGTCCACAATCAAGAATGTAACACTTGCTTGTATCCAGCATCTCTCTTTTCAAAGAATCGCCTTCAACAGGATTTGCTTGTCCCTTCTCCACACTTCAATTTCACAAAATAAATCTATGTTCAGTAGAAGCATTATGAACTCAAAATAAATCAAACACAGCAAGAAGATATTACCAGAATAGTTTTTTTATATCTGAAGTGTGAGTTTTGTCTTCTTCATTAGCTGTTTTTCTAGGTAAGGGAGCGAACCCACCAAAGAAACCCCAAAACTCTCCACTATCAGCATCAGCCATAAGTCTCCCATCCTCTGCAAATGAATAAGAATTAGAGATGATAAAGACACTAATCCCTAGCTAAACCACTCGGCTCACTAACCAACAGTAGCAACTTCACATGTTCCATCATGGTAAGTGTCTTTAATGTATTGAACCACTTCAAGTGCTTTTGCTCTCTCTTGGATACTTGAATTGGATCCATTGAACTGGAAGATCTTGGACTTTGTGTCAAGAATGTAAATATCGTCATGGGTTAAAGAACTCCGAGCAAAAGCAACCTGTAATCAGACAGTTAGTGTGCAAACCACAAGGTGAGATAAAGGAACAAAAAAAAACAGGAATCTGACTTGCCTCTTTGACATGGACCACATGTTTTCCTCTACAGACGAACAAGCGGGTAATATGTTCTTCAGCTTCCACATGTTTGAATCCTGAAGCTACTCCACCTTCTTGAGGTATGATACATGGCTTAAAATACGACAAGAATTTCTCGGTTTCGTGGCCTTGGACTTCACGATACTGAACAGCACGGCCTCCTAGAGCTGCATCTAATTCAACCGTTTTAACTGCAGCAGTCCCAGCTTCATCCTAGTTTGAAAATAATATATTTATAAATCTTCCAAAGTTCTCTCCATCATTCTAACTAAACGAAGAACATATAAGAAGGGGGGGGGGGGGGGGGGGGGGGGCATACCTGAGAGGTATCTTTACCAAGCCAGTAATGGATATCATGGCGCAATGCACCCGTTTTTAACGCTGTTGTCTGACCATCAAAGGAGTCAAAACACTTTAGCCAAGGCTCCATCAAGAAAAGAGTAGTTACTAGGGCGCCTAGTTACCTTCAATACTATGTAAGAGTCTCCGGTGAAAAACTTCCCAATGGAAGACTTTGGGATGGGGGTAGGGCTGAAGTTCTCTATACGCCATACCTCAATACCGCTAAATTAACCGTCAAGGAGAACATCATGTAGATATAAAAAAAAAAACAAAAACTGAAATGATTTGAAATCAAAAGTACACAACAAGACTTGAGTAAGAGATGCGAAGGTGAAGGATACGCTTTCTGTCCAGCTCCTTGGAAAGCTGGATCCAAGTCTCTCATGGAAACAGACATACTTAACCAGTCTTTTTACCCCCACTCTCTCCAACTTATAAAGGCCGCAAAGGATAGAGAACACTAATAACCTATGAGGCAAACACCAAGTAAGAGTAAATATTCAAGATTCAACAAAATGCAAAGCCAATTCTATCAAAACCAAATAGAAGCCAGGAACAAACAAACAAAAAAACAAAAGTTTTCTTCTGGGTTGAAATCAAATGACTATACAACTCAGAATCCAAACCAGTCAACATCAACTCAGGTCAAAATCCAAGGCGTTAACATTCATTATCAACAACCCCCACTCAAATTAGCCGCCAAAGCAAAAAAAATTCTGAAACTCATGTTACATTGGAACTTGGAAGTAAGGTTTATGTAGTTTTAAATTCCCCAGACAATATGAAACAAAGGCAAAGACTCCATTCAATCATCATCATATCTCACCAAACCCCAACCTTTCTATATCACAAAGCCCAAAGTAAAGCTCAAGGATTTAAATATCTCTACAAATCTATTTCACTTATTAAACTAAACATTTTGCCTTCACACCGATCAGTAACAACAGAGGACATCTATATACTCCCAATCAGATCAATGGCACCAAAGATGAATCCACGACAAAAACCCAGAAAGCTGAAAACTTTCAGAGAGAAAACAAAAAACCCAGAATATACGTTTCAGTATTTACCTTATTCAGCTCAAAGCCCAGATCCAATCTGATGAGAACAAATTGCAAAAATTACAAAACGTTAGTCAAATTTGCTTCCTTTCCTTGAGAGACGAAGCAGCAAAGATGAACAGAAGAAGCAGACGAAGGAGAGAGAGGGAATCAAATTGAAAGCTTTATCTAGAGAGAGAAGGAAAAGGCAAAGGAACAATTTTTAAGAGAGAGAAAGGTTGGAGGGAATGATGATGAGGAAGCCAGGCGTGCTTATCACTAACCCATGAACTGTAAAAATCTTTTGATTCTTCTTTTGATTTTATTAAACATTAAACAGAAACAGAGGAGTCAACAGACCTTTGCAGAAAAAAACTGTTCTTCAGAAAACAAAATACAGTAAAAACCAAAACTTTTTACAGTTTTTGATTAGTGATTAATGTCGTTACTACTCCTGGGTTTTTGACCATATTAAACCAGTAATGAGTGGAGATTTGTCGCAAACATAAAAAATTAAAAATCCAGTTTTTTTACCATAAATGTTTTGACTACACATACCCTTCAGGTTTAGACCACAAATGCCAGAAAAATTGATATATCATTTAATGAAACATATTTTTCGGAGTTTAGAACTAAAAGACCATGGTTCTCTTTATAAGATATCAGTGAAAAAAAAAAAAAACTAAAAGACCATTAACAAATAAATTTGGTCACATCTCTTTTTATTCTATTTTTTCTTTTACAAGTAAGAAATTAGATTATTTCCATCAAGTCCATCTTTTCAGAAATACTTTGCCGTCACTAGTTATGGAGTCCCAAAACATTTTTAGGAATCTGAAAAAGAAATTGATTGTTTCAAACGTCTATAATCATAAGTTCAGAAAATCAGATTTAAGTACTGAAATGAAAATTTGCACAAAAAAGAAGAACAAACAAAAGGTACCATTAGTATTTATATTAGAGAAAAAGACAAAAATAGCACTAAATCAAATTTTTGTTCCCAAACTAGCATTCAAGGTCAAAAGTTACAAAAATAGCATTTAATGTTTTATCAAAAGTCACAAACTTATGGTTTAGAGTTAAAGGGTGGGGTTTAGGATTTAGGGTTTAGGGTTTAGGGTTTAGGGTTTAGGGTTTAGAGTTTAAGGTTTAAGGTTTAAGGTTTAGGGTTTAGAGTTGAGAAATGAGGTTTTGGGGATAAGATTTCAAATTTTGAAAAATAAAAAAATTAAAATTTTCAAAGGATAAACTTAAAAAGATGATATTTTGGTCATTTTAGTTTTGGAGTGCTATTTTTGCGATATAAACTTTGAAAAGTGCTATTTTGGAGATTTGCCCTTAGTATTACCTTTAACTTTAAGGCTGGTTGTAATACTTTCTTGCTCTTTCTCTTCAGTCTTGGTTTAAATAATGTTGAGCTTTTTGATGATTGATTAGAAATGGGTTAGTTTCATGAATTAGGAGAAAAGAAAAAGAAAACTCTGATAGTTTAAATAACTTCCTTAGGTGATTTAACTAGACCAATCTTTGTTGATAGAAAAATGTATTTCCTCCATTTCATCGTTACAGTTTTTTGGAATTCTCACAAATGTCAAGAAATTGTTTATAATTGACTTATTTAAGTCATTTGCATTATTGTAATTAAACTACAACTATAACTTGTATAAGCAAATATTTGCTAGCTTTCCCATAACTAATTTAAATATCTTTAGTTTGATTTATTTATTTTTGGAATTATCAAAAATATTAAGACACGTTTTAATTGACTACTTTAAGTTATTTTATAATCCAGTGTTTAAAGTATTTTTCTTAAATTGGAATTTTTAAATTTTCCCAAAATTAATATAAATATCTTTAGCTAATTTATTGATTTTGATTAATATGAAGTACAAAGAAATATAATCTTCAAGCATTGATGCACGTACGTACCTCTGGTTAGTAAACAGAAAACGAGAATTTCTCAAAAAAAAAAAATTTGGTTTAAATGTTAAGATTTATACCAAGATTTTCAGTTTTTTAGAATTGTGGCAAGCCACTTATTACAAGAAAATAAGAGAGAGCAAAGACAACAGAGCAAGAATTACAGACCTGCGGGCAACAAAGAGAGATAGAGCAGGAACAACGAAGGCGATGGCGGAGGTTGGGCGTGACGACTGATGGCAAGCAGTCGGTCCTTGATGAGACGGTCCACCCGAGAGAAGACTTCAGCAACTGATGTAGAGACTTGCTGGAAGATGCGCACATTACGCTCCCGCCAGATGCAATACACAATTACCTGCAATATAAGCTTCAGCACAGCATCCATACCAGCAACTCCAGCGAGTTGGGGATGAGCAATAACACCAGCAAGCGCTTGGATAGAGACTGGAGCAAGCAGAACTGGACTGGCAGAGAACTTAGCCCAAATTGCTGCAACAAAAGGACATTGAAAGAAAAGATGAGAATGAGACTCTGTTCCGAAGAGACAAAGAACACACTGCGTTGGAACGTTCATGCCCCACGAAGCAAGCCGATCCCTGGTGGGAAGCCTAGCGAGAGCCACCATCCAAGTAACAAAAGAACATCTCGGTATTTCTTCCTTGAACCAGACTAGTCTGCTCCATGGTACCAGAGGTGAGGGTTCTCTTAGCCTAATCCAAGTAACCTTGGTCGAGAACTTCTAGACATAATGGTCCTCTCCATTCCTCCACAGATAGACATCCCTGCCATTCTCATCAGAAGGAGGGGTCATTGTTGAGAGGACAATCTGCAGAGTCTCTGCCTCGTCGGACCGAGCATGAGGAAGTAGCCAGTGGCCATTAGCAGCCGCCTCACACACGTTTGCCTCCCTTCGAAGATGAAGCTCTCTGGTGCCAGATTCACCAAACGCACAGATCAAGGGTCCCATATCATTCCAGAAATCATACCAGAACTTAGCTGTTTTCCCATCACCCACACTACGTCTTAGGAACACAGCAACACTTTGATAAACCAACATTTACCGAGTATTTTTAAGCTTTGATAAAAAAAACGAGAATTTCTAAGCTTGAATGAACGTACCTCATTGGTCGGCATATATCTAGTATTCAATGGTCTTAAACTTAAAAAAAAAAAGTATCAACGGTCTTTTTTTGCTAAAGGCTAAGTGCCAATGGTCTTGTCTTCTTCTTGTTTTTACTATGACGTCTGCTGTTTTTTCTTGAAAAATGTAAAAAGAATTAGCACAGAGATAGAAAGACTGAACAAGAATGTTCTTTTTCAGAAACGAGGACCATCTTGTCTATAGATTTTATGTGTTTGGTATAGTTTTTACTTTTTTGTTAATTTTCGTTTACATATGGTTAATTTTTTTTGTTTACATACGTAGACGCACGCAAAGTTTACAAACCAATAATTGTTTTAGACTTGCATCTCTCTAAAATCCGAATATATAAATGTGAACTAGTTTAACTCTTATTAGCAATAATGGACACACGTTTCCCATGCTTTGATTCCATGATCTTGACCCGAAATTTGATTCCATACATATAGACCCAACAAACTTAAATATATTAAGTACTCTAGTGATACTTTAAATCATTATACAACAAGAACAAGAACAACCTATGATACCACTTTTATATTTCCTTTTCGACTACACGTCCACAACCATACACATATAATCACAGAAAGCCTATTAATCACGTAATGAATAAACAAGTAACAAAAGCATTAACTTTCGTTGTCAAAGAAAACAAACGTACGTTAGCAAACCTTGCCAGCGTTTCTATGGGACCGAAATGAACAGAAAAATTGTATGTAGTGTTTCCCTAACTAAATTTTCTTCTAATTCATGTACGTCCCTGTTATCATAATGATAAATATCTGAACGCGTTCAATAATTATGATGTGGTTGGTTAACATTTTAGATTGTATATATGAATACTTTGGTAACTAATATGAAGTATACAAATAAAATCAAGAAATGAGAAATGATAGGAATTTTTGAAATCAGCTAGCAACAATCAATACTGATGTATTTTTTGTTAAAAATTTAAGAAAATAAGAAATTCATCGATCGACTGGAAAGACCATCATCATAAGTTCATAACATTAACCAAGATGATTCCCATATTATATAAACCAGACTACAATATACAAAACATACACAAACCAAATAGTTACTGCAGTGTTTTTTAACCAAAATTGTTCGTTAATATTTGTATATGTGTAATGTGTGACTCAGGAAATACTAACCGTGTTCTTTTTTTCTTCTTTCTAACAACTACTAAACATGTTCGAAAAACAATAAAATACTGTGAAAAAAAATTTATTAGTGACCAGTTGCCTGTAAAAATTACCCGTATTTTACAAATGCAAATTGAGTTTGTTTAATCTTTTACAGATGGTTTTTGTTATATCATGCAGAGAAATTGACATTTTAATTTTTGTGGGAGTTCAATATGTTTTATTGTCTTACAGGAAAAGCATACATCAAACTAATTTTCTATCAAAAAATAACAATTAATAAATATAAAAACCCGACCATACTAAAGTACACTTTCGGCTCCGATAGATATAATTCGACTAAAAAGGCAATGACTTTGTCTTTTTGAGTCACAACGACTGCCGCACTAATCGTCTCCATGAATATAAGTCAACATAGCCGCCGGTTGGAAACTGGATGCCAAAGCCGCCACAGAGCGGGCCGAGAGGCCGTGGACCATTTGGTTTGACAATCATTGGCCAATTTTTAAAAATACAAACTATCATACTATATTTTCAACTTTCAAGCAAGGAGGGTGGTTGATTAGTGGCAGACACGAACCAAAATATCTTTCATGGTTTGAGTAAATCTTGTCTTTGGGCCAGACTGGTTTAAACGCAGCGGTTGCGGCTGCGGGTGCATGAGTTTGCGGATGCGGGTGGTTGTGGCTTCAAGTGTTATTAAGTGTTTTGTATGACTGATATAACGTTTGAAAATTGTTGCGTTTGCGGGATATTTGTGACTGGTTGATTATAAGATATTGCAGCAGTTTAACAATGAATTACCTATATTAACTTATTATAACATTATAAAAATATAAAAAACATACTATTGTAATAAAATATAATAATTATAAATATAGTATGATTAATCTAATTTTATTTTTATATATAAAAATTTTAAATTAGTTGAAAATTATAATTTTAATAAAATTTGTTTTGAAAATTTATACATGTGTACATAAATGTTTAAAAATTCTAATAATTAGTTAGTTTAAAGTTTTTATAAAACAAATTATGATTATGTTTGTGAATTTTAATTAATATATAAAATATGTATATATTTTTTTATAATATTTCTATTTTAAAATTTTAATTTTAAAATTTTAAAATATTTTTGAAAAAAAATTATATTTATTTTTCCACCCGCAACCGTAAACGCTAGCTAGAACCAGCTTTTGATTTTAAGAGGTTCGGAGCGGTTTGGAGCGTTTTGTAGCGGTTTGTATGATTGTTTCGAAATACTGTCAACCGTTACCAACTGCAAAAGCTGCGTTTGTGGGTCGTAACGGAAAAAAGACCCTTAATTACTGATTACTATTCTCTAAAATTAATTAATAAAGGTATCTTTTCAAGATATCTTTACCAATCAACAAAATGAGCATATCCCATTAGCGTTTCTAAGCAATTTACCCAGTTATAGAATTAGAACCTTGAAAAGATGGAACAAGTAAATAAGAAAAGGGTATTTACCATCAAATACTGTATGGAGATACTGAAAATCTTTAGGTGAGCAAGAGTCTATACGAGCATACACAATAGGCCTTAAAGCTTCATCTAACTGACCTTGCAAAAGTTGCAAAATTATTATATTCTTATCTACTTGTTTTGGTGACATCTTAAAACTTCAGGAAAAAAATCACCATCTCAAGCCATATTTGGCTTAAACTGCAGTTTATGGAGTCTGTCTGAACTAGATTCTTAAGGGTTTAACGGAAAGTGAAATGTATGAAGAGAGATATAAAAGGAAGAAACCCAAATGTAGGTTGACAAGAACTTGAAACAGTGATGTCTAAAGACTTCCTTCTGCTTTCTTAGTTGCAGTTCAGTTGTTTTAAGAGCAAAAATAAATAAAAACGAGATATTCATAGTTGTAGAATCATTAAGACATCTGGTCTTAATTGCTCAAAACGTCAATCTAAACTTAGTTGATAGCTGTTTATTACACAAGCTTTGTAGAACTTAAAACAGGTTTACATTCTCAAACCCAAAAGGAAGAACAATAAAACAAGCACATCTGATACCCTCTTCCACTTCCAAAGAAGCACACTTGCAATATCTCTTCGATGTGGATGCTAAATAAAATTCCGTGCATCGAAGCTAATATGAAGCGGGGCTAGAGAGTTTCTACAAGAACTTGTTTGCTTGTAATACTCAATAGTATGATGCCTACTACGCGATGAGAGTGAAGCCGCGTCTGCATGTTCCCATGCTTCTCCTTCGTGGCCAGTGAAGCTTGAGGAGCCTGAAGCAGAGGATCTAAAAGTGGACTTGTTGCTGAAGAGAAGGGAGACAAGTTAATAGAGTTGTTTCAGTGGGCCTAAGCCCAAAGGACAATTAACAAAACTGAAAACCGTCTCCTGATTTGGTATATATCTTAGTCGCTTGCAAGCTCCGGTTATTGTGTTACCTGTTATGAAATAACTTATAATTTATAGTATCGTGAAATTTAAATAAGAGTAGAATTTAATACCCGTAGGAAGCAAATAACACTAGTATAAGGGAGAGAGTTTATTATAAGAAGGAAGAAGAAAATGTAATGATTCTTTGATGAATTACTCTTGTTCTTGTTTATGGTGTACAAAAGAGTGAGATGAGTGATGGTATTTATAGTGAACAACAATACATAAAATAACAAAGATAGTGCTTAATTTGGTAAATGAGTGGGTGATCATAGTGTTTGATGAGTAGATGATCATAGTGCTTGAGTTGGTAAAGAAGTGGATGATCATAGTGCTTGAGTTTGGTGAAGAAGTGGATGATCATTTCAATGCTTAATTTATAACACTCCCCCTTGATCATCCATCTTGTATTACGTGGTGCCTCGTTAAAAACCTAGTCATGGAAAACCCAATGGGAAAAACCGTAGTAAAAGTAAAAAGAGTACAACTACGTAAGCTCCCCCTCGAATGAGTAGTCATAGAACCTTTAGAACAATGATAGATTTTCATCTCTCAAATTGTAACATTCTCTTTGGTTGTCTATCTTTTGTATGTTCTTTGTTGCCTCGTTAAAACCTTGTCATGGAAAAACCCAATGGGAAAAAAAAAAAAACCATGATAAGGAAAAAGAGTACAACCACACTTACTATCATATTTCTTTCTCTGGAAATAATATCTTCAGGATATGCATTCCAATCAACTCTCTTCAGAGAATTAAGCTTAAGAGAATAAACTCTATTCATTTCTATTATGATATCTAGGGCCTTTAGACTTCTTGTCCATAATTCTCTTTTGACTTAGACAATAGTTTATTGGTCTATTTGGATTTCAAACCAAATTTCTTACATATAATCGTATAGAAATTCGTCTCGTACATACGAATTATTCATTTGTAACTATAGAAGTTACTATTATGATTTTCTTTCTTTTCATATGAAATTACATCTTTCAGTAATGAAAAAGATTAATAATTTTCTTAAATAACACTCTTACGTATGGTATTTCAGGACCAAACATATACGAGCGTCTTAAATAAAATACTTTAAGGATCTTTATGATAACATCTCAGTTTTAGATCTCCAGTTTAGAATACATAAAAACAATATAGTATTGTCAAGAGTTTTCTTTCAAAATATAATTTTTCTATAACTCTTCAGGAGTTTTGATTATATTCAAATCATGATTCTATTGATTTATAATCTCTTGATAAATACAAATGGATACATTTGTTAACCTTATAATATTTCATATATCCCATAAAATAGTTTGTTTCAATTCGATCGAATATGCAGAGTTCCCGGGAACATGATTTTGATATCATCAATCCTTCATGGATTATACTTTCAGGGATTAACATTTTTCAAGTGGATTGTTTTATTCAAGTTCTTCCTTTATTACCAGACTATAAGGAACTTGAAACTAGTTGCATCTACCATATGAAATTATGTCTCTTCACAATCAATTTCATATTGATCCTTCTTTGTGTGCAACGGTTCATTTACATCTCACTTGTTTTACACCTTTTAGTGTATGGACTACTGGTCCAAATACTTCTCTATTTCACAAGAAGTTTATATCTTTGTCTATTGCATCTTTCTGATTTGGCCAATCATTTCTTTGTGTACACTTTTCAATAGACTTTCTTTCATGATCCTCTTTCTCATTTATTATATCAACTGCTACTTTGCATGTATAATATCATCGACGTCAATTTTCTTATCGGTTCCATTTTGTTTCATACATGACATAACTTATTGAGATCTCTTCATTTGTCTCAGGTACCTGAATTTTCGTCAGTCATGTTTAATTTCTCTTCTGGAGATCATACAAAACTATATTGCCTCGTTTTGACCATTATCAATATATGCTCCTTTTCATTTACGAGGATTTATCTTGGGAACCAATCTGTCTACCACGCTGCAGGCGTGACTAGCAGTTTGATATTGTTCTTGTAGAACATTTATTTTTATTGGAGCATTTACAGCTGGTATATGTGACTTGATCACTATATTTATATGGGTCGTGTCTGGCAACTGCTTTAGTAAGTTTTGAAATGAATTATCTTTTGGACTTCTATTTCACATTGTGTTTAGCCCGAGGATCAATGATAATTCATTTCAACTTATTTTCTTTTCCAGCTGTTTATTTTCTCCCCCTTATGTTGGAAGTACTAACTCACTTTTAGAATTCATGTATAGCCTTACTTATAGTTTTCGGGGATGGCTCTGGATTCTTAAGTGTCAATAGAGATTTATATCCAACATATATTTCCAACCTCATTTGAAAACACATCTTCATTTGAAGCTCTGTGGCGGAGCAACATCCAACATTCTTAGATGAAAATGATTGGTTTCTGATTCTATACCAATGATGGGGAGAACTAGTGAATATTTATTGGCTTGATGCGATCCAATGTTGCTCAAAATGTTTAGCACTTATCTCAGTGAATGTGCTATAGTCGTTAAAGACTTTAAGAAGTGAATTCACCAATATTATAAAAATGCATAGTGGGTGATCAGTCCACTAACATCTTCGTTATTTATGCCAATATCTTATTTTGGCTGGTGAAAACCATATTACCCTTTTATCTTATGGGTAAGCAACATATGTCAAATCATTCGGAAGAATCTTCTGGTTCTTATATGACTATGCATATGACCTTTAAGTATATATTCGCATTATTAATGAACCAAAATGGTCTAACTGATTCATGCCAAATGTAAACTTCTAGTTTACTATACATTTATCTTCATTATACTAATCTTTGTGTAGTACAATATATAAGAGGCTGTAGATATTTTCTCTAAAATACTTATACTGCTTTGAGAATTATTTCTGATTGAAATGTATATATCATTTCGTTTGCTTATTGTCTCAACATAAGTGTCTCAAAATCTTACGGATTTACTTTGAGAAAAATTCATTAATCTTAGTTTTAGTGTAAACATAATCTTCTGGATGTTTGACTTATCATAAAAAGTGAGATTCTTTAACTCTTCCCCTCGAGATGATACTACTACAGGTTTATCAATCTCGAATGTATCTCATTTTCTTAATCAACAACATATCCTACATGGGTTATGTATTTTTTCGTAGATCGTTTTAACTTTTGATACTTATAAAATACAATACCTTAAGAACTTTAAATTGCATTCTTAAGAACTTTAAATTAAATTTTTATGTGCAGTAATACTATGTATACTTCTGGAGCATCATATATATCCTCTTTTTAAGCATTCTATAAGTTTTTACTACCTTGTATTGTACACACAATAAATTTTCTTTCATCTTCAGATGAATTCATAATTTCTTTTCTTTATTACCATGTTTATTTTCTCAACTTTAAGTGAGAGTATGAGTTCTATAAAGAAACTCTTTGGACCTTGACCTCATTTATGCTCACGTCTAAAACCACTATTTATGAGTTTTTTAAATGTCATATTCTCTTCAGGAGAATGAATCATAATCAACTAGACGTGATTTATCAATAGATATTTTTCAATATATATGCATCATAAAAAAAATTTCTTGAAGAAATTTTACTTTTAAACTTAACATCCAACATAGTTGGCTTTATTTACAGACTTCAGGTCTTGTAATCTTTAAATGCAAAATACAAAATGAGCTTTAGGTAATCACTTCAGGTGATAATACCTTTTTTATATATATTATCTTCCAAAACTTATGGATCTTTTAGAGTCAAGCTTTAAACTTAAAATCCTCAATATAAATGGTAATAAAATCAAAATATTTCAAATATATATAAATATGTATTAACAAAGGTGTCTTATTATATCAGAAAATAAATAAAACTTTCATAGTAATTATTATATAGACTATATTATTACTCTCATGCTTTTTAACAAAGTTTAACCTATCAATCAATTTTAATGAACAAATTTATATCACTGCCAACTTCATGCAAATTGATTTATCTAATCAAGTTTGTTAAACTTGTATATAAAGCATAAAAATACTTATCTTATAAACAGAAGTATATCGGCGATGAAAGTTTCAGCTGTTCACGTTTCTGAATTGGCTGATAACTTGTACATATCTTTCCGAGAGAATACACAATCCTGAAAACTTTAAATTTTGCTCATATAAACATGGCCATTACATTAGTAAATATCAACATATAATCCAAATTCTTTTATGATATTAGACCAAAGACTAATCGACCACAAAACTAACCGATTACAAATAATTTCTTTTATGATGTAGACCATGAATCATAAAGTATGTTTCCTTAATACCATTAAACCATGAAGCATATTAAAGTATAATAAGCAAAATTTAATTCATCAAATAACTATTATTCTTACATATAGACAAGCGTTGATATATATATATATATATCATCGTCTAAAATGACTATATATATATATATATATTTAGAATTTCGCAATTTTAAAATGAACCATTTATTATGAACTTCATAATTTAAAAACCGTTTACATTAATCATACAAGCAATTACAAGGAGAAGCGATGTAAAGAAAATTAAACCGATAATCATCTTAAATTCACTCGGAGTAAATTCTCCATCGAATAAACCATAAATAGAAACACAAATAAAAATGGCACATAAAAACAAAAGTGCGCGAATCATCTTTCTTGAAAAATCGGAGGAGAGCGATTTTGAAATTTTTGAGAGAAGATGAAATGTTTTGGATGATGAAATGAAGTGAAAATGAGTTGTATTTATAGATGAAAATTACTGTTCATGACCGTTGGAGAAAGGGGAAATTTTTGAAAAAAATTCTTTGTGACCGTTGGGGTTAAATCGAGTGCACCAAAAATTAGTCCGAAAATATCGTATTAAACGGTCAATCAAATCTATAAAATTTCATAAAAGTGAAAAATTATGACAATGAAATATTTATGTTATATGACAATAAATCATGCGACGGCTCAGCCGATCAATGCAGAATAATAAATAAATTATACGGCGGCTCGGCCGACCAATTAATAATAAACAGAATATAAGGCGGCTCAGCCGACCAATAAATAATAAACAGGATATAAGGCGGCTCGGCCGACCAATAAATAATAAACAGGATATAAGGCGGCTCGGCCGACCAATAAATAAATTAAATTACTAGTAAATAATATAGGCGGTATTCCGGCCATTATAACATGATATAAATAATAGTAGAGGCGGTATACCGACCATTATAACAGGGTATAAATGATACAAATAAATTTTACCGAATTGCAGAGTGATCGTGCTGATAACGTGTTATGAAATAACTTATAATTTATAGTATCGAGAAATTTAAATAAGAGTAGAATTTAATACCCGTAGGAAGCAAATAACACTAGTATAAGGGAGAGAGTTTATTATAAGAAGGAAGAAGAAAATGTAATGATTCTTTGATGAATTACTCTTGTTCTTGTTTATGGTGTACAAAAGAGTGAGATGAGTGATGGTATTTATAGTGAACAACAATACATAAAATAACAAAGATAGTGCTTAATTTGGTAAATGAGTGGGTGATCATAGTGTTTGATGAGTAGATGATCATAGTGCTTGAGTTGGTAAAGAAGTGGATGATCATAGTGCTTGAGTTTGGTGAAGAAGTGGATGATCATTTCAATGCTTAATTTATAACATTACCATATTATTTATTTGAACCGAATTTCGAAGTCCTTTTATTTTGTATAATAACAATTTTTTTAAAGTATTACAAATTCAATTTATTCTGCAAATAATATAATCCTACAACAAGGTTTTCTTTTTGTTTTTAACATCCCTACAACAAGGTTAGATCACGCTGGAGTTTTTTTTCATAAAAATAAGAAATATAGCTAACTAGAGTTATATTTCAAATGTAACTATAATCATGTTAACTAAGCCTACAATTTTTTTGTAGGCTTTCAACTCGACTAAGAGTGTGATTGATAAATGTGAGAAGAATTGAGAGTAAATTAAAATAGAGGAAATGAGTAGAAAACTTTTAGAGTAAATAAAAAAAAAAAAAAAAAACAGTAAAAATAGCGCAACCATTTTTTTCCATAAATCATAAAGTACAAAAGTGAATAGTTTTACTCCATTTAAATAGTATTTAGAGTAACAAGATTAAAAAGTCTTTTACAAAACAACAAAAGTTGAAATGAAAGTAAATATTAAAACCAGAATAAAATTTTATAAAGTCATTCCCTAAGATCAAAATATATATGTTATAAACATCTACTCGCCTAACAAACATGTTAATTTTACGGTCTAGTATTTTTCAAATTAGCATATTAATTTCAAATATAGCTTCACAGTATACAAAAAAAAATTTCCACGAATCACTTTGTATTTTATATGAATTGGTAAATAATAAGTATAATAATTATATAAAGAATTGAATGTTTTGTAATTTGTATTCACTCAAGTATTGGGAAACGCTTCGGGATCTCTGAGACTGCATTTTCAGAAATCCGATGTTAATTTTTTTTCAAATGGATAATTTTACAAAATAATAGTTTTTTTTTCTGCTCAAATCAAAATGATAGTTTAACATAACTCAGATTCCGTCCAAAAACGTTCGGGGAAAAAGCACGAAAAAGTTTATGAAATAAAAGAAAAGAGCCATGCGTAGTGGCCAATAGATAAATCGATGGATCATATATGCACAAGTAACTAAGCAAGGGCCCTATCACAAATCATTGCGTCTTTGATAACTGCTAAACCCAACATTACATTATTTGCTACAGTGAGTGTCACATTTAACGTTTGACTAATATGAAATGTCACCACCAATAAGAGGAATATATTGATACTTATGGCTCATCTTGGTAGCCACTAGCCATTATAGATATATATACTTATATAGTATCTCTTCTATTACCTTGTTATAAAGTTGATATTGAACTAACGTTGATTTTGGGATCGAACTTGGTATTCTATTAAATTTTAGCAATCTATTAAATGATATTATAACACGCATGATCTTGAGAATGTTAACGTTTAAATTATTTATCGTAGATGATATCCATATTAAGGATATTTAAATATGATATTTTAGTAATTTTATATTAGTATATAGTTTTTTTTTGAAACACATATTAGTATATAGTATATTTTTAGGGAATTTTCACCCTATATACAAGGAGAAAAGTTTATTTAGGTATTTGCCCACTTGGTTCGTCTTCTTTTTAGTGGTGATTCTATATATGGATTCGTTTTGGTATAGTGTGTAGAATCCGTTTGCAATCCGTTTCCGATTGTATGATATTGTGGGCTACTGAGTCATTTACAATACACTTTTTTTTTTGCAACTGATTTTAATTACAATGCACTTACAACTATTGTCTTATTGTCTTTTTTTGTTTTTGAAACACTTTTGTCTTATTGTCTTAGATTTTTTTTTGGGGTCTAATTGTCTTAGATTTTTTTAATTTTTGTTTTTACGTTTTACAACAGATTTAATATTGGTTATGGTTTGAACTAATTATATTATACTCCCTCTGTTCCTTAATATTACATATTCTAGGAAAAAAATTGTTTTAAAAAGATTCATTTTACATATTTAATACATGTTTTATTAACTAATTACAAATTTCAAAAAACTTAATTGCACTTATTGAATTGTTATTGGTTTAAAATTATGAAACAAAGATAAACACAAAAAAATATGCAAATTTAATGTGTTTTATTAAAATGTGTGAAAAATCTAGAATATGTAACATTAAAAACGAGGGAGCAGCAGGTAACTAAATTAATCTGGTGGGCACTAATATTGCTGGGAAAGTGTTATATAAATATTTAGAAAATTGAAGGAAATTAGTAACTTTTTGACTCGACAGATTATGACATGATATCGATTTACAACCCGAATATTCCTGGTATATTCTTTATCTATAATATCATAAACAGTTCTTTTGTAATAATTCGCAATTTACTTTTAGCAAATCCGATATGCCAATATCTTCAGCGCTCCTATTTTTAATGAATACCAATTTTTTTTTTTTGAGCAACATAAAATTTCATTAGAAAATTAAAGAGAGTTTTAGTTTGGGTGTATAACAGGTTGGGCTACAAGACAGGCTTTAGCAAGCCCATCAGTCAACCCGTTTTTGGTCCTAGGAATGAAAATAAAACGACAGTGCATAAAGGGAGAAAAAGAAGAAAGGCGAGTTCGTCGATATCAGAAAGAACTCCGTAGAGTTCCGTCGTATGCCGCCCAGAGTTGATTGCTTGTGAAAGTACTTGAGTCTGTTTGAATACAGATGTTGGAGTAGTGACTGGAGGCTGCTTGCAGTAGAGCTTCTCTGGGAGTATATGATGAATGCCGAATCATATATTACTATTATTACATATACTATTAGGTTTCACCTTTAAGATATGGATTCACTGGAGCGTACAGTGGAGTGTAAATCACCAAAAAATAATGAAATGCATAAGCATTGGGAGTTGAAGCCGTATGGCTATAGAGTCTACGTATATGCATATCAATATTGGTTAGGTACAGTTCGATTCTTGCTAATGTGGTCTGCTGAACTATGTCCACTATTCTCATTGTGTTCCATTATTATATGACTTGTGCTGATTATACACTTGTGTAGTGTTATGCTTTTATCATTCTTTTTTTTTTGTGGGCTCGTGAGTTATAATATATTTTCTAATTTTATTAATTTTCTTATTGGTATCATGAGTGATAAATCATACGAAAAAGGATGATTAGTGTCTATTCGAGAACAAGCATTAATGGATCATGAGAGTCTATCAAACATCCGCAAATGTTTCTGGTCTCCTTGATTTTACATAAAAGTTATCTCCTCAAACATTGAATGTACGTTCATTAATGCATATTTTGCACAAGTTGAGATATTAATTGCAAAAAAAAAAAAATTGAGGGGATCTGTTTAGGTCATAACATGGTTAAGTTTTAAGCCTACTAAAATGATACGCATCGATATTTATTTATTTTAATTGATTAGAACAAAAAGATGGGATATATGCGAGCAATATTTTATAGAATTAACTCTAGCGTAAAAGCTTGAGAATAAAATTTTTGGAATTTTTTTATTTACTTGATTTATTTACTCTAGTGATCAATAAGACATATCCATCAAGGCATCAACATTCTGTAATCCAATAGATCTTCGAATTAGTGCATCACTAATACATATCCACCACTATTATAATTCATATTCGCAAACTAAACTTTTGAAAAAACTGACAAACTAAACTTTAAAATGCTCGTCTTGAGGTAACTTGTAAAGTAAGGTATTACTTCAATCTGAATCTGAGTTCTTACATCTTTCAAAGGAAGCAAAAAGAGAGATGTATAGGTCACTTCTTATCAAACGAGAAATATTTTGGGAATTTAATTCAAGAAACAAATTCACTGAATTATTTAGAGATTTTTTTGGTAAAAGTAATTTAGAGAATTCGGTAGCTATAGATGCCTTTCCCAATTTATACTATTTCATAGCAATAAATTATTTCTAATCATTAGCAAATAGTTTTTAAAATAAATAATATATAAAGGTAAAGTTTACTATTTCAGGAAACAGTTCCGAAGATTGAGGAACTAATATTTTAATATTTTAATGTATCAGGTGGTAGAACAAATATAAGTAGAACCACTTATCGAAACACAGAAGAAGGTTATCTATCATTGCAGTTCATATTTCAATTATATTCTCTACCACTAGACGTTTGTTTATAATAATATCTGTTTAGTGTTTGGCTCATTTACGTTGCCTTTTACGTTGATATATATTTTGTTAAAAAGGAAAGTAAGTTGTTTTGTTTTGAAACATTAGTAGATTCCTCCACTACTCGAACCTTTTGGAAAGATAGTGGAAGTGCGCTGCTTAAATTATTTCTGGTCTTCTTTTACGCAAAAGACTTTAGTCTTTGATTCTTTATGATCTCAAAGGGACGCATATATAAACTTTCAAATATAAAATAAATGTGGAATATTTAGGCTATAGGGGGGGGGGGGGGGGGGGGGGGGGGGCTTAGGCCATCTTCGGTCGTTCAATGCTGAAAGGTTTTAAATAGCGTCATACAATCAGGATGCTCGGGCCGTTTTTACATGTTCGGTTCTATAATTAACTCCTTTAAAAATAACCCTATCTATATTCTAACTTCGTTTTGACAAACATTATAAGTATACACATGTGTAATACACTAATACTTCTTGCTAAAAGTGGATATACCGAGAAGTACGTGCTAGTTAAGATGTCAAAATAAATCTGAGTATGGTTATATAAACAATTTATGTATACTAAATAAATCTGAGTATGGTTATTCTCCCTAGAGAAACTAGACAAAGTGAATGTCACTTGGGAAATATTTGGTGAGAATCGACAACACGAAAAAAACAGTGTGGACTATACTCTGCAAGTTGGGAACAATGGCAATAAAGGCCAATAATGGAAGATTTGGTGGGAAATGCCACACTTTAGCTCTAATGACATTTTTTTTTTACAATATTGAAGATTAACTCAATCCAACAATTACAAAACATTTCGATAATTATGGTGATGACTATCTTCGCAATCATATTGACGACGACAACAATGATGCGAACAGCCACATTGTTACTGTAACCACTCTGAAATTGTGGCTTCTATTTAATCTGTCAACAATAACATGTTTATCTTGATTAGATTTTTTTGGGTTAGATTTAATGTTTATCTCTTTGTTAAACCAACATAATTTCGGTAGGAGAATGTATCATATCCATAATTATTTTCAAAATATCTGCTAATTCAAAGTATACATGTTACAATTGTTACAAGTAATCTCTCTCAGGGGTAAAAGGCTTAAAAAGCAAGATTACTTTTTTGGATTACTTTTTTGGTACAAATGAAAGATTACTTTCTAGTAGAAAGTTTCTATTGTTACCGCCATCGACAACAACAAAAATTATGTGGCCAAGTTGGGCCAAGTCTTAGGTTTGACTATGGTCAGTGGTCCCATTACTTTGTGTATGTGAATGTGATGGTTTTAACTTTTAACTAGCACTCTTCTATGATAAAAATCCTTTGACGCTCCTTATTGTATAATATGTGTTCGAGTTTACAGAGGTGAGTATCGCGGCTTGTAATAGTTATGTTAGTTTGGTGGCCAAATCAAACTCCTTAAGGAGTTACATTACAAAAAGCTAGGAACGGAAGCAATAAAGAAACTCAATCTCTAAATAGCCATCAAAATTGATTAGATGAAGTCAATTTAGTAAACAACGTCTAGGTGACTAGAAAGCTAAGAATTAAATGAATCGGTAGGTTGAATTTTGGTGAGATAACATATGTTGCTCTCTCGCCATAGTTCATAATTAAATGGTGATCATATATAGGTCTGGTCTCAAGCCTACGCCAGTAAAGGACATAAAGCCAAGCATGGGAAGGTGGCACAGCTAGCACCTTCAGTAATGCACGTTAATAGATTTTTGGTTATATTTTACGAGTATTATTTACAAGTATTAATGAATGTAAGTAAATGATATTTTATATTTTCTATACAACTTCAAAATAAATTTGGATTTTATATTTCTTAGAACAAAAAGCAATTCTGAAACTATTTCACATTATATGATGTTTATTCCCCTAATACTTTCACATTTAGCCTCATTTAGAGAATCTATCTAACCTTACCAAAATAATAAGGAAAAAAACTGTAAAAAACATTGAAATGAGGAATCACACATAGATTTCCATTCTGTAAGCTTGTACTTTGGATTCTCCACTATAATTTGTAGTACACTATCTTTTGCCAAACATACATCTATCTTTTTGCAAAGGCTTGACAAAAATAGTTTAAAGCATATTGTATAATGTATGCCTGCCTAAAACCGTGAACCATCGAACAAGTTCTCTTTTTCCCCTATTTTTTTAACTCAAACGTTTCTTCAGTCTCAGTATGTTTATTATTTTAAAGTCTTTGAATATGTAAATAGAAAATTCTTGGATAGATATAGTAGTTTAATTTGTAGTCTCTGAAATGATTTAAGTAAATATAAATTCTTAAATGTTTTACCAAAATTAATGAAACTGCAAAACTAGAATGGAACATTGAGATTTGAGAGAATAGGAATCAGAAACAAGCAGCCTACCACAGAACTATGGAATTTACATTATTGTCATACTATATATGAGGATTCTTTACACAACCATAATACATTATTATCAACATAAATAAAGGAATTTACATTTATTACGATAATTTATTCAAAGATTCTTTACACAACAAATATTAATTCGGAAAGCATATTATCATGGCAATGAAGTTAATTAAACCCACCAATGATCTTTAACCACCCTTTCTAACACATTTGCCTATATAAAGAAACCACATCTCTCATCTTCTTTCACCCTCAGATCATTATAATCTCCACATAGGAAAAACAAAAAAACTCTCCTCTCTTTGACTAATTAACAAAGTATATAAATGGAACCAAACTAAACCGGTCCGGTAATTGCTCTCTGTCCCTCGGCTACCTCTGTCTCTATCTCCTCCGGTATTCTTCTTCTCCTGTCTTCTTCACATACATCTCAATGACCTCTCTTTTTTTTTCTGAAATGTCAGTATTTTTAATGAGAGAACTCAAAACTCATTTCTTTTTTTCGACAAGTGTAGAATGAACCTAACGACAACGTAATCAAACATCTTGTTATAGACATATCTTTGACACGTTACGTGCATTTCCCCAATACATTCTTGCTTATATCTTACATCAGCTGCCACGAAATCGTGTTCAGCACATAAACACAAAAACCCATAAGTAAGATTCTCACAGTTTTTGGTTTCGTTCTTTCGCAGATTTGTAAGCAAAAATGACGTTCAAGAACGAGAAGAAGATGACGAAGAGTTACTTCGACGTTCTTGGAATCTGCTGTACATCAGAAGTTCCTCTGATCGAGAATATCCTCAAGTCTCTAGACGGAATCAAGGAATATTCCGTCATTGTGCCGTCAAGAACCGTCATTGTTGTCCATGATAGCCTCATCATCTCCCAGTTTCACATTGGTAACGTTTTTCATTCCAAAAGAAAAGAACAAATTTTATAAAATGTATTTTGTCTATGTGGTTGTTGATATAATAAACGTTACATCCGAACAAAAACGTCACTTTCAAATAATTAATAATGCTATCTACCAAGGACTGCACTTGAAATTCAATGGGCTAGTTTAGACTCATAGACCCTCGCATACACGCATCACCATAATTTTTGAAATAATTTATGTTAAAAGTTTGGTAAAAAAAAATTAATGTTTTAGAGTTTTCACACACATTAAAAAAAATTAATTAGAAATGCATTATTTTTGTGATTAACTACTTTTTTAACTTTTAGTCAATCAAAATTTAATAAGAATTAATTTATTCAAAATTTATAATTTACTATGATTACCTAATTAAAAACACATTAAAAATAATGTATTTAAAAAAAAAAAAATTTGTCTAAAACATGAATCATCTTAGTGAGAACAACTACCATACAACCATATACATGCTATAGATGCTAGGCAGTTTACATAACACTTCAAAATATTACATCGTGACCTCATTACATTACGTAACGTACCTTTCACATGATTAACGTTTATATATTTTCCCTTAATAAATTTTGTAATTTTTATTTTCCCATTGACTCATTAGATTTGATTACTACTTACTAGAATACAACAATAGAATATGTTTCTGAATTTATTAAATAATTATATTGGTTGCAGTTAAGGCACTTAACCAAGCCAGGCTAGAAGCAAACGTGAGGGTAACCGGAGAAACGAGCTTTAAAAATAAATGGCCAAGTCCATTCGCGGTTGTTTCCGGCGTTCTCCTCCTCCTTTCATTCTTCAAATATCTCTACTCTCCGTTCCGTTGGCTCGCCGTCGCAGCTGTCGTCGCCGGAATATATCCAATACTAGCTAAATCTGTAGCATCCATTGCAAGGACTAGAATCGACATCAATGTTCTCGTTGTAATAACCGGTAATATTTCCGTGTCATTTTTCTTCTATTTTTCTACACTAAACCACACCGACCGGATCCGATTTTTATATATTTTTATAAAAAATATATTAAAGTTATACTGAAAAAGTAAAAAAAAAAAATATCAAATATATTTATTTTTTGTTTTCATCATTTATAATATTTTTGTAAAAAATTATTAAAGCTTTTAAATTAAAAGAAACATTAAGAGTCAAAATTAGAGCTCATAGAAATGTTGAGCAGCCCTGAGTTAAGCTAATACTTTTACATTGTTACAAACAGTGGGAGCAACACTCGGTATGCAAGACTACACAGAAGCTGCAGCTGTTGTCTTCTTATTCACAATAGCTGAATGGCTCCAATCTAGGGCAAGCTACAAGGTTTTTACTTCCACCATTTCTTGTCATGCAAGTTACCAAAGATGCTGTGATTTGATCAAGTGTTTGGTTTCAGGCAAGCGCGGTGATGCAGTCGCTAATGAGTTTAGCTCCACAGAAGGCGGTGATTACAGAGACTGGAGAAGAAGTTGAAGTGGACGAGCTCAAGATCAACACTGTTATAGCAGTCAAAGCTGGCGAAACCATACCTATTGATGGAGTTGTTGTGGATGGAAACTGTGAGGTTGATGAGAAAACTTTAACCGGTGAAGCCTTCCCTGTGCCTAAACTGAGAGATTCAACTGTTTGGGCTGGAACCATTAATCTAAATGGTTACATAACCGTGAAAACAACTTCTCTAGCTGAGGATTGTGTTGTTGCAAAGATGGCTAAGCTGGTGGAAGAAGCTCAGAACAGCAAAACCGAAACTCAGAGATTCATAGACCAATGTTCTAAGTACTATACTCCAGGTTAGTAAACAGAACCAGCAACTGATTCTTGTTCTTTGTGTGTTTTGAGTTGTGTAGTGATTGAGACCTTGTATTCTATTGCCTTGTATGCAGCGATCATCATAATATCACTATGTTTTGTGGTTATCCCATTCGCTTTAAAGGCTCACAACATGAAACATTGGCTGCACTTAGCACTAGTTGTGTTAGTAAGCGCTTGTCCTTGTGGTCTTATTCTCTCAACACCAGTAGCCACTTTCTGTGCACTCACTAAGGCAGCCACATCAGGGCTTCTGATCAAAGGAGCTGATTATCTTGAGACCTTAGCCAAGATCAAAACCGTTGCTTTTGACAAAACGGGGACCATCACTAGAGGCGAGTTCATCGTCACTGATTTCAAGTCACTCTCCAGAGATATAAACCTGCATAGCTTGCTTTACTGGTGAAACATCTTTTCTGTTCTGTCCTTTTAACCACTTTAGCTTTCTTTATATTGTTTGAGAGTTTTGGAATGTAACTTCTGTTAGGGTATCAAGCGTGGAGAGAAAGTCAAGCCATCCAATGGCTGCTGCACTTGTGGACTATGCAAAATCTGTCTATGTTGAACCAAAGCCTGAAGCGGTTGAGGACTATCAGAACTTTCCAGGAGAAGGTATTTATGGGAAGATTGATGACAAAGAAGTCTATATTGGGAACAAAAGAATATCCTCCAGAGCTGGATGTTCATCAGGTGCATATCAAATGAATCTTTGAGGTTTTTCTTTTTTTGTTTACACTCTGATGGTTCTTTGCTTTGGTGTATGTACACAGTTCCAGATAGTGATGTTGATACTAAAGGAGGAAAGACTGTTGGATATGTCTATGTTGGAGAAACACTTTCTGGAAGCTTCAATCTCTCAGATGCTTGTAGATCTGGTGTAGCTCAAGCGATGAAAGAACTTAAATCTTTGGGGATCAAGACTGCAATGCTTACCGGAGATAACCAAGCTGCAGCAATGCATGCTCAAGAACAGGTGAGAGTTAGTCTTTTGAGTTTAATGCCTCTCTTGAAACTAGTTTTCACTGAAAATGTTATGTTGAATAAACAGCTAGGGAATGCTATAGATATCATTCATGCAGAGCTTCTTCCAGAAGGCAAATCTGAAATCATCAAAGAGTTTAAGAGAGAAGGTCCAACGGCTATGGTGGGAGATGGATTGAATGATGCACCAGCTTTGGCTACGGCTGATATTGGCATCTCAATGGGTATCTCAGGCTCAGCTCTTGCAACAGAGACTGGCAATATAATCTTGATGTCTAATGACATCAGGAGAATACCACAAGGGATAAGGCTTGCACGCAGAGCTAAAAGGAAAGTGGTGGAGAATGTGGTCTTGTCCATCACTATGAAAGGAGCAATTCTTGGTTTGGCATTTGCTGGTTACCCGTTGATTTGGGCAGCAGTGCTTGCAGATGTGGGGACTTGTCTACTTGTGATTCTTAATAGCATGTTGTTGCTTAGGGATAAACAAAAAGGTGGAAACAAATGTTATAGGTCTTCTTCTCCTCCTTGTGTCTTAAACGGGGAGAAACATGAAGGTGATGCTGCTGGGGACATGGAAGCAGGCTTGTTACCACCAACGAGGAGTGATAAGCATTGCAAGTCGAGCTGTTGTGGAAAGAAGAATCAGGAGAAAGTGATGAAGCCGCACCATGGTCACTCTGGTTGTTGTGACAAGAAACAGAAAGGAAATGTAAAGATTGTGAGGAAGAGCTGTGACTCAGGGTGTTGTGGTAGTGGTAACAAGACTCAGCAACCAGACCAAGACGAGGGCTGTCATGACATGCCATCGAAGGAGATAAGACTTGACGTTGGTGATGGTGGTGATTGCAAGTTCGTTTGTTGTGGAACTGGCACAATTCAACAAGAAGGTTCTTCAAACTTAGTCAATCTGGATGGAGAAGTGAAAGTCTCGGTCACAGGTTGTTGCTCAAGGCCTGCTGAACATGTGGTAGCTAGCTTGAAAGTGAAGAGCAATGGGCACTTTGAAAGTTCCAAGGAAGATAAAGAAGAGACCTGTTCTGAGGTGAAAATGAACTGTGGTAACAGGGAGAGGAGTCACAGTCATGATCACCACCATGCTTGAAAGAGATTGTTATTGAGTTCGCTTTAGCTTCTCGCTCACTTTTGTAACCTTTTTCATCTTGGAATCATATATCAGCAAAGATGATGTATTATTGATGTGGATTCATTGAGGAATCCTTTTCATTTGCTATCTCAAGTCAAAAAGTGTTCAAAGTATATTACCAACGACGCAAGCTTCATTTCCAAAGTGGTTGAATCTGTTAAAACTTAAAAAGAGAAATTGACAGACATTTAAAGAATATATGATTTTTCATTGATATAAAAAAAGATTATATGTACAAAACGCCAACACATTGAACTGGCCAGTGTGGGGGTATGGAGATTACTCGGGTAAGAACTATTGTAAGACTTAAACAAATCATCCCAAACTTTGGTAACTTACAAATTAGTCTCTTCTCCCAAAAGGCCGTCCAAAATTTTGCCTCCTCTGGATCGTCCCATGTTGCCAAGACTGATCAGAATCATCAACTACTGAATTCTCCCTTCGAAAATTACCATTTCTTGGAAACGTCGTCATCCTTGTGCTAAGCTGCTGCTGCTGCCTCTCGTCGTCTTCTGATGGTGTCCCTGACCTTGTCTCATTGTGCAGCATATCGATGGATCTGGTCCTTGACCCACCTGGCCTAAAACCCCTAGCATTAGGCGCTTTAGGGATAAAGCTAGGTACAGGAAAATCCTTGGGAAGAGACTCCATCTCCATAAAACAGTTCCTTTCTCGGGCGTCCGTGATCAGTGCTGCCCAATCCTCACACTTCATCAGAGCAGATGCGTTTCCCATCACCTGTTCAAGAAAAAAAGACAAGAGTCTCAAGAAACACCAAAAATATTATTATATCAACAGAAAAATAAGTACGTGCATCATACCCATAGAGCTCTTTTGGCACGTGTGAGAGCAACATTCATCCGTCGTATATCAGCAACGAACCCAACCCCGTGACTGGAAGCACGCACACATGACATGATTATGACATCACGTTCTTGACCCTGAAACGCGTCTACGGTATTAATATAAATCTCTTTCACTTCATCTGGTCCCAAAGCGTTTCCAAACTCCATTTTCAGGCATTTTAGCTGCAGTTTATATGGAGTTATCACCCCAACAGAGACTTTACCCCCACCCAATGACTTGAGAGTTCTCTGAAGATGCATGTAAAGTCCAACACAGAAGCGAGCTTCATCAATGTTCTCGTAAGAAACTGATCCACCTCTATGGGATTCTCGTCCATGACTGATGTTAAAGAAAAGGTAAGGCTTGAGGACAGAATCTTTGTAGTAAATCTCGTCAGGAGCAGTGGTAACACTTTCACTGTCAGTGAGGCGTCCTTGGTAGAAATATCGTGAAGGGAAATCACGAATCTGAGGATGCATCCTATACTGAAGAGTTAGCAACAAAGTTGGGCAGCCTGCTAACTGAAACCTTTCAAAGAGACTTCTGCTGTATAACAGGGTTCCAGCAGCTTTGCTGATAACTGTAGCAGGAAGCTGCTGAGGATCACCAACAAGTACACATCTTGCAGCACCAAGAGCAAGTGGAGGAAGAACTCCAACTTCACTAGCTTGGGCAGCCTCGTCGATGACCACCATATCGAAGCCATGTGTAAGACGAGAAAACAGTTTACGACCACTGCTTGATACGGTTGTAAAAACAATTTCAGCCTCGTTAGCGAAACTCGCCTCAAGACTTGCGCGAGCTTCTTCGAGGTTAAAACTGTTACCAGCGCGAAACTTCCCCTCAACAATTAGAAGGCGAGACATTTCAACAAGATCTTTATCTCTGGCTTCCACCACAGCAGAAAGGCGCTGTAACAATGCATCTCTGGTCTGGTCTCTAACCATAAGAACATCAGGGTCAACACCAACGGATCCCTGCGAACGATTAGTAAAGGCCGCAGCAGTAAGTTCCCTTTTAAGTCCAGCAATTTCTTGAGAGAGCTGAGCTTCTCGTAACCTGAGGTTGTGCATGTGTCCTAGAATTTCATCACGGGACTTGGCTAATAGCTGATCACTTCTTCGCTCCACAGAGACTGCTTGAGCAGCTCTAGTTTGAGTATCAACACCTACTCGAGCAACATCAGGTCGATAAACCCTCATTTCCCCATCAATAAAACCACGATCAAGGACACGTGAGAGAAGTTCATCGGTCGCAGCATTCGAAGGAGCACAAACGAGCATCCTTGGTTTCGCACACAGTTTTGGCAGAGTACGGAATAGGTTCTGATCCATGTTTTGTAGGACTTCGTCAATAGACCCCGACACAATATTATCTGAACTGCCCTCATTAACTTGTTTATAACTTTCAGGAGCTAATTTCTTCAGCAAGGAAGTGTAATACTGCTGATACTGAACCAAATGGATGACATTCAACATTCCCCACACGGTGTGTGTCTTGCCTGTTCCAGGAGGGCCTTGGACAAGAGTAAATGGCCATGGATCTTGCCTCTTAGCCCCACTGCTGGTACCAGCTGCAGTGTGCATTGCAGCCCAATGGATTGCAGCCAACTGTGGAGCATTAAAGCTTCTATGCAAATGGCCAGCAAAGCTCGGAGTAAAACAATCGGGTACTGTAGGAGTTTGCTCACCGTAATTAGGAAACTGCTCGGGGCTGGGTCTGAGAATTGCATTTTGCATCTGAAGGATATAATAAGAATTTGACAGCGTCAGAATAACTGAAAGCGTCTATGAAAGATTTGTTAGAGGAAAGATTACCAACCTGTGGGTTAAGCTGACCAAATGCATGCAAAGCAACATATTCCCTCTGTGTGGTTGCAAGCGAACCAAGCACTGTCAGATGCCAGATCTCCTTAGGTTTAAGCTTTCGTAAAATATGATTATCATCAACATTGCTGGAAAAGAAAATTACAAAGGAAATAAGAGAAATGAAATAATTCTTTCAGTAAGAATGGATAAAACTCAGATATAGTATCAATAGCTAAAGGTAAGTATATACCTGCCGGAGTCATAAGAGTCTCCAACATAGAAATGGAGAATCGCTCCATGGGGATCTCGAGTATCAACAGGTATATATCTCCTAACTGTACCAGCTACACGTCCACCATCCTCATGCTCTCCTTCTAAACATAAAAGTACAAAATTAAAGAATTCGGAGAGAAGCATAGCAATATGAAAACCACCAAGAATTATAACTTTACCTGATTCAGGCACAGGAGTTGACAGAACTGCAACATCACCCTCCTTAAAAGGCCATTTACATTCATTTAGTGAATTAAGTATCACATCATACCAACCTAAACCAGGTGAAAGCAAAGGTTAGCAGTCAGGTAACTAGAGAAACAAAGGGTTAACATTGTTGGCCACGGGGCTTTTAAATGTCTATTAGGTCAGTGGTGATTATTACCTCGCTCTCTTCGTTCCACGAACTTTATTCTGACCTTCATGTATGAATTTGCCTCGCATGATTCTTCCCATGAACTGTAAAGCTGTGCCCGGCACTCCTCAAAAAGTAAAGGTTCAAACACTCTAACATACTCATCCATGGATTCAAACCGCTCAGGAACACACTGGAGCTCAGTATCCTCTAAGATACAAGAAAATTGTATGCCAAAGTCAATAACACAATGGCAAAAAAAAAAACAGAAAAGACAAACATATGAAAAGGTTAAAGTGAATCATTATCATCCATACAAGTCAAGCATCTCCAGTGTGAGGTGTACAGAAAATACCAGAAGCATGTCAATCATAAAGCCAATCAATGTCCAATATTCAGTTTCATTAACAGATCTATCAACTTTTATATAAGCATTTAAGCATCCAATTTCCCCATACTTGACCAAAAACGCCTACTTACCCAAGATCATTGAAACTTTTATATTCCCGAGTGTTCAGTGCCGTAACAGGCAATAGTACCAAAAATGAAAATATTACAATACAACAGGAGAGAGTAACATTTACTGCAGAGAACTGAGATATGAACCAGGACAAGTGCATAAAAATACTAACACAAACTAGAAGTACTCTGTCATCTAAAAGTATGATTTAATCGTATCACCTTCCAAATCATGTGGCCATTATGATTCTCACTGAGCCATGATTGAGGACACAGGGAACTGGCACCAATAGATTTAATTGGCATATAAATTTCTTACCTTAAATCAAGAGAACTTAATTAAAAAAGTAGGAGCACTCAAACACGAGTTCCATAAGCAGATAAACAATATAGGACATACCTGGATGATGCCAGAACTTTTCGTTGGTCACCTCTCGTATAAGACGCTCCACAGACGTATCTTGGTATTGAGTACTATTTGTGACTGGCTTCTTGAACGAAGTAAGCTTCTTGTTTCCGAACTTTGAGTCTGCAGAACTTTGACTGCGCAAGGAGACTTGTCTACTTGACGACTGACCAGGCTTCGACTGTGAATATGTTGGTTGCTTCCATGAACCCTGCCTTGACACAGATGTCGTTGTCCCCTCTGAAGAAGGTCCTGCATCCCCGTTCATCCGCCTAGTTTTAGCAACCAATCCGGGTTGTGATTCCCCATTAGATTCTGACTTCTGTTCAGACGTTCCTTGCTCAGCACCTGCGCGAGATTCTCTAACAGTGCGTGTGACAACAGGCTGTGGGAAATTCTGTCTTCTAGGTGTTGTGGTCTTAATAGGGCCAGCTTGCTTGACATCTTCGGGGTTGAGAAACATAGTCTGCCTGTTGCGTTTCTTTCCCAACATGGTCTCTTTCTGTTGATCCCACTTTCTTTTGACAGTGGTATTTGCGCACTTGATTGCATGCCTTGCTTCAACTCCTTTCGTTTCTCTCTGCTTCACAGTTAAACCCTGCTCTTGCGGACCATCTATAGACGCACCATCTTTACCACTGCCTTCTGAAATCAGGTTGACGTTCCTCTTTTGAAGACCAGAGTCTGAGGTAACATCTAATCCTACTGTGCTACAACCTTTCTCTGTAACTTTAGAATCATCAGAAGAGACACCAGTTTCTGGCATCGCCATACTACCATGTACATTCTCACCGGCAGGAACCTCAGACTCCATCAATTCCCCTTCTTCTCTCTCAGGTGCTCCAGCATCATCTGGAACTACTGATGATGAAGCAACATTCGCTTCCTTATGAGCAACATTCGCTTCCTTATGAGCAACCTCGTCTGTCTTCCGTTCAACCACTACATCTGTATGTTGAGAAGCCGTGGGGCGGACAAAAGGCTGAAAGCCAGACGCCGTTGATGCATGCGAGAACACTCTGCTGTTTGCTTTATCTTGGGGTGTTGCCAGCAAGCCAGCAGAAGTATTGGGGCTTGCAGATGGGATAGCCTTCTGAGGCTGATTCACACTACCACCATCATCATCTTCCGTAGGAAGTTCATTAAGATCAAATAACAATTTTCCTTCTGAAGCCATCTCGAAATGTATTATAAACGCAATCAAAAGACGTATCGTATCCCCCAGCTTCTGCAGAGGAAAAAGTTCAAATCACAATCAAACAATATCGTATCCCTCAAATGGGATCCAATCTAGTGCTTTACTCAGTTCGAATGGATTCAATTCGAATTCGATTCAGGCAAACAGCAATCACGCACACGAATTAACAAAAGTCAAAATCGAAGATCGAGATCTAAGCAAACGAACCACTGACGGTGTCGGTGAGGGGAGGGGGGGGGGCGGCAGAAGCAACGAGGAGAAAGTTTGAAACGGCGGAGGATAATCGACGGCGACGGAGATAGATCGGAGATCTGGGATCTTGGTTTGACGGAGGAGAGAGCGGAGAATCTGGTGGTGGAGAGACGATGAGGGAGAGAGAGAGAGAGAGTTTTGATCGAAACTAGGTTTTAATGTAATTTTTATTTTATTATATGGTTTGCTGATAGCGAATTTATTTAAAAAATCAGGGATACGCTATTTATTACGATTAAAATAAATAACTAAGAGCTCCATCTTCTGGTCAACATGTGTCGTATAGGGTAGATTTTGTACCGAATATGGTGTGAGTTATTTGGGTTTTAGCAAGGATAGTTGAAGTTGTATAATAATTACAGCAGAAATATATAATCTATATACGGTGTAAATGTGAAATGATGCATGACGATAACAAGTTGGCTGAAGAAGTTGAGCCAGAGCTGTTCTAAAAAAGCCAGGTCTCTTGACTCTCAGTAGCGACAAATCTTAGAACAATCTTTTCATGTAGATCCAGAGATGGCATGTTTATACGTCCAGGCCCAGAACAATTGGGCCGTTACAAGTCATACTAAAAGTCTTAACTAAACGGGCTTAGTGACAAAAACTGATATTTTCAAAAGGATCAGGTTATATTGGAATATATTTATCTATTTACAGTAGAGTTGGAAGAGGCTCATCACAAGCCCACTAAGAACTACAAAAATCAGATCTGACTCATTAAATAAAATAGTGACAAAACGTACTTGATTATAAATAGAAGACTAATCGGATCCGCGCACCCGCGCGAATATCATCTTTGTATATAAATAAAATAGTTAAATGATATTGATATATAACAAAGAGTTGTTCAAAAAAGATATATAACAAAGTAATGTGTTTAATACGAGCGCCTATGCAAATATTTTCCAAAAATTACATGTAACTGATATTTGAGAATGGACTTAGGCCTGGGTTCGCGGGTCAACCCGCCCCACACGACCCGCCAACCCGCGGATCGTTTCTTTTTTTTTAGTTAAAATTTTGACCCGCTCAACCCGCAAAGAAATAAACTAATACCCGCACCCGTCCCGCTTTATTTTGCGGGTAACCCGCGGGACCCGTGGGATATATTTTTAATTAAAAAAATAATTATTTAATTAGTTTTTCTATAAAATAATATATTTATAAGTAATTTTTTATATTAATTTTTAAAAATTTAATTATTTTTTTAAAAAATTAATTATTTTTCTAAAAAGAATCGAATTTTTCAAAAAAAAAATTATTTTTATTTTATTTTGCGGGTTGGCGGGTATCCGCAAATCAAAATCCACCAACCCGTACCCGCCCCGCAAAAAATAGTCTTAGGAGGTGTTATTGGTTTATATATTTTGATTGATTTATAAATCCATATAGTATTTATAAATCCAAGTAAAATATGCAAATCCGGAGGTTTTCCCTCGGATTTGAGTTTTTGTATTTTTAACTAAAAAATCCAAACAAAGTCATTCAAATCCATTATAAAATCAAATATATTAGTAAATCCGTACGATTGAATAACACTTGATTTGATACAGAATTTATGAATCATTAAACCAATAACACATGATTTTAATACAGATTTGAAAATCATAGAACCAATAACACTAGATTTAATTCGGATTTTCAAATCAATTAAAATACAACAACCAATAACCCCTACTTAACCCGCACCCGCACCCGTGACTTGATTTTTTCAAAACGCTCGACTCGCACCTGTCCCGCGGCGGGTCAAATGGGGCGGCCCCGCAGGCTTTGAATTAAATTCCCAGGCCTAAATGTAGTCGACTTGAATGTTCTTGTTTGTGTAGTCGATGCATATGTTCTGTTATTAGATTTATATACTTTTAAAAAAAATTAGTCGCTAAACTTTATAATTTATAACGGGTTTGCGGGTGTTTTCTCTACTATTATATATGACTAACTTTTGAGAATGCACTCAACTTGATTCTTCTTGATCATCTCGTGTTGTCGATGCATACATTTGTTTGATTTTATATTTGTTAACCTTTTTCTATGAGATTGGTATTCAATTTCTTTTAAGATATCTATTCTACTAAGATGCAAAAAATTTGAGATTTAAGTATACTTGATAGCTTTAGTAAATTAAAAATGGCTATTTAGATTTGAAATATATATAATAAGTATAAATTTGATTTTAGAGAAATGATGTTGTTATATTAAAAATGAAGAAAGAATTTTATAACTGATAAAACCCAAAATATAAAAATAAACATACAGGAACTGATCAACCTTGGTATTTTCCAACTTTATTGTCTTCGTGAACAACTTCTTAGATTTAGATTTTATGTATTTCAAGTAGGCATCTTCTTCCTTGCACTTGGAAAATAGGATTAAAAATCTTCAAAGAATATTTTTTTTAAGAAAAAAACCTTCAAAGAAATTTTGAGAGTTAATACTACCATAAACACTTATATATTCAATACAAACCTCTCCATCAGAATGAGTGGATTAATCAGTTTCAATCCGAGAACATTAGGGTCCAAGATTTGGGTTTACAGTTTGGGTTTAGAGTTTAGAATTTGGGTTTATCGTATAAGGTTTGGGTTTAGAGTTTACTATTTTGGTTTACTATTTGAGTTTAGGGTATAGGGTTTGGGTTTAGTATTTAGGGGTTAGATTAAGATTTAGGGTTTAGAGTTTAGAATTTAGAGTTTTGTTAGGCATCATTCTTTTTTACAACTATTTTAAATTTTTTAAATAAAATTTAATATTTTTTATTATTTATCTAGGTGGCAATTTAATTGGTTATAAGAGGAGTGGTGAATTTAAAGGTTGGGTGAACCTAATTTTTGTCCAAAATAAAACGTAAGAGATGTATATAAATAAAACGCAAGAGATGTATGGCGATTTCATATGAACAATACTTAGGTTCACCCCTATGGTGAATGGTTAAATTCACCACACTCTTCATAACTAACCAAAATACCTTGTAGAAATAGTTTAAAAAGACAATAAAAATAAATAAATAAATAGCTGGAAAAAAAAACAACACTGATATTAATTAGCGTCATCTGCAAAATTCTAAATTCTAAAAACCTAAACTCTAAAACCATAAACCCTAAATCTAAAACACTAAACCATAAACCCTAATCCTAAAATCTAATCCCTAAATCTTAAACCCTAAACTCAAACTCTACACAATAAACCTTAAATCCTAAAATCTAAACCCTAAAGCCTAAACCCAAAACTCTAAACCCTAAACTCTAAATCTTAAAATCTAAACCCTAAATCCTAAACCCTAAACTCAAAACTTTAAATCTTAAACCCAAACCCTAAATTATAAACCTTAAACCCTAAACCCAAAACTTTAGATCTTAAACCCAAACCTCTAAACCGTAAACCTTAATCTTATTAACTAGCAGATGGGTTTACGGTTTAGAGGTTTGGGTTTAGGTTTTAGGATTCAGAGTTTAGAGTTTAGGATTTGAAGTTTTGGGTTTAGAGTTTAAGATTTGAGTTTAGGGTTTAGGATTTAGGATTTAGGGTTTAGATTTTAGGGTTTATGATTTAGAGTTTTGGGTTTAGGGTTTAGATTTTAGGATTTAAGGTTTATTGTTTAGAGTTTGGGTTTAAGGTTTAAGATTTAGGGTTTAGATTTTAGGATTGGGATATATGGTTTAGTGTTTCAGATTTATGATTTATGGTTTTTTAGACGGCGTTAATTGACGTCGGTGTTGTTTTTTTTCAGCTATTTTTTTTATATTTTTATTGTCTTTTTTTAACTACTCCTACGTGGTATTTTGATTGGCTATGAAAAGTGTGGTGAATTTAACCATTCACCACAGGAGTGAACCTAAGTATTGTTCATTTCATATTAGTGAGCTAATCAATTTCGTGTTTAATAATTAAAGTTTTCATTGATTGTAGGGATTTTATATTTGGTATATTCTTTTCTAAAGTTCGGAAAGATATGTTGGGTCCGATTAGTAATGGTTGTAGCTTAAAATTTTTGCCGTAAAAAAAATCTGTAAACTTTTTGCTGTGGCTTTAAATTTTATTGCTATAGAATTTTATGAAAAACACTAAAAAATTGCTTTGGATATTTGGCTATGCAGAGAACTTATACAACTGTAGGTTATTTCAAGAGCTGTGGTTTCAAAAAAAAAATTAAAACTTGATTTCTCTGAATCCGGTGCTGTAAAAATAAATAGGGTTGTGGATAGCAGCACCTACCAATCACCCCCGTTGTAAAATTTTATGAAGAAGGAATGTTAAAAGCAGAGCATATCACACGGAAGATAAATGCTAAATTTTAGGTGTAGATATGTAAAGTAATTAATATGACAGTTCATTTTAATCGAAAACCAAGATATTTTTTTTATAAAACTATGGTTTATTTTGTTAGTGGCATAAGGTTGTAATTATTAAAGAAAACTAAGGGGTATTTCAAATTTGTACTCTTGTTTTATTAGTTTACATGTTAAAAGCATAGCATATCAACGCTAAATTTTAGGTGTAGATATGTAAAATAATTAATATGGCAGTTCATTTTAATCGGAAACCAAGATAATTTTTTATAAAACTATGGTTTATTTTGTTAGTGCCATAAAGTTGTAATTATTAAAGAAAACTAAGGGATATTTCAAATTTGTACTTTTTTTTTATAGTTTAGATATCAGATTAAACGATGGAACAGTCAAAAACGTATAGAAAAAGAGAGCATAGCTTCTTCGATCACCACAAAAGTCTTGGACGAGCTCGTCCTATATGACCAGACACCAAAAATAAAGAGATGGTTGCGAACACTTCTAGTTTTTGCAACTGACCAAGCTTTTTGTTTATTTCTGATTATTAATACTAAAATCTACGGAAGTATAAATTTTATAATTCTTCATCATTGACAGGATATGCAATCCACAAATAGGATAAATGATTTTAAATAATAATATGTTATTTGTGAAGACAAAAAGTGAGAAAGAAAAGGACAAGAGAGAGTCAATGTCTATAACGACTGTTTGTGTCTGATCCCAGTTCATGTCTTTATATGTCTCCTCCTTAAAAGGTCGCTTTACAATTTACCCTCTTTGTTGTTTGAGCTTTCATCTCTCTTTATCATCTATCTTTTCAAATTAACTCCATAACTGTGGGAAAACCCCTTAAAAATCTTGAAGCGTGCGTCGTTTACTATCTCTACAATTCAAGATTTTATTTACAACAAAAAAAAAACAAGTTTATTCCAGTTTGATTCATATAAATTACTTTGTATTAATTTTCTTTTCTCTGTGGTTTGACAATTGACACCATAAAACTAGAGATGGCAATTGGGTTATACCGACCCGCCTTGTCCCGCCCCGCCGCGGTACACGGTCAATGCGGGTCTTCGCAGTACAGGCCCGCGCGGGATGCGGTTCCTAGAAGAGCTGCCCAATCCCGACCCGCGACTTGCATAAGCCTTGGCGGTACAGGCCCGCGGGACTCCGATCTTCATCAACACATGCGCTACTGATGGCAATTGGGATGTACTGACCCGCCTTTCCTGTCCCGCGATCTCTATCCTGAGCATAGCACCTGCAAGAAAAAGAGACCAATAGAGATGAGAACACAACATGTCCTATGAATCAGTTGAACATAATGATGCTCAGCCAAAGGATTGAGAATCATATCGAAAGCGCACATAGAAACTCAATGTAACATAGAAACATAGAAAGAAAGAGATCTATGTAAGAACACAAGTATATACTAGTAACCTAGTTATTGTGTAATTATCATAGAAACTCAATGTAACATGTTAATATAGATCAGAATGATAGTGTCCTTCATATGCTCATATCATTCTCCTCCTTTATCATAGAAACGACTTGCAACCTGCATGTCAGTTCATGTGAACATTGCATACCAAACACCAACATCAAAATAATGCATATTAGTAAATGGAATCAATGTTTTACATAAGAGACAGAACATTAAAACAAAGCTGATTGAAACCGTTGTAGCTTTGTTTTCAAGAAACAGCACGAGTACATAACATGAGTAATTACTGTAATTTCAGTTCAGTGTTTTAATATAAATGTGTTAGAATAAGTTGATCAGCTGAAGCTTATGTAATGGTGTAGTAATCTATGTATTTTGCATACAAACCATATTTGATTACATTAAGGAGTTTTAATGAAAAAACTTCTTTAAAATATGAGTGAACGATGGCAAATCTAAATAATCAAATCCAAGTATTGTAAATGAACACCAAAACAAAATCCAAGTAATGTAATGTGGCCTCGGTAAAAACCTTATCGAGAAAACCCATTGGGACAAAACCCGACAAGGGAAAAAGAGCGCCACGAAATCCATAATATAAATAAAATAAAAACACCATATCAAAATAAAAATCAAGTTTCTTCTTCTTCAATTTCATCATCAGACCACGGTACTGTCTCGTCTTCACCAACTATTTCATCTTCTGGAAATATTAAAAAAAAATAAAAGTTAATTAGATTTAAAGAACATGGCACCCTAAAATATATAACAAAGTGAATAATTTACCATGTTCAGAAGCTTCGAATCCTTTTAGCCAATTCCTACTACATATCAGAGCTTGGACATTTTTGGGAAGTAGACGACTCCTGTATTTGTTCAGAACTCTTGAACCGATGCTAAAGGAGGATTCTGAAGCCACTGTTGTGATCGGAATGCTAAGCAGATCACAAGCCATTGCTGGCAAATCACCAAACCTGTGAGTATTATCTTTCCACCAGTTGAGAATATCCAAACTTTCAAAGCTATCCATATCTAGCGCAGGTTCATCCAAATAAGCTTGGAGAGTTGTCTTTCCACTCGCAGCAACACTACTTTTGCGAAACGCAAAAAAATCCTGTAGTGTTTAAAAAAAATTAAAAACAATTTGATGGAATATCCAAACTTTCAAATCTATCTTAGCGCAGGTTCAGAATAAATTTTAAAAAAAAATGAAACAGGAAACTTACACCATAGTTCTCAAATGTTCCTTTCGGTCCTCCACAAACATTTTGTTGATCCATCTCACGAGGCTCTGCAGAAGGTGATGTTGACTTTGATTTTTTGTCGTATGATTCAAACAAAGTTTTCAGCTTAAGACGCAAGTTCTTCATTTTCGCATCACGTGTACTCATGTCAAGTCTCCCTAAACAATATTCTACAACTGGAAGCTTCAGGCGTGGATCAAAGACAGCTGTCATTGCAAAAAGATCACTGACTTCTTCCCAATACTTATCGAACTTCTCTTTCATCGGTATCACCATGTCTCGGATAATCTCATCATCGCTTTCCTCATTTATCTACAGCCAATTATGGATCTTCCATACCTGATAGAAATACAAGTTCGATGTTGGGTATTTCGAACCTGACATCAAACTAGTAATCTTAGCAAAAGGCTCCAAGAAAACACATATTTTCGCAGCTCTGCTCCATTCTGTAGCTATAGGCAAAAACTTATAGTTTCTCCTATCATATATCTCCAACTTAACAAACGATTCACGGTACGGAAGGGCTCTTTCAAGCATATATAATGTCGAGTTCCATCTTGTCTGCACATCCATTATCAAACCAGCATTCTCCTTTATACCAGCAGCATCCACGCATTTTGCAAACGTCATCTCACGCGTCTCTGACGCTGTTACATACTTAACACTCTCTCTAACTTTGTGCAAAGAGTCTTTAATAACCTTCAAACCATCTTGCACAATGAGGTTGAGTATGTGAGCTGCACATCTGACGTGAAAAAACTCACCTCCACACAACAAATCATTGCTCAAAAGCACCTGAGTTTTCACTATATCTTGCATCGAATCATTACTTGTAGCATTGTCTAATGTGAGAGAGAACATTTTTTTCTCTAGTCCCCATTCTTCCACAGATTCAAGAAGCTTTAAAGCAACATTCATACCTGTGTGAGGCGGTGGGAGAGCACAAAAAGTCAGTATTTTACTGTTCAGCTTCCAATTCTGGTCAATGTAATGTGCTGTCAGACACATATAACCCTCCCGTTTCAATGATGACCACAAATCAGAAGTGAAGCTTACTCTTCCAGGAAGACTAGCCAACTCCCTCTTCAATGTCTCTCTCTCGTTTTCATAAAAACGATAGACCTCTGCTTTAGCTATGTTCCGACAAATGAATTTGACATCAGGATTCAAGTGCTTCCAAGTTTCTCGGACTTGCTCATACTCAACATAAGAGTAAGGTAGGTCATGCTGAATTATAGTCTTGGTTACTAGCTGCTTAAACACAACATGATCATACTTGCCACTTACTAATTTGGCTTCAACATCGAGTTTTTTGGTTCGGAGATTCCTTGGAAAGAGTTTGCATCTATCACGATGCCTTCTCAAACCACTTGTTCCATGCCCGTGGGAACTCCATGCATAGTCATGCTTACAATAATTGCATTTAGCTTTCTCCTCACCATTAGAATTTCGAATCTTAGTAAAATGGGGCCATACATCAGACCATTGCCTACCCTCCTTCTCGTTCTCCATCTCCTTCTCCATCTCGTCCTCTTCAAATTCACCTTCCGAATCAAGCTGCTCCTCTTGAATCTTCTTCTTTTTCTTACCATTGCTTTGTGTCAGCCTGGAACTCTTTCTCCCCCCACGGATGGTAAAATGAATAGATTTGGTTTTGGTTTTCCTTTTACTGGCCTTAGAAGAGGATCCAATGCCACCGTCTAGAGTAGACTGTATCATTGGTTTTTTTGATTTCAAGGCTTGCCCGGTTCCGCAGGTGGATTGTTTGCGCAGAGTAGTATCTTGGGTTGGTGGAGGAGTGATTTCAACATCACTATCATCTTCATCATCAGCAACCTCAATAAGCCTTCTTAATCTTCTGTGTTTCTTTTTTTTTCCATCAGATGAACCAGAACCATCATCAGCCTCGTCAGCTGCCAAAAGAACTCCAATGAGTCGCCGACTCTCTAAATCCATTGTATTCAAGGGCGTAAAATTTGGATCGAAACTTGAATCATCATCTGTCATCTCTTTCTCTCTTCTTCGTTAGGTTTAGTTTCTGGTTGTTTCTTTTTGGCTTTGGTCGTGAAAGCCATAAAGTCGTAAACTGTTTAGGTAATATTGTTTTAGGGTTTTGTTTGTATTTTTGTTTTAGGGTTTTGTTTGTATTTTTATGTAATTTTAAAAATTATACCAATTATTTACTTATTTCCCTTTGGTCAGAGACTTAAGCATTATAAGAAATTTTTATTATCTAAATTATTAGACTAAAAGATCAAGTCTCATAACGTAAACTGTTTAGGTAAAATTGCACTCTTCGTACTTTTATCTTAAACATTGCACTCGTCTACAAGAAGAATTCTTGTTTCTCCCAAGGGCTAGTCCTTTAGCTAATCCTTGTCTTACACGGTTACACCTAGCTTCATCGAGCCCTCAAGTGCAGCTGAGAATTTGGCAATCAACTTAGTCTCACTGCCGAATGCGTAGACAGTTCGCACCAAAGAGATGGCTTGCTCAGCAATAGATCCATCTTCTTTGTACTCTTCCCGTATTTTCCTGGTGATGCTGATGAGGGATCGTCCGTACATCAATCCAGGGATCAAGAGGAGAACGATGAATGGGAAGCCTACGATTGCGAGTCTCCACAGTATGATGAAAGCCACTACGATTGCGTGTCCCCATCATCGTCACCGGTAACGATTTCTCCACCCTCTACACCCTCTACGCTCCTCTCATCCTTGATGGACGTATGGAGAAGTTCTACTGGGCCCCGACCCGTGAGGACCGTATCGGTGTTTGCAAGGGTATCTTCAGGACCGACAAGATCAAGGATGAAGACATTGTCACGCTTGTTGACCAGTTCCCTGGCCAATCCATCGGTAATAAAAAAAATATTAGTACCTTTATGTTTGTTGGTGCATTGAGGGCGAGAGTGTACGATGATGAGGTGAGGAAGTTCGTTGAGGGACTAGGAGTGGAGAAGATAAGCAAGAGGCTGGTGAACTCGAGGGAAGGTCCTCCAGTGTTCGAGCAGCCGGAGATGACTCTTGAGAAGCTTATGGAGTATGGTAACATGCTTGTGATGGAGAAAGAGAACGTCAAGAGAGTACGTCAAGAGAGTCCAGCTTCACTGTGTAACTTGCGTTGCAGGTAAAAGTGCACAGTAAGTGAATTTGCCGGTTAAGGACTTTTGAGTTTATCAAGTTGTTTATGACCTGGGATGTAATCAAGACCGAGACTAGTTGATCTTCACAGAGGAGATGGAAACCATATCAGGACTTTTGAGTTGATCAAGTTGTTTATGACCTAACCGAAGCAAATACTCGATGTACTGAAAGGAGTGGTGAAAGAACGTACGATGATCAATGATAGAGACCAGTCTTTGCGGATCCCCGCGCGTCCCGCGGGATACACCGAACCCATCCCGCTTCTGGCCCGATCCCGCACAAGCTCATCCCGCGAAGCCCGTAAAAAATTCGGGCCTGGATCTTAGTAGCCATTCCCGCCCCGCAACAGGTTCAAACGGGCTAGACCCGCGGGCAGGTTCAAATTTTGCCATCTCTACATAAAACTTTTATTAGTACACTTGTGCACTCGCAAGAACAAGAATAACTAAACGCGATCAATTTGCAAGTACAAAGTTAACGCTGAGAAGAGACTACAGCAAAGTTCTTAATGATAAAAAAAATATTATACTAATGTTCTCGTAATTAAATACTTGGTCCTTTAATCTACGGATTTCTAAGTATTAATTTTACTTGACATTATCAAAGTCCCAAGGAGTATATAATTCTAAACTTGGCGTACAAAACTATAAATTATACCTATTAGAAAAATATTAACAATCTTCAATTGGCACGCATCAAAACGTATGGTCAAACATGAGGAGTATTTACATGCAAAACCAAATCTGACCGACTAAAGAAGACATTCAGAGATCAGATTTCAGATCCACTGGTTTATCTCTGTGACGAAATTGCCCTCGTGACATGCAAATATTACTGAATGGACATAAACGGAGACACACGTTAATAACTATTGACAAGGAGAGTCCTAATGTTGACCTACAATATAACAATATATAAACAGACACTTCAAAATTAACCATGGTTAGTCGCACGTGTTATGCCCTCTGGTCAAATATGTTTTCTCATTGTTGATTTCTTGTTATGAATTCTTGTTCATATTACTGTTTAAACTTTAGTAATGTTTTAATTTTGAACTGGAATAGTATTTTCGGGTTCGCATAAACATTACTATAAAAAGCTGACACAATGGCAAAAATGTGATGATAAAATCACTGTCAAAAGTTGTTCAGAAAAAGTGTTAAAATATGTTTTGCGTTTACTTTTTTAACCAAAAAACTTAACTGTCAATCGCGTAGATTTTGGCGAATTTATATAATATATTTCATAAATGTAATAGATCTTGAACTATATTAGGTTTATCTGCACGTAGATAATTTGATTTTTTTTTTACTAATCGGATAATGAGTGTTTATTTACGAATGGCGTAGATCAAACTCTTCGTAATAATGGAGAAGCTTATCTCTTACGACAAGAAAATACAAAGACACATGCGGAAATTTATTGAGCCTTGCTATCATCGTAGTATTGATATCTGGAAACATGGGGTCATAGTTATAGTTTTACAAGAGAAATTTTCCAAATGTTTTCTTTTTTTCTTTCTATATCAAAAGCATTTAGTTCATTCTTTGCAAGTTAAGCATACATTTTAATATTATTATTTACTCAAAAAGCAAGTAAAAACATGAGTAACTAACCATAATACCATATATACTAGATGCCGGACATTATGCAACATTTTTCATTTACATCGTTACTTACAATACTACTTATTTAGTCAAAAGTCTAAAGGCAATTTAAAACTTGAGAAACGAACCAAAGCAAAATACAGGAAACTGTGCAGCATGTTTAATAAAACATCTGAATATAGTTGCTTATATTGGTTAGAGAAGGACTGTTTGGTATCAAACCGATATTTGAACTGTGTGTATGATAATGGATGATTCTAGTTAGTCTTCGCATGTAATGTGAATTGATTCCAAATCTATTCAAAAATAAAATGACACTAAAAGCAAAATGTTTCTTAATATAGATGAAAACAAAAAGTATAAAATACCATATTCTTTGAAAATATTGAACTATTTCAGATAATCAAAGTATATAATAGAAACATAGTCAAATAGTAGTAAAAATAAATAATCTTGAAATACAATGGTAAACGGCAAATGATCTTTTAATATCTATTTTGATATCACTTTGAAATAAATGTTAGGAGGTTGACTGTTTCCAGTTTTTGAAATAGTTTTTGGCTTTTGTTTTTCTAAAACAATTAAAACAATATATACTAGAAACAAATCAGATTTAGTAAAAAGCATCTGTTTAATATATATATAATACAAAAATAAATTTCTAATAAGAACATTTCTAAAACTTGTCAATAAAATTAACTTAAGTATTTAAATTTACTTTTATGTAAAGTTTACATGTTTTGTTAATAATCTATTGGTATTATTTATTTATTTTTGATATCTTCTTTTAGTAATTTAAGTTTGTTTTTAAATCAATTTATAATTTAGAAATTTTTAAAATAAAAGAAACATTAATTAAATCTAGGAAAACAAAAATCTTATTAAAAAATTAAAATTTAGAAAATAAAAAATCTAAACTCTAAAATCTAAAACCAAAATCCAACATTTTCTAGTTTGTTGTTTTAAAAAAAATTACATTTATTTTTAGTACAAATAAAAAAAATAATGATCCAACTTAAGTAAGTTTTTTAAACTAATCAACACATATTAATTGTTGATAATAGCATTTTCTTTTTATTAATATTAAAAACAGAAACTAAAAACTAAAAACTAAAATCTAGAAAAACCATTCATGTTTTTCAAAAAAAAAAAAAATCTATTGCAAAAACAAAAACTAAAACTAAAAACCAAAAATATAAAATCTAAAAATTAAAAACTAAAATCTAAAAACCAGCAAAACAATGATCACCTAAATATTATGCTTGTATGCACAATATTATACTAGCAGGAGATAAGTAGTATATGGGTTTATGAGTCGTGCCATACTGATAAAGGCTGTATTTTAGACAGTCTTGTAATTAATTACATAAAAACGAAAGCAGGACTGTGTTTTTGTAAATCGCGTTATTACCCTTTGAACAGAGTGGTCTTAATAACCAATATAACCATGGTCAGCGACAGCAAATTGATAACATGGATAGCATCAACAAACTATCGTGTTCCGTAAACAATAAGATAAAAATTAAATGATATTGGGATTACCAAACGGTTAACATTAGTAAATTCAAAGAACAATTAATGGCTGAATTAGAAAATAAAATTTGAATAGTAAAGTAATTAGATGCTTCTAATCAGATTTCAAGGAGATATGTCGGGAGCACCGACGACACGTGCGGACCCGTCACGTGCGCGATTTAACTCTTTACTCGTATGTCGATATTTTTCGTTATATATAAACATTTTATAATATATTTTTACACTCCGTATTGTCGATTTTTATGCCCGGAATCAAGGGTTTGACTTACCAAATTGTTACCATTTTGGGAGCGTAATTTAAATGATTTAAAACATTGCAATTTTTAATTTTTAATCTGATTAAAATCACAACATGTGAATGAGTTAATGAAAGTTGAAAAAATAAATGGCTTTTATATATTTATTTTATTTTCCAGAAAGCCAAACCTTTCTCCTTCATATACACGAACCCTTTTCATTTCCCTCTGTACAGCAAAAGTGAACTCTTATCCGATTCTGAAGCAGAAACTTAGCTGCAGAATCTTCAGATTCTCAAGAAACCAAGAGAAGGGTTTTTTAGAACAGAATCTTCAAGAACTTGTCTCAGATCTACTACTACTGTTCAAGGTTTGAACTCTTTAACTTCTGTCTTAAATCTTCTCTGTTTGATCAAATCCTTGTATGAATTTCATCTTTATTAAAAAATATTAATCAGTTCCGTGCGATATTTTAATTTGATTAGCTTAATCTTGATCTGTTCTATGTTCTTCTCTCTACTTTTCAAAAAGTTTTACTGTTTCAGTTCTTCCCAAAGTGACCGATCTGTGACTTTCTTGCTTTATCTTCCTAGCAACACAACCTGGAGCAGGCTTTTAAACTTGAACTGTTATTAATCTCTTATTGAATTATCTGAAGTTTTCTTGATAATCATATTCAATCTCTCACCGAATCTATCTAGACATAACCCTTTTGTCGGATTTTCAGGAAACTTTTTTTTTCCGGGAAAATCTCGGTTGTTAGGTATAAGAGAGTTGACTGATTCAAAAGACTAAAAGCTTTTTAACATTTTAAAAGTACTTCAAACAACCAAAAAAAGCATATGCTTTTGTGTTCTGTCTTATCTACTTTGTTCAAACAAAAACTGATAATCTTTTTATTTCATTTTCATTTGTAGGTATTATTACATTTGAAAGAGATGATAAATGTAATGGATCCGATGAAAAGCGGATCAGAGAAAGGTTTAGATCCACAGCTATGGCATGCATGCGCTGGCGGCATGGTCCGTATGCCACCTGTGAACTCCAAAGTCTTCTACTTCCCTCAAGGACACGCTGAAAACGCTTACGACCACGTAGATTTCAAGAACCTCCCTATCCCTCCCATGGTCTTATGCCGTGTCTTGGCCATCAAGTACATGGCTGATCCTGAATCCGACGAGGTTTTCGCCAAACTGAGACTGATCCCTCTAAAAGACGACGATCACGAGTACGGAGATGGTCAAGAAGGTAACGGTTTCGAGAGTAACAGCGAGAAGACTCCTTCCTTTGCCAAGACTCTGACTCAGTCCGATGCTAACAACGGTGGGGGCTTCTCTGTCCCGCGCTACTGCGCGGAGACGATCTTCCCGAGGCTGGATTACAACGCCGAGCCGCCTGTTCAGACCATTCTCGCCAAAGATGTTCACGGAGATGTATGGAAGTTCAGACATATCTACAGAGGCACGCCGCGTCGACATCTCCTCACTACAGGGTGGAGTAACTTCGTGAACCAGAAGAAGCTTGTGGCGGGAGACTCCATCGTCTTCATGAGAGCTGAGAGTGGAGATCTCTGCGTAGGCATCAGGAGGGCTAAGAGAGGAGGGATTGGGAACGGACCTGATTATTCGCCTGGTTGGAACCCTATCGGTGGAAGCTGCGGCTACTCTTCTCTTTTGAGAGAAGATGAGAGTAATAGTTTGAGGAGGAGTAACTGTTCTCTTGCTGATAGAAAAGGAAAGGTGGCGGCTGAGTCTGTTATAGAGGCCGCCACACTTGCTATTAGTGGAAGGGGCTTTGAGGTTGTGTACTATCCTAGGGCTAGCACGTCTGAGTTTTGCGTCAAGGCGTTGGATGCTAGGGCAGCGATGAGGATTCCTTGGTGCTCAGGTATGAGGTTTAAAATGGCGTTTGAGACCGAAGATTCGTCGAGGATAAGTTGGTTTATGGGGACTGTGTCGGCTGTTAGTGTCTCTGATCCTATCCGTTGGCCTAACTCTCCTTGGCGGCTTCTACAGGTAAAAAACCCTAAGAAGTTTCGGTTATGTTTTATGAGCTTCCAACTTAAAACCAAGATTGATCCGTCTCGCTTATATATTATTTAGTATCCCTTAGCGATAAATGGATTGATCCGTCTCGCTTATATATTATTTAAGATCCCTTTCGACTATGTTTCCTTTTTTGTTTTTTACTTGTTACCCAAGAAAGACTCAAGGTTTGCATTTTATGTGTTTTCAGGTGGCTTGGGATGAGCCTGACCTACTCCAAAACGTGAAGCGGGTTAACCCGTGGTTAGTTGAACTGGTATCCAACGTACACCCCATCCCACTCACGTCGTTTTCGCCCCCGAGGAAGAAGATGAGGCTTCCTCAGCATCCGGATTACAACAACTTAATCAACTCAATCCCAGTACCTTCTTTCCCAAGCAACCCTCTCATAAGATCAAACCCGTTAAGCTCTGTTCTGGACAACGTTCCCGTGGGTTTACAGGGAGCCAGGCATAATGCTCATCAGTACTACGGGTTATCATCTTCTGATCTCCACCATTACTACTTAAACAGACCTCCTCCTCCTCCGCAACCATCAGCTCTCCCTCTTTCTCAGCCATTAGGGTTGCGAAACATCGATAGCAGAAACGAGAAAGGGTTCTGTTTCTTGACCATGGGGACAACACCGTGTAATGATGATACAGAATCTAAAAAGTCTCACATTGTCTTGTTCGGGAAGCTGATACTACCTGAGGAGCAGATCTCAGAGAAAGGGTCAACGGATACTGCAAACACGTCAGGCGGATCGAAACTATCTTCATCAGACGAAGGTTCACCTTGCTCCAACAAAGCTCATGATGCAGCAGGTTTGGAGACAGGGCACTGTAAAGTGTTTATGGAGTCAGACGACGTCGGTCGAACGTTAGACCTGTCGGTTCTTGGCTCGTACGAGGAGCTGAGTAGGAAACTCTCTGACATGTTTGGTATTCAAAAGGCTGAGATGTTGAGCTCTGTTCTCTATAGGGATGCATCTGGAGCCATCAAGTACGCAGGAAACGAACCTTTCAGGTAAAAAAACAAAATGCATATTCTCATGTTTTTAAAATATGCATGTGATGGTGAATAAAACATGTAATTAATAATTGTTTTGTATTTTTTTTCAGTGAGTTCTTGAAGACAGCTCGGAGATTGACGATTGTGACTGAGCAAGGAAGCGAGAGCGTTGTAGTATAAGTGGGTTGAGTGTTTTTGTTGGAGCTTGGAAGTCAAAGCTTTGGAGCTTGAAGCGTTTTTTAATTTTATTATTTTAGTTCCACTATTTTTGAATTTCTGTAATTTTCAAAATACAGTCGCAATCTATTGGCAAATAAATAGATTCATCTTCTCTTTTTTTTTTCAAGATCACTAAATGTATATCTTTAATTTTTTTGTAAGACTGTTTCAAAACATCGAATCAGCGGCCTAGCTGATGGAATCAATTATTAGTACCTAACAAATTTTTTTAAAACTATGATAGGTAAAATCTATTATTTTGTCCGTAGGATCCTGTGGTTGTATCCAACAATGTATTTTCCCATGTTGCTCCAATACCTAACATTTTAAAACGACTAACATACCTAATTAAACGATTTTAACAACATAATTTATTTTCAAAAGAAAAAAAAACAAAAAGAACAACAGTTTAGCATTGATGAAATTGTATTTTATTTACAAAATCTGAATTGAATGATTATGTAGCTTGATAAAACCTAGCGACTAAAATTGATCTTCGCATTGTTTTTTGTTTGTTTTGTCTATAATTTGTAGTACATACAAACCGCATGAACTAACGGACTTCAATCAAAGATTGGTTTCATGGCATTAGTTTATAGTTGGTTCTGTATCGTGTATTGATTGATATTATGTAACATATATAGTGTGATATCTTTTTAACTAAATGGTAGAAAGGTATGAAAAGTATTAAATCTGTAAGACAATTAGTTATGGATGATGCGAGGGCCATGTTTCTAGGCACATGCACAACAAACAACGGTCGGATCCTATGTTTGACAAAACACTTGGTCCTCAACAACAAAGTTTAGTTGGATCTTCCTGTTTTCATTTTGTTACTGAATTTTTTATTAAAATAATTACAAGTTCTGAAACGAAAATTCCTTATCATCTTCGGCCTCTTCTAATTAATTGCATTTATTTTGTTTTCTTTCCAAAAGTACTACTACCTCCGTTCCCGAAAGTAAGATGTTTTAGATTTTTTTCTTGTTCCACAAAGATTGATTTTCTATATTGTTAAGGTACTTTTTTATACTTTTGAGGAACATTAATTGAGAATATTTGAATTGATTAAATTTCATTGGTGGAAAGTTATTGGAAAGTGTATAATAAAGTAAAAAATAAATTAAATTATAAACATTTATTCAATTCTTAATAAACGTGCATACTCTAGAAAATCTTCTCGGTTGTCTACGTCAAATGTAGTTCTAGCTCACTTTCTCTTTTCTTGTTTAATGTAAAAAGTTTTCTAAGTACAAAAGGTATTGGTCATTTGCACCCTTACGTTCTTCATTGGCTAATAGTAATTAAACTAAATGTGATGTATCCATGAAACATGATTATTTATATCATATTAAGAAGTGTTATTTGAGATTTGAGAGATATGAACATTGTAAATGGAGCCAAAGCCCGATTCATGTGACTTGATTAGAGTTTATATAAATGGAGCCACAGCCCGATTCATGTGGCTCAAAGAGATATGAACATTGTAAGGATATATGAGCATTAACTGCATATCTGAATAAAAGCAAAAACTAGGGGTATACATTATTCAAAAGTGATAGTGACAACCCTACGTCTGAAGTTGACTCTTGAACCACACATGGTCACAATTCACAATCCCAAGAAAAGATTATAAGAGAAAGCAAACAACAAAACGAGAGATACATGGGGAGTCTTGATTTGGATTAATCATACAAGTTTTTAAATGACGATGATAATATATGTATTGGAAAATATAATATCGAGGAGCAGCAGATACTTAGGGTTTTGCAATAAACTTTGTTAACCATGGTTGAGTTAAGACGATAGTGTGACAAAAGTCAAAGGGGGGAGAAGAGACAGAGTAGCGAGCGTTGTGGCAAATAATTAATCTATTAAAAAGGAAAGAAAATAAGAAGACAAGAGAATTAAAAAGAAGCACGAGGTAGACAAAGATTCGTGAGGCAAGGAAATGCCAACTCGAAGACCTTTCTTTACGTGAAGAAACATCAATGCATGTGTCATCTTCCTTCACAAAATATTATATCTGTCATTGTCTTCTCCTCCACGTTCGTTGTCAATGTGTCCATATCTACGTTATTTCCTGGTTTTTTCCCCTTAATTGAGTTCTCTTTTATTGTCTACTTTTACTAAAAATATAATACTAATCTCGAGATTTACAACCACCGAATAAATTTCATAGCGCTTAGCTTACGTAACATTAGAAAAATATTTGTGTTTCTTGACTATATGATCTCAGATTCGATCGGTGTTTATACTGTTTAGCAAACAATCGGAACAAGTGTCTTGTTTGCATTCTCTTTTTTTTTTCATACAATATAAACTACAAATACGAAATGTAAAGTTTGCATTCCTCAGCTAACTATTATATTATGTATACAATGAACTATAGTTTATATATTTTAGTTGGCCTTTCATACCTTTTGTTTCTTTTACTATATAGATATGTATGTATATCGATATTATTTGTTCTATATAGCATTTTGCTTCTTGTAGTAACTTTTACAGTTTTGATGTCGGCAGTGGTAGTAAATAGTAAAAATAATTTTATAGGGGATTTTGGTGGAGGAGCATTGTCGGTTTTTATTGGATTCGTGTCGTCGGTTTTCACTAAGTTCGTGGTGTTGAATATCGCCGGTCAAAAGATTACTCATAAACTTTGTTGGAATTCTTGGCTTCGTACCTTGTAACGTTATCGGAAGATCGGGTTTGAAAGTTTCAGAGATCCTTGGGTTTTGGCGTTTTTCGATCATTAGTCGTTTTTCTTGCATTCGGTGTTGTTTAACTCGTTATTTGATTAGTCTGTTACGAGTTACTCTGTATCGCTATCAAAAATTAAAATGGTAATAAATCTTAATCATTTATCCAAAAAAATTTGGTGGAGGAGCATATTTTCTGATAACTGTAACACAAATTAAAACTCCGGTAAAAATACTAGTGATAACAGTTGCCAAATTTTATATGGTAGCCATCTAGACTATGGTGTATTAATATTTAATATATGTTGACAAGAAATTTAAACATTAGGACAAATTTTTTTTTTTTAACATATACTAGATTTTGACCCGCGCTTCGAAAGGACGGATTTTAGATTATAGACAAAGTTTAATATGAATTAATATTTTGGGATTGTTGTACATTACTATGTTACAAAATCGTATTATACCGAGAAGAAAATCTGTTTAAAATAATATGAATTAGTTTATTTGAGATTTTGTATATATATTTATATAACTCTCTCTCTAACTTAAGCCTAGGCATTTACTCGAATCCAAAAAAATTGATCGGATCCGAGTCCAAGGAAATGTATATATTGGGTATTTTGTTGGACCAATATATCTTGGCTTAGTTTGGATCCTACCCATGATTCGGTCGGGTACCCAAAGTACATGAAGTGTTTTGAGTATATTATGTACATTTGAGTATTTCAGATATGTTTTTGATATTATAGATGTTTTTCTTTTGGGTTTGAGTTTTCAGTTATAATTTTTAAAATATATTTCGGATATTCAGATAAAAGTTTGGGTATTTTTCAATTTCTCGGGTTATATCTCGCAAAGCATTTTAGATCTTTAGCAGGTATTTTAATATATTTTGAGTATTTGGTAGGCTTTTTAATACTTTTCAAGTTTCAGATCACTCTGTAAGTTTTCAAGTATTTCTAATCTTTTTCTGACTTAAAATATCTGAACCGACCTAGACATGCTACGTACCCAAATATTACATGTATTTAATATGTATTTGAGTTATTATTCCAAACCAATCTTGACATGAAAAATATTTCAAATATCTATTTCGGTCCACACACAACAAATGATTGTGATCTCACGATATTAGGGGATTTTATTAATTTTTCATGGTAACCGAAAAAGATAAATGCGTTGTTAGATTTATTAATTGTATATAGTTAGAGTAATTAATTGTATGACAAAAAAAAAGTCTAATAAAAGGGTCCAACAACTTTTAATTAGTAGATTTTTTAAAAATTTTTCTGTTTTAATAGTATAGATAAGTATGTAAATATTTAGGCTTTTGGGACATGAAAAATGTTAATTACTCTATCTTACATCACCTATCACCTGGTTCTAACTATAAACTTGGCCTTTACTTCCTCATCTCCAAAAAGATGGACTCAACATTTACCGACAACAAATATTTAACACTACTGTGTTCAAACATAATCTTTTTATAACATGTTTTAATTTGCTGACCCTAGTTTACTACGTAAACTGTAAAGGCACATTAAGCATCACACATCCATCCAGCTGAGAGACTTGGATTATTTCCGAATCCGACCACAATTGTCTATTATATTAGCCGGATACATATACTATATATTGTTTTGGAGGTTTTATAAATCATGTATGTAAATTTGAACCAGGAGACTTGGTCTACATTTGGTTTCACTTCTGAGACAAACATTGTAAGATAAGGAAAAACTGAGACAATTCAGTTCTCATCCATTATAATATTATTTTTTATTAACATTAAATAGTAATATTTTGACAATATATTATTACAAGAAACGAAGAACCAATACAATATATCATGAGGATTATAACCTTAGCTTATATATTTTGCGAAATTGAGCCTTTTCCCATGAAAGACGTATGAACTCTATCAGCTGGACAGAGGTGAGAGAGGCTGAGAGCAAACACCGTCCACGATTTTTCTAAAAGTTGCATACGCCAGTGGGCTTTTGTCCAAATTCTGATATGCAAGATACATAATATCGCAATCTTTTAAGTTCATCATACATATCCCAACATATGTAAAGCAGCTTCATATTTTCCTTAATTATATTTACATCAAAAACCATTTTTCATACTTAGATAAGAAAATCATGAATACTTATATTATATAATAATTTGCAGGAAAAAGTGATTAATACAATGGGCAAGATATATTAATTCTAGCTATCTCATGTGCGCATATACAACATTTGGCATATATATGCAGTAACAAATTATTCGAAACATGGATTATTTTCTAACAAAAGGGAAAGTAGTTTAAACGAAAATGAAGAGAGAAGAACAAATCCGCAAATTTCATGAAACTAAATAAAGATGATTATCTTTTCCTCTATATGCATTTTGAACGCTTTGATATTCTTTATCTATAAAAAAAATTCTTCATGATAAGAGGGACATCCGGTTGGATAACACAGACCTGATCCAACTCAAGTCGATGTTGTTGAAGGATGAATGCGCTTGATATTTGTGATTTGTGTATGTTTTAAACTTTGTTTTCGTTGATTCTAGCCGTTTTAACCATTTGGTAGTTATGCTATTGTGTTTGGGAGTTGTTTTTCTTATCTTGCATTATAAAGTCTTAGGTTGTGTATAATGCATTTTCATAATATTTTTTCAAGTTTATAGTGTCAACTGAAGCTTAGGAACATAAGAACTACAATGAAATACATATCTTTTCTGCCGACTGCTCTGGGATTAGGTGACATGAGACAAGTACGTGATGTTATCATTGCTGGTTTTCGCATGTCATCATCAAAAAGCAAATGAAAAATAATAATTAATTACTTAAAATAGGTTTTAAATTAATCCATAGTACTGTATATTTTATCTGAATCCGAAGATCCGAATTGGAAATGACCCCAAAAACCGATTCGGGTCGGTACATGTAATGTCATTTTATCCTACTGGATCTTATATGGAGGATCATGGGTCTTGAGTCCCGCCTGAACTGAACCCTAGATCCTATAGGGTAATAGTGGATTCTAATTTTAATAATCCTACCCTAATATCTATTACAAAAAAAAATTGGTTTTTATTCTTATGGATTTGTGATATATCGAGTATTTAAGTTGCGGGTTACAAAAAGTCCGAGTGCAAATTTAGAATAGGATAAAATAGATTCGAGTTATCCAAATTATACCCGAAAATTATAAAATAAACCTAAAAATTATAAAGTAACTGATCTGAAAACATGAAAAAGTCGAAAATACCTAAAAGACTTGAAAACCGAATCAAATATATCTGAATATAGAGGTTCTTTACATGTATAAAAATTGTCTATTCGAACCAACCAGGATCCGAGAAGACCCAACTCGAAATCAAACCAAATTTTTTAAATACCTAGTTGGATCCGAAGAACTCAAACCTGAAAGAACCTAATATAAACCTGACTCGAGGATCCGTTTGTCCATGTCTATTAATACGAATATATTTTGCACATATGAAGGATAATCAAAACTCAAAATAAATAACATAATATTTTGTAATTAAATAAAACAACAGTAATAATATTCAACATTCCTTTTACATATAATTTAAAGATTTGTAAGGTTTGTTATAAAATAAGTAAGACGGTAAGCTGAAAATATATATTTGGTCTAAAAATAGTATGCTGAAAGATACTATTTTATATGTTTTATGGCTGATCCGGTCGGCTAACGTCTACAGAGTGGACTAGCCAAAAGCGTAACATGCTGTTTGATCCGAGTTTAGAATACTTTCTGACTAATGTGAGAGAATGAACCGATCATCTATTACGGCACACCGTATAAACCACTTTGGACCGAAACCTAATCTATACTGGCCAAGTAATGATAATTTAGTTATAAGGAAAAATCGAACCAATACTGATGTGGATACATACTCCCAAAAGATTACCACTGTGTTGAAAGATACTTTTACAAATATTTTTAGTTTTTACAAAAAAAATATCATACAAAATATCATTATATTCCATCTAGTATCCATTTATGTCTCTTTAGAAGTTTGACTACAAATGTTTGTGGCTCATTTTGGCATTTGACTTCAAATGTATGTTTGAACTTTGAGAAATTAATTCGATGCTTTTTGTTTTGACTAAGAAATTAATTCGATGTTATCATCAATATTCAGCATTCAGCAGAAATGACCATTTCTTTTGGAAACAAATCATTACATATAATTTGCTATTGGCGCACTACACTATATATATACCAGCTAGATGTTCCAATGGTATACCAATAATTGTCTCAACCAATTATCAAAGAAAAAAACTAGAAAATATGAAGAATACATTTTCACTTGTGGTTGTAATCATCTTCTTTGTCATGCTTTTTTCCGGTAATTTTTTTTTATTATTAGTTATTATTATTAATAAATAATTAGGCGGTGTATACTTGAGACTTTCTAACTTTTCTGGTAACCTGTTCCAATGCATCTTAAGATAACTAAATAGTCCAAAAGGTTTTTTAAAATAATATTTTGTTTTTATTTCATACAATGATTTACTTTAAACTGAGATGGAGAGAGTATTGTGTTGATCACATGCTTGATAAACTGAGTTACATTTAGCCAAATTCTTCTACCAATTTAGTACACTATCAGTAATTTGGCTGCATCATTTTGCTCTTTTATGCTATTTGGTCTATAATTTTTATGTTTTTTCAATATTGAATGTATCTTTTTCTGCATTATGATCTCAAAAATAACTTTTCGTTACAGTACATTCTGCTCTTTAAATACGTTTTATTTTCAAATTTTATTTTCATAGATGCAAAATGTTTCTATCAGTGATTTATTTTCCATGTACTAAAGAACACTTTTTACAGTTGCTAATAAGGTGAAGGCAAACTCATGCCAAGACCCTCTAGGTAGTTGTCTACAATGTGATGAGAGATGCAAGGCTAAACACGGGCCAACAGGCCAAGCAAGTTGCGACAACAGAAACCAACTTTGCACGTGCTATTACACGTGCGGACCGCCATCACCAACTCCTCCACATCACAAACAATGCTACGGTGGGACTGGCTTGTGCAGCAGTGCATGCAATCAAAACTGTGCACAAAAGTATCTTGGTGGATCTGGATTTTGTGAGAGCATTGGCAACTCTAGACTGTGCAAATGCCAGTATCCTTGCTAATTTATTTTTAAAAAGTTATAAATGAAACAAATCAATAAAACGGAATCAGTTTACTTTCGTATTTTTATTTGGATGGTGGTAATTAGATAGGCTTTCGGACATTAAAATGTTAAATATTACTCTATTCTGCATGCATCAACTGGTTCTAACTATAAAATGGTCTCTACTTCCTGCTCTTCGTAAAGTATGGACTCAACCATTTACCAACAAAGAATATTTTACATTACTGTGTTAAAACATAATCTTTTTGGTACATGTTTTGCTGACCTTAGTTTATATAGTACTTAAAACTGTAAAAAATATGAAGCATTAAGCATTCGATTGAAAGCACAACTAAATTATATTATACTCCCTCCGTTCTTTAAAGTTACATATTAAATTAACTAGTTGCAAACTTCAAAAAACTTAAACGCACTAGTTGAATTTTTATTGGCTTAAAATTATGGAAAAAGATAAACACAAAAAAAATATGTAAATTTAATGTGTTTTATTAAAACGTGTGAAAAATCTATAATATGTAACTTTAAGGAACGGAGAGAGTATATATTAGCCGGATATGTTATATATTGTTTTGGAGAATTTTGGTTTAGATCCTGTAGTTTTATTTATTGAGAGATAAATTTGTATAGAGTTTGTGAATTTTAAAAATTGATAAATTTATTAAAGTTATGTAGATTGTGAAAATTTATATACATTGACTTATGAAATTTGATCATATTTTTTTAGATTGGCTAATATTCTTTTGTTTTTTCCAAATTTTCTGTCAAAATTTCTTTTTTTTAATTATAAAATGCTTTTTGAAACTGTTTTAATTTTTTTTTTTAATTTTTTCTAATATTTATAAATATAATTATATATTCAAAGATGGTAAAAAAATATAAAAAGAATTATATATCCAAAAATGTAAAAGTATATAAAATGTAATGGATTATAGTTTTGGACATATAACTTGGATTTAAAGTGCAATAGATATTTGGTAAGTATAACTATTTTGTTTTCTAGTTATTGTATCACATAGATTCTGAAAATCACATGGATACATATGATATTTTGAAAATTGAGTCTAATGAATAAAAATGAATAGAATTCACCTCCCAATAACACTAGATTTAATTAAAATTAGAGAATCAATAATAACTAAAAAATTTGAATAATAAAGAATTTGAATGAATTTTGACAATTCTTATACCAACAACAATGAATTCTATTAAGATTTTTGAAATCCAAGAACCAGTAATAATGAAATCTCAAAATTTTCAAAGTTTACGAGTATAGAGCATTTCTTGTTGCTTCATAATATACAGAGTTTAGAGGAGATATCCATGTGTACGTACAACATTATTATTTTTTGTAACATAAAAATCTACGTACAACATTATTGGGTGGTCACTTTTTTGTATTTTGAAATAAAGGGTTATGCTTTGGTTTATTTAGTTCATTCGCGATGTCTCAAGATATATTGTCATAATTTCCGATGATTACAAAGATTCTTTTGCACCAGAAACTAAACAATATGTACAAAAAAAATTGTTTAAAAAAAAAGATATAATAAAAAAATTTAGCTACGTTGATCAATTCAATTCATAAAAACAACACCATCCACAAACCAATAATAATGGAAATTGTTATTATTTTATCATCGTCCTACATATAAAATAGTTGGTTTACAATTTTGTCAGCCAGCTTTAACAAGGATACTTGCACTGGCAAACGCTAGTATTACCGAGGGTTAAACACATCCCACTTCCACCTATAAACTTAAGTGCACAGTTAATATCGCAACATTTTTGGGGACAATTTACACTACATAAACCGGCCCCACCATTGCAAGTATTGAGTGGAGTCGACGTCAGCGAGGGTGGTTCACATTGGTAGTGGCACCTGCACATAGGCACCCCAGTAGAGCGGTCATCACAGTCTCCGTGGCCTGATGGCCCGTGTTTGGACTTGCATCTCTGGTCGCAGTTTTCGCAAGTGCCTAGTCCATCGACGCATATATCTGCTCTAGTCTGATTCACAACTGTAACATTGTACACATCATTAAACTTATCATAAAATAAATGTGATCACAAAATTATATTAAAAAACTTTTGAAACTGTATGAAAAATGCGGCAAATAAATAAAATAAACATAACAATTGAGAGATATAATAATACCTGAGGCAGAAATGATAAGTAGGCTAACAAGTAATACAAGTGGAGTTATTCTCTCCATATTTTCACGTTTACTAGTTTTCTTCTAAGCTTACCTTTCTCTGAGGTATTTGTTTGTATATTGTCGGGACATTTGTTATCTATTTAAAGGCAATATGTAGACTCCAACTTAAAGATTTTTTTTTTCAAGTAAGGACATTTGTTTTTCCGTCCGTCCGTTATAAAATAAAGTTATTATGATGGTCTTTTGTTGGGTCAATACTATGATGATCTTGACAAATACACTGATTTATTGCTAAAACGGTATGGTCAATAAAAGTACTTCCGTATCCCCTATATATTATTTGAGAAGCATTACAACTTCTTTTTATAGCCACGTGTCATCACTTGAATGATTCTTAGAATCATTAGAGAAATATGTTGGCCCATCTAATTATATAATAAGTTTTTTTATTAAACTAACAATAAATTTATCATTAATGTATTTTATTATTTCCTTAAATAAAATTTACGGAATTTCCTAATGTGGCTAAAGTATATATGGCAATTAATGATTTTGAATAATAAAGATTTGATAAAAAATAGTGTATCTTCTATCATATTTGTTTAATTTTAAGCTATTAAATAAATTAATATTAAATAAATTAAATAACCACAATAACCATATAATAAAAATATAGATTTTTATGTATATGTTATATTTTAAATTTTTACAAACGGCTATAAATTACTAAAACTATTAAAAGTCTTACATTCAAATTTTATGATCCATGGTTTAAAATTTTTGTTATGACAAAATACAAACGATTACAAAAATTATATAAGTAAAAAGTCTAATTTAATTAATTAATAAGATTAATATATATATCGTTTTAAATTAAACTATAAACCTTATAAAATACAATATTTTAGTTTCAAAATTTGCTTTGAACAATTTTTTTGAACGATCATTGACAACTTTTTTTTTTAATTATAAATTACTAAAACTATTAATCCCACAATGAAAATTTTGTTATCAGTAATTTAAATTTTTTACTATAAAAGATACAAATGATCAAAAAACTATATGAGTATAAATCAATATTTAATAGACATTAATATTAAAAATATACTAAAATATATTATCTATGTTAGTATAATTTAAATTTAATAACATATCCTATCAAATAAAATAAAAATTGGATTAATACAATTGATTTATATGTTTGCACCAATTTAATTATATTTTTAATGGTTACTGACTTTTAATTATTTAATATATATTTATTATTTTATAATATGTAAAAATATTTAATACATAAAATAATTTATATATATAATGTTGATCCCGCGCAAGGCGCGGGTCTTAACCTAGTAAATATTATTCTCTGTCGTCAAATGAGATTTTATGCCAAAAGTGTGAGAGAAATAGATGATGATATGGACCAAAAAAATTTCTCAAATCTCTCTTATTACAGATATATAATATTTAGCAGTTTTGGTTAGATTTTTCACAAAATAGTGACATCTCTAAAAAGATACAATTAAACAGAGAAATAATTTTTGTCAATGCAAATCATTTATTCATCAATACGTTTTTTGTTTTTGAATTGACCGGTTTTTAACTATATTAAAAATAAAGTTTTGTTCAATTTTAAATTTTATTACAATATTTAATATTTAATTTTAATTTAATTACATGTACAAATGAAGATAAAAAAAATATTTTAAATTTATATTTATATTTAATAATAATATACATATATATATGTATAGAAAATATATAATTAAATAATATTTCGAAAATTATTTATATTTATATTTGTATCTCTACAATTATATTATTTATAGTTATATTAATGATGGTATATGATTTGTTACCATATTTTAAAAAACTTACCAAAGATCAACATTAAATATAAATGTCAATGTCACAATTAACTTCAAGCCATGTCATCATTGTTAGTATGTCATGTCATCATCTTTTTTTCAAAATCATTATGGTGATGATTTTGAAAGAAAAATGATGACATGACATATTAACAATGATGACATGACTTAAAGTTAATTGTGACATTAACATTTATATTTAATGTCGATTTTGATAGTTTTTTGGAGGAGATAGGGCCATCAATTTCTCCCCAGATGAATCAAATGCTACTGCGATTAGCAACGGAGGAAGAGGTTTGACAAGCTTTATTCATGATGCATCCAGAGAAAGCGCCAGGCCCGGATGGAATGACAACTCTCTTCTTTCAGCACTCCTGGAATATCATTAAAAAGGATCTGGTTGAGTTGGTGAATAATTTTTTGATCACAGGAGATATGGACCCACGGTTAAACATAACTAATATTTGTATGATTCCAAAAATAGAGAGACCTACAAGGATGACGGAATTAAGACCGATAAGTTTATGTAACGTTCGTTATAAGATTATCTCCAAAGTTTTGTATCAAAGGCTGAAAAGTTGTCTCCCCCGTCTAATTTCGGAAACAAAATCGGCTTTTGTGGCAGGAAGGAATATCGGATAATATTCTTATTGCCCAGGAAATGTTTCATGGTTTGCGAACCAACAAGTCTTGTCAAAATAAGTTTATGGCAATTAAAACGGATATGAGTAAGGCATATGATCGGATAGAATGAAATTTTATCGAGGCTCTCCTTCACAAAATGAGATTTGATCCTCATTGGGTTAAATTAATGTGAGGGTGTATATCTTCAGTTCAATATAGAGTACTTCTCAATGGGCAGCCACGAGGCCTTATAACCCCTCAGCGGGGATTATGTCAAGGGGATCCCTTATCTCCTTATTTATTTATTATGTGTACTGAGGCTTTAATTACAAATATAAAAAAGGCGGAGGGAGTGAAACAATTAACCGGTATGAAGGTAGCAAGAGTGTGTCCAGCAATTTCTCATTTGCTATTTGCAGATGATAGTCTGTTCTTTTGTAATGCAAACAAAGAAGAGTATCAGACTATTCTCAACATACTAAAGGATTATGAGGCTGTTTCAGGGCAACAAATTAATTTTCAGAAATCCTCAATTCAATTTGGACATAAGATTGATGAATCCAGCCGTCAGGAGTTGAGAGATATTTTGGGGATTCAGAACCTTGGCGGAATGGGTTCTTATTTAGGCTTGCGAGAAAGTCTAGGAGGATCTAAGGTACAAGTGTTTGGTTTTGTACAAGATCGTCTGAATAATAGGGTGAATGGTTGGACTTTTAGATTTTTTACCAAGGGGAGAAAAGAGGTGATTATTAAATCGGTGATCACGGCTCTGCCAAACCATGTGATGTCTGTGTATTGGTTACCGAAAGCGACAGTAAAGAAACTAACGAGTGCAGTAGCTCAGTTTTGGCATTGGAAATCATGGGATAAATTATGTGTATATAAGGATAATGGTGGGCTAGGCTTCAAGAATTTGACTGATTTTAATATGGCGATGCTTGGAAAGCAATTGTGGCGGCTGATCGAGAAGCCAAATGCTCTTTTCTCTCGAGTTTTCAAAGGACGGTACTACATGAATGCTTCACCTCTGGAACCGATTCGCTCATATTCCCCGTCATATGGCTGGAGGAGTATTATCTCTGCTAGATCTCTGGTTTGTAAGGACTAATCAAAAGGATTGGAACATGGTCATCTATTTCAGTATGAAATGATCCTTGGATCCCATCCACTCGCCCGAGACCAGCTAACAAAAACTTTCATAACAGTTACCCGGACCTCACAGTGGATTCTCTCATTAATTAGGAATCCCGAACATGAAATTTACAGGCAATTAGGACTTTGGTGGAACCCCATGATGCAAAAATGATTGAAATTATTCTTTTGAGTAGAAATCAGATGGAAGATAGGAATGGTTGGCATTTCACTAATAATGAAAAATACACGGTACAATCATGGTATCAAGTAGAAAGGATCTATCCTGACAAGGAAAAATCACCAGAATTTTATGGCCCCAATGTGGACATACTTAAGGCATTATGTTGGAAAGTGAAGTGTCCTCCGAAGTTAAGGCATTTCTTATGGCAGCTGCTGACATGTTGTATAGCAGTGACAAAAAATTTAAAATCGAGAGGAATACAAGGATATACAAGTTGTGCACGGTGTGGAGACCCAGAGGAATCAATAAATCATGTGTTTTTCGAATGTCCCCCTGCACGTCAAGTGTGGCACTATCTAAGATTCCATCGAGCCCAAACCTTTTTCCTATTGGCTTTCTTTTTGCTAATATGGAACATCTGTTTTGGAGAGTTAACCCAAAAATGGAGGACCATCAGTTTGCATGGATATTATGGTACATCTGGAAGGGCCGAAATAATAAAGTTTTCAGTAATCTTGATATTGATCCGAAGGAAACGCTTAACTTAGCAGAATTGGAATCAACACTTTGGGCTGAGGCACATGTTATCAATAATCCCAGGTTGGTACCTGAAGTACAAATCAGACCTAATTCATGGACTACAGGAAGATGATGTTTCACAGACGGTTCTTGGAAAGATAAGGATTTATTTTCAGAGCAAGGTTGGTTCAGCACGCTACCGGGGTTTGAGGGTTTGTTAGAGGCAAGTAATGTAAGGGCATGTCTCTCACCTCTTCATGCGGAGATGGAGGCATTAATTTGGGCAATGGAATGCATGAAGAATTTAAGACAGTTTCGGGTTACGTTTGCAACGAATTTTTCTCAATTGGTAAAGATGGTTTCGGAACCAGAGGAATGGCCAGCATTTGAAAGCTACTTGGAAGACATTAAGTTTTTGAGAAGAAACTTCACCAACTCAGATATCGTTCATGTACCTAGGACGGAAAACATAAAGGCGGATCGCTTGGCACGCAATGCTCAGAAACAACCATCTTTCGTTGTACACATAGATGCAGAGTTGCCGCCTTGGTTCACATAGTCTACATGAGTCTGTGAATGTTTCCTATAAAAAAAACATTATTATATAGCAAATCACTTCTCAAATAGTACAATGGATGTCAAACAACTCATATTCTGCTCAAATGTATCAAACACAAACGTTTTTACAATTAGATAACATAGAAAATATTAGTATTTTGAGAAATTACTACTCCAAACAAGAAAACTTATAATATATGAATTAACAGGATATTTTTCATAAATATTAACTATATTTAGTTTTATAAACTGAAATACCTAAAAATGAATAATTAGAATATTTTTATCGAGAATATTTAAAATTATCTGAATTATTCAAATTTTGATCCGAAAATCCTCCTCCCAAAAAAAAAAAAGAAATTGATATTTAATATGAAAACTCGAATTTTTGGACTTTTAACTCAAATTAACCAAAAAGGAAACCGAATGAGATCTAAAATTACTTCAGATACTAGCCGATTTCCAATTTTATTTTCTGAACATAACCGAAAACTAAAATAATTGAATTGAAACCAAACCGAGTTTTCTAAATACCCAATGCATTTTAAACTTCTAGAACCAAATAACCAAACTAGAACCTAAACCAAAAACTAAATGTTCAGGGCTAATCAAAGTATTAAATTTATTTTGGATTTAGGACTTAAATGGTTTTACATATATTTTTGGATGCGTCTGTTCGGTGTCAGAATTTTTGTTGATTACTGTATGTAAGAAAACAAACAAAACTATATCATGCCTACCAAAATATAGCAAATTGATTCAATTCCAGTTCACAGAAAGTCTCCACAAACCGAGAATGATAAGAATAATTTTATATATTATCGCATTATTATGGTTACAATAATCAAAGAAAACCATCTGGTTTAAAAATTTATCAACCGATTCTAACAAGGGTACTCGCATTGGCACAAATTAATATTACCAAGCGTGGCACAAGATCCATGTCCACCATTAAACTTTGTTGCACAATTCGTATCACAGCATTTTTCAGGACAATTCTGAGAACAGAGACCTGCCCCACCGTTGCATACTTTAGGCGGTGAAGGTGGGCACTCGTAGATGCATAAGCACTGCGAATTCCCACATTGGGTGTTAACTGATGGTCCGAATTTGGCCAGGCATTTCTGGTCACAGTTCTCACAAGGGCCTTCAGTCTTAACGCATGTTGCTGCTCTACTCTGATTTACAACTGCAACATTTGAATACATTATTAAAAAAATTACATTAAACATATTATTATCGTTGTACCTGTTAGATTTGTACATTTTTTTTAATGATTTTCACATATTATATTTTACATACCTTATCCTTATAATTATATAAAAATTAATCCTTCCAAAAAGACATCATATAACAATTACACTGACATCTTTTTTTTTATGAAGAAGCGAGTTTCGACAGTATCAAAATTTGTTATATATTGTGATCACATAATCATATATGAACCGTAAGTTTATCGAATGTATGTAAAACAATACCTGAGGTAAATATGATTAGGAAGTTAACAAGGAATACAAGAGAAGTTGTCCTCTGCATTTTTTCACGTTTTCTAGTTTTCTTCTAAACCCCTTTCTCTGGGTAAATTGTTCGCATATCATCGGGGAATATTAGATAATCTATTTTATAGCAAACTAATGATTCCAAAATAAACATATTCTTACTGATTTATTTCCCAAATAGCATGTTCATTTTCAATACATAAATAGCTAAATAAGTCAATAAAAATCTTGCAGTGCTTAAAATAAAACCGGAAAAATATCCTACCCGATTTATTGCTAAATATTATAATCTATTCCGTATAAATATTATTCTCGGTCGTCAAATGAGATTTTATGCCGTAAGCGTGAGAGAAATAGGAGATGATCTGGACCAAAAAAAAAGTTCTTAAAATCACTCTTATAATCTCTTCCATATGTAACACATGCATGTACACAAACTAAAACTTCACCATTGCCGTAATCTGTCAAGCTCCAAATTCTTGAGCCTACAAACAGGAAAATAGTGTTTGACATTGGTAATAAGACGTGCATAATGCCACCCCTCCCCCAACACTGTGGACCATCTTTGTACGGGCATGATTAGAAAAATAGGATTTATACTTTTGCCAAAAACATTTTTATTTATCCATTTTTATTTATCGTTTTTTATTGAAGAGAGTTTTATAAAAATATAATTCATTTAGAAGACTGAGAGATTTTAAAGCAATGCAGAATTCGGACTCATGTAAAGTGGACATGGGTAGATAGATGCAAACACATCGCCAAATACCACCGTCCGGCTCAAATAAAGAACGTGTAGCTGGTCCAAATCTATCCTTGCATGTGGCACCACAGGTGACACCACGTTCATCAAGAATTGTCAAACAACTCATATTTTGCTCAACTGTATCAAACACAAACGTTTTAACAGTTAGATAACATAGAAAGTATAAGTATTTAGGAGAAACTACTACTTCAAACCTGAAAACTTATAATATATGCTAAGATATATAATATAAATGAAATATTATAAATGCTAATGTTAATTAAGGCTAACACAACAAAATACTACAACATTTAGGACATGCTAATAAATACCGTAGAAATTAAATAATATTATTAAAATTTGTTTTAAAATAATTATGAATAAATTTAAGATAAATGCATACCTAAAGAAAACATGATAATACAGATCATTGGGAACACAAGCGAAGAAGTTATCTTGATCATATTTGGGTTTTTAATCTTAAAGCAAATTTTCAATAAAGTGAATTTCGTTGATAGATTCAGAATTTCGATACCACCAAAAGGAGTTTTATATCATTTTGCTGTCGGGTATGAATGGTGACCAAGGAACGACGAGGAATAGTTCATTCCCTAACATTCCTAAAAAAAACACCATTTATAATAAATAATTTTTCCTTCTCATTTCCTACCATTTCTTTTTTTAGAAAAACAAAGAACAAAGTTATTCATTGTTAAATATGGAATGGAACAACCATTTCTTTTCATTCTTACAATTTTATTCCTATACGTTCCTTTCTTAGAAATACACAATTTTTTACCATGCTAACCAGAATTTTATTTAGCAGTAACTTCATGTTTACAACATACATAAATATGGAAACTCACTCATATCATGTTTTTCTTTTTCGTAAAAATGTTAAATAACTTATATCATGTTGAATATGATAGTTTGGGAAGATATTAAAGTATAGGAACTACAGTAGTGTGATAAGTTTTCTTTTTCAATATCACTAGAAGAGTTTAATTTCAAAGTCTTCAATCCTCAATCAATAAATCTAAATACACACAAATTAGAAAATTATTTTTTGAACCAAACATCTAGGCTTACTAGTTATTATCTGAATACTTGTAAATTGTTAGCTAACTACATATCATTTCCCTTGCCATGGATATATTTGAATACATCGGGTTTATGTACAACTACAATCCCACGGTCATGACACTGCATGGATGCGAAAGTGATAGACGTGCGAATGTTCCATGCACATTTTTAATATAATTAGTTTCTTTTTTCAGCCACAATTAGGGCTGGGCAAAAAATTCGAATCCGAAGAACCGAACCGAACCCGATCCGAAAAAGTAGTACCGAATTCGAACCGAAATTGATTAAATATCCGAACGGGTTCAAAATTTTGGTATCCAGAGAACCGAAACCGAACCCGACCCGAACCGAAGTATTTCGGGTACCCGAATGTATCCGAAATAGATTTATATATCTAAATATATTAATTATTTTTAGATTCAATGTATATTAAAAACATTCAAAATATATAAGATACTTTTAAGTTGTCTAAAATACTTGAAAATATATACAAATATTCAAAAGTAAATTTCTAAAATAGTATAAAATATACTCAAAACACCAAAAATAGTTGAAATGTCTATTGATTGTCTATCAAAATATTCAAACAAACCAATTTATATGTTAAGTTTAGGTACTCTGACATATGTTATTCAAGTTTATATGTTATATAGTATTTTATTTACAGATTTTGAGAAATTGAAACTATATATTGAATTTTAAAATTTTAAAAATCATTTAAATGGGTTATCCGAACCCGAACCGAACCCGCAAAGATCCGAACCGAACCCGAACCAAAATTTAGAAATACCCGAATGGAGCTAAAATCTTTAACCCCGAAAATCCGAAACCCGAATAAACCCGAACCGAACCCGAATGGATACCCGAACGCCCACCCCTAGCCACAATCGTCCAAAAAATCATGTAAAATTTTAAGAGCTCTCATGTGGCCATCAGAAAAATTAAAATGTCATATGGTTGGTAATAATAATAAAGCGATAATTATTTATTCATGCTCTGCCTCAAAAATTTGCTTCCCCTGTTGGATAATTCCAATTAACTTAAGAAGCAAGTTAACTCATTAAAGTGAAGTTTGATGGGTTAAGGAAAAAGGAAAACATATCGAGCTTAGGAACGTTTCCATATTATTATTAGGAAAAGATGTAGCTTCGCCTTTAGGAAAAGATGTAGCTTCTTCCTATATAAAGAGTTCTCATGGAGAGATGTTTCATCAAGAGAAACACATTGAAAGGTTTAGTTTTGAGAGAGTTTCTAAATCTAATAAGAAGAGAAGTTCTTATCATCTTTGTGTTTGTGCAACTTTAATTGGTATCAGAGCTCCAGGTTTCGAAGGTCGTTTATAAGAGTTGTAACTTCGATCAAAACATGAGAGACGATTCTCAAGCACGTGATAAAGGTCTTGAGATGAAGAAGGACATACGATGTCCGATGCTAACATCGACCAACTACACCGTATGGTCGATGTGAATGAAAGTGATGCTTCGTTTATACGAAGTTTGGGATACGATTGATCCAGGGAGTAACGATGCAAAGAAGAACAATATGGCGATTGCTATAATCTTTCAATCAGTCCCGGAGGCGCTAATACTTCAGATTGGAGAACATGATACATCGAAGAAGATTTGGGAAGCTATCAAATCCCGTAACCTAGGTGCTGATCGCGTGAGAGAAGCAAGGTTACAAACTTTGATGTCTGAGTTCGACAAACTAAAGATGACAGACACAGACACGGTGGATGACTACGCAGGAAAACTTTCAGGCTTAGCATCGAGAGCAGCCGCATTAGGAGAGATAATGGAAGCATCAAAGCTGGTAAAGAAGTTTCTGAAGGGACTTCCAAGAACGAAGTTCATTCACATCGTAGCTTCGTTAGAACAAGTGTTGGATCTAAATTCAACGGGATTCAAAGACATTGTTGGGAGATTGAAGGCTTTCGAAGAACGCATCAAATAAGAAACCCAAGATGAAGATCAATCGAAGCTAATGTTTGGAAAGAATGATATGCAAGGTAGTGGAAGCCATAGCAACTCGCGAGGAAGAGGCATAGGTAGAGGTTATGGTGGAAGAGGAAGAGGACGAGGAAGGTCTAATGGTTCTGATGGTCATAACAAAAGAGGAGAAGCTTCAGACAAGACCAATAAGGACTACTCTAAGGTTAGATGTTGGCGATGCGACAAGATGGGGCACTTCGTGTCACATTGTCCTACACGACCAAGAGAAGAAGCTAACCTAACGGAAACACAAGAAGCAGATGCATTATATATGCATGAAGTAGTATTCCTCAACGAAGAGAGAGTGTTTTCTAAGAGGTTTGATGAATGCGATGGAAATACGAGTATATGGTACCTTGACAATGGTGCAAGTAACCATATGACAGGCAAGAGAGAGTTCTTCTCAAACCTAGATGAGAGCATCAAAGGCAAAGTCAAATTCGGTGATGGATCAAACGTCGAGATTGTTGGGAAAGGTTCGATCACGTTCATCGGAAAAACAGGGGAGAGAAGAGCACTCAAAGATATCTACTACATCCCAAGTCTTAAACACAATATCATAAGTCTTGGACAAGCAACCGAGATGGGTTGTGAGGTTAATATGAAAGAAGACTTACTGATGCTGAAAGATCCCCGTGGAAGGCTATTAGTACAAGTCGCAAGGCAACCAAACCGATTGTACAAGACGCCAATGGAGGTTGAATATCCAAAGTGTCTTCAAATACAAGAAACTGATGTTACATGGACGTGGCATGCATGGCTAGGACATGTGAACTTTGGAGTCATGAAGAATATGGTAGAAAAAGAGATGGTAGTAGGGATGCCTCAGGTGATACACGAGAAAGATGTATGCAGCGCCTGCTTAGTTGGGAAGCAAACTCGGAAATCTTTCCCGCCTAAAGCAAAGTATCGAGCATCACACGCATTGGAGTTGGTACATGGTGACTTGTGCGGTCCGATATCACCATCAACACCAACAAACAATAGATATGTATTTGTCTTAATTGATGATTACTCAAGATATGTGTGGACGATGCTGCTAAGAGAGAAGAGTGAAGCGTTCGATCGGTTCAAAAAGTTCAAGGAGTACGTGGAGAATCAAACGAAGCTACAACTCAAGAATTTTCTCACCGATAGAGGAGGAGAGTTCACATCTTCTGATTTTATTCGTTTTTGTGGAGAAAACGGTGTAACTAGACATCTCACCGCATCGTATACACTATCAAGAAACGTGGAGGAAGAACCAGGATCATTCAAGCTTCCTCATATTGATGTTACAGAAGAAGGAGATGGTGATAAGCATCAAGATCACCAACACCACGAAGAGCAAAACAATAATGAAGAAGAAGAAGCTGTAGAAGCAGGTGAACAAGAGCAAGTAGCAGAGAACAACGATGCAAACCAAGACCAGCATGTAACATCAAGATATGATTGTAACATCAGAAAACCAAAGCGGTTCGATGATTACATCCTGCTTGCTGAATTTGAAGGTGGCAGACTCTTGCTCACCATCGATGGTGAACCAGAAAGTTACATCGAAACTGCAGTGATACAAGCGTGGATCGATGCAATGAAGGCAGAGATCGAATCTATCATCAAAAATAAGACCTGGAAGCTCGTCAAGAAGCCGGCAGGTGTGAAACCGATAGGTTTGAAGTGTATCTATAAGATCAATAGGAATGCAGATGGAACGGTGATCAAATACAAAGCAAGGCTAGTCGCAAAAGGCTACGTGCAACAACAAGGCATAGACTTCGACGAAGTATTTGCACCAGTTGCTCGGATAGAAATCGTACGACTACTCTTGGCGTTAGCAGCAACTAATGGATGGGAGATCCATCACTTAGATGTGAAAACTGCATTCCTGAATGGAGACTTAAATGAGGATGTATACGTTACTCAACCAGAAGGCTTTGTGGAGAAAGGAAAGGAGGATCATGTGTACAAACTTAGCAAAGCACTATACGGTTTGCGTCAAGCTCCGAGAGCTTGGAACATCAAACTCGACCGTGTTCTTAAGGAGATGGAGTTCACGAAGTGCACCAAGGAACCTGCGGTATATCAAAAGAAACAGAAGGGGGAGCTTCTGATCATAGCTATATACATCGATGACTTGTTTGTAACAGGGACTTCGCTCAATGTTATCAAGCAATTCAAAGAAGATATGTCAAGAAGATTTGAGATGTCAGACCTCGAGATGTCAGACCTCGAGATGCTTACATACTATCTTGGTATAGAAGTAACGCAAGGAGCTGATGGCATTCACATCAAACAAGAAGGATACACGCAAGGTATACTTGTCAAGACGAAGATGGAGTCATGTAACTATACTCACGTTCTGATACACACGAGTTTGAAAGTATCAAAGGCAGAGGAGGAGCCTGAGATTGATGCAACATCGTATCGAAGCACCATAGGATGCTTAAGAGAGAGTCATAGAGAAGCAGTGAAGCATCTATACTCATGTTCTGTTGCAACATCGTATCGAAGAAATGCGATGCACCTAGTAACGGTCTATGGAAGTTCATCGGAGTTCAGAAGATCAACATACCTAAGATTCAAGTTGGAATTAAGGGGGAGAATGTTGGATAATTCCAATTAACTTAAGGAGCAAATTAACTCATTAAAGTGAAGTTTGATGGGTTAAGGAAAAAAAAAAACATATCGAGCTTAGAAATGTTTCCATATTATTATTAGGAAAAGATGTAGCTTCGCTTTTAGGAAAAGATGTAGCTTCTTCCTATATAAAGAGTTCTCTTGGAGATATGTTCCATCAAGAGAAACACATTAAAAGATTTAGTTTTGAGAGAGTTTCTAAATATAATAAGAGAAGTTCTTATAATCTTTGTGTTTGTGCAACTTTATCCCCTGTTTCTCTCGAACCGAATTGGCATCTTCTTCACCGTCATCATCATCATCATCATTTTCTCTGTAGCGCATTTTATTCATTCCACAGCGAGAGATAGAGGGAGATCACAAGGAGAGATAAAATAGAAAAGGAAACCGAATCCATGAGAGGAAATTTCTGAAAAGAGATTCTTGTTTACGTGCGTTCGTTAACATACGATTATACATAATTACACGTTTCATTTGCGTACGTAACACTCATGTGTTGAAGTGTCTCCGCAGATCGGGAGATGGACAAGACAATATAAATCTTGCTTAGAGATTTCGTCGTTACTGGATCTGGTTCACATTCTTAACATTGTTTTTGGTTTTGGATGTTGGTAGCTTCCTTCTTCTGCGTTTCTTGTTTTGTATGTTTTGGATTAAATATACATCATTGTTTCTATTTCTAACTTTACAGGTTTTGATTCAGAGAAGAATCATATTGATTAGCTTTGTTCATCTTACATTAGGCTCTAAATATGAAGATATTTTTTTGTTGTGGCAATCTGCAGATAGAGTTTTGATGAGGAGATGAAGGCAGCTAAAAGCTGGAGTGTAGGAAACCTAGCGTCATTGCCTGGAGCTCGCCACCGTGTTCCTGCAAGAAGACGACTATGGATCATCATGTCCCTTTCACTGATCATCATGACGCTTTCACTGATCACCATGCTGGCTATAATGGCTTACATGTACCCACATCACAGCAAACGTGCTTGTTATATGATTTCATCAAGGGGATGCAAGGCTTTAGCTGATTGGCTTCCACCTTCTCTGAGGGAGTATTCTGACGATGAGATTGCTGCACGAGTAGTGATTAGAGAAATAATGAGTAATGCTCCTGTTATAAGAAGAGACTCCAAGATTGCATTCATGTTCTTGACTCCTGGTACTTTGCCTTTTGAGAGGCTTTGGGACAGATTTTTCCAGGTACATTTTTTTTTCTAACCAACTGCTATCTTAGGATGGTATGTTGTTGAAGTTTATACATTGGCTGATTGTTTTAGAAGCTTTTCCCTCACCTTGCAGGGTCATGAAGGGAAGTTTTCTGTTTATATCCATGCATCAAAGGAAAGGCCAGTTCACCACAGTCATTACTTTTTAGACCGCGAAATTCGCAGTGACGAGGTATATTGTCCTATCATAGTTGCTTTTGTATTCTTTTTCTATCATTTGACATGAAAATAAATGTGCATCTTTATGTGCAGGTGGTGTGGGGAAGAATATCAATGGTTGATGCAGAGAGAAGGTTGTTAGCTAATGCTCTAAGAGACCCGGCAAACCAGCAATTTGTGTTACTCTCTGAGAGGTGTTTCTTGATGTCCACCAAACTTTTTCTCATTCATCACTCTGAGGTTGCCTAATACATTTGAGTGACTTTTGCAGTTGTGTGCCACTTAGAAGTTTTGAGTACATCTACAATTACCTGATGTACAGCAATCTCAGCTATGTTGACTGGTAAGTAGTCATGTTTCATCTCTTAGTCACTCTTCTTCCACAACTTCTTTATAATATGATCACCTTCCCTTCTTCAGCTTTGACGATCCAGGACAACATGGATCAGGCAGACATATGGATCACATGTTGCCTGAAATTCCAAAGAAGTATTTTCGAAAGGGTGCACAGGTAAAACAGTTTTGGCTAGTCCAGTAACTATTCACACCTGATGCATTAACTAATAATCTCTAAGGAATATATAAGGAACTAGTTCTGTTTCAATGCTGCTACATTTGGATTTGTAACTATTCCTTGTTAGTGATGAATTAGTGCTAATGTGCAGTGGTTCACCATGAAGAGACAACACGCTATAGTAATCATGGCCGACAGTCTTTACTACTCTAGATTCCGGGATTACTGTGGGGTGAGTATCAGCTAAAGTCCCCACAAATAGATGTTTATTTACTTTTTTTTTTTTTTTTTGATCAATAGATGTTTATTTACTTAAAGGTCACAAAATCTATGAGAGTAGCCACTCACTAATATAAGAAACTTTTAATTTTGTTTTCTTTTTCAGCCAGGTATAGAGAACAACAAGAACTGCATAGCTGATGAACACTATCTGCCAACATTCTTTCACGTAAGAAAATAATCAATCTCTTTTAGTTTCTCTTCATCTCTTATATATACATATACCGGTTTGTAGATGCTTGATCCTGGTGGCATCTCTAACTGGAGTGTAACACAAGTTGATTGGTCTGAGAGACAGTGGCATCCCAAAACATACATGCCTGAGGATGTCACACACGAGTTACTAAACAACCTCACGGTACATAAAATCATATAACCAAAAGCTATATCATCTTTGCATCAGTTCTCTTAAAAGTTTTTGATTAATCCATCTGCATGCAGTCTACTGACACAGTCGTACATGTCACAAGTGTTGGAATGGTACGCACTTTCAAGAACCATGTCTTAGCTCTGATCTTTATCCAAGATTCTATGCGACACAACACCTTTTATTTTGGTTAATTAACAGCTGGGTGAAGAAATATGGATGCCTTGTATGTGGAACGGAATCAAAAGACCTTGCTTCTTGTTTGGAAGGAAGTTTCACCCGGATACGCTCGATAAACTCTTGGATCTCTTCTCAAATTACACAAGATCGGTCTCTTGGCATTTGTGATTTAAAAGGATGTTTCTTCTATATACAACTAAGATTCTTCTAACACTATAGCTACAAGTCTAGAAGCTTAAGGAGGTACTGAGAGCTTTTTTTCAATTGATGCTTTCATTTGGTTGGAGGGAAACGTTGGTTTAATTCTTTTATTTTTATCCACTCTGTTTTACGTTATATACTTATCTCATATTTCTCCTTCGACTGTTCTGAAAAGAAAAAGAATTTTTGATTTCTTTTTAGATAGATTTATATTATTGTTCAGAATGATGATGAAGCAAACTTATACAGGTTTATAGAGTTTCTATACATATATATTTGGTATTCGTTTTTGAGTCTTGACCTCAAATATTTTATAGAACATATATATATATATATATATGTTCATGGTTTTGTGTAGTGATCTTAAGATAAACATTTATTAATAGCTTTAACCAAAGAAACGGCCTAATATGCAACTACTCTTCTTTGAGATAACCACGTAGAAACAATGTACATTTTAACAACTAACAATTTATCTAGACTCGACCAAACCTCTCTTAAGATCTCCATATAAGTTGTAGCCCTCCGTATCTGCATGACTGCATCTTTCGCCAAAAGGTTTAAGAGGGAGCAGATGTTACTCATGTGAGGATATGCAGATGGAGTCCCACGATGGAGAATTTTAGCTGGATTTTGTCCATACTGCAACGTTTCATTTCTCATTTGGATCAGAGTTGTCCATAGACGAGAAGAATGTATTCAAAAAGTCGATTAAACCGGGTGTTTTCTGCTTAACCATGACTCAAGTCACGGTTAAGCAGAACACATCTGGTGCAAACCTTCAAGAAAATGGTCTTCACATCTAGCGACAGCTCTGCTCCATCTGTGAAGTGGAACGTTACAACTGCTTAAGCCAACTTGCACTTGTGAGCAATTCCAAGTAGATCGTGAGCAAAATGACCTACTCGGTTACTTGCATGCTACGCTTCTAAACAAATATGGTACCAGAAGTAGAAAGATAACTATATCATATAATTATATTACTATTATCTCCTCAAGGTTCTTATAAAACAAACAAATATTACTAATTATACAAACTGTATTATTCCTTCTTTTACTCAGACAAAACTAACTTTTTTTTATTATTATTACTGCGTATTACAAAAATAACAATAATAATATTACAAAAACCTCACATTCATTTCTTCATCGCTTTTGTCCCAAGGCAACCACTGGGAGACTCACTTTATGCCCTCGGCTTCCTTTCAACGTAACCTCTCCGAAGCTATAAACTCCACTCACCGATCTCACCGTTAGAGTCACCGAGAACTCTCTAGAAGCTCCCGCTCTAAGCGTCATCGCAGGAGGACTCACTTCAATAGCAATGGATGGCTCCATCCTCGATGTGATCGTGTAAGTTTCCTCCTCTTCCGCAACATTCGTCACTCTCCTGGTCACGGTCTGTGTTCTCACCAGATGAGAGATGGCTATAGACGGCGAGTTGAAGTTCGAAGGATGTCTCATTTTGTAATTGCAGGGAGTGTTCGTGAAGTTCCTTATCTCGTGAGCGTTGATACCTGGCGTGGTGCACAAGAAACCTAAATAATCCTCATAGCCTGCATCGAAGACGAGACCAGGGTCTAGAGCAGCGCTTGGATTGACGTGACCGCTTCCATAATCAAACGGAGTTGCTTTGACAAGCGTCATCGTCTCTGTTTCAGAGTACTGCTGCGCTTGGAGAGGCCTTCCTGCTCGGTCCATGACCGTTGAAGTCGTCATCAGAGCTGATTTGATAGCGGCTGGACTCCACTGAGGATGCTTCTGCTTCACCAGTGCAGCTATGCCCGCGATGTGTGGTGCAGCCATGCTTGTGCCAGAGATTAGTGCAAATCCTTCGCCTGCTCAATAGTAGAAGTAGATAAGACTAAACAAGAGTGTACTTAAATGTATGATTCGGACAGGGTTTGAGCAGATGCTTACCGACATAGTTAGCCTCGTCTGTTCCATTTTGAGACCAAGCAGACCAGATCAGAGAGCCAGGAGCAAGAATGTCTGGTTTGAGGAGATCAGCATCCTGAAAGCTGAAGTCTTTGGTGTTGGGTCCACGAGCTGAAAACAGAGCCACTTCAGGTGCTGATTTGTGGAGAATGGGTTCCAAACCGTCTCCTATGCTTCCTTCAGCATTAAAGCTCTTCACCCTTCCCATCCAGTCTCTTGATGTTGTCACGTTGTAGTAATCAATCAAATCCTACAGAAGAAAATAAAAAACAATACCAAATTGAGAAAAATAGGACCAACTGTTTGGACCCAAAATTTTATCGATATTAATTGATTCCTAACATTGTTAACAAAACGAAAACCGAAATAACCAAACTGAAATCGAGCCAAATTTCATAAATAACCGAACAGTTTCTATATCTGTAGAACTGAAAACCGAAATAACCGGACCAAAATTCATAAACAACTGAACAATTCTTATATTTACAGAATCAAAAAAAAAAAAAAAAACCGAAAAAGCCAAACCGGAACCAAACCAAAAACTAAATGCTGAAGCCTAGAAATTGTATTTACCATTGACTTGGAGACATCTGTAATGAGGATCCCTGGAATGCCAGAAGGGACAGGATCAAACTTCGTTCCTGGAGAAACATTCTCAACAACAAGAACAAAACCAGCGGCTCCAAGATGCCTAGCAGTTTCAGCAACTTTCTTGATGGAAGCCGAACCAGCAACAAAGTTAAACGAATATCCACAAAGCAGAATGTTTCCTTCAACCAACTTTTTATTCAAAACCTCTGGCTTCTGGCAATCCGACGGATTGTATCTCACACCAGAAGAACCAAGCAGAACATCATTAGCTGAAACCATCTTGTACGAACGGCGAGGCCTAGTAGAAGCTGCACAAACACACACATGTATAAATAAAGGAATGTTCCACAAAGCAGAACATAGAAAAAGGAGAAAAACTTACGAGATAAGCCTATTCCTGCAAGCATTTTTCCATTTCCAAGGGTGAGATGGTTCTTGTATCTGCGGTCATCGATTGCAGCAGCAACAGTAGTTATCCAAGGGCTGTAAGAAACCAGAGTTTTCGGAAAGGGACCTCCGTTTCCAGCAGCTTGAGCAACGAACACACCAGCTTTAACAGCTCCAAGAAGCGTAGCGTCGAAGGGGTTCAAGAACGTTATCTTTGTGGTAGTTGGAGGACTGTTTGGACCCACCGAGAGGCTCAATATATCAACTCCATCATGAACAGCCTGCTCAGAACAGAACAAATAAGCAAAGAGTTTCGAAAGAGGGAGCCTCATCTCATCATACAGTGCTAAGTTATTGCTTTACCTGATCAATGGCAGCAACCACATCAGATACAAACCCTCCAAAAAGCCGATAGAGAGCTTTGTAAACAGCAATCCTGCAACAACAACAAAAACAGCATTTCACTTATAAAGACACGCAAAGAGAACGCGTTCAAAGCCATCAGTTTAGAAATTATCTATCTAACCTAGCACGAGGAGCCATCCCACTTGCTTTCCCAAACTCATACCCATGCATCCTCACCGGAACACCGTTATTCCCAGCTGCAATAGCTGCTGTATGACTGAAAAAGGCCAAACCATATTCAATAAGCAATAATACTAAGCAAAACTTAAATGCTCTAAAGACGAACCTTCCATGCCCATCACCATCCATTGGTGAAGCAAAATCCACATCAGGGTTAAACGCGCCAGCAGCTTTAGCAGCTTCGGCGAAATGCTGCGCTCCTATGATCTTCCCGTTGCAGAAGCTAAGCTTAGTGCGAGGATCATCTTCGCATTTGCCTTTGTAGCTAGGATGAGGACCATAAGGCACTGAGGTATGGTGAGATGCAAAGCTAGGGTGATGTGGGAAAATCCCAGAGTCTATAAAGCCAATAACAATGTCTTCTCCTGCTCTGTCGTAACCGCCACCTGTCGGCCAGACATCGGTCGGTAGGCCCAAGAACTGCGGCGTGTGTGTGGTGAGCTTCCTCACTTTCCAGTCTCTGCTCACAGACTTCACACCGGGCGAGCGGCCAAGCATCTCCGCCTACTAATGTAGAGGAATGGTGTAAGCAACTACGAGATACATACTCAAATGAAAGTAGTAGAGACAAATCTTGAATCAGGTTTCACCTGAGCAGGGGAGAGATGAGCTGCAAATCCATTGATGAGGTGTTTGTAGCTGTAGAGCTTTTTGTATGATCCTTCTTCAAAGAGCATTCCGAGAAGCATATCGTGTTTCCTCTCAAGGTGACGCCCATAGGAAGTTACTAAGTCACTGTGACAAGCAAGCAACATTAAAGAAGATGCCAAGGAACTGTGATACACATCAATAACCACTAAGAAGCTTAGCTGTTAATAAGATTGTGCTTGAAAGAAGAGAAAACACAGGCCACAGGGTACCTCGTGGTATCGATTTTCTCATCAGATTCAACAGCAGTTGCTTCAAAACCATTAACACCACCTTTGTAACTTATGATTGGGTCTCCTTCCATAGTCACAATGTAAATCTCTGCCGTTACAGAGTAGAAGATTGCGAAAAAGACGAGAACTTTACACAGCATATCCATCTTGCCTCTTCTCACCAAAGTAAGCACCAGCTTAGTTATGCTATAGACTAAATCTGCAGTATCAAAAAAAGATCCAATGAACAGGATTAGAGAATCCCTGAAACAGTCACTTGAGAGAGACCACTACATAAATATTCAAAGATAACACTGATCAGCCAATCTCACACACTCATTAGAGCTTAGGTCCAAACAGTTTTGCTCTCTTCCACAGTGATAAAGGACAAAACTTTAAAAAGATCTGATTTTGCTTTAACTTTAGAGAGGAACCACGCACATGAAGAAAAAGCCCACTCCCAATTAACTCCAAAGATAGAGACTTTGGGGATAACTCTAACCAACCCCACTTGAAACAAAGACAGAGATACTGTAGTAGATAAACATACCAAAACAAAGCAACACATCAATGTAGTTGAGATAAGAAGAAGAAAAATGAACACACTTTCACAAATCTTACAAGCAAGGGATCATCTTGATTTGAATTGAAGGTTGAATGGGATATAAAAGCCAAAAAAGGATAAAGATAGAAACTTTAAGAACTTACTCTCCGATTCACGAAACGGTGAGATTTACGGTTTGGATCAAACCGACGAAAGATTCCAAATTTAGTCACTGTACGTGCATCAGATGTGCTGATAGATACCAATCTGATGTAAAGAGTCTTGCAATGTAAAATAAGTGTGAAGTTGTCAGTGAGACATGGAAAGAGAGAGAGAGAGAGTGTGTGTGTGTGTGGAATTTGAGATTTAGGGTTTTTGTTCTTTTTATTATTTATTTTTAATTTTATTTATTTCTTCTTTTTATTAGACCCTTTTAAATTTTAATTGTTTTTCTTCAATGTCAAGCAGACAACGAACCGTGGATAATGGGCACATCTGTAACTTTTTTAAAAAATATTTATGTTTTTAATTAATATATACATGTAATGTAGCAAAAGAGGTTTGAGAAGAAAAGTCCAAGGAGGGATAGCAAAAGAGAGTTTGACTTAGTAATTGATGATCCGTAAAGAAAAGTAGAAAACGTTATTAAAAGAAATCATTAATTTATCTAGACAGACATAAAGTAAAATGTTAATGATTTTTTATTAGAATTCATGTTTCAATCACATAACGCGTTTTCCCTCCAAAAGCATTATAAACTCAAGCACTTGATTGGGTTTCTTTTTGGATTACATTGAGCATTTTTTTACTCCATTATATGACATAATTATGAAGAGAAAAATGGTAGATAGTTTGTAAGAGACTCAACTGAGAATTTGGATTAGTAGTTTTAAAAATCATATGTTATTTGACTAAGTTCTAAGCTTTGATTTGTCAATATGAAAGTATTTGTAATGTAGTTAAGTAAGTTGATACGTGGTCGTATAAAGTTAAGCATCCAAAGGCACATGTGAGGGAGGGCTATGTCGTGTAGTTGAAACACATCATGTGTCATGTGACCTTTCTTCTTGTCCAAAACATTTGATTCCTTCTCTAAGTTCTCTTGCACCAACCAAATAAACTTCCCACAGCGTTTCATTATTAACTATTTATGGCCTAATCTTTTCTTTGTCGACATGTCAAGAGCTTATGCATATATAAGCTGAACTTGTTTTGGATTTTTCACCGGCATTATCACACTATTAATAGAGATATAACACGTCTATATTCATAAGTCCGTCGATGGTACCAAATGTTATAGATTAAAGATGCTATCTTGCAAAATCTTAAGCGGCAACGAAAACTAATTTTGAAGGGTTTTTAGGATTAATTTGAGTTTTATTACGGAACTCCTCTAGTTGTATAAAAGTATTGAGTTTGTTTATTTTCTTACAAATCAGTTGCATCACTAATATAGTTGCATCATCAAATGATTGATAGATGAATGTGTTAATTTTATGCATGTTTGTGATATGTCAATTTACAAAACAAAGAGAAAAAACTTTTAACTAGATAACAAAGAGAAATAAAGTGTTTTACAGTTAAATATACAACAGCACAATTGTTAAATTTGTGTTTAGCTTTTCTTGATTATTACATTTGTTGGCACTGCCAAACAAATTGTATTGACAAAATTCTAAAAATTTTGATTTTTTCAAGAGAAAATATATTTATTTTATTATATTTTTTTGCCATTGATTATGGAAACAGTTGCTGATGATTATCAGAGAAACTTTGAACTGCCTTTCGGTCAAAAGGGGTAGTAGAATCAATTTGCAATGTGCGAAATCGTGACAGCTAACTTTTCGTAAGTCCACATAACATTTATTGATTATATTGAATTAGGTGTGACGACAAAAATGCTATTTAATCGAGAATTTATTTCATCTATCTATACACACAATTATTCAATGTACTATAACATAGAACCTAACCAACGTATCATTTGCTTGAAAACAACTAATGCTAGAAGACAACAATGAAGATTCGTCTTGGCTATGTTGATAAAAGACGGAATTATCGTGAATTCGCGATGTATAGCTTAATAGTAGTGTCATGATGAGAAAGGTGAAGATGCTTTGGCTTTCCCGTGAAGATATGTCACCATATTATGATAATACTCCCAAAAGTGCTTTCGACTAGACGTAACTTCTACAAAAAGGAAAAAAAAACTTCTAAAATAGAGTCAATTCGGGCTTGGGCTTAAGTTATTTTAACAAAGTAGCTCTCCAAGAAAGAAGAGTTTTTCACTAAGCAAGCCCACCCTAAGCCCATCTCTAGTGACTAATCTATCTCAGAACTACCTTCGGTTGTTCGAAGGTCCCAAGAATATTATTGGTAAAAGAGGCAGTCGACTTTTATTGCAGATGTGCGCAGAGGACAGTCGAGATTTCAAGTTTTCAACCAAAAATGTTATGTCATAACTTATAAGTTGCAACGGGTTTCTGATATTTCTCAGATAGATAGTGAAATAATCGATTATACATTATGTTCTACTTTGATCCAAGTATCAAATAGATCAAACTGAAACACTTAAATAAGACAAAACGAAATGCTGAATCCACAGCTTATTACGATCAAAAGAAAACAACAGTTTCATTATTCATCAATATCAACCTTCAATTTTGAAAAAAAAAAAAAAAAGAAGGTTTTCCTTTAGATCAACAATAATATCAATCCAGGAGATTCAGGAAAATAAGAAATAACAAGACATGCAATCTTCAGTCGTCACCATCGCAGAAAATAACATCTGCATTCATAAACAGAAGCAACAGCACACCATTCATTAGAAACTGATACAATGATAAAAAAAAAAAACAGTATCACTTCACATATAACCATCAAACACCAAAAAACAAAAAGAGATCTATGTGATGTTAGTCATTACAGAACTGCCCAAGAACCTAAAGAGATCATAAAACTAAACATTACACATCCAAATCAAATGAAATCAGAAAAATTACGATAAAAATTAATTAATAAACTACATACAAAGAACGAAAGATGAATCCTTTATAATCAAACCAATCAACTGAAACATTTTCTTATAATAAATAAAAAAATCAGCTTTAACTTTAAAAATCTATTATTTCACAGATACAAATCACAAAAGATGTATAAACGATAATGCAATCAATCAAACAGACCTGGAGATCAATGGCCACCGTGCTCCTTGGCATGCTGCTGGTGCTCGAGGTGGCGACGCTCGTTGGGGAGAGCGACGAGGTAAGAGAAGGCCATGCCTCCGAAACAGATATGGAGGAGAGGCTGGACGGAGCTGGTCTGGATGTACTTGTCGTTGTAGTTATCGAGACCTTTCTTCACATACGTCTTCACGGACTGCGTCGAAAACGACGATTTGAAATAGGCGGGAAGCTCCTTCACCTTCTTCCCCTTGATCTCGCTGTATACTCTCCTCATCGCCATTTTTTTTATCTCGATTCGTTGTTTGCGCGACGAGATGTATAAAAGTTAAAACCTAATCCACGAATTGGGGATCGAGAGACAAGCTGACAATAAAACTGAGGGAGTTTCGGTTTGGTTTTTTTGTTTTGGTTTTATTTGGTTTTATTTGATAATTTTAAATTGGTTTTAGATTGATTGTTAGGTACTGGTTTGTTCGGTTCTGAACGATAAACCGGAGATAAATTGTTGATTATTAGAGTATTTCCAACCTTTTTCTATAAAAATGTTACACATTCGAGCAAAAATCACCAACTATTTTATTTTGTTTTTTTATAAATAAAAGTGAAAATAGCAATTTTCTATATTTTTCTACAAACTATAACAATTTTATTATATAATCATACATTAGAGTAAAAATTACCTCTAAATAATAGAGTTTCACTCCCTGTTCGGGAACGCGCTAGGCGCTAGTCGGGCGGTCAGGTTGGGCCTAGCGCCTAAAGAGAAAATCATAGATTAATCAGAAATTATGCGGGGCGGAATTTTTAGATGGTTTACTATATTATAAAACATGTTAATCTTTAATTGTGTATAACATTAATACATTTTCATGTTTAAGATTGTATAAAGCACCCAAATAGAATATATAAACTTAATATAGTATAATTTTCATCAAAATTATGAATGTAAATGATATTTATAAAATTTTAGATCAAATAAACAAATAACAATATTATTAAAAAAAATAAAAAAATAAATAAAAATAGATTAGGCGGTCATTTAGACGGTCTAGGCGGAAAAAATCGGATATCCGATTTTTTAAACTGATTTGGTATAAATCGAGGCGGAAGAGTGACGCGTAGCGCCTAGACGACTAGGCGGCATATTTTTAAAACATGGGTTTCACTACTTTAAAATATATAATGTAGAGAGTGTCACAAATATATATATATGGAGTGAAAACAGTACCAAGTGTTATACTAAAATCACTATGATCACAGATGTTTAGTATCGTCTTGCAGTCATCATCCCATCATTAACATGCATCATCAATATAGATTCATATTTAATCATATTGCTATATTTTGTGAAAAAAATCTCAAAATTGTAGTTCAAATCAGCCATGACTCATGTAAAATGCACTTGAAAACATACTACAGCTTTTGCATTGTCCAACTACAAAACCAAATACAAAACTAGTTTACATGATCCTAGTTTACATGATCCAACTACTACTATTCCTCACCTTAAAATTCCCATCTTATTCTCCTAAATGAATAAATAAACAAATTAAAAAAAACCTCAAACACTCCAACAATTTTCCAATCACCATATCTTCTTGCCCTAAAGAAATTTAGGTTTCATCTAATTTCTTTCATGGCAAGCAACAAGCACCTCCCTCTAGTCCTCATCCTCATCATAACCACTACATCCTCCACCTTGCTTGCATCCGATCAAGGCAAACTCATATTCAAAATCATCGACGCAATGATCTCCGGAGGAAGTTTCGAAGATTGGAGCCCAGCTTTCCTCGCAACAAACGACGAGATACACGGTCAAGTTCTCACTTCAACCCTCTTCCTCCCCAAAACGCCGGTCGAAGGAATCAACGCAACGTCACCGCTCGTAGCTGCTTACCACATCGTCCCACAGCTGCTCCACTTCTACAACATTAGCCTCATGGAGCCTCTCTCTCGCATCCCGACGCTTCTCTCTGGAAACTCCATCCTTGTAACCAACAACTCAGCTTCGGGTTTTACGCTCGACGGTGTGGTCGTCTCGGAGCCAGATTTGTTCGTCTCTCCTTCCATTGTTATACATCGCATCGCTTCTCCCTTTAACTTCTCTCGTTACGGTGGCGACGATCTATATTAATAAAGTTACCTTTTATTCGCTTTTCCATTTTGTGTTTCTTTCTATTTTTTAGTATTTTAAAATTGGTTAAGAAAAAGTTCTACATGGAATATGTTTTGAGAAATGTATGGGTTCACGTGGAAATTAGCCTTTATAATTCCACCATTGTCTCAACTTCACAAGTCACACAACTCAATCCATTCGCAGGCCCATAGAATACCTTGATGTGATAATGAATTGTACAATTGCTTTAATCATGTCATCACTGCCATAATCATCCAAATTTGTGGCACTAGCATCGGTTATGTCAACGCAGAGTCTTGGGCCAAGCCGGATAAAACATTCGCTTCGAACCTCCAAATTTTTTGAAAAAAATGTATGCATAAATAAGGCTCAAAATTTGTAAAAAAAAAATTTAAACCTCCAAACTATAGAAATCTTTCTTAAATCGTCTATAGCCCCCAAAATCTCAGGCAGCCATTAACCGTTATCAACATCAAATTTGGTAATAGGTGTGCACAGTAGTCTAAACACTAATTCATAAATTTGTTGCTTCATGTTTACGGCCCCCACTCCTTTTAGTTAAACCAAACCAATCTTCAATTTGAATTGTAGTCAGATTTTTTATTTGGGTACAAAACAAAAGCCAAACCGGATTTGGATTGATAAACTGGAAAGTGAGCACAAAACAAATAACTAGGTGCAAATTAGTTAAGTTTGTAAAGAAGAGGAGTCTGTGTGCAATTTATACAGAAATGCAAAATTAAATAGTATCGATGACGTGTCCAAATATAATTGGAGGAGCTGCGAATGAGCAGAGCAATTCATCTCCTCGGCGAGAAGTGATCAGAATCATCCTTCGGAGAGATGGCGGAAGAATCCGAGAAGGTGACACTTCTTCTTCAGCAGCGTTACAGAAACCTCCTTCTTCTTCTTCAGGCGAAGTAGCTGTGTTCAAGCCCCAGGTAGGTTTGTTTGATTTGGAATCATATTCATTGGTTAGCCATAAGAATTAACATCAAAGTTTGATACTTTAGATGACTGTAAGTGTAGAAAACTATAGGCTTCTTGATCTTGTAATTGCAAAGTTGATCCTTTTGCCTCATTTAGGTCAAATCACTTAGTTTATAGGCTTTGATATTGTGTCTTTTCTTTTGGGGTTGATGGGTTTTTTATATTTTTGGTTCAGAGCTAGACCAAGTAATGAGAGTGAGGGTGGGGGAGAGAGAACCAAGCGCAAGCCGGGCAGGGTTCAGAGCTAGACCAACAGCAACAGCCTGCACATCAGAGGCAAGTGGTGGTACGGAGATTCGAGATCGCCTTCCAGCTTTACATTTTCCTTATACTCAAGCTTGCTGATGGATCGAGACAGAGGCTCGCTGTTCTTGTGATCTTCGCCACCATCATTTACTTGTAAGTGTTTAGAGAATCTGGTTTTTTATCTGAGATCTGATTACAGCCACTATCAGATTCTGATCTCTGTTTGGTGTTGGGGAACTTGACAGATACCAGACTGGAGCTCTTGCACCGTTTGTGCGATGGCTCTCACAAGGTATGCATAGAGCAGCAGTGCCACCGCCACCTCGGCCTAATCGACCTGCTGATAATGATCCTCCTGCAGCAGCTGCAGTGCCACTAAACGAAGATGCAGCTCCCGGTAATATATTACTTTCTTGCAATCTCTCTCTCTTTCCCATGGTTATTATCTGAAGTCATCACAGCAACAACTTATGCAGAAGCAATTTGTTTGTGCAGAGGGACAAGAGAATGGAGCTGACAACAGGAACAGAGCAAACGCAAACGAAAATGTGGATGCAGCACAACAAGGGAATCAATGGTGGGGGATAGTGAAAGAGATTCAGATGATTGTTTTCGGCTTCATAACATCACTACTCCCTGGCTTCCACAACATAGAGTCTAATCTTTTTTCTTTCTGCACACTTCTTCAACAGAAGCAACTCAGGAAGAATTTTAACCTTTAGAGTCAAATCTTCAACAACTTAATGTATGCGACTTCCTTTATTTATTCTGTGCTCTAAGAATCAATACTTTACAGTACAAAAATAGGATACCTATATATATAATGAGATTGCGTCCAAACTTCCAAAACCACTGGAACTTTCCTGGTACAACCTTAGTACGCTCCTTACTTACAACCACAGTTCTATCTTCCTTGTCCGCTTCATCAACAGACTCAGCTACTGGAAACTCAATGCTTGGTTGAGAAGAAATGGGAAGAGGAGAATCTACTTCACTTGTTTCTTGATCTAAAACTTTCTCATTGGCAAACAGAAGGTAAAATTAAAGCTCGAATAAACACCATTACGATAGTACCATCACACAAAACAATACCTCTTCACAAATATTATTGCATGAAAGAACAGGTTTTAGTACAAAGAAATAAACTAGAAGTTGATAAAACAACTTGGATCATTATAAGCTGCGATTGCCGTTTGTATCTTTGTCTCTAATGTACTCCTTTCTTCTTCATCCGCCTGCAAAATTCAGCATTATAGTTTAAAATCCCGTTCATATATATTGACACAAATAAAAAAAAACATCATACAATATATTTCCTCTAATATAAATTAATTTTGAAGTCCAAACTCAGTCTAGGTTATAAAATTTAGGATGTTTATGTTTTTACTTAACGACCAGTATTTCGTTGTAAAATGCATTCGAACCCAAGACTGATTGACTGACATACTTCATTATATATAAGAAAACATGTAGCTTGGTTTGAAAAAGTTTTGGTTTCTTTTTATTGAAAATTTGAACAAAATCAAATTTTAACCAAAATTAAAAGTCCTAACGATCACAGAAAATCTCAATATAAGTTGACTATTATAATTTAATCTTAGAATAATTCGATAAAGAAAACTATAAAACATAATATATACTACAAGCGTACGTAATATAATTATTTATTTATTTTTTGAGAAATGGCATTAATATAATTATTCTTCGTGGAAACAAAAAGGTGAATAATTGCTTTACGTGATTTGAAAACGACATATAAAGACAGGTCGGAAAATGAAATGATCCACTTTTTAGGAAAAATTATCGGAGTAAGATTTCACCAACTCCCCAATTTCCATGAATCCATTTCTCAATAGTCTACTTTACTGTATTTTTAGCGTCTGATTATATTATTAGAGCTAAAATATTATAAATGTGGGAGAACACAACACAATATTATTATATTCGTTTTATTCACGAAATATTCACATTTGTAGTAATTGTTTTTCCAACCAACAACAGACTATTATAATCAATTATGTAAGAAATAGAATGTTAAGTCCTACTACTATAATAAGAAAAATAGACTGAACTATTAAAACTAAATATAGCAAACATAAGAACTACCAAAAACCCAGAACAAAAGAAAAAGATTGGGTTTACGGATTAAAATACCTCATATTTTAGTTTTGTTTTAATATAAATTTTGTCAAAAAGAATAATAACAAAGGGGCTACACTAGGACTACTATAGCTTTCCATAAAATAAATAAATAAAATATTATACGTTGCATTAAACATATTTGGAATCATTTCATCTGAAGTTAAAACACATGAAAATTTGACATAATTTGAGAATAGCATAGGTAAATATTGTTAATCGTTTATTATTTCTTTCATTTTGCAAAAAAAAAAACTGTTAATTTAACATTTTTTACATAAATTAAAATAAAAATTAATATATACTTATGATCTTATTAGTTACACCTATTTAACTAATAATATTTGAAATAAATAAAATTATTTATAAAACCAAAAAAATTAAAATAACATTCGCTATTTAAATGTAAATTTTTTTTTTGAATTCTGAAATGACATTTTTATTTAACCAAAAATCATTAAAATAACACTTTGTGAAAAATCATTTTTATTTAACTAAAAAAAGTTTGTAACATAAATGACATTTTTGAATTCTGAAAATCACGTGCGAAACTGTAAGAGGAAAGAGACAAAATGTAAAAGCGTGTGAGGGTTATAAATAGCCACGTTTTTCAGATGCTGCTATACGTTTTTGACGACGCGTTATGCGACACGATGCACTTAATGACTTCCACAGAAATTTGATTAAGGTAAGCTTTTGAGAGAATCTAACCCCTAGAAAAAGTCAATGCAAAATTCAAAAAGAAGTGATGGGCTCGAGGCCACCTCAATAATTGAAGCTTTAGTTTATTGATTATTGAAATATATAACCAAGAGTGTTAAATAAATATACTTACGGTGTAATAGTGTCAATTAAGGACCACTTAGTGGAGAAATGTTTGAACAAAGTGGTCATTAAATGGGTCCGTCTAAACCTTTACCTTCTGAATTTGTAGTGATTTCCCTAAAATGCTAATTTGGGTTGTATCTGTTATGAAATAACTTATAATTTATAGTATCGAGAAATTTAAATAAGAGTAGAATTTAATACCCGTAGGAAGCAAATAACACTACTATGAGTGAGAGAGTTTATTATAAGTAAGAAGAAGAAGATGTAATGGTTCTTTGATTATAAACTCTTGTTCTTGTTTTTGGTGTACAAAAGAGTGAGATGAGTGATGGTATTTATAGTGAACAACAATGCATAAAATATCAAAGATAGTGCTTGATTTGGTAAATGAGTGGGTGATCATAGTGCTTGATGAGTAGATGATCATAGTGCTTAAGTTGGTAAAGGGGTGGAGGATCATTTCAAAGTTTATCTTATAACACTCCCCCTTGATCATCCATCTTGTATTAAATTAAGTTTCGTAATACTCCCCTTGGGAACCGGTGTCACTCTCCGCTCTCGCTCAACGTCTTTGTTGCCTCGTTAAAAACCTTTCTAGGAAAACCCAATGGGAAAAACCATAGTTAGGTAAAAAGAGTACAACTACGTAAGCTCCCCCTCGATTGAGCAATCATAGATCCTTCTGATGACGCATTCCAATGTTATGGACATGTTTTCTGAATACCGAAGTAGAGAGTGATTATGTGAAGAGGTCGGCTGCATTGTCGCATGATCGAACATATCTTACTTCAATCTCTTTATTCTTCTCGAGCTCTTGAGTATATGAGAAGAACTTCGGAGGTATATGTTTGGTTCTATCGCTTTTGATATATCCTTCCTTCGTTTGAGCAACACATGCCGCGTTATCTTCATATAGAATAGTTGGCCCCGTACTTTTGTCAATCCCACTACTTGAACAAATGTGTTGGCTTATAGATCTTAGCCATACACATTCTTTACTTGCTTCATGGAGTGCGATGATCTCAGCATGATTTGAAGAGGTAGCCACAAGCGTTTGTTTCTGAGAACGCCAAGATATAGCAGTGCCTCCGATAGTAAAAACATATCTTGTTTGCGATCGGGCTTTGTGTGGATCTGAAAGATATCCTGCATCTGCAAAACCAACCATTTGACCATTTGAATCCTTAGGGTAAAATAAGCCTAAATCAATAGTCCCTTGTAGGTAACGAAAGACATGTTTAATTCCATTCCAATGTCTTCGTGTTGGAGATGAGCTAAATCTTGCTAGAAGATTAACAGCGAATGATATATCAGGCCGTGTACAATTTGCAAGGTACATCAACGCTCCAATTGCACTTAGATATGGTACTTCCGGACCAAGTATCTCTTCTTTTTCCTCAGGTGGTCGAAATGGATCACTTTCAATGTTAAGTGATCTAACGACCATCGGGGTGCTAAGAGGAGTTGATTTATCCATGTTAAATCGTTTCAACACTCTTTTAGTGTATGTGGATTGATGCACAAATATACCATTTTGTGAATGTTCTATTTGTAGGCCAAGACAATACTGTGTCTGTCCAAGATCTTTCATCTCAAATTCTCCTTTGAGATAGTCTGATGCCTTTTGTATTTCTTTTTGAGTTCCAATAATATTTAGATCATCAACATATACCGCGATTATCACAAATCCGGATGTTGTTTTCTTGATGAAAACACATGGGCATATAGGATCATTCACATATCCTTCTTTTGTTAAATGTTCACTGAGACGATTGTACCACATACGTCCAGATTGTTTTAACCCATATAATGATCTTTGCAATTTTATTGCACATAACTCTTTAGGTTTGGAACTTAATGCTTCTGGCATTTTAAATCCATCAGGGATTTTCATGTAGATATCAGTATCTAATGATCCGTATAGATAAGCTGTAACAACATCCATGAGACGCATCTCAAGATTTTTATCAGCGGCTAGACTCATCAGGAATCTAAATGTGATCGCATCCATTACAGGAGAATATGTTTCCTCATAATCAATACCAGGTCTTTGAGAAAATCCTTGGGCTACAAGGCGAGCTTTATACCTTGTAATCTCATTTTTCTCATTTCGTTTTCGAACGAAAATCCATCTGTACCCAACTGGTCTCACATCTTCAGGTGTGAGTACAATAGATCCAAACACTTTTCGTTTGTTAAGCGAATCAAGTTCGATTTGTATTGCTTCTTTCCATTTATTCCAATCATGTCTCTTTTGACATTCATATATGGATTTCGGTTCTGGATCATCGGTATCTTCATTTACCTCACCTGACACGATATATGAGAAAGCATCATCAAGATCATTTTGTTCATTTCTATTCCATATCCTTTTATTATGGATGTAATTAATAGAAATCTCATGATTATCTTTCGATTCATGATGCTCTGATTCATCAGAGTCCTTATCATTTATTTCTCCCAAAATATTTTCTGCTATTTTGGGTGCATCATATATTTCAGCTTTCTTCTGTTTCCTAGGATTCTTATCCTTAGAACCAGCAGGTCTACCACGCTTCAGGCGTGTTTTTGGCTCTCGTGTGTCATCCTCCTTTTCTTGTTCATTTGGCATTTTGATACGAGCAGGAGCATTTGCAGCTGGTATATGAGATTTAGTTACCGTCTTGGTATCTGCAAATGCATCAGGTAGCTGGTTAGCTATACTCTGTAAATGCATAATTCGTCGAACTTCTAGTTCTGACTCTTTAGTAGGAGGATCAAGATATAACAATGATGGTACACTCCATTTTATATCACTTCCAACATTTTTGTTTTCTCCCCCTAGAACTGGGAATACATTTTCGTCAAAATGACAATCAGCAAAACGTGCTGTAAATACGTCACCAGTCTGTGGTTCTAGGTATCTTATAATTGATGGAGAATCACAACCAACATATATTCCCAACCTTCTTTGTGGTCCCATCTTTGTTCGTTGTGGTGGTGCTACAGGCACATATACCGCACAACCAAAGATTCTAAAGTGGGAAATGTTTGGTTCTCGACCAAACGCTAACTGAAGTGGGGAATACTTATGGTATGCACTCGGTCTGATCCGAATGAGTGCTTCTGCATGCAAAATGGCATGTCCCCATACAGAGGTTGGAAGTTTTGATCTCATGATCAATGGTCTTGCAATCAATTGCAGACGCTTAATTAAAGATTCAGCCAAACCATTTTGCGTATGAACATGAGCAACCGAATGTTCAACTTCAATTCCCATTACCATACAATAGTCATTGAATGCTTGGGATGTGAATTCACCAGCGTTGTCTAGTCTAACTCTTTTAATAGTATAATCAGGAAACTGTGCTCGCAGTTTGATTATCTGAGTTAGAAATCTCGCAAATGCCACATTTCGAGATGATAATAGACAAATGTGTGACCATCTACTGGATGCGTCAATTAATACCATAAAATAGTGGAATGGTCCACATGGTGGATGTATCGGTCCACATATATCACCTTGAATTCTTTCAAGGAACTTTGGTGATTCTTTCTCGATTTTGGTTGGCGATGGCCTTACGATCAATTTTCCTAGAGAACATGCAACACATGTCATTTTATTCCCTTGAGAAATCTCCTGGATTTTCAGTGAATGACCATGTGAGCTCTCTATGATTCTACGCATCATTGTACTGCCTGGATGGCCAAGGCGATCATGCCATAACGTGAACTCTTCTGGGTTCCGTTTTACTACAAGATTTGATTCGATCTCATCGATATAAGTATGATGTAATCCCGAAGGAAGTTCTGGAAACTTTTCCAATATGTGTTTTCTGCCACATTTTTCAGAAATTACATACATGTATTTCTTTCCATCCTCAGTTGCAGACTGAGTATCATATCCGTGAAGATATATGTCTTTAAAACTCAACAAATTCCTTTTAGAACTCGGAGAATATAAAGCATTATTTATGGAAAATTTTGTTCCATTCGGCAAAGTAAAGTTTGCTTTACCAGTTCCTTCAATCACGTCTGCAGGACCTGATATTGTATTGACGACAATTCTTGTCGGTTTTATATCAGAGAAATATCTCTTTTGTCTCAGAATAGTATGCGTTGTTCCACTATCTGGTATGCATATTTCACGAATCCGTTTCTTGGATTTTGCTCCATTAGTATTTTGATCCATTTCTGAAATTATCATAAACATTAAATAAAAGTGAAACGTGAAATTTATTCATTGATTATATAAAGAAAACACACAATAATTATACATATATTGTTGTTAAAACAACATTATTCTTTGAAAAACATAATTATTATATATTAGAAATGAGGACTATTCAGCAGTCTTATTAGAAACATTTCCGTACTCTTCAAGAGTATTCTAGTCCAGCTCATTTGCGAAATCAGAGGATTCAAGGTATGAGGTCCCTTCAACGTTTTTCGTGAGGTTCATCTCTTTAGCCTTTCCTTTTATGGATTCTTGATATAACTTGCACAAATGTGGGGGAGTACGACATGTACGGGACCAATGTCCTTTACATCCACATTTGTAACATTTCCACTCTTCAAGAGCGTGAGGGAGATTGATTTCCTTCTGATGATCAAATCTGTCTTTCAAGGCTTGCCATAATACGGCTGGGTCCTCAACGTCTCCATAGTCGTGAGTTAGATTCTCATCTAAATGCTTCTTCAGGAAGATTATCGCTTCGGCTATATACTCGGGTGGCGATTTGTTACCGACTTTTATCGCTTCGGTTATATTTCTTTTTTTTATTACAAGATAAGGTTTCACATTTGTGACCCATCTGACATAATTTTCGCCGGTTATTTTCAGAGCCGGGAACTGGAGTTTCTCGACGTTTGCCATTTGTAAAACGCAAAATAATAATTTTATTAGAACTTCATAATTTAAAAACCGTTTACATTAACCATACAAGCAATTACAAGGAGAAGCGATGTAAATAAAATTAAACCGATAATCATCTTAAATTCACTCGGAGTAAATTCTCCATCGAATAAACCATAAATAGAAACACAAATAAAAATGGCACATAAAAACAAAAGTGCGCGAATCATCTTTCTTGAAAAATCGGAGGAGAGCGATTTGAAATTTTTGAGAGAAGATGAAATGTTTTGGATGATGAAATGAAGTGAAAATGAGTTGTATTTATGGATGAAAATTACTGTTCATGACCGTTGGAGAAAGGGGAAATTTTTGAAAAATTTTATTTGTGACCGTTGGGTTAAATCGAGTGCACCAAAAATTAGTGTGAAAATATCGTATTAAACGGTCAATCAAATCTATAAAATTTCATAAAAGTGAAAAATTATGACAATGAAATATTTATGTTATATGACAACAAATCATGCGACGGCTCAGCCGATCAATGCAGAATAATAAATAAATTATACGGCGGCTCGGCCGACCAATTAATAATAAACAGAATATAAGGCGGCTCAGCCGACCAATAAATAATAAACAAGATATAAGGCGGCTCGGCCGACCAATAAATAATAAACATGATATAAGGCGGCTCGGCCGACCAATAAATAATAAACAAGATATAAGGCGGCTCGGCCGACCAATAAATAAATTAAATTACTAGTAAATAATATAGGCGGTATTCCGGCCATTATAACATGATATAAATAATAGTAGAGGCGGTATACCGACCATTATAACAGGGTATAAATGATACAAATAAATTTTACCGAATCGCAGAGTGATCGTGCTGATAACGTGTTATGAAATAACTTATAATTTATAGTATCGAGAAATTTAAATAAGAGTAGAATTTAATACCCGTAGGAAGCAAATAACACTACTATGAGTGAGAGAGTTTATTATAAGTAAGAAGAAGAAGATGTAATGGTTCTTTGATTATAAACTCTTGTTCTTGTTTTTGGTGTACAAAAGAGTGAGATGAGTGATGGTATTTATAGTGAACAACAATGCATAAAATATCAAAGATGGTGCTTGATTTGGTAAATGAGTGGGTGATCATAGTGCTTGATGAGTAGATGATCATAGTGCTTCAGTTGGTAAAGGGGTGGAGGATCATTTCAAAGTTTATGTTATAATAGTATCAACAATTTTTCTTTTGTACTAATCAGAAAGAACAAGCAATTTCCTTTAACCAATGATGAATCCACTTTTACTAAAGCATGTTTAGACTATTTAGTCATATGTTTTATACTTTTATCACCTAATTGATTGATTGAAAGGACTTGTCTACGTGCCGTCAGGCGACAACTTTTTTTCTCCCAAATTACCAAAATGAAAAATATATTAAGGTCTAAATTTGCTATAAATTAAATATATATTTCTACTAATATCGAAAAGTCTGAATAATTGTGACCGAATAAATGGACAAATATGTTTGGGCGGCAAGTGCCATCAGCTAGTTTTATAGCTAATTAACATCAGAATACCAGTCTAAACAATTTTTGATAGAATGTTCTTTTTTTTGTGCAACTATAGAATGTTCTTAACTGATTATATAAGTATATTTTGTTAAAAAACATATAACTTAATTCGATCACGGCAAAATAAGCGTATGAACCAAAACAAGACATTTAAAAAATGTAATTACGTTGTATAGAGTTCAAACTTTAACCTCAAACAATGATATATGTTTCATTACATTTGTGCTAATTAACACAAATATAGTAAATTCACCAAATATACACTTCTGAAAATGTAAAAAATAAAAAGAGATACAGAAAGAGCGAAAGTTACCTGGAGGAAGAGTGTAGTGGAGAGACGAGTGGAGAAGGAAGAAAAGTTAGTAGTGACAATGTTGAGATTCAAAGACTCCAACACTTTACAAAGCTGCAACATTGTTTCTCTCCTCTTGCTACATGTTATGCATACCACCACTGTCCTTTCTCCCATCCACGTCACCTTCATCTTTTCATTTTATAAAAATTTGGAATCAAATTTTACTATTGGTAAATATACAAAACAAAAACATAACAAAGATGCATACTACTTACTTCGAGAACTTCAATGAGGGATTGATTATGTACTCTAGCAACTGATGATGATCCAGAAGTATTGTAATCCATCTGCCTGAACTTCTTTGATCTCGTGACATTATTGTCTGAGAGATCTTGCTGCTGATTTTCCAAGAAATTATTGATACATTCGTAATCTCTTGTAGGATTTTCTACCAATATTGATCGTGATTCCAGCTCTTGGATCTCTGCTTCTAATCTTTTCTCTTGATCAATAAGTTTTTGCATATAATCAATCGAATCTTTGACGATAGATGCCTTGTCCAACTGTGTATACATGTATTAAAAACATAATTGAAGTAAATCCAAATCTGATCAATCATATTACACGTATACAAACTATGTCATCAAGGTACTTAGAGCATCTCCAATGTATTACTCCAAATTTTACTCCAAAATGGAGTTGAGTTTTACTCCAATGTATTACTCCATTTTTTACTCTAAAAAGAATATTCATTTTCTTACTTAGTTAATAATTGTTAGTAAAACTTTCAACTTATAAAAATTTAACAATTAACTCAACTATTTTATGTTTACAAAATTTCCATAATAATATATTTTATTTAAATTAAATATTTATCATTAAAAATACAACTAGAGATTATCTTCCAATTTCAATTCGTGCAGTTTTTATCATATGCAATTTTTCTAATTCAAAAATATTTGTATGCATTAAAAAAACATAAAGAAAAAACAAAGTTTTGTTTTGTAATTTGAATTATGTATTGGGTCTCATTGTTTGTGCATATATCAAGTTCAACAAGTACAAATGTTATCAATCAAAATTTTGACCCACAAGATTAAAAAAACTCATCTATTCCGTTTGAATAATACTTCATCGATTTTGGTAGTTTCGAAAATAATTTACCGAATTATTAAAAGGACCATTTCATAGAAAAAGTTCAACTCCAAAATGAGGTAATGGGTGAGATTACTCCATAAGAGCATCTCCAATGTAAAACTCCATTTTTTCCTTCAAAATGAAGTAAAAGTGAAAATAGAGTAAAATTGCTTCAACCCTACTCCATTTCTCCTCCATAATGGAGTGATGAACAAACAAAAAATAGATTACTTAATTTATGAAGTAAATTTCATTATGGAGTGGGATATGTAGTTGGGTTGGAGCATTTCTTACTGCATATTCACTTTTACTCTATTTTAGAGGAAAAAATAGAGTGGAGATGGAGTAACTCTAGTCATTACTCTATTTTGGAGTTGAATATGGAATGGGGTTGGAGAAGATTTTACTCCAAAATTGAGTCTGAAGTAAAAAATAGAGTAGGGTTGGAGATGCCGCCACTCACATTCGATGAGAAACCCTTTCAAAATTTGAAACTAATCAAAATAATTTTTTATATGAGAGACCTTTTCGTATTCTCTCTTATTTTTTTAATCTTTTAGTATTATTGTTTATTCTTAATATACTCTTTAATATATCCATAGATGCCTATGCCCTTACGAAATCATATTTTAGTTTCGGTTGATATGGTTTCAGAGGATCAAAATCTGGTTTAACTATAACAATGGTTTTGTTTGCCTCTAAAAGAAAGAAGAGAAAAGTTCACTAGATTATTTAATTTGTATTGACCCAAGAAAATATTTGCTTGTGACGAAACTTATCATTAAATTATTTGGATAAAAAATAAAATAAAAGAGACGGTTGAATAAAATTAATATGGAATGAATCACACCTTGGTTATGTTGGGAACGACTGATCGGAGAGCGAAAAGTCTCTGGTTAAGCTTTTGCCGTCGGTTCCTCTCGGAGACAACGTTCTTTGAAGAAGCCGGAGAGGTTGCTGCTCCGTCCGGCGAACTCGAATCGCCGGAACCCGAAAACGCTTCTTCCAACGGCCAACTAAATCATTTAAACAAATCTCATTTAATGTATAATGACTAACTAACAAACAAAAAAAACAAAAAGAAAAAAGATATTACTATGTTCTAAAAATACCTGTCGAATTCGAGTTCTTGATTCTGGAAGAACATTGTGGTTTCCCAATAATTCTTGTACTCATCTTCGAGATCTTCCATTTTCGGACACACAAACAAACAAGAATGATGCTTTCTTGAAATGGAAGGTTTCTTTTGCTCTATCTCTCTGTCTTTTGAGTAAGTGTATTGTCTTCAAACAAGTGTGGGCCGAAAGGCTTTTATAGACAAAAGACTCTGAAAGAGAGAGATAGATGATGCAGTTTTTTATGCACGTGGGACATGTAGGATCTTAATCTCCTGAAATAATACACGATCTTGACCGTTCAATTCAGAGATCTAAGAAAAATGATTTATTTTGTCCCAAAAAGAAGAAAAACCAGAAACTGTGGCATCTTTCTCTTTTACTTACAACAATATGCTCGAGTCTTATGGGGGTTCCATACAAAATAGTACAACTATAAATTTAAGGTATAAAAGAGTCAAATATCATAGAAAGTATATATGTCGCCAACGTGGAGTTTAATTACATGGCTTATGGCTAAAAACTCTTGAATCATTTAGTAAAAATCTAAAAGATCTGTTCGATTTCCGTTAGAAAGAGTCTATTCTCATAAAAAAAGGTTAATTTAAAATATTTTTGCCTCACCTTACAAACTATACAGATCTTCAAACCCAAAACTTCTTAATCATTAAATAAATAAATAATTTTTTAAACACAAATAAATAATATATATATATGTCAAATGATAACCAATTGCAATATATATTTCGAATTGCATATGCAGTTTTATTTGTAGTGGATTGTAATGGTATATTTCATAGTTTGTTTAAGTAATTAAAATCACATGACCTTGGAGAATTGGGAGGTATGAAGCTGACGAGCACAAACACGTACATGTCCACACTCAAACCCGTTTATTTCCCACGAGGAAAATGTTTAACTCCTTCGATATTATTTGTGTTGACTTGGTCGGTCAAGTGTAGCCGTTATTTGAGTTATATAATATTTTAAGTTTTTATATTGTTAATGTTAATACACACACATTAGGCAAATTCATGATTCCGAAGCGATACATTGGCTAGAAGACACTTAAATGTTAGATCTACAGCAACTTGGATACAAAACAAGGTTCTCTCATTGTCGTAATTGTTTGCCTTTGACTAGTTGAAACTGGGTTGCACTTTCCTTTCTCCAGAACTGTTGTATACCAAGCTGGGCCTCTTTTCCTGTTAATCTTCTGGTTATATTGGTTCTTGATTGTTTATTTCATATTTGTACGCCAGTTAATTAAGAGTAAAAAAGCCTTATCATGACAAAATTGGGAGATTATGGGACCTAGATAGATTACAGCTTAAAGTTTCGAATATTTTTTTGGTTATTAAGAAAAATAAAAGGAAAAGCAGAACAGTGTTTAGTTCCTTACGATTTTGTCTTTACATTATTAAGTCGTGGCTTGGGTGGCCCAACATGATCTTGGTGATCATAGAAAGATAATTATAATAAAATCCCATGGCTAAATAAAAATATATCAATATACTTCTGTTGGTACCACATGTATGGAGCATTACATTATGACATAACTTTGGTATTATTTTGATTAAGAATTCACTAGATCTCGATCTACGCAACCGCGCAGATTTTTGTTTTCATTTATTTTTATATAAACATTTTGTTTTTAATTCTAAATTGATATATATTATAATATATATGTATCTATCAATTTTTAAAACATAATAAGTTTACGGTATATTTTATTTATCGAATAGATTGTTTCAAACTTTCACATGTATTTGTATCTTCTCTATAAATATATTTTCAGATTATTATTTCATTATTAAAATCGTAACTTTATATATAAAGATTAGTAAAATATTGTTTTATTGTCATATTCAAAAATATTGTAATATTTCACAAATTTAGAATGTTTTTAAAAAATTAAACTTTTCGCTTCATATATTTATATTATCGAGTAAATAATTAAACATTTAGTTTTTGTTTAATTTTTAAAATAAATTATATAGTTTTAAATTTGTTTTCATTGGTTTAAGGTAGTAAAGATTAATCATTGTTAGATAATATGATTTTTGTTATTTAAAAAAAATCTTTATAATTTTAAAAGTTAACACCAACAAATATTTAAATAATTAACATATAGAGGTATAGTATTACAAAATTAAATTATATCTACTTAACTTATGTATAAATCCAAAGGATCATATATTGTTTAAATCCAATTACTGATAGCCCAATAAAAATTTCTGGTAAGCTCAAAATTTAAATGATAAGATTAGAGATTATATGTAACATGACTTTCTAGGAATATGTCTATTAGGTCCATTTTTTTAAAAATCACACATGAATCAAGGTTGTGACTTCTGTTTTAATATATAAGATTCAAACTTCTGAACATTCAATTTATGTGCATCAACAAAAAGAAAATTTGGTTAAATATTGGATAGTAAAAGAATATTTAGGCTTCAAATGGTGACGGACTGCACCGCTGTCAATAGTAATAAAAATTTCTATATATACATGTGTATCTATATATTTTTGTTACTATTAGAACCGAACCGCAATTGTTTTGAAGTTAGCGGCGAAGCCAGAGCATGAAGTGGGGGTGCCTATATATGCACCCATAAAATTTGTAAAAGTTAGTTTTTTCTTAACAGTTACATATATTTGCATATCTACAATAATTTGCAAATCCCCTATATGTTATTTGTGAAACATTACGACTTATTTTTGTAGCCACGTGTCATCACTAGGATGATTCTTAGAATTATTAGAGAAATATGTTGGTCCATCTAATTATATAATAAGCTTTTTATTAAACTAATCATAAATTCATTATTAATGTCATTTATTATTTCCTTAAATAAAGATTACGGAATTGCCTAATGTGGCTAAAGTATATATGACAATTAATGATTTTGAATAATAAAGATCTGATAAAAAAATAATGTATCTTCTATCAAATTTGTTTAATTTTAAACTATTAAAATAATTTAAAAAATCACAATAACCATATTATAAAAATTTATATTTTTCTTTATATGTTATATTTTGAATTTTAAAAAACAACTATAAATTACTAAAACTGTTAAAAGTCTCACATTCAAATTTTGCGATCCATAGTTTAAAATTTTTGTTATGACAAAATACAAATGATTACAAAATCATATAAATAAAAGTTTAATTTAATTAATCATTAAGATTTAAAATATATATGTATATATATATCATTCTAAATTAAACTATAAACCATATTGAATAAATAAATATTTTAATTTCAAAATTTACTTTGAATAATTTTTTTGATAAAAGTTTTGAACTAACATTGATAAATTTTTTTAAATTATAAATTACTAAAATTATTAATCGCACAATAAAAATTTTGTTATCAGTAATTTAAAGTTTTTGCTATTAAAGATACACATGATCAAAAAAACATATGAGTAGAAATCATCATTTAATAGACATTAATATTAAAAATATACTATGTATGTTAATATCATTTAAATTTAATTACATATCCTATCAAATTTTTTTAAAAAAAATATTTGGATTAATAAAATTGATTTATACGTTCGCACCAATTTAATTATATATGTAATAGTTACTGATTTTTAATTATTCAATATATATTTATTATTTCATAATATGTAAGAACATATAATACATAAAATAATTTTTATATATAATGTTTATTCCGCGCAAACTTAATCTAGTTTACGTAGTATTTGTCCACCCAGTAGAATTCACTCATGGATACGCCATTGTCTACGGTTATGCCGCACGTTACCGGACTCTAAGCCTTAGCTATTATCTATGGAACATTCATAAATCAATGATATTTTTTTTTTGAAACTAAATCAATGATATCAGGTGTAAGTGACAACTAATCACTCCCAGCATTGTCGGATACTAATAATATTTTATTTTGTAAAGTGGACACTTCGACTTCTAACTTATTTCGATTTGCATAAATGAGATGCCGAGACTTCTAGAATATAAAGCATCGACGTGGAGCTAAAATTAGCCGTAAACTTACGTAATCTTATATATTAAAACAGAAGTCACGACCTTGATTCATGTGTGATTTTTTTTAAAATAGACTTATTCTTATAAAGTCATGTTAAATTTAATATCTAATCTTATCACTTAAATTTTAGACATACAAGAAATTTTTATTGGGTTATCAATAATTGGATTTAAACAATAGATGATCCATTGGATTTATAGATAGTATAAATTAAATAGATATAATTTAATGCTGTAATACTATACCTTTATATGCTAAATATTTAAATATTTGTCGATATTAACTTTTAAAATTATAAAGATTTTTTTTTAAATAACAAAAATTATATTATCTAACAATAATTAATCTTTGCTACCTTGAACCAATGAAAACAAATTTTAAACTATATATTTTATTTTAAAAATTAAACAAAAACTAAATGTTTAATTATTTACTCGATAATATAAATCTATGAAGCAAAAAGTTTAATTTTTAAAAAACTTTCTAAATTTGTGAAATTTTACAATATCTTTGAATATGACAATAAAACAATATTTTACTAATCTTTATATATATAGCTATGATTTTAATAATGAAATAATAATCCGAAAATATATATATATAGAAGAAGATACAAAGACATGTGAAAGTTTAAAACAATATATTCAATGAAAAAAATATACAGTAAGCTTATTATGTTTTAAAAATTGATAGACACATATATATTATAATATATACCAATTTAGAATTGAAAACGGAATATTTATATAAAAATAAATGAAAACAAAAATTCGCGCGGTTGCACGGATTGAAATCTAGTGTTTATTACAATTGCAGCTAATGTTGACAATAAATAATTCAGCTTATGTTTAAAAATATTTTTAAATTAACATACTTTATTTGTTTCATAGTAATTGTCATTCAAACATTTTTTTCTTATCAATAAAAAATATCACTTTAAAATTATATTGCAGATTATACTTATTTTCAGTTGGAAATTAATTACAAACTATATTGATTTTATAAATAATTTTATTTATTTCAAATACTTTTGGTCAAATAAGTGTAATTAATGACAATTTAAATACATCTTAATCACTTTATTAATATGTGTGAAAAATGTTAAAATGACAAAACTGTATTTAGTATCAAAAACCGAAATCCAAACTTATCTTCCGTTCAATCTATTTTTTTGGTCAAGATCTTCGGTTCAACCTAATATTACCATATCTTCTCTGTGCGTAGAGATTTCGGTTAAACCAACTTTGACGACCTAAATTTATCTCTAAATCCACAAGAAATATATTGGGTCATAGGAGGCACGTATGTATACATTATGAGTTCGGCCCAGATAGAAATGAATTATGAGTTTAGCCCGTTTGAATATTCCCAATTTACAAGTTTGCAAATTGCATGTGCTTAATGTGTTAACGAAATATTGTGTTAAAATGATAATTTTCTGGTTTGCTTGACATTTGCATTTTCCCTCTATCAGCCAGTCTAGTAGGTCAACAGCTGAGCTATGGGTCTCATATCTGCTATGCTGCGCAGCTCTCTATCTTATAGAGTCTGGTCGGTGACGCCCCTACTCTACATATTCTTTGCCGATGGGCCTCGAGATAATTAACGGTCCTAACACTCATAAATTCATAATCTTAGGATAACACAACATCAAAATGGTTAATCAAGTGCATACAACTAAAAGAAATATTGGAGAGAAGATCCCCCGTTAGAAATATGAAAGAGACTTGAGTAATATATAAGGGACTTAGGCATTTCTACTAATTGTCAAATGGTTTAAAGTTGGAAGTCCAAGAAATTTATCATGGTATCAGAGAGGGTCCAATACCCTGACCCATTAATCCGGCCCGAACAGTGGCCTGATAATCCCATTAGCTGATGGTCCATAGAAGGCTCAATTCCACAGAGATCGCTAGAAAATAAAACATGATTTCGAAAGGAGTACGATGGATTCTGCGAGATTAATGGTTATACATACCATTATCTCGAGGAAGGGTATTGGAGAGAATATCTCACATCGGAAATATGAAAGAGACTTGATTAATATATAAGGAACTTGAGCTTGGAAGTCCAAAAAATTTATCAATATTAAAATCACGTGAAACTCTTTACATATATATTACAAAAAGAAAGAAATTGAGAATTTGGCTGCAACAGTTCATCAAACTCTGAAGCAAAACTCGTGAACATCTAGTTCTGCGTCTAAGTTCAGACGACAGAACTTGTCTACTATAGTTGAGCTTGGATGGATTCTGGAGATTTGGATGCTTCTCTAGGGATGAAGAGCCAAATGATCTTCCTTCTGATGATAGAAGAGGATAAATGTGAAAAAACAAGTCTGACGCTGCACTGACAATGATCAAGACTAAGAATCCAAGAAGAGGAGGACAAGGACAATTGGCTTGCGACATAAGCAACATTAAGAAACAGTTCTCAAGACAGGCGAGTGCTCTTGACCTAAACCTAAGTGTTGATGCCGAAGAAGAAGAAGAAGAAGCAGCTAAACCGGCCAGTCAAACCTCAAGCGGATGTGTAGAACGTTTGCTAGATTCAATCAAGAACCCGTTTGGTTTCAACGTTTTGTCCAAAGAATATACAGCTAAGTTCTTCGTGGCGAAGATCAAGGAGTCTTGCAACAGGAAGAGAGACTCGAGCTTACCGTGGAGCCGGAGTTGATGGAGAAGTTGTACACAGAGAAAGGGTGTGGATGTTTTGCTAACGGTTTGTTGGAAGAGTGGGTGAAAGAGGTTTTTCAAATGAATTTACTGATGGTCAAAAACGACGAAAAGAGGGCATAAGTGTAATTAACCTATGTTTGGGAGGTATAAATATGATGATTGACCAAGGAGAGGTATACGAGTAGAGATGTCAAATGGGCGGGTTGGGCGGGTTTGGGTGTGTCCGAATGGGTTTCATTTTTTTGCTGGACATTTTTGGTCGAAGCCCAAATAGAACCATGTCCAAATGAGACCATAACCAAATAAGACCATGATTTGTTGGGCTATCCATGGACGGCCCATACGCCCATTTAATGTAAACAACATAATTTCAGTTTTAAAAATTTAAAGATTATTAAGTTTTCAATTTTAAAGATGTCACATACTTAAACTTTAAGTTTTAAACTTCATGTTTCAAAGTTATAAAAAATTCAAGATAAGTTTAAAAAATTCGTAATTTCGTCTGACTTGCGGAAACAGAAACAGTCGTCAGACTCGCCACCAACTTCGTTATGAACACAAATCACCGATCTATTTAACACATAAACCATAACACAATATTAGTAGATGATACGAATCAGTAGCTAATAGTGAAAACCCATAACACAAATCACGAAAAATCAAATCTTAAGAGATGATGAAATCAGAAGTTGGTGAAGAATCGAAAAAAAATTGAAGAAGAACGAAGACGAGGAAGAAGAATCGAACACGAAGAGGAAGAATCGAAGACGAGGACTCGAAGAGGAAAAATCGAAGACGATGATTCGAAGAGGAAGAATCAAACACGAAGAAAAAACACAAGAGTGAGACGGGAAGAAAAAAAAAGGTGATTTGTGTTTTCTCCCAATTTTTCAAACCCTAGACATTTAAGTTTATTGGGCCGCCCATTGTCCAAGTGGTTAAGCCCAATATTGTCCATGAATATAATTGGGTTCACCCATCTGGACAAATTTTAATTATGGTTTAATCTGGGTCTGTCCATTTTGGACCATATCGATTTGGACACGGGCCACCCATTTATAGCCCGCCCATTTGACATCTCTATATACGAGGAGGAAGGATTCATGGGTACTTGTCTACCCAACATAATCCAAGTTTACTTTGATGATTAGCATTTACCTTTAATTAATTAATTTCTGTTTGTAGTTTCATATATATATATATATATATTTCTTATTCTGATGTTATATATTTATTTATTTGCTAACAAAAAATGATGTTATTTATTTATTTATTTGCTAACAAAAAATGATGTTATTTATTTATTTATACTGCCTTTTTAAGAAGTGGAGCTTGACCGCAGTGTTCTTTGTGTAAACATAAGTTGCCAAGTTGCTCCATGATAGAATGTGCTTTTTAATTGTTTGTTTCTTCTTTTTTAAGCGTCACCTTTTTCATTCCATTGTCTTTTGTATCGATTTGATCAAAATTTCCATATTACAAATTATGTTCTTCTAATAAAATCGTACACATCGATTGATTGTGTGATATATATGCATTAGTGCAACTGAATACCCTTTATTCTTTTTCTTATATTATCTTATTCTATTAGAACTTTGGTTACATTGTTTTCTCTTCACCTAAATTGCTTTCTAATCAAAAGCAATATTGATAGCAATATTGATAGTAGGGCTGGACATTTTATCCATTAAATTTGATTCGATTCGTTATTCGTTTCGATTCGATCCGAAAATTCCGGATATCCGTAAACTTTCGAAGCAAACCAAATACTAAAAATCAATATCTGTTAAAAATCGAAACAAATCAAAAATATTAAAATTTTGGGAAGCGGATATCCGATCCGATCCGGTAATATATAAATACATGTATATCTTGATTATATTTAAAGTTTTTAATGTATAAAATTATATAATTATTATTCTAACATATGATTTGATAAATTCTATTACTTATATAAAAATATTACATAAAAGGAAGAGAATATATTTATGACAATTATAATTTTTTTCTTAAGTTTTGTGTTATTATAATTGTTAACTAAGTTCAACTTTTTTACAAAATATGTAGATTCACTACTTCTTTTAATTTTTATCATATATCATGCAAACAAATATTTTACAAAACAAATTTTTATCAATTTTTTAAGATTATTTGTATCAATCAAAACATTTGAGATATCCGTAAGTATTCGTAAATATCCGCAAATATCTATTTATTTTTCGGATATCTGTTTTTCCGAATATCCGTATTTTTCCGAAGCAAAGCAAACCGAAAAATTAGATATTCGTGACATACGAAGCAAATCACAAATACATTCTCAAACCCGGATATCCGATTCGTGCCCATGCCTTTTGCAACTATTCTCTGCCAAAAAGAAGAAAACAAACCTTTTCTTTTGCAGGTATTGACTGCTCCCCCACCCTTGGAGATCATCTAGAAGGTGGTTGCAGTAACTAAAGATATTGAAAAATCGTTTTATCAAGGTTATGTAAAACACAAAGATTAAAAAAAATATAGAGGATCGAGACGAATCTAGAAACAATAAAAATATTAAATTAACATTTATCTTTAATAATATAGATTTTAAATTAATTTAAAATTTTGGTTAGACCGTGGTTATTGTTGTGTAAATGATCTAACATAATTTACTAAACTAATATGAGATAACATATTATAGATAAATGTTAATCTATACTATTATTTGAGAAGTTAATTTGTCTAGTTGTCATATTCTCCATAATTTTAGAGAATTTTGCCTATTTATCATGTTTTAGTAATTTTTAACTGAATCATTAATTCATTAATTTATATAATATTATTATTTTAAATTAAGTATTGTAAGTGTTAAAATATTTACAACAAAAATAAAAATAACCAAAAAACAGAAATATATTATAAAATAAATATAATTAGTGTATATTATCAAGATAAACATGTTGTTACAGTTTCTGTTTTCAATTTGTTCTCACAAACATCATTTTTTCCTTCTTTTATTAAGTTAAAAAAAAACAAAGATGTGTAGTTATAGATTAATGAAAAACAAAATTTTGTAAATAATTCATTATATAATTAATTAAAAACGAATTTTATATTAATAATATTAGATTTACAAGTTATATTAGATAATTTATTATAAATTAATATAATAAAATTTTCAAAATATTTTTTTTTTTAAAATGTAAGATAATTATTATATATATTGTGTTGTTATCTGAAAATAATATTTTTAAAATTTAAGATGTAAAAAATTTATAATTAACATTAATTGAGAAAAACATTTGAATCAGGATATTTTATAAAATATTTTGAATATGTGAGTGTTTTTAAAATTTACAATAATAAATATATATATTGATGAAATTTTATATATTATCATACTGGTTTTTGAATTACTAAATTATAAACTAATAAGTATTTGTAAGAAAATTATGTGCACGTATGCGGGCAAATCACTTAGTTTTCTATTATTTTCAACTTTTACAGTTTCGTCTCTATTATTTTCAACTTTTACAGTTTCGTCTCTGAATTTCTAAATCTTTTTTTATTTTTGTGTTTTCCATAGTTTTAATAGGTTATCATCGATCTCCCAATAAAAGAAGACACGGCAGACGCCCATGAGAAGGCTGAAGGCCAAAAATGCGATCTTCTACAAGTATAATGGTGAATCCTCAAGATGAGCGTGTGATCACTGATCACGAAGAAGGGATAATAAGGAAAACCACACCGTGGAAGGGAAAACCAGGACACATGGGTCTTGAAGTTGCAGCAGATAGAACTGAAGAAGAATAGGCAAGACACACGGATCTGGTCTTTCAGCTACCATTAACGCTAATTATAAACTTAATCATGTTACATAAATATGCACTATGTTGTGTTTGGCTTGTCCTTGTTTACTACTCTTTTGGACTAGAACGAATTGGAACTATTAACTTTCTGCTTGCAATGCATGATTAGTATGATAACGAATTGCGTAAGTTGTCCCAACACGGCAACACACGGAGCTGAGTTCTTGCCATGTGATTAATGAGTTATCTGGCTCATGTTAAATCTGTTTTAAGTGTGTTGTTTTATTTATTTTTTGAAACCTGAGATGAGATTTAACTTGTTTCTTTCGTCGACTTAAGCTTTTTTGTTCCCATCTCTTAAAAATCTGTATTTATGTTAGAAAATACACGGTTTATATTTCGTGAAAGCAGCTGTCAATTAAAAATTGATTTCCAGGACTCAAGATTTTTTAGAATATGACTTATTATTTATACATAATATATAAATTATTTATACATATACAACCTCCTTCCATCCTCTATAAATTCATTGTTATTGTACTACTAAACCCTACAGCAAAGTCCTTGTGAACAAAAGGAAACATCTTCACACTTTATAATATTTTCCCCTTTGTGGTAATAATTTTTCATTTCTTGTTCTTCACACTTTCCAGAAGCAGGGACAAGTCCAGAAGCAATATATAGGCACAAAAAGGGATCACCGAGTTAAAAAAGAAGAAGCAAAAATGTGTTTGGAGCTTGTGTATCACGAGGAGAAGACTGAGCTTGGTCGACAACAAGCACCGGGCGTGTGTCCATACTGCGGCGGAAAAGTGTCGGCGGTAGATATTGAAACGAAGTGGTTGTTCTGTTTCTTACCACTATGTTTCAAGGTCAAACGCAAGTACTCTTGTTCCTCATGTGATCGCCGTCTCGTCTTGTATTATTGAAAGAAACAGAGCAGCAGATGAAGAAAGAAGCAGAGAAGAGTGGAACTGTTGTCTAATTCACTCCTCTCAATGTTGATGTTTTTGCATATTTTCCCCTGTACTTTCTGAGTTGCTATTAACAGCCCTCATGGTGGTGACATTGGTTGAATTCATTGAGTTTTTGTTCAATGTAAATAATCTCGTTGGTCCTATTTCTTTTGTTAAGCCAGTGGAATTCAGTTTTGTTTAAATAAATTTCTGTCATTCTTGAATGATATTACTATTCTTTTTGTTCATTCCAATGATAAAACAACTCCTAGCCATTTTTAGATCTTATATTTTTATGTGTTCTAGGGATATGACCAAACAGAAGTAACACATGGAACCACATATATAATTGAATACCATGTCTTCAAAATAAGATGAAAAATTACTGTGAAAATATGAAAGTCGAGCATTGTTTTCACCTTCACCGCAAAATTCAACAGAAAATATATTAGATAAATAATTGAAGATCACCATATATTTGAGTGGTTGATTGATACGAGGATTTCTGTATATGAATGAGGCCAAAGTTTTGCTGTAACGTCTTAGCTGGCCTGACATGATATAGACAAAACAAGAAAATAAATTGTTCAAAAAAATTGTTATGGTCCTAAGAGTTACGATACAAACCATGTATCTCTAACGTTCACTTATTTAGATTTTAGAGAATATAAGTTTGTGTGTCCACTAAAAGGTGTATAAATGGATCTTTTTATTAATTAGTAGGCTCCATTGCATATTCGAGTATCTTTTACTTTGATTCCATTTTATTCGGTACCATCATAAACCAAGAAAAGTATAAATTTCGTATCTAAGTACATAGCCAGTGATGACATAGCCTATGCAGAAGCAAAAGTACTTCAATTCAAGCCGAATTAACTTTAAACATATTGAAAATATATGTATCTTTTTGTTTGTAGTATTAGAGGTTAAACATGTGTTTCTATATCAATATCATAACCGAATTTTAAAACCGAATATAACTTAAACATGTGATTGTATATCAAAACCGAATTTTCAGTTTCAAAGAAACACAACTTCTGTATTACTTTTCACAGGCTCGGCTCTACTAAAACTAGGTTAGTTCATTCTAGACCGCACGACAACAATAATACATATGTATATGCTGATTTAGATAACAGATAATAGGTGCACAAAAAAAAGAAGAAGAAGAAGATAACAGATAATAAGTGTTTAGCATACATATAACCTGCGCTAAAAAGTTGTTGATGTAAAGATGTTAGATCCGATGATGCTCTCTATACAAGCATATATATCAAAATAACATCAAAAATAGAAAACCAGATTACATATTAGATTTACAAAATGAAACCATCCAAGTCAATATCTTTACAATGTTTGCTCTAGTTGATACAATGTCAAGTGTTTTTTATTCATCTTCAATTTGATAGTTTCAACTCTTTTATTCATTTAAAATGTAGTGGATTACTAAGATAGTCAATACCAACCTCTCTATAAATGTATAGTTTATACTTTTTTTTTTGATACACTTGGTAGATATCCAGAATTGCCCACACAGTTCAACGTCTACATTAAATGCAAATACATAAACTTTCCGTATTTGTATCATTTAGGCCATGTTCTAAAAATTGGCTGTCTAGCCGCGGTCGCCTGGACACTACGCGTTATTTTTTCGCCTCGATTTATGTTAAATCGGTTAAAAAAATCGGATATTCGATTTTTTCCGCCTAGATCGCCTAAATGACCGCCTAGCCGCCTAATCTATTTTTTTTTATTTTTTTATTTTTAATAATATTTTTATTTATTTATTTGTTCTAAAATTTTCTAAATATCATTTATATTCATAATTTTGATGAAAATTACACTATATTAAGTTTATATATTCTATTTGTGTGTTTTATACAATCTTAAACATGAAAATGTATTAATGTTATACACAATTAAAGATTAACATGTTTTATAACGTAGTAAACAATTTAAAAATTCCGCCCCGTGTAATTTCCGATTAATCCCCAGTTTTTTCTTTAGGCGTTAGGTCCAATCCGACCGCCCGATTAGCGTAAACAGGACATTTAGGTAAGATTTTTATTTTCACATCAATGATTTTAGGTAAGATCTCTAAATAGATATTATATTTTATTAAGAGAATCATATCGGAACAAGTCGTACAAATTGATTGATTTCAACAAAAATAATTATAATTTTATGGAATCGAATGAACATGATAAAAGGGACAGAGCAAGAACAGGTGGACAAGTGTTGGGATGTCACTTATCATCTTCTTGCTGGTGGATAAGCCCAAAAACTCTCCTTCAGTCTTCTCCTATCTCTTTCTTCAGATTCGGGATATGCGTACAGTGCCATATCTTATCACATATCGAATTTACACGCATAAAATATATTATGTGACATAGTTAATATAAGAATAATAGAATTTCTCACACTGAGGTTTTCAGTTTTCATTATTCTATTTCATATATTATATATGTATGTATGAATTCAGTTTTATACTATTTGACTAGTGTTTTTCTTCATTGTTCTATTGTCTCACATCGATGGAAGTTATGAAATTTTGATATATAGATGTGTTGGGGAGGAGATAAGGTTTTGATTCAAACCTAAAGTCATTGTCACTTGATACTCTCATGTCTTTTCTGTGCCCGAAAAGCCAAGCTTAAACAGTCTCTCCCTCTTGCTCTGTTATTTTTCTTACTTGATGTGGCCCGTTGATAAATGTTTCGATGTTATTTTGAGTAAAGAAAAAATGTTTCGAAATTATCAAGTGTTGTACTTTCGCCACATGACAAAATCACAATCACTGATCACACGACCCACTTTATGGACGGAGAATTCATAGTGTTACGACTAGTATGGTCCAAATGATTTACCACGGTTGGATGCTAAATTGATAATCAATAAAATGAAACTAGGTTTTATTGTTTAGTGAGTTTTTGTTTTTGTTTTTCTCTTTCCAAAAGCAAATTCAGCTAGACTAAACTAGAGAAAATAGATAAGCGTTCATAGATTAAACAAAACCAAAACGAAGTAGTTTGGAATTTGCATTGCAATATTTAACAACGGCGATTCACCAGACTGATTCGACGAGACGTACGTCCGTGCTCGCCGCTATGATGCTGCTCCGTTTCCAGTCTCGGAGTTTCTTATTTTCTCCTTGTTAATAATCTCGTGACTATGAAGTTGTCAGAATGTTTCTTTCCTTTTGTACAATCTTTTGTCTTCTTTTTGTGTGTTCATCTGTCGGAATCTTCTTCCATGCACCTATTTTTTCAGAGGATTCTAAGGAATAGACTCGTACCAAGACTATTGGGCCTCTAGGCTTATGGATCATTCTTGCTCAATAAGTATCCATCTTCTGACTCCTGATATTTCTTTTTCCAAATGCTATTACACATTTCTGTTGGGGGTTGGACACTGGACCTCAGCTCCCATGAAATATCTCCGGCCCATTATAAGAAAAAAGCTCACCGCTCTCATATTCTCTTATTGAAACCTAAAATAAGTTGCTCAAAAAAAAAAAAAAAAAATCTAAAATAAGTCGCAACATCTTTCTGTTTGCAATATAGTGTTTAAATTTAATTAGCAATTGATATCATTGATACATATATGAGAGCAGAAAGGTGAATATATTCCCTCAAGTGGTATAATATGACATAAACTGGTGTACCAACTTATGAAAATGACTATTAGCTAGCCTCACTTACGGATCACTCAAACGGTAGACTCAGACTCTTCGAATCGATAGTGTTACAATGATTAGTACTTATGAGAGGACGTAAAAGAACAGTTATGTAAGTCTTATGAGTAATATATAATAAGCATATATGAGCAAGGAGTCACATTCAAGAGCAAATGTAGTGTTCTTTCCGAGAAATTTCCTCCACATGCCTAGATGGTACTACATGCCAGTTAATTCCAATTCCATCATTATTGATCTGAATATGATCGCGAGACATTATTTGACTAGCTAGTTTTCCTCTCTTTTATAATTTAATTAAATAATATTTCGACCATATAACACCAGTTAAGAAGGTAATCAAAACATAACCGAGAATCTTGAATACTTATAAAACGCAAGACGCCAAGAAAATATAATTTAAATTATACTTTTGGAGCAAAATAACTCGAATATGCAAGTCTACTGACTCACCTGCTCTAACACTGTATGTTAGGTTTTCCAGAAGTTTTACTATGTTTGAGTTTGACTGTAATTAGTGAGTAGTTAATTAACTATCACTAAAACCAATTTCTATACTCTATAACATATATGCACATCGATTGAATTTGAACATACTGGAAATTATCGAATTCGAATGTCAAATTATTTGTAAATTCATATAAGTATTACGATATATACCATTTCTTTTATGGGTAATTGTAAGAATCATGAGCAAAAAACGATATTGTTATGTATAAAACAGATGATGTATCGAAAATTTCATTACATATATATAGTTAACATGGAACGATCGATTCTTATGATTTGATAAGTTGTCCAACGTTCGTTACGTGCATGCATTCAGTGCCTCGGTGTCACAATATTCAGTTTTTATGATTCTCTATCGAACTTACGATTACACATGAGATCTGAAAAATTAGCAAAAAAATTTATATCTTTCTACATATTGCTAACTAGATCTTCTTCTTTTTTACTTTCTACATAGCTAAATATAAGTTCCACGTTTATCGTTTTCAGTATGATCGTTGATTATTTATATTACAAATTTACAATATTCTAAAGTCCAGATTTATACATATATATATGTTTTTATTAAAGGAAATTTTTGAGACATTTATCATCGTAATCTTATTTCGCCGAAAGGTAAAATATAAAAATAAAATTGTAAGAGAAAAATGACGGCTTCTCGAATCACAGTCCTCGCCGCTTCATTGAATTTGAACCTAAGCATGCATGGCGTCTGATTGCCCCGACGGTGCCGACGGAATCTGACTTTTGACCTTCAAAGTTTCAACACTATTTTATTTCTGTTAAGAATATGTTCTCTCATAGAAATCATAAACATTCCTTGTTTGGTGTAAGAAGTAAGGTGAATCTATAACTACACTTAATAATGAACGAATGTAATGATATCGTATAATGAATAATCATTTTTTAGAAAACTCACCTGGACAATAGCCCTGTTCGTTTGATTGCCGCAGGTTTCAGCGTAAGCGGCGGCGGCAGCGTCAATGAAGACAGTTGTTGTTCGTTTCGCAGACGCTGACGCTGCCGCATATTATATCACGACCGCAGGTTTTATCGGCGTCAGCCGCAGGACGCGGCGTCAGACGCAGCTTCCTGCGTCAACGAAACGAACAAGAATTGACGCAAAATGTTGACGCTGCCGCTGCCGCCGGTACCTGCGGCAACCAAACGAACAGCCCTAATGTCTTTCAATGCTGCTCCACGTGAAATTATACACTACGAGTGTGAAATTTTGGACTGATTTTTTTATCCCCCCCCCACTCAAAATCAAATACTTTAAAAGATAAACCATTGGCAGCAAATAAAAAGGAGATTTCGTTCTCAAACCATAACATAATACTGTCTCCATTAATATAATAAATGTATCTCGTGACTCAACATGATGTAGGCAGAATTTAGAACATTAGTACGTCACGAGGAGGTAATGACGGTCTTAATTAACTTGATCATGGCTTTCCGCAAACGTATTTTTCAACGTGAATATTCATTTTGTTTATTTCTCTTGACAATTTAGTTAAACATCAATTCTAATCCATAGATTTTCAGCTACATATAAATAATAAATATGAATTTGGTGTCGATCATACCTTACAGAATATTTTTACACTGAAAATGGAAATATTAGATTCTTCTACAAAGTAAACTCTGTATAGTTATCTCCATGAGTCATGTTAATAAATAAATAAAAATGTTAATTAATAATAAAGATATATATATATATATTTTTTAACACTGTTTAGTTTTAAACTATAAGAATGAAATGTTCAAATAACCAGCTTTTAAAAAAAAGTTAAATAAACTAAAAAAAACACCAGTAGATGACATAAAAAAACTCAAAAGAGCATAGAAAGAACCCGCCAAAGATTGGGATATTACCAACCAACATACTGATTTTTGTATTAATTTTCAAAGTGTAAACTTTACTGACCAGCCTCTTCACTGAGTAGTTGTTGCAGCCGAGGAAAACATGATGAACCATAAGACCATAGAACATCGAAAATCAGAGGCCAAATTTTATAAAGATATAAAATTTGTGACATGATAAATGTTCTCCAGTGAAGATGGAAAACGAATCTGCATAGCTCAAAACTTTAGCTTAAAAACTCGGAAAATATCTGGTAAAAATAGCTTATCTAATTACGGTTATTCCACATAACATTCCATCTTTATTAGTTTTTGAAAATATATTTTCACAAGTGGGAGTATTTTTCTTTCGGTAAGTTTATATTAAACGACTCACACCACAAGTCTAACATATAAAATGCTCAGGGCCGATTCAATAATTATAGTGAGTCTTAAAACATTTTTTTAACCCCTAAATTTAATTTTTATTTAAAGTTTATGATAAATAGTGTTTCAAAATATTATAAGTAACTTTTTGATAAAATTTATGCTAAAAATACGTTTATATAAAACATTTTGGACCCTTGTATTATTTTTCTTTGCATACAAATATATATTTTAAATCTGACATTTAATTATTAAAAATAAAAGAACACGAAATTTTTTTTTTGAAAACAAAAGAACACGAAATTAGACCCGCAACGGTCATACTGTTTATCCCCATCCAAACCGGCACTAAAAGTGTTATTATCATGCTTTTTTCTATTCATAAAGTTGTTATCTAGTAGAACAACTTTTGTTTGTCAAAGGCAGTACACCAAAACCAGTAGTATACAACAAGCCTTTTCAAACATAATCCACTATATAGATGCAGCGTGTTTAATGCGATTTGGTGTCTTAGCAATACTTTCTAAGGAAATTAATTACATTTGAACAGCCTTGTTAATACTCATTTTTGAATTTGTAATCACTTACTTTATACTCAGCTGTTTCATTACGATCCCGCTGTTTCATTATAAGTGTCGTTTGAAACTTTTGCACACAGATTAAGAAATCATTTAATTTTGCATGTTTTCCATATAAAAACATCGTACACTACTCATATTTCAACCAATAGAAAAACAAACTGCAGAATAAAATTAATAAATTTTACATCGAAATGCTAAAATGACACTTATTTTGTAACGAAAATTTTTCTCTACCACGACACTTAATATGAAACGGAGAGAGTATAATACTAATGTTAATACTCATTTTTAATAGGACAATTCTCTCAAATAGTTTTTTTTTAAAAAAATTTGGGCATAAAAATAATCTCCAATAAAAAAAATCAAAAAAATCCATTTTTATTTTGAAAACTTTCATATTTTTTTTTTAAAAAATTTGAAACTCATATTCAAAAGCCACCCATTAACTCTAAATCATAAATCTAGATTAATTAACCATGGAGTATAAATGTATTTTTATCTTTTAATAAAATTTATTTCGGTCATTTTAATTATCTAAAACTATTTCTTGTGACAAAATTTCAATTATGGCTATCATAGAAATTTTTTTTTTTTTTTTTTTTGGTAACTTAATTTTAAACATTAGTTTAATTGATTAGAGTTGTGAACGAAACTGTTCTTTGCATTTGAAGTTAGTTAAGAATTTAAGTCTGAATAGAAAGGAAGCATGGACCATAAACTACCTAATAAATGGAAATAAAGGAATATAACTTTAATTGTTTTTAAAATTTTAAATAGTATCACGAGGACCCGAGTGGAGCGAGTGACCAGTCCAACGCTACTTCCGGGAAGTTTCTCCCTCGTCATTTTTTTTTTCTCGAGAAAGTGACTGGAAAAATCAGTTTACCAGAGAATCAAAGAGCAAAAGGGAAGCTGCTGCGAAACTCCTCTCCTCTCCACTTTCGCTTCCGCCGATAAATTCAGGTAAGCAGCATAGAAAACTTATACTATTTTACTTTTTTTCTCCCGAGATTTGATGTTTTTCTCTTTCCTTGACCTTTTCGTGCGTTTGTTTATTCGATTCTCTCTGGCGCGATTCACGATGTTATTCTGCACGTTTGTTGGACTGTTCCTCGTTTCACTGAATCAGATTCTCCTCCTCGATTTGAATTTCGAATTTCCGGGAAAATCCTCCTTTCTGTGATTTGTGGACTGTTCTTCTCCGTTTCGGAAAGTTTGTTATCGTATTGGTGCTGCTGGTGAGTAGAGTTGTTCAGAACGATATTTCTTATTCTGTAAATCTCCGAATCGCATTTCTGAATTTTTGGATTTATAGATCTCACTGTTTGAAGAGGAGAACGCACAAGGCTAAGAACTGTTTCTAATTTTGAATCTGTTTGTTGCGTATTGGTTAATCAACGAGGTTGTTATCTCTCCTGCGACGTAGCCATGAGTGGTGGACAAGGACAGTTCAATAACTCTCCGCGAGGAGAAGATAAGGATGTGGAGGCTGGAACGAGCAGCTTCACTGAGTATGAAGAGAGTCCCTTCGACATTACCAGTACTAAGAATGCTCCTGTTGAGCGTCTGCGCCGTTGGAGGGTAAGTGTTTTGGATGAATATGATAGTCCATTTGTTTTTTTATCCTAACATTCTCGGATTTTGTAGCAAGCGGCGCTTGTGCTCAATGCGTCTCGTCGGTTTCGTTACACTCTGGACTTGAAAAGGGAAGAAGATAAGAAACGGATGCTGAGGAAGATGAGAGCGCATGCCCAAGCTATAAGAGTATACATAAGCTTTTGCTAGTTAATTTTACTTGTATGTAAACTCTTACGAGGTGTCTTATCAATGCTGTTTGTTTCCTTAGGCTGCACACCTTTTTAAAGCAGCTGCTAGCCGTGTGAATGGTAATTTTCTAATACTTTTCTTCATTCTGTTGTGTGAAGTATGTATATGTTCTCTTGAAGTGTCAGAGGGATTAAGTGATTGCCATTTTAATTTCTTTTGTTTTATGTAGTTGGCTGATGTTTATTTCTTTATAGGAATTACAAGTTCACCTCCCTCTCCTGGCGGTGGTGATTTTGGTATTGGACAGGAGCAAATTGTATCGATATCAAGGGATCAAAATATAGGAGCTCTGCAAGAACTTGGAGGGGTGTGTCTTTGCTTTACTCATTTTTTTTACTTTATTTCTCAGCCATAAAACTTATTCATGTATGTTTATTCTCTGTTTTACTTCATTAGGTCAAAGGGTTATCTGGCCTGTTGAAAACAAACTTGGAGAAAGGTATACATGGGGATGATGATGACATATCGAAAAGGAAATCTGCTTTTGGATCAAACACATACCCCCAGAAGAAAGGGAGGAGTTTCTGGGTATTAATACTTTAAATATTTTTGCTTTTTTTTAGCAGCTTCCACTAGGCTAATATTTATCCGCTTCAATCTGTGGGGCTATTCCAGTTAATTAATATCTAATTCCTTCGTTTTTTTTGTTTAATCATGTACAACAGAGGTTTGTATGGGAAGCTTCTCAAGATCTTACTTTGATCATACTGATTGTCGCAGCAGCTGCTTCTTTGGCATTGGGAATAAAGACCGAGGTATTCAGTTTAGGAACTGGTACATTGTATATTTCTCAGCGCATGCCTTGAAACATTGGGTCATTTTCTAAGTGACATAGTTTTATAATAGTTGACAAAATATTATAAAACAAGACTTTCCAGGAATTAAAAAACAATTTTTTCTGTCTTCCAAACGCTGAAGCTATTGACTATCCATTCCTATGCTTTTATACTCATCCTTTGCTCTATGAGAGTAGAAAGTTGTTTTATCTCCATTATCTATAGTTTCTTAAATTTTTCCTGAGCTTTCGGTATCTCTTTTGCGGCCTTCTTAGGGTATTGAAAAGGGATGGTACGATGGCATCAGCATTGCTTTTGCCGTTCTTCTTGTCATTGTGGTTACAGGTATTTGATATTCTTTGCTGAACCTAATTTCACTCATATATGTGATTGCTGCATGTATTACACTAATTTCAATACCTTTTCCCTTGGCAGCTACCAGTGATTATCGCCAATCTCTTCAATTCCAGAACTTAAATGAGGAGAAGAGAAATATACGTCTAGAGGTGAGAGCTTGGATGATCATACAGCTAAAGGATAATATCATTTTTGTTGGTTTAATTTTTGAAAGTGCATCGTGGACATGCTTAGGTTACCCGCGATGGGAGAAGAGTTGAAATTTCAATTTATGACATTGTAGTAGGCGATATCATACCTCTCAATATTGGTGATCAGGTAAGTTCACACATTTATCAATGCAGTAGTGTTCTTTTTCGAAGTTCAGTATAGACATAAGTTATGTTTAATCTGAAAATAATTTCCTTAGGTACCTGCTGATGGAGTTTTAGTTGCTGGTCATTCCCTTGCGGTTGATGAGTCCAGCATGACTGGGGAAAGCAAAATTGTATGTGTTACGCTCTGCCTTTGCATTTTGCAACGGTGCCATCTTTGCATTTCATGTGTCTGAGCAAACTGTTTTTCGCAGGTTCACAAAAACTCTACTAAGAATCCATTCCTAATGTCTGGTTGCAAAGTTGCAGATGGCCATGGCACAATGTTGGTAAGACTTGACGAACATCAACTTTACTTTCTGTGGCAGAGTAACTGTAGTCTTTGTAAAGAAAAATTGGAGAGATTTTTAACTAAGTATCCTTGGTTGGAGATTCTCTGCAGCAAAACATGTTTTTATGAGAGAAAATTTGACTCGAGTGCGTTCAAAACTTCTGAAAAGGGTAGTTTCTTCCTGAATTGCTTATTTTAGTCTAAAATTTATCTTTGTAACTCAGGTTACTGGGGTAGGGGTCAACACTGAATGGGGTTTACTAATGGCTAGTGTCTCAGAAGACAATGGTGGAGAAACACCATTGCAGGTGAGTATCATCAACCTTTTATCTGTTCATTTTTTTAAAAAAAATTCGTTGCTCAGAATTCGTACCTACTTTGCTTCCTTCAGGTACGCTTGAATGGTGTTGCAACATTTATCGGAATTGTGGGGCTAACAGTTGCTGGCGTTGTATTATTTGTCCTTGTCGTCCGGTTCGTTTACATTTTTTTCTGACAACTAAGTACCACATGGAGTAAATCTCACTTGTCATTCAACTAATCTTTGTTCTCTGCAGCTATTTTACTGGTCACACGAAGGGTGCAAATGGAGCCCCACAGTTCGTTGGAGGACATACCAAATTTGATCACGTGCTAGATGATCTTGTTAAAATCATCACCGTTGCAGTAAGTGTTTCTCAGAAGAAATCAGTATGGCTAATACCATCGTCAGTTCAACCTTTTGAGTATTGTAGGTAACAATCGTTGTAGTGGCAGTTCCTGAAGGGCTTCCTTTGGCTGTTACCTTGACGTAAGTCTACTATCTTCTATATAAATATTTTAATGATAGCAATTGCTTTGGCCTCTTTATTACATGTTCAAATTAATAGAAATTGATGAATCTGCTGTAAAATTCACTGGAACGAGTTTGTCTTTCGTGACTGATATCTTTTGTACTTCTTACTGGCAGTCTTGCCTATTCCATGAGAAAAATGATGGCAGATAAAGCTTTGGTATGTATCTTCTATTTTGGGACTCGATAAGTTTGCACTAAAATTAATACAAATTCATATAGTGAATGATATTGGCAGCTTATACGAAGTTTAATTTCAGGTGCGTAGGCTCTCCGCCTGTGAGACCATGGGCTCTGCAACAACAATTTGCAGTGATAAGACGGGAACTTTGACCTTAAATGAGGTGAATCTTACTGCTTTTCCTTCTTTTTTATTTGCTAACACACTAACAATTAGCAATATAAAGTCTCAGCCTTTAAAGTTACAGTTTTAGTACGCGTTTTCCTAGATGTGGGTATTTGAAATGTGTGCCCAACAAGCGAAACCTCTAATACTTTCTATTTTCTCAGATGACCGTTGTTGAGTGTTATACTGGGTTCCAAAAGATGGATCCTCCTGACAGCAGCTCGAAATTGCCACCTCCTTTTACATCCATACTTGTTGAGGGAATTGCTCATAACACAACTGGCAGTGTGTTCCGATCTGAAGTAAGCTAAATTCCTTGGGAACTTAGCTGATTTTCCATTTGGTTTCTACCTCGGTTGATTTAATGTAATAATGTATCTGTACTTGCTGATAACAGAGTGGTGAGGTTCAGGTTTCTGGATCGCCAACAGAAAGAGCTATTCTCAATTGGGCGATAAAGGTTTATTTTCCAGCTACATTTCCCTGGTTCCAGTTTATATAGCTGAGTGGAGAACTAATCCTTCGAATTTTTTTTGAGCACTGCAGTTAGGCATGAATTTCGATGCTCTTAGGTCTGAGTCTTCTGCTGTACATTTTTTCCCTTTCAACTCAGAGCAGAAACGTGGAGGCGTAGCAGTGAAATCAGTACTGTGTTTCCTTATTCTTAGCATCCTTTGCTCTTTTTTTTTTTAATTTAAATTTCTCGTTTGTGGATGTTTTCCCCTTGTTAATCAGCATCTTAATAAGCTTTTTAATTCAATTTCAGCCAGATTCAACTGTCCATGTTCACTGGAAAGGCGCTGCCGAAATTGTCTTGGGTTCCTGCACACACTATATGGATGAGAATGAGAGTCCTGTAGATATGAGTGGAGATAAGGTTGATCACTGAGTCTCTTTATCATGATATAATTTGTTGTAAAGATTTGGTGTCTTGATTCAAGACCGTTCGCTTACTGCAAGTCCAAGTTAAAACCACTTTTTATTTGTTTTTCTTTTACGCGATTAAGCTTTTGTATCCCAGATTAGTGCCAGATATGGCAATGCGAGCTTTGATATAAAGTACTTGTTTTTTTCTCTGAATCAAGTTTTCTTGTTTTAGATGGCCGAGTTAAAAAATGCTATCAATGATATGGCTGCAAGGAGTCTCCGTTGTGTTGCAATTGCCTTCAGAAATTTTGAAGCGGATAAGATTCCAACTGATGAAGATCAACTTTCTAGATGGGTATTACCTGAGGATGAACTTGTGCTGTTGGCTATTGTTGGTATCAAGGTAAGCTGTACCTTGCTCCCTGATGTGATTTTGTAAACCATATTGGTTGGTATTTAGGTAAGCATTACTTATTGCAAGTTCTTCTACATTGTAGGATCCATGTCGCCCAGGTGTCAAAAATTCAGTTCTACTTTGTCAAAAAGCAGGAGTCAAGGTCCGTTGATATCCCATATGCTTCTTTCCCGGAGAGTTTCCATTCATATTTTGTTTATTTTGTAGACTGCTCTGTTTTTCATGGGCGTGTACAATCTTCTAATTTCCACTGCTGGCTTCAGGTTCGAATGGTGACTGGTGATAATATTCAAACTGCCAAAGCTATTGCACTGGAGTGCGGTATATTGGCTTCAGACTCAGATGCCAGCGAGCCTACTCTGATTGAAGGAAAAGTATTCCGATCCTATTCAGAAGCAGAAAGAGATGGGATTTGTGAAGAGATATCTGTAAGAGCCTCACGATTTAAGTTGTGATCAAAGGCAATTATTTAATGGTACCTGTTGACATTGTTTCTAAACTTGAAGGTAATGGGTAGATCATCACCGAACGACAAACTTCTTCTTGTGCAATCTCTGAAGAGAAAGGGACACGTCGTGGCTGTGACTGGTGATGGAACCAATGATGCTCCTGCACTGCATGAGGTTCAATCAATATATTTACTCAACCTCGTATGTGTAACCTTGAATGAACACTATTAATATTAGAAAACATTTTCTTTTTTCCTCTGAATTTCAGGCAGATATAGGTCTCTCTATGGGTATCCAAGGCACGGAAGTTGCAAAGGAAAAGTCGGACATCATTATCTTGGATGACAACTTCGAATCCGTTGTGAAGGTTAGTATCCTTTGGGGGTTTTATGATCTTTATATTTATCTTGAATTGGATATTTTTAGTAATGATGTGATTCCTCTAGGTTGTCCGCTGGGGTCGGTCTGTGTATGCCAATATCCAAAAGTTCATCCAGTTTCAGCTCACGGTTAATGTCGCAGCTCTAGTCATCAATGTGGCAGCCATTTCCTCGGGTGATGTTCCTCTAACTGCAGTACAGGTTCGATATATTAAATTTATTTCTTTCTCATCTGCACAAAAGCATTCACTGTTAGTAAAGACTGGTCTCCCCTATCATTGTAGCTCCTCTGGGTCAATCTTATAATGGATACTCTTGGGGCTCTTGCTTTGGCCACCGAACCACCAACCGATCACTTGATGGATCGAGATCCTGTTGGCAGAAGGTACGACTTGAGCTCGAGCATGTATAAAGTCTGAGTAATCTCACTTTCTCTTCCCATTTACATATCTATCTCTTGTTTTCAGGGAACCTCTCATCACCAATATCATGTGGAGAAACTTGTTTGTACAAGTAAGTTATCTTCTTCTTCTTTCCCTCACCCCTTTTATCTGCTGCTCCAATTGTTGTTGCATATGATTAGGCGATGTACCAAGTGACAGTCTTGTTAGTCCTCAATTTCCGTGGAATAAGTATCCTTCATCTGGATCATAAGCCCAACGCCGAGAGAGTGAAGAACACAGTCATCTTCAATGCCTTTGTCATCTGCCAGGTAAAAGATAGACACTCACTCCTCTGTTTTTAGAAAAAAGCTTGGACACATCAGAAAACGAACTTAATTCTAATTTTGGTTAGATCTTCAACGAGTTCAACGCACGAAAGCCAGATGAATTCAACATTTTCCAAGGAGTTCTTCGTAATCACCTCTTTGTGGGCATCATCTGTATCACCATTGTGCTCCAGGTACTGATCATCTCTCTCTCCTTTTCCTGCAAAGTAAATTACATCTGGGAACATACATAAACGGTTTATTGCTCGTTGTTAAATGTTTTTAATAGGTAGTCATCGTGGAGTTCCTTGGAACATTTGCCTCAACGATTAAGCTTGACTGGGAGATGTGGCTCATCTGTATTGGGATAGGTTCTATCAGGTTTGTATTGTTAACTTTGTCTAAGATTGTTAATCATGTTCATAAGCTCACCATATACTTTCTGTTTTGTGTTTTTGTATTAACCAGTTGGCCTTTGGCGGTGATCGGAAAATGCATACCGGTTCCAGAAACTCCGGTTAGCCAATACTTCAGAATAAACCGATGGAGAAGGAATTCATCAGGTACGTAAAGTTGCCGTTGCCAAACCATGAATACGTGTAGAAAAGCTATAATCTCGTTACTAAAACCTTTTATATGTTTTGTTAACTTTTTCAGGTTAACGATTAGTTTGGAACGAGAAGACAGTTAAAAAAAAATACCAGAAGTGGATTTTAGTTGTATCCCGACCTGTGAATACGTTTTATACTATTTTACCTCTCTCTCTCGAATTACTTTCGCAAAATGCTTTAGTATCGTTTAAGTGCATAAAACAAAATGCAAAATATTACCTATTTTTGTTTAGTTGCTATTACTGTTACCTTAAATGTTCAAAATTGAGATGAAACTAAACTAGCTAATATGAATTTCAATATGGTTGAGTAATTAACAGACCATCACTTTTTTATTTGGTCTCGAAAGACTGTCAAGATGCTAGTCCAAAATTAAACAATCTCCGGAACCATTTATTAGTAGGCAGACTTGCAAATATATAAGTTGTTTTGATCTTTTTAGTTTATGAAAAAAAACAAGAATATTAATGAACAATCATAAATTGAAAATTCTAAAAAAGAACAAGAATTACTATCATCACATTATTTCAAGAACCATTTTTCTGTTTTTAACACTTCCAAACTAAACATCATACCAACTAAGGAAGAACAAAACCACAAAGAGCCAACTATAAAATATGAACTCTTTTCACTCATAGAGACTTAGAAAAGAAGAAGAAGACTTAGAGAGTTAGAGATTGTAGAAGAAGCATGTAGAAGAAGAACAAAACCACAAGCATGTAGAAGAAGAACAAAACCACAAATATGAACTCTTTTCACTCATAGTGAACTCTTTTCACTCATCATCTCCACTTCTCACCTGTTCAAAGACGAGCATTTGCACCACCACACGCATTATTTGGTAACCTCTCGTTTTGAACTTGTACAGATAGTTTTCTTACAGTCCATTAGCCTACAGATTCTCTTCTTGTCATCTACTTCTTTGATGAATCTCATTGACTTCATTGGATGATGATGTTGTTGCAATTAGTTTCTTCAAGCGTACACTCTTGGACACCAATGGAAACTGAAACAAGAATCATTTATATTGAAGCTTTATTTACAAGGCAAGAAGATAAGTCTTCTTTTTTAAAGTGTTTTTACCTTGTGAAGATAGATAGAAACTTGACATCGTCAATGATTACAATAATGCCTGAAGTTGTTAACTCATTTGATCTTAAAGCAAATCCATTTTCTTAACATTATCAGATCTATATAAGCTGTTATTCTAATTTGGATTATAACCGAAGTACAAAAAGAAAAAAAGGTAGGATGAGGATTTGGAACACAAACCTAATATTTTCTCCTTCAAACTGAAATGAATAAGGTTTGGATCTAAGTTTCATGAACTTCATAATGTTGAGTTAGTGAAGAAATCGCAAACAGAAAGCTAAAAATAAAAAGAGAAGTGCTCAATAGCTTTTGACATTTCTGATTTACTCCACTGTACCATTTTGTTTGGTTAGTTATAAGAATTCAAATGAGCATGTTTTTTTTTTTCTTACCGAAGTGAATGCAAATTTATGTCTTTATTTATTTATTGGAGATTGTTGAAGATCTCTTTGTAAATGACATGCTCTATTTGGACGATATTAAATGTCTTGGTAGTGGATGGTAACTAATTGTAAATGAATGTTTTGGACATTATTAAATTGGCTCTAAAGAGTAAGAGGGGTGTGTAATAGGAAAACTGTAATTAAACATATTTCCTCGTCTAAATAAAATTATCTAGTAGATGCATAGGTAAGGAAAAGCAGATCCCACCAAATTTCTCAACGGGGTTGAGTATGGATCTCGAAATCCGAATCTTGTTTTATACATCTCTCCTATTGTAGAGTTTGATACTGAACTGTTTGATCTTTTAACATCACAATTTGTGTGTTTATACAACGCAAGAAACAGTTTAACCTATTGCTTTAATTGTATACCAATGTTTGTTAATATTATCATCAACATTTTGACTATAATCAATCATAATTTACTAAAATCAATTGCTAATATGAAATTTCACATTTAATAATATTTATTTATATTTTATATAATTTTTACTAATATTTTTATTAACTTTTACTTATATTTTTATATAATTTTATTAAATTTTATATGTAAACATAATTTGTGTTTATTTGATAACAATAACAATATTCGTTAAAAATAGTATTGCTTATATAATTTTATTATAAATATATTATGCCCGTTTGATAAAAAAAATATTATGCCCTCTTATACTATATGCTCTCGCATTATATTTTTTCTGGCTCTGTTAGACTTGTGAATTTTCACAACAGATTAGTACTTGTTGCAGTGGACTATAATGTTAAGCCTGATATTCTAACCTCGAAGATGACAAATGGTGCAAAAATATATTCTAGCTTCCCAAGAGTGTAGTCTTTGGAATTTAATGATTCTGCTCTGTCAAAATTTAGTGTTATTGAGATTTGAATTCTTAACATTTTAATTCATGAAACAAGATTTTTAAAATATTACATATATTCTCAAGATTCTTAAAATTATTCGGTAGATTTTTTTAAGTACGACGAACTCATTAAAATTCCTTATAAATTTAACAAATTTATTGATTATTAAAATCAGTCAACTCTACTTAAATTCATCACCCACTAACTCATTTTTAAATTCTAAAACAACAATTAATATAAAACAAAAAAGTACTAAGGGACATAATTGATGGTGTCCTAATAAGCATATGTTGACTTTATACCTAATCATCAGAGAAAGCAAAGATTAGCCCAATTGCAAAAGAGGTTATAGAGAATCACTTTACTATCCATGCTATTTAATTACTTATTTTCTACCAAGTTTTAGCAGATACATTCCATCTCTAAACTATATTTTCTCTTCAGCGACTAACCCAGAAAGAAAGCCCTGAAGCTGTTGCAGTGACTTGTCGTAAAGCTACATATAAACATATATGGTACAAGTGTAGATTTGCATTCATTGGTATCATATATACATAAAACATAAATATATATACTAGAGTTTTCAGATTTTGAGATTCCGATGTAGCAGACAGTGGAAATGGTGCATTGCTTTCTCCACAAGAGCATATCTTCCTTTGTCATAAGCTGGAGATTCGAGACCCCTTTGAACATTCTCACACAAGACAGCATCTTCCATCTGATTCACCAAACCATAAACTTAAAAGACGTTATGTTTCAGTATAACAAGATCATTTTATTCTAGTACCTGAACTCTCTCGCTCTCTTCCAGACTTCTCCTGATGAAAGCTTCATCATCCTAAATCCAAAATTTTAAAATTACAAAGATTCCTCCTATACAGGACTAGGCTGCGTATATTGGTTTGTTTTTACCACCTTTAAAGAAGAATCAAGAAAATAGTCGAAGACAACTTTGCATTTCCTTGGCCCTAAAGGTATCACTAGATTTGTGTCCATCCATGGTCCATACCTTTAAAAAAACATAATCCATTGCACATGAATGAGTCAAGTCCATTAGAAGATGTGAAATAAAAACTTTGACTTCTCTTTTACCTATTTATCATGAAATTTGGGTAGACGAAAGCGTATAGAGCTTGAGATCCAAGCCTATCGAAACCACCGTCTTCTTCACCAGCCTTGGATCCACCACCTCCACATTCTTGGATACTAACCCTTTCAAATAACTGATATCTTGAAACACAAAGCTCATCTTAACAGCTGCAACTAACTAGAGACTAGAGTTTTGGTGTGAATATACCGTTGTAGAATAGGTTTCGAGGTCGAGGCCTGACATCAAACCTTTATGTGCGTAAGGTACATGATAGCCACCATCTAAGTAATTATCACAAAACACCTGAGTTGCCAACGAATCATCAATTTTCTGAGATCTTAATATTAAAAAAAAAAAAAAAGAGAATGTGTACTCAGAACAAGATTTTCACCTTCCAATTACAATCGATAGTGTACTCACGTCTACATATGAAACTAAGGTGGGAATCAACTCCACCTTCACTCAACCTCCCTGAAGAAGAACCTAGCCACTCAGACGCCACTAATCCATCACTCTCAACATCTTCTTCCTTCTTCCATGTGGCTTGTGTCACCTTGAGGAGAACAAAAGGTCCCCATACAGCTACTCTTAGAGGCTTGAGTCCCATTTCCTATTTACTTAAAACTGTCCTTTAGCCAAGAAAATAATAATAATAATAATTCAAAGAAACATACATTCAAAGCAGAGTTCTCTATCCCAGTCATTCTAGTAGCTTTGACAAGCGATCCGTTCAAGCTATAAGTCCATCCCTGCCCACATAGAACAAGATAATAAATAATATATGACTAATCAACTGAGTAAACTAGTTTTAACTTTTAATTGTGACTAAAGCTTTACGTGATAAGGGCAAACAAAGCAAGACTTTCTCCCACTTCCAGAAGCCAAGATAGATGCATGGTGAGAGCATACATTATGGAAAGCATTAATCGTCCCATCATCATCTCTGCACACCACAAACTCCACCTCCCCAAGCCTGCACCCAGTGACACACATACCAACAAGAATCAAATAACAAAAGTAAGACCCTTTAATCTTAAAGGTTAGACGATGCAACAGTAAAGAAGAGGGAGCCACGTCAGCAAGTTAGTTGGAGGATTCTGTTACGATGCCAGCTCAGCAGAGGAATAACAGAAAGCCCTTAGAATAAAAAAACAGAGGAGACAATTTTTCATTTGAGAGAGTGTATGGTGGTTTGGTTAAGTTACCTCCCGGTGAAAAAGTCGCGATTATCCTTAATATGATCAGAGCATCCTGTTCATATCAACACAAAGCAACAACCCTTTAGAGAAAAAAAAACACACACACACACACACAAAACACTCAATGAAACAGTTGAGTGTGATTTTTTTTTTTTTTAACGAACCTACGACTTGCCATCCTCCATAGAACACTCGATCGAGCTCACCACGGTGGAATTGATGATCAGTGTACCACGAGCTCGGAGGAGTCAACGCTCTCTCCACAGGGATCTCCGGATCAAACTCCTCCACGAGGTTACTTGTATTGGAAGCAGAAGCAGCAGCGACGACTCTGCTGCTCGAAGAGATTGGATCACGGGTGCAGAACAGAGACTGGTCGAGACATCTTCTCCGAGCAGATTGAGAGACTGAGACGCTGAATTTAAGATGGAGTTTGAGGTATCCAGTGGTGGTGGATTTCAGAGTTGATGACGGTGGCGTTATCGTGGCCAGCATCGTCATCATCGCCTGCTTGCTCGATGGTTATTAGCTAACAGAAAGTAATATGAAAATATCTTCATTAAAGTTAAAATGCGTACAAGGACATGCATTACACTGCTCTACACTTTACAAGTATACATGTATTTATACACTCTATACAAGTATTTTGATATATGGTCGTTAAATTTTCGGACACGAAGCAAGTTAATAAGCTCTTTTTAAATAACTCGACCGGTCCGGTCTGATTTTGGTTATACTGCGATTTGAAATGTTATGAAAAATTCTCGATTTATATTAGTTTACGGTTTGACTTGATAAATCCAATATGGTAAATTCTTTAAATTACTAACTTTATAAACATGAAAGATAGTAAAGTCTACAAAGCTGGTTAATAAAGTCTTCTTATTTACAACGTTGATAACTCAGACCGGTCCGGTCAGATTGATTCTACCGCGATTTGAAATGTTAAATCCAAATTTTAATTGGTTTACCATTAAGAACTGAGAATATATTAATTGGTTTAGAGTTTGACTTGATAATCTAGCATATGATAAGTTCTTTAAACTTTATAAATTAATAAATATTATATCTTTAGTATTATTAATTTATCAAATTTGTACTGTATAATCTAATTACTTATTTGCGATATTGTCATTGGTTTAAATGTAGAAAGACTGAAAGAGCAACAAATCTTGTTAGTATTTGCTTTGTCAATTTTTTTTCATTTACTATTAGACTATATGGTAAAAAGTTACTAGAGTAACCGAGCTCATCGTAATGGAAATAAAGCTGGTTATAAAAAGAAATAAATATTACTGACTCGAATAGTGGTAATTAAATTAAAATGATTTTTTGTTACTTCTGAATAATGTGAAGAGAAAAAACTTGGTAACGCATAAGTCTCTCCTTCAATAGCTAATCACCATTCTTAATCACCTTTTATTTCATTGATCTCAAGTAATTAAACTTCCGAAAACTATTCATTTCCTCAAAAGTCCACCAAAGTTTCTCATCCATGCAATCATTTTGTATTGGCAATATAAAGCAGAAGAATCACTTTCATTCCAGATCAAAATCAACATTGTCATCTTCTTCCTCTTAGAGCAAACTCATACGAAGTTATAAACACATATATACATTACACATCTATTTAAAGATGATATGCGAAGAGGCATATCAGTATCAACAACTCCATGCACAAAATGATCACATGATGACAATGATGATGATGGACTTGAGCCAATCACCACTCTCATCACCCATATTATCAAACAATACTGACAACAATGAGGAAGAGAGGCTAGAGGATGTGAATTTGAGTTGCATGGCATTACAATCTCTCCCAAATCATTTCCTCAATTTGGGAATTATTTGCAAGCTTGATCTCTCCAACAATCATATCAAGGTTAATATTGTCCATACATACATATTAACAATCAAATTAGTTTCTAATGTTTTTTTTGTTTGTGAATGATAACAGAAAATACCAGAATCTCTAACAGCGAGATTACTTAACTTGATATCATTAGATATTCACTCAAACCAGATCAAAGCTCTTCCAAACTCCATTGGTTGTCTCTCTAAGCTCAAGATCCTTAATGTCTCCGGCAACTTTCTCGTTTACCTCCCCAAAACTATTCAAAATTGCAGGTACACCCCTCAAAACATTCACATCAACTCATATACATATGACTAAATCATCTGTCTTCTTTTGTTTTGGATCTTTCCAGGTCACTCGAAGAACTAAACGCCAACTTCAACGAGCTGATTAGACTACCAGACTCAATCGGGTTAGAACTAACCAACCTAAGGAAGCTCTGCGTCAACTCAAACAAGCTCATCACCCTACCAACCTCCATCACCTACCTCACTTCCCTCCGTGTCCTCGACGCTCGTCTCAACTGCCTAATGATCCTCCCCGAGGACCTCGAGAACCTCATCAACCTCGAGATCCTCAACGTCAGCCAAAACTTCCAGTACCTCACCGCGCTCCCATCTTCCATCGGCCTTCTCATGAACCTCCTTGAGCTAGACATCAGCTACAACAAGATCACGGTCTTGCCCGAGTCCATCGGATGCATGAGGCGGCTGAGGAAGCTGAGCGCTGAGGGAAACCCGATCGTGTCCCCACCGATAGAGGTGGTGGAGCAGAGCTTGCAGGCGGTGAGGGAGTATCTGAGCCAGAAGATGAACGGTAGGCTGGTGAACGCATCGCCGAAGAAGAAGTCGTGGGGGTTCCGTAAACTGGTGAAGTATGGAACGTTCAATGGAAGATCAAGGGCTTGGACTAGGGAAGAGAGAGAAGGGCTGATAATGCCTGAGTACCGTCCCATTGATATCTTGGCTTCGAATAGGTTCCCTGGTATCTCACCTCGGAGTATCTTCTCTCCAAGAACCTATTTCAGCAGATAAGTATAACGCAGGCAGTAAAGAACATTCATTCATTTTTTTTTTTTTTGAACTGCGAACATTCATTCAATATATCAACCATTTACTTAAGGCATCGCTGAATGTATAAAGAGTATGTATATATACCGCATTCACATTTCAAACTTCTTATTTTAAATTAAAGAGAAATTCTTTAGAATAACTATTTATTACATTTTTATCACAAAAATAGTTCTCGATCAAAAAAATGACTAAAATAAATCTTATTAAAATTTAAAAACGTATTTTTATCCTATGGTTAACTAATCTAGATTTAGAGTTTAGAATTAATAAGTAGATTTTGGGATATGATTTCAAATTTTAAAAAAAAATTTTAAAAAAAAAATTGAAAATAAAAATGAGCTAATCATTGAGAGCTATTTTGGTGACAAAAACTTAAAAATAGCTAATCTAGATAATTGCCCCATTTTAAATCTATGTAACTAAAATCACATAAGTATAACAGTCTCTTCTCACGTATTCACATCCCTTCCGGATGCTAAGGCTACCAAAAGAACTGAGCAATCACGTAATGAATCATGAGTCTGAAGTGTTGAACCATAGCACACAAGAGATAGAGTTGAAGAAAACTGAAGCTATGCACCATATCCAGTAAACCCAACATTCAAAATCTCTACTTTATTTGTTACCAACACAAGTTTAAGCGATGAGATTGATATAACCAACGCAGATGAACATCACTATCGAGAAGCTAACATTCAATTCAAAGCTAAAACTCTCATTACCAAACAACGTAAGCTTAGAAAACACACATTTAAAGTTCACATCTTTATCCAAAAGTATCCATCTTTAAACTACAGAGAGTTGATCTAATGAAGATAACCAGGGATCTTAATCCTAATAAACAGCATACTCATCACATAACCAATCACAATCGACGAGACTCCCGCCGTAGCGTACGAAGCCTTAACACTCTTAGCTCGATTCTTATCCAGCGCCAGATCCAGCATTATGATCCCGACCCCGCCCATCACGAACATGAACCCCGACGAGAGCCCCTCGATTATGTACTGCCCGTTGACCCGACCCGACATGAACACGACGGGGCGGATCGCTCCCGTGACTGGGTCCTGGGTCGATCCGATGCCTGGAGGCTCGACGATCACGTCGTAGATGAATCCGGAGATGACGAGGAAGTAGGTGAGGAGGATCAGGGAGAAGACGGCCATCGGAGATGGGAGTGTGAAGGAAGGGAGCTTGAGGCGGAGACGCGGCGGCCGGAGGAAGGAGAAGGGGATGGTGCGGAGGAGGTGGAAGAGAGGGTCGATTGAGGATTCGACGGAGGTTTCTGACATGGCGGATCCGGTGGATGTGGAGCCGGTTCTCGGAGCCATCGACTCGGATCCTCACGTTGGATCTACTGTTAAGCTTAACTCGTGAAGAAGAAGAATAAGAGTGAAGAGTCTGCTCTGTTTGGATACTCACATAATGTTATCCGTGACTGGTTTCGTGAAAATGAACGCGGACGTTATGCCGTTTTCGGAGGAGAAAAGCTAAGATAACGACGCGTAGTTCTCCTCTTGATATTGTTGCTTTCTTTTCTTATTGAAAAAAAAAAGAATCAAAACGACTCGTAGTTAGCGTTTGGATAATAGATCCGGCACGAAGTTCACGAGAAATGAAATTGCACTCGTAAACTTCTGAAGCAGTCTCGAGCGTCACGCTGATTGATTCACAGTCATTTTGGTTTCTTCTAGATCTTATACGATTGATCTCGATCCACGGAGCTGTGAGAATGGCGTACGTGGACCATGCGTTCTCGATATCGGACGAGGACATGATGATCGAGACGTCATACACCGTGAACAACCGGCCGCCGGTAAAGGAGATCGCGCTCGCGGTGGCTCTCCTCGTGTTCGGAGCCTTAGGAATCGTATCCGGCTTCTTCATGGCGTACAATCGAGTCGGCGGTGATCGAGGCCACGGTTAGCGATTTCGTTACCCTCAGTTATAGCTGTTCAATGCTTGTTTGGGAGAGTTAAATCGATTTCAGCTAAGATTGGTTTAGTATTTGGATTTGAGGAATCTATATGATCAGAAGAATCTAAGGTGATGAAGATGATAGATAGATAGAATAGATAGATTGTAACTGCTCCTTGTTAGAGCTACGTGTGTATGTGTGATTTGGTTTTAGTTTGGCATTGTACTACTCTCTTTGGTTTCTGCAGATCTATAGTGGATTTGGATGATTACAGAAGCGTTTGTTCCTCTGATTATGTATCTAGGTGATGAAGATAATATATAGTTTGCAAGTGATCCTACTTAGCTCCTGGATGAATACAGATGTTCTCATAGCCATTTGATTTGATTTGGATATCTATAGTTTCAGAAGAACTTGTAGATGATATTTCATTCTAAAAGCTTCTCTTATGTGCATGATGGGAAGCAAGAAACTTTCTAAATTGAAGTGTTTAATAACTCTCCGCAAGGTCATGAATACTCAAAATATGTTAAGGCAAAGTATCTCTGCTCATCATACTAAGCGTGAAATGATTTTTCCTTGTTTGTCAATGTCATTTATTGCATTAAAAAACTATCATTCCTAGTTTCCTATATTTTGATTTGGGAGATGAGCTCTCAGGTAAATGAATTATTGATTCTCTCTTTGTTTGATGCTTGGTGAAACCAGGAATTTTCTTCATCGTCCTCGGGTGTCTTCTGTTCATCCCAGGGTTTTACTACACACGGATCGCGTACTATGCTTACAAAGGATACCAAGGCTTCTCCTTCTCTAACATACCCCCAGTTTAGTGGTAGTCCCCTTTTGTATCTCTCCTCACACTCATCAATGTATAGAGATGTTTTTAAGCAAATGGGCTGACTTTGTTTTGCTCTCTAGTGTAGTTTTAGAGGAGAGTCTAAGTGAGTCCATGTTTGACATATGTATCACTTCTTGGTTCCTCATTCCACTTGTTAAATAATTACACGCGTATATGACAAGTAGTCAGATCCATATATACCCGGTTCATGTTTGATATATGTATCACCTCTTGTTTCTAAAACTTTTTTCAATTCGAACAATGTTATATGAGTTTTCACATGTTGATTTCAAGTGCAAAATTAGATGTAGCTACTAAACGTGCAAATGAAACATAATGATCGGTGATGTTTTCATGAATGTGACTGATATCATATCTTCCAACTTTTTGTTTTTGTTCTTTTTCTTGGTCAAGTGGAGAGGTGAAATAAACTTATCCACGAGCCGAATGCGGATAAACCGATTCAACTTGATAGGTCAATGGATCCGCGGCGGCCAAATTTGAACCGCACATATTTGCTCTCTAGTGTAGTTTTAGAAGAGAGTCTAAGTGAGTCCATGTTTGATATATGTATCGCTTAGAAATAGTCATTTTATTAGTTTATAAAATTTGTTGTATAGTTTTTCTTTTTTAAATTAGGTTCCGCTTAAATATTATAAATTTATATATGAATTTTGAGTTGGGTCCTTCTGGTTCGGTTCTGATGTATAAAAACCTAAAAAAATCTAAATAACAAATGTGTTTCAAAAAAAAAAAAAAAAAAAAAATCTAAATAACAAATGTATGTGAAACGAGTTCGGATATTTGTACCAAAATAATCATATTTATTCTATTCGGTCCATATCTTTTGAATACAATTAGTTATATTACGATCGATCTAAAATATATAACAATATTATGAAAATAAATATCAATGTATAACATGTAAGAACCAATATCCGCGCGGATGTGCGGATCAATCTCAAGTTTATATCTACTGAGATTTTATAAGTTGCCTTTTAAATAATTAAAATTAAAATATATATTTTTATTGATAAAATCTTTGTTTTCCAATTAAACTATTTTTTTAAAAAATGTATGAATAATTAATAAACTAGGTTTGGATACAACTTATGAAGAAAAACACAAATTCTCCCAAACCATCAAATCCAATAAGGCAATAACAATACCAAAAGGTCTTTTTATATATGCGTTAACTTATGTAAAGACCTAAACGTGTTTATTAACCCTATAATTTTTTTTTTATCATATTCCCTCTCCACAGCCTCTATACTGCAACTTCGGCCGATCATGATCTCCGGCAGAGTTGAACCAACCAAAAAGAAGAAGAAGAACACGGTTCGTGAGCCACCGTCGGTGTTTTCATCACTACCCGACGAAATCGTAGAAAACATTCTTGCCCGTGTCTCGAGATGGAAGTACCCATCGCTCTCTCTCGTCTCAAAGAGATTCCACACTGTCTTATCATCTATGGAAATCTACAAGACGCGATCTCAAATAGGAGCCAGTGAAACATGCAGCTATGTCTTGTTAAAGTTGCCCGATCACTCAAGTGCGAGCTGGTTTAGCCTTCGGCCGAAACCTAATAATCAAAACCGAACCAAACGGTGGTTTAGCCTTGAGACGAAACCTAATAATCAAATTAAACCGAACCAAACGGAGAGGGAAGATTAAGTTTAAACGGGACTCGTGTGGATTTTCGGTTGTTCCTATACCTTCCCCTTCTACCGATTCCTTTCCCGAATTATGTCGCATAAAAACAGTTGGTTCGGACATCTACATAATCGGTGGACCCTACGAGGAACTGTTCGTATCTTTGATTGTCGGAGTCACACTTCGCGGGATGCCCCTAACATGACCGTAGCTAGAGAGAATGCACGTTCTGTTGGGGAAAGTCACACGGCGCAGCGGAAATACTTATGGTCGTGTTCCCCTGACCTTGTGCGAACCTGTGAGGAAAATACTTCGACGATGGCAAGATATCAAAGTTGCGATAACTAAATGAGACACACAATTTTTACGTGGAAAACCTCCTCGATGTGAGAAGGAAAAACCACGGGACCGTAGTCCACTCAACAATCCACTATATAAATGTTTGTGAGTACAACCACGTCCTCCCTGTTCATCAGCCTGAACAGAACAGAGAGTCTAGCTACAAATAGCTATCTCCAACACAAACAACAACAACAAGAGAGCAACACAAAGCTTCAAAACCGGCAGCAACCAAACGACCTCAGCTCACAAAGATTCCGGCTTCCAGAAACTAATCCAACCGTACAAATCCAAGATAAACAAGTCGACAATACCTCTGCCAAATTTCAGCTCAATAAGAGAAGATCTCACCGTTGGATTTACCAAACACCCAAGACTGCTCTGCTGAAGAACTATGGCGACCAGCTTCAAGAAAACCCAGACAACAGAAGATCCAACCGTTGAAATCCAAATCCCTTCGGTGAACCTCTAACCCACTGACTGAAGAAGCTTCCCACAAAATATCAGCCCGATCAGGATCCGTTTGACCCTCCAAATCCAGTCTTGAAATCACCTTACGAGTTTTCTCCTTCTCTCTCTTCTTTCTCTCTTTTGTCTCTCTCTCTAAACTCTATTATTGTGAGTCTACAGTGCAAAGGGTCATGAGAATTATTATTATGTCTCATGCCCACTTGGTTCTCTCCATCTAGGAGGGACCCAACAAACTCCCCCTCCGACTAGATGGAAGAAACAGCCATTCCGGCTATCTCTCGGCATACCTCAAGCTTCCCCCTCGGTAATGACTTCGTCATCATATCAGCTCCATTATCATCCGTATGAACTTTCTCAAGTTCCACTTCCTTAGAAGCAACCACATCACGTATCCAATGATACCTCCTCTGAATGTGTTTTGACTTCGAATGAAATGTAGAATTCTTCCCGAGACAAATAGCGCTTTGACTATCACAAAGCAACACATACTTTTCTTGCTTGAAACCGATCTCTTCACAGAAGTTCTTCATCCACAACAACTCTTTACAAGCTTCAGTTGCGGCAATGAACTCTGCCTCAGTGGTAGATAGTGCAACACACTTTTGCAGCCTTGACTGCCATGCCACAGCTCCACCCGCAAATGTTACCAAGTAACCCGAAGTAGACTTGCTAGAATCAGCATCTCCCGACATGTCAGAATCAGTGTAACTGACAAGCAATAGCTTCTTACCTCCAAATGTAATCTTCAAATCAGAAGTCCCTCTGAGATATCTCAAAATCCACTTCACAGCATTCCAATGTTCTCTTCCCGGATTGGAGAGAAACCTGCTGACAACTCCAACGGCGTAGGCTAAATCCGGTCTTGTACAGACCATGGCATACATCAAACTACCCACTGCAGAAGCATATGGAACCTTCGCCATATCTTCCTTCTCCGCATATGTCTTCGGACTTTGTTGACTGCTCAGTCTTAAGTGTGGAGCAAGAGGAGTACTCAACACTTTAGACTTGTCCATGTGAAACCGCTTAAGTACTTTTTCAATGTACTTCTCCTGAGATAAGTGAATCAGCTTCTCACCTCTATCCCGAATAATTCTCATACCAAGAATCTGTTTCGCTGGACCCATATCTTTCATGGCAAAGGACTCACTGAGCTGCTCTTTCAACTCCTTAATTCTGTCCATGTTCCTGCCCACAATCAACATATCATCGACATACAGCAACAAGATGATAAAATCATCCTCACCGAACACCTTCACAAATACACAATGGTCTGAATCAGTCTCTGCATAACCATGCTCCCCCATAACAGACTTGAACTTCATGTACCACTGCCTTGGTGCTTGCTTCAATCCATAAAGGCTTTTCTTCAAGCGGCAAACCAAATTTTCTTTGCCCTTTTGCACATAGCCTTCCGGTTGTTCCATGTAGATCTCTTCCTCCAAATCACCATGAAGGAAAGCAGTCTTCACGTCCATTTGCTCAACCTCTAGATCAAGGCTCGCTGCCAATCCAAGTACAACCCGAATGGATGACATCTTCACAACAGGAGAAAAGATTTCATCATAATCAATTCCCTTCTTTTGGCTGTAGCCTTTCACAACCAATCTAGCCTTGTGTCGAGGTGGCAAATTTTCATCCTCATGCTTAATTCTGTACACCCACTTATTAAGCAAAGCCTTCTTGCCCTTAGGCAATTTCACCAACTCAAAAGTATGGTTCTCCTCAAAAGAATCCATCTCCTCATCCATGGCTCCAAACCACTTATCCTTGTGTTCATCCTCCAAAGCTTCATCATAGCTTTCAGGCTCTCCCCCATCAGTAAGTAATACATACTCACTAGGATCATACCTTGTCGACGGTTTAAGACCTCTCTCGGATCTTCTAACAATAGTGGGTTGGTTCTCAGCAGCTGGTGTCTCACCATGATCGTCACCATGATCACCACTACCATCTTCATGTGCGGGAGCATCTGCACTGGGTGTATTATCCTGAACCTCAACCTCAACCTCACCGTGAACCGATGTAGAAGGAGTAGCCTCTGTATCGATCAAACCCTCAAAAATCTGAGTTGGCTTTTTGGACTTGTCAATGTCCTTAATCGTTTGATCTTCCATAAACACAACATCTCTGCTCCTTACGAGCTTCCTCTCAACGGGATCATAAAATCTGTACCCGAACTCATCATGACCATAACCGATGAACACACACTGCCGCGACTTCATCTCAAGCTTCGATCTATCAACCTTGGGAATATGAACAAATGCCTTACACCCAAAGACCCTCAAGTGACTGTAAGAAACATCCTTACCAGTCCAAACCCTCTCTGGAACATCACCATCCAATGGAGCACTTGGTGACAAATTCAGCACATGAACCACCGTGTTCAAAGCTTCTGCCCAGAAAGTCATCGATAAGCCTGACTGTGAGATCAAACATCTCATCCTCTCGACAATCGTTCGATTCATCCTTTCAGCCAACCCATTCAACTGTGGAGTATGAGGTGGCGTGAACTGATGCCTTATTCCATGCTCTTTGCAATAAGCATCAAATGGTCCAAGATACTCTCCACCATTATCACTGCGGATACACTTCAGCTTCTTCCCCGTTTGTCTCTCAACCAATGCCACAAAGTGCTTGAAATATCCCAGCACCTGATCCTTCGTCCTCATAGGAAATACCCACGACTTCCTTGAATGATCATCAATAAAAGTCACATAATATGATGCGCCACCAAGAGATCTTGTCTTCATTGGACCACACACATCTGAGTGTACCAAATCCAGTACCTCGGGTTTCCTAGAAGGTGCGGAAGACTTGAAAGATACCCTGTGTTGTTTTCCCGCAAAGCAATGCGAACACTTCTGTAGGTGCAAACCAGAGATTCCTGGAATCACCTCATTCTTAGACAACACAACCATTCCTTTCTCACTCATGTGACCGAGTCTCTTATGCCATAGCTCCATGGCATTATCATTCTCCACCGCATTAACAACATCTTTGGAGACCTTAGCCTGCATCCAATAGAAAGATGAAGACTTCTCACCTCGAGCCACAATCAAAGAACCGCGAGAGAGCTTCCATTTACCACCACCGTGCAAACTGAAATAGCCCTCATCATCAAGTCTTCCCGTCGATATCAGATTCATCCTAATATCAGGAACATGCTTAACATCCTTAAGCACCAGCCTAGTACCAAGACTAGTCTCCAAGCAAACATCACCAATGCCAGCAACCTGAGCCATCGCATCATTCCCCATCTTCACAGAACCATAATTACCCGTAGTATAGGTAGAAAACAAATCCCGCTGTGATGTAGCATGAGTAGTAGCTCCACTGTCAATCACCCAACTGGTGTCCTGGCATGCGACATTAATGGCATCACCCTCAAGAAGAATGAGAAACTGATCTTCGGTGAGAGTCACCCGATCCACCTTTTCTTCTTGATTTCCTTGCTGCTTGTTTTTCAACTTCCAGCAATCCTTCTTCATGTGCCCTTTCTTATGACAGAAATAGCACTCCATATTTGCAAATCTATTAGACTTGCTCCTGCTCCTGTTCTTGTCTCTCTTGGGATCTCTACTTGTACTTCTCCCCCTTGACTCAGTAACAAAGACATCTGAACGCGAACTGCTAGCATTCGACTGCCTTCTTGCTTCCTCATTAAGAACACTGTTCTTCACTGAATCCATCGAAATAACACCTTCCGACGCGGAGTTACAAAGAGACATCCTGAAAACCTCCCAAGAGTCCGGTAAAGTACCGAGAAGCCACAGACCGTGAATCTCATCATCAAACTTGATGCCCATATCAGACAACTTGTTGAGCAATCCCTGAAACGCATTCAAGTGATCTGTCATCGGAGTCCCCTCCTGATACCTCAGCTCAATCAACTTCTTGATCATGTACATCTTGTTGTTTCCGGTCTTCCTAGCATATAACTGCTCCAGCTTCTTCCACAAAGAACGAGCATCCGTCTCAGTCTCAATATGATGCAACACATTATCATCTACCCACTGCCTTATCAACCCACACACTTGGCGATGCTGCAGCTTCCACTCTTCATCCGTCTTCTTCTCAGGTTTCTGCTCCTCGAAGACTGGAACATGAAATTCTTTAACAAAGAGCAAATCCTCCATCTTGCCCTTCCATAGATGATAGTTAGCACCATTCAAGCTTATCATCCTGCTCATATTTTCCATCTTTCACACAAGCAAATAACAACCCAAAGTTATCAAAACCAAAGCTCTAAAACCAGAAGCTCTGATACCACTCTGTTGGGGAAAGTCACACGGCGCAGCGGAAATACTAATGGTCGTGTTCCCCTGACCTTGTGCGAACCTGTGAGGAAAATACTTCGACGATGGCAAGATATCAAAGTTGCGATAACTAAATGAGACACACAATTTTTACGTGGAAAACCTCCTCGATGTGAGAAGGAAAAACCACGGGACCGTAGTCCACTCAAAAATCCACTATATAAATGGTATGAGTACAACCACGTCCTCCCTGTTCAACAGCCTGAACAGAACAGAGAGTCTAGCTACAAAGAGCTATCTCCAACACAAACAACAACAACAAGAGAGCAACACAAAGCTTCAAAACCGGCAGCAACCAAACGACCTCAGCTCACAAAGATTCCGGCTTCCAGAAACTAATCCAACCGTACAAATCCAAGATAAACAAGTCGACAATACCTCTGCCAAATTTCAGCTCAATAAGAGAAGATCTCACCGTTGGATTTACCAAACACCCAAGACTGCTCTGCTGAAGAACTATGGCGACCAGCTTCAAGAAAACCCAGACAACAGAAGATCCAACCGTTGAAATCCAAATCCCTTCGGTGAACCTCTAACCCACTGACTGAAGAAGCTTCCCACAAAATATCAGCCCGATCAGGATCCGTTTGACCCTCCAAATCCAGTCTTGAAATCACCTTACGAGTTTTCTCCTTCTCTCTCTTCTTTCTCTCTTTTGTCTCTCTCTCTAAACTCTATTATTGTGAGTCTACAGTGCAAAGGGTCATGAGAATTATTATTATGTCTCATGCCCACTTGGTTCTCTCCATCTAGGAGGGACCCAACAAACTCCCCCTCCGACTAGATGGAAGAAACAGCCATTCCGGCTATCTCTCGGCATACCTCAAGCTTCCCCCTCGGTAATGACTTCGTCATCATATCAGCTCCATTATCATCCGTATGAACTTTCTCAAGTTCCACTTCCTTAGAAGCAACCACATCACGTATCCAATGATACCTCCTCTGAATGTGTTTTGACTTCGAATGAAATGTAGAATTCTTCCCGAGACAAATAGCGCTTTGACTATCACAAAGCAACACATACTTTTCTTGCTTGAAACCGATCTCTTCACAGAAGTTCTTCATCCACAACAACTCTTTACAAGCTTCAGTTGCGGCAATGAACTCTGCCTCAGTGGTAGATAGTGCAACACACTTTTGCAGCCTTGACTGCCATGCCACAGCTCCACCCGCAAATGTTACCAAGTAACCCGAAGTAGACTTGCTAGAATCAGCATCTCCCGACATGTCAGAATCAGTGTAACTGACAAGCAATAGCTTCTTACCTCCAAATGTAATCTTCAAATCAGAAGTCCCTCGGAGATATCTCAAAATCCACTTCACAGCATTCCAATGTTCTCTTCCCGGATTGGAGAGAAACCTGCTGACAACTCCAACGGCGTAGGCTAAATCCGGTCTTGTACAGACCATGGCATACATCAAACTACCCACTGCAGAAGCATATGGAACCTTCGCCATATCTTCCTTCTCCGCATATGTCTTCGGACTTTGTTGACTGCTCAGTCTTAAGTGTGGAGCAAGAGGAGTACTCAACACTTTAGACTTGTCCATGTGAAACCGCTTAAGTACTTTTTCAATGTACTTCTCCTGAGATAAGTGAATCAGCTTCTCACCTCTATCCCGAATAATTCTCATACCAAGAATCTGTTTCGCTGGACCCATATCTTTCATGGCAAAGGACTCACTGAGCTGCTCTTTCAACTCCTTAATTCTGTCCATGTTCCTGCCCACAATCAACATATCATCGACATACAGCAACAAGATGATAAAATCATCCTCACCGAACACCTTCACAAATACACAATGGTCTGAATCAGTCTCTGCATAACCATGCTCCCCCATAACAGACTTGAACTTCATGTACCACTGCCTTGGTGCTTGCTTCAATCCATAAAGGCTTTTCTTCAAGCGGCAAACCAAATTTTCTTTGCCCTTTTGCACATAGCCTTCCGGTTGTTCCATGTAGATCTCTTCCTCCAAATCACCATGAAGGAAAGCAGTCTTCACGTCCATTTGCTCAACCTCTAGATCAAGGCTCGCTGCCAATCCAAGTACAACCCGAATGGATGACATCTTCACAACAGGAGAAAAGATTTCATCATAATCAATTCCCTTCTTTTGGCTGTAGCCTTTCACAACCAATCTAGCCTTGTGTCGAGGTGGCAAATTTTCATCCTCATGCTTAATTCTGTACACCCACTTATTAAGCAAAGCCTTCTTGCCCTTAGGCAATTCCACCAACTCAAAAGTATGGTTCTCCTCAAAAGAATCCATCTCCTCATCCATGGCTCCAAACCACTTATCCTTGTGTTCATCCTCCAAAGCTTCATCATAGCTTTCAGGCTCTCCCCCATCAGTAAGTAATACATACTCACTAGGATCATACCTTGTCGACGGTTTAAGACCTCTCTCGGATCTTCTAACAATAGTGGGTTGGTTCTCAGCAGCTGGTGTCTCACCATGATCGTCACCATGATCACCACTACCATCTTCATGTGCGGGAGCATCTGCACTGGGTGTATTATCCTGAACCTCAACCTCAACCTCACCGTGAACCGATGTAGAAGGAGTAGCCTCTGTATCGATCAAACCCTCAAAAATCTGAGTTGGCTTTTTGGACTTGTCAATGTCCTTAATCGTTTGATCTTCCATAAACACAACATCTCTGCTCCTTACGAGCTTCCTCTCAACGGGATCATAAAATCTGTACCCGAACTCATCATGACCATAACCGATGAACACACACTGCCGCGACTTCATCTCAAGCTTCGATCTATCAACCTTGGGAATATGAACAAATGCCTTACACCCAAAGACCCTCAAGTGACTGTAAGAAACATCCTTACCAGTCCAAACCCTCTCTGGAACATCACCATCCAATGGAGCACTTGGTGACAAATTCAGCACATGAACCACCGTGTTCAAAGCTTCTGCCCAGAAAGTCATCGATAAGCCTGACTGTGAGATCAAACATCTCATCCTCTCGACAATCGTTCGATTCATCCTTTCAGCCAACCCATTCAACTGTGGAGTATGAGGTGGCGTGAACTGATGCCTTATTCCATGCTCTTTGCAATAAGCATCAAATGGTCCAAGATACTCTCCACCATTATCACTGCGGATACACTTCAGCTTCTTCCCCGTTTGTCTCTCAACCAATGCCACAAAGTGCTTGAAATATCCCAGCACCTGATCCTTCGTCCTCATAGGAAATACCCACGACTTCCTTGAATGATCATCAATAAAAGTCACATAATATGATGCGCCACCAAGAGATCTTGTCTTCATTGGACCACACACATCTGAGTGTACCAAATCCAGTACCTCGGGTTTCCTAGAAGGTGCGGAAGACTTGAAAGATACCCTGTGTTGTTTTCCCGCAAAGCAATGCGAACACTTCTGTAGGTGCAAACCAGAGATTCCTGGAATCACCTCATTCTTAGACAACACAACCATTCCTTTCTCACTCATGTGACCGAGTCTCTTATGCCATAGCTCCATGGCATTATCATTCTCCACCGCATTAACAACATCTTTGGAGACCTTAGCCTGCATCCAATAGAAAGATGAAGACTTCTCACCTCGAGCCACAATCAAAGAACCGCGAGAGAGCTTCCATTTACCACCACCGTGCAAACTGAAATAGCCCTCATCATCAAGTCTTCCCGTCGATATCAGATTCATCCTAATATCAGGAACATGCTTAACATCCTTAAGCACCAGCCTAGTACCAAGACTAGTCTCCAAGCAAACATCACCAATGCCAGCAACCTGAGCCATCGCATCATTCCCCATCTTCACAGAACCATAATTACCCGTAGTATAGGTAGAAAACAAATCCCGCTGTGATGTAGCATGAGTAGTAGCTCCACTGTCAATCACCCAACTGGTGTCCTGGCATGCGACATTAATGGCATCACCCTCAAGAAGAATGAGAAACTGATCTTCGGTGAGAGTCACCCGATCCACCTTTTCTTCTTGATTTCCTTGCTGCTTGTTTTTCAACTTCCAGCAATCCTTCTTCATGTGCCCTTTCTTATGACAGAAATAGCACTCCATATTTGCAAATCTATTAGACTTGCTCCTGCTCCTGTTCTTGTCTCTCTTGGGATCTCTACTTGTACTTCTCCCCCTTGACTCAGTAACAAAGACATCTGAACGCGAACTGCTAGCATTCGACTGCCTTCTTGCTTCCTCATTAAGAACACTGTTCTTCACTGAATCCATCGAAATAACACCTTCCGACGCGGAGTTACAAAGAGACATCCTGAAAACCTCCCAAGAGTCCGGTAAAGTACCGAGAAGCCACAGACCGTGAATCTCATCATCAAACTTGATGCCCATATCAGACAACTTGTTGAGCAATCCCTGAAACGCATTCAAGTGATCTGTCATCGGAGTCCCCTCCTGATACCTCAGCTCAATCAACTTCTTGATCATGTACATCTTGTTGTTTCCGGTCTTCCTAGCATATAACTGCTCCAGCTTCTTCCACAAAGAACGAGCATCCGTCTCAGTCTCAATATGATGCAACACATTATCATCTACCCACTGCCTTATCAACCCACACACTTGGCGATGCTGCAGCTTCCACTCTTCATCCGTCTTCTTCTCAGGTTTCTGCTCCTCGAAGACTGGAACATGAAATTCTTTAACAAAGAGCAAATCCTCCATCTTGCCCTTCCATAGATGATAGTTAGCACCATTCAAGCTTATCATCCTGCTCATATTTTCCATCTTTCACACAAGCAAATAACAACCCAAAGTTATCAAAACCAAAGCTCTAAAACCAGAAGCTCTGATACCACTCTGTTGGGGAAAGTCACACGGCGCAGCGGAAATACTAATGGTCGTGTTCCCCTGACCTTGTGCGAACCTGTGAGGAAAATACTTCGACGATGGCAAGATATCAAAGTTGCGATAACTAAATGAGACACACAATTTTTACGTGGAAAACCTCCTCGATGTGAGAAGGAAAAACCACGGGACCGTAGTCCACTCAAAAATCCACTATATAAATGGTATGAGTACAACCACGTCCTCCCTGTTCAACAGCCTGAACAGAACAGAGAGTCTAGCTACAAAGAGCTATCTCCAACACAAACAACAACAACAAGAGAGCAACACAAAGCTTCAAAACCGGCAGCAACCAAACGACCTCAGCTCACAAAGATTCCGGCTTCCAGAAACTAATCCAACCGTACAAATCCAAGATAAACAAGTCGACAATACCTCTGCCAAATTTCAGCTCAATAAGAGAAGATCTCACCGTTGGATTTACCAAACACCCAAGACTGCTCTGCTGAAGAACTATGGCGACCAGCTTCAAGAAAACCCAGACAACAGAAGATCCAACCGTTGAAATCCAAATCCCTTCGGTGAACCTCTAACCCACTGACTGAAGAAGCTTCCCACAAAATATCAGCCCGATCAGGATCCGTTTGACCCTCCAAATCCAGTCTTGAAATCACCTTACGAGTTTTCTCCTTCTCTCTCTTCTTTCTCTCTTTTGTCTCTCTCTCTAAACTCTATTATTGTGAGTCTACAGTGCAAAGGGTCATGAGAATTATTATTATGTCTCATGCCCACTTGGTTCTCTCCATCTAGGAGGGACCCAACAAACTCCCCCTCCGACTAGATGGAAGAAACAGCCATTCCGGCTATCTCTCGGCATACCTCAAGCTTCCCCCTCGGTAATGACTTCGTCATCATATCAGCTCCATTATCATCCGTATGAACTTTCTCAAGTTCCACTTCCTTAGAAGCAACCACATCACGTATCCAATGATACCTCCTCTGAATGTGTTTTGACTTCGAATGAAATGTAGAATTCTTCCCGAGACAAATAGCGCTTTGACTATCACAAAGCAACACATACTTTTCTTGCTTGAAACCGATCTCTTCACAGAAGTTCTTCATCCACAACAACTCTTTACAAGCTTCAGTTGCGGCAATGAACTCTGCCTCAGTGGTAGATAGTGCAACACACTTTTGCAGCCTTGACTGCCATGCCACAGCTCCACCCGCAAATGTTACCAAGTATCCCGAAGTAGACTTGCTAGAATCAGCATCTCCCGACATGTCAGAATCAGTGTAACTGACAAGCAATAGCTTCTTACCTCCAAATGTAATCTTCAAATCAGAAGTCCCTCGGAGATATCTCAAAATCCACTTCACAGCATTCCAATGTTCTCTTCCCGGATTGGAGAGAAACCTGCTGACAACTCCAACGGCGTAGGCTAAATCCGGTCTTGTACAGACCATGGCATACATCAAACTACCCACTGCAGAAGCATATGGAACCTTCGCCATATCTTCCTTCTCCGCATATGTCTTCGGACTTTGTTGACTGCTCAGTCTTAAGTGTGGAGCAAGAGGAGTACTCAACACTTTAGACTTGTCCATGTGAAACCGCTTAAGTACTTTTTCAATGTACTTCTCCTGAGATAAGTGAATCAGCTTCTCACCTCTATCCCGAATAATTCTCATACCAAGAATCTGTTTCGCTGGACCCATATCTTTCATGGCAAAGGACTCACTGAGCTGCTCTTTCAACTCCTTAATTCTGTCCATGTTCCTGCCCACAATCAACATATCATCGACATACAGCAACAAGATGATAAAATCATCCTCACCGAACACCTTCACAAATACACAATGGTCTGAATCAGTCTCTGCATAACCATGCTCCCCCATAACAGACTTGAACTTCATGTACCACTGCCTTGGTGCTTGCTTCAATCCATAAAGGCTTTTCTTCAAGCGGCAAACCAAATTTTCTTTGCCCTTTTGCACATAGCCTTCCGGTTGTTCCATGTAGATCTCTTCCTCCAAATCACCATGAAGGAAAGCAGTCTTCACGTCCATTTGCTCAACCTCTAGATCAAGGCTCGCTGCCAATCCAAGTACAACCCGAATGGATGACATCTTCACAACAGGAGAAAAGATTTCATCATAATCAATTCCCTTCTTTTGGCTGTAGCCTTTCACAACCAATCTAGCCTTGTGTCGAGGTGGCAAATTTTCATCCTCATGCTTAATTCTGTACACCCACTTATTAAGCAAAGCCTTCTTGCCCTTAGGCAATTCCACCAACTCAAAAGTATGGTTCTCCTCAAAAGAATCCATCTCCTCATCCATGGCTCCAAACCACTTATCCTTGTGTTCATCCTCCAAAGCTTCATCATAGCTTTCAGGCTCTCCCCCATCAGTAAGTAATACATACTCACTAGGATCATACCTTGTCGACGGTTTAAGACCTCTCTCGGATCTTCTAACAATAGTGGGTTGGTTCTCAGCAGCTGGTGTCTCACCATGATCGTCACCATGATCACCACTACCATCTTCATGTGCGGGAGCATCTGCACTGGGTGTATTATCCTGAACCTCAACCTCAACCTCACCGTGAACCGATGTAGAAGGAGTAGCCTCTGTATCGATCAAACCCTCAAAAATCTGAGTTGGCTTTTTGGACTTGTCAATGTCCTTAATCGTTTGATCTTCCATAAACACAACATCTCTGCTCCTTACGAGCTTCCTCTCAACGGGATCATAAAATCTGTACCCGAACTCATCATGACCATAACCGATGAACACACACTGCCGCGACTTCATCTCAAGCTTCGATCTATCAACCTTGGGAATATGAACAAATGCCTTACACCCAAAGACCCTCAAGTGACTGTAAGAAACATCCTTACCAGTCCAAACCCTCTCTGGAACATCACCATCCAATGGAGCACTTGGTGACAAATTCAGCACATGAACCACCGTGTTCAAAGCTTCTGCCCAGAAAGTCATCGATAAGCCTGACTGTGAGATCAAACATCTCATCCTCTCGACAATCGTTCGATTCATCCTTTCAGCCAACCCATTCAACTGTGGAGTATGAGGTGGCGTGAACTGATGCCTTATTCCATGCTCTTTGCAATAAGCATCAAATGGTCCAAGATACTCTCCACCATTATCACTGCGGATACACTTCAGCTTCTTCCCCGTTTGTCTCTCAACCAATGCCACAAAGTGCTTGAAATATCCCAGCACCTGATCCTTCGTCCTCATAGGAAATACCCACGACTTCCTTGAATGATCATCAATAAAAGTCACATAATATGATGCGCCACCAAGAGATCTTGTCTTCATTGGACCACACACATCTGAGTGTACCAAATCCAGTACCTCGGGTTTCCTAGAAGGTGCGGAAGACTTGAAAGATACCCTGTGTTGTTTTCCCGCAAAGCAATGCGAACACTTCTGTAGGTGCAAACCAGAGATTCCTGGAATCACCTCATTCTTAGACAACACAACCATTCCTTTCTCACTCATGTGACCGAGTCTCTTATGCCATAGCTCCATGGCATTATCATTCTCCACCGCATTAACAACATCTTTGGAGACCTTAGCCTGCATCCAATAGAAAGATGAAGACTTCTCACCTCGAGCCACAATCAAAGAACCGCGAGAGAGCTTCCATTTACCACCACCGTGCAAACTGAAATAGCCCTCATCATCAAGTCTTCCCGTCGATATCAGATTCATCCTAATATCAGGAACATGCTTAACATCCTTAAGCACCAGCCTAGTACCAAGACTAGTCTCCAAGCAAACATCACCAATGCCAGCAACCTGAGCCATCGCATCATTCCCCATCTTCACAGAACCATAATTACCCGTAGTATAGGTAGAAAACAAATCCCGCTGTGATGTAGCATGAGTAGTAGCTCCACTGTCAATCACCCAACTGGTGTCCTGGCATGCGACATTAATGGCATCACCCTCAAGAAGAATGAGAAACTGATCTTCGGTGAGAGTCACCCGATCCACCTTTTCTTCTTGATTTCCTTGCTGCTTGTTTTTCAACTTCCAGCAATCCTTCTTCATGTGCCCTTTCTTATGACAGAAATAGCACTCCATATTTGCAAATCTATTAGACTTGCTCCTGCTCCTGTTCTTGTCTCTCTTGGGATCTCTACTTGTACTTCTCCCCCTTGACTCAGTAACAAAGACATCTGAACGCGAACTGCTAGCATTCGACTGCCTTCTTGCTTCCTCATTAAGAACACTGTTCTTCACTGAATCCATCGAAATAACACCTTCCGACGCGGAGTTACAAAGAGACATCCTGAAAACCTCCCAAGAGTCCGGTAAAGTACCGAGAAGCCACAGACCGTGAATCTCATCATCAAACTTGATGCCCATATCAGACAACTTGTTGAGCAATCCCTGAAACGCATTCAAGTGATCTGTCATCGGAGTCCCCTCCTGATACCTCAGCTCAATCAACTTCTTGATCATGTACATCTTGTTGTTTCCGGTCTTCCTAGCATATAACTGCTCCAGCTTCTTCCACAAAGAACGAGCATCCGTCTCAGTCTCAATATGATGCAACACATTATCATCTACCCACTGCCTTATCAACCCACACACTTGGCGATGCTGCAGCTTCCACTCTTCATCCGTCTTCTTCTCAGGTTTCTGCTCCTCGAAGACTGGAACATGGAATTCTTTAACAAAGAGCAAATCCTCCATCTTGCCCTTCCATAGATGATAGTTAGCACCATTCAAGCTTATCATCCTGCTCATATTTTCCATCTTTCACACAAGCAAATAACAACCCAAAGTTATCAAAACCAAAGCTCTAAAACCAGAAGCTCTGATACCACTCTGTTGGGGAAAGTCACACGGCGCAGCGGAAATACTAATGGTCGTGTTCCCCTGACCTTGTGCGAACCTGTGAGGAAAATACTTCGACGATGGCAAGATATCAAAGTTGCGATAACTAAATGAGACACACAATTTTTACGTGGAAAACCTCCTCGATGTGAGAAGGAAAAACCACGGGACCGTAGTCCACTCAAAAATCCACTATATAAATGGTGTGAGTACAACCACGTCCTCCCTGTTCAACAGCCTGAACAGAACAGAGAGTCTAGCTACAAAGAGCTATCTCCAACACAAACAACAACAACAAGAGAGCAACACAAAGCTTCAAAACCGGCAGCAACCAAACGACCTCAGCTCACAAAGATTCCGGCTTCCAGAAACTAATCCAACCGTACAAATCCAAGATAAACAAGTCGACAATACCTCTGCCAAATTTCAGCTCAATAAGAGAAGATCTCACCGTTGGATTTACCAAACACCCAAGACTGCTCTGCTGAAGAACTATGGCGACCAGCTTCAAGAAAACCCAGACAACAGAAGATCCAACCGTTGAAATCCAAATCCCTTCGGTGAACCTCTAACCCACTGACTGAAGAAGCTTCCCACAAAATATCAGCCCGATCAGGATCCGTTTGACCCTCCAAATCCAGTCTTGAAATCACCTTACGAGTTTTCTCCTTCTCTCTCTTCTTTCTCTCTTTTGTCTCTCTCTCTAAACTCTATTATTGTGAGTCTACAGTGCAAAGGGTCATGAGAATTATTATTATGTCTCATGCCCACTTGGTTCTCTCCATCTAGGAGGGACCCAACAAACTCCCCCTCCGACTAGATGGAAGAAACAGCCATTCCGGCTATCTCTCGGCATACCTCAAGCTTCCCCCTCGGTAATGACTTCGTCATCATATCAGCTCCATTATCATCCGTATGAACTTTCTCAAGTTCCACTTCCTTAGAAGCAACCACATCACGTATCCAATGATACCTCCTCTGAATGTGTTTTGACTTCGAATGAAATGTAGAATTCTTCCCGAGACAAATAGCGCTTTGACTATCACAAAGCAACACATACTTTTCTTGCTTGAAACCGATCTCTTCACAGAAGTTCTTCATCCACAACAACTCTTTACAAGCTTCAGTTGCGGCAATGAACTCTGCCTCAGTGGTAGATAGTGCAACACACTTTTGCAGCCTTGACTGCCATGCCACAGCTCCACCCGCAAATGTTACCAAGTAACCCGAAGTAGACTTGCTAGAATCAGCATCTCCCGACATGTCAGAATCAGTGTAACTGACAAGCAATAGCTTCTTACCTCCAAATGTAATCTTCAAATCAGAAGTCCCTCGGAGATATCTCAAAATCCACTTCACAGCATTCCAATGTTCTCTTCCCGGATTGGAGAGAAACCTGCTGACAACTCCAACGGCGTAGGCTAAATCCGGTCTTGTACAGACCATGGCATACATCAAACTACCCACTGCAGAAGCATATGGAACCTTCGCCATATCTTCCTTCTCCGCATATGTCTTCGGACTTTGTTGACTGCTCAGTCTTAAGTGTGGAGCAAGAGGAGTACTCAACACTTTAGACTTGTCCATGTGAAACCGCTTAAGTACTTTTTCAATGTACTTCTCCTGAGATAAGTGAATCAGCTTCTCACCTCTATCCCGAATAATTCTCATACCAAGAATCTGTTTCGCTGGACCCATATCTTTCATGGCAAAGGACTCACTGAGCTGCTCTTTCAACTCCTTAATTCTGTCCATGTTCCTGCCCACAATCAACATATCATCGACATACAGCAACAAGATGATAAAATCATCCTCACCGAACACCTTCACAAATACACAATGGTCTGAATCAGTCTCTGCATAACCATGCTCCCCCATAACAGACTTGAACTTCATGTACCACTGCCTTGGTGCTTGCTTCAATCCATAAAGGCTTTTCTTCAAGCGGCAAACCAAATTTTCTTTGCCCTTTTGCACATAGCCTTCCGGTTGTTCCATGTAGATCTCTTCCTCCAAATCACCATGAAGGAAAGCAGTCTTCACGTCCATTTGCTCAACCTCTAGATCAAGGCTCGCTGCCAATCCAAGTACAACCCGAATGGATGACATCTTCACAACAGGAGAAAAGATTTCATCATAATCAATTCCCTTCTTTTGGCTGTAGCCTTTCACAACCAATCTAGCCTTGTGTCGAGGTGGCAAATTTTCATCCTCATGCTTAATTCTGTACACCCACTTATTAAGCAAAGCCTTCTTGCCCTTAGGCAATTCCACCAACTCAAAAGTATGGTTCTCCTCAAAAGAATCCATCTCCTCATCCATGGCTCCAAACCACTTATCCTTGTGTTCATCCTCCAAAGCTTCATCATAGCTTTCAGGCTCTCCCCCATCAGTAAGTAATACATACTCACTAGGATCATACCTTGTCGACGGTTTAAGACCTCTCTCGGATCTTCTAACAATAGTGGGTTGGTTCTCAGCAGCTGGTGTCTCACCATGATCGTCACCATGATCACCACTACCATCTTCATGTGCGGGAGCATCTGCACTGGGTGTATTATCCTGAACCTCAACCTCAACCTCACCGTGAACCGATGTAGAAGGAGTAGCCTCTGTATCGATCAAACCCTCAAAAATCTGAGTTGGCTTTTTGGACTTGTCAATGTCCTTAATCGTTTGATCTTCCATAAACACAACATCTCTGCTCCTTACGAGCTTCCTCTCAACGGGATCATAAAATCTGTACCCGAACTCATCATGACCATAACCGATGAACACACACTGCCGCGACTTCATCTCAAGCTTCGATCTATCAACCTTGGGAATATGAACAAATGCCTTACACCCAAAGACCCTCAAGTGACTGTAAGAAACATCCTTACCAGTCCAAACCCTCTCTGGAACATCACCATCCAATGGAGCACTTGGTGACAAATTCAGCACATGAACCACCGTGTTCAAAGCTTCTGCCCAGAAAGTCATCGATAAGCCTGACTGTGAGATCAAACATCTCATCCTCTCGACAATCGTTCGATTCATCCTTTCAGCCAACCCATTCAACTGTGGAGTATGAGGTGGCGTGAATTGATGCCTTATTCCATGCTCTTTGCAATAAGCATCAAATGGTCCAAGATACTCTCCACCATTATCACTGCGGATACACTTCAGCTTCTTCCCCGTTTGTCTCTCAACCAATGCCACAAAGTGCTTGAAATATCCCAGCACCTGATCCTTCGTCCTCATAGGAAATACCCACGACTTCCTTGAATGATCATCAATAAAAGTCACATAATATGATGCGCCACCAAGAGATCTTGTCTTCATTGGACCACACACATCTGAGTGTACCAAATCCAGTACCTCGGGTTTCCTAGAAGGTGCGGAAGACTTGAAAGATACCCTGTGTTGTTTTCCCGCAAAGCAATGCGAACACTTCTGTAGGTGCAAACCAGAGATTCCTGGAATCACCTCATTCTTAGACAACACAACCATTCCTTTCTCACTCATGTGACCGAGTCTCTTATGCCATAGCTCCATGGCATTATCATTCTCCACCGCATTAACAACATCTTTGGAGACCTTAGCCTGCATCCAATAGAAAGATGAAGACTTCTCACCTCGAGCCACAATCAAAGAACCGCGAGAGAGCTTCCATTTACCACCACCGTGCAAACTGAAATAGCCCTCATCATCAAGTCTTCCCGTCGATATCAGATTCATCCTAATATCAGGAACATGCTTAACATCCTTAAGCACCAGCCTAGTACCAAGACTAGTCTCCAAGCAAACATCACCAATGCCAGCAACCTGAGCCATCGCATCATTCCCCATCTTCACAGAACCATAATTACCCGTAGTATAGGTAGAAAACAAATCCCGCTGTGATGTAGCATGAGTAGTAGCTCCACTGTCAATCACCCAACTGGTGTCCTGGCATGCGACATTAATGGCATCACCCTCAAGAAGAATGAGAAACTGATCTTCGGTGAGAGTCACCCGATCCACCTTTTCTTCTTGATTTCCTTGCTGCTTGTTTTTCAACTTCCAGCAATCCTTCTTCATGTGCCCTTTCTTATGACAGAAATAGCACTCCATATTTGCAAATCTATTAGACTTGCTCCTGCTCCTGTTCTTGTCTCTCTTGGGATCTCTACTTGTACTTCTCCCCCTTGACTCAGTAACAAAGACATCTGAACGCGAACTGCTAGCATTCGACTGCCTTCTTGCTTCCTCATTAAGAACACTGTTCTTCACTGAATCCATCGAAATAACACCTTCCGACGCGGAGTTACAAAGAGACATCCTGAAAACCTCCCAAGAGTCCGGTAAAGTACCGAGAAGCCACAGACCGTGAATCTCATCATCAAACTTGATGCCCATATCAGACAACTTGTTGAGCAATCCCTGAAACGCATTCAAGTGATCTGTCATCGGAGTCCCCTCCTGATACCTCAGCTCAATCAACTTCTTGATCATGTACATCTTGTTGTTTCCGGTCTTCCTAGCATATAACTGCTCCAGCTTCTTCCACAAAGAACGAGCATCCGTCTCAGTCTCAATATGATGCAACACATTATCATCTACCCACTGCCTTATCAACCCACACACTTGGCGATGCTGCAGCTTCCACTCTTCATCCGTCTTCTTCTCAGGTTTCTGCTCCTCGAAGACTGGAACATGGAATTCTTTAACAAAGAGCAAATCCTCCATCTTGCCCTTCCATAGATGATAGTTAGCACCATTCAAGCTTATCATCCTGCTCATATTTTCCATCTTTCACACAAGCAAATAACAACCCAAAGTTATCAAAACCAAAGCTCTAAAACCAGAAGCTCTGATACCACTCTGTTGGGGAAAGTCACACGGCGCAGCGGAAATACTAATGGTCGTGTTCCCCTGACCTTGTGCGAACCTGTGAGGAAAATACTTCGACGATGGCAAGATATCAAAGTTGCGATAACTAAATGAGACACACAATTTTTACGTGGAAAACCTCCTCGATGTGAGAAGGAAAAACCACGGGACCGTAGTCCACTCAAAAATCCACTATATAAATGTTTGTGAGTACAACCACGTCCTCCCTGTTCAACAGCCTGAACAGAACAGAGAGTCTAGCTACAAAGAGCTATCTCCAACACAAACAACAACAACAAGAGAGCAACACAAAGCTTCAAAACCGGCAGCAACCAAACGACCTCAGCTCACAAAGATTCCGGCTTCCAGAAACTAATCCAACAGTACAAATCCAAGATAAACAAGTCGACAATACCTCTGCCAAATTTCAGCTCAATAAGAGAAGATCTCACCGTTAGATTTACCAAACACCCAAGACTGCTCTGCTGAAGAACTATGGCGACCAGCTTCAAGAAAACCCAGACAACAGAAGATCCAACCGTTGAAATCCAAATCCCTTCGGTGAACCTCTAACCCACTGACTGAAGAAGCTTCCCACAAAATATCAGCCCGATCAGGATCCGTTTGACCCTCCAAATCCAGTCTTGAAATCACCTTACGAGTTTTCTCCTTCTCTCTCTTCTTTCTCTCTTTTGTCTCTCTCTCTAAACTCTATTATTGTGAGTCTACAGTGCAAAGGGTCATGAGAATTATTATTATATCTCATGCCCACTTGGTTCTCTCCATCTAGGAGGGACCCAACACGTTCAGCTTTACTTGATGAGAAAATATACGTGATGGGAGGTTGCGATATTGACAAGTACAATGCCAACTGGATTGAGGTATTTGACCTAAAAACTCAGTCCTGGACATCCTTGCCTGGTCCTGGCGCTGATGAATGATGATGAAGAGTTACGTAATCACTTACGCAAAAATAATTACTATTATATAGTTTATGTGTTTGAAGGAAAACTTTACTTAGAGGCAGATGCGAAGGAATACAGTTACGAGCCCAAAAAATGGTGCATGGAAACTTGTAAGAGAGATGTCGAGTGCAATATCAGATTCCATAGAAGTTTCGTGTGAGATTGGGAATTTAAAATACGGTTGCACTGGTTCAGGGCACTTAATGTGGTCTGGCTTTGAGAATGAGGGTATAGAGTGGAGGGAGATCAAGGGTTTGGAAGAACTGCAAGGTTTAAAAACTGGGACTGACTTTGGACTGGTGGGCTGTGGTGGCCAACTCTTAGTTATGTGGGATCCGTATACCGTTTCTCCTTTCAAACGAAGCAACAAAATTCGGTATGCCGAGATTTCTTTAGAATCAAGACGCAATGGACGTGAGATGTGGGGAAAAGTCGAATGTGTTGATGTGCTTACCTTTCCTGTCGAATCATATAAATGGTTTGACTGTGTTGCTGCGTCAGTTTGATGATGTCTGTTACAGATGGTATGAGTTTTTTCTTTTGCTATGAACATGCTGTTTTGTGTTCTTTGAGACTGTCTTTATCCTTTTGTTTTCACTTACAAGTGAAATCATAAGCTAACTTATATATGCATTAATTATTATTGGTAGTTTTGTTTCCAGATGCATGAGTGTATGGTAATTAATTTTTCAGATGAAACTACGATTATAGTGAATTGAGATTACACAGATGTACCTGACTGTGCTAAGAATATAAAAATATTATAAAAAAAAAAACTGAAGATGTATTTCGAGTGATTATACGTCGTAGACATTTGTTACGTCATGTCAAATCTATTAGGTTCAGAATCAAGAGAGACACAAGAACTTTGAAGTCATATAGTGATCTTGCGAGGAGTTTTTTTCTTTAAATCTCTTTCTATTTTGAAAAGATCCAGATTTTAGAAAAATAAATTGTTTCAAAAAGATAACCAGAGTGTAGGGCTTAAGAAGTGTGATGGGACCGTGGAAGAAGCTACGGAGGAGAAGCTGATGGATGCCATGGCGCAAGCAGATTCTACTGGGATGTTTATCTGTCCACATACAGGTGTGGCTCTGACGGCTCTGTTTAAGCTAAATAAAATCTACACAAAACTTTAGAAACTTTTTATAATCCATTTATGGTTTATATTGTTCCTATATAAGTTCCTTAGTACATATTCTTTTCTTGGTCAACTATATACATATAATCATCATAAACCAAATCTAGAATCTATTATAACTTCCACTAGATTTTAACTGCACAACCGTACGGGTATTATTTTTCAGTGGATTTAATTTAAAAATAATTTTTTTTTCAAAAAAATATTTAAAAATGACTATGTTTTTTTAAAACTTTATATGATGTTATTTGCTTATATCAATAGTATAACTTTAAGCAAAATTTTAACATAGTATAACTCATTTGTCATAATTGATTAATATATGGTTTTTATTTATTATTTTATCAATTAATTATAATAGTTTCATTTTATATTTGAAAGATAAATGAATATTTCTTTCTAACAATAATTTTTGTAAATGTATTTTTTAAATAATCAATTTAAATTATTATTATCATTTGAATATAATTATTTTTACATAAATTTTAATTTTCATTTATATCAAAACTAACTATATTTTAGGATAATTTTAATTTAAAATGTTAATTTTTGGATTTTTTTCAAAAAAATTCTAAAAAGATTTTTGAAATATCTTTTTCTATTTTTTTAAGAAAAATATTAAGTTGCATTTCAAATAAAAAAAAAGTAAAGGTATTGAAAGATATTCTAACTAAAATATGTAAAATTTTGATATATTTCTAAGTAATATGTAAAATTTTTCTATCCTTACTATCACTCTTTTCTTTCCCGACATTTTTAACTACCGACCTATCTTTAATCGCTGGAGCCAAATACACCACCACCAATAAACAAAAAAACAGTTTCACCACCATCCCTAGTAATCCAACTATAAACATAAAGAAAGAGCTCCTTAAAAATATACATTATTTTAAATATTATGTTTAATATAATATTACTATTTCTGACATCGTATATTTACTTATTCTAATTTACTCAGTTTCACCACCATCCCTCGTAATCCAACTATAAGAAACATAAAGAAAGAGCCCCTTAAACATGATGATGATGATGATGAGTGGTTAAAAATGTAAAACTATACATTATTTCAAATATTATGTTTAATATAATATTACTATTTCTGATATTGTATATTTACTTATTCTATTTATTTATTTATTTATTTATATTTATTTGTGTATTTTTATATAAAATGGTAATATTATATTATGGAGAAACGAATAATTGATTTTATTAGTCGAACTGTTACTGGTCAAAAATGTAAAACTATACATTATTACAAAGATTATGTTTAATATAATATTACTATATCTTATATTTTATATTTATTTATTTTAATTTTCTTATTTTTGTTTGATTTAACGAGCCAAGTGGCTTCTTTTGTAAGCTAAATTTTATTCTAACATGTACACTTTCTCGAACTTCAACCTTTTTATTAGTAGAGATTATCTCTTAAACAATTATAAATAATTAGTGGTATATACTCCTTCCGTTTCAATTTAATTATCGTTCGAAAGAAAGATTTGTGTTTCAACATAAATGTCGTTTTATGATTTCAGTACAAATTTATTAACAAGGTTTTTTCTGATTAATTATTTTTCTATTACTTTAAATATGGTTAGGTGTATGAGTAGTGATATTTTTATTTTGAAAATGTATAAAATTAAATATTTTCTTGATCTGTGTGCATGAACATAAAACGACAAATAAAGTGAAACAGTTGGAATATTTGTATTGATAAACCTTCGTTTTCCAATAATGTTTTTAAAAGAATGTATAAATAATTAATAGATTTCGTTTGGATACAATTTATGAAGAAAAAAAGAATTATCCCAAATAGGCCTGGGCATTTCGGGTATCGGTTCGGTTCGGTTCTGGTATTTTGGGTTTCAGGTAGTTCGAATAGAGGCTAGATGATCCATTTAGTACTTGACCTATTTTCGGTTCGGTTCGGTTCGGATAGTTTCGGGTTCGGTTCGGTTCGGATAGTAAATGTAGGAACCGGAAAATATCCGGAAAAAGTTTGGTTCTCATTTGGATCCGGTTCGGGTTTGGATAGTTCGGGTAGTTCAGATAATTTGGATAAAATATCGGTTATTTAGGGTAAAATATCAAATAATTAGGATGATTTAGATAAAAATTTTGGATATTTCGGATTATTTTGGATATTTCGGATAAAACTATCCGGATACTTTCGGATACTTTCGGGTAGTTTGGATACTTTATAATAATTTAGTTATCCTCGACTATTTTCAGATATTTTTAATAGAATTTTAAATTAAAAATATATATTTAGTGATGTTATATGTATATATAATTAATATTTTTATATATTCGGGTACCCGTTCGGTTCTCGGTTCGGTTAGTTCGGATATAAAAATATAGGAACCGTTCGGGTATTTGAGGGTATTAGTCCGGTTCCGGTTTCGGGTATTTCGGTTCGGTTCCGGTTCGGTTCTTCGGTTCCGGTTATTTTGCCAGGCCTAATCCCAAACCATCAATCCAGTAAGAATACCAAAAAGTCTTTTTTTTTTTTTTTTTTTTGTTCATCTGTGAATTTTCGTTAACGATAGTTGTAGAAAAGTTATGGTACAAGCAACAATAATACAAACTTCCCAAAAGGCCTTTAAATATGCGTTAACTTATCTACAGGCCTAAACGTGTTTGTTAACCCTATATTATTTTATCATATTCCCTCTCCACAGCCTCAATACTGCAACTTCGGCCGATCATGATCTCCGGCAGAGTTGAACCAACCAAAAAGAAGAAGACGGTTCGTGAGCCACCGTCCATGTTTTCATCACTACCCGACGAAATTGTAGAAAACATTCTTGCCCGTGTCTCAAGATGGAAGTACCCATCGCTCTCTCTTGTCTCAAAGAGATTCCACACTCTCTTATCATCTAAGGAGATCTACAAGATACGATCTCAAATAGAAGCCACTGAAACATGCATCTATGTCTTGTTAAAGTTGCCCGATCACCCAAGTGCGAGCTGTTTTAGCCTTCGGCCGAAACCTAATAATCAAAACCGAACCAAACGGGGAGGGAGGAAAAATAGGTTTAAACGGAACTCGAGTGGATTTTCGGTTGTTCCTATACCTTCCTATTCTACCAACTCTTTTCCCGAATTACTTTGCATGGAAACGTTTGGTTCGGACATGTACATAATCGGTGGACCCGACCAGGAACCATCTTCCTCGGTTCGGATCTTTGACTGTCGGAGTCACACTTCGCGTGATGCCCCTAATATGACCGTGGCACGGGAGGATGCGAGTACAGTTTGAGTCGATGAGAAAATATATGTGATGGGAGGTTGTGATATTGACAAGTACAATGCGAACTGGATTGAGGTATATTTGACCTGAAAACTCAGTCTTGGACATCCTTGCCTGGTCCTGGCGCTGATGATGTAGAGTTACGTAATCACTTACGCAAATATAGTGAATATTTTAAAGTTAATGAGTTCAAAGGGAAACTTTAAGTAGCCACAGATGAGAAGGAATTCTCTTACGAGCCGAACAATGGTACATGGAAATTTGTAAGAGAGACGTCGTCGAGTGCAATAACAGATTCCATGGAAGTTTCGTGTGATATGAGGAATGTAATATACTCTTGCACTGACTCCGGTTACTTAATGTGGTCTGCCTCTGAGACTGAGAATGAGGGTATAGAGTGGAGAGAGATCAAGGGTTTGAGAAAACTGCGTGAGCACCCCACAAGAGGTTTAAAAACTGGGAGTGACGTTGGACTGGTGGTCTCTGGTGGCCAACTTTTAGTTATGTGGGTTCCGTATATCAACCGAAGCAACAAAATTCGGTATGCCAAAGATTTCTTTAGAATCAAGATGCAATGGACGTGAGCTGTGGGGAAAAGTTGAGTGTGTTGATGTGCTTACCTTTCCTGTCGAGTCATATGAATGGTTTGGTTGTGTTGCTGCGTCAGTTTGATGATGTCTGTTACAGATGGTATGAGTTTTTTTTCTTTTGCTTTGAACATGCTGTTTTGTTCTTTGAGACAATCTTCATCCTTTTGTTTTTACTTACAAGTGAAATCATAAGCTACGTAATTTCTTATTCAGATAACTACGACTATAGTGAATTGAGATTATGCAGATTGGAGTAGATCGTAGTGTTTCATTAGTCAATGTCTCGCTCTCGCACATTAGTGTATGAGAGTCTTCTGGGACTCAGCTCCCTTACCGGATTAACAGGAGAGATGGTAATGAGGGAAGGATCCGGAGTTGCGCCCGCAACTTTGGCTATGTGTGCGATGACTCAAAGCTATCAATCTATGGTTGTACCTTTTTTTGCTCAAGTCCTAGTCTGATTATAATTGTAATGATGCCAATTTGGGAAATTTATGATAAAATTGAAATTAAAAAACAAAAGTAGATTGCGCAGAAGCACGTGACTGTGTTAAAAATGTAAAATAAACATGTAATTTCGAGTATACGGAGACATTCGTTATACGCCATGTCAAAAGTTTTTTTTTCTCTAATAGTCTTTCCATTTCAAAAAAGATACATATTTTAGAGAATTTTTTTTTGTTTCAAGCGCTTAAAAAGTGGGATGGGACCGTGGAAGAATCTGCGGAGGAGGAGCTGATGGATGCGATGGCGCAAGCGTTTCAACTGGGATGTTTATCTGTTCACATAGGTGTGGCTTTGACCAAGGAGTGAGGAACCAAGGAGTGATTGCCCCTTGACTGGTCAAACCGTGGTTGTGAGGACTGCTCATGGGTTGAAGTTTACTCAGTGGAAGATTGATTATCACTCGAATGCTATACCTGTGCATGGCTTGCAGATTCTCGAATCCTCCTGTTGAAGTGAAAGCAGATTTTGGAGCTGTCATGGATGTTCTCAAGAGTTGCTTAGGAAGTCAGACACTTTAGGTCATATGAAGAAGCAGACCCTTTTCTTTTCTTTTTGAACTTTTTAGACCGTTTGCTTGTGTACTCTTTCTCAGTTCTGTAATAAAAGTTCTAGAATCCTTTTTAACTAGATTGCCTCTTGGAGAATGCAGAAAACGATAGTAATAAGATTTTCTCCTGTCTTACCTTGTACATAAGAAAGTACATCTCATTTTATTAAGGAACATAAAATGTATGTACAGAGGCAACAATAAATGATTCTGAGGTTACAAAAGCGAAAAAAGAAAACCTGAGACTTATCTATATATCACTACACAACATTACTATCACTCTTTCTTATCTTGCGTTTAACTACCGACCTATCTTAATCGCCGGAGCCAAATACACCACCCATCACCAATAAACAAAAAAAGTCTCACCACCATCCCTAGTAATCAACCTATAAGAAACAGAAAGAAAGAGAACCCCTAAACATGATGATGGTGACTGGTGAGTGGTGAGTGGTTATTCTTTCTGGGGACCAAAACTTGTTTTTCCTTTTACTTATCTTTCTTTGTCGCTAATGGTATAACAGAGGAGGCTGTACAGTAATAAAGACAGTGAGGGTGGGAGCTTATACCATCATCTTTAAGTCTGAAAGATCATCCATGGGTATTTGAAGTCCAAGGAGATCTATATCATTTTCTTGTAAGGCATCGTCATCGATGTTCAACCATGAGCTTAGATCTCCTGCTTGTGCATCGAAATCATCTGGACCACCTAAACCGTCTGGTATCTGCAGGCCAGATAGGTCAAGTGGCTCTGTCTCGTCCAGTGTCTCCAAGTTACTATACTCGCTGTTGTTGCTATCAGTTGGTTTGGACGATGATGTTCTGTTTTGCTCCAGGATACTGACAGAAGGAGAAGAAAACATAGGAGTTGTTTTCAGCCTAGGTTTTGTTTTCGATTTCCGTTCACCCTTGGTGTTATTTGATAGTGCAGGCCGACCCATCTTTTTAGTTCCTCCGCCTCTCGATGATGAAGCCTGTCCTTTTCCATCTCTGTCTCTGTCACTTCTCTTCCCTTTTGTACTGCTTGAAAGTGGTGTCCCACACACATCATCAAGTAGCAACTCTCTCTCCTTCGTTCTATTTAACCACATCGTTTCATCTTTCCCTTCCCGTAAAGTATGTTCAGAAGAATCTGCATAATTCTCCGTGTTCTGCTTAATTCGCAATGCCAATGATGAGCTAGGCTGTGATCCCAACGGTGCTGCCAGAGAAAAAAAAAAAAAAGAAGAAGAGGAGATATTCGTATTAACAGAGAGTTTGTGGGTTCAAAATCATAGTAGACTGTTCGGTAAGGCAAAAAAAAAATAAAAAGTCATACTTGAAGCTGATAAAATATCTTCCTTGTCCGTGGGATTATCTTCAATTTGAGTAAGCCCGGCAACGAGGATGTTCTTGAATGTAGACTCACTAAAGCAGCTTTTGCCTGTTTCTTCGAATTGTCGACATCTTCCAAGCGTCCGTTTCGTGAAAGCAAATGCGGCCTGCTTTGATATCTTGTTAGCTGAACTCTTTCCACTAGCGGAGTGATGCCGCCGACTTGCCTGTAAACAAAATCCATATAAAATTATCACAACATGACCTTGTAATAAACCATTTAGCCAAAAAATAACCTACCTTGCTCTTTTCATATGCCATTTCGATGAGTTTTTCGTAACCAAGCCGATCAAACTCCCTATCAGAAAAAGTCAGATCGCATTTTAAATCATTAAAGGCGTGCAAGAAAATCAGAAGGAAGACAAATTCATACTTCTCCTGAAGTTCTTTCATCTCTAGGGCAGGCGTTAGTAACCGATTCAACATCTCTTTCTTCTTGGAACCCTTAAGTTTTAAGATAGACAACATCACAAAGTTAGCTATCTTGAGAACACAATAGTAGTAAACAAGTAAATCAAAAGCGAAAAAGTAATCATAAGTTGTCAAGTTGTTAAAAGAAAGATAAGAACACGTGAGAAAACATACCACCTCGTAGACAGCCTCCTCTAACGTTTTGATCTCGTCAACTATTCCTTCATCCTCCACGTTTGAGATATTAGCCTGCACGAAAACACATCAATCAACTAAGGAACTATAGAAATCTGAGTCCAGATCCAGGGGAAGTAATACCATAGGTTCCAAGCAAATGCCAATAGATTGAGCTTCCAAATATATCTTCTCATCTATCCCCAAAGTTTCATACTGAATGTCTGAGAAGTCGGCGGATAAGTGATCTGTAAATCTACCATTAACATTGTGGGGTGAGCTATTACCACCCTTGAGCGGGATAACAGACACATCATCGTCTAGCTCATCAAATTCCAGTTTATCACACCTATAACCATTGAACTCCACATGATTCAAAGCACTGAATTCTGACTCAGCATCAGCCCCAAATCCATCAAATTGTAAATCTTCATTTACACTGGCTGAGTCCTCTGAAATCAGAGCTGATAGCAATCTCTGATAAAGGGGCGAAGCTTTAGAATCCACTCTGCTGGTTGTAAGTCCCTCGGGAATTTTTTCACAACCATCGAAGTCTGAAGATGTCCCAACTGGTGTAGTACCCATGGAGGAGAAGTCACCCTGAAAAAGTGAACTGTTATGACGTTTAACTAAAATGAGAAGTCAGCATACTAGAGCTGTAATTATCTTTTACCAAACATTGGAAAGGCCAAACTATGAGGTCTCAAGTGTGAAACTCTATCGTAAGAATTGCAGGAAAATGAATTACCGGCTGTTTCAAGAAACTGATATGTGCATCAGATATAAAGCAAAAATAGCGCTCCATTTGTTTCCAGAAAGAGCTAGGAAAATTCTGAGCTGCATCAAAGAACCAAACGAATTAATCTAATAGATAAGAAAATTTAGATAAAAAGTAAACATATAGGAGAAACCAAATAATTACTTACCTAAGTTTATAGCCGAGTTAACAGCAGCTAGTAGCTCTTCATGCCCATCATCTGAGCCAATAAAGAAAATAAAAGTATTTATAAATAATAGAAAGAAGAACACTAATCCTGCTAAAGAACAAATCTGATTAATTGAACTGACCAAGAAAATCTAGTGTTGTAGCGTTTGCCGATGTATTTCTCTGACGTTTGTAAGCCTTGCGGTCAGAGAGCTTCCTAGTGGGTGGACGACCTACCCTGCTGCAGAGAGCGTATGTTAAAAAACTAGGAGATAAGACTCATGAAACCTAACTACAGGTACTAGAAACAGGGTCCTCTACCTTTCATTCTTGTCAGAACTATTTCTTGCACTGCGAAGTTGTTTTGTTGTTCCATGTCTCATAACTCCCATTGGGTTTACAGACCTTGTTGAACCAAAGCCACGGCCTGTCCTTCCTTGTCTCCTCACACCATCTCCAAGCTCTTCTCCAGAGAAGACAAGCTTGTTTTTTCTCGATTGTAAACCAGTGATGGAGAGCTTACGAACATTCAGAGCAGCTTTAACCTCATCAGATTGCTTTCCCTTGTCTTTAGATTTGATCTCAGGGGGGCTAAATTCTTCACTTCCTGATAAAGCTGTTGTAGACAAGCTATTCTCACCTTTTAATCTCATTCGAGGAGAAGCTGCTGGCGAGCGTCTAGGAAATCCAAAACTTGTTTCACTACAACCAACATCTGACATGTTGTCTGATGAAGGAATGTCGTCATTGCTTGAAACAAATGGGACCAAGCTCGTTCTCCTTGCAACACGGGATATCTTTTTTGGTCTTTGACCGGCCCATTGAGTGACAGGTGGTGATGAAGACCGGTTTGATGTCATACGCTTGCGATTAGGAACCCCAGACAACAATGGAGGTTTGTTTGTACAACCAGAAATATCCCAATCACTTGGAGAAGGAGTGTTATGGACAACCGGAGAAAGTTTCGGCGGAAGCCCTGATCCTGATCTCGGACCACGAACTGTAACATTTATTTTTGGGCTTGAAGAATTGGATTCATCGTGAATATTTGACCTGAAAAGAACCCAGCAGAGAGTAACAAGAACATCAGAAATAATACAGGCAAGAAAAATTGACGAATGTGATCTAGCGAAATATTGGCAGGTGTAGTTAGATTGTAAGTTTGTTAACACATACTTGTTGATAGCCCTGAGATTCACCCTTTCCTTATCTGAGGCAATAGCTCGTTCTCTCTTCTCATTGTACAACGAACTGTGATCTGAATCTCTGGAGGGCAAGGAACCCCCTGCCAAGCCTGTCTGCCGAGAGAGGCTATCAGATCTTCCATATGGTACAGCCCCGTTTACTGCCCCATGCCTACACGAGTATTCCACACAGAAACATTTATCATTAAAAGAGAGTCACAATAACCTTCACTGACAAACGACTGATGAGCTAAAGAAGAGATTGTGCTCAATCAGACAGGCGCTAAACAAAAGATCTTCGGTATAATTTCAGCCACCAACCTAAATTCCATAACCAATCAAATGGATTACAGCAATTGTAGAATCAAGGTAATTTTGTAGGTTTATAAAGGCACTGTTTTTTTCATCTTAGCTTTGTTCTTTTCTACTTGTGTCATTCAATGAATTCTTAAGAAAACAAAAGAAGCTTAAAGAGGAAATTTGGGAAAGAATCAAAATTAATATTGAACCATAAAGTTATGATCTAATACAGTAAGCCATACCTTGACATGTTCGAGTCACCATTCAATCTCAACCTGGAATCACCAGCTGGTTTTGGTATGCCCTGCTTCAAGTCCTGGTAACCATCAACAGCTTTATTTGAAGCCAAACTAGAAGGACCATCTGTTTTTATGCCAGATCGTTTTTTCTTCATTTTCGACTTTTCCCAACCATCAATACCAATTGAAGATCGATCTTCACCCTGAACTGCATTATGATTTGCCAGCCTCATTGTGTCTTTATCCCTATCTACAGCAGCTCGAACAATAGCATTACTTCGAACATCCATCTGAATCACATAATAGCAGAATTAAAATATTTTGAATTTGTACTTACCAATTAGTTAAAGCAATGTGATTAATAATAACTGCCAGAGGGTTTTCTCATTCAGAATCCAAAATTAAAAACAACATCCTGAAGTATGAAAATACTTTATAAGGTCAGAACACAATAAGCAAAGAAGAAAAGAAAAAGCAATTGAGAAACTCTAACAGGACTAATGTTATGTAATATATTCTGGCATGACATTTCACATACATTGAATACTGGAAGCACAATTACCTTACACGAAGAAGTTTCTATAAAATTATTTGCTACTAACAATTCTAGCTTAATTCTATGATAACAGTCCGAATTCTATATTCTCCGATGAAGACTGCATCATGACACAAAAGGTCTGTTCAATAGACATATGAGCCACTATATTTGGTGAAAACAGCTCCACAAGGATAATACACCAAAGCTTATCTTGTCAAACAAAAATCAGGAATTACCATGGAAGTACGTGTCCGCTTATTTATTGCACCACTTTTAGGTCGTTCGTCCACATTTTGCTCGTCAAACTCAAAACAGCCAGGCAGAGTCTGACCTTGAATTCCCATTTTACCTAAACCAGGCCCTAAAGCCAAGCGGTCACTGGAAAACCCTTCCGGTCGAGACCTTTTCTTTGTAGGTACGGTAGGAAAAAACTTGTTAAATACAGAGGACGCTTCGTTGAAAATTTTGACACGCTCCCTGCAACAGCAGAAACCCAATTAGGGAAACAGAACTCCAAAAGTTTGATACAAAGATTGGAGAAACTCTCTTTACTCTATGTGAACAGCATCTACCAACTTATCGTATAAACAAACTACCTGGCCTTCACATTGTTTTCGCGCAGACCAGCCTTCAGTCTTTTAATCTCTTCTGGTACAGGAGACGGAATCAACTTCCCTTTAAGCGTTCTGCTTGGAGATTCATCTCCTTGAATCCCAAGAGCGATATTCACATGACGCTTAAAGTCACCGTGACGAATAATAGACTTGTGATCCGCGGCAACCACCTTCGGATCAAAACGCAAACACTGAAAGAAATTCGTTACGTCGGTTTGTGCTAACGGTGAAGTGCTTCTTCTCAACGCGTTCGGGTGAGAAGAAGATGAGACAGGATGGTGTTCAACCGTCTGGCGGAAGGTACTAGATCTTTCCATCTGTGCAGCAGCTAAGTTGGACCTGTATAACGTAGTCCTATCTGGCCCACCGGAAGAATAATCAAACTTCCCAGGTGCTGACATAATGACATTCCCTTGGCTTTTCGCAAGTCCGCTGTTTTATTTATAAACACTGTACACGAAGTGGCACATGACAAGCGTGAGGAGTTGCTGTACATATATGCTGTCAGAATTATTCAGACGGTGCACCTGAAAACTAATCAACACTTAATCATCACAGCTTATCTGCATTGCCGACTAATCATGAAACTAAAATGCCTCAATTTCAACTAAATCATTCTCCTTAAAATTCGTTTTTTTTTTTCAAACTTCATTGCCACAATAAACTAGAAATAACCAAAAATCCACAGCTTGAAAGTAATCAAAAGCAAACTCAATCACTAACAAACAAACCCTAGAATAAAACTGAATTAAAAAAAAAAATGATATGAACTTCATGAGACGGAGTCAATCATCATCAATAAGCATAGAACCCAACAGAAACGGAACCTTAGAGAACGGATCAAACTTCAGGAGATAGAAGATGAGATAACCAAAACCTCGTTACCTTCGGAATCCAAATGATCAAATCCAAAAATCAGGGGCCTATGAGAGATTGAATCGATTAAATGAGTACGTGAAGAGCTCGAAATTGAAATCGAAATCGAAATCAAACGACGTCCCTGCAGCAGCAGCAGCAGCAGCCATGAGAGGACGGGATCGAGACGAACCGCGCCTTCGTTGGTTTGCTGTTTTTGATCGTGGGAGATTGGTTATTTCGAAATTACGATATTACCCTTTGGATAAACTTAGACGATGGTGACAGTAGGGGTAATCTGGTAAATATGTAGGACTCAAGCCGGCTTGAAAGTAGCCAAATGGCTTTTTTTAAGGAAGAAAGCTGCGACGCTTTTGACGAATGACGATTTTAACTGTTTATAATATAGTCCGAACAGTTGGATAATATCACAGCTTTTATAGTTATCCACATTCATTTAAGTCTAAGATCTTAGATCGAAAACATTTCATCCTTTGATGTCACCTTAATTGCATTCAGATTTGCAAAAAGCAATCTTATATATTAAAACAAAATTCACAACCTTGATTCATGTGTGATTTTTTTTAAAAATGGATCCTCACTAGAAATCAAAATCAGTTATCATTCATTTATTACTAATAATATAGATTAATAATATATCATTCATAATATAACATCGACTCCTAAAAATCCGGATTTGTTAACAAACTCACATTGATTCATGTGTGATATTTTTATTTGGATTATCATTTAAATTTTTTATTAAATGTATTTTCTTAATGCTAATATATAATCTTTTAACTACTTAAATCATAATATAATTTGATATCTTTTAATTTAAATATAAATATATATATTTAATTTTCTTAACAAATGTGTTAAAAAACATTATAACAATATCTTAATTATCAAAAATTGTATATAAATATTTTCACTAATTTTTTAATTAGCAATGAAATTAATGTTATTATACATTAATATATATATATATATATATATATATATACTCAGTTATCTTTTATAAAATGAAAACAATTATATCAAATTTTACTATTTTATAGTTATATCTATCATTTTAAAATAAAACATTGTATTTAACTAAATATGATAAAATTATTTTAAACTGATAAATTAATATATTTTATTTTCACAAACATTAAAAATTTATGCCAGAAATATAATATGTTGGTAGAACATGCTAACATTAGTAAATTAGATAATTCATGTATAAAATTAACTTATCTTAAACTTTTATATATATATATATATAGTTATTATCTTAGATGAATAAACATAAAAAAATATTGATAAAGGAAATCTAGCGCTTTGAATTACAGATCATGATCATAATAAAATACATATAATAAAAAATACCAAATATATGTGATGATTTGAAATAATCAATTAACTTACAACATGAAATCTATCAAATTGTTATATTTAAAATAATTATATATAAACATTTAAATATATAAATAACTTTAAAAATATATTATAATTATGTAAAATATATATAAACATGAAAAATTAATATCCGCACGGTTGTGCGGGTCCAAATCTAGTTTCATAATTAAAAACTGGGAGATTTGAATCATAGACTAGTTCATATTGATTGACTAATAACTTCGACCTAAAGAAAACCAGTATTGACTCATAATCATTGGTAGATATTAATTTATAAAAAAAAAATCAATTAATTCAAAAGTCTGTTCAACATATGGATTCGGTATATATATAGAATAATATTCTCAATCAATTATAATAAACATAATAAAACTAAAGATTGCCTTTTTGAAACAAGTGTTTTGAGTTGGTGAATGAAATTTTATGTTGAGATAGTGTTTCATGTTGTTTCACAAATATAATTTACTCACAGCTAGCATCGAATATAAAATGTAGACCGCATACATATGCCACGTGAAACAAAGATAAATGCATGTAACGGTTGTGTTACCAAAAAGAATGATTAAGGAACATGCTTATCTAGCAAGTTAAACATATAGTAACTCCAAATTAACATTCTTTTACATAACTTTCCACCAAGAAAGAAAAATGCTTTAGAAGGTTTCGAATTCAATTTGTATAGATAACAATACAGAACTAACGATTACACATTGCTAATATAATAGTACAGACAAATCCAGCCAATGACTACACTCAAATCAACTATGCTTTTTGTATCCAATCTCTTCTAAGTATTAACTAATCTGGAAAAAGAATTTTGCAAAAAAAAAAAAAAAAAAAATCAGTTTCAAGACAAAACAGAGTCCACATTTTAGTTTACAGAGCCCTTGTCCCGGCGAGGCCACGATGCAAGAGATTATGAGAGATTTGATCCCTCGCGCTAGACGCAGCCACGGATCGAATATTAATCTCCGGCACCGTCACATCATCAAACACCTCGAACTTCACCCCCTCCGCCATCTCCTCCTTCCTCATCTCACAAATGTTATGCAACACGCAGCAAGCACCCAGCACGTACGGAAGATCCTGCAGCTTAACCTCCGTCCTCTTCTGCAGACAAGCCCACCGCCCTTTCAACCTCCCGAACGCCTCCTCCGCCACCTTCTGAATCCCTCCGACGCTCTCGTTGAACGCGTGCTGCGTCCACGTCAGGTTCTGCCTCGCGTACGGCACCAGAAGCCAGTCCGTCAACGGGAAGCCACCGTTCCCGACGATCCACCCGTCGCGTAGCATCCCACGCGCCGCGCGCTGCTGCGAAAGCGAGGATTTATCGAGGATCTGGTCGTCGGTGAGGGACCCCGGGTTCCCGATGCAGACGTCGGTGAAGATCCCGTCGGCGTTGACCACCCCCTGGACCGTGATCGAGTACGACGTCTTCTGGTTTCTCTCCGTGTGCCTCTTGTTGAAATAAGCCGCCACGTGGACTTTCGGAGCGATGATGGGAACGTGCGTGGTGTATATCGATCCGACGACGTTTGGTACTTTGTGGATCGATTCGAATATTCTTTTCGTCGATTGGATCTCGGGATCCGACGCAGGCCAGTGGAGATACCTCGGCATCATGACGTCGTAGATCGCCCGGCAGACCTCGATGACGAGCTTGTGACACGTGGAGATTCCTAACCCGAAGCGCTCCGACACGTGGCGAAGCGGAGCTCCTGTTGCCAAACGCCAGACGCAGACTGCGACGCGTTTGGGAGCTGGTATCGCGTCGCGGAGCATCGTGTTTTTCTTCGTCACCGTCGCGTCCAGCTCCTCGCATATCAGATCGAACGTCGGTCTGCTCATCCGAAACTCTCGCCGGAACTCCTCCTCCGGGAAGTCCGGCCGGCTTACTCGGTCCCACCAGTCCGTCGTACGTTCCTTCACCCATAACCTCCTGTGATGACTCGGTCCAGACCCGGAACCGCTAGCGATGTCCGAAGCAGGGGAGGCTGTTTCCTCAACCGCTGCTTTACGCTGTCGTTTAGGACGAGCAACATCGTGGTTGTAGTAACCATCCATTGTCTTCACTTGCTGTTTAGCTTCCTCGTCCAATAGCAGAAGTGTGGCGAGTATATCTCCAGATGCAGCCTTATCACTACCATTCACTTCTTCTTCTTCTTCCTTTCTTGGGCGTTTCCTAGTGTTGTCGTTACCAACATTTTCGAATTCGAAACCAGAAGGAGCAGAGTCCATGTCTTGAAATAGGCCGAGGAGATGGGAACACTCGTCGTCTTGTAGGTATGGGAATGGGAAAGCAGAGACTTCCATTAAAGAGGGAAATAGTTTATTCTCCAGAGTTTGACTTAGTTTTTTTTTTTGGTTTGAAAAGTGTTTGACTTTGTTTAGATGTGAAACCAAACTTTAAAAAGCTTCCAAAGTGTTTGAATTCGGACAATGATTTTGGGTTTCGATGGTTCTGGTTTCAGACATTTATAAAAATGGTTTCTTTGGCTGCGAGAAGAGAAGAAGATGCAGGGACGAAGGAAGCGCGTTAAGGTGTGAACGCGGTGAGGGAGACTGGTTTGATGGTGACTTTGACTATCCTTTTTAATTATTTTATTATTATTTTGTGTTCTATTTTGTTTTAGACAAAGCGTTTACTCGTCACTGGTTCATCGAGGGATTGCACCGAGTAAAACTTGTTTGATTGATATCATAAACCGACAAAAAGAAGAACATGTTTTGATAAAGCGTTAACTATCAGATTCTATATGCATAGTAGTGCACAACAATAAAATATAACAATATATTTCGAATGTTGTATGATATTATGAAAGGTCTATTAGTCTTTTTGACCATAATCTTTTTATAGTAGTATTATTTTGTATTATATGAGTGTATATATATGACTAGATTTCAGATATGAGCCTACGGGTATTGTTAAGTTGGAATTTATAAACATTTTATTCTAGTTTAGTCTCTTTTGTTGAGTTTAGTGTTAAGTTTGTAGCTTTTAGTTTTTATTGCATAAAGATATTGGTTGAATATTTGGTCCTTGTTTGATTAAGACCTCTGCCCCCGAGTCTATGAAAGTAATGTCCGCGTCGAAGGATTAATTTGATTTCAAAGTATTAAGCTTTATTTAGCATTATTCAAAGATTTACGCGGTAAGGAAACATGGTTGGTGTAATCTTGTACTCTTCTATGCATTTGACAATTTTTGGGAATATTCATAATATTTTGTTAGTCATATAAAAATATTTGAATTAGACTGCTTTAGGAAAGAACACGTTTCTAAAAAAAGGACGAGAAGTTTCTTGGAAGTGGCAAACTGGTAAATTTAAGATAGAACGTGATGACGATGGTAGGGCATCTCGAGAGAAAGATGGATTCATGGACCAGGAGAAGAACATAATTAAACGGATCAATTCCTTTGACCGGTCGTTTAGAGCTTTACAAAACTATCATAAAACTGTACAAGCATAGATACAACTTGAGCAAAATGAGTAATTCGTTGCGCCTTTTTCAGCTAGACATTTTCTTTCTATATATCTTAATTTTTGTTTGTTAAAATTTTATCTAGTGACAAATCATGGTCCTAGATTCATGCGTAAATATCAAGAAAGAATGTATATTAATTCATATCCAAGAAAGCATAAGATAGCTAGCATTTGCTAAAGGAGAAACATATTCATACGTTTAGCATGTATTCTTTTCTTGTTATTTTATTATGATCAAGAATCTTTTATTTTGTTGAATGATATAAATACATCGATTAATGTGCTTAATATCATCACAAACGTTTGTCACCATGAATAGAATAAAGCTACCAACTCACAAACACCCTTTATACCCAACACCTTGGGTTCGCAGTTGCAGTGGTTGCTATCGAGAAAATGATTGCACCAAAGATGGCTATCGTTGCTACGAATGTAAAATATTTTTTCACAAAGAATGTGCAGAGTCATCTTTAGAGATCAACCACCCGTCTCATCCTGAACACCCTCTCCACCTCTCCATCCCGGAATATTATTATGAGAGTAAAAACTGTAAGTTGTGCGGACAAACATTGATTAATATGTTTTATCACTGTCCTTTATGTAAATTCGTTGTTGATACGGCATGTATCAAAAATCCACCACCAGATGTTATTGAACATCCCAAAGCCCATAAACACTCTCTTGTCCACCTGATAAACTATTATCATGGCACATGTGACTTTTGTGAAGAGAAATATTGTGATAGATATCTTTACAAATGTTCCCAATGTCAACTGAAATTCCACTTTGAATGTTCTAACCTTCCTCTAGAGATAACTCATCCCTTTCACCGTAAACACCCTCTTAAGTTCCTTACACGTGAAGAACATTATTTCCTTGATGGGAAATGTCGTATATGTGGAGACGAATTAGGACGAAGATTTTATAATTGTTCAATCTGTAAATTTAGTGTGGATGTTGCTTGTGTAAAGAATCCACCACCACTTACAATCTTATTTGCTAAAGCTCATGACCATCAAATCAGTCTTATTCCAAGGATTATCTCTTTCAACTGTGATGCTTGTGGGTTGGCTGGCGATCGAAGTCCTTATTCATGCCAACAATGTGATTTCATGATCCATCAAAGTTGTATTGACTTACCAGAGATCATCAACGTTAACCGTCACGAGCATCGTCTTTCTAGGCGTCTTCAGCTAAGTCCTGGGAGTTGGATATGTGGATTTTGTCACAAGAAAGTTGATTGGTCATGTGGGGCATATTCTTGCTCGATTTGTCCTGATTATGCCATTCATTCTAGATGTGCATTACGAGATGATGTCTGGGACAAGTTAGAACTCAAGGGGATACCAGAAGAACCTCAAGAAATCAAACCGTACAAGGTAGTAAATGGAAACCTAATACGTCATTTTAGTCACGAAGAACATTATTTACAACTCAATGAAGAGAATATCATATGTGGTGGAAGCATTCGTTGTGAAGCATGTGTCCTACCAATATGTTCTCAGGCGTTCTACAGTTGCGTACAATGTGATTTCATTCTCCACAAAACATGCGCTAATCTTCCTAGGAAGAAACGACACATGTATCATGCTAAGCCATTGACTTTAGTAGTTGGTGACATGACGCATTTTTATTGTAGTGCATGTTCTAACCGTTCCAGTGGTTTCAGGTATACGTATAGTATTACAAATTTCAATATAGATGTAAAATGTAGTGCACTTTCTGAATCTATCTTCCATGAGAGTCATGGATGTACCTTGTACTACATTTACGGGAACGGAAAGCATTGCATTGCTTGCGGCAATTGGAGTTATTCAACATTTAACTGCGATGACTGTAAATTTGTGCTAGATCTCAAATGTGTTGTTTTGCCAAAAACGACGAGACATTGGTATGACGAACATATACTTTCTTTATGCTATGAAAATCCTACAAAAGGAGAACACTGGTGTGATATATGCGAGGAAAGTATAGAAAAAAAATGGTTCTACAATTGTGACATCTGTTGTGTAGCTTTTCATACCAAGTGTGTTCTAGGCGATTTTTCACTTCTCATGCCTGGACGCGTAATCACATTAATCACATACTACGGTAAAACGAGATTTGAAGTGATTCAAACGCATCCTGGTTTCTTACCACGGTGCTATATTTGTTCCTCTCGACGTGCAGTTCCCTTTGTTTCAAAAGTTCTTTATCCAAAAAAAATTGTATACATTTGTTCTTCAAAGTGTTTTCTGTCGTCCCGACTACGTATGCAAAGACCTGTATTAATGTAAAATTGTAATAAGAAGAAAAGACATGGTCAAGAAAGACCCAAACGAATGTAAACTTCTTTTATTACTTTTAATTTGCTTATAAACACTTTTATCCATGTTTTAAATATATTTTTCATATTAAAAGTTGTAAATATATTTTTGATATATCTCTACACCACTTACAACTAGCTAGGCTGTGCGCTTCATTGAACGTTTTTCTAGAGATTATAGTTTTATTAATTACGGCCTATATGTGATTCTCATTCTTTTCACACTTTTTCTTTCATGTGGAGAATTTGGTTATTTGCCTTTCTATCTAAATTAAAAAAAAAAATAAAAGCTTTCACTCTACTTTGAATCTAAATTCATGGTTGCCACCTTTTTAAGTATAGACTGAGTTTAGAGAGCAACGTATAAATATTGATGCGGTGACTTGGGTTACGGCTACTGGTGCATTTGTCTATAACAAATTATATGTTGACCGTTGACTTTTCCACCACATCAGTAATTTTATTCTGTTGGTTTGAAAAATGTTAAATGTCAAATGTTGAGAAGGTAAAACAATGTCCTTATTCCATTGTAACCACTTTGTAAATAGTCAATAATTATTTTTTTTCTTTTCTTGGTCCACTGAGCTTGTTGATACTTGATATCATATAGGATGTCATAATCTTCCTTTTACTGTGTGTTTTCTCTAAAATGAGAAAAGAGTTTGATCATATGGTATTATCTCGGTAACTCCAACTCGAACAATGTTGTAGTTAAACAAAAAGAAAAGAAAGAAAGATACAACGTGAGTTAAAATGAGTTAATTTGTTGCGCCTCCTTTTAGCTAGACATTTTCTTTGTATTTATCTTAATTTTTGTTTGTTAAAAGTTTATATAATGACAAATCATGGTCCTAGATTCATGCGTAAATATCAAGAAAGAATGTATATTAATTCATATCCAAGAAAGCATATGATAGCTAGCATTTGCTAGAGGAGAAACATATTCATAAGTTTAGCATGTATTACTTTCTTGTTATTTTCTTATGGTCAAGAATATTTTATTTATTTTCTTATACATCGATTAATGTGCTTATATATCATCACAAACGTTTGTCAAGATGATCAGGATAAATCTACCAACTCACAAAATATAGCATCTTTATTTTTATAAAATGAGATCCCGTGTGATATTGCACGGGTTCCTTAACTAGTTTTGTTAGTATTTAGGTGGGATAAATGCGGAAATAAATTAAGTACATGATATATTATAATGTGACATTATATTTATATATTGACCATCAATATTTTGAAAGCCATAAACAAATGTTTCATCCCACTATATACAGAACCGATTATGTATCGCTATTACCATAGTATCTCTTGGGTAGTGTCGTGGGTCTAAGATGATGCTTTAGTGCCTGTCGTAACAAAGAGACTGATATTAATAAGAACCAGAACATAATCTTTCCAGACAGATTATTATGTAATTATCAACATCACTACTTTTTTTTTACTACTTGTCTTCTTTGAATCTCAGTGGATTGAGAGAAAGCCTTTCTTTTTGTTAATAAGTTTGAATGCACTAAAAAGAAAAAAAAGTTTGAAGGCACTAAGCCAAAATGGCATCTGATAATTCTTCCCGCGACAGAGTATTATCGCACAGCCTTTCATAGGCATTTTCTACGATGCCTGACGTACGTATGGTACAACGTATTCATTTTCGCTTTTTCCAAATTCAAGTGCAAAAAGCGAATATTATAATGCTAAAAAAAAGATTATTACAATGCTAGATTCCAGGATTAGTCTACTTTAAGTTTAGATATGTGAACACATTAAATAGAGTTCCAAACGCAATAGAAAAAAAATCACGACATTATGTCTTTTCCTATATCTCGGTTATACAAACAAACTCTCCCACAAACATATATGTATTGACCTGACGATGTTTGTTTTGCACACATTTAGCAATCAGCGACCAGAGATCATCAAACAACACAAACATATCAGTTTCGTAGATTGCGTGTTTGGCCAACATCAATAAGTTTCGGCGACAAATCTTGTTGGTGTTTGTAACCGTATGAGAAACTCTTATATAAACATGATCAAGAACTGAACGTTAACGTTGATTTGATATTTGTTATACATTTATAAACTTGGTATAAGATGTCAAACCAAACAACACGGAACCTTCCTCTATTACTCGAAATGAAACAAACTGAACTCGTTACACCCTCAAAGCACACTCCTCGTGAAGTCTTATCCCTTTCTACTTTAGACAGCGATGTTCTTAATGAAGATATGTACGCGACCATTTATGTTTACAAAGGCAATGAGCATAATAAAAATGATCCTGTCACTCTACTTAGGAAAGCTTTGTCCGAGCTTCTTGTGTATTATTATCCACTTTCAGGCAAGCTAGTGAGAGGGGAAAGTGGCCGAAAGCCTCAGCTAGTTTGCCAAGGTGAGGGAGTCCCATTCGCCGTTGCTACGGCATCACTAGACCTCATTTCTCTAGACTATTTGGAAAAACTTGATGATGAAGTTGCTTTGCGCCTTGTCCCTGAGATTGAAATTGACTATGATACTGATTTTTGTTATCATCCTCTAGCTTTGCAAGTAAGTTTTTCATTTTCTTTGACTATAGTGTCTTTGTATTTTCCTATGAATTGTTTTCATCTTTTGTCTACAACCTAATCAAGAAAAATTCATTGTTCTTTTTTGGTTTCTTTGGAAGGTGACCAAGTTTGCTTGCGGAGGATTTACTATTGGCACTGCATTGACGCATGTTGTTTGTGATGGATTCGGTGTGGCTCAGATCATCCATGCTTTAACCGAGTTGGCTGCAGGAAAGAGCGAGCCATCTGTAGTGCCAGTGTGGCAGAGAGAGCGGCTTGTCGGAAAAAATGATAATAAACCGGCCAAAGTACCCGGTGGCCACATTGCTAGTCTTTTGGCCACCTCACCGTACATGCCAACTACTGGTCTGGTATGTTGTTCACCTCGTTAAATCTAATAGCATTGTTGATTTCAGATAGTTATTTTACCTAGACAAACCCTTAGGCACTAAATCAGTTTTTTTTTTTGTTCAAAAAATAGTACCGAAAAGAAAAATCATCAAAATAATAATAATTAAAAGTTAAAAATACATCTCTATTTTTCTTTTCTTTTTTAAATTTAGTGATTAGAATTTATAGTTTAGTATTTCAGAGATGATTTAGAAGAGTCGATTTAGAATTAGAATTAGTATTATTTTGCGATAAAAAACTAAAAACAAATGCTAATTATGAGATTTGTCACTTTCATCTAATATCCAACAGGTCACGGAGATAATAAACATCCAGGCTGTGAATATAAAGAGGCTAAAAGACACTCTGATGAGAGAATGCGAGTTCCCTGAAGAGTGTTTCACAACTTATGAAGTACTTAGCTCTTGCATATGGAAGGCAAGATCACGAGCCCTTAAACTAAACCCCGATGGGATCACTGTCCTCGCCGTAGCTGTTGGAATCCGACATGTTTTAGACCCACCACTTCCTAAAGGATACTACGGCAACGCGTACATAGACGTGTACGTCGAGTTAACCGTCAGAGAACTCGAAGAATCATCGATCTCTGACATCGCAAAGCGCGTCAAGAAAGCCAAGAAAACAGCCTACGACAAAGGGTACATAGAGGAGGAGCTGAGCAACGGAGAGAGACTGATGAGGGACGATGCGAAGTTCGAAGGTGTGAGTGATGGTGTGTTTTTCTTGACGGATTGGAGGAATATTGGTTGGTTTGGATCGATGGATTTTGGTTGGAATGAGCCGGTGAATCTGAGGCCGTTGACTCAGAGGGAGAGTGCAATGCATATAGGGATGATCTTGAGACCTTCTAAGTTAGACCCATCAATGGAAGGTGGAGTTAAAGTGGTCATGACGTTACCGAGAGATGCAATGGTTAAGTTCAAGCTAGATATGGATGCTATGAACAAACTTTAGTTCCATGCATATGAACTTTCTTTACGTGAAAAGAATAAAAGTGAATATGTGAGTGTGCTTATATGCAAATTAAAATATGTAATAATGTAACTACAACTATAATTTTCATTGCGGAACCTCAAAATTTATCATTACAGGTTCTGACATTGTTATACAAAATATGAGGTTATATTTGTTTATCGGTTCAAGTTTCTTCCTCCTCTTCCTCCAATGATAAGAAAGATTCATCCTGATTCACAAGAAGCAATTTCAGAGACTGCCATGGTTTCTAAGTAATGTTGCAAATCTTCATCAAGAACCTTGAGGAGGATATTACTTTACCTCGTCAGAAGAATAATCAGATTCATCAACTCTCAAATACAAGTTATCTTCCTCTCCATCACTTTTCTTGTGGGGTTCCCTATCCTCCTCCTGGATATCATATGATAGTTTATTCTATTCATTCAGTAGCAATTTTCAAAAATCAATATGCGGTAGTTTAACGTTTTATTGAGGATTATTGTTTAGTTAGACATTCAATAAAATCATTTCACTTAGGATCAAATTGCCAGACCGATTTTTTAAACTTCTAGACTATTTTTAACCATTCTATAAAATCGTTTCACTTAGGCCTAATTTGCCGCCTAGGCGGGAGTTTGAAGTATATTGGTCCACTATAAAAAGCAATCAGATTTCAACAAACCTGTCCTGTCTTCAACAGCTCAATCCGTTCCTCTAGGTCAGCAACATGATACTTTAGTGCCTGTCCAAACAAAGAGAGAGAGGCCAATATTGATCATAACAGAAACTTTCCACACAAGTTATATTGTAATTTTTTTTTTTATCATTCATTACTTCTCTTCTCTGAAGCTCAATGGATCGAGCGAAAGCCTTTTTTCTTGTCAATAAATTTGAAGGCCTAAGCCGGAAAGGCATCTGATAATTCTTCCCACGGTAGAGTATGATCGCATAGCCTTTCAAGGTATTATCAACCGACACCAACACTCCTCCACTCTCAGCCTCTAAAGAGATAGCTATATGCTTCACTTGGGGAAGAGATTTGCCTCTAACGATAATCTTTACGAGCTCCCTGTGTTTCCAGTGTAGATGCATATTCTCTATAGTGCCATCAAACACTTCTCTTCTTCCTGTAAAAACGTTTAAAGGAAAATGAACATTCGCATTTTCTTATACAGATAGTAATGGCTTTAAGAGTCTTTGAGCTTACCTACGAGGAGAAATGGATCCATACTCAAACCGATTCTGCGGAAAAGAAGTCTCTCTTCTTCTGTGATGATCTCTGAGTCAGTTGGGAGATCAGATGGGTCAAGATCCTTCTGCACTTTAGCTAAAGCCTTCTCAGCTTTTTTCAGCTTTTGCTTTGCCTTACATAACAAAAGATAAAGATCACCAAATGCTTGTAATCAGATAAAAGTGTGATAATAACAAATACTCACGTAAAGAAGTCTCAAGTCGAGATCTCTGATCAACGCAGCTCTTTTAATAGAAGCTGATTCTCTCTTCAACTCCTCTACATCAACACTACTCGCATCTGGCGCCCACCGCGAACTAGCAGCTATAGTCTCAGCAAGAGTTCCAGCAAGCAACGGCGTTTTTTTTCTAGTCGGCTTGCTTTGTGATGTGAGTGCGACTCTTGCTGAAGCCGTTTCCCGGAATTGATCCTCTTTGTTCTGAAGCACCTCCGTTATCTCCTTTTGCCTCTCCCTCAACGCCTCTGAAACCGCGGGAGGCATGAAGTCGTTGCCTCTGTAGAAGACGATGTACTCTTTGTTCCTCGAAACGAGCACGCCGCGCGTAAGCCTCTTGAGCTCTTCAGCCATTCTCTCGTTCCGTGTGTTCTCCACGCCGCGTTTGATTGCTATCTTCGCAATCGCGCTTTTCTCCCATAGCTTCACCATTGCCACAGCCAGACCTTGTAACTCTCTGCTCCTCCCTAGAGCAAAATGAGGAGGGCTAGTCCTAGCGAGGCGACGCATCTCTGTCATCTCCTTGTTAGACAAACAAGGTTTAACTCCTTGAGGAAGAACCCTAAACGGACACCTGTATCCTAGAACCATCGGAGGAAGCAAGTCTGCATCAACGGGCAAAGGAGCACACCCTGTCCAATCATGAAACCTTGGACCAATCTCGTCCAACAGATCGTTCAGCTCGCATAGCTCTGATAACTGCTCTTTAGGTACATTCTTAGGGTAATTCGCCTCCTCTGCTGTGTACTCCCTTGCCACTTCATCGTTCTGTTTGATGAAAGATTGAACACACTTGAGATTGTAACTTATCCCTCTGTACAGCACCACCGAGCTTCCTGACCTCCATATCACTAACCCACCGGTCTTCTTCTCCAAAATCTCGTGAGTTCTCTTCATGTTAAGCGCACAAGGCTCTCCGAACTTCAGCTTCACAACTTCATCATCCTCCCATTTATCGATAATGGCTTCCACAAGGGCCTGTGTGATTCCGGCAGAACCTACTTTGACTCTCTCAACCATCCTCAAAGCTACACTCCTAAGCCTACTCAGCTCATGTTCCGGTACAATCTTCTCGGCCTCTACAGTGTTACTCTTCCTACTTCTCCATACTCCTTTGTCTCTCCCTGATTCTACCACCATCCCTCTTCCATCATCATCTAAGTCTAAAGCATTCTCCTTTCTATATCTATTTTCGTTAAAGCTTTCATCTTTGACAGGTTTAGAGACATTATCATTAACCCATGGAGCAGACATGTAACCGTTAGGCCTTGGGAAGCTAGACCGGAGATTGGAATCGGTTATCTTACTGGTTAACCGAGAAGATTGGTTTACTTCTGATTCTGATTCTGATTCTTCCTGATGATGAGGTTGAGTTTGCTCTTCGTGCTTCTTCTGCCAAGGAAAGTTGCTGTCTTTAGGGCTGATTCGGGAAGACCATTTGTCGCTGATCTCTTCGAAGAAACCCGGTTTGGGTTTTCTCTTCTTCTTCTTCTTCTTCGGGTGAGTGTCGATATCAATGGCGGCGGCTCTAATGGCGCTCAATTGAACTGCGTGGCTGAAAGGGTGGAATCTAAGTTTACGAATCCAAAGGTTAGAGTATACTAGAGGGTGAAAGGAAGAAGATGATGAAGAGGAGGGAACAGTGTGGAGGTTTACTGGGAAGTGACACAGCGCCATGGATGATAGATGAGTTTTTGGGTAAAGGGGAGAACTTTGTACTATACTATCCAGTTATTTCGTGAACGACATCGTTTTAAGAGTGTGCGAATGGTTTCGAAAACCCTCCGTTTTGTGTTTACGAATACAACATGCATGTCGTTCTTATTCGTATAGAAAAGAATATTTTTCTCTCAAACCACAAAAAAGGATGAAATTTTTTCTTAATTAAAAAGTTTTAAAATATCCTCTAAATTTTTAACTTACTTTTAAGTTTTAACCATATAAATTATTAGTATATTTTAAGAGAATGATTTACTGCACACAAAAAAAAAAGAGAGCTGAAAAAGCTTAGGAATGTAGCTCTGAATTTGCATGGTTCATATACAAAGTACAATGTTTAGTGCTTTTCTTTGTGTAATACATCACAATGTTCCTTTTTTATTTGACTGGCAAGTATTCTTTAATCTTAGTTATCGGTGAACTGGATAATCTTGTCCTGGTGATTTTCAAGTTCTTGCCAGTTAGGTGATCCACCAGCTGATTACCGTAACCCGATCACATAAAAAACATGCACTTGTTCTATCTAGTGGAATATTTGATAAAATACAAGATTTTGCATCATATTTTAATCATCTTATCATATTTATCTGCTTACAATATTAGACTAATTGCATGAAAGCAAAGTAAAATTAAAATAGGATAATGCAAGATAGTTATGACTAAATAACACTAAATGATTTAAAACTTTAATAAATAAAAGATAATGCAAGACATAACTAAAGAAAAATTAAAGTAAGATGTTTTAAAACTTCAGTGAATAAAAGATAATGCAGGACATGATTAAAGAAAAGAAAAGTAAATTATTTAAAATTTCACTAGATAAACATTATGCAACTAAAGATCTACAACAACTTAAAAATTGTGCTTGAGGTTAAAGAGGGGAAAAAAATATTAACACTTAGGTTTAGATATGTTTTTAAACTATTGATAGTGAATTGGGTTAATCCAAACAAACTGGGTCGGACACTGACTTCGTTAATCTTCTTCACTCAGCTCCAAGAATACCTACATGACTTAGTCATAATGTATATATACACAATGCATGATTTACATCCTAGGAGTTTGAAAATGTATGGAAATAAAAATAGAGAAATTACTCAAAATAACTCAAATTATACATATAATGACTAGAATAACTCATAAACTTTTGTATTTACTAGAATAATTCATAAGGCAAACGAAAATACCAAAACACCCATTCCCTTTATTATTCACAAAATTGCCACTGAGAATCTGATATTTATTAATAAAGAAATGTTTAATTATTTCTCAAAAAAAATTCATTTTGCCGTCGAGAGGGTCGTGGGTCGTGTTCTCCAAAGGCGACGAAAGCAAATCAGACCCTTCCTTTTCACTTCCGTCTACGATGACTTCTCCTCTGTCACAGCAGCCTTCCATTTTGTCAACTCCACCGAGCTCGCCACCATCTCTGTTGTACAAGAGGAACCCTAAATCCGAGATCACTCTGACAAATCCAGATTTAAATCGAAGATAAATGAAAGTGTAAGTCCTGAATCTATGCAATTCTAAGTTATTATCACATGTTCTTAAAATGTATTGTTTGATTGAATGTTAAATTTTGAAAACCCTAATTCCCAACACCTCAACACTTTACTCACATTCTCAGTTTTTTAGCTTTCCTATGGTAAGATTATGGAATGCTTTTTTGTGCGCCAATGCTATATGAAGGGAATAAGAAAATGTTGTTGTCCAAAAGTTGAATTAAACCTTGTGCAGTTATTTTTCGAGATAACTGAATGTTCACTTGATAAACCCTGACCAGAAGTGACACTTTTTATATTTCATATACAGGTCTTACAAAGAAAAAAGATCTGCATATGCCCCTGAGGCAGGAATGAGATATGATGGTGTGTATAGGATTGAGAAGTGCTGGCTAAAAGTTGGAGTACAGGTATGTATACAGCTTAATAACCATAATTTTTCACCAGCTATGTCTGTGCAGAGAGTTGATTATTTTCCTGACTTGTTATTCTGTTTTCTATAGGGTTCTTTTAAGGTCTATTGTTACCTTTTTGTTAGATGTGATAACAAGCCAGCGCCATGGACCAGGTTTCATATAGATCGTCGATTCTTTTATGTTTTCTGTTTGAGTCTAACGCTGCGGGATATGCTGCAGTGACGAACATGGAGATCGTTCAAGACCTTTGCCTAAGCTTGAGGGCAATAGACATGTTTGAGAGAAACGAAACTCCGTCATTGGATCAGCGATTTTGATCTTTGGATTATACACTGTATCAGGCTCTGAGAAGTCACCGTTGTTGGTAAACACATACCTTATAAGATGTGACTGATGAAAGTGGTATACTTTTCAATGGATATGGAGCCATTAAAAGATATGGTCCCTATATTTTTTACGTGTACATTATTTATTAACTTGTACTATCATTTGGTACATACCTTGTAAAGAAGCTCTGCAAAATAAGCTAAAATCATTAGCATTCTAGTGTATATATATGGTTCCCTTGTTATTGTTCTTTATAATATACCCTGAATAAATAAGCAAAGCCTTCTTCTACAACTTATGTGCAATCTAAGATTAGCAGCCGCTAGTATGTTATGTCTATATGAAAATATCTACTTGAATTCATGGAAGCATAACCTAAGAATTTCACTCACTACAGTCAGATATTGGTGAGGCATGAAACCTTATAACTAAGTTTTAGTATTGATTCTTACCTTAGCTCAAACTCAGTAAATAACATTGTTTCTTTGATACATCATTGGGTTCATGTTTCTCCAAACATAAGGAGTGCAACAAGTGATTAAACCACCATAAAAAAAGGACAACTTGATAAGGAAGAAAAGAGAAATGAGAGAGATGATGACAACTACAAAAAATTATCTAATTCTAATTTTAATTAACCTAAAAATAAACCAGATTCTAAATTAATGTAAACCGATCGAAATTGAATATTAAATTAAGTTTGGTTTACATAAACCTAGATTTCCGTCAGTAAATCTGCCATAACATAAATTAAAAAGTCTGCCACCACATAAACAAAAAGTCTACCAACAATTTTAAGTCGGATATATAAATCTGCCATAAGAAAATAAGTCGAATATAATAAAATAAGTTGACCACAAAAATCTACCATTTATAATAAATCTGCTACCTCACTCGACAGACATATTCCTAAAAATCTGTTTTCTATTCAAATCGTACAATTAACTCTGTCGTGGAAATAAATCTGACGTTTCTAAGAAAGTCTGACACCACTTTAACGGTAGATTATTTTTTTATACAGATTTTAAAAACAGACTTATTATTTGACAGATTTATTTTTTTGAAAATAAATCTGCCGTCGATCAAAAGTTAAGGGTATTTTGGTAATGTTTTTTTTGTTATAACTATAGACAAAGGCAATTTCGACCATAAAAATATTCTAATAATTTTCAAAAAAATATGAGTTATTCTAGTAATAACACAATTAATTTGTCATTTAAGTAAACTTCCCATAAAAATAAATCAACGTTCAAATGCAATTTGTATGCCACAAAATGATGCAGAACGAAGAAATAATAAGACAAAATCCATGCCAAACCTACACATCAGGTCAAACTTTTATTGGATCAATCAGAAAATTTTTAGGTTAAATTAATTTCAGTTGGGTTAGAGCAATGTGCGTTGACGCTTTGAAACAATCTTTTTATCAAGAAGCTTTGATATCATATTAGTTTCATGAACTATCAATATAGCATACTTTGGCAATTTGTAAATTAGTTTATGTCTCTTATATATATATCATATTATTGCTTAATGTATAATCTCATTTATGATGCGGGACATTTCCTAAAAAAACGAAAAACGATCACGCTAATGTAACCAACAAACATATGAACATAACATGTGTGTAGACGGGATGAGTCAGCTCTACTGGTTAGAGCCTTGGGGGCCAATTGTCATGCTTTCGGGTTCGACGCCAGCCGGAGGCGAACTGCTCATCCCTGTCACAAAAGTGGGTACTGGGCCTTCGGGCTCAGGGAAAAACCTCCCGGGTGAAGCTGGTCCGCTGCCTGACCGGACCCAGGGATTGACCCGCGAAGCGGGAAACCCTGGATTAACAAAAAAAAAAAAAAAAAAACATAGCATTGTCATTACGTGCTCAAAATTAAATTAAATTCATACACAATCTGTGACCAGAAAAAAATCCTGCAAAAGCGGCTGTGAATAAGAATGTCATTCTGTCGCGTAAATAAAAGATGTTGCAATGGTATTCAAAAAATGAGATTTAAGACCAGAAACCAAATAAAGGCATCAGTCAGTCATTGTTGGCGCCAACAACGTGAAAACGAAGAGGACGTTCATTTAATATTTAAAATATTCTGAACGTGGTAAGTTTAAAATTCGCTATATATAAACATCATACGGATCGTAGACACTCTAAACTGGTAAGAGATGGCAAACCAAACAAAACTGATCTTTCCTCTATTACTCGAAAAGAAACCACTCGAGCTTATTAAACCCTCAAAACACACTCCTTCTGAAACTCTCTCACTCTCTACTTTGGACAATGATCTTTTCAATGAAGTTATGTACGCAACAATTTACGTTTTCAAAGCCAACGAAAAGAACCAAAATGATCCTGTCCCTTTGCTTAGGAAGGCTTTGTCCGAACTTCTTGTGTACTACTATCCCCTTTCAGGCAAGCTCATGAGACGAGAGAGTGATCGAAAACTTCAGCTAGTTTTTTGGGGTGAGGGAGTTCCATTTGAGGTCGCTACTGCAGCCCTCAACCTCTCCTCTCTAAACTATATAGAAAATCTTGATGACCAATTTGCTTTGCGCCTTGTGCCTGATATCGAAATAGACTACGATAGCAACGTCTCTTATCATCCACTAGCTTTGCAGGTAGCTTTTCATTTTCTTGATTATTATGAGTTTTAAGGCCATGAGCTTCCATGGTAATAAAAAAATTAAAAAGTAGCCTTTTCTATGAAAAAAAAATTGCAATAAGTATATCTTTTTCTTGAAGATATTAGATAATAATCTCAGTAAACTCTCAGTTTTGTAAGGGTAATGTTTTCTTCGTAGTGTGGATCACACATAATTAAGATAATCAATTGTTCCCTTTGATTTTTTTTAAAGGTGACCAAGTTCGCATGTGGAGGATTCACCATCGGCACGGCGTTGACGCACGCCGTATGTGATGGATTTGGAGTGGCTCAGATCATCCATGCTTTAACCGAGTTGGCTGCAGGAAAGAGAGAGCCAACGGTGAAGCCGGTGTGGCAGAGAGAGCGGTTGGTCGGACAATTGGATAATGAATTGGCCAAAGTGCCTGGTGGCCATATTACTAGTCTTTTAGCCACCTCACCATATATTCCAACTAGTGATATGGTATGTTGTTCTCCCATTAACTTCAACAATTTTGTGTTTGATATTTTATTTTTGATTATAATTTGTAATTTCTTTATATTTTATATACATTAGATTAAATAAGGAAAAATTAATATAATTGATGTTTTCAAGGTTCACTCGACGTTCTTGCAAATAAATACAAAGAAACTCGAAGAGTTGATGTGATTATATAGATTTTTTTTTATATTTTAGCTAAAGTGATCTCTTCCATTCTCTGTCCAACAGGTAACGGAGACAATAAACATTCGGGCTAGGAATATAAAGAGGCTTAAAGACTCTTTGATGAGAGAGTGCGGGTACCCAAAAGAGGGTTTCACAACTTATGAAGTACTTAGCTCTTGCATATGGAAAGCAAGATCTCGAGCCCTGAAGCTAAACCTTGACGGGATCACTGTCCTGGGCATAGCTGTTGGAATCCGACATGTTTTAGATCCGCCACTTCCTAAAGGATTCTATGGTAACGCCTACATAGATGTCTATATCGAGTTAACCGTGAGAGAACTCCAAGAAGCATCAATCTCTGAAATTGCTAAGCACGTGAAGAAAGCCAAGAAAACCGCTTATGACAAGGGCTATCTCGAGGAAGAGCTAAAGAACACGGAGAGATTGATGAGGGATGATGCGAAGTTCGAAGGGGTGAGTGATGGACTATTGTTCCTGACGGACTGGAGGAATATTGGTTGGTTCGGATCAATGGATTTTGGTTGGAATGAGCCCGTGAATCTGCGGCCGTTGACCGAGCAGAAGAGTGCAGTGCATATAGGGATGATCTTGAGACCTTCACAACTTGATCCATCAATGGAAGGTGGAGTTAAAGTGATCATGACGCTGCCAAGAAATGCAATGGTTGACTTCAAGCAAGAGATGGATGCTATGAACAAACTTTACGTTGGTGCTACTAATTAATTAAATTGGTATACCTTGATAAATTTTCTATGTGTGTGAGTGAATCTTTCAAATATGAATAATGGACGAATAAAATGGACGACCAAGCTTCCTGATAGATATCAACTATCTTACTACGGACGTGGCAAGTGCGCAAGTTGACGTGGACAAGGAAATAGCGTAAATGAGAGACTCTGATTGGTAAGAAGCTTTGTCGTTGAATCTTGAAGCTGCTTGAGAAGGAAGAAGACATGTATAAATAAAAGCTAGATTGAAGAATAGGTTTCATGCTTTGATGTTTTAATTGAGTAGACGATATGAGTCTCAACCCGATTGTCATGAGATCGGTGATTCAAGCTGCACTCTCACTGAGTCAAGCTATCAAAGTTGTTCTTGTATCTTTGTTACTCTCAATAACGGAGTGTTTGCCAAAAAAAAAAATCAATAAAGGAGTTTGTAATTACTAAAGTCTGTCATTGTTACGGTGAAAATGGATCGAATCAAACGTGATGATGATAAAACTGGAGGAATCAAGTGCAAACCATGACGGTGTTGAATATGATGTTTTTAAGGCTCTGAAATGGTCTTCGTCATAAAAATATTGTGTCTTCATGGACAAAGGCTAAAAGCGGACGTTTTCTTAATTGCCAAGCATATGAATTCATTTCATTGAGAAATGGCAAAGAGATACAAGCATTCTTGAATCTAAAAACTGCTAGAAAGCAAGATTCTACCGAAGAGTCCCCCAAATATATAGAAACTAGTGGCATGCCCGCGCTACGCGCGGAATAGTTGTTGATCGTGCAGTCAACTGAATTGTATGTGTTTGAAATTGTTTGTGTTGATATATCACTTTGAATTTTGATTATCTGGCTCTAAAATGGTGGTAAATTTTTCTGGCTAGTTTAGTAAAACTTATTAATGTTTTTGACATATGTATGTAATGGTGACTTGTTCCTATAATAGATGTAAACACGTTGATTGTGTAAAATTTAGTAAATTATTTGGTTCACTTATATATTTGGAAAGCCATTGCATTATTTATGAAAAAGTTAGTTTGGATTTTTCAATTTTATAAAGCAAACAGATTTCTTAAGAACCATTATTGGTTTTATTGTTGGTTTAATTAAATTCAACATAATGTTTATGATGTGATAAGAACATGCATGTTTTAACTTTCATATTACAATTTTGTGAATACCATGAGATAACTTTATAATCATTTGAGATAAAAGAGTTTTATAGCATCACATACCAAACGAAGAGAGAAAAGGTTTTCTTTCATGTAACATTAGGGTCGGCCCGTCCTACAGGTGGGATATACTTTACTTGTGATTTAAGTTATTATTTTTTGTATGATTTTGTGTTTTAGGTTTACATTTGCAAGAGATGTGTATGATACACTACAAAAAAAATCATATTATATTACATAAATAGTATCAGAAAAACAAATGATATCAATTAGAGACACTTATTAATAAATGATACAAAATATTTGTATTTAACATCAATTATTGTAATTGATGTTGTTATTAACTTATCTTTGTTTATATTAATATATGTTAAGCAAGTGAAGATCAATTAAAAGATATATTATATTTTCATATACGTGTAAAAATATACAGTTTACTCTAAATTAAAATAATTTTAATTTTTTCTATTGTTTCTTTTGTTCTTATTAGAAATAAAAGTTTTGATAAATTAATAAAAAAACTTTTATTTTTTCATTAGTTTAATTATTTTTCATTTTAGTGTTTGTTATATTTTTATTATAAAAGGAAGTAAAATAAAAATATTTGTCAATACAGTTGAAATTCAATGCAAATTATGAATTATTTTTCATTCTTATATATATGTTTTTTGGAAAATGTGAAGACAGCGCAAGATTGATCAAAGAGATGTTTAAGGACCATCAAAGTAGTAAATGAAGCAAAGTGCGATCATTACCTTGTTCATTGCAACTGTAGTTGTGCTTGTAAGGTTTAAGACTCCTCCTCCTCCTCTGTTTCTTTTCATCCCATGTTTCTTCATATATATAAAGAAATTTAAACTCTCCTCTCATGGAAACCTCAGGTAAACATCTCCTGAGAAGCGTTAGCTTTCTGGAACCTTGTCGAGACAAATACTTGAAAATGGGGCAGATGCAATGTGAGGCTAATTCTCAGAGATACAACTCCAAGTCATAGACTTTCAAGCTCTGTTACAGACAATACAACCTAAAAGCTAAATTTTATAACTTCAGTCACTTTTAATATCTAGGAATCTCACAGGTTTGATCCGAGACTTGTTAGATCTTTCCGGTGTTGGCAAATCTTGTGGCTGAATGTATCCCTGAGACAAATCTCTCCAGTAAACTTCTGGAGTCAATTGTAAACCTGAAACATGTTCAGACAATAGCTAATCGGGCCTGATTTCTAAAGCTGGTTTGTTTTCCAGGTGGAATCATGGGCAAACGTATTTGCAGTTCCATGTAGAAAAGCTATAGCCAATTGCGAGATTCTATAAATGACAAATCAGTTTATCATGAAGATCCAGAATTCAAAGAAATCAAGCTTTTACCTTCTGGATTGTTTTTTTCATCATCTCTGGGAGTGGTCTTCTATGTGGATTAGAATTGAGAAATCTTTTGTGTATGGCGATAAAACCTTTAAGTGAAGTTGATCTATAAATTCCATAACGTTTCAGAGGAGAATAATTTTAGACGAATCGACACGAATACAGTTCAACCCAGAGGTTTCTCAAGACGATTCGTCTCACACAACCTTTCAGAAACTCTATTGAAGCTTAACCTAATCTGAACTCGAAGAAAACGAAGAACCTTAGAATTCAAGGGTCGTTATTCATTTTTTTGTAGGAAACTGGGAGCAAGCTCCCAATATTTATTCAAAATTAAACTTCAGTCTACACATGAGTTAGTCGTGGCCGGGGAGGTCCAACAACATCCTCTTGCAATACATCAACAACCTCAACAGGTGCATTATCTAATCTATGAAAACCAAACGGAAGAGAAATTGCAAGGTTAGCTAACCCATCAGCTAAGAGGTTTGCTTCCCTATACACATGAACAATACGGACTAACCAGTTCCTCGATAAAAAGCCATGGCACACCCGTACCGGGAAAAACAACGGATGTGTATCCCCAATCCCTGTCGTAAGAAACTCGACCACCACCTTCGAATCCGTTTCTACCTCCAGTCTCCTAATCCCTTTCTCCCAAGCAACCACAAGACCATAATACACTCCCCAAAGTTCAGCCAACGGAGCTCCACATCGTCATATGTTTACAGCAAAACCACCACACCACTCACCTTCATCATTCTTGAAGAAGGCAAAGGTAATAATCGGTAAACTTTAGTTTATTTTTCAGTCCAAATAACATAATTTTAAGCCCAAACATTACACACTCGTGAAAGCCCATCATCAATACAAACGGAAATGAAAAGCAACGAAACTGACTTATGACTGGACACGTGTCAACCTCCTGTTTCCTTATTCGATGACGTGGCTCAAGGAAAAGAAGAGAATAGTATACTTTATATAATTAGATAGTAAATAGTCTAATAAAGTTTAGAATTGAATAAATGTTAATTTCAAAGGTACAATAATGAACTTAATGGAGAAGATAAAATTCATGTTTTCTGTTAAATTTCTAAATATGGTATATTTTATAATATTTAGATTTTTTATGATGTGTCAATTTGTGATTCTTTACTTGATGATGTGTTTTCATGTGAAAAACAATATTCTACTTTCCTAATAGAAATATATTTATTAGAATTTATTATTTTCTTAAAAAAATTGTGATTTTATTATGTAATAATTACAGTTGTGTTTTTCTTTCAGTTATCATGTGAATATTTTAAATTTGAGCTTAGTAACCACAAAAGAAAAAAAATATCCATGTTAAAAAAGAATCCATGATATTTTTTATGTTTTTATTTCCATTGGTTGGTTTTGATGAAACGTCAAAAAAGAAAATAGTGAATGGATATTCTTTTTCTCGTCCTTATTATTTTTTTTAGTTTTTTTTGTTGTTTTATATTTTGGGTTAGATCATGTTAAAATTTCAATAAATTTTTAGTTTTAGTCAATTTTTTCACCAAATTCAAGTTCTATAATGTATTTTTTAGAGAAAAAAAAACTATTGCTTTATTTTTTATATCTCTACAGCTCTCTCTAGCTATAATAGAAGATTGATATAATAGAAGAAGATCGTGAGACGAAAGATGAGCAGAGACTTGTCTTCGTGTTCATAAATATAGTAGTGTAAAAAATTGATGAGAAACACATGGAAGCTGGAAGGATGAGGAATTCATCGATTGCTAATCTGCTATGACTGATGCCGTCATTAAGAAAAAACTATTTAATTGCCGAGGAGTGGATGATTAGAGTTAATTCAGGCGGTAGAAGAAAAATAAGTGATACGAATATGATAGCAAGTCATGAAAAGTTTTGGGTGATTGGCTCTTGCCCTATTTTAAAGATGGTTTAGGCTATAATAGATTAGAACGGTGTAAGTCTTCATCACATCCAGAACACTTATTTATAGGTCGAGCTTGTATCTGTTACAGACGTGAATCTGAATAAATGAGACGGAGTGGGAGGAGAGGTGGGTGGAGTTTAATGATTGAATTAAAGCAAGAATTTAAGAAAGGGAGAAACGTTACAGAAAATTTCATCGGAGAAGATGGCTAACGATGAGTTACGGCATCAAACTGGAGAAGAGCGTACAACTAAACCTAAACACCAGGCGGGCCAGAAAGCCCGGCTACTCCTCCGTGAGTTAGAAACAAAGAAAAAAAAGAAGCTCCGCGAATTAGAAGCAAAAGGAAAAAGAGCTCTCTCTTTGCTCGACACGTGTCACAAAATGGGGGTAGGAGGGATGACGTGGCGCATTGTGGAGAATTTCTCTTCTACTTTTTATTATAGATTATTCAATATGTCTTTTACCTTTTTCATAAAATCTATCTTGGTCAGCTAACTCGAAATTTGTGATAATTAAATCTCAATAGTTACGAGATTAAATGTTATTTCCTCCATTTTATTTTAATTGTAGTTTTAGACTTGGACACACAAATTAAAAAAAAACATCTAATTTTGTATATTTGCCGTATAAAAACATCATTACCAATACACACAACCACAGTTCAACTAATAGAAAGATAGATTGAAATATAAAGTTAATAAATTTGCATTCAAATTATATAACAACACTTATTTTCAAAACAAAAAAATTTACTATACAACAACAATTAAATTGATACGGAGGGAACAAAAACCATAAAAGATACAAGATATTAACTATAATATATACAAGGGAAAGCCAGATTCCTAAAAATAATAACAATAGACTTACAACCCTTGATATTTTTGTCTAGCTTAAAAATAATAATACTCCTTTATGTGGCCACACAAATATTTCGCCTTCTAATTTGAATATCTGGTACCGAAAAATAATTTTGAATATCCAGAAAAATAATTTATCCGTGAATTGCATCCCTTTTAAATATTAGTCAATATCTTTTTATAAGTTTGGGATACCTCATATTAATAAAAAGAAACTTAAGAACTGATACAGAAGTTAAAAGAACGGTTAGGCAAAATCACATATTAGAAAAATAAAAATAAAAGAAACAGTATCTCAGTCGGTCAGCATGATTCATGTGCATTGTGCATTTGTTTGAAATGCAGCAAGCCAACAACTCCATCTAACTCTTTAACTAGTAAATCAAAAGAAAAAAATGATCATCAACTAGACAATCAAAGTGGCAGCTAGATTATTAATAAAAATAATTGAAAAAATGATGCCACTAACAAAACCATAAATCTTAAATTCTAAACCCTAAATCCTAAACACAAACTCTAAACCCTAAATCCTAAACTCAAACTCTAAACCCTAAATCCTAAACCCAATATTTTAAACCCTAAATCCTAAACTCAAACTCTAGATTATAAACCCAAACCCTATACCCTGCCAAATCCTAAACCTGAATCCTAGAACCTAAACAGAAACCCTATATCCTAAACCTGAATCCTAGACCCTAAACCCAAACCCTAAACCCAAAAAGTTTGAATTTGGGTTTAAGGTTTACAGTTTGGTTTAAGGTCTAGGATTTGGGTTTGGGTTTAGGGTTTACGGTTTGAGTTTAGGCTCTGCTTGAGCAGTCTGGTTGTAAAGACAAAGCAACGCTTGATAGGAAAAGAGAGCATCTTGAACTGGACGAGATAGATAGATTTTTGAAATGTCGTTACATTTCAGCTTGTGAAGCATCTTGGAGGCTCTTTTCTTTCCACATTCATCACAACCAGCCTTCCATGATGAAGTTGAAAATCCATCTCCCAGGCAAGCAGAGGCTGCTATACAACCAGAATAAGAGCTTAGAGGAAGTCCTTTCAAAGGAGGATATCGACAAGACAATGCTGAATGCGTATTTTGTGGCTAACGAAAAATACGAAGAAGCCAGAGAGCTCACTTATGTTCAGTTCCCATCTCGGTTTGTCTACCACACTGACGATAAAACTTGGACACCAAGAAAGCATGGAACATCTATAGGCAGGCTTCCGTTCATACATCCTATTGCAGGAGATGACTATTATCTGAGAATCCTTCTCAACGTCGTTAAAGGCTCCACGAGCTTTGAGCATCTCTGTACCGTGGGCGGTACAACGTTTAAGGAGTTCCGCGATGCTTGCTATGCACGTGGGTTACTAGACGACGATAAGGAATGGCATGATGCAATTTTTGAGCCTTCCTACTGGGCTACTGGACGTCAACTTATGAGGTTATTTGTCCTCATATTGATCTACTGTGAAGTTGCAAACCACCTGAAGCTTTGGGATCATACCTGGAAGATATTGGCAGAAGATATATTGTACATGAAGCAGCGAGAATTTAACTTCCCTGGCTTGATTCTTCCAGATCTAAAGCTGCAACAATATACTTTGATAGAAATCGAGCGACTCCTCAAAGAAAATGACAAATCCTTAAATGATTTCAAAGGGATGCCAAAGCCAAACGAGAGTGTGCTTAGAGAAATCTCAAACACTGTCTTGCGTCAGGAACTGAATTATGATACGGCGAAAGAAGCAAGTGAGAACGAGAAACTGTTTGCCACTATGAATGAGGATCAACAAAAAGTTTACAATGCCGTAGTTGACTCGGTTGACAATCAATCCGGGCAAATGTTCTTTGTCTACGGTGCAGGAGGGACTGGGAAAACGTTCTTATACAGAACAATTATAGCAAAGCTGAGATCAGTCGGAAAAGTCGTCATCCCAGTCGCTTCAGCAGGAATTGCAGCTCTGCTGCTACCAGGAGGGAGGACAGCTCACTCCCGCTTCAAACTTCCTGTTAATTTAACTGATGAGACAGTTTGTGAGATTACAGCAGGATCTATGTTGGCTACTCTGATTGCAAAAACTGACTTGATCATATGGGACGAAGCTCCAATGGCTCACCGTCAAGCGTTTGAAACTCTAGATCGCACGCTAAGGAACTTACAATCTCAGCATAATCCAGAAGCAGCTAATAAACCTTTCGGAGGGAAAACAATGATACTTGGTGGTGATTTCAGGGAAGTTTTACCTGTTGTTGCTCATGGAAGTAGACAAGACACCGTTAAGGCATCTATTAGCAAGTCCTACCTCTGGCCATATGCACAGGTTTACACGCTAAACACCAACATGAGACTCAATCAAGCAGACAGAGAATTTGCAGTTTGGGTTTAGGGTTTAGGGTTTGAGTTTATAGTATATGGTTTGGGTTTAGGGTTTACTATTTGGATTTAGGATATAGGGTTTGAGTTTAGTATTTAAGGGTTAAATTTAGATTTAGGATTAGAATTTAGGATTTAAGGTTTTGTTAGGTATCGTTATTTCTTCAACTATTTTAAATTTTTTTAAATAAAATTTAATAGTTTTTATAAATTATCTAGGTGACACTTTGATTTGTGGTAATAGAGGTGTTGAATTTAAAGGTTCACCATATGAGGTGAATCTAAGTTCTGTCCTTTTATTTTGGAATCAAACGGAATGACCCGTATTCCAATTCCAAATTTTTGTTGATCCAGTTACAGCCTTAGAAAGTTTAACAAAAATTCTTAATATTCAAAATAAAAAATATCAAAATTAAAAGATAAAACATACAAAAGTTCTAATATAAGAGATTTTAGAACCGGTTATTAAGTTTATAAGACAACTGTCTTATCTATCAATTAAACAATGTTTTAACATGTTTTAACAAGCTAAAATATTTGTAATATTAATATTTTTATTTTCTCAGAACCTGTTACAGATTCTGACCTTTAATCATGCTCTTAACCTCTTCTTCTTTTCCTTGGCTCTCATTTTTTTCTATTTTTTAATTTTTATTATTTTCTGGTGAAATAGTTTTCAAAATATACTCCCACTACATATGTTCTTAACGTCTTAAAATTATGTCGATATTATAAACTAATAAAATTCATGTTATTTTAATTTTCTAAAATATAATACATTATTACTATAATTTAAAATAATAATTATATATTATCTATTTGTATAATATATTTTTGCGTAGTTTAGACAGATAGTCGTTACTGTTTTAGAAGGCCTAAACGGCGCTGTCTATATAGTTCCTTAGAACACAAGATTAAAAAAATCCTTAACTAATTTGCATTAATTATTGGAATAAGACAAAGAAAGGAAGAAAATATTTTTTTTTTGTCATCTGATGGATTAATTTGAAAACATGAAAGTTTTTACACAAGCCGGCAAGGAGCACATTCCTTCCGGAGCCATAAGCCGGCAAGGATCACAATCCTTCCGGAGCCAGACGAAACTACAAAGGCATGAATAAAACGTAAAGGTGGGTTACTAAAACTTAAGCTTAGAAACTCATAATAGAGAACTGAAATGGATGTCCTGATGATAGCGACCACTGGGAAAGAGCGCGCCGGTCTTCAAAGAACGAATAGAAACAAGCCGAAGACTCTTGTTTGTTGACTTGAAGTTACTTCCTATCCTAAGAACCAAAGAACCAATTTAGCAGAGACCTCAAAGCTCGCACAACCTTAAGCCGGTACTTCCATCAGCTCTAGCTATATCGTAACACAATTTACACCATTTGGATCTTCAAAGGAGAACCGGGGATGACACTCTTGTCGCAAACCAAAGCAGAGACCCTCCACATTTATTGATACAAGAACCAAGCCGTTTTGCATAACCCACGCTCAGTTGATTCATACCAGACCAAACCAATACAATAAAAAGGATGGAAGAGATTGAAACCGTAAGAGCTCAACCATCACATGAAGACGCTACTGGAGATTAAAGGCCTAAAACTTTTGCTGCCTCGCTTGATAGGCTGCCTGACAGCTCCAAGAAAATGAAGACCCCACATCTGAACCGGCAAAGTACAACCACCGCATACCAGAAAACAGATAGGAGCCGATACTAGCCACCAAACCAAACAGAGGACAACAAAAGAATCACAGGCCAAGACCAGAAACAACATCTGAAACTCCCTACTAGTTAAGCATAAGGCTAAGAAACGAACAAGCAAGGCTGACAGAGACCAATAAGAAGGCTGACCATTGGAGAGGACGGAGAAATCAAAAATTAAGATCAATCACAGCAGGACTCCAAACCCAAGATCTTAGAGCTCACTAAAGCAACAAGACCCGCAAACCCTAGATCTTCAACCCTCCCCAGATCTGCGAAAACAGAGAGACTCAGAGACAAACCGAGGCTTGTCATCACCAACCCACCACTGAGAACAGAAAGAAGAGCTGGGAAAAGATCACATCTTGTCGAGTACAAACTTCAATCGCATCTTCTCACAGGACCCAAAGCCTATCAGAAAAAACACAAGCCAAGGAAAACACAAGCTAAAAAAAAAGACAAAGAACATGAAAACAGGCCATCCCATAGACACGGTGACGAATCACCCGCCAAGGACAGCCCTAACGCGGTGGCTTTGAAGTCGCTTCTCTAGGGCCGGTTTCTTTTACGATTTCTTTATATATTCTTTGTTTTCTCTTGAAAGGAAGAAAATTAAATACCTATAATCAGCGTGTAGTGGGTTCGAAAATGAATTTCCAGGTGTCAACCATACCCAAGTAAAAAAGCTCGATGAACAGCTTATATAACAGACTCAGATATCAACAAGCAGTAGTAGCTCAAGGCAATGGATTTAATTCAGCTTCTTTTTCTCACTGCTCTCTCTATTCTCTCAATCCCCTTCCTCCTCATAAACTCACTGCTACGTCCCAGGAGCAAAAAGAAGCATACTGTGTATACAGCTTGTCTTGTGGAGAGTTGTTAAAGGGCGAGGTCTTTGGTTCGAGTAACGCCAAGCGCATCAATAACCTACCGGTGGATATGGAGGCAGTTCCTCCCACGGTGAGGGGTTAGAGTCGGTGCACTGCAGCGCTGTAAAATCTGGGATCCGCAGGATGGGTTTAATCTAGATTTTGACCCGAACATCCGTACGGATTTTTTCTTTCTATACTAAAATATTTTAGTTTATATAACAAAATTTGTCAATAACAAAATGTAATTTAATGTTATATATTGTATAACTCTTTAATACCTATATTTATATGGCTTATCTATTATTACTATAAATTTTATATTTTGTAAAAAAAAATTATTTTGAAAACATTATTATGTAACAATACTATCTTACATAAGTTTTTGTTTTATTTCAAAATTTTAATTTTATATGGACGTAAATTAAATCAGACCTATATAATAGAGCATAAAAGTTTTGAGTTACTCTTAAAAACAACAAAAAGATTTTTATTTTAAAAGAAACTATAATACATTGTACTTCAAAATAATTTTGTAGTAAAGATTTTATTTGAGAAATGAAGTACACTAAGTTGGATAATAATATATAATTTTTATTTTAAATAGAAATGGATCTCTCTAACAAAGTATTTTTAAAATTTTGTAAAATGTATTTTGAAAATTAATCAGTTTAAATTGTTATTATCATTAAAATATAAGGGGCAAAATCTTGATCCGCACTACATGATTGAAAATACTATATATCAGGTTAGGTAGTCATTATTTTCGTTCACATAAGACTTTTTTAATATTTTTCTGTAAAAGTATCAAACAGAAAATGAATCCAAATTGGTAATATTAGCTTAAGGGATCCATTGGTATTATTAGTTTAAGGGAATGGACTTAACTTAATCGGCCGGGGTTCACGTGGAAAGAGTTTTTAATATTTTTCTGTAAAAGTATCAAACAGAAAAATGAATCCAATTTGGTAAATACAGTTAAAGGGATCCATTGGTATTATTAGTTTTAGGGAATGGACTTAACTGAATTGGCCGTCGTTCATGTGGAAAGTGTCATTTTCTATACATACACATACATATAATTAGCCATGCGCATTCGGTTCCGGTTACAATTTGGTTCTCGATTGGTCCATTCGGGTATTTAGAAAATTCCGTTCGATTCCGATTCGGTTTTTTCATTTTTGGTTTGGTTTGGATAATAAAGTCAAGAACCGGCTAATTTCCGTGATAATTTCAGATCCTATTCAGTTATGATTTATCAGTTAATTCAGGTTAAAAAGTTCAAAAAACGTGTTTTGGATTAAATATCAGATTTTTCGGGCATTTAGATTAAAATTTAAATAATTTAGATAATTTAATTTTTTGAATAAAAAGTATTCGTGTAATTCATTTTTGGATATTCCAGTTTATAATACTATTTTTAAACTAAATATAGTTAATATTTATAAATATGTAAATTATATTATATAATTTGAGTATCTATTCGGTTCTTAATTCGGTTCCGGTTCTTTGATTCTAATAATATAGGATCTGTTCGGGTAATTGGTAGGATCCAAATTCAAACTAGCTTTTTTCGTATGATTCTGTTTGGGTTTTTGGTTCTCAATATATGTGGCAGGCCTACATATAACACTAGCAAAAAGTAATCAGACATGAAGATTATGTTTAGCTGCAATATTTTGGGTGGTTAATTATCTAAGCTTCCTTTTCATTGCATGTAAATGGAGACTTCTCGCAGTAGTGAAGTAGGCCTTCAATAGAGATGTGTTATTTTACCATACTAATTTGTTATATGTAAGACCTCAACGTTTTTATATAGAACTCTAACCAAATTTCATAAATACTTAAGCAGATTTTATTTATTTTGATTAAAAATAACCGAATAAAATAGGAATTGAATCAATAATATAATGAATACTCAAATACTCTAAATACAGTTTAAGAGTTTAACCTACACTTGCAAAGAGCATAATTATTTTTTGGTTTACAAAATATTTATTTAATAAGTTACAAATTTTGTACATGATTTATGTCAATTTTTATTTTTTTCATATTTATATTTAAATATATATGTAATATATTTCTAGTTATTTAAATTTTTTATTTAATCAATCTTACCTTGATTTTAATTTATATTATTTAACACTGGAATAGAGTAACCATATCTCATATTAAGGAAATTTTTTTAAGTATTTTATAATAGAAATGAATGATATATTAATTCTTTTAACTCATAATATACTTGATAAATATTTTGCATGTTTCACACATTAACCCTCAAAATAAAACATAAAAACAAAATATGATAAATTGCTTCAACATAAGTCGGATATCACTTTCAAAAATACACTTAACTAAAAATACCCTAACATTTGGATTTACGATTTAGTGATTATTGTTTAGGGTTTAGTATTTACGGAGTGATTTGAATTTGTAAACGCTTAAAATACTTTAATTTGGTTACCAATTTTCAAAAATACACTTAATCAAAAAATTTAACATTTGAATTTAGGATTTAGTGATTATTGTTTATGATTTAATATTTAAGGGCTAGGGTTGGCCATTTATAAGCTTGTATAAATAAATGTTCTGTAAATTATTTTTAAACGTTTATAAATAATTTAATAGAGTTAATTTAATCTTTTTTTTATCATAAATTTAAGATATTTATAGAAATGATTATCATTTAAATTTAAATTTGAAAATTAGTATTAAATTTAAGGCAAAATGGAAATTTCCATGTTTAAGATATATGCTACTAACGACATAAACAAACATAAAACCCTCGCATACTACATCAGAGTTGTTAAATTAAGGAACAAATATATCTTCTTCTTTTTCATGGTTCTCAAGGAACAAATATATCACTTGTCTTTATATGAGAGTTGTTAAAAGAATTTGTCGATAAACGTAGTCATGGACACCTACCACGTTGAAAAAAACCTCTCACGTAGCCTCGCTCTAGACTTCTGTCAGTAAACAAAGAAACAAACATATCACTGTCAAAATGTCAATCGTACGCTAAAATATTGAATTATTTTTATTTATTTTTTACAACAAAATATTGAATTAAATTAATACATAATTATGTTTGGTTTAGTGCATCATTTCAGTTCCCCAAATTACTCCATCATATGATTTCACATATTTTTTTTCATCTGAGGATAACAACAAAATCATTATATAATCATCATATTTTTCAGTTGGATTTCCTGTAATTTTAAAAAATCCATAATTAAATATTGATATTTACATATATATATATATATATATATATATATGTATTTTAAGAACTTTGTGACTAGAGCTCCATTAGGATGTCACCACCACATCCAATTTCAATAAGAAAAAATGACATGACTCCGAAAAAAATGTAACATGTGCAATTTTTTTTATAAATATTTATATTTTTGGTAAGACTTTTCTAATATGGTAATGCTTATTAACTTTTATATCATTTTGGTAAGTTTTTTTTCAAAATAGAAATGACTATTAACTTTATATCATTATTAATGTAAATTTTCTATACAAATATTCATTTTTGGCAAAATTATTAAAATATATTAATAACTAATACATTATACATCACTATTAAATTAATATATACATATATATACATCACATTAATATGAATAAGACAAATATAATTACGAATATAATTTTTACATCAGCTTATATATCATATTATGTATAAATATACATATTTTATCAATATTAATTGTAAGCGTGCATCAAAAATACAAAAGTAAAACAACACTAATTAAATATTTTTTTGATAAGTACATGATTGAAATTTTATTTAAATTTATCGGTTTATTACATTAATTAACCAATTGATTCTTCAGTTTAACTTATTTGACTAAAACAAAAAAAACTAAAATTTATTAGAAGTTATATATTATAATATAATATATATATATATATATATATATATATAACTAGGTGGTAAGAGTTATATTTAAATAAATAATCATTAAATAGTTAAAATTTATTCATATAAAATGTAATTTTAATTTTAGAAAATTAAATAAAATCAAATTGAAATAGTTATATAAACTAAATCAAAAGAAATAAAAGTAAAAAAAAATATGTTTATGATTTTTTTAACCAATGAAGTTAAAATATAATAATAGTGATGCCAAATGTAAATTAAAATTTTTAAAAATAAAAATATTATATTTAAAATTAATATTTATGCGTATGGCGCAGGAAAACTTCTAGTTAAATACTAAACAACATGATTCACATTAAATAATATAAAATAAAGTAATTATGTTATTTTGTATTACATAAATGCTATTACATAAATACAAAAGTAATGGAATCTCTCAAAAATTATCTTAACATTAAAAAATTGTTAACTAATAAAAAGTTAGAGAATGAGAAACGTCTCTTAAGTAGAGAATGAGAAACGTCTCTTAGGCTGTAACTGAAAATAGATTTTATGAATGCTATGAATGAAAGGAATTAGAAAAAAATGGAATGTCAAAGTTGGAATGGTAGCAGTTATGGAATAACATAAAATGGAATGAGTAATCGCAGGAAAACATTTTTGTAACATAAATGGTAACATTTTAAAGGAATTGAATGGAATGGCTTCAACTATAGTTTTAATTAAATTATTAAGACTATTTTCATTATATTACTTAACTGTATCCGACAGTAAAATAATTTCATTAAATTTAATAAACAATGATAAAAAGAAGCAAAAATATTTATTTAAACTTTAGTTTAATACTAAACATTCTTCGAAATGATTTGTAAGTTTGATATCACTACGGAGTGTTTACATAAGAAAATATGTTGCTATATTTTAGTTTAAGGTTGTAACAAATCATAGACTTTATAAGAATTTTCAAATTTAAAATCTTAACAAGTCTGCCATATGACTACAAATAAATAATTATTATCTAAAGATAGTTAAAAATATCTTTTTTTTTTCCATTCCATTACATTCACGTAACTTTTTTCTTCAAGATGATTTATGAGTTGATTTATTACTACATTCTTTTTGTTTCCTATCCCACATGAATTATTGGAATGTGATCACTTTTTAATTCCATGTAACTGGTATTTTTATTTTGGACAAAACTAAGGTTCACTCCCTTTAAATTCATCACTCCTCTTATCATCAATCAAAGTGGCGGCTAGATTATTAATAAAAATATATTAAAAAAAAAATCTAAAATAATTGAAAAAAATGATGCCACTAATAAAACTCTAAACCCTAAATCCTAAACCCAAACTCTAAACCCTAAATCCTAAACCCAAACTCTAAACCCAAATCTTAAACTCAAACTCTACATCATAAACCCAAACCCTATGCCCTGCCAAATCCTAAACCTGAATCCTAGATCCTAAACCGAAACCCTAGATCCTAAACCTGAAACCTAGACCCTAAACCCAAAAAGTTTGAATTTGGGTTTTAGGTTTACGGTTTGGTTTAGGGTCTAGGATTTGAGTTTGGGTTTAGAATTTACGGTTTGAGTTTAGGATCTAGGATTTGGGTTTACAGGTTGAGTTTAGGGTTTAGGGTTTAAGTTTATAGTATATGGTTTGAGTTTAGAGTTTACTATTTGGATTTAGGGTATAGGGTTTGAGTTTAGTATTTAAGGGTTAGATTTAGATTTAGGGTAAGATTTAGTTAGGCATCATTTTTTTTCAACTATTTTAAATTTTTTTAAATAAAATTTAATTTTTTTTATTAATTATCTAGGTGACACTTTGATTGGTCGGAAGAGAGGAATTGAATTTAAAGGTTCACCATAAGAGATGAACCTAAGTTTTGTCCTTTTATTTTGGAATCAAACGGAATGACCCGTATTCCAATTCCAAATTTTGTTGATCCAGTTACAGCCTTAGAACAGCTTTAACGTGCAAGTTTAACAAAAATTCTTAATATTTAAAAAATATCAAAATTAAAAAAGAAAACGTACAAAAGTTCTAATATATGAAATTTTAGAACCGGTTATTAAGTTTATAAGACAGCTGTCAATTATCTATCAATTAAACAATGTTTTAACTGTTTTAACAAGCTAAAATAATTGTAATATTAATATTTTTATTTTCTTAGAAACTGTTACAGATTCTGACCTTTAATCATGCTCTTAACCTCTTCTTCTTTACCTTGGCTCTCATTTTTGTCTATTTTTTAATTTTTATTATTTTCTGGTGAAATATCTTTCAAAATATTCTCCCACTACATATGTTCTTAACGTCTTAAAATTATGTCGATATTATAAACTAATAAATTCATGTTATTTTAATTTTCTAAAATATAATACATTATTACTATAATTTAAAATAATAATTATATATTATCTATTTGTATAATATATTTTTGCGTAGTTTAGACTTTAGCAGTAGTCGTTACTGTTTTAGAAGACCTAAACGGCGCTGTCTATATAGTTCCTTAGAACACAAGATTAAAAAAATCCTTAACTAATTTGCATTATTGGAATAAGACAAAGAAAGTAAGAAAATTAAATACCTATAATCAGCGTGTAGTAGGTTCGAAAATGAATTTCCAGGTGTCAACCATACCCAAGTAAAAAATCTCGATGAACAGCTTATATAACAGACTCAGATCAACAAGCAGTAGTAGCTCAAGGCAATGGATTTGATTCAGCTTCTTTTTCTCACTGCTCTCTCTATTCTCTCAATCCCCTTCCTCCTCATAAACTCACTGCTACGTCCCAGGAGCAAAAAGAAGCATACTGTGTATACAGCCCCTGGAGCGTGGCCCTTAATCGGCCATTTAGCGTTCTATGACGATGTCAAGACGACCCACGTTGCTTTTGGGGAAATGGCCGACAAGTACGGACCCGTGTTCATGGCAAAGCTTGGTTCTCACAACGTCCTGATCATAAGCAGCCAAGAGGTGGCCAAAGAATGCTACACCGTCCACGACAAATTCTTGGACCGGCCTGGCCTCACCGCTTCGACGCTCCTAGGCTACAACGACACGTTCATGACGTTTATCCCTTATGGTGCTTACTGGAGAGATATGAGGAAGATAACTACCTCTGAGGTCTTATCAGCCTCGGTCATGGAAACCTTCAAGTTTCGTAGGGCTAGAGAAGCCGATGTGGCGTTCAGAGACTTATACAAGAGGTGGGACCAAAAGGGTAGACCTAAGAACGGAGTCTTGGTGGACATGAAGCGAGAGTTTCAGTATCTAACCGCGAACATCTCGCTGATGATGGTCGCAGGGAAGAGATACTTTGGGGAAAGCCCTAACTGTGACACCGGAGAAGCGACGAGATGTGGAAAGCTGATACGAGAGTTTATTGATTACTTCGGGTTACTCTTGTTCTCCGATGCCATACCAGCTCTAGGTTTTATGGATTGGGTTATCAAGAGAGGCATGAAGAGAACGGCTAAAGGGTTAGATAAGGTTGTTGAAAGTTGGGTTGAAGAACACAAGAATAAGGATTTTGGTGGTGGGAGTGAAAAGGACTTCATGATTCTGATCATGGAGATTTTCAAAACAGACAAGGTTCTTAGTCTTGATGATGCTCATGCAACCATCAAGGCCCTCTCACTCGTAAGGCCAGCTTATATATAGAAGCCTTCAAGATATTATAAGTAAATCGAAATATATATATATACATATATATATGCGTGTGTCAACTCACTCTCTCTCTTTTTTTGGATGCAAACTAGAACTTGGTATTGTCAGGGAGCGAGACATCAATTGTAGTTTTGGTTTGGGCTGTCTCGCTGCTCGTGAACAACCCAAACGTGTTGAGGAAAGCTCAAGAGGAGCTTGACCGTACTATTGGCAAGGAAAGAGTTGTAGAAGAGTCTGACATCAAAGATTTAGTTTACATCCAAGCCATTATCAAGGAAACATTCCGTTTGTACCCATCAGTGCCTCTCGTCGCCTATAGAACTGTGATGGAGGACTTCGACATCGTCAATGGAAACTATCATATTCCTGCAGGTAACCCATTTAATTACGCGTTGAAATTTGAACTTTTCTTTTTAATATCTCATGTTAGAGATAGAGATAGTATTTAAACTAGTATATAATAGAATGGTCTTTCCAGTCATTGTTAATTGTTTTTAGTTTGTTTAGTATCAGCGTACAGTTTTCCCAAACAATATAACCGATACAAAAGAAAGCCGCATTTGTTAGGAGATGATAATTATGCAAAAAGTCATCATCTTGTTATATTTCATATTGCATGTTACTTCAAAACTAGTATAAAAAAGATATAAACATCTTCAGTTGCGCGCAAATACATAATCTTTCATACCAACTAGATAGAATATCATATTTATAATTAATACTATTTAAATTTAAATTCCTACATGTCGCATTTATAACGATTACATATGTATCTTTAATGAATTAAATTTATTCTGATCAATTATTATTGTTTTTAATTTATTATTAAATTCAACTAAAATTACATATCTTGAATCACAAATCTAATTAAAATAACAAATTTTAACATAATCCTTTTCATTTACTTTCAAACACAAATATAATTTTTTAGAACTTATAAACAAATGAATGTAAACTATTAAACTATTATTGTAATTTAATTATTTTGTAAATATTTGTATTGATGCATGAGTACGAGAAAATCACCTAATATATATATATATATATACACACACATATATATATTGAATAAATTATAATTACTTATGGTTTTGCAAATTAATTTTACATTGAACTATATCCAGTGACGTGTAAAATTTGTAATCATGTTTCATGTCGATTAATCAGGGACACAATTGCTCGTAAATGCGTGGAAGATTGGGAGGGATCCAAATTTGTGGTCTGACCCTGAAAAGTTTGAGCCAGAACGGTTTTTGACATCTAACAAAGACGTAGATTTTGGTGGACAGAATTACAAGTTGATTGCATTCGGGTTAGGACGACGGACGTGTCCTGCAATCCATTTAGGTCTCCGGGTGGTTCATTATATCCTGGCAAGGTTCTTGCACAGCTTCGACGTGGCAAGACCATCGAGTCAAGAAGTGGACATGACGCAGACCAATGGGATGGTCAATCTCAAAACCACTCCACTCGAAGTCATCGTAACACCTAGGCTTCATGAAACTCTCTACACTGCGGATCGCACTGCTTGATTACTATCCCGACATTGATTTAGCGTGTTTTATAATAAAATGATGTATGTGGGTTTGAACCAGGGTACCGCGTCACTGATAATCCAAAATGTTATTTCTACTTAAGTATTGGAATAATATGATGAATTCATGGATTCTCAAATTGATATCAATTAATATGATTTTTTTTTCTCAATTTATTGATAGATGGATCTTAGTCTATTTTATTTTTCTCATGTCTTAAAAAGTTTATGAAGAAATAATTTGTCACCAATTTTGATGAGAGACAAAATTGATCAAAATTTAAATTATTTATTTATTCAGTTATGTAACCATTCTTTACTTTGGCCATTAGAAGTTCAAAGTTGCATCCCTTCTCATGTCTATTATAAGTTCAAAGTTGGCTTATCTAACTATGTAACCATTCTTTACTTTGGTAATATATTTAACTTTTATCAAAAAAAAAAAAATACTCAAACACTCTCATCTTCCTCACTTATTACAAAATTACCATTGTCTTTAATATCACCATCCACCATTAATAACAAAAAGCTCTAAATGTATATAAATCAATTTATACATCTTTTTATCTCATTTCTTACATATATAAATCATTTATCTTTTATATCCTCTCGTAATTCATCCTTAAAACTAAACATTTTAGGTTTTATGTTTATGTTTTCATTAAATTTACTCAATTTTGATGGCTTTGTTTAATAATGAGTGAATACTTTTCATTAAGAAGTTATGAGTACTTCGAAGGCAAGAACAAATTTTCACTGAATCTAGGTATGATATTTCAATTTTTCAGATGTGTTTAGTGTAGAAGACTTCTGAAGAAATATTCTCCACCGAAAAAGATTTCTGGGAAGTCTTTTGGTCGATGCATATATTAATTTTGAATTGAATATTTGGTTATTTTTCATAGGTTAATCCAGGGAATTATTTTAAACAAATAGAAATTATTTTTAAGAAAATTATACACAAATCACAAGTTAGTTGTGAAATATTTGGTGGCTATTTAATAATTATGATGAACTATTAAATGACGATTTCATAACTAAATTAATTAAATATATATGACTAAATGGTAGTTATACACTCATGGAAACCCATAAATGTTTTTAGCCACAATCATATAAATACGATTTTGTGACTTTTCATGACCAATATTTCAAATAACCACTAAAATATTGTAGCTACACATTTTGCTATTGTTATATGTATGTGTATGCAGAAAATGACATTCTCAATGTGAACCACGGCCAATTCAGTTGAGCTCATTCCCTTTAACTAATATTACCATTGGATCCATACTGGATGATCGTGACAACACGATCTGTTTGATCCTACTTTTAAGAAAAATCATAACAACTCTACTGTAAAAAAAACGCAAGATAATGATCACCTAACCTGATATATAGTATTTTGCATCATGTAGTGCGAATCACATGATGGAGTGGTTTGTAGAATTGGAATTATGCACCTAACCAAACATGAAATTATGTATTGGTTGAGTTAAATAATTTAGCACACGTGATATATTTGATTATTAGTTTAGCAAAAAGTAATCTAGATGGTGAGAGATTTTCTTATGGTTTGGTCTTGTGTCGTAAGTACATATATATTATACATAGTACTACTAGGTAACAGGTATCAGGATTCAGGTATCCGTGACTACTTTACGGACAGATTCTTTTAACAACTCCGATGTGGAAGCAAGATAATGTACACCTAACAGGATAATATAGTGAACTAGTGTTATTATTTGTTTGATACTATTATTATCTAGTAAAGGTATTTATGAAAGAAACTTAGAGCAGGATTATCCCTACACCCCCTTATGGGGTGCTCAAATTTTTATTTTTTTTAATTTTTTTTTCTCATTTTTTATTTTTAAAAAAACTAATAAAAGAACTAATTGCGGGCCGCCACGTGTTAGTGGGGCCCGCAAACAATACAAACAACGACGCTAAAATAGGCGACAGAAGCAACCATTGTTGGTTTTTTTGCGGGACCCACCGAGTATTATATTAATTTTTTTTAAGCACCTCCCTTTTAATCCCCCGTTAATCCTGCTCTTACTACATGTTGATGCTCTAAAATTGTAGTCATTGTTTTCCTTTGAAGAGCCAGTTCTTTCAAAACTAAAATAATAATATATTAATGTTTGTAATTCAGTGTTATGGCTAGACAAATAATTTGGGTGGGGGGGGGGGGGTCAGAGTTTAGGATTTTGAATTAAGATTTTTATTCAGGCTTAATTAAAGGAATACAGTAATTAAGAAATACTCTATTTTGATTTTAAATTTGAAAGATACACAATTGTATTTAAAATCTAAATTGTAATACATTTGCTATGATTGGTAACATGTGGTAACAATGATTTAGTTTGAGTTAAAGGTTTAGTTTAACTCATAGATAACTCAAAAATGGCACCAATCATGCATTAAATTTAGTTTTTTGATTTTAAGTTTGAGTTAACTCATAGATAACTCAAATTTTACGGGTTACTTTCTATATTTGAAAAAAAAAATTGATTTTATACAAGTAGACTTCCATTTCAGTCTATACTTCAAAAAGTTAGTTTTTGCAATTGACCATAATTCACCCAGGATTTGATTTTCGGATGTAGACTTCATATGTAGTCTACATGTTTGAATTTTTTTTGAAATAGGTTAGTTTTGCAATTAACCAAGTTTGACTTTCTACGAGTAAACTAAAATGAACGTCTACATTTGTGTAGACTTCGCATGAAGTCCACTCTCAAATCCGACGAGTTAGTTTTGCATTTGACCAAAATAAAATAGTTGACTTCACACGCAATCTACGTTTTTTTTCTAAGATTAGAAGACTATATTTGAAGTTTACAATTTAATAAATTTTTAAACCTTTTAGTTAAACACAAAACTAACTTATTCAACAAAGTTAAAGTTTTGGTCAAATGCAAAATTGACCTTTTGTTGACGTCTCTGGCAGTCTACAATGTGTAGACTTCCTTTGAAGTTTACTAGGGAAAGTCAAAAGTTCAGTCAAATGCAAAACTAACCTCTTTTACGTAGACGTCTTGGTAAGTCTACCTGAATTTTTGTTTTTGTTGTCAAAGGTAAAGATGAAGACTGCTAGGGAAGTCTTCTTTACAAAAAAATTCGTTTGGTCAATTGCAAAACTAACATGTTGGTTGACAAGTAGACTGCATCGTAAGTCTGCATATAGGTGTAGACATAGAAAATAGTCTACTATCGCGACACAAATCTGAAAATTTGACGATGTAAAGCTCGTTTACAACCTTTTTAACCGTCGAAACTCCAAATATGAGCAAAAAGAATCACCTTTGACGATTCACTAATGAAGAAACTCGAAAATATGAAATTTATGCTTATGAATGTGAAAGTTACGAGAGTTTTTTAGATGGAAAAGTAGAGGAAATGAATATTTGTTGGTTTAAAATGAGAAAAAAAGTGGTTGAAAATTGAGTTCTAGAGTAAGGCTTCAAAAATGATGGTTCATGGTAAATGGAAAAATTCATGATAATGACATTATTGTAAATAAGAAGAAATGGTTAGGGTGTATTTGGTTTTTGGTTAATTTCGAAATTAATAAAAAAAATTAAATAATAATGGCAATTTTGTAAATAATTTAAAAATAGAGAGATAGTATGAAAAATTCATTGATAAATAGTTGTAACAAAAAAAAAGAGGTTGGTTTTAGGTTTGACTTGAAAATATGGGTTGGTTTTGAAAAACTCCCTTTGGTAAATTCTGGTTCATAAACTTTCAATGAAAATACCCTTCTTATATTCTATACTCTACGGTGACTACTCGGCTTTTACAAGTGACCAACCAAGAGCGTTTGATATCAATGGCCAATAATCTTGGACTGAATTTTGTATAATATATTTATTCAGTTTTTGTAATATTTAACGTTTTAAGTTTATACATACAAATTTAAAATATTAAATAGCGTACATTTTTTTAAGAAATACCATTAATTATCTATTTAACCATAATCCAACCCAAAAAAAAAAACAAAATGTAGAATATCAAAATTTACATAGTATAAAAGTTAATAAATATAGATCAAAGATTGAAAAACTATGTAATTTGAAACCAACAAGTTTCTCAAAAATGTTTTTATTAAAAGATCGGAAAAGCCATTTAATATTAAATATTTTAAGGTTAAATAATACTTAATGCATCCACACAAGAAAAGAAGTGAAATTTGTACATGATTAGTAATTTGTAGCTACATTCCTAAGTCTTCACAGCTCATTTTTTGTGTTTCTCTAAAATATTATTTATTAAAAGATCGAAAAAACTCACTTATTATTAAACATTTTAAAGGTTAAATAATATGTAATGCATCCAGGTCCGGCCCTGAGCTAAAGCTTATAAGACCCGTGCCTTAAGCGTCAAATATTATTATTTTATTTGGGGCGCCAATCTACAAAGAAAATCTCTTGGTATGGTGGTTTCTTAAAAGCCTTGTTTCCCTCCGGGTGCCAAGTTCGAGCAAGCTTCCTTTTGTATCCCATTATTCAATTTTCCTTTAACAATGATGGCAAGTAAATGAGCTGTAATAGATACGACTACTTTAAAAGAATCTTTATTTATCTTTTTTTTTTTTTTTGACAACAATACATTCACAGACTCAACTTGACTCTGTAAACCAAATCGGCAACTCCGCATCCATGTGAACGACGAAAGACGGTTGTTTCCTAGCACTACGTGCTAAGCTATCCGCCCTTTTATTCTCCGTCCGAGGTACATGAACGATCTCTGAGTTGTAGAAACTCCTTTGTAGGACTTTAATATCTTTCAGATAACTTTCAAATGCTGGTCATTCTTCTGATTCCGAAACCATCTTCACCAATTGAGAACAATCCTTTGCAAACGTAACCTGAATCTTTATTTATCTACTAATTCAAAATTGACAATTTTTTAAATAATCTATGTTCTCCATTGTATGGAATTGATGTAACTAGAAGTTTTTATGTAAATTTATCTACTTTATCATTTGTCATAAATTTTATAATATGTTAAAATATTTAAATATAAACAAACATAAAATTAGAATAAATTATTTTTTCTCTTTGAAATTCTCAACAAAAATACTCAGTAACATTTAATAAATTGGATTCAATTTAAATGATTTGATTAAATTATATTTATTCTTCAATATCGACAAAATATGTATACAGTAGAACTTTACTATTTGATAAAAGTTGCAAAGAAAACTGTGAAAAAAGTTGAGGTGTTTTTTTCTTTTATTGAAAAAAAAATGAATGGTTATAATCATACATCAGTAAAACAATTTTGTTTTAATTTTAACTTTTGCTCTAAACTAAAATTCAAAATAAATTATTTACGTTAAAATATTTCTCATAAGTTATTAAGCGTAATGACGATAATATTAATAGGACATAAACAAGTCAAAACACTTGATTATTTAAAATTTTTGAATTACTTTGAAAAAAATTCATTAAAAATTATTCATATTTTTATACTTTATTTAAAATTTTAATAATGTTAAAATGTAAAAAAAATTATAACTAAGGGACAACATTTATAGGGTGTGCTTTAGGCGCCAACTGACCTCCGGACCGGCACTGAATGCATCACACAAGGAAAGAAGTGAAATTTGTACATGATTAGTAATTTGTAGCTACATTCCTAAGCCTTCGCATGCAGCTCACTTTTGTGTGCAATAAATCATTTTCTTAAAATGTAACAAATTATATGGGTAAACATAAGTACATAAAATGTAGAAAATATTTGAAATTCTGGAAATAAATAGAAACATATTGTGGAAACTACTTTAGTTATATAGTTTTATTAATAGTTCATTAATATTTCTCTATTGAAAATTGGATTCCAAAAAAAAAAATTATGTACATATTAAATAAAAAATGCTTAACTAAAATTTTCAATATGATGCAAATAAAATCGTGTGGATTTCATAAAAAGACTGAAAGTGATATAATCAGATGTGAATTTTAATAACTCAAATACATTTATCTAAAATTAACAATTATCTAGTAATATTTTTCGTAATTGTAATGTCAAATAAATCAGCTTTTAAAAAAATAAAAAAGAAAAAATTGACAACTTTTTTTGTAACACTATGCAAAAAAAAAAACTCTTTTTTTTGTAACACTGAAATTGATAACTCTCTTTTTGTCCAGAAATAATAATTGAACGAGAATGACATGCATGCTGTGTTCGCACATAGAAAACGGAGTGTTTTTTAAAACCATCCGTACTTATCTAAAACGATGTCGTTTGAGAGATAACTGGATAGTAGCACAAAGTTCTCTCCTTTACCCAAAACTCCATCATCCTCCATGGCGCTGCATCACTTCCCAGTAAATCTCCACACTCTTTCCTCCTCTTCCTCCAATTATTCAAAGAAGTGAAGTAATGATGATAATTATTACAATGTAGTCAATATGGATCTCTTGGTTTCTACACACAAGATGATCATATACTTAAGCATTCAATCATTCATATAAGCATACTGATCTTATTCGCCCATTATTCATGTTTGAAACATTCAATCACACACATAGAAAACTAATCCAGGTACTAATAATATTAAGAGTAAAGTTTGTTCATAGCATCCATCTCTCGCTTGAAGTCAACCATTGCAACTCTTGGCAACGTCATGATCACTTTAACTCCACCTTCCATTGATGGATCAAGTTGTGAAGGTTTCAATATCATCCCTATATGCACTGCACTCTTCTGCTCGGTCAACGGCCGCAGATTCACCGGCTCGCTCCAACCAAAATCCATTGATCCGAACCAACCAATGTTCCTCCAATCCGTAAGAAACAATAGTCCATCGCTCACCCCTTCGAACTTCGCATCATCCCTCATCAATCTCTCCGTGTTCCTTAGCTCTTCCTCGAGATAGCCCTTGTCATGAGCTGTTTTCTTGGCTTTCTTCACGTGCTTAGCAATTTCAGAGATTGATGCTTCCTGGAGTTCTCTCACGGTTAACTCGATATAGACATCTACGTAGGCGTTACCGTAGAATCCTTGAGGAAGTGGCGGATCTAAAACGTGTCGGATTCCAACAGCTACGCCAAGGACAGTGATCCCGTCAAGGTTTAGCTTCAGTGCTCGAGATCTTGCTTTCCATATGCAAGAGCTAAGTACTTCATAAGTAGTGAAACCCTCTTTAGGGTACCCGCACTCTCTCATCAAAGAGTCTTTAAGCCTCTTTATATTACCAGCTCGAATGTTTATTGTCTCCGTTACCTGTTGGATAGTGAATGAAAAGAGATCACTTTAGCTAAAATATATATTTCTTCCACATAATTATAGATTTACTACCAATCTCAGCAAATTTTTTTTTTTTGGTCTAACAATCTCTTGAAATTTATTATTCTTATTACAAGCATGCTTTGAGAATTTGAAAACCTTAAATGATTTAGTAAGGATTTTATTTAAAAAAATTAATCAATTTAGGGATTTATGTTTGTCTATATATTATTCTAATTTTTTGGGAGTTCAATGCTGTGTCCATGACCAAATCTATTTGCAAGAACGTGTAAACCTTGAGAACATCAACTATATATATATATATATATATATTTATTTATTTATTTATTTACTTTTTCCTTTTTTACTCTACGTACAATTACAAACTAGGTGGATGTCCGCGAATTCGCGGGTTTGAATGTTTTGTAACAATATATTTATTGTAATTTGTCAAATTACAATATGTTTTTATCATCAAAAATCGAATATGTTTTTTTTATAAAATATTTTTCTAAGGATAATTGTTTTTGAAAATGATAAATATGACTATTTTAAATATTTTTGATATTTTGTATTGAAAATTGTACTAAAATTAGTTATATATAACATTTATTATTCAGTTTTTAATAAAATTATTAAATTTTGAAGGTATATAATATTGAAACTTTCGATTTTTAAATAATTTGTGGCTAAATTTTTATACATTTAATAAGTTTTAAAAAAGTTAAGACAATATAATTGTTACACATTCTCTACATATTCATATCCAATTACATATGAATATAAAACTACTATATCAATTCTAGAAATTGTTTTTGAAACATTTTATAAGTTGGAAATAATTGATTGTTAAAAATGATTTTATGAAGCATTATAAATATTTTATGTAAATCACATATTTAATTACTATAAATAGTTATAAGCAGTATATTTAGGTTGTTTGAATACTGATAAAATTTGTCTCTAGAACTGATTTTCTTACTCATAAAATAAATAAAAAATGAAAATCCATTAACAAATCAAATTTTAATAATTTTTCTCAAACTATATGATTGACAGCTAAGAAACAATCAATTTAGTGACTATCATTTAGTATAAAATGAAATTTCAAATATATTTTATAAATTAATTTATAAGCTCTTAGAAATGACTTACAACATCTTATAATAATTTAAAACATATGATAAGCCAAAGTAAATAATTTATAAATTTATTTATAATTTTTATAGATGATTATAAAGCATGTATCAAAAAAATTTGACAAAAAAAGAAAAAAAATCATTATTTCGATTTTAATAAACTTTTTGTTTATTATTTTATGTAGTTTACAAATATATAAGAGATTGATCAACCATTATTAATTTTTATACTGTTTCCAAAATTAGTTACCATATATAATTATTTGTAATATTATGTAGATTATTTGGCAAGTGATATTAACTGTTTGTAGACTTATTTTTTATTTTAAATCTAATAAAAATAAATAAAAATTAAAACTTATTGAAAAATCAATTTTTAACAATTTTTAATACTTCATCAATAATCGACACATAAACAAAAGTATTTTAAGTGACTTCAATTAATATATATTATATAGTAGGATAGTAGGATGAATTTTTGAAATTGATTTTATAAATTAATTTATAAGCTTTTATAGATGACTTGCAAAGTTGTATAATAATTCAAAATATATAACTAAGTCAAGATAAATAATTTTATAATTGTTTTGATCGTTTAAGAAATGATTATAAAGTATATGAACTTTATAAGAAGTTAATAGTTATTACAATAATTTATATAAAAATATAATGCTTTAGAAAAGAATATAAAAATGTTATATTGTTTTATATAAACTGTTTTCGTTTATTATTTTATGTATTTTATAAATACAAATAAAAAATTATCAACATCATTACTTGTTCTATAATGTCAACAAATAGTTACCATAAATCATTATTGGTAGTATTATGCAGATTATTTGATAAATGATATTAATTGTTTATATACTTACATTTTTTTTAGATCTAATTAAAACAAATAAAAACAAAAAAATTATTGACCAATCAACAGAAATCAATAAAATGACTTCTCAATTAATATATAGTAGGATATTCATAGTTACCAATAAAAAGTTAAAAACCCACAAATTTGTTGAAGTTACTGGGAGGACAACATACCATTTCACTGGCTGGAATATATGGTGAGGTGGCTAAAAGGCTAGTAATGTGCCCGCCAGGCATTTTAGCCGCTTCATCATCAAATTGTCCGACCAACCGTTCTCTCTGCCACACCGGCTTCACCGTTGGCTCACTCTTTCCTGCAGCTAACTCGGTTAAAGCATGGATGATCTGAGCCACACCGAATCCGTCACATACGGCGTGCGTCAACGCTGTGCCTATGGTGAATCCTCCACATGCGAACTTGGTCACCTTAAAAGTAAAATCAAAGGGAACAATGAATTATCTTAATTATGTGTACACTACGATGAAAACAAAATTATTGAGAGTTTATTGAGATTATATAATCTTCAAGAAATAATATACCTATTTCAGTTTTTATAATAATATATATAATCTTCTAATATAATCAAGAAAATGAAAAGCTACCTGCAAAGCTAGTGGATGATAAGAGATGTTGCTATCGTAGTCTATTTCGATATCAGGTACAAGGCGCAAAGCAACTTGGTCATCAAGATTTTCTATATAGTTTAGAGAGGAGAGGTTGAGGGCTGCAGTAGCGACCTCAAATGGAACTCCCTCACCCCCAAAAACTAGCTGAAGTTTTCGATCACTCTCTCGTCTCATGAGCTTGCCTGAAAGGGGATAGTAGTACACAAGAAGTTCGGACAAAGCCTTCCTAAGCAAAGGGACAGGATCATTTTGGTTCTTTTCATTGGCTTTGAAAACATAAATTGTTGCATACATAACTTCATTGAAAAGATCGTTATCCAAAGTAGAAAGGGAGAGAGTTTCAGAAGGGGTGTGTTTTGAGGGTTTAATAAGCTCAAGTGGTTTCTTATTGACTAATAGAGGTAAGATCGGTTTTGTTTGGTTTGCCATCTCTTACCAGTTTAGAATGTATACTACAAAACATCCGATGTTTATATAGCGAATTTTAAACTCACCGCGCTCAATATTATAAAAAATGTATAATATTAAATGAACGTCCTCTTCGTTTTTCACGTTGCTGGCGGTAGTTACCACCAACAATGACACTGATACCTTTGTTTGGTTTCTGGTTTTAAATCTCATTTTTGAATATAACTACAACATGTTTTATTTAAAAGAGAGACTAACATTCTCTAACACAACCCGCTTATTATGTATGAAATTAGTTTTATCCGTGAGTACGTAATGACAATATGGTATATTTGTTTTTTTTTTTTTTTTTTTTTTTTATATATTTGTTTCTCGGTAACATTTGCGTGATCGTTTTTTTTTTGTTTAGGAGTGTCGCGCCTCATAGATGAGATTGGAGATTAAGTGAGTGATGATACGATTATAAGAGCCATGAACTACTATACCAGTTGCGACAATATGTTTAATTGATAGTTGATGAAACTTAATATGATATCAATGCTTCAACAGGCATGCTCTAGCCCAATCAAAATTAATTTAACTTCAAAGTTTTATGATTGATCAATAACTTTTTGACCTGATGTGTGGTTTTAGCATATAATTTTTATGATTGCAGGAACTAACTCGACTAACTTATCTCAACGAGACTTCCGAAAGACTCGGACTTATTTGACTAAGAAACAACTAGACAAAGACTTATTCAATTACCTTTGAAAAAAAAAAAGACTTATTCAATTACCAAATTTCCTAACACTGTGTGCAGACACCCGTTGCCCGTCGGGTTAGTTTTAAATCATGGATTAATTGTACACCTGTTACACGTTAATTACAACTTAGTAATTGCATATTTCTTCCTAGTTGGCAAAAGGAATAATCAGCCAGATAAGACATACTATATATAATACAAGTAGAGTGGTTCAACCTAAAAGGCATAATATCATTTCTTATATTAATTGTATATAGATGCTTTGATTTCATGTAATTAAAATATTTTTAAATGGATAGAAATTTTTTATTATAGTATATCTCTCTATATAACTTATTTTATTCTCATGTAATTTTTATGATTGTAGGAACTAACTCGACTAACTTATCTCAACGAGACTTCTGAAAGACTCGGACTTATTTGACTAAGAAAACACTAGACAAAGACTTATTCAATTACCAAATTTCCTAACACTGTGTGCAGACACCCGTTGCCCGTCGGGTTAGTTTTAAATCATGGCTTAATTGTACACCTGTTACACGTTAATTACAACTTAGTAATTGCATATTTCTTCCTAGTTGGCAAAAGGAATAATCAGCCAGATAAGACATACTATATATAAAATGAGTAGAGTATGTTTTCTCTGACTGTTTGGTGGTGCTGGAAATGGAGATGTGGATATGTTTTTGAAGAGGAAGGAAAATGTCGAGATAGAGTGCAGTTCCTTCAGGATAAGGCTCGGGAAGTGATAGAAGCAAATGTAAAACTAAAGGAAAATGGGCAGAGCCGGGAACGTGTGGAGAAGCAGATCTCATGGAATCGACCAACAAATGGCTGGTTCAAACCGAACACGGATGGAGCATCTAGAGGTAACCCAGGACTTGTTACGGCGGGTGGGGCTATTCGTGATGAGTATGGAGAATGGAATTGGGGTTTTGCAATAAACATAGGCATCTGTTCAGCCCCTTTGGCGGAGTTGTGGGGAGTATACTATGGCTTGTGTATAGCATGGGACCGTGGGATTCGTCGGTTGGAGTTGGAGGTTGATTCGGAGAGTGTGGCGGGTTTTCTTCAGACAGGGATCCATGATTCTATCCCCTGTCGTTCCTAATACGTATGTGCTATGGTTTCATATCAAGAGACTGGTTAGTCAAAATTTCTCATGTGTATAGGGAGGCTAATTATCTGGCGGATGGATTAGCTAACTATGCGTTTTCTCTATCGTTTGGGTTACATTTCTTTTGAAGATGTCTCAGATTGTGTTGCTTATGTTTTGTTGGAGGACTTTCAGGGGGTATCTAGATCTCGGCAAATTTGCAAGTAATAAGTTTTATGATTTGAATATAGAGTAGGAAACTCATGACTCATGCACCCTACCAAAAAAAAAAAAAAAAAAAAGAGTAGAGTGGTTCAACCTAAAAGGCTTAATATCATTTTTATATTAATTGTATATAGATGCTTTGATTTCATGTAGTTAAAATATTTTTAAATGGATAGAAATTTTTTTCCCCGATGATTTTTATTATAGTATATCTCTATATAACTTATTTTATTCTCATGTAATTTTTATGATTGTGTCAGGGGGAACTAAGTAATTAAACTGAAGCATGAAGCAGGAAAGAAGATATTGTTGATTGACGACAAAGGCTGATGAATCTATCTAGGCATGGGCATTCGGGGTCCCAATCGGGTTTCGGTTTTATCCATTCGGGTTTTGGTTTTTCGGGTTTATCAAAATCAACACCATTCGGGTTATATAAAAGTTCGGTTCGGGACCGGTTCGGGTTCTATCGGATTCGGATCGGGGTTAGTAAATCTTCAAAAAACCGGTATAACCCATTGTACTTTCGGGTTCGGGTCCCAATCGGTTCTTCGGTTTAAAAATACCTAATTTGAATCTATTTTGTAACTAAAACATAAATGAAATCGGTTCTTCGGATTTAAAATACATGATTTGTACATATTTTAATAGCCAAAACATAAGTAAAATCGATTCAAAAATAAGAAAAAACATCAAACGTGATCATTCAAAATCAAGCGAAAGATAAACATAGTTAGTGATAGAAAAAAAACCAGATAAATAAAATCATAAAACAAAAACTAAGTTCTCATGAAATGAGAAACATTATTCAATGAAAACAAAACCAAAATCTAAAAACTTCAGGCTTCAACATAACCGCCACATTCCACCATCAACCTTCGTGTAACAGATAATTATTTTAGAAGTTCAATAATATCTTAAAGTATTTTGGATACATATTAAGAATTAAGATCATATTTGGTAGAAGTTCTTTTTGTGATTTTAAATGTTTCGGGTTCTATAGGATATCCATTTAGGTCCGGGTTCGGTTCGGATAATACCCATAACCCAAAATACCAAAAAACAGGATCCATTCGGTATTTATGTCGGGTTCGGATCGGTTCAGATTCATTTTTATCGGATCGGGTTCGGTTTGGATTTTCGGGTTCGGTTTATTTGCCCAGCCCTAAATCTATCTGTGAAATTTTTTAAACATCAAAGTTGGAGGTAAAACAGAAACGGTTTTGTAGTGTCCCGACTGTCCAAGGTAGTGTCACGTCCGCTCTCTCGGCCGTGAGTCTCATCCCATCCGACAATCGGTCTGTCAATTTTTTCGAAGGCTCTTTATTATTTACTGACTTTGGTTAAAGATTTTTTATACCCAAACAAACTAAACTGAACCCGAATTTAAATCGAAACACCCACCCCCTTCACTCAGGAACACATATAAGATATGAACTGTATGCACATACCTAGAGCGAAATGTGGAGGGCTAGTCCTGGCGAGCCGACGCATATCCGTCATTTCTTTATTAGACAAACAAGGCTTCACTCCTTGCAGAAGGATCCTAAACGGACACCTGTATCCCATAACCAACAGAGGAAGCAAGTCTGCATCAACAGGCAAACGAGTACACCCTGTCCAGTCATGAAACCTTGGACCAATCTCGTCCAACAGATCGTTCGGTTCACACAGCTCTGATAACTGCTCTTTAGGTACATCCTTCGGGTAATTCACCTCCTCCTCAGCTACGTACCTATCCTGTTATCACGCAAACGACATCGTTCTCAGAGTTTACAAAAAAAAAAAGAGAAAACTTTTCTAATAAATAGTTTTTTAAAAATTAATTTCCAAATATATATACCTACAAATCTTAACTATATTTAATTTTTAAATAAAAAAATATCCGAAAATACTATTTATAAACAGAATTATTCAAAATAATAAATTAATCAAATATTTTTGTTCGAAATATTAAAAATTATCCCAATTATCTACTTTAGTATGCATAGACATATATTGGTTATAAGGTATCTTAAAACTGTTTATAATGAATGTAAATGTGAGATTCATATTATTGTTAATAGTAAAAAATGGCATGTTAATATAATTTAAATATCTATTTTCTCAGTAACTAGTAGAAGGGATATGAATAAGTCTTTTTTCCTTTTGATAGATCCGTAACTAGTAGGACGAATTTGAATAACTCTTTTTCTTTTTGATAGATGCCACAATGAGTGAACACGAAGCGAACAAACTCTTTTAAAAAAACTTAAAATTAATTTTTCTTAAAATATATGATTGTCTATTTCCCACTTAACTCATTTGGCCAACTCTTCTCACTAACTCATTTTCATGAATTAATGACTCCTTATACAAAAGTCTTTCCCTCTGTAATTATAGATGTACAGAAAACAAGAATAAAATATAGAAGAATCACATACACTTTGCCAAAGTCATGACTCTGGGAAAAGAGTTTATTCCAACATGATATTTAGCATTCATGGATAGGCCAAGTCATGACTAGTTTTCCATAACATTGTTATAGGTATTCTATATTGAACTAAACAAAAATTAAAAAATACTACATGAATTTTATGGATTATATTCCATATCGAACTAAACTAAAATTTAAAAATATTACATAAACTCTCAAAATCGTGCTTATATATATATGTTGACTCTTGATGATGTTATTCTACCATTAATTTATCAAAACGACATTATTTTTCAAAAAAATTTAAAATTAAAAATTTTAAAATACTACATAAAATCTTAAAATCTTTCTTATATATATTGACTGTCAAAGATAATAGTCATCTGTTAATTTTATCAAAATAACGTCAGTATGTTTTGGATAGTTTCTGTAAAAAATGATAAATTCTGTAAATTTTAAAATTAGTTTTCGGGAGATTCAAACTCTCACATTGATAGATACGTAAGAGCATATTAACTGATATACCAAAGTAAATTTCTTTTATAAATGTGTAAACATTGACTTATATATAAGTTTTAGTTTAATCAGATAAATGTTATCAAATTTTTTAATGTTTTAGTTTTATTAAATAAATATAAGATTGCTTATGTTTTTAAAATTTAACTTTAAAAAATCATTATTTTATAGATTTAAATTAATTTATTAATTTTAATATTTTCTTATTGAAATATATTGTAAAATTAGGATTTTGTGTTGTTTATGCATATAAAGATTTCTTTAAAATAAAATAAAATTTTAAAAAAGATTTTTCAATTTTTAATAATTTTAAAAGTAACAATTTAAATTAATAAAAAAATTTGAAAATTTAACATTATTTTAAAAATTTGACGGCACGATTTTGAGAATTTATTTAGTATTTTTGAATGTTTGTTTAATTTAATATGGAATATGTATTATTACAAAGTTCGGGAATGAACAACGCATAAATTTCATATAGTATTTCTGAATTTTTATTAAGTTCAGATTGAAATACATACTACTGTAAAGTTTGAAAGATATAGTCACGATAAATAAAGTTCAGAGTTTATTTTTCCCAATGCCTCTTCTTCCATTATCGCATCATATTTAATCATTTTCAAATATAGTATAATAAAAATAAGATATATAAGAACACGTGTGCATTTGATATTAAAAGAATGGTGTTAAAGGTTTTTTATTTTAAAATTAAAAAATAAGCTGAAATATAAAATATGAGTGGTTGAACTTTTATTGAAAAACAAATAAAACTTTAATCTAATTAAAATAGAGCCAAAACATAATTCACCAACTATATATATTTATTCCCACTAACCTCATTCATCCACTGATTAAATACAGCACTTAAAATAATTATCCTGTAGTAGGTTTGACAAAAAAAATATCGATGGACGGTTCATCTATATATATATAGACCCAACCCAAGCAGTCGTAATAACAGAACCAAACATGGATTTCAATGAGCTGTTTCTTCTCTTTGCTCTCTCCCTTATCCCTCTTTCTTTCTTGATACTTCGTCGAAAGAAGAGTAAAGGTACAGCGCCTATGGTCCCGGGAGCATGGCCGGTGGTCGGCCATTTACCAATGTATCGCTCTGTAAAGCCACAAGCACATGTTGCGTTCGGGGCCATGGCCGATGTGTACGGACCCGCGTTCATGACGAAAATTGGTTCTCGCAACGCCCTGGTCATAAGCAGCGAAGAGGTGGCTAGAGAAGTCTACACCGTCCACGACAAGTTCTTACGTCGACAAGACATGATTGCAGGTGAAATTTTAGGATACGATGGCTTGCTCCTGTTGGTTAGCCCTCAGGGAGCGTACTGGGGAGAGATACGGAAGATAGTGATATCACAACTTATGTCAGCCTCAGTGGTTGATACGTTCAAGGGTCGTAGAGCCGGAGAGGCTGACGTGGCGTTCAGAGACTTGTACATGAGGTGGGAACAGCACAATGGTCGGCCTCATCAAAAAGGAGTCTTGGTGGACATGAAGCCAGTGTTTGTCAATGTCGCCACAAACATGACGGTGATGATGGTCGCGGGGAAGAGATATTACGGGAATAGTCCCAACTGCGAAGCGGGAGAAGCAAGGAGAATTGGGAAGTTGATTCTGGAGGCAGTCCAGAACTTCGGTCGCTACTTTATATCTGATTTTATACCATACCTGGGTTGGTTGGAATGGAAGGAAAAGAAGATAATGAAGAGAATGGCTCAAGAGTTGGACTATGTTGTTGAATCTTGGATTGAAGAGCACAAGAATAAGAGGAGAGAGAGTGAAAAGGATTACTTGGACATGCTCATTGAGATCATTGAACAACACAAGATTCTAGGCTCGAGTGATGCTCATAAAACCACTAAAGCCATCTGCCTTGTAAGAAGATCTCACTCAACCAACAAAGTTGCTCTATTTGTTTTATGTGGTTCTCTAAAATACTTTTTTGCACACCATATCAACTCACATGAAAATGAAGTCTGATTTTTCTTTTTGTGTGTACGAAAGAACCTGGCTATTTCTGGGAGCGATGCAGTTGTTGCGATTCTAGTTTGGGCTGTATCGTTGCTCGTGAACAACCAGCACGTGTTGAGGAAAGCTCAAGAAGAGTTGGACCGCACAATCGGTAATCAGAGAGTAGTGGAGGAGTCCGACCTCAAAGACTTGGTTTATCTCCAAGCCATTGTCAAGGAAACATTTCGTTTGTACCCTCCAGCCCCCTTCGTCGCTTATAGGGAAACGACCGAAGATTTTGTCATTGCCAATGGCAACTTTCATATTCCCGCAGGTTATATTTTTGATACAGTAATTGTGTTTTATCTCTTCTTTTTTCTTTCTTATAACTATATAAAAATAATTATTATTAATTTGTTTCTACTATTTGATGTATGATTCATTATTAGGGACACACGTGATGGTAAATGAGTGGAAGGTCCAGAGAGATCCGACTATATGGCCAAACCCGGAAGAGTTCGAGCCAGAGAGATTCTTGACATCTCACAAAGAAGTGGATGCTGGTGGGAAGATGAATCATAAGCTCTTTCCATTTGGGTTAGGACGACGAGCTTGCCCCGCATCTCTTTTAGGTACGAAGATGGTTCAGTACATCCTGGCTAGGTTCTTACACAGCTTTGACGTGGCAAACCCATCAAACCAAAACGTGGACATGTCGGAGGACAACGCCTTGGTCAATCTCAAAGCCACTCCTCTTGAAGTCTTCATTACTCCTCGGCTGCATGAGTCCCTTTACCTTGTTGATCGCAACAGCGAAAACTTCTCCAACAAGGCTTAATGAATAATATTACATCGATCTTAATTTGGTCAAGAATCTGCTAGCAAATAAAAGAACTTCCAGTCTTTCTTTGCATCACCTTTTTCCTTCATTTATTTTTCGTATTATGGTTTCCGATTGCTCCCGTAATAAATAATGAAATATTTTTATGGGTAAACTGTAAATATGACTTGGAAAAAAGAGCTCCGTACTGGTTGAAATATATTCGCATAAGAGCTTGCGTAAAAGAAATATGACTTGAATATATGATAAGAGCTCCGTACTGGTTGAAGCATGTAAACTCAAACTTAAGTAGTTTTGTAATTGTTGCATCGAGAGTAGCTAAATTAAAATTCTGGCACCATCACGGTTGTTGTGATACCAAATATATATAATGTTAGAAAACAAATTTCACAATAACTGAACGAACATTTTTTCAAAAAAAAAATAACTGAACGAACATATGTATGAAAATTGGTAGCTGACTTTCGGTAGACTAAGGTTGTTTCATATGCATGTATTATAGACCTCTTATTAGTGAATATTGTTTGCTATTTCATAGTCTCTTAATTTATTTCGCATACATAAACCATATGATTGATAATGTCATAAGAATAATTGGGCCTTAAATAGCTCATTTTTGTTGAAAAATTATGATGTTTATATTACTAGATATGGACGTTTAGATATCCGTTCGTGCTCGACTGGGTATTTCAAAATTTTGGGTATTTTGATACAAGGATCTAGACTTATTCAGATATTTTTACATATCAGATCAGGTTCGGATAATACTTTCAGGTTCGAATATTCATTCTCTCCTAACTCAATACCTGTTCAGATATTTTGTAACTTTGCTTTGGATTTTGGTTTGAATTTTTAGGTTGAGTTCGGATTTAGATTCGGGAATGGATAGAATGTCCAACCCTAATTTTAAATTTGTCACATCTTGTGCAAGGCATCAAAGTATTCTTTAAAAAAAACTGGATTATCTTGCCGTTGAGATTTTCAAGTTCTGGCTAATGAGATGATCCACCAGCAGATTGTTGTGATGTGATCCGATCACATTAAAGACATCTTCGTCCGGTATCATCTTATCATCCCTGACATGAACTTGTTCTAATTTAGTGGATTTGATAAAAACACGAACGAGCCTCATATATACAACCATTTGATCCATCTTTATCTACTTAGCAAAAAAATTATAACTAGACTAGTTGCATGAAAGCAAAGTAATGTAAGATAAGATAATATAACGCAAGACATGACTAAAGAAAATTAAATAATTAAAACTTCAATGATTAAAGAAAATCAAAGTAAAAGGATTTAAAACTTCCCTGAATAAAAGAAAATGATATAAACTTCACTAGATAAACATTAAGCAACTCAATAATTTTTTTTAAAAAAAGAAGTTAAAATGGTGCTTAAGGTAAAAGAGGCAAAATAATACTAAAAATAGTACTAAAAATAGTGAATTGGGTTAATTCAAAAACAAACAGGATCGGACACTGATTAGTTTTTCTTATCTTCCTTTTCTCCTTATTAAGCCTCTTCACTGACCTCCAAGAATACCTGCATGACTTAATTATAGTGTATAATGTAATGGGGTTGGAGATGCCCTGATACATTAACAAAAGAACGTAATAATTATATGAACAATGATTACCAACTCCATCTAACTTTTAAAAATTAAAATATGTATATTAAAATTATCCCCAACGAAGCATTTAAATTGTACAATTCCGGCTTAACGGAGAAACAGTGAGAAATCTATGTTACATACGCTAAAACTAATGACAGTACAAATCTAAGTAAACAGAGTAGAGGCTGAGGGAAAGAAAACTGTGGTAGCATAAGACTACCCAGTCCGGTGGACACAGGTGTCAACTCTGATCATCGACAACCTCACATATCTATTGTGTCGAAACCCAGATCAGGAAACGTCACCAGAAACCTTGCAAACATCCACAGAGGTGTTCTGCGGCCCCAATCCCCAGCTTTGAGATAAGATACGGCTCCAAACCTTAGATGCTATACACTGTTCACGTCCTTTGCCCCTGCACAAGTCAAAGATCTGATGTATCTTTCCTTCTTCGAGCGTGGATGAGAATGATCTGGAACAGCGAGAAGCACATTGCTGGAAACCACCATCCCAATATAGATCTTCTGTCACCGAGTTCTCCACCTTCGAAGACATAACCAGCCCCGATGACTAACTTAGAGCATGCATCTCCTATATAAAAAATAGAGTAAAAATGGTTTAACCATACTCCATTTTTAACTATATACTTCTTTTTGGAGGAAAAAATAGAGTTGGGTTTGGAGATGTCTTTAGCAGGATTCGACGGCCTCACCCATGGGCTGACCACACTGAGGAAATGAGGGTCAACTAACACCGGTTTAATTTAAAATTTTAATTTGCAAGCCTTATTCAATATATTCGTAAACAGCTCAAATGATTTCGGGTTTCAGACTATGACATTCCTAACCTAGCTTCAAAACCTCTTCCTACACCTGTTTTACTTTTTTTGAAAACGTTCATGCTATAATCTGAGCTTTTTGATACAGTTTGGACTTACAGTATGTATTGAAATAACGTGATCATTTTGAACTGTATCTTCTGTAACTTCTGTTATCCCTTTTATATTAAAAGAATAACATTTTTTAAAACTAACCTTATGCTTATGTATTATTAACCAAAATGCAATTTCCTATGTGGCATCACCATATTCAGTCTCACACTCTCTAATTTAAAATCCTCTCTTTACTAGATTTATTACATTCTTTGCCATTATTTATTAATTATAGCTTAGCATAATGTTTTAATAGTATATCTTGGTAACGTACAATCTCAATGTAGACGAAGGAAGTAACCGGTTATTTGGTAATGTCTTTTATATCATTTTAAAACCGGTTGACATATATTATATTACATATGACTATTATACTCGAATGTTGTTTAAATGTATACTCGAGATCACACTATATCAAATGAGATTATAACTTGAAATCGGTTTAATGTATTTTTCTTAATGAAGATTATATTTTATAATTTGAAATCGGTTTAATGTATCTTTACATGTGATCTTAATGAAGATGATATCAAAACCGAGTGTTGCTTTTGTTGTGTTACTTTTCGATTTTATGTTAATGTGTTTTATATCATTTTAAAACCGGTTACCATATATTATATTACATAAAAAAATACTAAGGAATCTCATTTTCATGTATCGAATATATCACACTATATATTCTATCACATATGAAAATAATCAATGATAATTCAATGTATACTCGAGATCTTTGGCAATGTCGATAACCATCTATCAATGCAATAAATTAGGAAATATGGCAATTATGGTATTGATTGCCATAATATAATTTTCAAAGATCATAAAGGCATTGTCAACCACACAATACTTGCGTGACAATGCATGATTGCCGTATGAATATTTCAAATTAGGAAATATGAAGCTAAATATAACACTAATTCCGGTTATATATGTACTCATTAATATTGGCCGAATTTAATAATGGAAATTCATCGTCGAAACCGAATCATATAATCATATTTTTGATCTTCACTGACTAATTTTGAATTTAATTTAGTTGACTAAAATCTCAGTTTGTTTCCTATACTATTCCAATAAATTCGCATAGCAACGATCAAGGAAAGTTTTCAAAATTCAGTATCTTTATATATAAAAGACTGTTTGCTTCTCTCACAGGCCTCCACGTAATCGTCCACGTAGGAAAGTCGCGCGTACTGGAGTCGCCACGTGTCCCCCTCCTGAAAAACTCACTGTTTTCGTACGATTTTTTTTTTGTTTTTGTCAAATTTGGGCATCGGTCCGTTCGTCGCTTCCTGCGAATAACATCATAAAGCGTCACCCCGCTAAACCTAATTATCGCCTTCGTTCATACGAATCTGATCTCGGCGGCGAGAATGACGATCCATCGTTCTCCTTCTCCCTGTAACAGAACTTGACTTTAATGGCATCAATGCGTCCGTCGAGATCTCCGTTATAAATAGGTTAGTATTCACCCTTCTGGAGATCTTGCTCTTTTCATCTCTCTGCTGCTTATCCTTTATTCTTGATCTTTTACTCATCTCTCTAAATGGCCATCTCTAGGTTTTTTTTTTTTCTGATTTGAAGACCAGGAAGTGTTCAAACGTTAAGCGGGATGGATATTGCGGCTTCATCTAATCTCTTTGCAATCTAATCGCGTCTTCACACAGCTTCTTCCCCGTTTATCTGTAACATCCTCATCCTCAACATTATTAATACTATCCTCTTTCTTTTCGTGACAATAGTGTTTCTTTTTTAGCCGCACCAAACAGGAATTGAGTTTTTATCCTCGCCAAATCATGCCCAGACAATCAGAGCTTCGGTTCGAACGATTCCAATTCTTCACTGGAGACAAACCAACGAAACCCATGTGCAAAGTCTGGGTCTTTTTATATTTATCAATATTAAATTCACTATTTTGTGAAAGTCAAATATCTTTTTCTTGGCTTCCATTGATGCTAAGAACATTAGTGTATGTATTTAAATGTTACTGGTCACTGTAAGTTTGGGAGCTGAGCTAGCTGTAGTTTAAAATCTACACTTGTGTATGCACGTGCTTGAATGATGACATGTGTGTGCTTATCTCCAGCTTTAATTACCAATGCCTACACTTTGGTCTCTGTACAAAACGCAGATGCTTTAGACAAGAAACCATGAGTTTGCCGTAACTGCCAGGGCATTGGTACTGTTCTTTGTGAGTTACATTTTCTTAGCCTACTAAACTCTTATATATATATATATATGATTACTCTGCGTAAGCTGACATCTTTCTATGTTCAAAGTCGTAACTATTCTCTGTTTCTGTTTGATATGCTTAAGCTTCAAGAGCTTAACATTGATGCCCTTACGTGTTTATATGATTAGGTGATATGTGCGGGGATACAAGAAAATGGAAAGCTCCCAACCGAAAACGAGCCAAAGATAGGTTTGAGTTTACAGAATGTCCGAACTGTTAAGGTTTGTCTCTCCCTCTTTCCCAACATTTATTTGTAATGTAGTTTGGTTTCGGTAACCCATGTTTTATTTGGTGGCTCCTGTTTGCAAACAGGTGGAGGGTTTTCCCAGTCTGTTTAGGTACATGTTTACCAAACAACAAAGGACTCCTTAGAAGGTGGTGCTCGTACAATGTACAATGGTTGTCTTCTTCCCAATTCTTGAGCAGGTATATAGTACATGTCCTCATTTTATCTCCACATAAAGATAATTGGTCTGTTTTGACTGGGAAAAATGTGTTACTTTTTCTCTCAGCACAATGGCAATAGTTATGATTATAGAAGAGGAAGAAAAGTAATACATTGTCGACGCATGTGAAGCTATAGGAGAATGGGATGCTAGAACATGTTTTTGTAATGCTGCTAGAAATGTGTTGTTAATTCTTTACAAACCTAAGAGTTTTCTTCTTCCTTAGACAGTCTTGACGACTCAATTTCACATTCCCTACATCGATGACAACGATACAAACTTCAGTCCTCAGACATGAACCAGTCCCTGAGAAGAACCTCTTCCCTATGCATTTGAAAGAAAAAAATGTAACACCTCATCAGCCTTATATGTTGGATTGAGATATGACCGAAATTGATAGTAATCCGATATACCTATTTAAACTAAAATAACTTGACGCCTGATCCTTATAAGGGAAGGAAAAGACAAAAAAAAAATAAATAAGGACAAGAGAAAAGAAGGGAATGAGGAGGAGAAAAAAACTAGACGACTGAAGGAGAGGAAGATGATGATAATGGCAGCGTTGATTTCTTTAGAAAGAGGAAGTTATAAATAATAATTTTTAGTCAAAAAAAGTTATAAAAAATTATGTATTGTCTTGACCAGAAAATAGGTACATAGGCACACGTCTACACACAAAGATGGTTTAAAAGTTAACTAATTCATTAAATAACTAATCGGTTAATCAAATAAGTTCATTACAATTTTCTAAAACACAAAGAATGTTTCTGTTCAAAAGTTAATTCATTCATTAACAAAACTAATTGGTTAAGTAAATCAGGTTAGGTAAATTTTGGTGTTATATAATTAAAAAAAATTAAAGAATTTTTACCTCAACATTCAAATTTTTTTATAATGATGAATCACATTATTTTATTATTTATTTCATATTTTAAATTTAAATTTGCCTACTAACAATTTCCAGTTTATTATTTTAAATAAATAAACTAAAACAACATTTTCATCAAAAATCCTAACAATTAATAAATCTAATTTATTTTTATAATATTTCAAATGAGAATTTATTTTTTAAGTAAATATAAATTCATTAACATTGTTAACTTCGTTTTCGTATATAATATTTACATATAAGATACTGTATAACGCAAAGAAATGATTTTGTATAATAAAATTAATGTAAGGATTATATATTATAAGTTAGTCAGTTATATATATAAGTGTTTTTTTTTGGTCAAGTTAGTCAGTTATATTTTTTTCAAAACTTCTAATTAATTATATTGATAGCATGATTATTTTAGTTATAAGATAGCTCTGACATCTTTCCAGAACTGTTGGATTTTTTTACTTTCGAACCCATAAGAACTATAAGTACTACATTCAGTTTAGCGTAGTTTTTTTTAAATTGGTTTTATATTTTTACACTTTTACACCGGATGTTACATTTCAAAGAATAAATTCTCCTTGCCTATGTGTGTTGTCCTTATGCTTCAAATTAATAGCTATAACTTAATCTCCTTTAAAACAGAAATGAACAATTCTCTTAAAAACAAAAGACATACCAAACGGTAATGCACACTTTAGTTCCAACCCAATATATTTCAAATAAGTTTGTAGGTGTTCAGTATGCACCTTATACTCTGACATGCAAATCAAATATACACATCCACACATTTAAGAGCCCAAATTAGAGAAACCCACAATTAACCAACAAATTATAGATTAATAATTATAAATAAATACAATAAGAAAGTCCACATACACCTCAAACATAATCTCTACAAACCCTAATATTATTTGAGACCATAAACGTCAAAATACACTGTTTTTGCAAAACAAACATAAAATACAAACAACGAAAGTATATAATTATATAGTTACATAGATCACATGTAAACCAAATTCCGCGCGTAGCGCGGACCGACCCTAGTTTTGAATATAAAGGGGATGTGAATATTTTGCCTTGGACATAATTTTAATTGATTTTACGGAAATAATTATGACAAATAGCTATAATTGCCATTGGCCCGCGTCTTGCATATATAAATACAAGGCCGTATGATTACGGGGGGGGGGAGAGTTATTGGAACATAAATTTCTGTGGAATTTGATGATTTTAATAGTTGAGAGGATTTTACAAGTTAACTAGATTTAACAAATTTTATCAAATACTTTTACATAGATTTTCATTACTTGTGTATATAATTCTATTGATTGTTATTAACTTTTAAAATAAGAAATTAATGGTGGTAGATGATATTAGGAGTTTTCAAGGCTCATAAGACAAATGTTATAGTATAGTGATTGTCGAACCAGTTCTGAGGGATATCAAAGCACTGTGAATACAAGTACTCACTTAATCTAAGTGCAACCAATGATTTAGATGGGTTTTAAGCTATGACTAAAACTAGAAAGCAATAACAGAATGATACTTTCTTGACTAAGGGAAAAGAGAACTCATGGGCATAGGGATTAGACCTTGGGTGATCACGTTTCGAACTAGGGATGACAAATGATCAATCAAACTATCTACCTTAAGCCTATACACAATTCTAAGCAAGCTCTATGTCTAGATGAATGCTCATTTGCTAACATATCTCAAACATCAAATGTCTTTGGTTGAATAATATGAAAGCAATCATTACTAACAAGTCTATTAGCTATCTTAGCACCTTTAACAACAAATGTCTTTGGCAAAGTATACTAAAAGTCTAGGAGAGTTGTCTCAGGCATTTCATCAAACACCTTTCGGGTGGGAAATGCCTATTGATCAACTTTTGAGTGGCCAACTCAGAAGATGCATTAGAAATACTCTACTAGCAAGGAACAAGAATGATCTACACTAAAACATCCTAGAACTAACCTAATCACCCTTAATCTCCCTAACCCATGAATTCAAAAGGTGATTACTCACTAATCTCCATGATTCCTCTTAAACCCATATTGGATTTCAGATTAATCATGTAGAGAAATAGATAAGAAATCAACAAGAACACAAGAACATAACAATCAAAATCCAAGAGATGAACTTCTCAAGAGAGTTTTTGTGGTTTTTCTTAAGAACCAAAGATAATCAGCCTCTGGTGGCTACCCAAGATGTTTAAAACGTAGGTTTTTGAAAAGTAAAAACGTGCATAATGAAATGACCAAAAGGCCCTTAAGAAATCATAAATTCGCCAAACAAATAGACGCGGAGCGACCTCGGCACGTCGCTGCGAGAGGTCGCTCCCGGGTCGTTTCCTCGCGAGCGACCTGGCTGTGTCGCTCCGAAGACGTCGCTCCCGGCTTGCTCAGAAACCATAGACGCGAGCGACCTTAGGGTGTCGCTCTAGGAGGTCGCTCCCGGCTTGTTCGTCGCTCTCAAATCGACACAACCCGAGCGACCTCTGGGTGTCGCTGCGGTGAGGTCGCTCTAGGAGCTGGAGCGACTTCGCCTTGTCGCTCTAGGAGGTCGCTCCGAAGCGTAGATGGCGAGCGAGTTCATGGCGTCGCTCCGGTAGGTCGCTCCCATGCATTGCTCGTCCAATGATCACTCTAATCACCTCTAATCACCTCCCTTGAGCTCCAAATGTACCCAAATGTCTCCAGGAACTCCATGTGGTACTCCAATACCTAATGGAGACATATGTATGCAAAATGCAACCTAGACATGGCTTAATCCTAATCTATATGATGAAAATGCACATGAATAAATGGATAAAACAATGTGAATATGCAAGATATCAACTCCCCCAAACTTATTCTTTTACTTGTCCTCAAGTGAACTTTCTAGAACTCATAGGGAGAGAGGTTTGAAGGTGGGAGCTCATAGCCAAAAGAAACACACAAAGCACTCAAATCAACATTTAAATTCAGCATTAGTACACCCTCTCTTATTATACTCTAGCTTCTCTAGGCCTATCTGAACTCTTTCCATCCCTACACTCATCATCATGCATTCACACATGCAAATCAGCCAACTCTCAAGTTCATTAAGCATAGCATCAAGTGAATTTTTGCAAATGGTCAATTGGTCCAAGTCATTTGGTTGGGTAAGGGAAGGCTTTTATTCAAGTGAGTCAAGAGGTTCAAAATATATGATTTTAAAGGTGGTTCACTCTCAAAACAAGTAGCCTTGACATTGCACATAATATATCTAAGAAAGGGATCAACTCATGCATACAATGCTCAATCTCCATTGTTCTACCCTATTCCCAAACATACAATTACACAATCATTCTCAAATGTCAAACCCAACTCACATCTCTCACCAAAAGATCCTAAGAACATTAACTCCTTCTCTTTGAAATCTACAAGGGATTTTTCACAACCTCAAAACATTACTTAGCTTCTAACAACTTTGCTAGCCCCTTTTTCTTTCTTTTTCTTTTCTTTTCATATTTTATTTCTTTTTTTTTTTTTTTTAGATGGGGGCCAAGACTTTTCATAACTTGAGCTAGAGGTTTTTCTATTTATCCCAATAAGACAATTCACTTAAACACAAAGAGTCATTTCTTTTCCTTTTTCATTGCTCCCAAATCATAATCACAACTCTCACCCCCCACCTATAGCTAGACAATAGAGTGCCCAATCTAGCAAGAATGAAGATCAAGCATTGTCGTTCCCGATACTCTCAACATTATGCACATGTAAGACTTTCCGAAGAAGGCCTCACTCATCAAACAATGAAAGCTTAAAAGGAGGAAAAGGTTTTGGGAGTGGTCTACCACTAGAGTTTGTCAGAATAAGATTGGCATAAAGGATGTGACAACTCAGGTGTGTATAGCCATGACTCAGTACACAAGGGACCATGAGCAAGAAGCATTAAGTTCGTTTAGTTCAAATAAGGTTGTAGTTGGCTTCAAAGACTGAGTTTCAGCAATCAACAAGTTTCAGGAAGAGTCTTCAAGGCTCGAAGCATACAAGTGTTTTTGAGAGGTGCATAAGCTATTCAGGTGCAAAGTAATGTTCTTTACAAGGCATTTCAAATCATTGCTCCCAATGCAAGTAAATGCAACCTATATGCTCTAGACTCTCCTAGAAATGCCAATGATGCAAACTAAATGAATTTTTTTTTATGCAAATATATATGTATAATGCAATGCATGAGACTCAAAATCATCAAAGCAAACGTGATCAAATACTTGGTACCTCCCCCAAACTTAAATGACACAGTCTCTGTGTTGTCAAGGAGAGAGAGATACCCAAAAAGAGAAAACTAATTTGCAAAAACGAAATGGTATATACAAAGGAAAGTAGTGGGTTACCTTCTATGGGAATGAGTAGAGGGAGATGCTCCCTCCTCGTCGTCCTCAGGTGGTAACTCTTCAAGGTGCTCATCAGCAAGAGTGCCCATCTCTTCAATGTAGAAGGCTTGCCCGAACACAGTTGGTTTCTTCATTTTCTCCTTGATGTCAAAGTGGAGAACATGCCCTTTACCAAATGGAGATCAATCGTGCCCTCTTTCACCTTAACAATTGCTCCTGCTGTAGCTAAGAATGGCCTTCCAAGAATCAATGGGTCGTGAGCCTCCTCACCCATCTCAAGCACCACAAAATCTGTAGGTATCTCATACCTTCCAATCTTCACAGGTAGGTCCTCTAAGATGCCCACAGGGTACTTCACTGAACGATCAGCTAACACCAGAGAGAGTCTACACTTCTTGTACTGAGTGAATCCAAGCTTTTTGCAACAGACAAAGGCATCACGCTGACACTAGCTCCCAAATCGCAGAGACATTTCTCAAATACCATAGGTCCAAGAGCACAAGGTAGTGTGAAGCATCCTGGATCCTCTAACTTCTCTGGAACATCAAGCCTTTGGATGATGGCACTGCACTCATGGGTAAGAATCATCATGCTTTCCATTTCCTTCTTCTTTGCAGCTACAACATCTTTCAGGAACTTGTTGTATTGAGGAATCAACATGAAAGCATCGATGATGGGCATTGCAACCTGAGCTTCACTCATTTGCTTGTCAAACAAAGCCTTGTACTTCTCTAGCAGCTGCCTCTTGAATCTACCAGGGAATGGTAGTTTGGGTTCATAGGGAGGAGGAACAAAAGAATTCTCACTTGCTGGAGCAAGAACTTCACCATCTTTCACTGTTTTCTTCTCTTCCCCAACCTTTCCTTTACCTTTGGCTTCCACAATCTTCTCCAAGATTTCATCATTGATTTTCTCATCAACAATCACCACTTCATCATCTAAGTTGATGGCCACCTCCTCACCTACTTTCTCAGCATCCTGGTGAGGGTTGTAGGAGGTAACTGCTTACCACTCCTAAGGGTGATAGCTTTGGCCTCCTTGGGGTTTTGGTCAGATTTTCCAGGTAGAGATCCTTGCTGGCGAGTCTGGTGAGTGTTCATGGAAGCAAACTGATTCTCTAAATTCTTGACTGTAGAAGCAAGATGTGAGAACTTGTTGTTGAGCTCATTGTAGCTCCCATCAATCTTGGAATGAAGGTTCTTCAACTCATAACCAACATGCTTCTCACTTCTAGTCTGAGACTCCAAGATTTGTTTCAGCAGGGTGTCAGTGCTGCTCTCTTGAGGAGCAGAGGAACCAGATGAGGGGTTTTGATGAGGTTGATAGCTGCCTTGCTGGTTGTTTCGAGGCGGATAACCACTCTGTTGGTTGTTGGGGTAGGATTTCTGTTGGTAGTTGTTGTACTGAAAGTTGGGCTCTTTTTTGTACCAGCTACCATTGTTGTTGATGAAACACAGCTCTTCCTGACCTTCCAAACCCTCAACCTCATGGACAACAGGTGGTGTCTCTTGACTTGGGTTACCAACAAAGTGCAGCTGCTCTTGTGTGGCTTTATCAGCAAGGAGGATGTCTATCTTATCCTGTAGAGCTTTCAACTCCTTCCTCGTCTGCTTATCATCTGTTCGACTGTTTCTGTCGTGGTCTCCACTGTAGACTGCATCACTCTTTACCATGTTGTCAACCAGCTCCTCTGCATCTTCCTCAGTTCTCCCCAAGAAGAACCCATTGCTAGCTGTATCCAGTCTGGCCCTGTACTTAGGAAGAGCACCACGGTAGAATGTGCTCAGCAAGCTCTCCTTAGAGAAACCATGGTGTGGGCATTGAGCTTGGTAGCCCTTGAATCTCTCCCAGGCTTCACTGAAGCCTTCCAAGTTCTTCTGTTGGAAACTGGAGATCTCATTTCTCAGCTTAGCAGTTCTTGAGGATGAGAAGAATTTCTCCAAGAATGCTCTCTTGCACTCATCCCAAGTAGTGATAGAGTCGCTGGGTAGAGACTTCTCCCACTGGCGTGCCTTATCCCCCAAAGAGAAAGGGAATAACTTCAGCTTTAAGGCATCCTCTGACACACCATTGGTTTTTGACAACCCACAGTAGCTGTCGAACTTGTCCAAGTGATCGAATGGGTCCTCTAAAGCCAAGCCATGATATTTGTTGTTCTCGATCACGTTGAGGAGTCCTGACTTGACCTCAAAGTTGTTGGCTGCCACAGCCGGTGCTCGGATTCCTAGTCTATGACCAAGAATGTTGGGCCGGTCATAGGTACCAATGGGTCGAGCTGCCCGCGGTTGGTGTTCTGCCCCTTGCGGTGGATCTGCCATATCAATATCCAATCGCTGCAAGTGGGCTTGTTGTTCTTCTTCTCTTCTAGCTCGAACACACACCCTCTCTAAAGCTCTGATGTCTGCTACTATTGGAACTAGGTTTGTTGGACCCCTGCTCCTCAAGTTCATACACCTGAAAGTTAAAGGTAGGTGAAGAAGAAGAATCAGTAACAAAAGAAAATAAAAATGACTTAGTCTCAAGTAAATGACTAAATCTCAATGTTCAAATCTACTCAGAATTTGGCAACGGCGCCAATTTGATATTAGGAGTTTTCAAGGCTCCTAAGACAAATGTTGTAGTATAGTGATTGTCGAACCAGTTCTGAGGGATATCAAAGCACTGAGAATACAAGTACTCACTTAATCTAAGTGCAACCAATGATTTAGATGGGTTTTAAGCTATGACTAAAACTAGAAAGCAATAACATAATGATACTTTCTTGACTAAGGGAAAAGAGAACTCATGGGCATAGGGATTAGACCTTGGGTGATCACGTTTCGAACTAAGGATGACAAATGATCAATCAAACTATCTACCTTAAGCCTAGACACAATTCTAAGCAAGCTCTATGTCTAGATGAATGCTCATTTGCTAACATATCTCAAACATCAAATGTCTTTGGTTGAATAATATGAAAGCAATCATTACTAACAAGTCTATTAGCTATCTTAGCACCTTTAACAACAAATGTCTTTGGCAAAGTATACTAAAAGCCTAGGAGAGTTGTTTCAGGCATTTCATCAAACACCTTTCGGGTGGGAAATGCCTATTGATCAACTTTTGAGTGGCCAACTCAGAAGATGCATTAGAAATACTCTACTAGCAAGGAACAAGAATGATCTACACTAAAACATCCTAGAACTAACCTAATCACCCTTAATCTCCCTAACCCATGAATTCAAAAGGTGATTACTCACTAATCTCCATGATTCCTCTTAAACCCATATTGGATTTCAGATTAATCATGTAGAGAAATAGATAAGAAATCAACAAGAACACAAGAACATAACAATCAAAATCCAAGAGATGAACTTCTCAAGAGAGTTTTTGTGGTTTTTCTTAAGAACCAAAGATAATCAGCCTCTGGTGGCTACCCAAGATGTTTAAAACGTAGGTTTTTGAAAAGTAAAAACGTGCATAATGAAATGACCAAAAGGCCCTTAAGAAATCATAAATTCGCCAAACAAATAGACGCGGAGCGACCTCGGCACGTCGCTGCGAGAGGTCGCTCTCGGGTCGTTTCCTCGCGAGCGACCTGGCTGTGTCGCTCCGAAGACGTCACTCCCGGCTTGCTCAGAAACCATAGACGCGAGCGACCTTAGGGTGTCGCTCTAGGAGGTCGCTCCCGGCTTGTTCGTCGCTCTCAAATCGACACAACCCGAGCGACCTCTGGGTGTCGCTGCGGTGAGGTCGCTCTAGGAGCTGGAGCGACTTCGCCTTGTCGCTCTAAGAGGTCGCTCCGAAGCGTAGATGGCGAGCGAGTTCATGGCGTCGCTCCGGTAGGTCGCTCCCATGCATTGCTCGTCCAATGATCACTCTAATCACCTCTAATCACCTCCCTTGAGCTCCAAATGTACCCAAATGTCTCCAGGAACTCCATGTGGTACTCCAATACCTAATGGAGACATACGTATGCAAAATGCAACCTAGACATGGCTTAATCCTAATCTATATGATGAAAATGCACATGAATAAATGGATAAAACAATGTGAATATGCAAGATATCAACTCCCCCAAACTTATTCTTTTACTTGTCCTCAAGTGAACTTTCTAGAACTCATAGGGAGAGAGGTTTGAAGGTGGGAGCTCATAGCCAAAAGAAACACACAAAGCACTCAAATCAACATTTAAATTCAGCATTAGTACACCCTCTCTTATTATACTCTAGCTTCTCTAGGCCTTTCTGAACTCTTTCCATCCCTACACTCATCATCATGCATTCACACATGCAAATCAGCCAACTCTCAAGTTCATTAAGCATAGCATCAAGTGAATTTTTGCAAATGGTCAATTGGTCCAAGTCATTTGGTTGGGTAAGGGAAGGCTTTTATTCAAGTGAGTCAAGAGGTTCAAAATATATGATTTTAAAGGTGGTTCACTCTCAAAACAAGTAGCCTTGACATTGCACATAATATATCTAAGAAAGGGATCAACTCATGCATACAATGCTCAATCTCCATTGTTCTACCCTATTCCCAAACATACAATTACACAATCATTCCCAAATGTCAAACCCAACTCACATCTCTCACCAAAAGATCCTAAGAACATTAACTCCTTCTCTTTGAAATCTACAAGGGATTTTTCACAACCTCAAAACATACTTAGCTTCTAACAGCTTTGCTAGCCCCCTTTTCTTTCTTTTTCTTTTCTTTTCATATTTTATTTTTTTTTTTTTTTTTTTTTTTTTTTAGATGGGGGCCAAGACTTTTCATAACTTGAGCTAGAGGTTTTTCTACTTATCCCAATAAGACAATTCACTTAAACACAAAGAGTCATTTCTTTTCCTTTTTCATTGCTCCCAAATCATAATCACAACTCTCACCCCCACCTATAGATAGACAATAGAGTGCCCAATCTAGCAAGAATGAAGATCAAGCATTGTCGTTCCCGATACTCTCAACATTATGCACATGTAAGACTTTCCGAAGAAGGCCTCACTCATCAAACCCAATCAGTTACTATAATATATATCATGTCATCCATATAGCTACAATATCACAAACTACACGTTTCAAAACTAGCAAAAATATATTAAGCATGAATTTAATTTCTGACTTGAAACCAAAAATTCTTTGTGGAGGATTATGGTGAATGTCATAAAACTTTGGAAGCAGTATTAGGCTGCTACTGGAGAAACCATTGAATGGTTTTCGTAGACGAAAAAATTAGGTTTTCTTATGATGTATATTCTTTAAATCGTAAGCAAATTATGTGTTTATTATCTGATGCTTTCATTTGTTATTATATTGTATGGAGACAAAATCCATACATCGGTTAGAAAGGACTGGTTTCACAGTTTGATCTTTTAATGAGACAACAATGTTCTAAGATTCTGTTTAATTTTTCCTTGACACCCTCTTGCGATAACATATAAAGTTATCTGAATCATATGTTGTTTCCAAGATTGAACTGATCAATGATTGTAACTACATTTGTCTAGCCAACTTCCGTTGGATCATTCTTGGTCTTTCTCATCCAAAGTTCTATGTTGGTATGTTCATAATATTTGACTATGTGTATATAAACTCATTTTTTCTATGTGTATATAAACTCATCCAAAGTTCTATGTTGGTATGTTCATGATCATTCTTGGAGTTATATTTTATTTCAGTATGCAATTGTTGCCTTTTATTGATAACAACTATTTATTTTAAGTTTACTATTATCTTTTTATCATCAATTATCAACTTTATCCTCCATGTAAACTGTTAATAAATTTCAAGCAATATATATTAACCATAAACGATAAGGTCGGAATCTAACATGTGATTGTTAATAGATTATTTGGTTGACAAGGTAATCTATTGTATTTATTGTATATACAATAGATTAATAGGAGCTGATATTATATGTATATTTTGCTAATATTTTTCATATTTCATAATAAGGCCGACTTAACAGGGTTACTAACATTGATGGGATTTCCAAAATTGTCTTCGACCCCATTGGTGTTCCAGAAATTGATGCTTTAAGATTGAGGTAATACATGCATTCACATATTTTGTTAAATAATATTTTTAAATTCTCTAGATGATCTCTTTGCTATTGCTCATAATAGGATTGCAAACGAAGACTTCTGAAAGCATTATTGACAGCAGTTATTTTGTCTCTATTTTTAATTTTCTTTTGTTTTTTATACATTGTTCCTTTTATATTTTATTAGACTATTGCTTATGTTTCATTTAATATTATATTTATAATTTATCCGCATGCAAACAAATATACAATTTAATTTTAGTGGCCATCGCATATAAATTTATATTGACATACTAAAATTTCTAGCTATAATCCGTACTTTGTTACATATATTTTTCTTACTATGCTTTTAACTTTTATTATGTCCACATATTAAAAATTATAATACTTTAATAATTTCCTCGCCGGGTTATCACCTAGTATAAAAGGATAAAGAAAACATCGATGGAGTTGTTGCATTATGTTCACACGTGGAGAATGTCTTTGTCTACAATCAAGAGTTGCTGCAAATCGCACTGAAATTCACATGTCACCCAAAATCAAATCAATATAAAACAAAAGGAAACAAAAATTAAAGTAATTATGTTATTTTGTTCTCCCCATTTTATGATAAATATCATTTAGACACATTTCACACATATTAAAAAATAATAAAATGTACTAATCTATCTTTATTTATTATGCAATTATTTAAATAAAAATAATTTAACTAAACATCTTTTGGTTATTTAAAAGGATAAAAAAAATTATTGGAAAAAATTACATTGGAAATATAGAGTGACAATTATTTTAAAACAAAATAAAATAGTTAGAATGAAATTATTTTTGAAACAATTGAAGTATTATATACAAAACTATCAAATTCTTAGAGCACCTTTAACCTTCACTGTAGAACTCTCCTACAATTCTTAAAATTTTAAATATAAACATTTTAATTTATGAAAATCATTCTAAAATCAATTTACCATTAACTGGATGATAAAGATATATTATATGTTGGTTAAAATTTATAAAGATATGTTTAACTATTTTTACTAGATTATTGATATATTTTATGTATGGTGATTACATACTGTAGAATACTTTATATATAGTTGGATAAATTATAAATAAAATTAGAGATGAGATTGATTTAAGATAATCAGAAAAATATTTTGTGTGTGTTTATATAAATTTATATATATTAATAATAATTAAGTTATAATTTTAGTGAAACCATATATTTACCTAAGAGTTTTAAAAATATTAGTATCTTATCAAATTGTATCATGTTTTATACTGGTTTAACTCGAGACTGGATAAATTTATTAATTTATAGTGTTTATGAATTTATCTAAAATTTATAAAGTCACTACTGTATATAGTTTTTTAGAACACAAGTTAAAAAAAACCTCAATTTTCATTATTGGAATAAGACAAAGAAAGAAAGAAAATTAAACCTATCAAAAATTACCGCTGGAACTGTTTTTAAAATACACTAGTATTTAAAAGATATGAACGCGCAAATACATATATAATCTTTCATACCAACTGAATAGAATATTATAATATAACAATAATTAATATTATTTAAATTTTTAATTTCCTACATGCGGCATTCATATCAATTACATAGGAATCTTTAACGAATTAAATTTTTATGAACAATTGTTATTATTGTTTTTAGTCATTTTATTTTTTGAAAGCTATTTAAAACAAAGAAAAAACTTAAATTGGCTATTTGAGAGAATTGCTCTGGTTATTATGTTTTTAGTTTAATTATTAATTAATTAAGATTACATATCCTAAATCACAAATCTAATTAAAATAACAAATATTTAGCATAATATTTTTCTTTACTTTCAAACATATAAACTATAAAATGTTTTAGAATTTATAAGCAAATGAATGTAAAACATTGACCTATTATTTATAATTAAATTACACATGTCATTGGATATAGTTCAATGTAAAATTAATTTGCAAAACCATAAGTAATTATAATTTATTCAATATATATATATATATATATATGTGTGTGTATATATATATATATTAGGTGATTTTCTCATACTCTTGCATCAACCATAGTACAAGATAACTCAAACTTAAAATAAAAAAAACTAAATTTAATACATGATTGGTGAAATTTTTGAATTATTTATGAATTAAATTAAACCTTTAACCCAAACTAAATCACTGTTACCGCATGTTACCAATCATAGCCAATGTATTACAATGTAGATCTTAAATACAATTGTGTATCTTTCAAATTTAAAATCAAAATAGAGTATTTCTTAATTACTGTATTCCCCCCCCCCCCTCCCCCCCCCCCCCCCCAAATTATTCGTCTAGCCATAACACTGAATTACAACTGAATTACAAACATTAATATATTATTATTTTAGTTTTGAAAGAACTGGCTCTTAAAAGGAAAACAATGACTACAATTTTAGAGCATCAACATGTAGTAAGTTTCTTTCATAAATACCTTTACTAGATAATAATAGTATCAAACAAATAATAACACTAGTTCACTATATTATCCTGTTAGGTGTACATTATCGTGCTTCCACATCGGAGTTGTTAAAAGAATCTGTCCGTAAAGTAGTCACGGATACCTGAACCTGATACCTGTTACCTAGTAGTACTATGTATAATATATATGTACTTACGACACAAGACCAAACCATAAGAAAATCTCTCACCATCTAGATTACTTTTTGCTAAACTAATAATCAAATATATCACGTGTGCTAAATTATTTAACTCAACCAATACATAATTTCATGTTTGGTTAGGTGCATAATTCCAATTCTACAAACCACTCCATCATGTGATTCGCACTACATGATGCAAAATACTATATATCAGGTTAGGTGATCATTATCTTGCGTTTTTTTTACAGTAGAGTTGTTATGATTTTTCTTAAAAGTAGGATCAAACAGATCGTGTTGTCACGATCATCCAGTATGGATCCAATGGTAATATTAGTTAAAGGGAATGAGCTCAACTGAATTGGCCGTCGTTCACGTTGAGAATGTCATTTTCTACATACACATACATATAACAGTTGCAAAATGTGTAGCTACAATATTTTAGTGGTTATTTGATATATTGGTCATGAAAAGTCACAAAATCGTATTTATATGATTGTGGCTAAAAACATTTATGGGTTTCCATGAGTGTATAACTACCATTTAGTCATATATATTTAGTTAATTTAGTTATGAAATCGTCATTTAATAGTTCATCATAATTATTAAATAACCACCAAATATTTTACAACTAACTTGTGATTTGTGTATAATTTTCTTAAAAATAATTTCTATTTGTTTAAAATAATTCCCTGGATTAACCTATGAAAAATAACCAAATATTCAATTCAAAATTAATATATGCATTGACATTGACCAAAAGACTTCCCAGAATTTTTTTCGGTGGAGAATACTTCTTCAGAAGTCTTCTACACTAAACACATCTGAAAAATTGAAATATCATACCTAGATTCAGTGAAAGTTTGTTCTTACCTTCGAAGTACTCATAACTTCTTAATGAAAAGTATTCACTCATTATTAAACAAAGCCATCAAAATTGAGTAAATTTAATGAAAACATAAACATAAAACCTAATTTTTTATAGTTTTAAGGATGAAATACGAGAGGATATAAAAGATAAATGATTTATATATGTAAGAAATGAGATAAAAAGATGTATAAATTGATTTATATACATTTAGAGCTTTTTGTTATTAATGGTGGCTGGTGATATTAAAGACACTGGTAATTTTGTAATAAGTGAGGAAGATGATAGTGTTTGAGTAAAATTATCGAAATTCAAAAATTAAATTAAATAAATAATGACATTTTTTTGTGAATTAGTTGAAGTTTTAAGAATGAACATGACAAAAAAAAAAAAAAAAAAAAAAAAACTAGTTTTATGTTTTACAACAAATATTTGATCATCTTATAAAGAAAGCCCGCTTGCAAAGCACAAAATTATTTTTAGTTAAAATATGATTTGATAAATTATAAATCCTGAAGATAATTTATGTGATTTCTTTTAAGTTTTGTATATATTTCATATATATATATATAATATTTCTAGATATGAAAATCTATTTATTTAATTCGTCTTAGATTAATTATAATTTGTATTATCTAACACTGAAATGAAGTAATTAATCATATATTATACTAATTAATTCTTGTGTTCATGTTCTTATAATAGAAATGAGTTGGTATGTTTGTTGAACTCATATTATACGTGATAAATATTTTCATGTTTCATATAATAGTCCGCAAAAATTTGTAAGAATAAAATGTCAACTGTAATCAAATCCACCATATAATCAAATATTAGTAAATATTTTAGTTGCATGAAAGGAAAGTAAAGTAAGATAAGGTAATGCAAGACATGATCAGAGAAAACTAAATGATTTAAAACTTCAATAAATAAAAGATAATAGAAGATATTATTAAAGAAAACTATAAGTAAAATGATTTAAAACTTTTTTGAGTAGAAAATAAAGCAAGACGTGAATAAAGAAAATAAAATTAAAATGATTTAAGATTTCACCAGATAAAAGCATAATTTTGTGGTTGGGTGGTAGTAGACGGGTAAACACGTTTCTACGTGAAACTTAAGTCACATTGTTCTAGTCTCCTAACGCAGATATGAATTTATGATTTAGGACACATTTGAAAGCCCTGGATAATAGGTCCATTCACGGGTTTCTACTTCCCTGGATTCAACCATTAACCATGTTAAAAAAAATCTGTTACAGAAAGAAAAAAGTTCAGTAGATAAACATGAAGCAACTCAAGATCCAAGAACAACTTTAAAAATTGTGCTTGAGGTAAAAGAAGCAGAAGAATGGGTTTAGACATGTTTCAAAACTATTTGTAGTGAACTCGGTCTTGTGTGCATCGGTCTTGAATGACGGTCAAATAATCCTCGCATCGGCCAGTGGCATCGGTTGCAAGGCCGATATGAGATTCCTAAAAACGCTTTTTCTCTTCTGCACGATATGATGGCTCTTATGCATTGGCGTGTGGACCGACATTGACTTTTCTTTTTTTGACCGATATTGACTTCGTTCTTCTTGTTTTTTTTCCTTTTTCTTATGATCCTTTCTTCACACTCGTCCTCCTCGTCAAGCCTCTATCTTCGCTGAGCTCCAAGAATACCAACATGACAGTCATGTATATGCATAATGCACGATTTACATCATACCACTCTAAAATATATGAAAATAAATAAAAATTCAAATGCAATACAGTGATGCAGAATGAAAAAAGGATAAGAGTATAAAGTCCAGGCTAAAACCACATATCAAGTCAATATTTTATTGAACCAATCATACAAATTTTAGGTAAATTAATTTGGATTGGGTTAGAACATTTAAGTGTGTTGAAGCTTTGATATCACATTACGTTCATGAACTACCAATTTAAAATATGTTGGAAATTAGTAAATTAGTTTATGCTCTCTTATATTCTCATTTTATCCCTTAATGGCTAATCTCATTTATGATGCGGGGTATTCCTAAGATAACGAAAATGATCACGCAAATGTAACCAACAAATAAATGAATTAATATACCACTGTCATTACGTGCTCAAATGTTAAATTAAATTCATACATAATCTGTGACCAGAAAAAATTCCGCTTTTTTCTGGTCGATGTTGTAAGGTATTAAAAATGAGATTTAAGACCAGAAAACAAACATTGGTCAGTCATTGGTGGTGGTTAGTAGTAGCACCAGCAACGTGAAAACGAATAGGACGTTCATTTACATTCGCAACGTTGTAAGTCTGAAATTCGCTATATAAACATCATACGGATGTTTTATAGAATACATTCTAAACTGGTAAGAGATGGCAAACCAAACAAAACCGATCTTACCCCTATTAATCGAAAAGAAACCACTCGAGCTTATTAAACCCTCAAAACACACTCCTTCTGAAACTCTCTCACTCTCTACTTTGGACAATGATCTTTTCAATGAAGTTATGTACGCAACAATTTACGTTTTCAAAGCCAACGAAAAGAACCAAAATGATCCTGTCCCTTTGCTTAGGAAGGCTTTGTCCGAACTTCTTGTGTACTACTATCCCCTTTCAGGCAAGCTCATGAGACGAGAGAGTGATCGAAAACTTCAGTTAGTTTTTTGGGGTGAGGGAGTTCCATTTGAGGTCGCTACTGCAGCCCTCAACCTCTCCTCTCTAAACTATATAGAAAATCTTGATGACCAAGTTGCTTTGCGCCTTGTGCCTGATATCGAAATAGACTACGATAGCAACGTCTCTTATCATCCACTAGCTTTGCAGGTAGCTTTTCATTTTCTTGATTATTATGAGTTTAAGGCCATGAACTTCCATGGTAATAAAAAAATTAAAAAGTAGTCTTTTCCATGAAAAAAAAATTGCAATAAGTATATCTTTTTCTTGAAGATTAGATAATAATCTCAGTAAACTCTCAGTTTTGTAAGGGTAATGTTTTCTTCGTAGTGTGGATCACACATAATTAAGATAATCAATTGTTCCCTTTGATTTTTTTTAAAGGTGACCAAGTTCGCATGTGGAGGATTCACCATCGGCACGGCGTTGACGCACGCCGTATGTGATGGATTTGGAGTGGCTCAGATCATCCATGCTTTAACCGAGTTGGCTGCAGGAAAGAGAGAGCCAACGGTGAAGCCGGTGTGGCAGAGAGAGCGGTTGGTCGGACAATTGGATAATGAATTGGCCAAAGTGCCTGGTGGCCATATTACTAGTCTTTTAGCCACCTCACCATATATTCCAACTAGTGATATGGTATGTTGTTCTCCCATTAACTTCAACAATTTTGTGTTTGATATTTTATTTTTGATTATAATTTGTAATTTCTTTATATCTTATATACATTAGATTAAATAAGGAAAAATTAATATAATTGATGTTTTCAAGGTTCACTCGACGTTCTTGCAAATAAATACAAAGAAACTCGAAGAGTTGGTGTGATTATAAAGATTTTTTTAATATTTTAGCTAAAGTGATCTCTTCCATTCTCTGTCCAACAGGTAACGGAGACAATAAACATTCGGGCTAGGAATATAAAGAGGCTTAAAGACTCTTTGATGAGAGAGTGCGGGTACCCTAAAGAGGGCTTCACTACTTATGAAGTACTTAGCTCTTGCATATGGAAAGCAAGATCTCGAGCACTGAAGCTAAACCTTGACGGGATCACTGTCCTGGGCATAGCTGTTGGAATCCGACATGTTTTAGATCCGCCACTTCCTAAAGGATTCTACGGTAACGCCTACATAGATGTCTATATCGAGTTAACCGTGAGAGAACTCCAAGAAGCATCAATCTCTGACATTGCTAAGCACGTGAAGAAAGCCAAGAAAACAGCTTATGACAAGGGATATCTGGAGGAAGAGCTAAAGAAGACGGAGAGATTGATGAGGGATGATGCAAAGTTCGAAGGGGTAAGTGATGGACTATTGTTCCTGACGGACTGGAGGAATATTGGTTGGTTCGGATCAATGGACTTTGGTTGGAATGAGCCAGTGACTCTGCGGCCATTGACCGAGCAGAAGAGTGCAGTGCATATAGGGATGATCTTGAGACCTTCACAACTTGATCCATCAATGGAAGGTGGAGTTAAAGTGATCATGACGTTGCCAAGAGTTGCAATGGTTGACTTCAAGCGAGAGATGGATGCTGTGAACAAACTTTACTATTAATATTATCAATTAGTACCTTGGTTAGTTTTCTATGTGTGTGAGTGAATGTTTCAAACATGAATAATGGGAGAATAAAGATGATAATGCTTGTATGAATGCTTAAGTATGATCATCTAGTATGTAGAAAAAAAGAGACCGATATTGATTACATTGTAATTTATTATCACTTTTAATTGAATCATTGGAGGAAGCAAGTGTGCATCATTGACTTTCATTGAGCTTATAGATAAGCAATTTCTCTGATTTTAAATAACTGTTTAGCTTGCCATTTCCCACATTAATCTTAATCCATTAGTAAGCAGTTTCCCTGATTTTAGAATATTATCGTTCGCATGTCAACTCATGTCCTTCGTTATTAAATTTTAACATGAGAATATATAACAATTTTCCAAATTTTCAGAGACATGGACATTCACATAAAGAGGAAAAAGATTACAATTGAAGGAAGTAATTATCCATTCCAAATCACTAAACTATTTATTAATTAATTAGACTATGAACATACTTTTTGTGTGGCGCGGGGTGCGTGTTAAAGACACGTTGTATGTTTAACTAAAGATGTCTTGTCCCGGAGACAATAGTTTTTCTGGATCAAACATCATTTTCCTCCTCGAGAAATCATTCCATTTTGGTCCAAAATGCTTAATCCAATCTTCTTTTCTTGTGTAGTGCATCAAATATTCTTTGATCTTAATTCCCGAGTTATCGCAAAAGTTGATTATCCTGTCGTTAAGATTCTCGAGTTCTTCAAAGTTATGTGATCCACCAGCTGATTGCAAGAATCCGATCACATAAAAAACATCCTCGTTTGGTATCATTGCCGACATGAGGTTGTTCCATCTATTAATAATACCAAATAATCATGTTAACATTCTTTTTTCCATGTTATTAATTCATTGATACTAGATAACATGATGATATTAAAAGTCTCAAAAAGTGAAAACGCTTACTTTTTTCGGTTTGTGGGATAGAAGAGAGTAACACCAGAAGTTGCGGTCTGATTGAGAAGAAGGCCTTTGATGACACCTTCATGAAAATCTAATATTCGAGATCTCGGAACGAACATATTAAGCCATGGATGAGGAACTTCCCATAGCCCTATAGATCTGAGCTTATCTTCTTCGTTTCGTACACGATTCAAGAAATCGAAATAAGGAACATCTTGCACGAACATGAACTCCGAAGTAATACCTAGAGTTCTGGTTAACCTGTCGATTACCTACAAAAAAGGAGATATGCAATAAGTATATATGATATATGTATGTGACAAATTGAGTTAAAAAAATATGCAGTGCACGGAAATGATTCATTTATATTATCTGATATTAGGGGTGGACAAAAAATCCGTAAAATTTGATTCGATCCGTTATTCGTTTCCATTCGATCCGAAAAATCCGGATATCCGTAGTTTTACATATCGAAGCAAATACTAAAATTCAATATTCATCAAAGAAGAAGCAAATCACGAATACTACTTTTAAAAAAAACGGATATCCGATCCGTGATATACATATGCATGTACATTTATATATAAAATTATATATAACTTTATATCTCTATGTAAATTTTTACTATTTTTATCCACTACATTAATTATTTGGTTATTAAATTTTAAAAGTATGTAGTTTTAATATAATTTTTAGTGGAATATTATTATTCTATATTAAAATTTTCCTCTTTTTAATTTTTTTAAATGATTTTTTATTATTTTTTTTTACCGGATCGACAGATCGAATCGGATATCCGGAAAAATCAGTACCGAATATCCGGAAGCTTTTGGATCGAATCGAATCGAAAAATCGATTATCCGTGCGGAGCGGATCGGATCACGGATATCCTTAAAATTCCGGATATCCGCTCCGTGCTCACCCCTACTGATATATGATATATTTAATGTGTTTTCATATGATTAAATGATGGTGATACCGATTATGTGAGAATAACCATCCTGATATGCATATATATTGTCCTTTTTTCTTTTCTTTTCAGGATATGTATGTATAGTACCTGCTCAATGATAGGAAGGGTGGTGGTATCATAATACTTGGCTACTTCGAGAACATAGATGATACGGTGGTCATTCACAAGAGAGACGACTCTTGTTTGATCGGAGAGTGGGAAAAAAGAGGTGTCAACTATTCCGTTTGACATCATTAGTTGACCTTCTAAAAAGTCAACTCGAAGATCATTGGCCATTGATATTAAACGCTCTTGGTCTCTTGTAAATGCCGAGAAGTCACTGTAGAGTATGCGTATCCATTTCGCCTGCATAGTTTTATATCAACTTACATCCATTAATTAATCCATTTTAAAGGGCATTAGTTAATCTTGTGTTTATTAATGAGAGACTTTGTAATTATAAGAATCGAAGTATGATTATGAGGAATAAATATAAACCAGGTGCACGCAACGTAACTTTTATCTAGAGACTATATGTACAGATTATTAAGCAGATTAGTTATTATATAGTAGCTAATGTGGAAAATAAAATAAAATAAGATGATGTATTGACATCAAGAAGATTTGCAAGCATAAGACACGATTACAGTCGAGCAAGTCCTAGGATTGATTTATTGTGCAGAATCTTATGATACATAAGCAATATCAGATTTTATTCAGCAAATTAGTGCATACTTTTTATTCAAAGAAATTCAAATTGAGTCTTTTGACTTCCGCTTTCGTTCCAACCAAATCTAGCTTAATTAATATAGATTTACGACTATCTTCTTAGTTCTACTTTTAAAAATAAAGAGATATAATGAAGCATACCCTTGTTGGTGCATGCTCCAACGCAATTCTGGCTCTTGTTATTATGCCAAATTGGCCCAATCCTCCTAAAACTCCATAGAACAGTTCAGGGTTTAACTTTGGAGAGCAAGTCACCATGTCACCCTTTCCTGAAATCAAGTATATAATATGAAGAAAATTAAAAAGTCAACATATTAAATATATAGAACCATCAACGAACAGAATTACTAGTGAATGACCTTTCTTTTTGACCAAAAAAAAAAGTTTTTTAAATCATGGGATTGTACTGGTTTATGGCGTGTGAGTTTTTACCTCAAGAATCAAATTTGTAGTTGAACTTTTTATTTATTTTCATTAATATTGAGAAGTAGATATATCTCTCTGTCCACATATATATAATAGTTTAACTCGGATCTTAATTAATACAATTGTAGCTTGCAGACAAAAAGGAATGGTAGCTTTTAGAGCCAAATTCTCATCGACTTGATGTATAGATAATAGTTAACTCGGATCTTATTACAATTGTAGCTTGCAGACAAAAAGGAATTGTAGCTTTTAGATACTATTTCATTCCTAGAGCCATAAAATTCTCATAGACTAATGTATATATAATTAATACACCATCCGATGCATATTAAAAAAATCATTTTTTATCTGAAAAATATCATTAAAATTATAAATTAATGATATTAACTAATTATAAAATAGATTATAAATATTATTGGTTACACAGTTTTAATAAAGTAAAAAGTTACCTAGAAAAATGAAAACATCTTATATATTGTAACATAATATTTTTTAAAACATCCTACGTTTAGTAACGGATTGAGTATATAATAAAGTAAACAAAATATTAGCTAAAAATGTAAGTAAAATCAGTGAAATTGTGTATTTCGTACCAGTAATAACGTCCAGTTCATGAACGTTACTAATCTGAGGGCCGTGTCTAAACACCTGGCCACCGATTCCAGCGTTCGACAAAGTCCCGCCAACGCTGAGATAGAGATAATCCGTGAAAGTAACCGGCGAGACCCCTCTCGCCAACGCCGCCTCAAGAACCTCCACCCACATCGCCCCGGCAGCTACGTCAGCGTAAGTCCCATCAGCTAAGACAACAACCGCTGCTGGTTTAGCCGTCTTGGCGAGACACGTCATGTTTACGACAACGCCGCCAGGTGCAGAGGCTTGGCCACGGAGAGAGTGGCCTTGGCCGCGAGCGGCCACCTTGAAACCTGGCGAGGAGGTTGTTGACTCGCTGTCATAAGAGAAGTCTCCGTTTGCGAACCGGAGAAGACGGGCAACCTCAGCGGGGGTAGAAGGGCAGAGGACGGCGCCGGGGTTAACATCGGTGATATTTCCGAAGTCGCGAGAAGCGGCGGAGATGGAGAAGGGATCGGTGAGGACGGTGAGGTTGAGTGATATGGGTAAAAGGACATCAATGCTCTCCTCTGATTTGATTAAGGTCGGAGTTAGACACATCAAGAGCGTCATTAGTGTGATGATGCTTAAACTGGGATTAGTAGTCATTGTTTAATTAATGGGGAGGCTAATGAGAAAACGAGAGGGAAAATGAGGTGTTGCTATTAATATTGTTCTTGTTGATCATGGGATTAGTATTGAGATTAGTTTGAAAGTATGAGATTTATATAGAACCACGCATAGAGAGACTGTATATAATATAATATTAATAACGAGCACGTGAATATCTTTACGTGATTTTATTGATATTGATATACAGGTTTTAACGCCATAAAAAATAAAAATAGGACAACGAGTTATGTTCATCCAAAAGATAAATTAGTATGTGAAAAGAAATATTAGAAGTATTTACTACATTGGCTCTCGAAATATTTATCAGTGATATTTAACTAGGGGACTGAATATAGAAGTTGGCCTTGAAAGACTATATGGTTGGATGGTCAGAGGCATGTCATATGTCCTGAGTAATTCTTTGTTGTTAAATTTGACTAAATGTAGACACCATGAGAAATTTTAATGTATAACTTATGGAAACATTTAATTCTTCATCCATCAACTATATTGGCCTACTGGTAATGTATTTAAAATCCCCAGGTAGTAGTTTTTCCAGATAATATTTTCCATTTCTGTCTTTTATAGTTATGGTGTATACATTTAAATCAGAAACGAAAAATGAAAAATAATATTTTATCTGAATATTAGTGTAGTTGAGATAGTTACATTTGACTTCATATGTGATTCATAATAAATGTAACGTAGTTACGTAAATTTGAAATTTGTGGAAACCGACCAAACTCTGTGGGCCGGTTTAGATAGCACTTGCGTTTACCCAGTAGTGCTTGCAGTTAATATTTGTTTAAGCTGGTCCAATAATAAACATAACTTGAAAGTCTTCCATAAAACTATACTAAAAATAAAAGGATCTTTGGATATATATATATATATACATATAGTTGACTTCTAATATGTAGAATACTGAAATATTTGGAATCATCATAGCAAAACTATTATCATATATAACCATGTATTATAAATGATCAAAATGATAAATTACCAAAGTCTAGATATAAACCTTATTTTTAACAGCAGCCTAGATTACAATAGTAGCGGCCCTGACCGGAAACGGAGGAAGCTCAAGCTTCCGGCCTTCACTTTATAAAGAATTATTTACAAAGGTTCTTACCAAGTCTAGTGATAAACATAGTTATTTTGGAACGTAAGGTGACGATTTCGATTGACACTAGTGCTATTTTCTTCATACATAAACATTTTAATATATGTATCATTTACAAACAACTTATGAATGGGCCTTATTTTTTTTTACTTGCTTCCGGTTTATATATTTTCAAGGCCGGCACAATACACTATGGTTCATACAATCATATACCTATTATATTCAAATAAGAGTTTGATTGTTTTTTTTTTCTTGCTAAAAGATAATTCTATTAAAAATGCAAGTTAATGGAATTACATGGGCATGACTGTGCTATTCAAGTAGTTGGTAGTATATACTAAATAATATACAAATTCTATTTTCGTTTGATAAAATCTTGTAATTGGTATTTCCTTTTCGCGTCATTTTCTAATGGCTATTGTTTCTCTTGTACACAGGCAAGTTTTGTCAAAAAAAAAAAACACACACACAGGCAAGTAGCGTGAGAAGGCAAAAAAGGCTTATTTCACCTCGAACTTGGGTTTCTCTCTTTCGACGTCACAAAGCATCACATGCACGGTGAGACGAACATTTAATTGTATATTTGATATATATAGTTAAATGCAAGTTTATATACTATAAACTTTTTTAATCACAAACTATGTCCATTGTTGGTTCCCGATCGTTAAATGCAAGTTTATATACTATATTTAAATAGAATTAGTAGAGTTCAACTCACATAACTTCTCTGTTAGAGAGTGAAGCGCACGAAGAGTATCGCCGACTCGCCGTCCGTGATCACTTGACGGCCTGCAAAGAAAACTTGTGTGCCGTTATCACACGGAAGGTTCATTTAATAAATCAAGTTTAACATATGAGATAAATTATTAGACGACTTTTTTTTTTTTTTGGTCTAAAATTATTAGACGACTTACATAGTACTTTTTATAAATTCGTTATAAAAAGTGACAATGACAAACCATCGGTGTTTTTTGTTGCTGACTAAAAAGACTAAAACAAACATTAAAAAAACACACCATTAAAACACAAATTGGATAGTCTTCCGCTAAGGTGTCTGCACAAACATTAGACGATCGGTTCCTATATAAAAACTTAACAGAACTAAACATAGAATAACTCAAACTACTTATTGCACAAATGTAATGTTATAGTTTAGGTTTTCGGTGCACAAATGTAATGTTTATATTAAGGCTATCCCCTTCAAATTTCAACTTTCAATGTTTTAAGAACCAGACATTTTAAATAATAAAGTGGACTACTAATAATAACATTCATTTTTTCTTAATAAAAACTATTTAGATAATTATAAATAATGACATTATAAAATGCGGTAGCAAAGAACTCTTGACCTTTGGAAAAAAAGTACAAGCAGTTTTCATCACTCAGTTGCGTACCACTTCTTTCAAATCAAAAAGAATATATATTTTTTATTTTTTGTATCGGTCAACGAATCAAACATTTAACAAATTATAAAATCATATTTAATTCATCATTCCATTGTTTAGTAAACACCGTCAAACTGTTCAGCCTAATTTTTAATAGATAAATAATTAAATATAGGCAAAGTAAACTTGTAAGAACTAAAATAATATTTCGAAAAATGAATCCTAAATAAAAAAATATAAACTGCTTCGGCCTAGTTTTTAATAAATAATACTTAATCTAATATAATCTAATCAAACCTTTAAGAACTAAAATAATATTTCGATAAAAATGATAATTAAATAATTTTGTAATAAGTAGCAAAAATGATATAGTTGTAGTATAGTAGTAGGTAGACTCGTAGAGTTATGGAGGACACCACAATACATCTTTACTCAAAAAGGCCTTTCGAAATAGTTTTGGGCTTATTGAATCGAATCACACTAAACGGGCCCATAAAGTTTGTGTAAACCGGTCCGGTCTAAACCGGGAGGGAGTTGTGTGTGTAAAGAGCGGAGCATCTCTCTCTCTCTCTCTCTCTCTCAGTCAACGAAAGTGCTGCTCATTGTTCATCAGATCGAAGCGAAGAAGATAGCGACAACAATGGTAAGTCCCCAGATCCATCCTACCACCGCGAATTTGATCGCTTTTTTTTTTTACAAACGGTTTGTGTTATTTTTCCGGTGAGAAGGCTGCGACACCGATTACGAGTCCGATTCCGGTGGCGATGTACCCGACTCTGTCGGTGGTCACTCTAGCGATTGGCCTCGTCATCACAGCTTTCTTCTTCATGTAAGCTAAGCTAATCTCGATCCGATCTCTAGGTTATGAGTTGTGAATCATGTGTATTAAAGATCTCGTCTTGTTGGATGTTCATTGAAGCTTTTGGCCAACATTGTTATTTGCTGATGTATAGTCTCAATTGCTAGGCTCTGTTTAAGCTTTAGTATAAGAAAGACTCATTCTTTTAACATAAGATGAATGTGTCTACTTAGTTGTTTAACTTTTAGGCATGTGTGAGTTCTGTATCATTGTCCTTTCATTGATGTATGGTGTAAAGACTCGGACTTTCAACTGGTAAGAGAATGTGGCATGTTCTAGGAGATGTTGTTCGGTTGTGTTGAAGTAGTGTCTTGTCTTGGCTTAGTTGGTTTTAGCATCAAGTCAAAATTTTAAGATGTTCTCTCTGTTGGCTGTTCTGGTCTAGATTCAGTTCAACAGGGAGTGATCAAAATGTTATTGTTTTTTTTTACTTACCCTGTTATAAACATTTTTGATGCAGCTATGAAGCTACATCATCCAGGAAAAACCGTAGCCTCGGGAAGGAGCTCGCGGCTGCAGCAGTAGCATCTGTTTTCTTGGTATGGCGTTACTCTCCTTCTTTATCATCTTTAACTTTTTAGTAGTTGTCTTGAACGTAATGTTGGTGTTGAAATCTGTTTCTCTGTTAATTGCAGGGTTTTGGATCGTTGTTTTTGCTACTTGCTAGTGGTGTTTATGTCTGATCTTTGTTTATCAATACTATCCCCAGCTAGTTTCAATGAACAAAAAGAACAATACTTTTATGTCCAACTTAAATCAGATTTATGAATGTTAAAGACTTTAATTGTTTTTGTGCCTTTTAATGCTTAACGGAGTTTGGATGTGGCCACTATTAGAACAGCGTTGTGGTCAGTCAAGTTAATCAATTATCACATAAGAAAAAAAAAATTAATCTCATATATATATATATATTTCTCCCGAGATTGAGAAGAATATATGTTGCTTGATTGAAAGCAAAACGATCAAAAACGGGTTACGTATTTTTTGCAAGGGAAATTATGATTCTGATTTTCTTCTGTAATTTAAACGTTACACAACTTTTAGGTTATGGAAACAAAACAAATTTTCAGTGAACACAACAAGAAATTTACAACGTGGGTCGGCTTCCACTGGAACGCAGTGGAACCTTGGACTATAATATTGTCAGTGTTTCTGGTAGTTGTGAGAGTATCAGTGAATCAGTGAAGGTGGTACATTGCTGGTGTTTTATAACTTTTTTGATGCATTTACTTTGAAAGCTATCGAAGATTTTTCTCGGTAAAAATGAAAACTTCTTATATGATATTAAGTTTTGCAGATATGGTGGATGAGTGACTTGATTTACAGACCGGAAGATGAAGTACTGACAGAACTAGATAACTTTTAAGTCACATGTTTTCTCATGTGGCTCTCCAAGACTTGAGGAAGCAATCCCGTGACTATTAGTACGCTGCTGCGGTGATTTAGGTGTGTCTGTTTTTGTGAGGAAAATTGGTTCATTCATGCCATTTATGTGTTAGTTTTGCCTAGAAGGTACTTGGTTTATGTAGACCAGTAATTCAAAATATTGATAGGTTTATGACTTCTTGAATCAGTTAGGGTTCTTGATTCTGTTTATTCAGGTTAATCGTAGGCACGTAGATTACTTGTGTTCAACCATAGTTGGAATCTGAACTTAGTGAAACAGAACCAAGTTTAATTAACAGATTGAAATCCATATTCTGAAAAGTTGACTTATGCTTTACAGAACCGTTCAGTTACATCTCCAACAACAAAATGAGATAGAAGTTTGGTTTGGTTCTTCACCTCTTTTCGGTTTCGTTTAATAAAAAAAAAAACGGTTCTGAACAGTCCAGGTTGAACCGGGACAACCCACTAGTCCGACAGTCTACAGAGCTGAGCTGTTGTGCAATCTTAAGAACCGAGATCTATGCATTTGCTGACAATTCGTGTTAAAGCTCATGGGATTGTGTTGTAAAGGAGTTAGGTAGCAACAGCCGTGGATATTTATTACAGAATATCTTCTGGTAGATTCTCTCTCGCTCTAGTTTTAAAACATCTCCGAAGGTGTTAATAGTACTGAGCCTTTCATGGGGTTCTGACTAATCTGAACATTTAAATACACCAGTCATTCATAGATCCATGACCATCACATTAGCTCCTATATGCTTTGTTGGATTCTTATTATTGATTCAATTCAGCTACAACCAAACAAAAAACCTTGTTTGTCGACGCAAACAAACACACATACGTACGCACAAACACGTCTTGAGTTTTGCATGTGTATGTCAAATTATTTGTTTTGAAAAGACTAAAGAGGAGACACAGTTGTGGCTCAAAACCAATATGTCCACATAAAAAGTTGTGGCTCAAAAACTACATGTCCATAGGTTATGTCCTTTTTTTAATTCCTAGCCACTAAAACCATTTTCTTTGGTCTCTGGTTCACTGTTTCAACATTCTTGATATTTCCCCATCCACCGATTAATATTCTATTTGTAACCGATTTTTATATTCTGCACAAACTAATCCAGATCCTTATTTTTCTTGAACATAGGTTCACCAAAAATAACTATTGTTCTTTCTTCATGATAAAGATGTGTGTGAGTGTGGTGAACCAACAGAGCATGAAGCTTGTTTAGACTGCAAAGCTTCTAGGGAGTGATAGTGTGATACTCAAGCTAGTTGTTACTCTATAAATGAATACAACGCATCTATGGTTTGCGTATTTAATTTATGAGTATGTAACACGTGATAACCTTCGAGTGTGTCATAGGGCTGGGCAAAAAAATATTTGCCGAACCCGAAAATCTGAACCGAATCTGATCCGATGAAAATGAATCCGAACCGATTCGAATCTGGTATAAATACCGAATGGATCTTGTTTTATGGTATTTTGGATTATGGGTATTATCCGAACCGAACCCGAACCTAAATGGATATCCGATAGAACCCGAAACATTCAAAATTCCCAAAAATAACTTGTACCAAACATGATCTCAATTCCTAATATGTATTCAAAATATATTGAATATCAAAAATAATTATCTATTATATGAAGATTGATGGTTGAAGATGGCGGTTGAAGGTTGAAGTTTTTAGATTTTGGCTTTGTTTTCATTGAATAATGTTTTTTTATTTCATGAGAACTTGGTTTTCGTTTTATGCTTTCATTTATTTGGTTTTCTTTCGATCAATAACTATGTTTACCTTTCATGATCACATTTGATGTTCCTTTCTTTTTTTTGAACCGATTTTATTTATGTTTTACAAAATTGGTACAAATCAAGTATTTTAAAACCAAAGAACCGATTTTACTTATTTTTTTGTTACGAAGTAGATATAAATCAGGTACATTTAAACCTAAGAACCGATTGGGACCCGAACCCAAAAGTACATCGGTTGTACCAGTTCTTTGAAGATTTACTAATCCCGACCCGAACCCGATAGAACCCGAACCGGTTCCGAACTGGTCCCGAACCAAATTTTCATATAACCCGAATGTGGCTGATTTTGATAAACCCGAAAAACCGAAACCCGATTGGACTAAACCGAAACTCGATTGGGACCCCGAATGCCATGCCTATGCCCAGTGTGTCATTATCAAGCTTTGAAGCTCGGGGAAAAGTCCTTGAGTCACGGGAAATACCATAGTAGCTAGAGTTTTGGAGCTCAAGATTTTCACTATTCCTCCACCTACATGATTATATATCTACACACACACTATGCATAGTGTCGACGTTCCAAATAGCAAGTGTCAATTTCGTATTTATCTATATCTTTCAGTATCTGTAAATTATTATATCTTTGTTTGAAAATATTGTTATTCTTAAAAAGTTAAAATTGTTTGCAAGATTGTAGACTAGCCTTTCTTTTGTAACACTTAGACTAGCCTTCTATATCACCACAAATCCATTTGATTTTCAGTTTTTCGCTCTATTAAAACCGAAGTACAAATTAAAATTAAGAATTCATCTTAATATTTACAGTTTGTGCCACTGAGCTAATAATAACTATCCATTTTAAACAATTATTTATTATTATCATAAAACAAATATCTGACGATTCCGTAATGGAAAAAACCACATGCATTTTCCTCTGGGACCTACATGTTTCATTCTTTGGCAAACATTATTGTTTATAAACCAATAACTACCCAATACATTTGGCCAGGTTAAACGCTTACTCCATCATCGAACAAACCTTTTTTTTTTTGAGAAAATCATCAAACAAATCTATTATTTAAAATCAACACTATCAAAGTCATTTGTGTATATATTTTAGTGAATAGTTTAGAATTTTATATCATGAACTTAGTACCCGTTTTGTGTTAGGATTTTACGTCATACACATTGACATACATGTTATATAATAATAATAATAATAATAAAAACTGGTTATAAATGTGTAGAAAATACTATTCAACCATATACCACCGGCCTGAATTAGATAACACTAAGAAACTAATTTTTTTTTCCTTGCATATGAAGTTATTAACAGAATTGATCCGAATATCTTTACTTTATTCGTTTAAAATTAGATAGATATGTTTTGCTATTATAACAATCTAAACTTAACAAATGGTGCAACCAATTCAAAACGAATCTTCCACAAATTAACAAACTGCAAATTATGAAAAATATGGAAAACAAATTCAAAAAACATATCTCTCCCGTATATTTTGTACTCATAATACAACATTTCCATAAAAAAACGGATCCAACACAGTATATTTACACATAACACGAACCAGTAACATAGTCTCAACAATAAGCTAAATAATGCAAGTTCAACCACTAAATTATTGTATTTTGAAATGTTCTTTTATCTTCTAATGTAAAACAATCCCGCTCGGGTCAAATTCTAGTGTATATTACCCGCTCACTTATTCAATAGCCATCTTGATAAAACTATCTTACAAAAATAATTAAAAAGCATATTTCCTGTTATATATTGATCATAGATCCTGTGAAAATCGCTTTTCTTCTGTTTGAACCTATGTATTTATGTCCACATATTTTCTTCAATTAATTTGAATACATATTTGTTCAAATGTATCGAATATATCGGGAGAGGCAATTAATGTTAATGCTATATATTAAAATTATAGTTTTGATTTTGTGTACGTCAAAGTACATAGATATCACACACACACAATAAATTTATATGTATTTGGTTAATAACTCAAAGTTGATTCTCGGAGAGGCAGAGTTTCTTCGGGACGTGCAAACTCATCATAACCGACAAAAGCCTTCGCAAATTTTTCTATGCTGTAATTCTGTTTAAAAAAAAAACTTTTTTTTGTTGTGATTCTGTTTTTTTTTTCACATTTTCAGACAATTAATCAATGTTTGGTCGCAAAATTTATACCACTTGTTTATTATTGTGGATTTTACCTAGAAGCCGTGCATATCGTGTAGTTCGATATTTATGTATGAGTAATTATAGTTATCAAGTCTTGATACTAAATATATACTTTCGCTTGCTGATAATGGGTCTTGCTATAATAATGGGTCATTTTATGATTTATATTAGGTCTGGGAATAAAATCCGGAACCTGAAATCCGAACCGAACTCGAACCGAAAAACCCGATCCGGTATCCGACCCGAAATGTAAAAATACCCAAACGGGTCTTGTAGGGTGATACAAAAAATATCTGAACCCGAACCCGAACGAGTAACCCGAAAAATCCGAAATTAATAGGTAATATAAATATTTTGAAATATATATAAGTATTCAATTATTAAATTCAGTATTTACGGTAATATGATATATACTAATAAATATTAAAATTTTAATAAATGCTTTAAGCACACAATTAGTTATAAATAAGTATTTTATAATGTGTTCATTGAAATAAAAAAGTCTACTCTATATAAGGCAATACATATTGTTTATAAATGATGTTTGTTTTCATGCTTGATTTAACATTTTATTGTTATTTTATCAATTTTACGTGTGATAGATTAATTTTTATTTAATTTAGATGTTTTTCTTTATGTTTTGCTTCAAAATTTTTGTTTTTTAATTCGATTATATCCAAACCGAACCGATATAACCCGAATCCGTACGATATATGATTACTTTATGGGTTTTATGACGCAATACAGTTTTGAACCAAACCCGAAGTGTTATTATCCGAACTCGGCCCGTACTAGTAAATTTTAGTATAGAACCTAGGAGCGTAAACTCGAAAACCAGAAAACCCGAAAAACCCGAAAAACCCGATCCGAACGCCAAACACCCAGACCTAATTTATATACTATTAAGCAAGCGATATGATAGATTACGGATCTGCGCTACCTTTGATGAAGATCCATTTCTGTGTACAGTGCAAAAACTGTGATACAATTAATTTCAGCTAAATAAAGTAAGATACATATGTGAAACAATCTATAATATTAAAGCAGAATCCTATTGTCTTTTTTACTTTATCATGTCCTTTTTTACTAACATTGCATGTTTCATTAAGGGCAATCAAGTAATATTAATAACACATCTATATTAGACCATTTTTTTCGGATCCAGCCCACTGTCCACATCAGATCTCTCTTGGGTCATTTGGGCCGATTAAGAAATCAGATCTAATTCTCACATTTTTTTTTCTTTGGACCATTGAGTCCAAGTTCAAATAATTTTTTTTCAACCATTCTTATTTTTTTTTCTTTTCTTAATATAATTTAAGCATTCATAAAAAAAAAATTGATTTTTTCATTGAAAAGTATAAATCTTTATTAAAAGTATATAATTATTTTTATTAAAAATATTAACCACATAATAAAATTAATTTATCAGAGTTATACTAATTTAATTCATTAAAAAAATAAAGTTTAATTTTTAAACATAAATAGTCATTTAAAATGAAATACGATAAAGAAAGATAAAAAGTTTAAGTATTTTATAAAATCAAAAACCCAAATATATGAAATATGACATTTACTAAATATTTATCAATTGAAAAAAAAAGGAAAATAAATCCGCGCTTTGAAAGCGCGGATCAAAATCTAGTATCTCTATTAAAAGAAAAAAAAGTTTGATCGATCTTAAAGGAAAATCTTCTTTTCAGAACATTTCTTCATGAACATATTGGCGCTTAATTAAGGAATCAATTGTTCATCTTGTATTAGTGTTATGATGATTGCCTACAAGTTCAAAGGATAAAAAGCAAAGGAAAAGCATATTTAACATCTCTATATTTTCCACTATATATATATAACGTCGGTTCGATATCTTAAATGTTTCATTCAACATCAAACAACAGTATTTAAGCGAAAACACAACAAGTAAACAGTTATTCTTTAAGAAAAAGTTAACCTTGAAATGAAGTAGATGAGAATTATCAAGTTTGTAATGTCTTGATCGTTTTCCTAAGTTAATATCACATTTCTAGTTTTTTCATGATGCACTACCGAAAAAACTAAAATATATAGTGACGATATAGATATTTCAATTTGTTTCAAATACAATATTTTGGAATATTATCAAGATATTTAATTTCAGTTGCATGTTTATATGATTTTGTTATAGTGTTTATATGATAATACGAATCATATATTTTTGCTACGTTCAATTTATTTTTTTAAAACTACGTTCTATGGAAACTATAGGTTTTAATGGTATAAATTAGTCAAATTAATGATTTTAGTTTTGTATCATATTTTCAGAATCTGAGACTGATTAGGCTGATTGTCACTATGACGTAGCTGCATGCATATACGCATGATGTAGCTATATGAGATATATACAATTATATTAAGATATATCTTAGAGTGATGACACAAGTGGGCATCCAATTAAAGGTGGATCAGTAGCACTGACTCATAATTTGCATCTTGTGGGCCGTTCCTGCCATCTTCTTCCATACCTGTGACCTCACTCTTTCCAGAAATTATAATCTCTTTTAGTTTTATATTATCAAAATAAGTTTCATAAACAAAAATAAAAAATTTTGGGTCAAAAAACAAAGGAGAACATCTCAAATTGTGCAGCGATACAGAAAAAGAAAGATATAACGTGTTGTTAGAAAGAAAAAAAAAAAGAAGAAGACAGAGATGTATGTAAACACATCATGTATAAATAGCGAGACGTTGTTGGTACGTTTGGAGCATGTTGCACAACATGCAAATCCGTTCATCACCAATTCACTATTCACTTAAGTAAATGCTGCTAATATTTTGTGCTCACCTAATTCAAGGTGCATCTCTCGTAGACTAGATAGTAGTATAATCAAAAAAAGCTAATAAGGAATTAAGGATTCAAATAATAGTAGGTCGATAATCGATTAATATATCAGTGAGAGGATAGGTGAGCTCTGAGGTGAGTTGAAATCTAATTGACATGAATTTCTTTGGATATGAGGTTTTTGTGATACTGATACTAATAATTTTATATTTATTCTCATTTGAACAGTAATTAGTGGAAGCTGAAAAAAAAAACAGTACTTAGTGGATAACTAAACCTAGCTAGAGTATTAATCAGTAACGATCACTAATTTCCAAGGGCAGTTTCATAGAAAAAATTCACTACAAAAGATTTCAAAAAAATATTTAAAGACTATTATATCATATAATCGCCCTATTCTTTTTAAAAAATATATATTTTTGAATATTCTCGACTACACATTACATGATAACATATTCTGATACGTAACAATAATGTAGAATCGTATAACAATTTTAATATATTTACAAAACCAGCAAAATAATTAAAATGGTAAAATCTCTTTCGGACACAACACTCTGTCTCTCTTATAAATGTTCTGTCAAAGCAATCTATCTCCATTCATTCACCATCTCCGCTCTCCTTCCTTTATCGTTTTTCATCGAAGCATACACACAACCGACAGAGAGACAACAATGACGAAAAAACCGAGAATCGTGATCATCGGAGCCGGAATGGCCGGTCTCACGGCGGCGAACAAGCTCTACACCCACTCCAACAACAACACCTTCGACCTCTCCGTCGTCGAAGGCGGGTCCAGAATCGGCGGGAGGATCAACACCTCCGAGTTCTCCTCCGAGAAGATAGAGATGGGCGCCACGTGGATACACGGCATCGGCGGAAGCCCTGTTTACAAAATCGCCGAGGAGGCCGGCTCCCTCGTCTCCGACGAGCCGTGGGAATGCATGGACTCCACCGCCGATAAAGCTAGGACCTTTGCTGAAGGCGGCTTCGAGGTTGACCCTTCCGTCGTCGAACCTATCTCGGGGCTGTTCAACGCTCTCATGGAGTTAGCTCAGAGGAAAAAGAAAATGAAAGAGATCACTCAAAACGACGTCGTTTCGGGATCGGGTGGTATTTACGGAAATGCCACTACTGTTGGGTCGTTATTTGCTCTCATGGAGTTAGCTCAGGGGAAAGAGAAAGAGAAAGAGAAAGATAAAGAGATCCCTCAAAACGACGTCGTTTCGGGTATTTACGAAAATGCCACTAGTGTTGGGTCGTTCTTGAAATCCGCTTTCGAGGCTTACCGGGACGCAACAGGCAATGGATCGCTCGAAGAAGCTATCTTTACGATGTTTAGCAACACGCAGAGGACGTACACGTCAGCAGATGATCTCTCGACGCTTGACTACGCGGCGGAGAGCGAGTACCAGATGTTTCCAGGGGAAGAGATCACTATAGCTAAAGGCTACGTGAGCGTGATTCACCACTTGGCCTCTGTACTTCCTCAAGGTGTTATCCAGCTGAACCGAACGGTCGCGAAGATCGAGTGGGAGAGTTGTGAAGAGTGTCCCGTGAAGCTGCATTTCTCAGATGGGTCTGTTGTGTTTGCAGATCATGTTATTGTTACTGTCTCCTTAGGTGTGCTTAAGGCAGGGATTGAGAGTGATGATGAAGGAGGATTGTTTAGTCCTCCTTTGCCTGAATTCAAATCAGACGCGATCAAGAGGTTAGGTTACGGAGTTGTGAACAAGCTCTTTGTTGAAGTGTCTGAAAGGAACTTCCCGTCGTTGCAGCTTGTGTTTGACCGGGAGGATTCAGATTCTAGGTTCGTGAAAATCCCGTGGTGGATGAGGAGAACCGCGACTATAGCACCAATACACAGCAATTCGAAGGTCTTGCTTTCTTGGTTTGCAGGCAAAGAAGCTATAGAGCTCGAGAAACTTACCGATGAAGAGATTATAGATGGTGTCTTGACCACTATCTCTTGCTTGACAGGCAAGCAAGTGAAAAAGGACACTGATACTAAGCCCCCCTTGGTAAATGGCTATGTGAATGGTAATGATGATGAAGTCTTGAGAATCACTAAGGTCTTGAAGAGCAAGTGGGGAGGTGATCCTCTGTTCCGAGGCTCGTATTCTTATGTGGCCGTTGGATCAAGTGGTGATGACCTAGACGCCTTGGCTGAGCCATTGCCAAAGATTAACAAGAAGGGTGGTGAGGGAAATTGTCATGATCAAACCAAGGTTCATGAGCTTCAAGTCATGTTTGCAGGGGAAGCAACACATAGAACGCATTATTCCACAACTCATGGTGCTTACTATAGTGGATTAAGGGAAGCCAATAGGCTTCTCAAGCATTACAAATGTGATTTTTGAGTGTTCATTTTTAGAATATGCTTTTTTGGGGGATCAATGTATTTAGAGAAGCTTAATTAGTTTTGTAAGATTTTTTTTTCTCTTAAATTACAAAATTTATAAGCACCTACCAATGTAAAAAGAAAATGTCTTCGTCGATGAGTTCCAAGGGACAAAGGATATTAGAGAAACAAAAAAAAAGTTAAAAAGAAAGCAAGATATGAAGATTTATAATGAAATTTGCATCTACCTTTGTTCCTCTCCCTAGTCTCTTTATTCACTAGAATTTAATATATTTGTTTTGAAATTTTCAATATTTTGAGTCAAAATGATTAAAATAAAAAATATTTTTAGATAAAAAAACTATAAAAAATTGCTTGATTCTTTTAAGAAAATAAATGATTTGAAATGGAAGAGGAAAAGAACAAAAGAAAAAGCTTAGGTGCTCACTGCCTATAAATATATACAAACAAACCCTAAGAGATTCTTAAATTTTATTTTGTGTGCTGAGGCTTTGATGGACAGGATCCGGTGAACCCGCCTAGTTTCCAGCTTGCAAACCAATATTGTATGAGCAGTTTTACATTTATGTTGCGAATTCGATATACATATGAGATCCAAAACACATATCAGTATCCGAGAATTAACGATCGTACCGCGAATTTGTTAATGAAACAATTGAGTCTACACTCTACAGTTTGATTTATATTAAAATGTGAGTGATGGAAACTAGTGTTGTGTTGATCGTGTTCAAAAAAAAAAAGGAAACTAGTGTTGCATTGTTGCTTAGAACCACGACAAGTTCTATAACATAAATCTTAGATGAAAACATTGAGAAAATGGTATCATATGGACAAGTTTTTCTATTTTTACACTAGGATTAATTGTCTTTATTATCACATACTTTTATGATATACAATATTAATTATCATATATGCAGAAGTTGCAACATGGTCCTACAAAAGGGCATCAACATGTATTGAAAAGAAAAGAAAAAAATATAGAGAGGTGAATGGTCATGATCATCTTCATATTGGTTCCCGAATCAGTTGATTTGATTCAGTTATGTACAATGTGTAATGAACATGTGGTAGTGGTAGGGTTTGTCTAACCAATTTGCTTTATATATGTATATCTTTAATATCAATTATTTCTTGTTCTTCTGATCTGGTTTTGTCATCCATACTCACATTAGAAAGATAATATCCCAATCAGTTTTACAATTTATTAATATGCTTTTAAACATTCATATCGTCTTTTTTTGGTCAAAAAACATTCATATTGTCTAAGCAAATAAAACGTGATGGAAGGGCTTATCTACTAAACAGATTCCATGGAGAAACTAAGCATATATACAACCATTAACATTCACATAACATACCGGGATCTCGATTGTGACATGCTGTGTCCAATTCAAAAAAACAAAAAAGAGACCAAACCCCATGTTTTTATAACAAAATATCAGCTACTCAAGTGGTCTTTAATTTTTATAGTATTACTATTACCTTACTATTATCTGACCTTTATTCACAAGGAGAGGACATGGTTTATTGATTTATAATATTTCATATTCTTATATCAGAAAAACCCCATAAAGTTTTTATTCAATCTCGGTCCTGTAAACTCACAAAGGAGATATTCTTAACAAAGTTTATTCTGGTAGCTACATATTTTAAAGCAAAATCAGAACTAAACTAAGAGTTCGTGTATAAACCATCAAATGAAATACAATGAAATAATGGCTCCTCAGTCTTGACATCAATCAACGAAACAAATCTAATCACTAAAATTCAAATTATATTGGAACACATATTGCTTTTGTGCACATATCATACTATCCCGGCATGGTTGGAGATGCATACGAAAAAGTTAAAACATAACAAAAGTACATGAGTTCTATGAGAATTTTAGTTATTTAAAGTATTTTATATTATTTTTTACATTTTTATCATTTTTGCTAGGACTCAGATTTTATTTTAATTATATTGGAAGTGAAAGAATAATTAACTTAAAAAATATATCAAAATTCACATTTTAATCATATCATCGTATAGTCCATAATCTATTTTGCAAAGTTATATTCTCGTTTCTTGTTTTTTTTGTTAAAGGGTTTTATATTCTCGTTTCTTCATTAACTATAATTATGATTATGTCAATTCAAGATGGTCCATCATAATCAATAATTCTCATTTTCAATCATGCGAGAAGAAACACAAGACTGGATTAACAAAATTTCGGTGTTTTTGGGAAAACAAATCTCATATGCTCCAAGATTGTCGGATCCTCATTCTCCGTGGTGTTATAATAATTTTACTACACGTAAATTTAAGATAATGATATGTTATATATATGTCCCGTTCACAACATAAATTGCTATCATTATTTATTGTGATTTTAAGCTTTCAGTAGTTTATATGATAGTGTTATTAAGATATGTTTACATTTCTGTATTTTTGGATATTTCTATTATTAGAATTATTAGTTACAAATAAAAAAAATTGGTTAGAAATGGATACCCATATTCTTTTCTTTTCTTTTCTTTTATTTTGTGCAAAGTGTTATTTTAATTAATTAACCAATAACGAGATCCATATAATTGGAAAGTAAAGTGTCTATTGCATTGGCACCATGCTACTGATTTCTTTTGGACAAAAACAAAAGTAGTTGAATTTTTTTTTGTTGGTAGATGAAATATATCATAAAGGAAAAATTGGAAAAATGAGACACTTTGAATTTTTATTTGTCACAATAGTACTTCTGATATTTTGTGCAATTCTAGACAACTTTTACCCTTCTTTTATGGGAAAAATAGTAAACTGAATTTTAAAAATGTTAAAAATATAAAAACTATTGGAAATATAAATATGAAAATATATATGTTTAAAAGTTTTTTTTTTTAAAGTGGAATCATATTTTATTTTATCTTCTAGCTACAGTTAGAATACTCATTCTGGTCATCTACTTAGTCTAGAAATCGGATACTAAGTTTTATACATAGATATATCTTGGGTATACAACGTAAACTAGCATTTCTTATATATTCTAACCAAGCTATATTTCGAAACGTTATAATCAAGAAAGATGTCTTCAGTATACCTACAGCTTGATAACGACATATAACCACAACGCAGTGATATACCTTATCTATATTATGTGTCATAACATGCTCTGTCTTTTACCTTATGTGGCGCTTAAGGAAGAATATGTTTCACATCTACTCTACTGTGTTCTGAGTTAGCTAGGATATATATTCTACGTGAAATCCGAATAAATATGGAAACTTCCATATTCGGTTAAAGATGTTTCCTAATCTAAACTAAATCTTCCCTAAATATCTTATAGAATATTTTCTCCTTCTCCCATGATCTTTTCTCTTCGTTGTTTGTGTTTCTCTCTTCTTCATCAACATAATCATCTATTTTCTCTATCAATATAACATGGTTCTAATCTATGTTAAATCTGGTGAATGGATGTGTAGTTGCAGTGATGAGTGGAGTTTCGTGGTTGACAATGAAACGAGTTATCTCACTATTTTTGACATTAAAATTATACTATTACTTTTTCAAAGCATGGCTCTTTTAAAGAAACGATTCCAACAACCATTTAAACTGGTGCTATGATGTCTCTGACATCATGGCAGAAGATAAACAGCTTAAAAACAGATGCAAGAATTGCAAATCCAATTAGATTAATATGTAAATACAAAATAGTGATCTCATCGAGAACAAAGTAGAAGAGTGAGATTAGTCTACATAGCAAGAGTAAAACACACTGTGAACTCAAAGGATTCTCCAGCAAAGAGTAACAGACACAACAACCCAACTTGTTTTAGAAACTATACAAAAAGCTACTCATAATGTCACCCTTAACGTCCAATTTTCATATTAGTGGGGACCAATCAAATTGTCGAGATTTTCTTCTTCTTCTTTCTTTTATTTATCTCCTAGGCTTTAGAGACTCTGATAAACGGTTCTTGTTCTTTTTATTCTTCTGTTTTGGTGCCTGAAACACCATTTGTATCAGTTTATGGCTTAATCAAACACTGCATTCACATACTGCAGAATCCCCAAAATATAGCAAAACTCAACTCTTTTACAAGAGGCTATGCAAACATACGAACCATGACGTGAGATTTTTATAATACCTAGAACTACATTCAGTTACTTCAGTTCTTCTCCCTGCAGAATTCTTAACAACATTAGACCCTTTTCTTTTCATGAAGAACCTGGTACTCATGGTGAGACTAAGCGTTTGAAGACAATACCTGGTGTGTAGTAATTGGCACTGCACCAGGATGATCTATGAAGAATTGCTTGTCATCTCGAAGGTCTGCAAATACCAAATATATGACCATTAAAAACTCTGTTAAGAAAACTTAAAAACTTTCCTGGAGCCACAAGATTTTCATGAACCGAACCAGAGAATATTCAATCAAAACAATAGCAAAGGTAAACCTAATCAGGAAGAAGGTAGGATTCTCCTCAAGACAAAATCGCCATTGAAAAGATTTAAAAGCTTAGGCGGAGAAGATCATAGAATTAAAAAAATAATTAGGGTAATACCTTTTCTTGCTTTTTTAATTTTAAAAATAAAATAATTTATAATTAAACTAAATTATGTATTTAATTGAAAATTTAATTTGGTTAATCTGAGGGTATTATGGTATTAACATTAATATAAATCTTATTTCTCCAACTAACCAAGAAAAAATGCCAGAAGGACAAATATAGGTTGAAAGTTTCCCTTTTATCCAATTTTCCCTATCATAAATGATCCTACGGAACTCTTTTGTCTGTGACTCTGAATTGATTGGTTTGGTTTGATTAGCTATTAAAAAGTTGTTGAAACCTAACTCCTAGCTCGATGAAGGGTAGATCTACTGCCAAAGCTTCTGCATTAATGGTGATCAGATCTTAGTGTTGATTCGGTAAGTTGTAGTACAGATTCATCAAATCCAGAAATCTTAGTTCTATTATTGGTTTTAATAATATCCGATCATACGTATATTTCTGATGTTTTTGTTCCAACATGTTTATTATATTGTTTGTATAGTCAATTCATAGAGAGCAATTCAACTGGACTCACTCTATTATTGTGAAACAATTTGATTTGATTTCAATTGCTAAAGAAAACAAGAATGCCCCACTTCCTGTCTTTTTCCAAATTAGTAAAAATAGAATAAATAAACACTATATATATATATATATATAAATAGAATAAATAAACACTAAATATATATATATATATATATATATATATATTAATTTTAAATTGAAAATTGAATGATATTGCTACCATACCAGTTTTTTTGCTTGTCAAGATCAATCCTCTTTACAAAAAAAAAAAAGATTCATCCTCATTCAACAGCGAACCGGTGAAAAATTCAAAGATGTGTTAACATTATTTCTTCCTCAAGATAACTATACATTTTACCTATAAATGTTTTAATGAGGTTGTGTGTATAGCTTTAACGATTATGCATTATTTTGAACCACTAAGCAACAACTTTTATTAGAAACAATAAACAAGCATCGCATGTTAAAGTTAAAAAAGATACGGCATGTTACTTATCTTGGTAACCAGAAGTTAACCCTTAGGATCAATACACACAAGTGATTCACATTAAGTGTGTTTGTCACTACTTTATTTTATCAAATGTCGTTAAAACCTTCAGTGCCACATATAATAGCAAGAGTCTCGTTCACCCATCGTAAAATATAACGTTATTTTCACAGATTTAGTGTTTTCACTAATATACCTAGACACCTCTACATAGATCTTTATCGTCTAGGTATCAAGATGCTTCAAAGGTACTATAATCCCCCTGGTTTCTCAAACTTCTCTTCTCAAGTACAATTTTTTTTTTTTTTTGATAACTCTGATATCTGGGCAGCCACATTTCCAACTATCACCCGTAGGGGGTCCAGCGCCCCAACGGAAGGGATGTTAAATCCGCTGTGGCCGGGGCTCGAAGTCGTGATGGCGGGCACCTCAGCCGAGGTTCCTTTACCACTAGACCACGAGGCCCGGTTCTCAAGTACAAATTTAATCAGTTATGTTGTAAATTGCTAATTTCACTGAATTTTTATGTGTAAATAATAATGTAAGCACCCTAAACAATAGTCATTTGAGAAAGAGGAAAAATGAAATGAATAATTAACCAATTTGCCTGAGCTTTTTGACCGATTTGGTGGCAACATATGAGTTGATGGAAAAAGAAAAGAGAAGTTGAATAGCATAAAAAACATTAAATCAAATGAGCTACTCAGTGAATGAAGATGTTTCACCTAATATAAATTTTTCTCCATCTTCACAAAACCACAAATGAAAACATCAGATTATGACTAGTTACTTTTTTTCTTCTCCAAAGATCATGATACATTTATAATCATTAGTAATCAACAAACTGAAAAAATCATTTATAATTTGGAAAATTATAATGAAAATCCAACAACCCATCAAAGAGTAACTTTTGTGTCTTTGCTTATCTGTCGATTTTTTACTGTATAACTCTTACTTTTTTCAACAAAATCATTTTCTACAGCTGCAAGGATTCTCATTTTTATTGCTTTTTACAATATATTATTAACACTGATATTATAAAAACAATTTAATCATCTGAAATGTAACCAAAGTCCATACGAATGTTTTCATTGCTTTTTGTTTATCCCTAATCGGCTACGATGATGAACTTGGGATGATGTGTGAATTAAGTAAATTATCTCATTGATATTCAAAATTCTTTTGGTTGGTGCTCCTTTATAATGCTTTTGTGATTATTATGTTTTGGAAAGTGGACCTGTTATTAAAGGACACAAACACATATACCCAAGATGTCCAGGAAAAAAATTGACAAATAAAAATAAGAAACTAACGAAAAGAAGGTGTCAAGAACGAATCTAGGGACCTAGCTAATAATATGTGGTTTACTTTGTAGACTTTTTACTTGTTTTTTCAAAGTGAACTAAACTGATGCTTGAAACAAAGTGTTCAATATGTTTTGAAAAGAATTTATGGCCAAATGTGATTGTTTACATGACTTTCTTTGCCTTTGTATATGTCCCTTCACAAAAAATACAAAAGGTTAAAGTGTAGATTTCATTCTACGAATTTGAAATCAACTTGTCATGATAAGAATATAAATTTTCAATCCTTCATATTTATCATTCATTTTTTCTAGTTTTTTTACTCCAATTAAATGAAAGAGAGCTAAAAAGTTGTGTACTTTTAAAATAGAAGCATCATCTGCATATCAGAGATTCTTCCAACCTAATCGGTTTTACCTACAATCTTAACATTAAACTTTATTCACTAGATTTATGGTCGTAATCATGAGATGGACACACCAAGTCCAGTTTATTCTCAGGTTGTGACTAGTGAATCCATGGGTTAGAGCTATAGGACAACATACAAATCACTATCGTTTACCAACAAACACAATTATCTTACTCTAATCAATTTTTTTGTCAATATCACAATTTTCCTACTCTAATCAAACCAGACTATAATCCTTGTTCATCAAGAAAGCCGCAAAGTTTGAATCATCTTCCATCATTAAACCAAGCAATAAAACTATATACTTATGGGGATGTATTCAATCTAAAATTTGAAGTGATTTGACTTTTAATGAGGTTTTAGATGATTTTAAGGAATTACAGAGAATAAAATGATTTTTGTTAAACTATTCTAGAATATCACCTAAAACCATGGGATTTGAGTTTTATTTTTTTTAACTAAGAAACTCCACCCAAACACTATAAAATCACTTGAAAACTTTAAAACTCCACAACTTAAAATATTTTCAATAACAGTGGATTTCAGAGTACTTTATAAAATGTCAAGTTCAATAACACTGGATTTTAAATGAGTTTTTAAAATTCATGTTTCAATAACAGTGAATTTGTCATTTTGACACAAATCACCTAAAACTCTCAATTGAATACACCACCCTTAGTAATTTTTATTTATTTTTGGTTAAGATTCCACAAGTTCGTTAAGTTGATAATAATCATACAATAACTAAAAGGAGAATATCCTCATCAGGGAGGCCCTCCACGCCGGACTAGAAAATCGACCAATAGGATCGCTGGTTTTCGCCATGTCACCGATGGGATTGGGTATTTTGGGCTTCGATTTTTTAATTTTTTTTGTTCAGTTTTCAGGCCCAGTTAGCCCACCCTCTGGAAACCGTAACAAGCTTTCTCTCCCACGATGCCTTCTCTGTTTCTTCTCTTCGTTCTTGGACGATTCATCTTCTCAACGGAAAGTCGATCAATCAACTCTACTCCATCTATGTGCAATGAATCCATCATTTATGGGTTCTTTTCGCATCTCTCCATCTGATTTTCTTTATATCTCTATCTTGCTCAAGATAGTCTACACTATCACAATCAAAATTTGCGATGAATTCCAACCGCAATTGCACTGTTTCTGGCGGTTTTATCTCGAAGCAATCAAACGGAACTGACGGAGCCTCCTCCGCTGAGCCGATCAAACGTACCGGCCAATCCTGTGTCTCTTCCGCCGTACCGATCAAACATTATCATCCTCTTCGATGCCAAGCCTGTTTTTTTGGTTATCTTCATCTCTCAATCGGTTCAGTCTCCTCTGAGAAACATAAATAGCCCTTTTGGTTTCCATGGAGCAGTGAATCGTGATTCTACTGCTAACTCTATATCTCCCTCATCTTAATCGATTGTCTAGCTCTGCCTCATATGTCTCTTCTATCTAAATTTGTAGAAGAAACTGTGTAGATGAAGTAAAGAAGAAATTTCCAGGTTATCCAAGAGGCTTATACTCTTTTTTTCTTCATCTTTGTCTACTAAATTATTTTATCACGGAAACAAATGGGAGTTTATTATTGGATACAGAGGATCTTCTGTTATTTCCTTGATTTGTGTACTTTTTTTATTATAAAAGTATTGTTTATGTGTCTGATTAAGGTTTTCTTTTTCTATTTGTTGTGGGAACATAGTTTCGTCTGACTCCAACAAGAGGTTCGTGTATGATGTTGGAGCTTATAATAGTGATGATGATAAAGCTAACCAAACGTAAATTCTTCTTTTTTTTCTTTTTGCTAAAAGATAGTGCAATGTTTCTTGACATGTCTTCTTTATGAACTATATGGTGATGAATCATTTTTGGTTTACAGGGAATGGGAGATTTTTTGAACGAGATGGCAGCCATGATGAATCTCTGTATAGTGTAAGACTCTGCATTAGTTTTTCCCTTTGGTTTATTATTAGACATGACTGATTGTTTGATATTTGAGATGTTGATTTTGGCATGAGAATAATTCAGGGGACAGTTTTGAACAGGTACAAGATCTGTTTAATGAGATGTTTCAAGGAGACGCCGCAGCATTCCCATCCTTATCATCAACGTCTTGGCTCGTGTCTCCATCTGTTTGTTATGTAATCTAAGAAAGCCGACGGCGGTGGTTCCCTTGAAGAGGGTGGCGACAGAAGTAAAGACGTTAATGGGGGCAGTTCTCATAAGGAGGTTGGTGATACCCATTCCACAACTCGCAAGATAGAAGTCCCGAGTTGGTGATACTCTTTTGACTCTTGTGTGAATGAATCTTACGGGGTTATATATCCACTTATTTATTTTCTCCACATACTTCACAGGTTGGCACGCTTATTGGTAAAGGTGGGGAGATAGTAAGGAGTCTTCAGCTCAGTTCTGGTGTTAAAATCTAAATTTGGAGGGATGCAGAGGCTGATCTAAATTCAGCACTAAGACCGGTGGAGATAATTGGGAATCTTGCTTCTATTGAGAAAGCAGAGAAGCTTATCAATGAAGTTATAGCTCAGGTTATAAATTATCTTTGTTTCTATTTAATTGACAACTTTTGTTTTTACTGTCCGACGTAACATTTTTTTTTCCTGCCGCAATCTTAGTCTGAAGGAGAAGGTATACCTGCCATTTTTGTAAGAGGGGCCCCAGAACAAATATAGATCAAAGTTCCAAATGATGGTATTCCCTGGTAATTGTTCTGCCTGGCCATTTTTAGTGATACCTAATCCATCATCGGCAGGTTGGTGTGATCATTGGCCGGGGAGACTATCAAGAACATGCAGACAAAGTCGAGAGCACGGATTCAGGTTGTCCTTTCTATTTATGATCTCAAGTAGTCTAGCATCCTGGTTTAGATTTATATTGTGTTGTTTAGGTTAGTTTTTGCATGGAACATGACTCCAACCTACTACTTGATAGTTGATCAGTTCATTGTTGGGATTTGTTTTTATGATTTGTTGAAACTGTCTACTTATTGTTTCCACGACATGAACGTAACTGTGTACTTATTTTGTGGTATGAGACTGCATCAACCTTTAGGGGCCTCTTGAAATCAGGGGATAAAATTCACTCCGCGATGTTGGTGACCACAGTTAATCCTAAACTGTTTGGAGATTGATCTAACTAACTGTGGTTCTACGGAAGAATTTGAGAATGATTCTTCTATGCTTTGTTCTCTTTCATTCCTATGCCAAGTTGGTTCGTTTTTTTTTTGGTAACTGACGGTGTTGCTTGTCTTTGTGGTGGTTACAGACAGGCTATGCCGATGGTTGATGGGGCTGCAGTAGTGATTTTAAAACTGTTTTTGTGTTATTAATTAATTTCAAATTGTAATAATGTATTTTTTTGAAGTTACAAAAAAAAAAAATATTCTTTCTTTATTACACTAGCATTATATATATATTATATATACACAAATAAATATAATATAACAATATAAGCTTACTTTCCCCGATTCATATGAAAACTTTTAAGTTATCCACCAAAGCAAATTAACTAAATCAATCAAATTGTTAGAATACAACAAATTAATATATAATTTTATTTTAAATTAAATTATTTAAAAAATGTATTTTCATTAAAAAAATAATAAATAAGTAAAACTGATTTGATGGTAATTTTTATGACATATATATCTATATATCTATATATTCTGTAAAAGAAATGGAAGCTTAATATGGAAAAAAATCTTAAATACAAAAAACTCTAAAAATTAACAAAAAAAACTAATAAAAATTAAACTATGATATCACTTGAAAGCTTCTTAGACAATATTAATAAAATATTTAAGCGATAATTAGACAAATTTGATTTTTTTTTTGCCAGCCAAAAGTTTATTATTAATTAGAATCAGTTATTTCAAGATGTTTAAGAAATGATGGACAAAAAAAATAGGATGGACATAAATGATATATGAACTATGAGTAGTACTTTATAAAGCTGAATTAGATAACACATGTGCACATCCATTTAGTAAGTAATTTCATTTTTCTTATATTATATAATAAATATATATTATTTACTGATAATTAAAATATAGTTATTCATCTATCACAAATATCTATGCAAATATGTGAATCAAGTACAACAATCAAACAACATAATGATATCCACAAAGAAAATTTTAAAAATATATTTATGTTATGTAGTCTTATTTTATATTCTTTAAATAATGTAATACAATATTATACATAATTTTTTAGAATTGAGAAATACATATAATATCTAAAAATCTAGTGTATGTAAAGTTGTAAACTAGAAGAATATAATTTAAAGTTGGGAGGAGGGAAAATATAAAAAAACTCGTATGACTAGCCTTCTTAATTTGAAAGACCTGATACCACAACTCATTATGTGATAGTCATACCTGTGTACCAAGGTTGTCCTGCTCTGTTAGCTACTTAGCTTAGCTGGTTAGATTTGCTTAAGGTAACCTCCTACACAAGAAAAGCTTAGCCTTCAGCAGTGCAGATTAAACCAAGAAATATTTCACTTTTGCTAACTTTCTGAAGGTACTTTGCTGAGATCTAAACACAGTAGCCAAAATCTCACCAAATTGTCAGAATGTCTTTAACAGACTGATGGCAACCCTGGACCAACATTCAGTAAAGAAAAAAATCTCAGCCTGTTTATACAAGAACAGTTGCAACAACATAGGTCAAGCAAGAGTCACCAAAATCTTCAGACACACTCATACAGATACAGTACAGAGGAAGCTCAAACTTAATCAGACCAGTTCCAATAACAATATCGTAACAGTTGTCTAGAGAGAACAAAAAGATGACATGTTCCACACTCTCTTTAGCTGTTGAGTAATCAATGGTGGACTTGTTACGTGGCAGATTCATGAGCGTCCATAAAAATCACGATCCGTGTAAAACGTAACGTGCAAGTCACTCCAAGACTTGGTCTCTTTTCTTTCCCTCTGACCTCAAAAAACTCGGATCAACGTTTGCAAAGGTTTTTTTGAGAAACATCACATCCCATCGGTTTAAGGAACGGAACCGATTTAGTTATTGTCCTTTATTGTCGGGATGTTTGTTTTTAAACGCTGGAGTTTTGTCCTTTATTTGAGGAGATTAAGTTTAGATTTCTAGGTTTACCCGAGATCTTGAGTGTAAGATACGGTATCTTCTATTTTGTTTGTAAAGAAGTTACACTTTAGCTACACCAGAGAAGAAGCAATGATCTCCGGCGACACATTATCAGCTAAGAACCACAAAGCTTTACTACCAGAAGAAGACCCACCAAGCCAATCGATAGCACCTCAAGACAACAACAACGGAGCTTCTTCCACTATCTCCATCTCAAGCTGCTTCATCTTCACATCTCTCCTTATCATCACCTGCGTCACTCTCTCTGCCGTTTTCGCCTTCGTATTCTTCTCTTCCCACACACTCAAGAAACTCGACAAGCCCGTGGTTCTATTGATATCCACAGACGGGTTTCGTTTCGGGTACCAACTCAAGACCAAACTACCAAACATACACCGGTTAATCACCAACGGAACAGAAGCAGAAACCGGTTTAATCCCGGTTTTTCCAACACTAACTTTCCCTAATTTTTACTCTATCGTCACAGGCCTTTACCCTGCGTACCACGGCATCATCAACAACAAGTTTACGGACCCTGAAACAGGGAATGTTTTCACAATGGCTAGCCACGAGCCAGAGTGGTGGTTAGGCGAGCCGTTGTGGGAGACAGTAGTGAACCAAGGGCTCAAGGCAGCTTCTTACTTCTGGCCTGGCTCTGAGGTACACAAAGGCTCTTGGGATTGCCCTAAAGGTTTATGTCAAAACTACAATGAGTCTGTTCCTTTTGATGATAGGGTTGATACCATCTTGAGCTACTTTGATTTGCCTAGTAGCGAAATCCCTAGCTTCATGACGCTTTATTTCGAAGATCCGGATCATCAGGGTCACCAAATTGGCCCTGACGATCCTCGGATCACTGAAGCTGTAGTCAACATTGACCGTTTGATCGGTAGATTAATCAATGGGTTGGAGAGAAGAGGGATCTTTGAGGATGTGACTATGATCATGGTTGGTGACCATGGAATGGTTGGGACTTGTGACAAGAAACTCATCTTTCTTGATGATCTATCTCCATGGATCAAGATCCCTAGCAGCTGGGTGCATGACTACACTCCCTTGCTAGCTATTAAGCCGCCTTCAGATCACAATGCAGCTGACATAGTGGCTAAGATCAAAGAAGGTTTGAACTCAGGTGAAGTAGAGAACGGTAAGTACTTGAAGGTTTATCTCAAAGAGGACCTACCTAGCAGGCTGCATTACACAGAGAGTGAGAGGATCCCACCTATCATAGGACTAGTTGACGAAGGCTTCAAGGTTGAGCAGGAGAGGAGTGAAGCTTATAAAGAGTGTGGTGGTGCTCATGGGTATGATAATGCTCTCTTCTCGATGAGGACTATATTCATTGGGCATGGTCCTATGTTTGCTAAAGGAAGGAAAGTGCCTTCTTTTGAGAACGTTGAGATATATAATGTGATTAGTACGATTCTAGGGCTTAAGGCTGCACCAAATAATGGATCTAATGAGTTTCCTTCAAGCGTTCTCTTGCCACGCACGTAAGTAGAGTAAGTGTAAGTTCACTGTTCTGTTAATAAAAGGCAGCCTAGAATCTACGGCTGCGTTTTCAGGCCGCAGCAAACGCGAAACACATATGCGCGCCTTTGATCTAATAGACGTTTTATGCGTTTTGATCTATATGTTTTTTCCCTGCCATTTAACAATTAATTAAAAATAAAAACAAATAATTTCAACTTTATTATAAGTTTGGTGTCTACAATTGGCAAAACTTTAATTTTTGACATCAATAGTAATAAGCGCTTAACTTTAAATATTTACTGTTTTTCTTAATTTAATAAATAATTTACTAAATTCAATACATAACAAATCTTTAGTTTTTGACATTTTAGTGTCTATAGTTGCCAAAACTTTAGTTTTTTTTTTTTTTTACATTTGATGTTAAGATTGGAAATTAAATGAAAAATTTCACTTCTAAATCATCCTGAAAATATAAATGGAATGCAAAAACAAAACGCCAAGTAAATGAGGGCGGCCAAAACGCACAGGAAGAGAGAAACAAAACGCGATTACACATTTTCAACGCAAAAGCAACAACGAAACGCCAAGTAAACGAGGGCGGCCAAAACGCACAAGATGAGAGAAACATAACTTAATCTGAACCAGACAGTTTTATGATCTTCTTAGAGAAAGCTTTGGAGGATCTCACTCACTCTCGTCTCTTCTCTATCTCTCTGCGTGGGTGAAATTTAGATGGCTGGAGTTGTGCGATTATCAACGACGTCGGTTCAGACCCTTGGCGTCTCTTCTCCGCCCTTCACCTCCTTTGCAGCCACTCTCAGTTCTCCTCCCTTACCTCCTCCTACTCCGAATCTGAATTCCGACAAGAGATTGCGTCCGCTCTCATCTTCTCCCTCGTGCTCGTCTCCTCATTACCCAGCTTCTGGTCTCGCAAGCCATAGCCTCCTTAGACGTCCCAACAGCAAAGTGGTTCGCGTCAAGGTGAAAACTTTCTTCTCTTTTTAGCACATTCAATCCGTTATTCGAATACCCTTTTGGAAATTGATTGGTTCTTGAGCTCAGATAATTAGAAAATAAGTGTAAAGTTTCGGTTTTTGATTAGAAAGGTTGATGCTTTGGATTAATTCAAATTAAATGTTGAAGCTTTCATTATGAAGTGTGTGTTTGTGGTATAGGTAGATGAGAGTGTGGCCGAGACAGAGCCACCTAAATGGTGGGAGAGGAATGCTCCAAACATGGTAGACATTCATTCCACCGAAGAGTTCTTGAAGGCTCTGAGCGAAGCGGGTGAAAGACTAGTGATTGTAGAGTTCTATGGAACTTGGTGCGCTTCTTGTAGAGCATTGTTCCCTAAGGTTTGTTCAAGTTACCTCTGTGCTATAAGAGTTCTCTTTCTCTATTTTAAGATTGATAGAAAGATGTTTTGTGTCTTGTTCAAAATATTTTCAGCTTTGCAAAACGGCGGTGGAGAATCCCAATATATTGTTCCTCAAAGTAAACTTTGATGAGAATAAACCAATGTGCAAGAGTTTGAACGTGAAAGTGCTTCCTTATTTCCACTTCTACCGTGGTGCTGATGGCCAGCTCGAGTCCTTCTCATGTTCTCTTGCTAAGGTAAAGAAAGCTGCTCTTACTTACACTTTTACCGTGGAACGTGTTTGGTTTGTCTCTCAGTACTAATTTGACATTCTCTTCTTTTGAATTTTTCTTCTTTCAGTTTCAGAAGATAAAAGATGCCATCAGACTACACAACACTGATCGTTGCAGCATCGGTCCAGCCAAGGGACCTGAAGGGTTTACGTTGGATTCTTTATCCGTCCAGACGAATGCAGCCAAACCAGCTGGATCAAGTTGAAATGCCAGATACTGAGCTTAATATTCTGTACATCCGAGATCTTCTGCTACTGTAACAATCTTTGGTTGCTGAAGCAAATACTGAGCTTAATATTCTGTATATCAGTAATTTTTTTGGTATAAATGGATAACTCCTGAAGCATGTTATGATTTTTTTTGCCAATAGGCAAATTGCAAATGTATCAGTTGCCACTGGTCTTTATTGCTACAAACTACAGAGCGTATAAGTTATCGATGTGTGATGCATGTGTGAGGTTTAGTAAGTCTAGTTTAGCAACCGGTCCACTTATAAGTCTAATACGACTGCTTTGTTGGTCCTCACACTCTGTATTCTTCTACTAACTGACGTATCCAGTGGTATTCTGATTGGGGTTTTGGCTGGTTTGCCGGTTGTTCTGTTGAATGGCATGTAACACAGATCCATTGTTGTGGAAAATGATGATGAAGAGAAAGTGATGATCAACAACATAGCATCCTCCACACTTTCTTCTTACTCTTAACAAATGAAACAGAGTACCTCTGTTTTGCCTTCCAGAACGTGTCTACATAGCTATTGTGGTGAAACTAAGGATTCAGTGATGAAACTAAGTGAAAAAAGCTTTCATCATATAAACATCGCATCAAATTACAAATATTAAGAGCTGAAAGTTTATGACTTTACAAACAAAGCATTGGGTTTTCATCATCATCATCATCACATAAACATTGCATCAAATTGAAAGTTCACGACTTTACGAACAAAGCTTTGGTTTTTACCAGCTTCTCACAATAATCTCAGCACCCTTAACAATGGAAGACCTCGAAATCACATTTCGGAGCAATAACCTGCAAAAGCATCCTCGCCGTATGCTCCTGACGCACCACCGCATCTCTCTTCTCCACCAACACCGCTCCAACGATCCTCTCAAACCCTCCGCCTCCACCATTCGCCACGAAATCAACCAGCGCCGCTTGCACAGGCCCCAAGCTAGGATTATAAGCAGCCGACTCCATGTACCATCCTCTGTACACTCTCCCTTCGCAATCCACCAGCGCCACTCCCGACGGACACCGACTATACGGCGCATAGGATCTATTCGCAGCAGCTAAAGCCGTTAGCTTCAAATCAGAATCTGTGTGACCGTTGGTGACACCTAAGAGAGTGAAACGGTTATCGTGTGGCTCGAGGAGTAAAGGGACGTCTCTCTCGAGGAGATCGTTAGGGCCGAATCTGTGCGGCAAAATGCTCTCTAACCGTACGTAACCGTCTTCTTCTTTCTCCGTAACGGCGTCGTTTTCGTTCTCATTAACGGCGTCGTTTTCGTTCTCATTAACGGCGTCGCGGAAGGCGTTTGGATCGGTGATTAGGATTTCGATATCGGGGGCGTCGCGGATCTCCTGGAGGAACTGGCGGCAGTGGCCGCAGGGAGCGGCGGAGACGGATAAGTGGCGGAGGTTCGGCTCGGAGTTGAGAGTGAGGTTGGTGACGAGGAACTGCTCGGCGTGGATCGAGTGGTGGAGAGGGAGGCCTGGGAACTCGACGTTGACGCCTACGAAGATCCGGCCCGATGATCCGAGTCCGACTGCTGCGACCGGGAATTTCGAGATCGGGGGACGAGCGAGGGGTTTCGCTGGGTTGACGAGCAGAGGGAGGAGATTGACGACGGAGACGCCGTGTCGTTTCGCGGCGGATTCGGCTTCTTCGGCGTGGATAAGGAAGCTGGGTCGATCCATTATCGCTTTGTGTTTTCCGGCCGGGCCGGGTCGGGTCGGGTTGGTGATTTATATGGATGGATCCCGGGACGGATATGAGGAGCGGAAGCGAGTATTATACGCTGGAGTCTAGACTAGCCAAATAATAAATTATCTAAATGTGATTTTATACTATTCGTTAACGCGTTAATGGGCTCAAAACATTAATTAATTCATTTTATCAAGACTCCTGACCCATTTATTTAGGACTTATTTGAGTATTTTAGTAGACATATGACGACCCATTTAATCTTTAAGCAATCATGATGTGTGACCAGAAAGAAAGTAAGAAACTAGACCTTTGTTTCGCCATGTTGATTATACTAGTAGTAGTCTATTTGTATAGATACAGAGGCTATGTATACGGTTCTATATATACGTGCATACTTGTATATATATAAACAAACCCACATGTACATGACTGATTAATCTATAAAGTACAGTTTTAAGTTCTTGAGTCCTACTCTCTCTTTCTCAATATTGATCTTGACGTGAACTTGGTTGAGAACCTTCTAGTCTACAGTGACGTGATTGGGATGTTAGGTTGAGTGTGATGAGAAGTGAAGAGAAGTAAAGTCTTTGACTTATTTATAGGTGGAGTGTTGTGTGCATGCAGATTGAATTAAACTGTGCAATTGGTGTTTATGTCATTGACATGCTTAAGCAAAGCTACATAAATCAAAAAGGTGATTGTGACTCTTCAGATCTAACGTCGATAAGACTCGTGCTGATTCATGAACCATCTTTTTGAGAAAGAATTTGTTAGAACTATTTTGCAATTTAGTAAAAACTAGATATAATGATATAGATGAAAATATATTCAACTCATTAAAAAATACTATTTCAAATGTCGGTAGATTATTGCAATGGTTATTCATGGCATTATGGTGTTACTGTCTATTTACGAACCCGTTTTAGAATTCGTATTATCGTTTATAGTGATAATCAAGTCCATGATATATACATAAATCTTCACTTAAGCTTTGGAAATTGCAAGTTTAACTATTTTATTTTTAAATAATCTATTATCAATGGAGTGATTACCTCGTACGCAGACAATATCACATGCACACGCACTGTTACAAAATCTAAACGAGATTGGTCACTATCAAGACTCATGTAACCAATTTACAAGCAACGTTGCTTTAGAGAGTAATTAATTAGAATACTTTAATACTAGGTAAAACATACTATTGAAATATTTGTTAAACATATATAGAGACATTACGTATTAAAATCATAGTTGCAACCATTTTTTTCCTTAAAAAACACATTTTATATACATTATGTCCCGTTCAACATTAAAGTATTTGTCATCGAGGTAGTACAATGTACCTCGTATTTTTGAGCATATTTTGCTTAATCTAACATTGAAACTATTATCATATGTGATAATTATAATTACGTATAAAATGGATCGAAAAAAGGACTTGGGTTATTACAATATTTAATATGGTAGCAAATGTGATGTGTTTGACTCAAGATAAAGACTTGTCCAATTTATATTGGTTTATGAGATTTAAATTGTTTGGACTCCTTAACAAAATAATAAGAAAAGGATATGCCTTAAGTAATTTCTTCCCTATTTTAATGTAAGAATATCAACGGTGTATAATAATTAGAGGAGAAGCAATTCATAAACAATATTCGTGCCAAAGAAAGAAGGTGGCATTTCATAGGGCAAAGTGACTTGAGATCGTAAGATTACTGCATTGATATTTGACATTAATAAAATGTACTATTATGAGCCCAAGAAGAAAACAAAGCATAATAATGATTCTGTTATTTTATTTATCATTCAAATTGTAATAACCAAGACAAATTGTCATTGCCCTAGTGGGCGTTAGCGTTTTCCCTTGCATTTTCACTTTTCTTTATCATCATCTTATAAAATAGGCATCAATTTTTCAACAACTGCGAATTATAGATATATCTTTTGGTTTGGAGGTGTATTCAACGTTACGTTTCCAACATTATTAGGAGGACTGTGCATGGTAGGCATTGAACGAACACTCGGGGGCTATCTTCTGTATAATCATCTTCGCCGTGTCCGCTTGAGGAAAACTCGAACGTGTTTCCACAAGCACTGCTACGACAATATTCTTGAACTCTCTGCCGCCTGTATCGATCACGAAATTGACGAGCGCAGCTTGTAGTGGCCCTAAACTAGGGATATCGGCCACCGATTCAAGATAGCTTCCACTGTACATCTTCCCACCGCGATCACACAGCACCACTCCCGACGGAGCATTGCTGTGCGGCGCATACGATCTGTTCGCCGCCGCTAGAGCCATCTCCTTGAACACGCCATAACTGTTTTTGAGGGTGAGGCCATTATCGCGCAGCAGGAGTACGTCAGGGACATCATCCGAGATGGTACTGTAGCGGCTGAAACTTTGCGGAAGCAACATCTCAAGGGGCATGAATCCAGGGCCGGTTGGCTCCGTGATCAAGGTTTGAATTTCATTACCCTTGTTGATTTCTTGAAGGAACTGGCAGCAATGACCGCATGGCGCGTAGTAGTGGGAGCCATCATTGGAGATGGCTAAGTCACGGAGTGCTAGGTCGAAATTGAGTTTGAGGCTGACGACAAGGAACTGCACGGCGTGGATGGAGAAATTAAGAGGCAGATCTGGTAATTCCACGTCGAAGCCTACGTAGGTCAGACCATTTGATCCGCGGCCGATGGCTATGTGAGGGCGGCGTTTGGAGGTTAAACTTGAGCGAGGGGTGTCGCCTCCGTTATCAGGGAGTGAAGGTTTTGTTGCGAGAACGCATCTACATTTCTAGAGCGAATGAACCCAAAGTAGTACCCTAGCATTTTCTCTCTGTTTATGTATGTTAAGAGCTTAATGAGAAATGAGTATGAGAAAGAAGCAAACTCATCTAGCTTATTTATAGGTGAATTGTACTTTTCAAATGGTCTTTAGACTTATTCATTTATACTAGTTCTTTTTTTAATTGACATCAAACCAAACTTTATTAGAAAACTTATTCCAAGGGGCTAGCTACATGAGGTGGAGACATAAACGAGTAAATTGATTTAGTTGTAGAAATTAAGTAGATGAGGTGGAGACAAACGAGTAGTAAAACTTGCATGAGTCATTAGTCTTAGCACTTTGACTAGTAGTTGCATCGTCTACATAACAGAGATGCATGTCACTTTATGGTCAGCTCTCAACAAAGTCTCAACCTTTAACCATTTTAAGAAAACCAATTTAACTTCTCTAAATTGATGTTTACCACTTTTAAATTATGTTATCTATATATATATTTTAAAGTAACCTTTATATCTCAGTTGTTTGCCATGAGTATATTTCACAAATGCGACAGTCTACTATAAACTTCATAAGTTGATTATCAACGTCAACTGAAACATATATTTATTGTTACTATTTTTATATATTCAAATAATTTGATAAGAAGATTGTCAATAGTGCTCCAATCGGATGAAATTGTAGGTGAATGAACATTTTATCTATGGAAGATAATTGTTGTACATAAATTAAGCTTCATTTATTTGAAAAAAAACTTCACTTATTTGATTAAAATATATATGTGGAATGTTTTGTAATAAGTTTTCTAACTCTCAAAACTGAAAAAACTACAGATGGATGCACGTGTGCATGTGTGATGTATCTTATTTACGGAATTACAAAAAAAAAAAACCCCATATGATGAAATTTTCTTATTTTTTTCTTTAAAATATACTATTTGAAAATAATTATATATAAAATCATATTATACAATGAATATCAGGTGTTTAATGCTCAACTAATAATATAAATGGAAAAATTGTTGGTAATGAAATCTTTACAAAAACTAACATTTGTATTAAAATTTTGGTCTAAACAATCCAAATCAGAATAGTTGTTACTAGTTAATTAGATTGTGGAATTCACTGAGATCAATCAAATCATGAAAATGACAAAAAATAAAAAGAAATAAAAGAAATATGTCAATGCATACAACTTAGTGTTATCTCGTCTCTTCACATTTATTTCATATAGGCCTAAATGTAAGTGAGAAATTCTAACTAAGATCATACCATACAGCAACGTAATTGGCGTTCGTATGCGGCAAGTGCCCATCTGATATATAGTGTTTTTAGTGGCTTTTAGCATCTCAATTTATCTCATATTGATCATTTAGATTGCATATTAGGTGTACATATTGCATTTACATTCATAATTGCATATAATAGGGGCTAAAGTGCACATTTAAGAAGTTTGAGGCAAAATCGTAGGTTATTCATGAAAATTACGAAATTTGTGGCCGATATGAAGACCATCAAGAGTCTAGGGACCAATGCTGCAAATTCAGTATATTCGCTTGGGCTAATTCTCTATCAAAAAGTCCAGGGGTTAATTCAAGATAGACCTTTTTCAAATTCGATTATATTGGGGTCAAAGAGTAAATAGATGAACGATCAAGGGCCAGATGTGCAAATAAATGGAAATCCACCATTGGAGAGATCGACGCAAAGCTCACCAACGACGGAGATGACGACCAGAGTTGCAGAGGACGAGTCCGTTGCTCCTGGACGGAACACGAACTCAACCACCACCACGAGCCAAGCCTGAGACGACACTGTTGCGGTGAGGAGCATAGATGGCGAGGATAAGCACGACCGCGTGCTTGATTCTGAGACGACGTAGGCAGAGCAATACGGCGGAGGTGGTCCTGTAACCTGAGACAGACGCGACGACCACCAGGCGTCAAGCTTTCACGGCGATTACATGAGTTTAAGGTTTTTCATGGAAATTAATTAGTAGTAACTTTATAATATGAGGTATAAGTGGTATGATTTAAAGAGTGGCACGTGGAAAAATGTGAGTGGTTTGGAAGTGTATCGTAGTTTTAGTAATCATGTTAATCCGACGATCCGCGGCCGATGGCTATGTAAGGGGTATTGGAGGTTAAACTTTGAGCGAGGGGTGTCGCCTCCGTTATCAGGGAGTGAAGGTTTTGTTGCGAGAACGCATCTACATTTCTAGTGGGAGATAACACAAAATTCTCTTCCATTTGTCTTTCTGTTTATTTTAATATGTATGAGAAGAAGCAAAGTAAAACTTATTTATAGGGACGTGCAGGCCCGGCTTAGACAAAATATGGGCCCTGTGCAAAAGCAAAAGTAGTATCAAATTAAGTAGATGAGGTGAGACTTTTGCGTTCACGTCTCCTGTAATTTCCTTATTTTCATGCAAATGTGTAAGTTTGTTAAAGTGCTAAGTAATGAAATTGTAATCCTCGTCCATTTTATGTTCTTTTCTCCTTTTTCGATTATTTGAATTCATTTTAAAATAATTTATAATTTTGTTTAATTCGTATTGAATGGTTCTTTCCCATAAACAGAGGGAAAAGGCATAGGATATACTAACTCACAATGACATGGGTATTTTGTTTTCTGTTCATAAGTGTGTATGTTGTTATTAAGTCATACTTGTAAATAAATCAAGTTCAAGGAATGTCATTAATTATAATTAGGTAAGAAATCTACGCGATATCGCATGGAAACTCATTTTTTAAAAATACATATCCCTTTATAATTTATATTTTTATATAAAAAAGTTTTAATTTTATTTTCAAAAAAAATTCATGTTAAAGCGTAGAATATATGTGTTTATATTCATGTATAGATAATATAAGAAATGTATATTTTATAGTTTTAGATTATAACTAAAATACAAATACATCAATACCAAAAATATACATCTTCTATGAATTTAGGTAAGTTTTACAAAAATTTAAATGATATTTAATATTTTTGAATTAATTAAAATAAGCAACACACATTTAAATTTAATCATTTACTAATTTAGTAAGGTAATTTATAATAACAAGTATTACATTCATGATTTTCGAAGCTTTGTAAAATATGTATTGTCAAAACATGCTTATATGAAAACTTTAAGAGATATTGTACAGTATATATTTTTATTGGTAAATCACACACATTCTTCTTTGTGCATTATTCAAATTTTATTTATTTAAAAAATGATCTTTGACGAATTTAACAATGAAATTTTCCGTTTTCTAATCTATTTTTGAGTTTTTATTTATATGTTGTTATTTTGGTTATGGTTTGTCATTCCACAATTCTTCAAATAGAAGACTAATGGTTGTAATAACTAACAACTAAATATCGCAACATTAATCTAATGATTACAATACTAACACCAAAGGTTGCAAGGACACATCGCCAAATACAACAATTACAATGGGGTTCATGACCGATGATTACAATAACCCATTACCAAAAATGTAGTCACTAACAATTGCAATGTTTCGTTTAATCAGTTGCAATTTATTATTTAATTAAATGTAATAGTTAACTTCAACGATTTCAAAGGTTCATTTAAATCTCTGACTATCTTTTCTCATTTAACTGTAATTAGATATTCAATTAATAATCAATTATGTCAAACTCAAACCTAAATTTAAATGTGCATAAATAAATATAATTGTTTCGGTTTCTATTTTGTTAATACTTATCTATTAATAAATAAAATTATTTAAATAAGTCCAAACGTTTTATCTGAAATCCGAATAAAAAACAAATAAACCGAAAAGTACCAAAACATGTTGTAAACCACACAATATAATTGAAAACCATAAAATTAAATCTTTAAATATATAATATTATAAAGTGTTAATTACGCAACAAGTAATTATCCAATTATTTTAAAAATATTTTAAGATTAATTTAACATTTATATAAATAGATATGAAAACAAAATTTAAAATCTCATTAAAAACTTATGCAGTTTTTAGAATGAATATACACTTTTTAGACATTTTTATAACCTTTTAAATATATATGTAATTTTTAGAATAAAAAGATACATCTTAAAAATGAAAGATAATTTTTTAAAAATCTATACAGTTTCTATGATGACAAGATACATCATTATGAAAAGAAGCATCCTTAGATATTTTCCCTTATAACTAAAAAAATTTTAAGATGAAAAAACACACCACTTGTTTTTTGTTGAAAAAACACAACAGTTAATGTGATAATGAAAAGATACATCAATTTTAAGACAATGTTCAATATAAAAATTGTGTCTTTTCATTTTTACTTTGCTAATATCGGTTTACTAATACTTCATAAATATTTGTAATTGTTTTATATCTGAAACTCACTGTATTAATACGTAATTTGAATCTCTTAAAAAAAATTATACGAAAGTTACATCTCTTTTGATTTCGGTGAGTGTTTTGGGATTTTATGTTGAGAGATGGAAATGAGTTTGAGAACCCAAAGTCTTTCCACCTATTTATAATTATTGGTGCGGACGTGCGGTGTATGTTGCATGCATGTTGTGACTGTACTTTTTTTTTACTTTATGTTGTGAATGTACTTTTCAAATGGTGTTTATGTCATTCACAATTTCACATAACGCTACAAAACAAACTAAAAAGTAACTGTGAGTCAGTCTTATGATTCGCTGTCAAGAATAGATTCATGAACCATCTTTTTGAAAGCGAAGTCGTTAGAGTTACTCTTGTAGTTTAGTAGAAACTAGATAGTACACTAATGAAGAGTAAAATACCATGGCTGAATCAACTATATTTAGTAACATTCAATTCTGATGGTAGTTTGAATATATAGGTTAAAACTATATAAGATAATCATTCATAAAGTGCTACTTCATTCATAATATATTAATTTACAATTCTTTTTGGAGTTGTAAGAGTTCGAAACGACGTCTCATTTGGAGAAAGAAGAAAGAATGAATAAAGGTTTATAATTTTTTTTTTTACAATTCTGCTTACGTCATTCACATACAAACCAACACTACAATCAAAAGATTATTGTGACTATAGGATCTTCTCATCATGATGACTCGCCAACGATTTTTTAAGCAAAGGAGGTAGGATTATTTTTGTAGCTAGTATACTAAATGTGGTGTGACTACTAGAGAGTATAACTATGGGCTTATGGCTCAAATATACTTAGTTAGTAATATTTTTATGTGCTCGGTTCTTATCGAATGCTTTTTAAGATGGTGCTTTTACCTTTTACGTACACGATCACATGCGCATGCATGCAAGATTACAAAACTCCGATATGCTTTTAACTAGTTACTAACAGAATTGGCCTTCATGATCACAAGCCCGGCCTTGCAATTTTCGGCCTTTTTTTTCTTTCTAGCTTCTGGTCTTGACAAACCCATAACCGGTACTAGTTAGGATTAATCATTCACATTTCCATGCTATAAAGTATGAATAATGAAATAGATGATAAAAACTATTAACAAAATAGAAAAAAATGTGTTGTGATTCTTTGGATCCACTTATTAAGATAAGACTCATCATATGATCAACTAATTACGATTATTTTAGTAGTTCAGTAGAAAGTAATTTGCTAAAGAGTTTGTAAGAAAACAAATTTAATTACTAGTCTTCCTTAGTCACATTTTCATGGTACGAATAGTAATGGTATGAAATTTAAAACTTGGGAATTTCTGCTAGCAGTTTAATATAATTGACCGCATTGCGAGACTGTGAAGTATTGGCAAAAGAATATCCAGTAATAATCAAGTCCATGGTATTGCAAGTAGATTGGTCCAATCATTTATATATTACTCAAATTTTTTACATATTTCCGATCTTTATTCCTAGCACTTTTCTTCGAGATAATGGTGTGTATAACCATTATCTCGCAGAATCCATCATATCCCCTCCGAGATCATGTTTTATTTTCTAGCGTTCTTGGTGAAACTAAACATTCTATGAGCCATCAGATAATGGGATGATCGGACAACTGTCCGGACCGGATTAATTGGTAGTTATGATACCATATCAAGTTTTCTAAGCTTCTAACTTAAAAGCAATTAGATGTTGTCCCTTATATATTTTCAATGTGAGATTTTTATCCCAACAGACATACTGCATATATCGATCTTTACTTTTGTCTTTGTAATTGTTCATCAAGAATGTATGCTTTGGGTAGACCATTTTAAAATGTCTGTACAGAATTTTAGAAAAATAAGTTAACAAGGTCAACGTTCAAACTATGACATATGATTTATCTTTTATATATTTGAAAATATATTTTTAAACAATAAAAATAAATCTAGCTTTACATTACTTGATCTTTCTTCCTCGTTTTTTTTCTTCAAATTAAAAAGACCTTTTAGTTTACGTTGGAGTTTGGTGCAATTAACACTAATTTGTTCTTCCCTACTTTTGCTGCAAAAAGGACCTTTTAGTTTACATAATCGCAGTTCCTTACCCAAAGCTTTTGTAAATTTCAAAACAACCCCCACGAAAGAAAGGACCACGTAAGAATGGTTTGGATCACTAGACATCTCATCATCATCTTCACCAGTCTTATCGTCATGTTCTGTCCTGAAAAGCCCAACCCCTCTTCGAGACCAGACAAAGTCCACCATGTCGAAAACTTGTAACTTTCTTGGCCTGAGACTCAGATCAAATCCTCCTCTCCCATTCTCAAACTCCTCTGCTCTGAATCTCCTAACGGCTGCTTCGAGACCTTTCGACCGTTGGATTCGCGCCTCTTCACGTCGTCGGCTTGTTCTCGGCGGTTTCGCCGGCGCTTCGTTGTGGATGAACAACATGTCCGGTAATATTGGCAGCAAATCTTTCATCGCTTCCGCGAGGCAGACGAACCCTTCTCCCGTCGAACAGGTCTGGTCTTCTTCTCCCTCTTGGTTTCGTATTAAAAGCTTTTCCAAGTTCGTATCGTTAGACATTTTGTGCTCTGTTTTCAAAGTTCGTATCTTTAGTCATTTTGTCTCAATAATTGTGGAAGTGTCTGAAATCGAACTTCTTTGATTGATTAGGCGTTGAGTAAAGTGGAATGGCCTGAGAATTTCCCTTTCAAAGAAGAAGATTTCCAGCGATTCGACGAGTAAGCTTTTGTCTCTTACTCTGTTTTGCTTTCAGAGATCTTGTGACTTCTTTTTTAACTATGTTGTGGGTTTCTTTCAGGTCGTCTGATTCAACATTCTATGAAGCACCACGGTTTGTGACACACATTGATGATCCAGCTATAGCTGCATTGACAAAGTACTACTCCAAGGTTTTGCCTGAGAGTGAAACTCCGGGAGTGAGTATACTCGATATGTGTAGTAGTTGGGTACGCACTAACTAAAATGAAAATCCGTTTTAACCATTTTCTTGTGTGTTTTCGAAAGTTTTAGATTATTTGGTTCTTGTGATGTGTTACGTAGGTAAGTCATTATCCAGCTGGGTATAAGCAAGAAAGAATAGTTGGAATGGGTATGAATGAAGAAGAGCTTAAGCGCAATCCGGTAAATAAGATTAAAATTTATCTATATTCACCATTTAGGGATGAGATGGATCATCTGGCCTGCGGGTTCGGTTAGTTCGGGTTTTTGGGTTGGTTAGTGCGGAATTCGGTTAGTTATGTTCAGCCGAAATCTCACTGAATTAAACCGAAATTAAGTTTGGTTCGGTTTACGGTTAATATGGATTCAAAAATTTCTACCGAACTAAACCTAAGTTTTTGAGTCAGTTAAATTTTAGTTTGAATTTTGGTTAATTCGGTTTGGAAATTTGGTTAAATTTTTTTGTTTCAAACTGCCGAATCGAACCAAATCTCTAACCAAACTGAACCGAAAACCGAACTTTGGATCTTATTCTATCTCTCACTCAGGTTCTCACCGAGTACATAGTCCAAGACCTGAATGTCGATCCAATCTCCCTTTTGAAGACAATTCTTTCCAAGTTATTACCAATGTGGTACGACATAAACTTTTTAAAAGTAAACTCCTTAATTAAAACTCAAAGTCATGATCAACCAATAATGTTTTCTTGGTATCTCATTAGGTAAGTGTGGATTATCTTACAAAGCCACTTATAGTTTTCAAGGAAATGAACAGAATCCTCAAGCCAGGAGGACTCGCTCTAATGAGGTTGATTCTCTTTTAACACAAACCTGCCAAGTCTTGTTGGATCACTTCCTCTCTTGTCTTTATCTCTGCAGCTTCTCAAACCGTTGCTTCTTCACTAAAGCAATCTCGATATGGACATCAACTGGTGACGCAGATCATGCTCTCATTGTTGGATCATACTTTCACTATGCTGGTGGATATGAACCTCCTCAGGTATGCATTTCTATATATATATTCATCAACACACCTTCTATCAGAAACCCTCTTTATAGAGATTATTCATTTCCAACTTGTGACCAATTCAGGCGGTTGATATATCTCCAAATCCAGGACGTTCGGATCCAATGTACGTTGTCTACTCCAGAAAACTCCCAGTGGCCTAGAAATTGAGACCCAAAACCTTCATGTATACACAGAGGAATATAATATTCAATTAAGATTACTTGGGAAACCTGGTTTATATAGAATATTTTACTCTCTCAACAGAACTCGTGGTTCGTTTTCACTACAAACTTAGTTAATCCTCTCAAGACAACAATCATGTCACACAAGATAGACAGACACATACAAGAGTTTGTTTAGTGAAATCATTAATCTGAAACTCAGAAACATAAAGACAAATGCAGCAGTGTAAACTGTGAAGCAAAGGGAATGTTGCAAAACTTGAAGACAAAAAAAATACAAAAACTAATATCACAATTTGAGAAACTGTATCTTCTCAGTTTCAGCTGAAAGCTTAAAGAAATGCTTCTTTTTGAGAGAATTTCAACGCATTTTGTAGTGTTGAGTTCTTGAGACCTTGGAGTGCTGACCATCCAAAGAATAGCTTAGCTTTATGTCAACGTCTCTAGGATTCTTCTTGTTATAAGAAACCGACATGCTTCCAGTGATGGTCTCATCCTCGCATATTGTCAACACATCTTCAAGGTACATGACTGTTTGTTTCCAGTCAAAGAAAAAAGACGAACTAAGACTGAAAAAATTACTGCATGAACTCAAAGAAGAAATCAACATATAATAATATGATTATAATTCATTACTAAGACCATTGTGATTTGCCCTAATGGGTTTTATCTTTCCCTTACATACCATAGTTTTTGTATCAACATCTTATAAAATATGCATCATTTTTCCAATTATTACGAATTATGTATATATATATTTTGTTTAGGGTAAATTTTGAAATCGTTTCTCATATTAATCTTTGGCCTTCACCTCCTAGACGCAATGAAAGACCTTGACAGCGCATTTGGGGTCGGCTATAGTCTCTAGAATCATCTTCGCCGTCTTCTCTTGACTCACCACTGCATCTCTCTTCTCCACCAGCACCGCTTCCACGATATCCTCGAACTTTGTACCTCCACTTATCACAAAATCAACCAACGCAGCTTGCACTGGCCCTAAGCTAGGGTTATACGCAGCTGACTCAATGTACCATCCTCTATACACTTTCCCTTCACGATCCTTCAAGGCCACTCCCGAGGGACACTTACTGTACGGTGCAAAAGATCTGTTCGCCGCCGCTAGAGCCGTCCTAAGCAGTACAAGATCTTCACATCCCTCTGAACTCAATAAGAGGAGTTTGTTATCACGCGCCTGGAGAAGGTCAGGGAGGAGATTGGAGTGACGTGGAAGGAGACTCTTGAGAGTCACGAATTCTTGTATGCCAAGTGCTGGATCTTTGATAAGGACTTGGATGATAGACGCCTCGGTGATTTCTTGAAGAAACTGACGGCAGTGACCGCAAGGCGCGTGGAAGACGGAGTCGCTAGAGGAGACGGCTAAGTGTGTGAGGTTTTGCTCGGAGTTGAGCATGAGGTTGACGACTAGGAACTGCTCGGCGTGGATGGAGTGGTGAAGAGGAAGACCGGGAAGTTCGACGTTGATGCCTAAGAAGACCTTGCGGGAAAATCCGAGTCCAACTGCTCCGACGTGACGTCCGGAGATTGGAGCCATACGGAGATAAACCTTACGGTCGATCAGTGAAACAAGGTCCATTGGGTCGCTGACGACACCATAGGGTTCGTTTATGAGAACGAATTTTGAGGGCTGTGCCATTTTCTTTGGATCTTGTGTTTCGGATGTTATGTTGAGTGTGAGAAGCGAAGAAGCAAACTCTTTGACTTATTTATAGGTGTAGTGTTGTGTGCATGCATATTGAATAAAACTGTGTAATTGGGTGTTTATGTCATTGACATACCTAAGGAAAGCTACATAAAACAAAAAGGGGATTGTGACTCTTAGGATCTAATGTCGAGAAGACTTGTGCTGATTCATGAACCATCTTTTTGAGAAAGAAGTTGTTAGAACTATTTTTGTAATTTAGTAAAAACTAGATAGTAAGGTCATGAAAAGTGGTAACGTATGGTTCTAGTCATAACCCTTGATTAGTAACTTTATGATAGCTTAAATATATAGTGATATATATGAAAATATAATTGGTTCATTAAAAAATACTAGTTCAAATGACGTCGGTAGATTAATTGCATTGGTTATAATTAGTTCATTTACGAATCCGACTTAGAATTTGTATGCAGTAATAATCAAATCGATGATATACATAAATCTTCACTTAAGCTTTGGAAATTGCAAGTTTAACCTTTTTTTTTTAATGTATTATTCTATCTAAATGTGTTAAATCGAGTTATTACCTCGTACGCAGACAGTATTATCACATGCACATGCATGCACTGTTAGAAAATCAAAAACGAGACTGGTCACTATATAAACTATCAAGACTCATGTAACTTTAAAAGCAACGTTGCTTTAAACTAGTTAGAAATACTTCAAAGTAGTACTGATTACATAATGTTATAAAAAAAAAGTTTGGATTACATAAGAAATTTGCTTGAAAGTGATGCACTACTGGTGAACATATACTAATTCGATAGGGTTACTTAATCACACTTGCATTGTATGAGTAATTAGGATCCACCTATCAAGACCCATGATGACTCATGAACGATCTTTTAAAGCAAAAGTAGTATGATTAAAAATTTGTTGTCTAGTAGTCACTACAAAAAATGTGTGATTGTATCCCTTAAGTTGTATCACAAAAACAAATGATATTATTTTACATTACTTATTTATAAATGAAACAAATATATATGATTCAAAATAATTTATGATAATTGATGTTATTATTAAATAATTTAACATCAGTTCAATAAAAATGACATAATTTGTATCACTTTACAAAACTGATGTTTATTTAGTTTTTTATTTGGTTGACATCACTTAACAAAACTGATGTCAACAAAAATTACGTAACTATATTTTCATTTAACATCATTACAGTAAAAATGATGCTACTTTTTCTAAATTTTCGTCAATAAAGTTTTAAAAGAAGAATAAGAGAAGTATAGTAGAACCTCTATAAATTAATAATGTTAAGACTTTAAAATTTTATTAATTTATAGAGATATTAATTTATAAAAGTTTCATTTTTTAGATTTTTTTCTATTTTTGAATATTTATATTAATAAAATAAGAAAATATTTGATTTTACTGTATATAAATTATTTATTTTTAAGAAATTTGACTTTCATATTATTTTATTATCTTATTTGGTGTATAGTTTTATGTTTCATAGAATTATTATGTGGTTTTCGATATAATTTTACTAAATATTATCAAAATATATTAAAATATTAAGAAAAATAGATGTATTTTTATTATGAATATAAAACCAACAATATAATGTTTAAAATATATTTAGATATAGATTATTAATTTATGATTTTAATGGGACTATATATTTACATGGGAGTTTTTAAAATATTATTATCTTATTATTTTATCGATTTATGTCATATTTTACACACGGTCTAAGTTGGTACCGTCAAAATTTATTAATTTATAGAGATTATTAATTTATCGAGTATTAATTTATAGAGGTTATACTGTAGTTGAGATTTTCTTGTGGCTAATTTAATTGAATATTCCTGATAAACAAACAAAGAAGCCTTCTTTAGTTTGTTTAATTTATAAATTAAGATTATTTATTTTTGTTAGAATTACTTTTATCATTCACTATAAATCCGTATGTAAAAGGAAAGTAAAGATGTAGGAGAGGTAATCAAAATCTTTTAAGATCAAGTCTTTAATTCATGTGATGATTTTTGTATGGTTTTTTAATTTTATTTTTTTTAGTTTTTGGACTTTGGTTTTTACCTTTTATATTTTGGTTTTTAATTTTGTGTTTTTGATTTCACTGTAGATTTTAATTTTTTCAAAAAAACAAAAGAAAAAGAAAACCAAAATCTGATTTAAAATCAGCAAAATAAAGGAAAAATGGTACAGTGGACACTGAACACATAATTTACTGGATAAGAAACACTATATATACACGAGCCACTATACTATAGGGTTATATTGGGATTTAGCATTTTTACCGTATATATAAATTTTGGCGTCCAAAGCTCTCGTTTTATAAATTTTAGTCCAGGTCCGGCTCTTTTTCTGTATAATCTGTGTCCTTTTGACCCAAACACTGAACGTGTTTCCACTGTCACCACTTCGACTTCACAAGTCTATATTTCCATAACTAAATATATATTATACTAAGTTTTCCATACAAAATAAAGCTCTGGATCTGCCCCCTAGATTAGAGTTAGACGCCAAAAAAAATTGCTTAAAAAAAGTTTAGAGTTAGAAGCCACCGATTCAATGTAGCTTACACTGTACATAAAATGCATACTTAAGAATACCATTGCCACTAAAAAACTAACAAACTAAATAGTAATTTTGGAAACATAAACTTTATTATTTTATTCTCTACGATTCATCGACTAGATTTCAAAATCAATATTTCTTAAGAGTTCTATTTTAATATAAATCACATTTTCTTGTGAAATGACGAATGAATATAAAAATTTATCAGTTTAAATTTGAATTTTTTTTCTCAACAGATGCACTCGAAACTGACATCTTTTTTATCAACATAATAGGTGATTCTTCCGTATTTATGCACATAAATATAAATATTTTTAAATATAAATATGTTATAATAATTTATTTATATTTTATTTTTATTTTTATATTTTATTTTTATTTGAATAATTTTATAATTTATATGTATAATTTATATTAATAATATTATATTTTTGAGTTAGACATGTGATTTTGTATATGTAATATCTAGTCGGTGTAGTACTTATCACTTGAATATATTAATTAAAAATTACTTAAAGAAATATAAAGATAATATTTTGAATCTAATGCAAATATATTTTACAAAAGAAATAAATGTAAAAATTAGTTATTTTTTTAAGGGTTTTTTGCAAAATTGACCTATAACTTAAAGTCAAACACAAAACTAACCTCTTTTTTTTTTGAAAATTGGTTTTGCCCTATTTACCCCACAAGTTCATATAATTTACGAAAATGCCATCAATTTTTTTTTTTTTTTTTTTTTCGAAAATGACATTTTTACTTTCTCACCCTCATCATTTTCAAGTAATTACAAGATTGCCATTGTTATCAATACCACAACCACCATGAACAACCAATTTGAAGCTCTTAATGCTCCCAAAATCGATTTACCCTTCTTCTTTTTCCATTCTTGTGAACTAAACACAACATATCTCTCACTTTCTCTCCACAATGAGCTAAAAAAAACCAAGATTTTGATTCTAAATTTTTTATGGTTCATAGAGTCATAGAAGCTAACGATTCTGTGTGGGTTACTTTCGTTTGTGATTCTGTGTGCTTGGAGAAGCCTTATGTATGCTAAGGAACTTATCTCACCAATTTAATGTATGACATCGAGTTTTTTTCCAGATCTGTTCGTCAGACGACTTACTTGGGAAGTCGTCTGGCTGTAGACAACTTACCTGGAAGTCGTCTGGTCAACGCAGAGGTTATTTTTGCAATTGACTTTGAAATCTGTAACCTGAGACGACTGAAAGTTAAGTCGTCTGTTTTTGTTTGGTTTCAAAAAAATTTCCAAAGAACCTAGACGACTTACATTTCAGTCGTCATAAGTTAGTTTTGCATTTGACTGGATAATTTCAGAAGTTTGACTTCCCCAGACGACTTACATTTCAGTCATCTGGCGAAAATTAAAATAATAATATTTTTTTAAAAGTAGACGACTTACAGTTAAGTAGTCATAGGTTAGTTTTGCAATTGAAAAAAAAACTTCAAAATTTAATTATACACAGACGACTTATAATTCAGTCGTCCACGAGACGACTTACTTGTAAGTCGTCCAGGATTTTTTTCCGAGATTTTGGTCAAACCTCGTAAATCCTGGACGACTTACATTTCAGTCGTCTCGTGGACGACTGAATTATAAGTCGTCTGTATATAATTAAATCTTGAAGTTTTTTTTTCAATTGCAAAACTAACCTATGACGACTTAACTGTAAGTCGTCTACTTTTAAAAAAATATTATTATTTTAATTTTCACTAGACGACTAAAATGTAAGTCGTCCAGAAAAGTCCAACTTCTGAAATAATCCAGTCAAATGCAAAACTAACCTATGACGACTGAAATGTAAGTCGTCTAGCTTTTTTGGAGTTTTTTTTAGCCAAACAATAGTAGACAACTTATTTTTCAGTCGTCCGAAATAACAGATTTCAAAGTCAATTGCAAAAATAACCTCTGCGTTGACCAGACGACGTATAGTTTAGTCGTCTGGACAACTTAGATTGAAGTCGTCCGCGTCTTCTCCGCTAGTTTTTAAGTTTTCTACGTTAGTTTTTGAATAACTTGTATTTTTAAGAGTGATAAGTAACTTCAAGATATGTAAAACTCATATTTACAAAATATGTTCTCTCCCTTAGTTTTACTAAATTTGACTAAGTTTTTCAACGCAAACTTATAATAAAATATGATATGCTTTGACTAGTTACTATTGTTTGTTTCCATCTCTTAAGTATTATTGTTATAGACAATAATGATGACTATTGTTATGAGTTGGAAGAAGGGTTAAAATGCTTCTTAAAATGTTGTATCAATATAAAGCTACCAACATTCTTGTTTATTAAGATGAGAAAAAGGCCATTGGAGTTTATTATTGCATATAAGAGATCCAAAGATAAGAAAAAGGCTACTGAAGTCTATTATTTCATTGATTTGTAAATGTGTAAACACATTGTTAGCACATTTAATACATCTTGGAAAACATTATTACTGATTTTACAAAAAATTCACAACTAAAAGAGTAGACATGCAATTCACAAAACAGACCACAAACAAAACTATTATAGATCATTCCTCTACAAAGACAAGCTTGGATTCCACTTGAGTAGACAAGACCACACGACTTTTAAGAAGTCCAGACGACTTCTAAGAAGTCCAGACGACTTCTAAGAAGTCCAGATGACTTCTAAGAAGTCCAGACGACTTCCAGGAAGTTCAGACGACTTCCAGGAAGTTCAGACGACTTTGTCAGAAGACTTTTAGGAAGTTCAGACGACTTTACAGGAAGTCCAGACGACTTTACAGGAAGTCCAGACGACTTTACAGGAAGTCCAGACGACTTTGTCAGAAGACTTCCAAGAAGTCCAGACGACTTCCAGACGACTAACAGGTAAGTCGTCCCAGAAGTCTTCCAGATCTGAAAAACCTGCATATTAAATCCAGATCTGAAAAACCTGCATATCCAAAAACGTTCAAATGGCTTAAAAACAGAAAAAATGAGTGAAAGATTAGATAAATCTACCTTTACAGAACACACAAAAATACATATCTAAAAATAATAGATCTACCTTTAAATTAGTGGAAGATGAGTACCATCTAATTAAAAACCTGCAAAACAGATAGATTAGTAAGAAAGACATGAGACAAAACTGGAAAATTCATATAAAGTTTGGTGTTTTCAAGTCAAAGAGATTAGAGTGGGTTTGGAGAGTTTTAGTTTGGGAAAAAAGTAAAAACTTTATACAACAAGAAGTTACCAAATGAAGAAAAATCAGACATAAGAACTTACCAAAACGCTCAGATCTATTATGAAAGGGAGACTTCGTCAGAAGACTTCCATGAAGTCCAGACGACTTCCTGGAAGTCCAGACGACTTCCTGGAAGTCCAGACGACTTCCTGGAAGTCCAGACGACTTCCTGGAAGTCCAGACGACTTCCTGGAAGTCCAGACGACTTCCTGGAAGTCCAGACGACTTCCTGGAAGTCCAGACGACTTCCTGGAAGTCCAGACGACTTTGTCAAAAGACTTCCAAGAAGTCCAGACGACTTCCAGACGACTTCCAGACGACTAACAGGTAAGTCGTCCAAGAAGTCTTCCAGATCTGAAAAACCTGCATATCAAATCCAGATCTGAAAAACCTGCATATCCAAAAACGTTCAAATGACTTAAAAATAGAGAAAATGAGTAGAAGATTAGATAAATCTACATTTATAGAACACACAAAAATACATATCTAAAATTAGTAGATTTACCTTTAAATTAGTGGAAGATGAGTACCATTTGATTAAAAACCTGCAAAAGAGATAGATTAGTAAGAAATACATGAGACAAAACTGAAAAATTCATATAAAGTTTGGTGTTTTCAAGTCAAACAGATTAGAGGGAGGTTGGAGAGTTTTAGAATGATGAACATTACATTTTTGTTGCAGCCATTTGAGAGGGGGGGGGAGAGAATGTGTAAATTTTTCTTTATATAGGGAGACAAAAAATCCAATTAGGTTAAATAATTTTGACTCAGACGACTTCCTGGACGACTTACATTTCAGTCGTCTGGTGAAAAAATTAAAACAGACGAGTAAGTCGTCCAGAAGAGTTTAATATTTTTAGCGGGAAATTAAATATTTTTAGCGGGAAACTAAAATAGAAGACTTTCCAGACGACTTACAAGTAAGTCGTCTGGTTTAAATTATTTAAGCGGGAAAATAATTTTTTAAAAAATTTTTAGGCGGGAATATTTGGACGACTTACATGTAAGTCACCTGTTTTAATTTCTTCACCAGACGACTGAAATGTAAGTCGTCCGAGTAAATTATTCAACAGACGACTGAAATATACGTCGTCCGAGTAAATTATTCAACAGACGGCTGAAATATAAGTCGTCCACACCCTAAACATAACCCCTAAACTTAATTATCTAATTAAAGACTTCATAAAATCAAATCAAACTTGAAAAGTGTTTACTATACACATAAATAAACACATATAGGTGAAAACTAATTTTTGAAAAAAACATTTTAGTTTTCCAAAATCTAACCCTAACAATACATACAATACTACAACATATGTTTGCCAAACTCCTAAACCAAAGTATTTCATGATTCACTACTTCCACTCATCTATCTTCAAAACAAATCAATTTTATCATATCTTAATTTATATCACTTAAAACTGTTTATAATTACTTGATTTTTATTTTTCACGCATCAAAATATTTTTTTACAAGATTTATAAATTATTTTTAAAATAAACCGGTACCAGATGACTTACACTTCAGTCGTCCAGACGACTTCCAACATCTCAGACGACTCAGACGATTTACTAGGGCTATATTCGTAAAAATGGCTTCTGTTTTTTTGTTTGGTCACAAGGGGCTGAGCTGTAATTTCACTAGGCTTTTAGGTTAGTTTTGCATTTGATTCAAGTTTGGGTATAGGTTTGGGGTTAAAATCAAGTTGTGGGTTAGTTTTGGCAAAAACCTTTTTTTTTTAACATGTGTTGAGGTATCCTATAATTTTTATGTATGAAATAAATAAAATATTACTATAAAATGTTGACCTAAAATATTGCTATAAAATAATCTGTTTTATATTATTATTTTTTCTTAATATCAAGATTATTTTTGTTAATTTTCATGTTTTATGAAATCACATTGTATATGAATATTATTAAAGATTCGTTTTAAAAATTTCAAATTTTTCTTTTTATTGTATATGCTATAGGAAAAAATAAAAAAGTAAAATAAATTTAATAATGGTAATTAAATGTAATATTTTTAATTCATTAATTGAATTATGCTTTGAAAACTACTTAAGAAAAAATCCAATAAAATAAATTAGTTTTTCATAACTTTATATTTCTTGTTGTTTTCATTCAAAGTTCAAATTTACTTGATAAATACAGTTGAATCATTAGTATCCCCTAAACTATATTTGCGAAGTGATTTTGCCACATGTCTTTTCAACAATCAATTTCACAAAACAAATATGACATGACTACTAAAATTGATGACATGTCTTATAACTTAATATGACATGGACAATTGCATTTAATGTTAATTTATATTTTTGTTAAACTTTTTAAAATATGGTAATAAATCATATATTACATTTAATGTCAATTTATATTTTTGGAATTTTTTTTAGAATATGAGAATAACTCATAAATCATCATTAAAATAAATATATTCAAATATGACATTATAAATTTCGAAATATAATTTAATTATATATTTTTAAATTATACAATTATAATATAATTTAGTTATATATTTTTAAATTATACAATTTTAAATTATACAATTATAATATAATATAATTATATATTTTTAAATTATACAATTATAATATAATTTAATTATATATTTTAAAATATATACAATTTTTTTAGAAAATTATAAAAATTTAATCGTAAAATCATTATTTTCTTATATATCTACAAATTTTATAAATATTGTTTAATTTTAATTTTTGGTAATTATGCAACTTTTACAAATTTATTTAATATATTTAATTAAAATAAATAGATAGAAAAATCCATCTAAGATTATAATTTCAAATATTACATGCATATTCTTAAATATAATTTTTATGTTTAATTAAATCAAATTTATCTTAAAATATTGATACGAAAAAGAAAATTTACAATATTAATAAAATTTTATTTTGAAATATAATTTATATTTATCTATTAAAAAATATTTTAAATTTTTGACACCTAGTTTAATGTAATTACTCTAATTTGTTTCGCCTTTCTTCCCAAATATTTTAGAACTAGGATAAGACTCGCGCCTTGCGCGGAATTAAGTTATTATTTTTATTATATTTTGGAGAATGAAACAATAGTTTGGCTTCATTTGGATTACGGGTGTTCAACCCGGATATCGGGTTAGTTTCGGTTCGGTTCGGTTTTTTTCGGTATTTGGTTAGTAAAATATAACTACTATTCTAAATCAATATTTACTTTGACTTTAGTCTTTCACATACTTTTGAAAGATTTCAACTGGACGACTAAATTGATCAGCCAATCTTGTTGCTTTAAATCATTAGTGTTTATATATATATATTATTTAGTTTGAATATTTATTAAATAAAAATTCATATGCGTTATATTTTATGATCATTTATAACTTATTATAACAAAAAAATAATCTATTGATCACAAAATTTTCAGAGTGGGAATATTCAAATTTCTAATAATATATAGACATTTTGAAAAATTCAAATATAACATATAAGAAAAAAAAAAATGTTTTTATTATATATTTAATGTGATTTTTTAATATCTTTCAATAATATAAAATTAAAAAAAGAACTAAGACAAAAAAATTGTTATCAAATATTTATTATTCATAATAATTAATTTTCATATATACGTTAATCATATTAGGTAATTTCGTAGCTTCTAATTAAGGAAAGTGCAAAAAAAAATTTTGGTAGATTATTTATCAATTAGATAGTTAGTTTAATAAAAAATATAATGTAAGTCAAGATGGACCAACCTATTTTTCTAAGAATAGTATATTTTATATAGTCATTTATTAAATGAGAATTTATAATCATACAGTTCTATGATCATTCATATCATTTTATAATTGAATATTTAAATAATCGATAACAAAAATTTCAATGTGAAATCTTTAATAAGTTTATAATTTATAAATGTTTTTGAAAATTCATTGAAAGTTTTAATATTAAAATATTTATGTAATCTTATGGTATATAGTATAATCTATATATATATATAAATATATATGTTTTATTATTAAATGATATTTTTTACTTATATGGTTTTAAAATAATGTGTATCTTCTTATAATATTAAATAAAAGTTCATATTAATACAATTTTATGATCATTTGTAACTTATTATGACAAAAAAAAAAATCTATTGATCACAAAATTTTCAGAGTGGGGATATTCAAATTTCTAATAATTTATAGACGTTTTGAAAAATTCATAATATAACATATAAGAAAAATTATAAATGTTTTTATTATATATTTAATGTGATTTTTAAATATATTTTAATAATATAAAATTAAAAAAAGAACTAAGATACAAAAATTGTTATCAAATATTTATTATTCATTATAATTAATTTTCACATATACGGTAATCATATTAGGTAATTTCGTAGCTTTTATTTAAGGAAAGTGCAAAATATTTTTTGGTACGTTATTTATCAATTCGATAGTTAGTTTAATAAAAAGTGTAATATAAGTTAAGATGAACCAACCTATTTTTCTAGGAATAGTATATTTTGTATAGTTATTTATTAAATAAGAATTTATAATCATACAGTTCTATGATCGTTCATATCGTTTTATAACAAAATATTTAAATCATCGATAACAAAATTTTCAATCTGAAATCTTTAATAAATTTATAATTTATAAATGTTCTTGAAAATTCATTGAAAGTTTTAATATTAAAATATTTATGTAATCTTATGGTATATAATGTTTAATATATATATATATATTTATTTATTTTATTATTAAATGATATTTTTTACTCATATGGTTTTAAAATCATGTGTATCTTCTTATAATAAAAATGTTAAACCAATTGATCATTAATTTTTAACATAATAATTTTAATAGTTTTAGTCATTTATTGTCGTTTTTAAAAATTCAAAATATAACATATACGAAAAAATCTAAATTTTATTTTTATAGCTAATTTGATTGTTTAATTTTTTTAATAATATAAAATTAAACAAAAAATGATGGAGGAGATATACATTGTTATCAAATCTTTATTATTAAACTCATTAATTGTCATATATATATTAGTCATTTATGGTAATTCCGAAGGTTTTATTTAAGGAAAGAAAATATCATATCATATCATTATATCATATAGTTTGACCAACTTATGTATCTAACAACATATAAAAATCGAATGTGGACCTACTTATTTTTCAATTGAATGTAATTGACTACCTAATTGAGTGTCACCTATGTATTGGGGCCTCTTTTAATTAATACAAAATTGAGGTTACATTTTCTCAAATGTTGCTCGATTAATACATAAGGGATTGTTGAATAGACGCCCCCACGAAAGAAACGACCACGTAAGAGTGGTTTGGATCACTAGACATCTCATCATCATCATCTTCACCATCTCATCGCCATGTTCTGTCCTGAAAAGTCCAAACCCTCTTCGAAACGAGACAAAGTTCACCATGTCGAAAACTTGTAACTTTCTTGGCCTCAGACTCAGATCGAATCCTCCTCTCCCATTCTCAAACTCCTCTGCTCTGAATCTCCTAACGGCTGCTTCGAAGCCTTTCGACCGTTGGATTCGCGCCTCTTCTCGTCGCCGGCTTGTTCTCGGCGGTTTCGCCGGCGCGTCCTTCTGGATGAATAACATGTCCGGTAATATTGGCGGCAAATCTTTCATCGCTTCCGCGAGGCAGACGAACCCTTCTCCCGTCGAACAGGTCAGGTCTTCTTCTCCCTCTTGGTTTCGTATCAAAAGCTTAAGCTTTTCAAAGTTCGCATCTTTAGACATTTGGGAACAGTGTACTCTGTATCTAGTAACTTATGAACGAAACAAGGTCATACATTTTGTCTTAAATGTATGTTTGTGTAAGTGTCTGAAATCGAACTTCTTTGATTGAATCTTAGGCGTTGAGCAAAGTGGAATGGCCTGAGAACTTCCCTTTCAAAGAAGAAGATTTCCAGCGATTCGACGAGTAAGCTTTTTTGTCTCTTACTCTGTTTTGCCTTTAGAGATCTTGTGACTTCTTTTTGAACTATGTTGTGGGATTTTCTTCAGGTCGTCTGATTCAACGTTCTATGAAGCTCCACGGTTTGTGACGCACATTGATGATCCAGCAATAGCTGCACTGACAAAGTACTACTCCAAGGTTTTGCCTGAGAGTGAAACTCCGGGAGTGAATATACTCGACATGTGTAGCAGTTGGGTACGCACTATCCTTTTAAACCAACCATTTTCTTGTGTGTTGAGAATCTTCCCAACTCCCAAGTTTAAGACTATTTGGTTCTTGTGATGTTTTACATAGGTAAGTCATTATCCAGCTGGGTATAAGCAAGAAAGAATAGTTGGAATGGGTATGAATGAAGAAGAGCTTAAGCGCAATCCGGTAAATAAGATTAAAATTTATCTATATATTTACCATTTAGGGATGAGATAGATCATCTGGCCTGCGGGTTCGGTTAGTTTGGTGTTTTTGGGTTGGTTAGTGCGGAATTCGGTTAGTTATGTTCAGCTGAAATCTCACTTAATTAAACCGAAAAAGTTTGGTTCGGTTTTCAGCTAGTATGGTTTCAAAAATTTCTACCTAACTAAGCCTAAGTTTTCGAATTCTGTTAAAATTTTGGTTCGGATTTTGGTTAATTCGTTCAGAAATTTGGTTGAGATTTTTTTTTGTTCAAATTGCCCCGAACTTTGCATCTTATTCCATCTCTCTCTCAGGTTCTCACCGAGTACATAGTCCAAGACCTGAATGTCAATCCAAAGCTTCCTTTTGAAGACAATTCTTTCCAAGTTATTACTAATGTGGTAAGACACAAACTTTTTAAAAGTAAACTTCTTATCTATTAAAATAGAAGTCATGACTTAATTCATGTGTGATTTTTTTATTTGGACCACCCTTTAGAAAGTTGTTTAAATTATATTTTTTTATAAATATATGAATTATTTTTAATAATTCTAAAACAAAAATCAAATAGATATTCCTATATTTTCTCTAAAATTGTATATGAATAAAATCTTCATATCTTCTTATTTACAATATAAATATATTATTCATTTTCATTAAAATAAACCTTTTAAATATTTAATTAATTTCGTATTTATTTAGATAAATGTAAATTTCATTTTTCACCTAATATTTTTTTTATAAAATTTATGTTAATTTCGTGTTTATTTAAAAATTTAATGTATATTTCATTTTCAATAAAAAATCTTTTTAAATCTAATTAATTTTGTAATTATAACTAAAATCATGTAGAATTTTGTATTAAATTTGTGATATTAATTTAATATAATACTTTTCAATTAAAATTTTGATCCTTTACCAATAATATATTTCAATTCAGAATTTTGTATCACATAATATAAAATATGCTATCACTGAAAATTTTTAAAAAAAGTTTATTGTATGTGTACTATAAAATTGTTGTATTTTAAAATATTATATCAAACAATATAATTGTAAATATTGCAATTAGTTACGTAAAATAAATAATTATGTGTGTACAAATAAAAATAATCACCCGCACGGTTGTGCGGGTCAATCTAGTTTTAATTAAAACTCAAGTCATGACCAACCAATGTGTTTATTTGTATCTCAATAGGTAAGTGTGGATTATCTTACAAAGCCACTTGAAGTTTTCAAGGAAATGAACAGGATCCTCAAGCCAGGAGGACTCGCTCTAATGAGGTGAGGCTCTCTTTTAACACAGACTTGCCAAGTCTTGTTTGGATTCAAACCCATCACTTCCTCTCTGCAGCTTCTCAAACCGTTGCTTCTTCACTAAAGCAATCTCGATATGGACATCGACCGGTGACGCAGATCATGCTCTCATTGTCGGATCATACTTTCACTATGCTGGTGGATATGAACCTCCTCAGGTATGCATTTCTATATATATATTCATCAACACACCTTCTATCAGAAACCCTCTTTATAGAGATTATTCATTTTCAACTTGTGACCAATTCAGGCGGTTGATATATCTCCAAATCCAGGACGTTCGGATCCAATGTACGTTGTCTACTCCAGAAAACTCCCAGTGGTCTAAAAGTGGAGACCCAATCCCTCTTCATGTATACAGAGAGGAATATAATATTTAATTAAGATTACTTGGGAAACCTGGTTTATATAGAATATTTTACTCTCTCAACAGAACTCTTGGTTCGTTTTCACTACAAACTTAGTTAATCCTCTCAAGACAACAAACATGTCACACAAGATAGACACGTACAAGAGTTAGTTTAGAAGGAAATAATTAATCTGAAACTCAGAAACATAAAAGATAAATGTAGCAGTGTGGACTGTGAAGCAAAGGGAATGTTGCAAAACTTGAAGACAAAAAAATACAAAAACTAATATCACAATTTGAGAAACTGTATCTTCTCAGTTTCAGCTGAAAGTTTAAAGCTATGCTTCTTTTTGAGGGAACTTCAACGCATTTTGTAGTGTTGAGTTCTTGAGACCTTGGAATGCTGACCATCCAAAGAATAGCTTAGCTTAATGTCAATGTCTCTAGGATTCTTCTTGTTATAAGAAACCGACATGCTTCCAGTGATTGTCTCACCCTCACATATTGTTAACACATCTTCAAGGTACATGACTGTTTGTTTCCAGTGCGTGGCCCGTGACTTCGGTCCTGCAATTTCACACCCGGTGGTTAGTTTCAGACCATAATGAACTAGCAAGGAATTTTGCAGAGAGAGAGAGAGATGTGAACCTGTTGAGAAGCCTAGGAGCTTGTGGCACATGGTAAACGACACGTCAAAGTAGGCTACGAGTGCGTGGATGTAGTCATTGCGTTGTGCAACAAGTTTGAAGGGAGCTGTGAAGGAAGCATCACCAGAAGACATCTTTGAGATATCCATCGTCTGTTACAATAAAATGAAGTGAGCATTAGCCACAAATGTAAAAGAGATACGACTAATCATTGTGTATATCTTATACCTTAAGTAGTCTACTATCAGTGACGATCTGTTTTTGGTCGACAGTGTCAACAAGCGGCTCCATCATAGCCTTTTTCTTGATGCATGACATGTCAAAACCATACACACTGTTCCAAACTACAAAACACAGTTGTCAACAGACATTGAGATAAATGATGGAGAAAGAGAATCAATGAGCTAGCTTACATTCAATTTTGTCTTCTTTGTACTCTGAATCCTCTATGGCTGTAAGAAAGAGAGAGGCTTTGTCTGGTAGCACAATCCCACCATCAACCTATCAATAAAACCAAGGAAGGATATGAAACCATAGGCTCTTCATAGCTCTAATGTAAACAAAGTTGGAGCTGTGTAACTTACAAGCCATTTGTTGCGAGCGTACAGGACACTGTCCAACATGTTTTCAAACAACAGAAAGTAACCCATCCACTCAGATATGATCACATCCACTTTAGGAGTAGGAAGCTCTATCTCCTCAATCTTCCCTTTCAAAACCGTTATTACTACAACGCACAAAACAAAACCATTAAGCGGCTATAAAGGTTTAAACTTGAAAGAAGAAAAGAAGTACCATCAGAAAAGCCATTGGCTTTAACAATCTCCTTAGCCATGTCAGCCATTTGAGAGCATTCAACCTATTAAAAGGACAAACTCAACCAAATCAATTCAGATTGAAATAAGTTTTTTTTTTTAACTTCTAATGAAAAAAAAAGGAAGCGTTACAGCGTAGACATGTTTAGCTCCAGCCTTGGCACAGAAGAGAGACAAGATCCCTGTCCCAGCACCAACATCAAGAACAACTTTGTCCTTGATGAGAAACTTGTTTTGGTAAATCACGTTCTGGTAAGTCTTTGTTCTCACTACATCCTTCAACATCTCCTGTAATAGATACAATCCTCCAATCAGACACCAGACAGATAATCATACATAGGAGAATCTCGGCAAGATACTTACTTCATGAATCCCTGCAAAAAAAAAACAGATAAACGGTTGGAATCAGAGTCAACATTCAGCACACAAGTTGATAACTAAAGAGCACATGGATTCATCTTACCGAAGTGAGAGTAGGAATCGAAGTAGTAATCGGCGCTGGTGGTATCATCAGCCATTTCGGTTGTGCCATCTGCGGCGTCGCACATGGATTCATCTTGGGCGGTGGCGGCTTCAGCGGAGCCTTGTGCAGCTTCGTCTTCATCAGCGTCTTCGAAGCGTATCTTCGTGTTCAGATTGTGTCCGAAGCTGACGAACTCTTCTTCCTCGTTGTTGTTGTTGTTGTTATTCTTCGTCATCGTTTCTCTTAGAGCCGAGGGAAGAGAGAGAGAAGGGTTTTGGGGAGAGAGAGGAAGTGCAAAAGATTAGGGTTTTAAGGAAGCCGCCACAAGCTTTTTATTATTTCAGAACTTGAACAAGCAAAGTCTTTGGTCTTGTTTTTCTCTCTCTCCTGTTGCGAATTTTAAATTAAATCGTTTTTAAAGATATTTTCTGAACCGGTTGAATTCTCGTCCACACGCACCAAACCGGTTAGATTTATCCCTCCGGTTCAAAATTACCATAAAACGGTGTCGTATTGGGGCATTAGGATTTGGGAAATAGCGCGGAGAAGACTAAAACGGCATCGTATTAAGAGTAGCCGTGGTTGAGATCCTCTCGGAGAGAAAGTCCCCAAACCAACTACTCATCTTCTTCCTCACCCGCGGTGGCGCGTTTCAGCTGCAGATACACAAAAGGTACGATGAGCCTCGCTGATCTTCATGCAATGCTCTCGTTCCAGATTCTCAATTTGATTTAGTTTTCTTTGGCTGATTGGGTTTTGCTCCTGTGGTCTGACCTCTTAGATCTACCTTCATTGATCTCTTCCTGCTTCTATAGCGAATGAATCACTGCTTTTAAGTTTGAATATGTTTCGTTGATTCACAGTGGAAGCTCATTCCATCTGCTACTCTAACAATTGCTGATTTGGGGGTTTAAAGTTTCGGTCTTTTTGCTCAATTTGTGTGAATTTTAATTCCAAAGTCTCTGTCTTTGAATGTTATTCCGATATGGGCTATGTTAAAAAAATTGTTGGGTTTTTGTTTCTGAAACTGAGAAAAAAATGGTAGATGTTTTACATTTTGATTGTAATTTTGAAGGATTAGGTTTTGTGAAGATGGCATCAAGGTTGATTCAAGTTCAGTCAAAGGCATGTGAGGCTTCCAAGTTTGTGGCCAAGCACGGAACTTCTTACTACAGGCAGTTGCTTGAGAAGAACAAGCATTACATCCAGGAACCTGCTACGGTTGACAAGTGCCAAGAGTTGTCTAAGCAACTTCTCTACACCCGTCTTGCTAGGTCCTCCTTCTCCCTCTCTTCTCGCGATCTTGGTTTTGCCTTTTGTGTGTGGCTTTTCTCAGTAATCTAACTATTTTTCCCACTCCTTATTGCAGCATTCCTGGACGCTGTGAAACCTTGAGGAAAGAAGTAGACTACGCAAAGAACTTGTGGAAGAACAGAACCGATCTGAAGGTAGAAGATGCTGGAGTCGCTGCATTGTTTGGTCTCGAATGCTTTGCGTGGTATTGCGCTGGTGAGATCATCGGCAGAGGTTTCACCTTCACTGGATATTACCCTTGAATGAGAGGAACTATAACTTTGAAGATTGTGTAATCCCTCCCCTCCTCCGTATTTTAGTGTTTCCATGAATCAATTTTTTTTTCTTCCAGCTTTTTCCCTGAAACGGAAGCAGAGGGCTTTGGAGCTGTGAAAATTTGCTAAAACTCATCTCTTTGATGAGATTGCGATCAATAAAGAACAAAAATTTCGACTGTGAGTTTCTCTACTTGTTTGATATCAGTATAAAGGAAAATTGAACCAAACTTTTGTGCACTCTATTTGTTAACATGTGTTAACATATGATTCATAATAATCTTTTGTTTGTAATATGATTTAAAATACAAAATTGTGTTTTTCGAGTATTTTGTTTGCAGCCGATCGCATTGCAGATGAGTTTTAAACGATAGAGTTTATTAGGAAAAGTGGAAGAAGAAGAAGAACGCATAAACCAAATTTGATTAAAAAAAATAAAGGGGCGTTCCGAGAATCGAACTCGGGACCTCTCGCACCCAAAGCGAGAATCATACCACTAGACCAAACGCCCTTTTGATAATTATTAAGATTAACACTAATTCACACTTATTATCCCACTGAATTAAACTTAGGGCTTTGCAAAGAGTGTATAGAGATATTCACCTAACTCCTGAACTAATCCGGTTCACTCTTATATTCCGAGCCATTGTCTAGTTCGTGAGCTTGACATTCCATTAGGAGATCATCGAAATGACAACAGTTCCAGGACAGTTGGTGTGGGAGATAGTGAAGAGAAACAACTGTTTCTTGGTCAAACAGTTCGGTTCGGTAGAGGCAATGCCAAGGTTCAGTTCAACAAGGAGACCAACAACCTCTGCAACCTCAACTCCTACAAACACTCTGGTAATGAATAATTTTACAACTAGTTGTATTATTTTCTAGATATGTCTTAATGAATCTGTGAGATAGTATTATGTTAGGTTGAAAGTGAACTCTGTTCAGTTTTTGTATTGGCATCTCACTATTTGATTAAAAAATGTCTGCTTTAGTTTGAATGAACTGTAAAGTTTGCATCTTTTGCCTTAAATATATCTGCTTTAGGTTGAATAAACTATAAAGTTTGGATCTTTTGACTGTTAATCTTGTTGGTCTCTTGATGTTGAATTGTGATAGAATCTCTTATCTGATTAAAGTTTTGGATTTTTGTAATGTGAGTTTAGGTTTGGCAAACAAAAAGACAGTGACCATTCAGGTAGCTGACAAGGAGCAAGGTGTGGTACTGGGAACCACCAAGAGCAAGAAGCAAAACAAGCCTAAACTCTCTGTTAACAAGTCTGTCCTCAAGAAGGAGTTAGTTCCCCAGGATGGCCAAAGCTGTTGCCAACCAGGTACTAAACTCTATTCTTATAATCAATATCATTGTTTGGCAATAATATTTTTTTGGTTGCTTAGCTTTTGTAAGTGGTTCTGCTCTATATGAGCTTTATACACATTGTTTTGGTTGTTTATAAAACTTGTGGTTAAATGTTCTAAATGAACTGATACTTTTTAAGTTTCATTATAGTTTTGGTTTTAATGAGCTGTGATGAGAAAGCTAACACGTAAGAAGAGACAACTCCTCTGTGGGGTATATCTTTTCTATGAAATATATTTGTTACGCTTGGCTTCTGAGCTAATTACAAAATTTGATGTTAGTTTATTTGTTTTTTGCAAAGTTTATCAGTGATGAGAAAGCTAACACGTAAGAAGAAGACTTTTTTGTGAGGTCTTTCTTCTATGAAATATATTTGTTACGCTTGGCTTCTGAGATGTTTTCTTCCTTCTGTTCAATATTTCAAATCTGTTTTTTTCTGTCTTTCAGTGTTAATAATGATTTTTTTGTCTAAATTTTATCAGGTTGTGGACAACTACTACAGGCCTGATCTGAAGAAAGCGGCACTTGCTAGGCTCAGCGTGATCAGCAAAGGCCTAAGAGTCGCCAAGTCTGGTCCCAAGAGAAGAAACAGACAGGCCTGAAGAATCCGCCACCGAATGAATGAATATTTTACTTCTTCAAAAAGCTTGTTTTGAGAGTTTCAGACAATGCATGTAGGTTAATGATTTCTCCTGAACAGCTGAGAGTTTTGTTTGAACCACCTCCCTCCTTTTGTCATTGGAAAAAATCTATTCAAAAGAACCACCTCCCTCCCTTTGTCATGTGAACAGAGTCTCTATCTACATTAGAAAAATCTATACAAAAGAAGCTTTAGAAAATTACAAAGCTTTTTTAAGCATTTGATGTTGCAATGAAAAAGGTAAGAGTAGCAATGAACACTACAACAACACTACACAACAGTCCATCATGGTTATTTTTTCTTCCAGACCTTAATGGCTCCATCTCCACTGTTAGATATCAACAGTCTCTACACTGGAATGTGAGTCACGGTGCAATAAGATTTGTAACCTTTGTCTTTCACATACTCAACAGAGATAAATTTTACTTTTCATCGCGTATGTTTAAGAGATGAATCTTTGGCATAAAAATGTGTATATCCTCTACTCAAAGAATGGATCCGGAGTTGGTATGAAGATTAAGTCGAATTTCTTCAGCTATACACCAATTAAGTTCTTGAGCGAGTGTGGCCGCTTGATGCTAACTCGAGAATGGCGCATAACACTATAGTTTGAGCTAAGATATAATGGAATTAACCCAGCTATATATATATTGACCTAAATTGCATTGTCGCAAACATAGGATGCTCACATTTTGAAATTGTGAAAATCAGTGATGAACATTGGTTCCACGAAACTTGATCAAATAATAATTTTCCTAGTCATCAAAACCGAAATGGCTACACATCGCAAGAAAACACATGCCTTAGGGGCCTATAATTTGGTGTTGATCATATGTGTTGTTGAGTAACCTTAGTTTACTTCCTTGTGATTCAACTTAGAAAGTAAACTTTAGTAGCTGCTTACCTACTACTCAGCGCCGGCCTAGGTGCCAGGGCAAGCAGTGTACCTGCTCGGGGCCGCCTAAAGTAAAAAAAAAATTAGTAATATAAAAAGCCCTGATTTTTTTTTTTTTTACATCAGGGGCCTAATTTTTTTTGTTTGCACTTTAAATTTCATATTTATATAATAAAAATAATAATAGTCTATTTTTTATATTTAAAAGCGCAAACAAATGAGTAAATTTAGATAAGTTGATATATATATATATATAATAATATTTGATAAAATAAATTAATTATAGGGGCTTAATTTATTTTTTTTGTCCAAAGACCCTTTATATTGTTAAGCCGACCTTGCTATACTCAAAGAAATTATTCAAATCAATCATTCGTAAGAATACAAACAGAGAACGAGAGGAGCAAATAAAATAGAATAACGAAAATATTAGAGGACGGATCATTCCTCTATAATTAACGAGTAATGAACAACATGAACAAATTAATAGGTTAAGTTTATGAGAATATTTCTTCACTTCAAGGTGAACAAATGTTATTAAGATGAAGACATTAAAAGGACAAAACATAGGGGAAGATTGGTAAGTGCTGTAGCTTTATATTTTTTGCTGTAGAATTTAATCTGTAGATTTATTTGATGTAGCTTTCCTTGCTGTAGATTTCTAAAGCACTAATTTTTTGCTCTGGAAATAAAGCTCTCTACAACCATATTTTGATTTTGCAGAATTTTTTTTGCTGTGAGTTTTTTAAAGAAAGCAAAGCTCGATTGGTTGACATATATAGTTGTAGACTAAATTTTAACTGTCCAGAGCATCTACAGCTCCAACCAATCATCCCCATAGAGACTTTGCCTCAAGTGAGTTTGTATCACCTTAGTTTACTTTGTAACCAGAATTAAGCTAACAAAATGCATAGGGGTGTGTTTAAAAAAAAAGTGTTTCAAAAAAAAAATGCATAGGGGTAGTCACAAACACACAATACATATACTATTCTCAAATCGATTCAAAATGAAAACTGAAGCAATGTCTAGAAAAGTCAATGTCTAAATACAAAACAAAGCACAAGTTAAGGATGACTCTACTAGCTTGACTAAGTAAGAGTCATCAAACCAAAACGGGTAGACAACGCAAGAACTCATATGACTTGGGGACAGTATGCACAACATCGAACCACTCAATCTTCCCCCAAAAACCTTCATGGATTCTTTCCAACGCAACCACCGCACACCAGATGTTCTTGTTCTGACTACGACCACGCCGCTCAAACCTATCCCAAATAATCACGAGTTTCCCACCATAGTTCACTAATTCAACCACACTACCAACTCTACCATTCGGATTAACATGACTACTAAAACTACGATACTTCTTCAGCACTTCCAAACCTCTCACATCTTTCCACGTGCCATTCTTTAAATCATACCACACATACCTCAAGCGAGAGTAAGAAAACATCACATTGTCTATCACGCACCAAGAGTTCGACCAATTTACACTCAACCCCACATCCGCAACGCTCCATTTCTTTTCCTTCACATCATAGACCCAATCACAGAGCTCAATCTCAGTCTTTACGTAAATCTTTTCATGCACCACACCGATTTTGCGAACCTTCTTGCACCCCAACCGTACATGAAGGTCAGGATTCGGCGGTAAGGTTTTCCAGGTCTGTGTCTTGATGTCGAACATCTCAAACCAACTTTCGTGCTCAGACCGAGCTATACATCCTCCCATTACATAAATCTTGTCGTCGTGGACACATGCAGACGCATAGAACCTCTCCATATTCATGTTAGGAAGATTTCGCCACGTTTTATTCCTACACTCATAAACCCGAACAGCTGAGGAGTAGCGTCTTACGTTATCGTCCAATGGTCCACCGAATACGTAGATTTGCGAGCCAGTCATTATGGTCGAAGACGCATGTGGAGGAGGAGGAGGTGGAGAATGTTTGGGAACAGGAACCAAGAGGTTTCCACTTGATTTCTCTCTAGTTCTACCATCGGTTAGGTTTCGTTTAGGTTTCACATAGAGACTGAACCATCGTGGAGATGGATCGGTGAAGTGCTCGGTGGAGTACTCTAGACAGATGTAGAGGCAGGTCACGGTGGTTCCCATTTGAAAACGTGCGGCATAGAGCTCTGAGGAAGAGAGGAGAGAACGAAAGGTTTTGGAGACGAGGGAGATTTTAGGGTAATAAGATTTTGGGATACGTGCGAAGAAATTCAAAGTGATATCGTTTGGAAGTGAAGAAAAGGAGAGACATGGTTGATGGTTAAGCGGCGGCGGTGGTGGTGGTGGTGGAATCTTGGCCTTTTTCTGCGGCGGCTCAACTTCTTCTTTGGGGATCATTGTTGGTGGAAGAAAGTAGTGGAGGAGAGAATATTCATGGAAATCGGTTAAAACGTATATAAAAATGATTTGGTCAACATTATTAGCAAACTAATTCCGTATTTAAAGTAACATATCAATACGTTTCCCATTTTGAATGGGATATTTTGCAGATATGGAAGTTACAATAGATTCTAGATTTGTATATATGTATATAGTTGACCAAGAAAATAATATACACTAAGGAACTTATATAGAAACAATATAAACCATAAAAGGAGGATTATAAAAAGTTTCTAAAGTTTTGTAAATTTTGTTTATACAAAAATGTACGCATAGATACAGTAAATTTTTTTTATAAATTAATAATGTTGGAAATATGAGAGTTTATTAATATATGCTGTTATTAATTTACAAAATTTCATTTTTAGATTTTTCCATCTTAAATAATTATTTTTCTAAATAATAAAATATTTAAGTTTGTGTATTGTTTTAATTAAATTTTGGAAGTTTGTCATTCAGATTGTTTTTAATATATTGTTTGGCATATACAAAATATGTTTCATAGATATTAAATGTGATTTTAGATATATTTTTTACTAAATCTCATCAAAATATATTAAATATTAAGAAATATTAAAGATAATCCCCTATATATTAATTGAAGAACATTTGAAAAGATGTAACCTCAATTTTGTATTAATTAAAATAGGTCCCAATGCATAGGTGACACTCAATTAAGTAGTCAATTACATTCAATTGAAAATAAGTAGGTCCACATTCGATTTTTATATGTTGTTAGATACATAAGTTGGTCAAACTATATGATATAATGATATGATATGTTATTTTCTTTCCTTAAATCAAACCTACGGAATTACCATAAATGACTAATATATATATGACAATTAATGATTTTAATAATAAAGATTTGATAACAATTTATATCTCCTCCATCATTTTTTGTTTAATTTTATATTATTAAAATAAATTAAACAATCAAATTAGCTATAAAAGTAAAATTTAGATTTTTTCGTATATGTTATATTTTGAATTTTTAAAAACGACAATAAATGACTAAAACTATTAAAATTATTATGTTAAAAATTAATGATCAATGGTTTAACATTTTTATTATAAGAAGATACACATGATTTTAAAACCATATGAGTAAAAAATATCATTTAATAATAAAATAAATATATATATATATATTAAACACTATATACCATAGGATTACATAAATATTTTAATATTAAAAGTTTCAATGAATTTTCAAGAACATTTATAAATTATAAACTTATTAAAGATTGAAAATTGAAAATTTTGTTATCGATGATTTAAATATTTTGTTATAAAATGATATGAATGATCATAGAACCGTATGATTATAAATTCTTATTTAATAAATAACTATATAAAATATACTATTCTTAGAAAAATAGGTTGGTCCATCTTAACTTATATTACACTTTTTATTAAACTAACTATCGAATTGATAAATAACGTACCAAAAAATGTTTTGCAATTTCCTTAAATAAAAGCTACGAAATTACCTAATATGATTAACATATATGTGAAAATTAATTATTATGAATAATAAATATTTGATAACAATTTTTGTATCTTAGTTCTTTTTAAAAATTTTATATTATTAAAATATATTAAAAATCACATTAAATATATAATAAAAAAACATTTATATTTTTTTATATGTTATATTTTGAATTTTTCAAAACGTCTATAAATTATTAGAAATTTGAAGATCACCACTCTTAAAATTTTGTGATCAATAGATTATTTTTTTGTCATAATAAGTTACAAATGATCATAAAATTGTATTAATATGAACTTTTATTTAATATTATAAGAAGATACACATGATTTTAAAACCATATGAGCAAAAAATATCATTTAATAATAAAACATATATATATATATATATATATAGATTAAACTATATACCATAAGATTACATAAATATTTTAATATTAAAACTTTCAATGAATTTTCAAAAACATTTATAAATTATAAAACGATATGAATGATCATAGAAGTGTATGATTATAAATTCTCATTTAATAAATGACTATATAAAATATACTATTCTTAAAAAAATAGGTTGGTCCATCTTAACTTACATTATATTTTTTATTAAACTAACTATCGAATATTCGAATTGATAAATAATCTACCAAATATTGTTTTTGCACTTTCCTTAATTAGAAACTACGAAATTACCTAATATGATTAACGTATATATGAAAATTAATTATTATGAATAATAAATATTTGATAACAATTTTGGTATCTTAGTTCTTTTTTAATTTTATATTATTAAAAGATATTAAAAAAATCACATTAAATATATAATAAAAACATTTATATTTTTTCTTATATGTTATATTTTGAATTTTTCAAAACGTCTATATATTATTAGAAATTTGAAGATTCTCACTCTGAAAATTTTGTGATCAATAGATTATTTTTTTTGTTATAATAAGTTACAAATGATCATAAAATATAACGCATATGAATTTTTATTTAATAAATATTCAAACTAAATAATATATATATACTAATGATTTAAAGCAACAAGATTGGCTGATCAATTTAGTTGTCTAGTTGAAATCTTTCAAAAGTATGTGAAAGACTAAATTCAAAGTAAATATGGATTTAGAATAGTAGTTATATTTTACTAACCAAAATACCGAAAAAAACCGAACCGAATCGAAACCAACCCGATATCTGGATTGAACACCCCTAATCCAAATGAAGCCAAACTATTGTTTCATTCTCCAAAATATGATAAAAATAATAACTTAATTCCGCGCAAGGCGCGGATCTTATCCTAGTTCCATTGTAAAGATTAAACAAACAATATAATAGTTTGTTTGTACACATATAAAATGTATATACATATACATTATTTTTATATTAATTTATAGTTTTAATAGGATCATATATTTACACAGAATTTTAATCACTCGAAATACATTTTTAATTTTTCCATAATATTCATACACTCTAAACACATAGACACCTGCGTAATATCAAGTTACTTAAACACTTGCTAGATTTTAACTCGCGCAATCGCACATGTGTTATTTTCAGTTATATATGCATATATATTTATTTTAAATTATTAGTGGTATATTTTTAATTTTAATAATATATTTAAATGTTTATACAACAATTTAAAATACATTTATTTATAGTTTACATAGTGTAAAATAACAAATGATTTAAAACTGTCACATGTATTTGTTGTTTCTTATTATATATTTATCTTATTGTATTTGCATTTAGTTATTAAACAAAATAATATTTGCATAAAAAACCATATTTGAAAAGTATTTTGTACTTAATTTATGTTAAATTTTTACTGCCCTTCAAAACTAGATTTCCTTTTAGCAATATTTTCTTATGTTTATTCATTTTACACAATATATTATTGTATATATACAAAAGTCTAAGATATATTAATTTTTATACATGCATTATATATTCTGTTAATGTTAAGCCGTTATGTCATCATCTTAAATTTTTTAACATAAATATTTTATATTTATGAAAATAAAATTTATAAACTATTAATTTAATATAATTCTATCATATTTAGTTCACAATAATAATTTTAACGTGATTGATTATGATTATAAAATAGATAAAAGTAAGATATAATTTTTAATTTTAATTTTATAACTGAATATATATTAATGCATAATAATATTTCATTGTTTATTACGAAATTAAGATATTGTAAAATATTTAGATCAACATAATAATTTTTGAAATTATGGTTGCCATAAGCGAACAATAAAAATTTCTAGGATAAATAATAATAATGCATATTATAATAGAAGAAAAACATATAAGTAAATAAACTAATAAACAAAATAGTAATTTTACAACAAGATTTTTTATATTTATTAAAATATTAATCAAGTATTTATCATTAAATTTTAAGATAAAATAATTCAATTACTCAATGTGTTTTTTAGAAATATTGTTAATAAATTTTGAATTGAAATTATTAAAAAACATTTATTTTGAAACAAAATTTTTATTTTATAACAACAATTAAACTCAAACGGAGAGAGTAATAGAGTACATATTGGGTGTTGAATATAGTAGATAGCTCTAAGGTTGTTTCAAAAAAAAAGTAGATAGCTCTAAGAAATTAACTTTAAGAAATATAAATCATAAAACTTATAAAATATAAAAGTAAAATTTGTACGACATACTATATGATTAAAGAATACTAGATTTTGATCTGCGTTTTTAAAGCGCATGATTTTTCTTTTAAAATAATATTTTAAAATGATAACTAATTTTAAATTATAACGATACATATTTTAACATTTCATTATGTTACTATTTACATGAATGTAATCTATAATTTTCATAGCTACCATATCTCTACTATAAGAAAAGGAAAATTTCAAATGCTTTGATAAAATGATAATAAATTAAATTCTATCATATTTTGTACACAGTATTTACTTTTAGAGGTAAAATTGAATTATATATAGTATTTAGAGGAATACAAACAGTGCTAAGCCAGTGAAATATAAGCAAAACTCAGTGATGATCAGTTACATGTATCATAATCAAATATTAATGTGTGCTGAAATCTTTTCTTAATGTGTTTTAATGCTACGTGAATGTTAGAAGTATTTTATTATTTTGAGATTCTGAATTCAGTACTCCGTATGGACCTCTTACTCAATTGCGTACAACTTCTTTTGAAGATCATAAATGTAACTTTTTGAAAGCTCTAGTATGCTACTTCTAAATCATCTAATTGAGGTTTTTAATCGGGACTGAACTTTGTTACAAAAAAAAAAAAAAAATCGGGACTGAACTTGAACTAAATAAAGCTAATCAAACATCAATTTTAAGCGTTAACAATATCACTCGAAATACATGTTCAGTTTTATTATCTATATATATTCTTAACAGTCACGTACACCTGCGTACACATATGTATAAGGAGACATTTGAATTTCGAGAGATTATCATATAATTGAGCTTATGATAGAAAAGAGGGATGAAGATTGTCTCAAAGATTTTCAAAAAAAAAGATTGTCTCAAAGAGCAAAACAGCATGTTCAAAGCAAAAGAAGCAACTCATACCTTTTCTAATTAAGCGACATCAAGCAGAAGCAGTTACACAATTAAACCATTGATATGATTCAACAGGAAAGGTAAGCACATCAACACACTCAACCTTGCCCCACACCTCACATCCATTGCATCTTGATTCTAAAGAAATCTTCTTGGCAGACCAAATTTTGATATTTCGTTTGATACTAGAACTGCGAACACTGGGATACGGATCCCACATAGCTAAAAGTTGGCCACCACATTCAACCAGATCAAACCGTCTCCCAGTTTTTAAACCTCTAGTAGGGTGCTCACGCAGTTTTTCCAAACCCTTGATCTCTCTCCACTCTATACCCTCATTCTCAAAGCGATACCACATTAAGTGCTCAAAGTAAGTGCAACCGCCGTATATTATATCCCCCATCTGACCCCAAACCTGTACGGGACCCGATACGAAACTTGAATTCTCTCTTAAAAGTTTCCATGTACCATTTAAACTTGAATTCAAATTTTATAGAGCAAATTTTAATGAAGTGGCTTCTTTTTGAATAGATTTAATCAAAGAAAAATTTGTTTTTATCTAGAAAATTTTTGTCATGTAGGCAACGAACATAGTTAAAGCTCGTTGTAATATGGAAAAGTATTTTTGATGTTGTCAAAAAGTGTAAAATGAGATAATTTTGGTATTGGTGTATTTTAAAAAACTCAATCTTGATTTCTCTTCAATTTATACTTTTCAGATCATATTTTTAATGATTTACATGTGTATCTCAAAAACTTGTTCTGGGTTTTGTTATTGTCAGTGATAAAATTTATTGAATAAAAAAGTTCAAATGAAAATGAGATATACTCTCTCCGTTCCTAAATGATAGAATTTTTTAGTATTTTCACACATATTAAGAAAACACATTAAACTACCATAATAAATATATCATTTTTTGCAATTTTCAATTTTCAATAATTTTTAACCAATAATAATTCAATAAAGTCAATTAATTTTCTTGAAGTTTACAATTTTATCACAGAAAACACAAAAAATACATATTTCTGAAACAAATTTTTTTTCTAAAAAGTCGGAACGGAGGGAGTATATTTTATGGTTTGACCAACATATTTATAATTAATTATATTTTTTGGCTTGGGATTGCTTCTAGTTTTTAACCTTTGTACTACTACAAGGGACAAACTCACTCATTTTGATTAATGATATTCACAATCCTTATAAAGAAAAAAATTGTGGCATAAGAGTAAACTAATGCGATTGCACATACTATATGATTAAAGCATAAATGTTTAACATTAAAGAAAAAACCTCGGCTTCTCAACTCTCAAAGAACAAAACCTTTCTTTAAAAAAAAAGAACAAAACAGCATTTTAAAAGTAAAAGAACCAAGAAACAACTCATACAGCATTGTAAGAGACATCAAACAGAAGCAGTTAAACAATCCAACCCTTCATATGATTCGACAGGAAAAGTAAGCACATCGACACACTCAACTTTCCCCCACACCTCGCGTCCATTGCATCTTGATTCTAAAGAAATCTTGGCATACCAAATTTTCTTGCTTCTGATACCAGAAATGCAATACGGATCCCACATAACTAAAAGTTTGCCACCACAGTCCAACAGTGCAAACACATACCCAATTTTTAAACCTCTTGTAGGGTGCCTACGCAATTTTTTCAAACCCTTAATCTCTCTCCATACTCTACCCTCATTCTCAGAGGCAGACCACATTAAATAACCGGAGCGAGTGCGACAACATATTACCTTCCCAATCTCACACCAAGCCTCCACGGAATCATCGGATAGGAAACTCGATATCTCTTTGACAAGTTTCCATGTGCCATCTTTCGGCTCGTAAGTGTATTCCTTATCACCTGCCAGTAAGTAAATTCTCCCTTCGAACACATTAACATTATAGCAACGTCTTTTGCGAAAGTGGTTGCATAACTCATCAACGCCAGGACCAGGAAAGGCTGCCCATGACTGAGTTTTTACGTCAAATACCTCAATCCAGTTGGCATAGTAGGCGTCAATATCGCAACCTCCCATCACATATATTTTCTCATCGAGTACAACTGTATTCGCATGCTTTCTAGCCACGGTCATCTTAGGGCCATCACGCCAAGTGTGTGACTCCGACAGTCGAAGATCCGAACTGAGGAAGACGGTTTGTTAACGTAGGGTCCACCGATTATGTAGATTTCCGGACCAACCGTTTTGGTGTAATATAGTTCGGGAAAAGAATCGGTAGGAGAGGAAGCTATAGGAACAACAGAAAATCCACTCGGGTCGCGCTTAAACCTCATCTTCCCTCTCTGCTTGGTTTGGTTTTGATTATAAGGTTTCGTCCGAAGGCTAAACCAGCTCGCACATGGGTGACCGGGCAACTTTAACCAGACAGAGACGCATGTTTCATTGGCTCCTATTTGAGATCGCGTCTTGTAGATCTCCCTAGATGATAAGAGAGAGTGGAATCCCTTTGAGACGAGAGAGAGCGATGGGTACTTCCATCTCGAGACACGGGCAAGAATGTTCTCTATGATTTCGTCTGGTAGCGATGGAAACGACGACGGTGACTCAGGAACCGTCTTGTTTATTTGGATTGGTTGAACTTCTTCCGAAGTCATGATGATCGGCCGGCCAAGTTGCAGTTGAGTCTCTGGAGAGAAATATGATAAATATATGGTTAAATAAACACGTTTAGGTAACGCATAAAGAATAGATTAATTATTTATACATTAAAAAAAATTATTGGAAAATGAAGATTTATCCAACAAAAATATCAATAATTATTTTTTAATAAATTAAAACAACTTATAAAATCTCAGTACGTACAGTACAAATATAACAAAACCTATACAGATTCTAGATTTGGTTTTGAATGTGTATACTGTTGACCAAGAAAATAATATATATTAAGGAACTTATATAAAAAATGCGTGTAGATGAGCACATTTGATACCTAAAACAAAAGTTACAAATAATATAAATAAAAAAATATAAAAACATATGTACCGTATCCGTAATGGAAAAGACTTATAGCAGAATCAAGATTTCACAACACTTCAGAACCAAAAGTGGAACATAAAACTGTGTTATAATGTCAAACACAAAAGAAAAAAGGTAAGAGAATGTTGTTTTTGTTTGCATTGGATGAGTGTTTTGTAATGAGATGATTCTAGCTTTATATAGCCACCGTCCTAACGTCATCTTCAATGTAGGCAATAAAGATGCACAGGGGAGAAGCTAGACTTCTTTTTAACTGGGTGCAAAATTATTTATAAAAAGAGAATAAGAGGTATTGAACTTAGGACCTTGGGAAACTATGGGTGCAACATAACAAATTTAGTCACTTACATCTTATTTATGTAATGTAAAAAGTTAAATCCTTAAAATATACTGGGTGCACATGCACCCATAACACTCTACCTAGCTTCGCTCCCGAAGATGCAGATTGCGAAATATTCTCATCATAATTATATGGATGTGAAATCAAATCAAATTTTCATTCACTATCTCCATTAATTCACGTTGACCAATTTAACTAGCAAAGATATTTTATTTTATTTTGGTTCAACTTTGTTAGCCACAAATTTTTTTAAAAATAAAAATAAAAAATAGGCCTAATAAATCTAATTTATTTATTAATCTCTTGACCCATTTACTAGATTTCAAAACATGAAATTTAGGTTTGGTCTGAATATATTTTTTCCACTACAAAACAAAGTTTTAAACTTTGATCTATTTTCTCCCTTTTATACAAAAGAAGATTTTCAGCACATATTCTTGATATGGATATGTTACAGATAATTTTTATTAAATTTTTATTTCTCATTCAAAAAAAAATTATTTTAGGCATATAATAACACTATACTCATAACAAAGAGTTCATCGATATTAAGATCCGGTCATTCCGATTAGGGCTGGGCAAAAAACTTAAAATCGAAAAACCAAACTAAATATGATCTGAAAACATAGTAATGAACCCGAATCGAAACTGCTAAAGATCCAAACAGATTCAAAATTTTGTTATCTAAAAAACCAGAACCGAATCCGACCCGAACCAAAATATTTCGGATATCCGAATAGATCATAATCATATTTTATATATTTTATATAATTAATATATTTATTATTTTCAGATCCATATCCAAAATATATAAAATCAGAATATATATATATATATATATATATATATATATATATATATATTGTTGGAATTCGAAAATATATTTAAATAAATTATGTGTGAACATGACTAATTTGATTGATAATATTAAATGTGATCATGGAAAAATCTTAATATGTAACATCAATCTCAATTATTAAGCGAAATAAAGAGCATAAGGATCAACTAAGGAAATTAAATAAAACTAGTACTTTTGAAAACGGTCGACTATTTTCCAATGAATCTTGGTTCGATAATTTGCTGTTGTAAAAAAATATTAATCTAAATCGAGTTGACATATATTTTCTATGTTCCTAAAAGATTAATGTTTTAGAATTTTTACACTTTTTAATAAAATATATCAAAACTTAGTTATAAATGCATAGTTTTTTGTAATTTTATATTTCCTATATTTTTAAACTAATAAAATTTTAAGAAATGCAATTAATGTTCTTGAACTTCACAGTTTCTCATTATTAATTGACAAAAATCATAGTGAAGACAGAGGATATTAATTGTATGCCCATCATAAGTTACAAGAAAAAAATATATATGCCCATCATCATTGTTTACAAGGTGAATGCGATATGCTCAATGCCATGCACAAATTAAAATTCTCTTGTATATTAGGAGGGTTTATTGGAATCAGAATTCAGAAGGAGTTAAGTGATTTTAAAAGTTGACAGATTCTTAGAAGTTAAGTAGAATAAAAAAATATTCTCCAAAATTCTATCAAATACTTTGTATTGACTTTTGTAGATTTTATTGATTTTTATGGATTTGCATAATATATTATTTTCAAAATATTTCTTCTTATAAGGCAATGAATAACAATCTCTTCGGAACATTTCCAAAAACAAAATCTGGATGTAAACCATATTCATAAACATCACGTAATTGACACAATGATACCCATATCTTCTTCTTTTCTCCTTCTCCTTCTCGTGTCCGGCTACATACATGTATCTACTTCTTCTGACCATTAGTTAGTTCTTGAATAAGATTACAATGGAGGATAAGGAAAAAGGTAAATATAATTCCTGGACTCAGGATGAAACGAAAGTATTGATTGAATTACTTGTGGAGGGAATTAAACGTGGATGGCGTGATTTTGAAACACCATTCTTGTTATCAATGTGAGTTTGGTTTCTTCATCATTATTGAATCAAACTGTTGTTTTATCAAATAAGAAACTATAAAAATATAATGAAATACAGATCATGTGAGTTTAGTTGATTCACCATTATTGAGTTTGGTTTGGTGTGTTCACGTGAGTTTAGTTGCAATAGGTGCATGTTTTTCTTATTACACAGATTTCAAAAATTTTATGTGAATAGATGATATTTTTAAAGTCTAGTTTTATGAGTAAAAACATAAGAAATTCACCTCCCAATAACAATAGAATTCAATAGAATGATAAAATCATAATAACTAAACTTTATGAATAACAAAGGATTTGAATGAAATTTAAAAGTCTTTAAACCAATAACAATGGATTTTGATAAGACTTTTTAAATATGTAAACCAATAACAATGAATTCTCAAAATTTTATAATTCCTTTAGAATTCTTAAACCAATAACCCCATTTAATTGAGAAATATTACAACATTGTTTTGTAGTCACGTGTCACCATGAGAATGAAATTCAGATTTTTTAGAGAAATAAATTGGTCCATCTTAACTTATACTATACATTTTATTAAACTAACTATTAAATTGATAAATAGTGTACAAAAGAATATTCTCGCACTTTCCTTAAATAAAAGCTACGGAATTGCCTAACGTATATATGACAATTAATGACTATGAATGATAATATTTGATAATAATTTTTGTATCTTAGCTATTTTTTGTTTAATTTTATATTATTAAAAGATACTAAACAACCACATTAACCATATAATAAAAAAATAATTTTTTATTATATGTTATATTTTGAATTTTTAAAATGACTATAAATTATTAAGAACGTTAAATGTCTCACAATAAAATTTTGTGAACAATGGTTTAATTTTTTTGGTAATAACAAGATACAAATAATCATAAATCGTATGAATATGAAGTCTCATTTACTAGACATTCATATTATATATTAATATAGTTTAAAATTAAACAATTTAACATAGAAAAATACTTAAATATGATAATTTCTAAATTTGTATTGAAAAAGTATTGAAACCTTAATATTTAATTTTAAAATTTGCATTAAAAAATCGCACATTAGAAATTGTGTGTTTATCATATGACTATGAATTCTCAATAATAAATATTTATATTAAAATATACTATATATCTATGTTCAAGTCATTGAAATTTAGTTATATACCATATAAAATAAATAAAATGATTATTTTGATTTATTTACCAAAACAAAATCGTAAATAAAAAAGATGTAATGTTTTGATTTATTTCTTTACTCTAATTTCATTATATACATAATACGTAAAAGAATACATATAGATAATAATAGATTAAAATTAGATTTATATATACATTCAAAAAAAAAAATATACATTCATCCCGCTCAATTGCGCGGATTAGGCATGGGCATTTCGGGTATCGGTTCGGTTCGGGTATTTTGGGTATCGGGTAGTTCGGATAATGGCTAGAGGATCCATTTAGTACTTGACCTATTTTCGGTTCGGTTCGGTTCGGATAGTAAATGTAGGAACCGGAAAATATCCAGAAAAAGTTTGGTTCTCATTTGGATCCGGTTCGGGTTCGGATAGTTCGGGTAGTTCGGATAATTTGGATAAAATATCGGTTATTTGGTGTAAAATATCAAATAATTAGGATGATTTAGATAAAAAATTTGGACATTTTGGATTACTTTGGATATTTTGGATAAAATTATCCGGATAGTTTCAGATACTTTCGGGTAGTTTGGATACTTTATAATAATTTAGTTATCCTCAACTATTTTCAGATACTTTTAATAGAATTTTAAATTAAAAATATATATTTAGTGATGTTATATATATATATAATTAATATTTTTATATATTCGGGTACCCGTTCGGTTCTCGGTTCGGTTCCGGTTCGGTTCGGTTATTTTGGATATAAAATATAGGAACCGTTCGACTGGATAATTGAAGATAATGGTCCGGTTCCAGTTTCGGGTATTTTGGTTCGATTCCGGTTCGGTTCTTCGGTTCCGGTTATTTTGCCCAGGCCTAGCACGAATCTTAAGCTAGTATTCCATTATTTATGTCCACCCTTTAATTGTAAAGTTCTCGTTTCCTTAAATTAACTAAATAACAACCCTGTGAGATTCTTCCTCCTATTCAATTTAAATGTTGTTCTAGAGTAAAAATTTTGTTTCAATACAAAATTTATTGAATTTATATTACAATCTATTTTTTATTGGTTAATGTTTTTATCCTGGAAATATGTAAAATTAAATGTTTTTTTAATCTGTGAGTCTAATTCTAAAACAATAATTAAAATAAAAAGGAGAGAGTATTTTATAACATATTACTAAAAACTATTTTATTAAAAATAAAATATTTATAAAATATAAAATATATTTTAGTGTTTTGATCAAGTTAAAATTATAAAATATTGAAAATTTATCAATTCAAGTATGATATATATTTTTAATTTTTTGAAATAAAATAATTGTGGATTATTATATTGATATATTTTATTTTAATAATATCAATATATATGTATATTTTTAATCTGAATATATCTGTTAAATAGAATTTTTTATTCATATGTGTTATAATAATTTATATTTTTATAACAAAAAATTTAAGTCATTGATCACAAAATCTTCAATATGATATTTTTAACAGTTTTAGTCATTTTAATCATTTTCAAAAATTCTAAATACACATATTGAAGATTTAGTATATGTCAATAATCTAATCTATTAAAACAGAGTATTATTTGAAAATTACTTTGGCACGGTTTTTTTTGGACCTATTGAAAATGTTGGGTTTTATCTGTTAAAATAACATATTAATTAATTTCGTAATTAGTAATATATTATTGTTTTAAATCAATTTTAACTAAATTTTTATTATAAAAAAAAGAAAAGAAATTATATACTTTTTTATAAATTCTATATTTATATTATGAATTATATAAAAATAGAAGTGTTATATGAATTAAATATGACCAAATTATATTAAGTAGGTAAATTCTATAATTCTTTAAATTGTTTCATTTAAATAAATTATCACTTATCATTAAAATGAGTTAAAATTTGTAAACTATATAATATTTTTATACAAAAATAAATTTATTAACGGTTAAACTTTTAAATCTATAACTATATATTATTTTTTATTTATTTCAACAAAATATAATAGTATATAATAACCTTTAGTTCAGATAATATTTTAAAAATATGGTATTAAAAAACTATGAAATTTTAAAATTTTTATTTAAAATATTAATGACAAATTCAATTTTAATGATAAATTATTATTTATTTTAATTATAAAAAATATGTTGAGAAACATTTAGAAAATATTACCAAAAATTCAAATATTTGTTCTATAAAATAATGTATTAATGTAATAACAAAACCAAATTCATAATTCATGTAATCTTCCAAACTGAGAAATAGTAGTGTATTTTTCAAAGTTTTCTTAAAAATAAATAAAATTTTAAAAATAAATTTTCAAACTCAAAATGATAATATTTCAAATTTTACTAAAGATAAAATCATATATAATAAAGAATAACTTTTTGAAATGAACCACGAAAATACAAACTATACATGTTGAAAAAATTAAAGTAATCTAATATTTTGAAATCTTAATGAAAAATGAAAATAAAAATTAATATTATAATATCCAAAATTATCATATGCCAATAAAAGTTTCTAAAATAATATGATAGGTGAGACTATATACAAAATTTACTAAAATAATAGGGCTATATTATTTAAACAAAACAATGTTTCTACTTATAAAATCTCGTAAAATACTAAAATAATATATGTTAAAGTATATTTTCTAAAACAGAACATGTAAATATAAATTATTTTAAACATATTTTTTTCTATAATATAAATAAATTTTAAAATGTATTATAGTAAAATGTATAAATTAAAGAAAACACATATTTTGTAGGAAGTTATTTATTTGAGTATTTCATATTGTTATTTTATGGTACCTAACTCGAAAATATATTAGTAAGTAATAAAAATTAATAATTAAGTAAAATGTACTAAATAAATCACTATATATTAATACTATCGAATAATAAATATAAATAATAATATTATAGAGTTACACAATATATAATACTAAAATAAAAATTAAATATTTTAAAATTTATAATAATATAAAATACTTTTATAAAATGAAAAATTATCCGCACAAACGTGCGGGTTAAAATCTAGTATATATTTATGTTGTTGTAAAAGAAATAAAATCAGATTCGACAGTTCCTATTATCAACACCAATTCAATAACAAACAAATTATTTAGTTTAAAATGCTTTTACAATAAAGTTAAAAAAAAATCTTTTGCAAAACAATATCTTAATTAAAGCCAATGAAAAATAAACTAAATTCATTGAATATCATATATATACCATAACTATTTATTATTATGAGCGTTGAACAACAAAAATAAAAACATGAAATAAAACTGCATTTAAAACATACATCATCTTTTAAAAAGCTCATATATATATTAGGTTAAGAATTCTTGAATACATGCATGCATCTTACAGTTTAATATTTTTAATATCCCTGTAAAACTTTTTTTTTTAAAAACTTATGGGCAGTAACGGCCCTGTGCAGAAGCATTAGAAGCATCTGCTTCCAGCCTTCCATAAGATATTAATTTTTCGGCCAATTTACTATGTTTTAGCAGTAGCTAGAAAAACCACTTCAAGATAGCAGGTTCAAACTTCAAGGTAGCAGGTTCAAACTACTAGGCATCGGCCGGACCTGTTTATGGGTAGAACCTAAAAACACACAATATATTGAAAGAAAGGACACTTTTTACCTTTTGGTTTCTCACTAGTACCTTTTTAGTTTGGTTACAAATACAAAGTATACTTTTTGTTTTACTTTACCATTTTAGATATTTTTCTATTCATTTTTAGTATTATTAAGCTTATAATTTTCTTTATTTGTGCTTGTAATTTGCTTCATTTTTGCTCCACCTTTGTCCATTTAGTCCCTACTATTTTTGTAGTAAATTATGTTACATTTTTATTTTGATTATTTCTCTTTTCATTTAATTCTATCGTCTATAAGCAATCAAAATTGAATAACTTTTAGTAAAATATTTATAACATGATAATAATTAAAAAAACAATGTGAAAATTATATTATTTGCATGATTTCAGTTATTTTTCTAGTAGGTTCTCAATAGTAATGCTGATAACACTATTGTCAAAAACGATTTTGGAACTCACAAAACGGCGATAGAGTACGTTGTTGCTGCTCCAGAAAATAGCAATACTTACTTTGTAATCTTTTTTAACAGATGAAACTACGATGAAGAAGTTAACATTGGGGAGATGAAAACCAATTTAACTATTCTAAGTGATAGTCGAAATGAAACAATTCTCACATGTAATTTGAATGCTAAAGATGGTATCGGGACATTCAATTCAGCAACTCTTGGTAAGATCTTTTGTCTTTCTCTTTTATAGAAGTGTTATTGCTTTCTTATTATAACCTAAATTATTTATTTAAAAAAAAAATCTTAATAATGCCTTTGTTTAATTGCAACCGTGTAGAGAATGATTTTCTCGACCCGACGGAGAAAAGTCTAGTACGCTACTTCTAAATCATATAACTGTGGTTTCTAAGCTGCAAATTCAGTTATAAACGTAAAAATAGTTATATTTTGTTCTTGTAAACAATTGATGTAATAGGGACTGATCTTGAGTTAAAGCTCATGAAACATGTCAAAATTTATACAATATCAAAACTGGCAGTGTAATAATTTTTTATGTTTTAGATCGATGTTCAACTACATATGACCACCGAGTTTGGATGCAATAGAAAGAAAAATGTAATTGGTTAAAAAGCAATAGAAAATTAATTAAATATGTTAAACAAGAAAAAAAAAAAACAAAATGAAATGTATGAAACCAAGAAAACCATTTTTTAAGAATCAGACATTGATTAAGGCTTCAGCTTCTTAGAGAGAATCCAGAAACCAAAAACCAAATCCTATATATTAGTTTGATGAGGTTGGTGGCTTAGAGATCTTGTTCGAGGAGGTAATCACCCAGCCTCTCGACGACCATGTTGCACTGTCCTGGTGTGACGGGCTCTTCATAGATCCCAAACACACATGATTGTCCTGTTTTCTTTATGGTTATGCCTCCTGCTCCCTATCGAATCAAACCAACAAAAAAAAAATACAATGTTCTTTGATAATGCACATAAACATATATATATGTAGGGATAACATGTGCAATCATGAAGCAAATCGAAGAGTTACATTACCTTCTTGCCACGGATTACAGCACCAGGCTCACCTTGGATCACCATGTACTTGGCCCCTGCTAGAAATAACCCTGTGGGGGCTAAGTGACCCGGTTCATCAAAATCCTTCATTATACCAGTGAACTCTTGTGCCTTGAACTATCATCAACAATATCATAAACAGAGTAAGGATTATTTCAATCGTGCCAATAAGATATATGTCATTATCTAATATATTACACAAGAAGTGAATGCGCTTATACACACAAGAACAAGATAGAGATTGATCGACTTTGAATGTAATTACAAGAATATGGATCTATGATGTACATTAAAAGGGAATCTCCATACCAATGGCATTATTAAAATCTTCATATATACCTGAGGGAAGTTGGCGCTCTGAGCCCAAACGCTACCGTCATGACCAACGATTGCTGCAGCGGTTAGGTGATGACCCTGACCATCTCCAACATCACACATCAAATGCTCATCAACGTAAGTTTGCCACGACATTTTTTCCTATCTTCTTCTTTTTCTTTTCTCTACGTTATATGTTATGAGCAGCGTTGGGACGTCGTCCTCTAGATAAATAGGGGAAGCGGAAAACAATGCGGCAAAGAATGATTCTCAACCGTTTGATAACATAGACTAATTCTCAGCCGTACATTTCAATGTTTTTACAAAAATATAATTTCAATTAGTCTTTTTGCTTACGTCTCGCCTTTGTTATAGCTTCATCATTAATAACGATCACCAACGAAATTTTCGCGGGAATAAATGATTACTCGTAATCAATTATGTTTTTATTTTTTAGGGGTGTCAGTGGAAATCGGATTTATAATGATTATTTGAATTTTCAAAGAAAAAACGAGTCTGTCCAAATAGTATTATTGGTTTATAGATTCATACATTCTCATTAAAATCTAGTGTTATTGGTTTAATGATTATATAATTTTATACAAAATCATTTGTTATTCTTAGAATCATTATATTACTTTATTTTTATATATTTTTACAATATAAAAAAATTCTTTAAAGCTCTTTCCAAATTTCTCAATTTTTAATATCAACAAACTCTATAGAAATCTAAGTGTCACCAAGACTCCCTTATATTTTTGGTCAGTTAATAACAAGTCATATCTTGTCCGACCAGACTCGTCTGTTGTGTCATGAAATTTCATCTGGTTCACTCGATATCCATTATTAATCACTGAAATTTAATTTAATTAGGTTAAAATATTGCTTGACGACCAAGTTTCTCGTAGAGATCATTTATAAGGGCACTCAGCATTTGAATACAACATTGAATCAAAAGCCTCTCAATGGATTGCTCATATTTAAAAGTGTACCGCTCATAACACACAAAGCTACCTCCTATTTGTTAGTGGAATTGTTTATTTCAAAGATTTGGGATGATTAAGCCGATTGAAAACCAAGAAACACGAGAGGGTTTATATTTCAGTCGGTGAGACGATATGATCGACCTCTGAATGCAGTGTTTGAGCTCTCTGGTGGGGCACGAGCACTTGAATAAGCTCCGTCTCCTCCTCCTACTGCAGCTCCTACACCACTTGCTTCTCGAGCTGCCACTGGAGCTCCTGTTCGCCACCTTGCTACCAGTTTATTACTATTGAGACAGTCAAGGGATCACAAAAAAAAAAAACAACCAAAACTCAAAGAAACAATTTGGAACAAGTCATAAATTTGAATCAAGGATACACCCATTTAGGGGTTTTCAGGTAGTTCTTTCCGGTGGCGAGAGGGCGAAGGACTGTTAAGAAGTAGTACAGATGTCCAGCTATGATTCCAAGAAGATCGAGTGCTAGCATTGCCCACGGGAGGTAGAAAGCCATGTGGAGTAACTCCCAAGTTTCAAAAAGTTATAACTTAACATTATAATACTAGAGAACAGGTTCTTGAATAATGCTCACGAAAAGAAACACTTTCAATACCTTAAGATTGACTAGACCGTATAGGCTGATGTTAGCATTTGGAAACTCTCTGCTCCAGAGCTACAAAAGCATGAACACAAGTGAGCTCCAAGGAACGGTGTCCAGAAGAACGGAAATGCTTGAATACAAGTTCAGGGATCAAAGCAATGTGGATAGGAGAAGCTAGGCCAAGCTGAGAGAGTGATGTAGCAAGGAGGCACAAAGTACCATAAGCTTTGGTTATTGGTGGCAGTGAGTTATTATAATATCTGCAACCAAATAACCGATGCTATAAGGACACGCCATCGAGACTCAGCTAAAACATATAAGCTTTTGTCACAACAGAAAGACACGATTTTTATGATCAGCTAAAGATCGAGATCAACTATTCGAACCCATCTAACGCATTAAACATGTCACTAAAGCAGAAATAGCTATGAAAGTCTTGTCCTTTCAATCGTGACATTACATAATCAAACATCTAAAGACCTCTTTCACAAGTAAGTTTCTAAGCACAAAATCACATACAGCAAACAAACACAGGAGTGTTAGCTACATCAAGAGACCTTCCATGTTCAAGAACTAACCAGTTTCCTTTTACTAATCAACTTGATGACTAGATACTAAAGTAGCTTAACAGATGTAAGAATAGGAGCCACAAATGAAAAAAAAATAAGGAAAGACAATTTGGAGGAGAATATAATTTCAAAGATGGTAAAATTGGAGAAAGATTAGCATTATCTACTTGAGTTTGGTCGGACTCAAAGATCCGTGATCCGAGATTATTTATTTTGTTTTGATTATGGCAAAAATACCGCTCGTGCCACGTTTTGTTAGCACTGATTATCACTGAGATTGGACATACTTTATTCAACCGTGATTTGCATATACGGATCTGGTTAGCAAAATGCATGTTTAGTATTTTACCGCAAGGTTTATATTACAAAAAAAAAGAGATAATTATTCATGTGATAATAAAGATTTTGTGTCTAGTTTAACATCATATTATATATATAATAATAAAGCTTAGCAATTATATTCACAATTGCATTTAGAGTTCTTAATGTTATCTCCGAGACAAACGCCAGTCCCCTTGTACTTCTGAATACAAAGTGGTTGGCATTCTTGAAAAGTGCATGGCTTGCTTAGGTTCAACACCACACTACACCTTCTTATCTCCGCTCCATCTGCACTTGGCAAAGCCAAAAATGCTAAAAACAAACAAACATGTTAAAAGAGCTTACAAATGTAATTTAAGTATACTTTTTAACAACTGATAAATAACTTAAGCATAGATTATAATATAAACGAACAAGCATATATTATTAAAATATGATTAGTTGAAAGGTATCTAAACCTACAATTATAAATATATGTCTGATATATGTTAAGTGATCTTTGTAAAATCTAATCAACTGACTAGTTTGTTTTATAGTAGTGTTTATTTGTAAAACAAACTTTGCTTAAACGATTTAGACGCATCAATTTCAAGAATTAATATATGATGCTTGTATAGTTCTTTGCTCAATGAAATACAAGCCGTACGAAATCTTACCAGAAAGAACAAGCATGGAGATTAACAGACACGAACAAACTAATTTTGCCATGATTTATGAAAAAAAAGAAGAAGAGGGTTATGTTAATACAATGATTATTTGATTGCAGAAATTTTTGATATTGAAAATGGGATAGAGAAAGAGCATTTTATACTGATTAGAGAAACTCTTTCTAGGAAACATATATATGAAAACTATAATATGAAGAAAATAAAAATAACTTATTTACATAACCAATACTGTAAAAATCATACATAGTTATAAAATCTAGTACTAAATTTTGAAGAATTTGTTTTCAAAAATCTTGATTGAATAACAAAATGGTTTTTGAAAAATAAAAAACTAAAAACAGAAAAGTATTTTATTAACGACAAACAACTAAAGCCTAAAATTTACCAGTCTTGTTATGCTTTAGCTATTTTACTTTATGTGAATTTCATAAAGAAAGAAATCCATTCACTTCCTTTCACTATTTCTTACTTTTTATTTGTGTACTTGCATTTTGCAAAAAAAAAAAAAAATCATTTCACTGAAATCATATTCTGTTTTAAATATCATTTCTAAAAGAAAATAATACCACAATATACTAATCATATTAAAACTAAATCGACCAGGGTTTTAAATCAAATTTTATATATTAGAAGATCTGAAGATGATAACTATAAACAGATTTAAGTTGCAAAAAAAAAAAAAAAAAAAAAAAACTATAAACAGATTTATATTGATGTAAACCAATATTGCTCAAACGTCTCTCACACGATCACCACCACTTCCACGAAACACAAACCTATCTCTTTTATCAGCTCAACTAGATTCTGAAAGGGCGGGTATATTTTTTGTTTTACATTTTAAAAAAAAAAATTAATTTTCATATTTATATTTTTCTTTATAATCATATTTATACTTTTCTTTGTAATTGTGTTTCTCTTTGTAATCCTATTTAACAAAATAAAATGGGTTTTATAAATTGTGATCCAATGTAAATAAAAACCACGTTACCTTTAAAGCGCAAAACTAATTCTAAAATATAGAATTAGTGGGTTCGTTTACAAAAAGAAATATGGGGTTAGTGGGTTACAGTTATATTATTTACTTAATAGATAATAACTCTTTAAATAAAAAAAATAGTTAGATCCTATTTTTATTGATTGGTCATACTGTTGTTTTAATAGAATATATAACATTTAATAAATATTTTTGATCTAATAACCTATTTCGGTCCCGTTAAACTAAATGAGTTTATATGAATGTTTATTTCTATTAAAACCGTTAAACCCTATTTTAACATCTTGTTCTTTGTTAATTGATAAACTTAATGTCTATGTAAAATATTTAAAATTTGAATAAATTAATGTCTAGTTGAATAAATCCTAATTTTTTAGGTGAGATGTAAGTTATAATTAGTTAAAATAATTAAATATACCAAATTTTATTATTACTAAATATTATATTTTAATAGTCGGTGAAAATAGTATATATCTTCTTTCATAATATTAAAGGTGAAAAAATGAAACTACAATAAGTGTTTTTATTTTGTATTTCTTAACAAATATAAAGTATCTGTGATATAAAAATTAAATTTTATACTTTTTAACCGAGATTATAAGAAATAATTAGCATACAATTATAGAAAGATATGTCAATAATGTAACTGTATACATAATTATATAAAATAATGTGTTCTATTAATAAAATAAAAGGTTAAAATTCTAAAAAGAAAAATGTTCAGATTATCCAATAACACACAAAAGAAAATTCTGATAGAATACTGTTGAAAGGAAGTAAGCAAACTTAGTTTTGATATAAACCCAAAAGAAAAGAATAATTATTATTATCATTTATATAACAGTTGACTAATATAAATATTAGAAAGAAGTGGTGTGGCCATCGATAATTATAGAAAGGAGGTTACAAAATACATGTTTTGACCAATAGATGGTAGTTATGGAAATACAGTTTTAATTTCAATTCAGTTTAAAAGTATTATGTTTTATTTCTTTTAGATTTGATAACATAGAAAAACAATTATTAGACTCAACATATATCAATTGGTCATATTTGTGTTTTAATAGAATAGATCACTTTCGTCGTTTGTATAAAATGTACATATGAACTATCCAATCATATCTGGGCACGTAATGGTTTAACTACAAAATTAATGATGTGGCATGATTTATGTGAGCTTACTCTCACTTTCGTCGTTTGTATAAAATGTACATATGAACTAATTTCATTTATATTCTATCAAAATTGTTTTGATGTAAAGGTTATTATAAGTTGACAACAGAAACTAAAACCTTTATAAATTTTTCTTTTTATCTCTATCAATTCTGCCTCTTCTACGTATTTTATCTGAGAGTTACAAAATTTTCATCCAATCTGCGTAATTTAAAGTTCTCTTTTCATCAAATGTTCTTCTGTCTCTATATATGATTTTTAGTTACTGAATTAGTGGTTGTGCCGATGAGGCTTTCCTTGAACCCACGTTTTGCTATCCCTGATTATTACTGAGATCGGACGTATATTTGCATTTTCGGATTAGTAAAATGCACGTTTAGTGTTTTACCGCTCGGTTTGTACATATATATATAAATGATTTTATTCCTGTGACAATAAAGATTTTCTGTCTAATTTAACATCAAATTACACATAATTAAGCTTAATTAGCAATTATATTTGCACTTGCAATTAGAGTTGTTATGTCCGAGACAAACGCCAGTCCCTTTGTATTTCTGAATACAAAGTGGTTGGCATTCTTGAAAAGTGCATGGCTTGCTCAGCTTCTCGACCACAATACACATTCTTGTATCCGCTCCATCTGCAATTGGCAAAGCCAAAAAGGTTAAAAACAAACAAACATGTTAAAAGAGCTTATAAATGTAATTTCAAGTATATTTTTTTAACAACAAATAAAGAACTTAAGTATTTTTTTTTTGAAACAAAGAACTTAAGTATATATTATTATATAAACGAACTAGCATATATTATTTGAGCAAATGATTTTTTTTTTTTGAAACTTTGAGCAAATGATTAGTTGAAAGTATCTAAACCTAGAATTCTAAATATATGTCTGGTAGATGTCAAGTGATATTTGTAAATCTAATCAGCTGTTTCGTTTTTAGCACCTGTTTCGTTTTTAGCAGGTTTTATTTTTATGACAAACTTTGCTTAAACGATTTGACGCATCGATTTCAAGAATATTTGATGTTTGTATGGTCCATTGTTCAGTGAAATACAAGCCATGCGAATTCTTACCAGACATAACAATCATGGAGATGAACAGATACGTACAAACTAGTTTTGCCTTGACTTGTGAAAAAAGAAGAAGATGACTGTTAATACAATGATTGTTTGATTGCAGAAATGTTTTGATCTTTAAATTGGGATAGAGAAATAACGTTTTATACTGATTAGAGAAACAGAGAGAGAAACTCTTCTAGGAAACATATATGAAAACTATCATGTGAAGAGAAACAAAATAATTTATGTACATAACTGATACAGTAAAAATCATACATAGTTATAAAATCTAGTACTAAATATGAAGAATTTTTTTTTGTCAAAAATCTTGATTAAATAATTAATATGATGGTTTTTGAAAAAAAAAAAACAGAAACAGAAAGTATTTTGCTAACCACAAACAACCAAAGCATATATTTTACCAGCCTTGTTATGCTTTAGATATTTTACTTTATGTGAATAATCATATATCATAAAGAAAGAAAAATCCATTCACTTCCTTCCACTATTTCTTACTTTTTACTTATGTACTTCCATAAGTTGTAAAATAAATAATATATTCACATCAATAGTAAGGTCATGTGCTCTTCTACACACATGTAACGTGTTGTATTATATAAAACAGTGGGTTGAAAGTTTAAGATCGAGTGAAATATGGAGTCAGATCTCCAAGTTTAACAACAACAACAACAACAAATTAAAGATGCTCTAGAGTTTAGACCATCCAACATAGATTATTTATGCATGCTTCTTCGCTTAAGTTTGATCCTTTGAAATTACATATAAGAAAACATGATTCACTCCATGAATTAATAACTCCAAATCTTTCAGCAAAACTATATTGGTTTAGCTTGCCAATGTTTTTTTTTTTCTTTTGGGCAGTAATTTGGTTTTAGATTTTTTTCCTGATAAACATTGGCTAATTTTTGGAAAGTAAGTTCATCGAAACTGGAATGGAAATAATATCTATATCAAGCCATTTTTTTTTAAAAAAATATATATATATATATCTTTAAAATTTTAACCTATACTCTATCAAACTATAATATATATCGACCAAATGTCGTCTAACTTATGAAACTAGGTGGAAAAAATCAAACTATATTAGGCTTCGTTTTATAAACGTCAGAATTAGCGGCATCGTCTCAGAATCACAATCATGGCCACGACAGATGTTGTATAAACAAAACAACACGGATCTGTTTCATTCAGTCTCTGCGTCAAGTTCAATCTGATAAATACGACGCTGAAAATTTCAGCAGAAGTGGAAACTCCGTTTTCATGTCTCCGATTGTCCGCTGCCGCTAGTGGTAGAGTTTATAAAATGAACAGTGCTATTTATATCAACAACTAGTCATTTAGCTAATGAAACTAGGTGCACAAAAAGAAGAGACAATTAGGTAGATATACCACTTTTTGATTAGAATTAGCAAACTACCTCTTTTGCTGATAAACCCAATAAGCTCTGTAGCTTAAATGTATGAACTTCCTGAATTGTCCTTGCCATTAGCCACGTTAGGAGTGAGGTTGACGGCGAAAACATTTAGAACTATCTTGGTAAATCTCCAAATACGATTTGGTGGCCAGCTAAGGCTTGCTTAGGTCTGCTGTAGGTTAGTTCTGAACCACATGTTTAAATTATTATTATTTAACATTACTAATACCAACCACTATAGATAGTTATATATTAATGTTATTATTTGTTAAGTTATATATTAGTTGCATTTCTTATTTGTTATCTCATGTACATATTTGATTCACTTACAAAACATTCTCACTAACACATATTTTAGCGATTAATATAACTCTCACTAAACACACAAAAGGTTAACCATAATATATAATTCGTTACTACATTAGGAATTGTATTATGTTGGTGTAACCGCTAACATGTATGTTAGATATACACAAATTTATCATTTTTGAATTGTGCAAATTAGCATTCGTTAAAACATAAATAATATCAAGTAACTAGATAAATATCGACTAACATAAAATTTTAAAATTTTAAATTTATAAACAGCAGTAAGTTATAGATAATATTAGTGTCTAAATTTACTAGTTAACTATAACACTAGTATGTAAGTGGTAATGTATTAAGTACACCTTTTCCTATCCCACTCCCCAACTTCTCGAGACTCATCTCCCCGTGCTCCTCCGCTTGCCTCTCCGGCGTCTCTCGACGCTGCGAGAGGGCCATTGCCGACCCCGCCATATCCAAGCTCCGCCTCTTTCCTCTGCTGATTCTCTCTTGTTCTCACCTCTTTGCGCGATGTCTCTGGATTTCCCCGTGGATCTACCGGAAACCATGGTCGTATGTGGTTTCCCCGGAGCTTCGGCGAGGTTCGACAAGGGTTGGATTCTCTTAGGCGTCATGGATCTGTCTTGTGAGAACCGGTTTGAGCTCAGATCTGGGTCAGATCTGAGACCGAGATCCGCCGGAACGTTCGACGCGTCGCCGTCTCTGTCCCGTCATCTTCGTCTCGTCCAGTCGGTTTCTCCTCGATTTGATTCAAGGTCAGTGTTGAGCTTCTCCTCTCAGATCTGAGAGAAAAGTGGTGACGAGGCTCACCATCGAGGACCTCCATTGTAGTTCAATCGACAACATCCATGGTTCTTCTCAACGGTTCTGTTTCCGAGGATTCGCTTCTCGCGTTGTGACATCATCTCCTAGGGTTTTGAGGACGACCCGCCGTGATGGTGTCCATTGCTAGATGTCGGAGCTCTCGCTTTTCTGTTGGGGCACATGATTTGAGGGGATCATCTCTCCTCCTGTACTTCAACCCGCTTCTTCATAGCTCCGGCGTTGCCATTGTTTTGGACTTGATATCTCTGTCGCAAGATTACTGTCGCGTGGCCGGATGGCTGATTATACCGCCTGCGTTTGACAAGATATGCTCTTCACCGTCAGCGACGACACATCGAGTTCACATTTTGGTATTCAAGCCGAGTTAGTTTTTTGGCTCTGTTGTTCGACGTCCTCCTCCTTTGGTGTTCCGGAGCCGTAGTTGCCGCCTCCGTCGAAACCGTTAGGAGCCACCTGCTGGTGAGTGCTCGTTCAGCTTGCCTTACAACTATCACTCTTGCTCATTTCGGTTTATCCTGATGTGCAAGAAGCGCTGTGATTAGGATGTTGTGTTGTCTTTTGTTCTGAATTTAATTAACACTAGGATTGGCGTATGTCGTCTATCTTGGTTTAATTCTTCATGTTTCTTAGGAGTTTTTTAATTTTTTGCGGCTTCTAAGAACAAACCAGCTTTCGAGTAGAATCTGGTTCAACTTTGTTGTAACCAAACTTTCATTCATGAATGATATTTACAATTTAGCAAAAAAAAAAGTTAGACGATAAAAAAAATGCTAAATGCAAAACTGTATGCTGATGTTGATGAAGGCTGCATAGGAGGCGGCACTGTGGGAGAGGAAGATTGGTAGTGGATCCGATGAATTGCAGGTGTTGAGAAGTCACAGTTTTACGACCGAGAGAAACATAGTCTTCTTGAAAGCATGCTCTTTACTGATAAGCCAAACTATATTGTCCCACACGTTTGCTACCTAATCATGCGACTAAAAATCAGTTTTAGCCGGGATGGGGTCTCCATCTTTTTCTACAAGCGACATTATCTCCACTTACAACATTAAACACAACACATAATAAACTAATATTTTAACTTCTACAATTGACATTAACATTTAACTAAATAGATATCGTCTATACTTATTAATACTTGACACAACAAAAAATATAAACATAATCCCAGTATATAGAAGTAGTATTGCAGAAAGTTAAAGAGTTTGGTTTCTATACATATTGTATAATAACAACTAGACAATGCTATATCGTCTAACTAGATTGTTATCGTCTACAACTATTATTACTGAATACACTATGGGTTACCATCTAACTATATATACTCCAAAACACTTTGTCGTCCTCAATAGATGATCTACTAAACTCTTCTAGTTAAAATCTAATGAAGAATAATAATGTTACAATATAAGTTGTCAGCTAATTAAAAAGATATCCTTATAGAATAGGTTTCCCTAGGCAAATAACAAAAGTAGAAAACTTGAATAAATCGCAAACATATAAACATATATTGGAGAGTAATGAAAAAGTTATCGACTAAGTTATCTATAATATATTCTATACATTATGGGTTACCATCTAAATAAATCACTATCACTATGGGCTACAAAATATTTTAAAGTATATAGATGAGTAAGCATTATGTTAAGTGGTAAACAATAAGTTAAAATCGATGAAAGATATTAGACCCTAACCTCCCAACAAAAGACACCAAATCTCTGTCTTCTTCTTCATTTAGACATGCTTCGAGATCTGAAGATATTGTATCTTCCCCATCTCCAAAAAATAAAAACCAGTAGTTTTACCGTTAGAACTTGGAAAGGACAAAAATATTAGAAAAAAAATGAGAAGAAATCACAAACAAATAAAGATTTAGTGATAGTGATTTTAGTTACAAATTAGGAGCATTTGTGGATCTTGGCTGCAAACAAGCATCTCTTCAGTTTTTTTGGATTAGATCTAATAATGGTTTCTTTTCGATTTCTCCTCTCTCAATTCTTTCTAGTTTTGAAAATGGAGGATTAATAATTATCAGAAAAAATTGAAAAACGTGTTAGTGTGTCTAAGTTCTGACACAAAATCTGAGCTAGGATAATGCAGGTGTATAGAGCCATAGGGTTATTCTGGTATTAAAAAGAAATATACAGTTCATGTAATAGTGATCGGATAGTTTGCAAATTATGGTCGAAATGGTGTATATACACCCTAATTTCTCAAAAAAGAAATACAATATCAAACTATATTATGTATCGAACAAATGTCATTTAGCAACTAGGCGAAAAAATAAAATAAAAAAGCAACAATATTATATATCGAATTATCGATCAAATCATTTAGCGAAACTAGGTGAGAAAAAAAAACACATAATTCTAAATCAAACTATATTATATATAGTCATTAAGCTAATGAAACGATGTCAAGAAAAGAGAGTATAGCTAATAAAATTAGTTGGAAAAAAAATCAAACTATACTATAGTTTATATAATCCAATAACCAATCGTTTTGGAGAATCTCTTTTTCTTTTTTGAACGAAGAGAATCTGTCTCTCTCTCTCAATCTCTCCAATGGCATCTCCTCGTGGCCTTTCGATCTCCTTCATCGTCCTCGCTCTATTCACCTTCTTACCGAATCACGCGATCTCTCTCCGCACCTCCTTCATCAAGCTCCCGGGAAGCGACGGATCTCGCTCCTCAGCCGCAGATACTTACTGCGAGAGCTGGAGACTGGCCGCGGAGACCAACAACGCCGGAACCTGGGACGTGATCCCCTCCGTGTGCGTAGATTCCGTCGCCGGTTATCTCAACGGAGACCAGTACGGATCGGATTACGGCGTCATCGCCGATTACGCCCTCGCCTTCGCTAAAACGGTTCAGGTTTCCGGCGACGGCAAGGACGTGTGGATCTTCGATATCGACGAGACGCTCCTCACGAATTTAGACTACTACAGAGCTCATGGTTACGGGTACGATCTCTTTATTATTAGCCGTTGGATCTAAATCTGTTTTAAATCAACGGTTCTGATGATTGTTGATCGTAATATCAAACCGGAATCTGTTAGCGTATATGATGGTCTCCGCATTTAGATTCGGTTTTCTGTTTAAGATTCCGGTTCGATTTGAGTTCTTTCCTGGTTGTTCATATCATCAAACCGAATCCGTTGGAGTGGTCTAGGCATTTGATCCGGTTTAACTAGATTTGTAGATCCGGCTATCCGGTTCTGTTGTAATTGTACCGGTTTTAGCGGTACTGATTGAATTGTTTTCGGATTGGTTTAGGTCTGAACCGTTCGAGGCTAATAGCTTCAACGAGTGGGTGGTAGAAGGAACAGCTCCAGCTTTTGAAGCAAGCTTGAGACTGTACAATGCTCTCAAGAAACTCGGTTTCACCATCGTTCTCCTAACTGGCCGGGACGAACACCAAAGAAGTGTCACCGAGACTAATCTTCGAGACGCCGGTTACTCCGGCTGGGAAAGGCTCCTCTTGAGGTAAAGCTAGTACACCAAAACGCTCTGTTCTTTTCTTCTTTGGCCTTTAACAGAATGTATTGCTTGTTGGTTTATAAAATGCAGAGGTCCTGAAGATCAAGGGAAGTCAGCTACGAACTACAAGTCGGAGCAGCGGTCGAAGTTGATCGGGGAAGGCTTCAAGATCCGTGGCAATACCGGCGATCAATGGAGCGATCTTCTCGGCTTCGCCGTGGCTGATCGTTCTTTCAAAGTCCCAAACCCAATGTACTACATTCCTTGATCATTAGTGTTCTCATTCATGTACTGAGTAACAACAACAACAACAACTAGTCATATGATTTATTTAAACTTGATGAATGCACTAATCACCAATTCTAGAGGTGATCAACAACTTCAACGTAGAATCAAAAAGCTTCTAACTTTAACTAACATACAACGGTTTCTAACTTTAAACTAACACTCATGGATGAGACGAAGTGTAGCGACTGAACTTCTCTTTGAGTCCGATGCTTATCGCAGCGCAAGCCAGAGGCTGCACCGGCGTCCTGAAGCAGCTTATCCCCCCGCCGGAGTAACCAGAGCAATCAGGCTCCGGCCGCTGCGAGTTTCTCCCGGGGATACAGTTCCCGGCGAAGTCAAACCCGAAGCTAACCCTGGAGCACTCGGAGCTAATCCCGGAGAAGAAATTGAACGAAACCGTGAGGTTTATCAGGCTCCTCAACGAGCAGACCAAGTCAGGAACCTCCCCGGAGAATCTGTTGTGAGCAAGATTCAAAATTTCAATCTCGGACAGGCAGGAGATCGTGTCGGGGACATGACCCATCAAGGAGTTGTGGCTCACGTCAAAGACTTCAATCTCCGAGAACATTCCTACAGATTCCGGTATGCATCCGGTTAACTGGTTATTCAAGAGCAGAACCTCTCTCACTCTCGAACCGGTGAGGCCGAAACTCGTCGGAATCTCGCCGGAGAATTTATTATTAGCGAGATTGATCACAGAAGCAGGAGAGTTTCCGAGGTTCCCTGGGATCTCTCCTTCGAACTGGTTGTTGTTGAGGAAGATGGCGTCTAGTCTCTTGTTGAAGAGAGCTTCAGGGAGGAACCCTGAGAAGCTATTAAACCGGAGGTCGAGGTAAACCAGGTTTGGTATGTAGATTGTGACTAAAGGGAAAGGACCTGAGAGTCTATTGTTGCTGAGATCAAGCTCCTGGAGAGAGTCCAAGTCTTTGATGGACTCTGGGACTTGGCCGTAGAATCTGTTACTGTTGAGATGAAGTATGTTGAGGTCGGAGAGGTAAGCGAGGTCTTTGACGAGGACGCCTCTGAGATTTGCATGGTTAAGATCTATGGCGGTTATAGACTGACCAGAGCAGAAAACCCCTTTGTAAGAACAGACATCTGAACCAACCCATGTCTTCAGAACACCGGAAGGATCCTCTGTAATGGCGGCTTTCCAAGCTTGAAGAGCATTGTAAACCGCGCTGCTTGGAGCTGTTGTTGGAACGGTGTTCCCGTTACCGCCGCCAATCCAAACTCCACCGCCGCCGACAACACCACCGCCTATTCCGACCCCAACGCCGCCTCCTACACCAAAGGAAGCATCTGTCTGAATCAAACTGGATAGAAACAAGAGCAAACAGAGGAGCTTAAAGTCGTCGCCTTTCTTCTTCTTAGCCATTTTTTTTAACCAAGAAGCTGAAAGAATGTTAGCTTTATGTGGTTGTTTTATGAGTAGACACTTAAAGAGAATGAATAGTGATTAGTAATGTTTTATGTCAGTGTGTGTGTGTGAGAGAGAGAGTGAGGTTATGCTACAGAGTGAATGTGGTTGAAGAAGCATTATTGATGATATGTGGAAAAAATGTGGACAAGATAATCAAACAGAGTTTTGATTTGTTCGTTGTGTCGTTTTGTCATATTTGCCTTAGAGTTTACTGTTTGTTTTCAACTTATGATTGCATTACTCATATCACGGGTTCATTTTCTTTTGCATTTTGTTCCACTATTTTTATTGATTCCAGTGAATTATATGCATTTTAGTGTTGAATATTAAGATCACATGGTTGAAAGAGACTTCTTACAACTGTCATTTGATTGGATTGCATTGATCAGTGTAATTTTGCACGAAACTAGTCTTTGTCTTTCTATTAGTTGAGACCCAAGAACGGGTTCGTAATGAATGCAATTTGGAAATTTACAGCCATACAAAATAAGTCTAATAACAATTTTGTCAATTTGAACTTATTTTTATTCTCTTCTTTGAAAAGTATTATTATTACTGGGATAAAACATGCGCGCAAAGATAAAACATGCGCTTTGCGCATGATGAGTTTATTTGTATATATTATCGATAGTTTCTTTTATATATTTGATCATTTTATTTATATATATAAAATATTTTTTGTTGTTATTATGTAATTTCTTTCCGATAGATCGGATCAATTTTTATTAAAAATAATGGAACAAAACTATAATTAATACATCATGAGTTAATCGGATTGGACATTAAACAAATTATGACATAAAAACCTTATTTTTTCCATCGAACACATTCTTGAAAAAAAATGAACATTATTGTTTTCACAGTTGAATTATTTTGACTTTTATATTCCATATGGTTTCGAAAGCTTTCAAATCAACCATCGAATTGATACACGTCATTTTAATGTTTTTAGTCGTATACTTAAGGAAAACTTACATTTTTGTAATTTAAAGTTGTTTTAAAAAATTCAAAATATAACATATAAGAAAAAATCTAACATATAAGAAAAATATAACATATAAGGTGTCCTAATTTTTGTATTTTAAAGTCGTTTAAAAAAAATATAAAACATATAAGGTTTCTTCATTTTTGTAATTTAAAGTCATTTTAAAAAATTCAAAATATAACATATAAAAAAAATCTATATTTTTATTATATGGTTAAAGTGATTGTTTATTTTTTTAATACTATAAAATTAAACAAAATGAAGAAGGATGCAAAAATTGTTATCAAATCTTTATTATTCATAATCATTAATTGCCTTATATATGTAAATCATATTATGTAATTTCGTAACTTTTATTTAAGGAAAGAATACACACTTCTTATATTTTAGGTTAATATAATGTTCTCTAGTGGACATTAAACAAATTATGACATAAAAACCTTATTTTTTTCCTCGAACACATTCTTGAAAAAGTGAACAGTATTGTTTTCACAGCTGAATTGTTTTGACTTTTATCTTACATATGGTTTTGAAAGCTTTCAAATCAACCATCGAACTGATACATGTCATTTTAATGTTTTTAGTCGTATACTTAAGGAAAACTTACATTTTTGTAATTTAAAGTCGTTTTAAAAAATTCAAAATATAACATATAAGAACAAATCTAACATATAAGAAAAATATAACATATAAGGTGTCCTCATTTTTGTATTTTAAATTCGTTTTTTAAAAAAAATATAACATATAAGATTTCCTCATTTTTGTAATTTAAAGTCATTTTAAAAAATTTAAAATATAATATATAAGAAAAAATCTATTTTTTTATTATATGGTTAATGTGATTGTTTATTTTTTTTTAATAATATAAATTCAAAAAAAAATGAAGAAAGATGCAAAAATTGTTATCAAATCTTTATTATTCATAATCATTAATTGTCATATATATGTAAATCATATTAGTTAATTCTGTAGCTTTTATTTAAGGAAAGAATACACACTTCTTATATTTTAGGTTACTATAATGTTCTCTAGTGGACATTAAACAAATTATAACATAAAAACCTTATTTTTTCCATCGAATACTTTCTTGAAAAAAATGAACAGTATTGTTTACACAGTTAAATTATTTTGACTTTTATCTTCCATATGGTTTTGAAAGCTTTCAAATCAACCATCGAATTGATACATATCATTTTAATGTTTTTAGTCGTATACTTAAGGAAAACTTACATTTTTGTAATTTAAAGTCGTTTTAAAAAAATTCAAAATATAACTTATAAGAAAAATATAACATATAAGGTGTCCTCATTAGTGTATTTTAAAGTCGTTTAAAAAAAAATATATAACATATAAGGTTTCCTCATTTTTGTAATTTAAAGTCATTTTAAAAAATTCAAAATATAACATATAAGAAAAAATCTAATTTTTTTATTATATGGCTAATGTGATTGTTTAATTTTTTTTAATAATATAAATTTAAACAAAAATGAAGAAGAATGGAAAAATTGTTATCAAATCTTTATTATTCATAATCATTAATTGTCATATATATGTAAATCATATTAGATAATTCCGTAGCTTTTATTTAAGGAAATAATACACTCTTCCTATATTTTAGGTTAATATAATGTTCTCTAGTGTTATATAATTATGGAATAATATGACACCATTAGATTAAACTATACTTTATATTAGATGTTTTAGAATTCTTTGAAATAGAATTTAGAAGACATTTAGAGTGCCACCTAGGATTTGAGATTTTTTTAATTAATACAAAATTAAGGTTTTAATTTTTCAAATGCTTCTCGGTTAGAGGATATGGATAGAGGATATGGTTTAAATTCCACATGTTCTAATTAATTGCGAATATTTTAAACAGAAGTAACCAAGAATGTTCTCATAAATGACAAAAAAAAATGAACAGGATCTTGATGAGGATATAAATAGAAAAGGCAATGCTTGTGACTGTGAATCTAGTGCTGCTGACTTGTGGGACAGATATTTTTTTTGCGACTATGATAAATTTTTAATGCATCACATGGCGTGGCACAAATGCTTAAATGTCTCCATTCAAACAATATTTTTTTAATGCGTGGCTGCATTTAATCCAAATAGTTTTCAATGCAATTATTGAGAGAAAAACTTATATTCGAAACAATAAATTACTTTGCTTGAGGAAGCTAAACAACAAAAATGTAGGTTTCCAAACATTCACAACAAAACAATGGTATTGATCATGACAACAAAATATATTGATATTACCCTCGTCTAATAGATATTCATTCTTTCTTTTTTCCAACGGTAGCTAACCTAATTTTAAGAAGACACCGATTCAGACTATTCCTCTACATTTTTACATGTTCGAAAGTATAATATAAGAGTTCTTCCATATACCATTTTGACGCACTTTCACTAGCAGAAAACACGCATGAGGGCCTACGTAGGCTATTGCCAAGCACATGCTAAACTCAAATTGGATTATCAGGCCTGTAGTAGGCCCATTACGTTTATTGTGAAGCTCAGCTCCCAGGAAGCCTAATGGTTGGTTAGCCATGGGGGAGAGATAATTAGGAATACATGTTTCGATCCGGGAGAAGAGGGGTGCGTGTGAAGTCTCACATGGTGATGTCATGTGTGGATTTGTTTACACCTCGATCCTTTAGTTATGGCACCGTATAATTATATTGTGTAGTGCCGGATGTGTCTCTTTTCAATATACAATTAATGACAAAACTTGTGTTGATTATATGGATTGTTGTCGGTTTAGTATGAACCGTTATGATCAAATTGTGTAGCAGAATGTCTTCTTTTAATACACGACAAGAGGTGCGTCCGATAGAGTTTGGCATTGAGTTCGTCTTAATTGGTTTCTTGATAATTAGGCTAATGGTTGTTTTCCGTTCTCTGTGGGATTCTGGAATCTCAGCCCTAACAATGGGTCTCCATGGAGGGCATCGGCGATAAGAGTCAAGTATTGGTACGGTAAACTGATATTATCCTTTCCAATGTATATATACTATGTATTATGTATTTAAATGTTTTGTGAGACACATGAGTTTGTGATCTATTATCAGTTGTTTTCATTATAATTTTAACGTCTTAACAACGTTTGCACTCATCTAAGAAAATATTATATGAAATAAATGAAATTACAAGTTAGATATTCATATTCATATCCATTTTTTTTATGGCTACGTTTATTCATTTACTAATAGCAAGTGAAAAAGTAGCAAATAGAAAAATGATCATTTAACCATGGAGTCCACATAGACAAACAACATAAAAAGGAGGGATGATAAACTGATTCTAATCTTGTAGTGCAGATACGGACACAGATGCAATTTGCTTCTTAAATATATAAAATTATGCATACAGAAGTATAAAATTATATAAAATTGAATACTGGTACGTAAAAAGTTTTTGTGGAATATAGGAGTTCAAAATATGAAATGAAAAAATGGATTCCACTTGTCGAAAGAGAAAATATATTATAATAAAGAAAAAACAATTGAAGAAATAAAGGTATACATATACTTGGTTAACAAAAAGAGTTAAAAAGAAGAAGAAATAAAGGTAAATATTGTCTGGTTATTCCTTTATTCCAATTTAAGAATCTTACCATGCCAAAAGAAGGACAAGTCTCATCCATCTCTCCCCATGTTGATTTTGCTTTTTGCTCTCCCATGAACAGAACATAAACTTTGGAGAAACTAACTAGTAAATCTTGCCACTGATAAAATTATATACGTTGGTTGATTTCTTTGTAAATCTAATACAGTAAATAATTCTGTCAAACTCTATTTGTATTTTTGTATCAATGGAGTAAGCAACCAAATAAAACATTTGAGCTTGAGATAACGATGAAAAATTACAATGTATATTATCCAAGGATGAGTTAGACCGTTATAGGGGTCATTTGATAATATGCTAGAACATGAGTGGAATATGGAATATATGTAAATAGAACAAAGCATCCAAGAAGGTTGCAATGTAAATCTACACATATATTTATATGGACAAAATTAAAGATAAAAGAGACCAAACATAAACATAGCCAAGTGCTTTTGTAAGATAACATTACTTCTTACTCTCTAGGTATAGATTCCATTATTCCACAATTCAAATCTTCAAAACGGGAGCCAATATTTTAGTTCACTTATTCCTCCACTGTTAGACTTTGCAATAACTTCTATTAACCTTTTTAGTTAGACCTTATTAAAAGTTTTCACGACGGCCTCCTCTACGCCAAACGCAATCCAACAAGTCATTGATCGTTCCATAAGAAATCAACTTGTGTGTTGTGTCTTACTCAGTAACGGGTCAGGGCTCTCATTTTCTCCTTGAATTTTACTTAGCTTGTATTTTTTCATCTTGTACTTTCTCATTTGTCTGATAATCTTTATCTTCCTTTTCGGTTTTAGATTCCTTTTGTTATTGGTAGAATAAGTTATATCTCTTTTGAATGCTGTAAAATCTTGATATTAAAACCAAGAAAAAAAGAAGAAAATAACTCATAAGAAGTATATAGGGAACCTAGTAACAAGTAATTAATTTTATTTACCAGCATATGTATATTAAACAAAAAATACAATAAACTATAAAGTTCATCCTAAATAATAATTAAAACAAAGAAAAAGACAATAGAAGAAATTCAAATAACAGAAGAAACGAATTTTAAAATAAACATATAATGGACATACTTGAATCTCTAATTTTATATGGCACTATTGATGATTTTCATGCAATTTTCTTTGCTTTTTCTTCTTCTCTTTGGAATATAACAGCTTTTCTCATGCTTTTTATTACTTTGGTTTTTTTTTCCCTCCCCTTTTTTAAATTCTTTTTATATCAAAATCCTCTTGAATATATAACAAACAAAAACACTTGATTTTTGGTGCTGTTTAAAACCCCTTCACCATGTAAAAATCATGCATTATATAACTTGGTTGTCCAAGATCGATAGATATGGAGATGCCATGAAGACTTAGATAATGACGACATGACCATCATGATAGATATTGATGGTAGCAACCTTTTGTGATGTGGGTCATGATCATCAGATTGGAAAAATGCACAATTACCCATGATGATCTTGATTGTCAGAAGAGCCAGGGGCTGGCCAAAACGTTGAGTACTTCAACCATTCTGCTTCTTGTTGGTTCCCCATTGATGATGATCCCTGCACCAATCAAAATTGTTTCTCAATATATACATACATACATATTATCAATAAATAAATATATAAGTAGGTGAGTGTCAGCATCCATATGTGAACTAAGTTCATCTCATTTGGTTTAGTTAGAAACAAATTGGATTAGTTTGACCGACTTAAACCAAACTGAACTAGTTCACTTTGATTTTCTTTCTAAACCAAATTGACCTGAACCGGAATCAGATCAATAAATATTAAACCAAGTCTACCAAGCTAGCATTTCACAACTAGCTAGGCATATAGTATGACTACTTGTTTTATAATGAATTACAGGCCTATATTTACGATTTGTAAATACTTGTATATGTAAATAAGGACATTCCATTATATAAGACGGATTTAAAAAAAGGGAATGCAGACATGCTGTCCCCCACAAGAACACAATGAAATCTACTAATGCATATTACCGAACTTGTTTCGCGAGGTACTACGCATGAAAAAAGACATTATAATATTTACATATATTCACATATGTATAAATATACCATCATTGCCTTCGTAATTAGTTTAAAATGTTCATTGCCTTCGTAATTAGTTTAAAATGTTTAAAAAGGAGAAGAAAAGAATCTGCAAATTTTCTATTGAGTAATTTACAGGTTACAAAAAAGGCAAACTATGACAAAAGCAAAAACGCCTCTCTTTCTTTTTCTTTTCTGGTTTTGTTTATTTTACTCTGTATTAACTCTTTCCAATTAAGTAAAGAATAAACTAAAAAAAAAAGAATATATGTAGTCTTAAGTATACTTCCTATGCAGTACTTAGAAAGAAATATAAATAAATGAAAAGTTTTTCTAAATTCTCCATTTTTATTCAAATATGATATAGATTCTTCGACCAATTACTGTTTGTTAAAGATATTTATTATTTTAAATATTTGTTTTTCATCTTTACGGAACCTACATTTCAACCGAGAATGCAAGACTACTCTCAATACGAAAACATTTATTTACTATCGATTTTAGTCATTTATACTAAAGTTACAAAATTATATATCTAATATACTAATTAATATATATACATACACATATATATATATGTATATACTTGTTTTGCTTTAAACTCATGATGGTAAAAAAAGAGGTGTTTCCTATGAAATTAAGAGTCAAAAAGGGATTAATTACTTACATCTTTTACATCATGATGAGTGGTAGAAGAAGTGCAGCCCATTATGAGTTCTTCCAGTCCAGAAGCTGACCTTGCTCCCATCTTCCCATCATTATGTTCTTCTTCTCCTTCTTGATGTTGTTGTTGGATCTTGTTCAGTCAAAAAGTAAAAGTCATTTCAGGAAAAATATTATTTGAAAAAATAAGAAAATTATCATAGAACATTAAAATTAATCATCTTGTCTCTTCATTACCAAATACCACATTTGTTTCCTACTTGTTTTTAGTTTGGCTGACACTAAAAAGTGACTTACCTTTTGTTGGCCTTTGGAAAATGGATAGTTAGTTAGACACGTCTTAAGAAGACTAAATCAAGCATACTTATATATTAAGTAGACATTGCATTTTAATTTTCTTTTCTTGATCATTATCTTATATACATACTTTTATTTGTCATAATCGATTCTGGTAGAACCCAACTTGCGTGCTTATGTAGTCCCATCATTGTTAAGTACATGCATGCAAGTATCTTCAAAACCTAACATGTGCAAGAACCGCTTTCTACTACTTAATAAAACATACACATAAATATGTGAGTGTGAAAGAACACAATAAAAACCTCCAAATAAGTAATTCTATTTATAATTAATTATCTTACTTTCACAATCCTTATAATAACTTGATAGGGGTATCACTCCTAAACCAGTAGTAATATAAAGTAATTTCATTTTGATTCTATAGTGATATTCCAGCTAACTTGGTAATTTTCATGAATCTGTAACTTTCACTTAAATCAATTAATTATTATGGAGGGTGTGAACACACATAAATAGTAAATATAAATGGAATTTTCTAAAATGTTAAAAAGAGAGATATAAAAGAATAGTTACCGTACCTGGTAATTTTCATTAGGGAGCAAGATTCTATGAACATGATAAGGATTATCGTCAAGGATATTAATGGAGGCATGGTGAAGCGACGTGGATGGAGAAATGATGGTTGATATTGGATGTGTAGGCTGGCTTATGTTGAATGCATGATGCCGTTGTTGTTGCTGATGATGATGTTGAGGATGGTGATGATCATGAGCCCCATGATTTGATGTTGCTGAGGATGATGCATGATGATGATGACGAAAACGATGTTGGTCTGCCATAACATCTTCACATGTAGCTTGCCCAGTCTGAGGAGTTTCCCTCCTCGCCATCTGAAAATTATTTAGAGTTAATTGCTAACAATAATAACTGGTACATCAGCTGGACCGGTCTTAGAATCATTCCATTGTTTATTCGGACCGTTGCAGACTTGCAGTTTAAACATTGTTTTCTGATTTTATCACGTCGGGTAAAACTTTAGGTCACATTGTTAGTTAAAATTTGATTTTCACTAACCAGTCATTATTATTACGGGTAAAATGATTTTCTTTTAAACATTTTTGTAAATACATAATATTAAGTCCTTTTGTAAATATTATAATAACTAATTTGAAGAGTACTGTTTCCTTGCAATGCAAGCAAATAGTAACCCTAACATATTCTTAAAACATTAACTTTTCCTTTCCTTAATCGCATTAATAGTGATTAAAATTGAATTCAAAATAAAATACTAAACACATGGAATAAAACGAAGATTCTCTATACGGAACTTTTAAAAAATTACATTATACTCCCTCCGTTTTTTTATTTAAGCCATTTTAGAAGAATTTTTATGTTTCAAATTATATGACGTTTTTGGTTTTCTACTAAAATTTATTAACATTTAATGTTATATGACCAATGATAATATATCTTCTATTTTATTATTGATTAATTTGTGATTAGGTAAATAATTAATGATGTTTTTGTTTAGAAAATATAAAAAATTAATGATTTCTTCTAAAACGACTTATATTAAAAAACGGAGGAAGTAATGTTTACCAATTTAGTTTTTAATATACTTCTTGTTGATATTAGATTCACTTTTTATTGTATGTATCATATTTAATATTATTTTATCAAACGAAAAATTCTAATGAAATAAAACAAAATTCGGTGCATACCTCATCGAAGCTCTTCATAAAAGGAACAAAGCTAAGTTGATCCATTGCATAACTCGGGAGACCAGGCGGAACTGCCGTAGCGGCAGCCGGCACAGCCATAACGCCACCTACTTCATCAGATTGGTTTGGATGATTGACATTCAGAATCTCTCTAGACGAAGAACAACTCCCACCACTAGTATTTCCACTATCTCTCCTCATATGATACTCTCCGCCGCCTCCACCGCTATTCACTTCACCGCCTCCACCGCCTATAGCGTTCAAGCTTGACGTAGACGACCAATTACATTGCCTAGGTTGAGTCTGATAAAAGATCTTAGACACAACAAGCTCTCCTTCTTTCTCTTCCTCATGTGTCCCCAGATGATATTGATGCATTACCCAATTGGTTTTCTCCGGTTTCCGATTCTTACCAAAATTGGTATACAAAACCAATATCTTCTTACAACCTTTTTGCTTACCGTTTACCATAACCGGTCTTGTCTTACCGGTCTTATGCCACCTCGTCTCACCGGAGCTACCGCTTCCTTGCGTATTATTGTCACATTCCGTTTGAATCTTCCTTCTCTTTCTTGTTCCTGTCGTATACGCCTTTGATGGTCTATGAAAGAAGTGTCTGCTTAAACCATCTCTAGTCACTCCTACCAAAAATTTAAAATTTAAAATATCTTTTGTTAGTTTATATGTTTCTTGTGTGACCCAAATTAAAAGGATTCAAACTTTGGTATGACCCAACTCTCTGTATAGTCGTATCAAACAATCATATATATTACAATAAAAGGAAATTAATATGGAATGCATGGGGAAAATATGAAGTATTTATAGATGTATGTGTGATCAAAATATAGAAGGTTAAAACATTGGTGAGTCCCAACAAAGAAACTAAAAAGTATTCAAAATTTGATGACCCAATGTTGTATTAAAGAACATATATTATTATAGCGTGCTTTACCAAAAAAAAAAATTAAAGAAGTTTATGTATGGAGTACTGCATGGAGGTGTTTATGTACCGGGAAGTTTCTCGGGGTGAGTGTAGCAAATGCCGTCTTCTCCTTCAATGGTGGGGATGAATTCGTCAATGAGAGGGTGAGATTTAATGTCTTTAACTAAGACTTTTGCCTCTAAATGTTCCATCAATTCCTGATCTGTTGGGTCAAATTTCACTCCTGCGGGTAAACCAACCCAATCCTGCTATCAAGAATAAAAGAGAAAACTTAATTTAGAATAAAGAAAAAGACCAAGAGAGTATTTATACTATATACATATAAAGACTCGTATATAGACGCTTTAAATTTGGATTTTGAATTTCTGTAAGCAAGAGAATACAACAGCGAGCATCATTCTTGATGCTCTTCATTTGATTCTTTTCCTTTTTCTCTTAAAAAATATTAACAAGTGAGAAAGGAAGGTAGAAACAATTTATTTTTTAAGTTAATTAAAATAAAATAAAAGAAAAAAGGAATATTACTTACTGGTTTCCCCTCGAGCTTGTGGCCGCAGCTGGGACACTTCTTGGATCCACAAAGTTGATGTTCTTCGATCTTTGCATCTATTATATCGGAACCCGTCACCGAACCAGCATGATTACTCTTGCTCATCCTAATCCCTAGTTCCTTTGACAAACTTTCTCTTATGCGTATGTGTGTAGGTGAAGAGATAATAACAAAGCTCTTCTGATCATTTCCGAGAGTTAAAAGAATATATAGAGAAAGAGAGAGACAGGATTTGAATAAAACCCTCTTTTATTATGGAGAATAAACCACTGATTTTGAGGAGACAAGACAAAAGAGGGTTTTTCTTGAAAACCTAAACCGACACAGGAACAAGACAAAGTAAGAATTTATGTGGAATTAACCCTCAAATTATGCTAAAAGGAACAAACTTGGTCGAGCAGAATAACATCTGCAAACCATGAAAGAGAGAGAGAAAGATAGCAAACAGTAGAGAGAGGGTTAAGAAACGAAGAAGGAGATGGGGAGAAGAAGAAGTATGAGAGCTGGGATGTGAAGGGTATAAATTAATAAAAACATACGAGCGATTTTTTAGGGAATTAATATATTAATATTTTGTATATATAAATGTGTGTTTTATCTCAAACTTTAACTGAAGAAGTAAGCGAGAAAAAGGAAAAGGTGGCTCTGAAACCCATTCACTGACCCACCTTTTATTTCGCCTTTGCTGGTTTAAGAAGCCGATATGAGTCCTTGAAGCGGTTCTTGTTATATCTACAAAAGCATACACTTCAAAACTATAATTACTTATGTTTATGTAAATAATGTGTACGTGTCTGTAAATGTGAGTGTACACACTGCATATTCCTATAAATCTAAATTTTGCGACTTTTATTGTATTGTGATATGGATTAATTATTATTTTCATTCAAAAAAAAAGATATGGATTTATTATAAAAGTTATCAAAATTATTATGTCATCTTTATGATTAATTGTGAGTTTTATGTTCGGAAAGAAATGTGAGATTCACCACTGTTAACTTAACCCTTATATTGTCTGTGTGTGTGTGGGGCAGTGTCTATGTTGTGTATGTGTGTGTATACTCTATATGTTAATAAATAAGTTAAGTAAATTAAGTACATGGATTATGTACTAGAAAATCTTATATTAATTTTATATGGTTTATACATATAAAATACCATTTGTTGGCAACTATAATCACTTCACTCTACGTTTTTTAGCATTACTGCACCCTACGTTCCGTCCCAATATCCACCTTCTAAATCTATATTAACTTCTAGTTAACGAAATAATGTTGTAGTTTTGAATTTGCGGAAGGTTAAGAACAAAAGAATTAATAAACAAAGAAGAAGAAGAAGAAGAAGAAGAAGAAGAAGAAGAGATGTTTATCAAATAAAAAGAAAAGAAGGACGACGAAAAAAAAGACGAGAAGAGGAAGATAGGTCACATGGGCATCGAGCTGGAGGAAGTGATCATTATTTTTTTGTTATTCAAATTTGGTTTTATTTTATTTTATTTCAATTTCTGCAGAGATAAAGGAATTAATAGATTGCTTGATAAGTAAGGCAATTTGAGCAGTGTACCCATCATATGGACCACAACATCCCTTAATTTTCTTATTATATTCGCGTTGTAGTTTAATTTGATTTGTTTTATATTATTATATGGTGTCCTTGTAGTTCCGTTTACGTTAGCATGAATTACGAAATCATGGCAATTATTCTTCTTACATATGTTTCAAATCAGACAATAATTTCCTTTTCCTAAAAAATCTTTAATGAAGTATAACCCTGAAAATATTACGCTTATTAGTTTAAACTTTAAAGCAGTGCCTGTTCCTTTTCTAGTTTTCTTGATGAAAGAAGTATTTGTTCTTGAAACATATTTATTGTACGCGTTCTCTAACATACCATTTCATAATACTCCAGATGAATTATGAATATATGTTATTTTTTTCTTCATTGATCTCGAGTACCTTGACTGTAATGATTATAAAGTTCTTCGCATAATCAATCTTCTATGGTTTTTCATCAATTTTTAATATATATATATATATACGGTCAAAGCTAACGAAGAAACCAAGCGAATAAATAGGATACAATACAAGGGTAAAAGAAACGTGTACCGTACCCTGAAACTTTGCGAAGAAGCTTCATGCTGAGATCATAAACGTAAGATAGAATACAAAAAAAAGTTTCTGTCCGTAACGAAAATATAATTATATAAACGAACAACGGAATTTTATGAATAAACGAAAATCATTCGTCGCAGAAAAGTTATTACCGTTCTTGAGTTCCTGTGACGCTGTATTTTACAACCGGCCGACTGTTGGTCTAGAAAGTGTCATGTCAATAACCTGAGACGGCTCTTTATGATGTATGAATTAAGATTAATGTAGGCTCCACAAACGATATATCTGAATTGGATTGTAGTTTTAGATCTTCAAACTCGTCGACATTTTGTCTTTTACAACTATGTTTCTAAAAATTTAAATTGCGAAACATTCTAGAGCCGTTGGACGTTACTATCCAAACGTAAATTTTGATATTCCCAACCTGGTGACTGGTGAGACGATATTATTATCAATGTATATTATATTTTGTTGGTTGATCCAATATAATGTGTAAGAAATTTAGGTTAGTATTTTTAATGTGACAGAAATATTCCCATCTATTTTTCTTTTTTAATTAGCGGGATCAAAATGAAGGGTTGAAATAAACATATAATGGTTATATATTAATTCGAATATATAAGCAGGACAGCAAAATCTAGCTTATTTATAATAAAACTAAATCTAGTATAGATTAAGCTAAAAGCATTTCGATTTCTCAAGGATTGTAACTTTATCGTTAAGAGATTTGAGTTAAGAATACACAAAAGGTCATCTCAATCCCAACGGCAAAACACCACCAAAGGAAAAAGAGGAAAAAATCCTATATGTGTATACAGAATACACATCATAGTTATGTTATATATATTGTTAACTAAAGATTTTTTTAGAAAATGTTGGGAGTCAAAGAATGAAATCATGGAGGGGCCAAAGATGTGTCCTGAATAAAACATATAGATGCTAATGATTGCCTTTTTGTCTGGATTATCATATATTTTGTCATAATTTGTATTTTATGTAATTGTCTATAACTTTTTAGACTAAATTTAAAACTTAAAACTTCGTTTTTATCCCATTTCGGATCATGAAGTTATAAATCATCAGTTCTAACTTTTTGGATGCTAAATGAAGATTTAAACATAAAAACAATTTAGGTTATGATTTTTTTTGCAAACACATCGAAAATCGTAGAACACTGATGTGATGTATTATTTTAAAAAAAATTATCAGCATTAATAAAAATAGAAAATGCAACCAAATAAATGAGTCAAAAAACTAGAAAATAAAAATGAAAAACAAGAGACAATATTTCTCGACGTAATCTTTTATTTATTTCAAGTTTCTTTTGTTTTAAAATGAGTATGATTAGAGGTATAACACGCATGAGAGAGGATAACTTACAGAAGATATATGGTATGAAAAAAAAAGAAAAAAGATATATGGTATGGCATTGGATGAAGATTGGTTCTTGGCTTATACATACAAATATTAGTGTCCACAGGACCAAATATCCAGAAGATATATGGATCTTACTCGAACCCGACCCGAATATCCGAAGTCGCAGCCCTAGTATTATTTAGCTGAAGTTTAAATTTAGAGGAATACTACACCTTAAAAATGAGAAGTTTTGCTCGATCTTCTGGATTCGTACGTTCTTTGAGAAGGGTTCCGGCTCAATTAGTTGTACTTTTTCAGGTTGAATTGGATAACAACAACCAAAAGATTATGGAGTAAGACTTGAGCGAAAAAGCTTAAAATATAGTTTATCGTTTTCTAGTATAATCTACCATAAATATTTCATGTGAAAGTACACTATTGAAAACTAAATCAGACGTAAACTCATTAAACAATTGTCACTAAAACGCAGTAGTAAAAAGGATAACCTATGAAATTTACATAAGTTAAACATATATCGGGGGAGGCAAATTCTGGTTAGGTTAGTTAAGAAAATGGATGGGTTTAAGAACTTAGTCGTCTATGGGCAATTTAGAACATATGCGAGGTTCTGTGGGCTGTGGGCCGAACAATTGCACTAAGAAGGCCCAAAAACTTCCTTTTGCTTTAAAATGCTCAATATTATAAAGTAGTCTCACTGAATCAGTGTCTTCGGGGTCTTGTTTATTGCATTTTATAATTCAAAAGCTGTCTGTCAGTATTGTTTAGATTGTCAGTTAAACACAGTGTTTTTAAAACCGAACCGATCCGATGGTTGGACCGGGTTCAACTATGAACCGAGTATATAACCGGATTGAATCTAATAATTGGTTTAACCATGAACCGATCACGTAGCCGGATTGGATCTTAAAGTTATTAAACTACTAAAAACTATCAAAAATCTATAAATCATCCATATGAACATAAAACTAGTTTTATATTTATAATGTTTTATGTTTAAAAGTTATTTATATTTTAATTATGTATCATATTTACTAATATTATTTTAAAATTTATATACTAAAAGTATATTAAACCAGATTAGTGAATTATATTTGATCCGGTCAAACCATATTGAACCGTGATCCAAAAAATTTCAGTTCAACTTCCAGTCCGGTTTTAAAAACACTGGTTAAACACATATGATTCGACCACAAATAAATAGTCCACACATAATAATACTAAACAGGATCAGTTGTTAATAGTTTGAGAATATTCTCCTCCTCTGATATTTTCATTGTATGGATTCGCATAGGTTCCGGTCATCCTCAAACCGGAGTACGGCCTCTGAAACCGATCATCATCAATTTGGGTCTTTAATCCCTAGACTCAGTATAAAATATCGATCGTTGAGCTTCGACACGGGTCTCCGCTTGATTGCTTCTCTCTCCGGTAGTCAGACATTTGGGTCTCCGACAAGGTTGGTGATGGCAACTTCTTCCCTGAACTCTGACCGGAAGATCGTTACCGGTCCGGACGGTTATGTTCTTGAAGACGTTCCTCATTTCTCTCATTACATCCCAAATCCTCTTGTACGATAATGTGAAGAATTCTGCAAATGTGTGCGAGAGGGAAAAAAAAGTCTGAAACTTTATGAGATGTTTGGTTTTAAGTTACTGTTTTTATTTATGTTTTCAGACATATCCAAATCCATTACAAGACAACGCTGCTTACTCTGTTGTTAAGTAAGTGACCGTTAACTTTCTTTCCAAGTTCGTTACTTTTCCCCTACGTAACTGAATCAATAGCTTATCTGGTTTAGAAATGTGTGATCGTTATCCAGTTAATAAGCTTCTTATGTGTGTTTTCAGACAAACGTTTGTATCTTTCTCATGTACAGATTATAGATAGATCGTTTGGGTTTGACACAGCTGTAGAAGAGGCTCAACGCTCAGAAAATTTGTCTGAAAACACAATGTGAGAATAATGTAATAACTTTAGGTTTGATTTTCCTTTTACCAAACTGTAATTTACAATTTAATAATAATAAAGTTTTATATACATCGTTTATTAAACTTTAAATGATAGAAAATGATACTTGAATATGAGGAAACTATTAGTATAAATCAAACTGCAGCTGGCTTACCATCTTTACGAGGGTCACTAACTGCAGTGAGCAATCCCTTGAAAGGTTTCAGTCTCTTGCTAGAGTCTTTACCAAGCTTCCTTCCAAGTTCAATAATCATCTCATCTTCTTCTTCCTTGTAACTCTGAACAATAAGTTGAACAATAGCTCCACCTGATATCTCCTCAAGCTCATGTCCCCTCTCTGCTAAAAACATCTCGCTATTTTTAGTAACTCCTATGTGATCACCGTTAATCGCCGTGAAGTTCTCATATTGAACAACGTTCGGTATTAACTGCAACAATAAGTCAATAACCAACATAAGAAACAATGATTATTAATTTCATCTGAATGTTAGTAAAATATGATATGTAGTTTTTGTCACCTTATGGTAAACTCTTGCACTCTCTACAGCTTCTAACGGTTTCATCTTCAACACAAAGAAGTTAAGGAAGACTTGAATCACCGCCGGGATTATCTTCATTCCTCCGCTTCCTCCAAGCGTCGCCACCAATTCACCGTCCTGCAAAACAGAACACAACCGTGAGTTTTCATGGAGTGTGAGTTTGTGAGTTAGATAATAAGAGTGAAACAGTTTGCCTTGGTGATAACAAGAGGTGTCATGGAAGACAATGGTCTCTTGTTTGGTTCAATGAAGTTTGTAGGAGCCGGAGGGAGATTGTCAGGAGTGTTCTCCGTCGGTACAGAGAAATCATCCATCTCGTTGTTAAGCACGATCCCCGTGGAAGGAGACAAGACCCCAGCACCAAAAACATAGTTCACAGTTGTCGTCATAGACACAGTGTTTCTCTCCGAATCCACAATGGAGAAATGACTCGTCCCTTGGTCTCTAAGCTGGCTCCAACGGTTCAAATAGTACTCAGGAGGGAACGTCGTGTTGTCCAAGATCCTCTCTCGTATACTTTCCGCACGAGGCTTGGATAGCATGTGGTTCATAGCGTTTGTTATGTTGACAAACTCAGGGTCTCCAAGATCCATCCGAGCTGCGAACATATGTTTCATTGCTTCTATCAAACGGTGGAGGCCAAGATCATTACCTGAACCAGTGTATAGCTCCGAGTAGCTGTCCAAGATGTTCATAACCATCGAGAAACCAACCGTTCCGCTCGACGGAGGTGGCATTCCGTAGATCTTGTAACCCATAACATCAGAAGCCATTGCATTGGTTACTCTGACTTTGTAACTTCTTAAGTCATCCATAGTTATGATCCCTCCCGCCTTTTTCACATCGTTGACGAGCTTTTGGCCTACTGTCCCGTTGTACAACGCAGCCGGACCTAGCCTGGAGATCATCTTCAGACTCCGAGCTAGTTCCGGGTTATAGCAAGTCTCACCGGGATTCAAAACCTGTCCGTTTCTTGAGAAGACATTACGCAAACCCGGGTCTTTAAGTATCATCGAAGAGTGTTTCGATATGGCTCGTCCGAGATACGGAGCCACCACGAAGCCGCCTCGGGCCAGCTCAATAGCTGGCTCGAAAAGCGGCTTCCATGGAAGACGGCCGTACCGTTTCCAGGCCTCGTAGAGTCCAGCTATCTCTCCTGGGACTCCCATAGACAACGCGCCTATGGACTTCGCGTCCTCATCGCTCTTATACATGTCCTGCACCGTCAGTTCAAAAGCTAAACACAATGTACTCAAAGCCGGTTCTGAGCATAGCGAAATGAAACATTCGCCTATGGCCATCAAAATATTAATGATTAATATGTATTATATCATTTGGCCTCAGATGATTAAAAAAAACTATATATATATATATATATATATATGTGTTTCAATCTTCTTGAATCTTAGGGCCGGCCCTATTGTACTAAATTGAAAAATAGATCAAGTAGAGACTTTATACCTTAGAAGCAGCTAATGGAGCGGTTTCTCTCATGTCAAAGGCCTCAGCTTTAGAATCTTCCATGGAGCTAACTATCAAGAAGGCTCCACCGCCAATTCCGCTAGACATGGGATTAACAACACCGACGCATAAGGAAGTAGCCACGGCGGCGTCAACCGCATGCCCACCTCTTCTGAGAACAGAGACACCAATATCCGAGCACCTGCCGTCGTCAGCAGCGACAACACCGTTCTCTGACTCAACCGCGTCACTTCTGGTTGCATGGCTGTGACGGTTGGTCGCTTCTCTCGACAACCAAACTGTTATGTTGTTACTAAAGCAATAACCTACAGACAGAGAACAAAAGACTTAACGTTCTTGCAAAAGTGAATGGCGTTGGTATAATCACTATTGTTGTATCAGGTCATGTAATGGTTCCTGTATTATTAAAGGAAAGGAAACAGACCTGAGATCGAGACTAGAGTCAGAAGAAGCAGAGTAAGAGCAAGCCTCAGATTGTTTCTGTGTTTCTTAGTCTCTGCGACCGTTTCTTGGTTGATTCCTAGAAGAGGATCAGCGAGGATTGTGTGAACCATATTCGATATCTATCTCTTTCCTCTCTGAATCTAAGAGAGAAGATAGTGAATGGGGTCCAAAAGAGAGTTTAGATTCCCAAGTTGTTATGTGTTTTTGGATTTATTCTTCTAAGTTTATGATTGGTTGTCTAAATATTCTTCTAAACAAAACTCTACACGCAATACTAGTCTGAAACCCAATCAGTTTACTTTTAAGATGGCTTAAAAGATAAATTAAAATATATATATATATATACATATATAATAGGCTCTACATAAAAGGAAAGGAAGTGATTGAGATTTTTTTTTGTTTTAAATATAGAAACCCATCTACATGCTCTCAATAAGATTTTAAATTGTATGACTGGTTATAAATAACACCTTGTCAATCCAATTGATGTCAAAAAAAAGGAAAAAGATTTTTAAAATGTCAAAAAATTATAAATGGAAAAAATTACAGTTTTTAATAATCTTATCTTAACATCTCTTGTCCACAAATTTGTTTTTGGGATAATTGTCAAAAAAATTTAATACTGAGAAAAGGTCAAATATCATCGACATTCAAAATAAAAGAAACTAAAAAAAAAAAGTTCAAATTTCATTAAGAAATTAAGAAGGACCCATCAAAAGTGGTGCTTCTTATTCTAAAGGCATACCCAAGTAATATAATAGAATATCTAAACCAATGATATTCTAAAGGCATAATAATATTTTTAAGTAGTTTAATTAAATAATTAAATTGAGGAATCAAAAAATTATATAAACCAATGATATTTAAGCAAGTGCTCAAAGAATCACTCAACTTTTTAAAAATTTCTCATATGAAAAATTCATGTCACACACTCTCAAGAGTTTTTTTATTACTTAAAGTTGTTTATTCTTGAAAGGCACATTGAGCAGCTCTCAATGAAGATGCTCTAACAGATTTTTATAGAAAGACATAATCAACTATTTAAAGAAGTTTTAACTATATTTAAATTAGATTATAAAAATATTTAAAAGGGAAATGAAGCAGAAATTATGGTGGCTGATAAATTCAAAACATAGGAGAAGGAGCAGGAGCAAGAGTTGGAGCAGCATCAGCAGCAGCTGGCTTCCCATCTTTCCGGAGATCACTAACTGCCGTCAGAACTTGTCTGTCTTGAACAACAAACTGAACAGTGGCTCCCATTGATGTAGACACTATTTCATGTTTTTTCGTCTTCAAGAAGTCTCGAGTCTCTTTGTTAAGCAAAATGTGATCTTGATTGTACACTGTCCAGTTTTCGTATAACACTTGGTTTGGTTCCAACTGTACAAAACCAAAAGATCAATTTGATGATTCAAAACTTGTTGAAAAATTGTTTGTTTGCCATTGATGCACGTACCTTGTGATACACTCTTGGACTCTTCACAGCCTCTAGAGGACTCATATTCAAGACAAAGTGATTGAGGAACACTTGGATTACCGCCGGAATTATATAGATTCCGCCGCTCGCTCCAATAACTCCGACTAGCTCATTGTCCTGCCAGGAAAAAAAAAAGCAATTAAGCAATTATATTCCTCTGTTATTACTCTGTATTGTTTGTTAAGACAAGTATAACTCATTCTTTTTGTTCACTGAGACTGTAACGAACCTAAACTCTTCTATTTGATTGAGACACTAGTTTTGACAGTTATGTTTTGCTTGACAAAAACGAAAAAAACGAACTTCTGTTCTTGATTTCGCATGTATAAATTACCTTTGTGATGATTAAAGGCATCATGGAAGACAAAGGCCTCTTGTTTGCCTCGATGTAATTCGCGGGCGGTGCAGATTCCTCGGATGTTACCGAGAAATCAGCCATCTGGTTGTTGAGTATAATACCGGTAGAAGTCGACATAAACCCTGACCCGAACGCGTGATTCACAGTTGTTGTCATCGACACAACGTTTCTATCTTTATCCACTACACAGAAGTGGCTCGTCCCTTCGTCCTTGAGCTGTTTGTATCTGTTTATAACACAAGTCAGTATATAAGCAGGCTCTGTCAATCCACATAGTTAAATCAGTCACTTACTTGCTGCGGTAATAATCTGGTGGGTAAGTCTTGTCATCGGATATCTTTTCCTGAATCTTTTGGGCCCAACTCTTAGAGGTCATATTTTTCACAACTTCAGATATCCCCTCAACAAACGCAGGATCTCCAAGATCCATTCGAGCTGCAAGCATAAACTTTATGGCTTCTATAACTCGATGCAGAAAAAGATTCTTATCAATACCATCTATATATTTGTATTGCTCCAATATATTCATAACCTGTTTGTTTCCAACATCAAAACATGAAATATGTTATTCACATTGAACACCATTTATATATCGAAAAATGAGTCATCATTCTCACCATTGCAAAACCGGGCGTTCCACTAGACGGAGGCCACAGTCCTTGTAGTTTAAACCCCATAACATCATTTACAACCATTGCATCCGTCACGTTAACTTTATAGTTCCTCAAATCTTCCAACGTCATGTTCCCTCCAGCCTTCATCAGATCATTTACAAGATTTTTCGCTACATCATCTTGGTAAAACGCTTTCATCCCGTTCTGCGCCACTTTTTTCAAGGTCTCAGCGAGTTCGATGTTCTTACATGTATCACCTTTCGTCAACAGTTTGTCTCCGATAACGAAAACACTCTTTAAACCAGTATCATTCCTGATCTTTTCCTCGTTGGTGGATAACGCGAAGGCGAGATGCGGACCAACCACGAAACCGTCTCGAGCAAGTTTAATAGACGGCTCGACCAGCTGTTTCCACTGGACACGGCGGCCGTTGTTCGTCCACGCTTGGTAAAGACCGGCAACCTCTCCTGGAACTGCTACAGACAATGGTCCTTTTTGTTGCTTGTCCACTTTGCCCTCGAACATTTCCTATTAAGGAGTTTTACAATTTATAAACAAAAATTACAAGTTTTCGCGTACTACAAAAATTCTGCTATCATAAACAAAAGAATTTTCAAATTAGTCGCATTGAAAGAATTTTATTCATTCATCGGAAATTTCAATCTAGTGGTTTAAAGTTGAAACCTAATAAGTATGTGAATTGTTGATAACAAAAGAAAAAAAAAATAACTATTAAAAATTAAGTTTATAACTACTTTTTAAACATAGTTATTTGCGATATATGGAACTTTTTAGCAACTGTTTATTAGTTTATTTTGTCAATAATAGCCTTATTTTTATTACTTATAATATTTTCTACTCCCTCTGTTCCTTAATATTACATATTTTAGGAAAAAAATTTGTTTTAAAAAGATTTATTTTTTACATTTTCAAGACATGTTTTATTAACTAATTGCAAATTTCAAAAAACTTAATTGCACTTATTGAATTGTTATTGGCTTAAAATTATGAAACAAAGATAAACACAAAAAAATATGTAAATTTAATGTGTTTTATTAAAATGTGTGAAAAATCTAGAATATGTAACATTAAAAAACAGAGGGAGTATAATTTTTGTAGGCAACAAATTTCTTTCAGGTTAGTGATGTAACTTGAAAGAACGTAAATATATACATACTTAAAAAGACGAACAAAAGATAGAAAAAATAGAACATGTAACTTTGTTAGTGATGAGAAGAACCTTGTATGCAGTGGAAGAAGCGGTTTCTCGCATGTCATAAGCTATCGCCGAACCGGATGCAGAGCCGACGACCATGAAGGCTCCACCACCGATTCCACTAGACGTAGGATTCACGACACCTAAGCAAAATGCTACGGCCACTGCGGCGTCTACGGCGGAGCCGTCGAGTCGTCTTAGCACGTCCGCGCCAATGTCTGAACATGTCTCGTGGTCGGCCGCCACGACGCCGGTTTTCGACGTCACAACGAAGTCTTTGTCATTGCTTTTGGTTTCTGTTTCTTCGCCAGTAAAATATCTGGTCCACGTAAAACCTGATAATTATACAAGAAATATATTTCATATTATTGCACTTCTTGTAATTCATTTGTATTATGGACTTCATTTATCTAAAAAAATATATTGTGACAAAAATGTAGGAACTGAATAAAACCTACAAGACTATAAACCAACTAACTAAAAATTTCGTTGTTATTGAAAATGGTATATGTTTAGAACTATAAATTGAATCCAAAAGGAAACAAAAACCTTATCTATATTTTCATAAATAGAAAATAGTCAAATACACAAACTAAACAAAAGTTCGATTTAGCTAAAAGCATAGTGTAAGACTGTGAGTTACAGAGAAAGCAAAAGAAGGCAATACCTGCGCCTCCGACAAGAAAGAGAGACAAACACAAGGCAATTGCAATCTGATTTCTTCTTGGCCTGTTTTTATTGACTTCAGAAATCGTCGTGTCCGACTTTTCGATGTCCAAAAATGGATCTCGCATTGTACCCCGACCCATTTTGTGTATACTTCTTTTACTAATGAGTCAAGTATCGATTCAAAAGTATTTGGAAATGTGGAGATATAATCGGAGAGATGAGATTTTTATAGCTGGATGGAGAGAGAGAGAGAGAGAGAGAGAGAGAGAGAGAGACTGAGATTAGATGATGTACTATAGCCCTAAAATGTGTTAATGTTGCATGAAACTGCACGTCGTTTACGTAACTATTATATTGTATAGTTAGTTAATATATATAACTAAGCTTTTCTGCATCAGTCATGTGTTTCTCATTACTTATATATACAATCATCGTAATGCAAGGGTGGGAACAGACTTTGAAAACGTTGACGCAATCGGCCGATGATGCATTCATTATTTAAAACACTGTTTGATACAATTTTTGAGGCATGAAGAAAAGAAAAATATTATTACAAACGTTATTTCATGTGAAAACATCATACAATTATTTATGATTTAAAAAAAACAAATATTTATAATTTAAGTTTGGTACGTACCAGCTGCTATCTCGAAATTGTGATGTTAATTAGTCTTAATTGATTCCCCCACTATTCGTCATTTTTATTTCTTTTGGACAGCAAAATATACTAGAGAGAGAGAGAGAGAGAGAGAGAGAGAGAGAGAGAGAGAGAGAGAGAGAGAGAGAGAGAGAGAGAGAGAGAGAGAGAGAGATTGTTGGTTACTGGTTGCATGTTATTGTTAGTTATGCAGTTCTTTTTTATAATATATAGCAATGACTTTGTTATATCGTGCATCACCTAGTCTTTTAATATCACCATGCGTATCTCCAGTGAATAAATGTGACTTAAACTAAGAATTGTTACATCTAGATGTGTCTTAAATCTCAGTGCACCTAGTAAAAATCCAGCATTCGATGGACCCACATAGTCTGAATGCGCGTTATAAACGTAAAGAAGATAAACTCGCTATCAAAATTGACATCTAAAAGGTGCAGAATCACGCCCCGGTACGGTATGATTTATTTTTTAGAAAATATGTATTCCTAAAAAATAAAAAAATCAGATTTTGATGCTGATATGAATATGAGTTTAAAGATATAGTTATTCATTCACATAATAATATACAAAGCCTGAAACATGTATTTATTTCAATATGTTTTGTTCTTTGCTTTTTTCAAGTTTGATTCGCGTTTATTCACAGCAACAGAATCAAATACTTTTGAGGACTTGAACATTAGAGGTAATTTGTCAGATCCGAGATACAATTTTACACATTTTCCTAGCTCACGGTGCTAGGATTTCGTTGAATCTGGGTCAGATTTAAATCGCGGTGGAACGTTGGAGTCGCTGTTCGTCGCTGCAGTAGCTACTCAAGCTTTCCTTTCCTCCTCCACTCTCCATCTTCCTCCTATTCGTTCATTCCGTTAGAACTTGCCCATCTAGATCTCAGATCTGTGATGAAAAGGCGCTCAGAGACAGTCGCTGGGGACTTCTATTTGGTCTTCTTCCTACAACATTGAGCATGGCGGCTGTCCCAGTTGCCTGTTGATCGGAGTTGATTTGCCATCAGCTCCTCTGTGCTTCTCTGTTCCAGAAGGAGTGTCACCGTAGATGTGCCCTGCCTCATCCTTGTTCAGATGCTGGAAATCTTTTGAGTTCTCAGCTCGGGGGAAGGGACCGGTGTCAAAATCCATAAAACCGCCGCTTCCTTCCGCTTGCGTTTGCTCTGTTCTTTAACTGCTGGCGTCTTCTCTTCGGTTGAGGGATTACAGGTTGCAGCAATGGTGATCTCTGGAGTTGCTTCGGCGTCTAGAGTGGACTCCTCCGGTGATGGCCGGACCTGGACTTTGTCAACCCCGCTTTGCATGTTGTCCTTTCGGGTCGCCTTCGGGATAATCTTCAGGTCCTAAGATTATTCTCCGGCTGATTTTCTCCAACGATTATCGCTCTTGCTTCAGGCTCCGGATGCAAGTTCTGCAATCGGTCTACTGGAACTGTACTGATGTTTAGGAAGTAGTTTAAGTTAGGCTTTGACTAATCCTTACAGGCTTAGTTGAACCTTCATTATCGGTGAATGTCATTTTTAGCTTTTTTGGGGGCTTTCACACATCCATGCTTTAATTAGCTGCTTAGATTCACATGGTTTTGATTATTTCGTAACCAATTGTATATCCATGATTCATTATTTTGGTAATGAGATTCACATACTTAACAAAAAAAAAACACGTTTCTGCCGACAAAAAAATATGTGGACAGCTTTTTTACGTAGCTCTGTCAACGCTAACAACTCGATCTTAGTCAATGATATTCACGAGTCTTAATTTTTATGTTCGTAATTTTCTCCTTTTAAAACTACTCCACTCGTTTCAAAAAGATAGATGTTTAAAAAAAAAAATTTGTTTCACAAATTTGGAGCTTGAGCAATTTGATGTGAAGACAGTGTATCTTCATGGAGAGCTAGAGGAGATATACATGACTCAGCCAGATGGTTGTCGAGTTCCTGAAAAGGATGACTATGTGTGTACGCTTCAGAAGTCACTTTGTGGATTTAAGCAATCTCTGAGAGGATGGTACAAAAGACTCGACAGCTATATAATCAAGTTGGGCTACATCAGAAGTCCTTATGATTGGTGTGTCTGCATGAGTAAATTGAAGGATGCGACGTTCATCTGTTTGGTACTCTACGTGGATGACATGTTGTTAGCTGAAGAGAAGTGTGACATCGAGAAGCTGGAGCTTCTGGGTTTTGAAGTTGAGATGAAGGATTTGGGTGCAGCAATGAAGATTTTAGGGATGGAGATCTTCAGAGATAGGGAGAAGGAGTTGTTCTTGTCACAGAAGGCCTACATTAATGAGGTGTTGACAAGGTTCGTGATGTCTTCATATGAACTTATCAGTATTATGTGCACTGCAAATGTTCATCTCACCATGTATATGGTTTAGCCCGTTGGGGCATCATGCCCGTCGGGGCATCTGGTCCGCAAGGACATCTGGCCCGTTGGGGCATCTGGTCCGCATGGACATCTGGTCCGCAAGGACATCTGGCCCGTTGGGGCATCTGGTCTGCAAGGACATCTGGTCCGCAAGGATATCTGGTCCGTTGGGACGTCTGGTCCGTTGGGACATCCGGCCTGTTGGGGCGTCCCGTTGGGACATCTGGCCCGTTGGGGCGTCTGGTCCGTTGGGACATCTGGTCCGTTGGGACATCTGGTCTGTTGGGATATCCGGCTGATGACGAGAGTCTGGCTCTAGTTGAGCATCTGGCCGTTAAAGGGCGTCTGGTTCGTCATAGCAACACATCTGGTCCGAAGGGACATCTGAGACAAAGAGAGCGATGGTACATTTGGCGTTGAAGAACGCTTCTGGTACATTTGGCGTTAATGGTGCATCTTGTACATCTGGCGCTGATGGCGCATCTGGTACATCTGGCACAGAGAAACGCATCTGGTACATCTGACACTTGAAGGTGCATCTGGTGCATCTGGCACTTGAAGGTGCATCTGGTACTTCTGTTATTGGGAGGATTCAAATCAAGGTGGAGATTTGTTGATATGCCTTGAATCTGGATGTTACATCTAGGCGATGGATGTTACATCACGTACATCATACCGACTCAGTTGCATCAAGAGCGTTGCATCAAGTTATTATGGATGTTACATCTGATCGTGGGCTTAGGGCCATGAGTCCGTATAGTCTATGGTTTTAGATGGGACATGCTACTATATATATCTTGTATTCGAAGTAACCCTAAACTTACACTTTATAAGCTCAATATCGCCTCCAATAATAAGATCTCTCTTTGCCCGTGGACGTATCCCTAGGGGTGAACCACGTTAAATATCTGTGTCGTAGTTACATCGCTTTTAGTCATCTGTTTCCGCATCTGTTCCTTCTCACGTCCGTTACAACAATCTTAACTGAAATTTTGCAAAAATATTAAATCATAGGAGTAGAAGTAAAAGATCCAGTGCAACATTAGCAGCAGGCTGGCTTCCCATCTTTCCGAAGATCACTAACAGCCGTCGAAACTGTCTTAAAATCATCTACTTTGTTTTGAACAATTAGTTGAACAATGCCTCCCACACTTGTAACCACTAGTTCATGTCCTCTCGCCTTCAAGAACTCTCGAGTCTCTTCTGTAAGCTTAATATGATCTCCATTGTACACTGTCATGTCCTCATATAACACCGTGTTTGGTTTCAACCGCAAAAATTTTTAAAAAAATTATTAGATAAAAAATCCTCCCCATTAAATGTGTGTTGTCTTTGATGCATTACCTTAGGGTAAACTCTTGGTCTCTGAACAGCCTCTAGAGGACTCATCTTGAAGATAAAGTGATTGAGGAACACTTGGATCACCGCAGGAAATATATAAGGCCCACCGCTCGCACCAATTACTCCGACCAGGTCATTGTCCTACCAGAAAAAACAATCAATATTGTTAGCTTACCAAGGATTAGGGGTGGGAACTTTACCCGATATCCGAAGCCGCACCTGAATCCGATCCAAAAAACCCGAACCGAAATCTGAACCGAAGTAGTAAAATATCCGAACGGGTATTGAATTAGGAGAGATTGGATATCCGAACCCGAACGGATAATATCCGAACCCGAATGGATATCCGAAGATAACCGAACATATGTATAATTAACCATATATTTCTAGTTTACATCTCTCATTTTATATAAAATATTTGTATTGATACTACACATACTTTAAGTTCATATGATATACATAGAATTGCGGAGAAAATGATTTGCTACTCAATTAAAATGGATGTCAAACATTTTATTTCAAAAATTAATAAAAAGTTACATCCAAAATTTAAAAACAATAACTAAATTAATGTCTTTTTTAGTTTCAAAATGTTATGTCTATATCTATTAACCATTCAATCTATTAAAAATAAAAAATTAGTTAAGTGGAAGTTATATTTTTAAATACAAGAAATTTGAGAAATGAAAAATGTAAATTTTTTTTTCAAAATCTAAATATCCGAACCCGATCCGAAATAACCGAACCCGAAGTAAAAATACCCGAACCTGACCTGAAATACAGAAATACCCGAACGGATTCTATACCTTTATACCGAAATACCCGACCCGAACCCGAACGGATACCCGAACGCCCACCCCTACCAAGAATCCTTTGATTTGGCTGTCCCTTGTCTTGGTTTTGTATTGATTGAGACAAAACAAAGGAATGGATTTTCTTGATTTTTTTTTGTTCATGAAGTTACCTTTGTAATTATCAATGGCATCATAGAAGACAAAGCCCTCTTCTTTGGGGAAATGTAGTTCGTGGGTGCTGGAGGGAGGCTATAAGAAGAGACCAGGGTTGGTACAGCAAAATCCTCCATCTGGCCGTTAAGTATAATACCTGTTGAAGGCGACATAAACCCTGACCCGAACGCATAGTTCACAGTTGTTGTCATCGACACCGCATTTCTATCTTTATCCACCACACAAAAGTGAGTCGTCCCTTGGTCCTCAAGCTGATTATATCTATCACAACAAACAATACATAAATCTATAAAAAGATTCTCATAAAGCCAACTTTGGTTACATCAACCACTTACGTATTGAGGTAATTTTCTGGTGGGAACGTCGTGTTGTCCGATATTTTGTTCTGTATTGTTTCGGCATAAGACTTTGAGAGCAAATTGTCCACAACATTAGCAATGCCATCAACAAACGCAGGATCTCCAAGATCCATTCTAGCTGCAAGCATATGTTTCATGACTTCTATAAGTCGATGCAAACCAAGATTCTCATCAGTAACCTTGACTTTCATGTACCTCTCTAGTACATTCATTATCTGCTTATTTCAACATCAAAACATGAAAGCTATTAACACTTTCACATAGTTATATATAACCAATATCGAAAAAGAAGTCATCATCCTCCTCACCATTGCAAAACCAGTAGTTCCACAAGCCGGAGGCCACATGCCACGTATTTTATACCACATAACATCATCAACAACCATCGCATCACTCACCTAAACTTCATAACTCTCCAAATCATCCATTGTTATGATCCCTCCAGCCTCCCTCACATCGTTCACAAGCTTCTCCGCCACATCCTCTTCGTAAAACGCCTTCATCCCTTTCTCAGCAAGTGATTCTAAGGTATCAGCTAGTTTTGTGTTGTAACATATATCCCCTTTCTTCAACAATTCTCCCTCTTTAGTAAAAACACTCTTCAGACCATTGTCATTCTTGATCATAGCCTCGTTCTTGGACAAGGCGAAGTCGAGATGCGAACCAACCTGGAAACCGTCTCGCGCCAGCTTGATAGATGGTTCGACAAGTAGTTTCCATGGGACACGACCGTGTGTCTCCCATGCTTTATAAAGTCCGGCTATTTCTCCAGGAACTGCTATTGACAATGGTCCTACTATTCTCTCGGCTTCTCTGTTCTCAAACATATCCTATTACAATTTAACAATTACAAAGTTTGGTGGTAAAGGAACCTCGGCTGAGGTGCCCGCCATCACGACTTCGAGCCCCGGCCACAGCGGATTTAACATCCCTTCCGTTGGGGCGCTGGACCCTCTACGGGGGATAGTTGGGAATATGGCTGCCCAGATACCAGAGTTATCAAAAAAAAAAAAAAAAAAAAAAGTTTGGTTATAGATTGTTAGAGCATCATTACTCATGGGTTTTTCAAAATGGGTTTATATCCATTAATATATTAGTATTTAGAAGTACTATAATTATAATAAAATTTTAATCTTAAAAATAGTTGTACCACTTAAAAATAAACATGTTGTACTCTTTTTTTTTGGACAAACATGTTGTACTCTAATCTCTCAAAATTTATTACAAAGTTTCATACAAGAATATATTCTTGTTTTTACACTCTTTTTCTTACTTGTTTACTATTGATGGTGAGATATCCACTGCTCATGTTATTGCATTACATAGTAGGAAGTTTGTTGTAATTTAATCCCTCTGTTTCATAAAAATGTTATTTTGACATTTTTTTCTTATCACATAATTAATATCATTTTAAAATTTCTATGCAAGGTATACTTTTTAAACTTAATATTAATAGTAACTGTAACTGAATTAATCTTATATGTAATTTTATTTATCTCTAACATTATTAGCTAAATATGTATAATTAATAAAACATAAATACATTCGTGTGAAAAATGTTAAAATGGCACTTTTGAAGAAAGTGAAAGAGTAGTAAATAAAATGTAATGAAAGATGTAAAATGTTTTTATTAAGAACTTGTGAAGCAGCCAATGGAGCGGTTTCTCTCATATCATAAGCCGTGGCTACCGAGCTGGCTGATGAACCCACAACCATTAAGGATCCACCGCCGATTCCACTCGACGATGGATTACACACCTAAGCTAAACGCGACAGCCACTGCGGCATCCACGGCGGTGCCGCCGAGTCTTCTTAGCACGTCAGCTCCGATCTCGGAACATGTCTCGTGATCAGCCGTCACGACCCCTTTTTCCGACGTCACAACAGCCATTTTTCCATTGCTTTTGGTTTCAGTTTCTTGGCCGGGGAAGTGTCTGCTAAGTACAATGCCTGATCATTTACACAAGAAGATTTACGGTTTAGTCTCAGATTCTTAGAAGATTGTAACCAAACAAGAAAATGTTTAAACGTGTACGATAGGTTATAAATGGAAGAATAAAAACGAAAAAAAATGGAAGAATAAAAACGAAAAGCAAACCAAACCTTGACAAGAAACAGAGACAAGTATAACGCCATTGGTAGTCTTTAATTTTATTTTGCAAATCTGATTTCTTATTGACTTACTTTAATTTTATTGATGTCAGATTCGCGCCATATCAAGTGTTCTTGTATCATTGTAATATTTTCTTCGACGTCCAAATGTGGATCTTGCAATTTAGCTGGACCCATTGGATAGTCTTGAATCAATATTTGGATGGAGATACAATCAAAGAGGTGAGATTTGAAGAGGGAGGGAGGGAGAGGCACTGGAGAGAGGTGTGTTAGTCTCTTTAGAAGGAATGTCTTTATATAGACAGAACGAAAGAAAACTATTAATCAATCTCCTAATCAGGCCTCGTGGCCCTTTGGTGATGCAAAGGATGCATGATCAGTAAGATCAATAATATCTATTTGTCTAGTGGCCGGATGTGTTGTGACAAAAAAAACGTGACAAATGTGTATATACACTGTCACGAGGGTGGAATCGTCATGCGTTAAGCTCTTAACTGATTTAATCATTGGATTATCAACCAAGTTCGAGCCTTGATTTATGTTTTTCTATTGGCCCAGCTCCTTTTGATTTATTTTGTTTTGTCTACTATAGGGCACCTCTGTTACATCAGCCTTCTAAAACTTTAAGCCCGATCCTGACTTGGTTAAACATTAATCACTAATCAGTTCCAGTCCTCTCAATCATAATCTCTAGGCTCTTGTTTTTTTCTTCTCCCTCTTCTGCGAATCTGCGATGCACGTTATATGCTCTATGTCTATTATTTCGTTCCTCTGATCCAATAATGCATATTTTATAATGATGCTATTGTTGTTTCGAATGATGGGCGAAACCACGTAGTCAAATCGACACAAACTCTTATAGGCCGAACCAGTGGCGGAGCCAGAATGTTTTCTTACAGGGGTAGGCCATAAACCTATATATATATACTGTATATATATATATATATAATTATTTATAAATGGCTAAAATAATATTATAAAAATTATTTTTCTATAGCTTAAAATATTTTTATTATGATTTAATTTTTTAAATATTTAAATATTTTTTAACCAAAAAAATGAGAGAATCATTTAAAAACTAGTCACCGATATAATTTTGTAATACTATTTTCAAAATTTTATTTCTACAAAATTTTCACAGTTATTTCATAAAATTTTAAATTAAAACTCTCCAAAATCTTTAAAAAGTAGATAATTTACAAAAGCTTGTGAATACATTAGTAGCTTTCATGTTTTATCAAATTCTAAATAAAATCCAAAGCAAAATATACAAAATTAAATTAATGTAAAAGAAAATAACTTGAACATACATGATGTTTTATATTTTCTACCTCACAAAAAGCAGAGATGAAACAGTAGGCTAAGGAAGTAGATAATTTACAAAAGCTTGTGAATACATTAGTAGCTTTCATGTTTTATCAAATTCTAAATAAAATCCAAAGCAAAATATACAAAATTAAATTAATGTAAAAGAAAATAACTTGAACATACATGATGTTTTATATTTTCTACCTCACAAAAAGCAGAGATGAAACAGTAGGCTAAGGAAGAGTTTTTGCCTATTTCAAAATCTGATTTTTATGTTTTGCTAAAAATAAATAATAATTATATAACATTTTAAAATTGTAATTATTAATTGCCTAATTAAATTAAGCTTTTTTCATTGTTTTCATTTTTGTGGGGTCAAACTATAAAATTTGGTGGGGTCATTATATTTTTTCTTGAAAAAAAAAACTTGTATTTTATAAATAAGGTGGGGTCAGCTGACCCCCCTCCAACCTCTATGGCTCCGCCCCTGGGCCGAACGTCCAATTTATGTCAAAAATTATGAGGACTCAAAATATTTCGTTTTGGACTGGTAGATAGAGAACGAAAAGATGAAAATACTAAAAGTAAAAACGAGATTAGAAAATGTTATCTTGCTTAATATCTTTCAATTCGTTAACTAGGTGCCGCAATTTTTTGGTGATTTAACAAGAAATTACGATATCATTCAATTCGGAAGCATCACTAAATAAATTTAGAAGCCAAATGCTAAGAATATTCATCTCTTCACTCATTAAGAAAGGAGGTAATTGTGAACTTTAATAGTTGTGTAGTATCTTTTTGTTGATAACTTTCGTTACCACTGAATGTAACTAAGGGCCAAATCTAGTTCAGGCTCAGTATCACTTGGCTCCATTTAATTGCTTGAATAGCTATGAACCATATAAGCCTAAAATCACCAAATAACGACAAGTGATCATAGAAATTGGAGTCAGGATGATGCTGCCACGTGACAAAATCTTAGCCAAAGTCGAAATTCCTTGTTGCGGTGTCCGGTTAAAGGAATGTAGCTTGTCAACTGCCAAAAATGATTCGGCCATGTGTACGTTCCGTACATAGCACTATGAAAAACTTCGCGTAAATATCCATCTTCTAGTCGGGACGGGACTTGGAAGTGAACAGTGTTTTACGATCAACGGACTGCGAGGAAGGACACGTGCTTCAAGGATAAGACACGTGGACCGCATTGTGGGCGGTGTCACGTGACTTTGAGGCAGATCACGTGATACTTCTGTTCAGCCTTCATCCCTCTCGCTAGGTATTAGAGAATCTGACGGATTGATAATTTTCCGGATAAAGTAACTTTGCTTATTGATGACTTAACTGTAGTAGAAAATATTCGAATTCGGTTGGCATTATAAGATGTTTAAAGACCGATTTTAGTTATATTTAGAACGTTTTATTTGCAATTTCCTGTTTGTGAAAACTTTGCCAGTGCTATGTATTGTAATGTTATTTGCAGTTGCTGGATACTGAAAATGTCTTTTATATATGAGTTAGTATTTTTGGTGTTATATATTTAACACGTTACGTGGTTGCGGTTGCACAGATAATAACAACACTTATGAAATTACTTGGTTTACTATCCATGTTCAAAAGCGTGGTATTGTTTGAAATAAATTTTTAATTAAAACAAGTTGGAATTAGTGGATAAGACCAAGAAATGGTGTTTATACTAAATAAAATTGAGTAATTACGGGGGAATAAAGGGGATCACGTAGTAGTCATGATCGTGGGACAGATACAAATCAAATATGATAAGTGTTTGGTGGAATCATATAAGAAAGTATTTAAAAAAAAAAAATAGAAACCATATAAGAAAGTATTATTTTTTTGCGTAATGAACGGTCGAGATGGATGCGACAGCATGCATGATCGCTCATGCTTCCTTAAGAGGTGGCATTCTTATCATGTGTGATATCGACGCGTGGACGTATTCATTCTTTACGTATATTACATGCATCAGCTCCTTTACATTACTAAAACATTTCTAGAAGACATATAATTAGCTTACTGTTTAGACGTTTTTGTAACCATTTAGGCTCAATCGCTTCAGTCGTAAGGTCCGAATTATCTGTTTTTTGGGGGGGTATAAATGTTAAAGTGTGTTAAGATTATATAATGTAAATTGAATTACCTAATTTAATTAGCAATAGAGATGAAGGTAAATATTACCTGACATGTTCGAATAGTATAACCAAGAGCTCTTAGTCTAGCGGTAATGGAACTTCAGGTGAAGTACCCGTCCTGGATTCGAGTCGCCTTGGTCATCTTCCCGCTTATAACCGTGCGAACCTGGATGAAAAGTTTCATGGGGATTAGTTTGGGTTTATCTCCCCCACTGATACGGGAAAAAAAAAAAAGTTCGAATAGTATAGCAACGAAACTGGTTGATCACTATGCATCTCGGTAAAAGGGACAATTGAAGTGCAACCATGTCCACGTGGTTAATGCATGTTAATAGTCTAATATTGATCAATCTTTTTCAGAAAATATTGATAAATATCATATTGTTGATATATTATTGTGTTGTATTGCGTGGCTGCTCGATGACAAAACTGATGCATAAATTTGTGATTTTTTTTTTCCATCTTTTATTTTATTAATGGGTCTAAGCCCATGATCCAACAAAACAAACATAAAACATAAAGCCCGACACAATGGGCCTACATAAACTAAACCCGGGCCTAAAGCACAAGCCCACAAACCAAACGGCTAAACACGCGTCCAACAAAGCTCGCATGCCCGTCCACGTGTTGAAGCCCACCCCTTTCGAGAACACGCGTCACCTGGTCACACCACCGCGACCGGCACCGAGAAAACATCGCCGGCGAAGACGAAACCACCTATAGTTTCGACGGAGCACGCCGGAAACTGAGACCATCTCACCCATCTGTTTCGCCTGGACTCTTCAACGGAGAGCTACATCGAGACTAACTCGAGAAGAACTACGCCGGAGTCAGAGAAACGACGCGACCAAACTCCACCATAGAGGCCAAACCGATAAAACTAAAGATCTCCAACCATCGATCTACACTCCAATAAGACATCAATCATCTACGATCGATCCAAAAAATCCACACGATTTTCAGATCGAGAGTCGATTGGACATAGCAAACCCAAAAGCGTAGATCATGAACTAGTTCCGGAACAAACCGGAGAAGACGCCGGCGAAAGGACACTGCTATCAGAGTCACCGCTTTCCCGGGGATGAAAGCCGACGAAACCGGTGCTGTAGAGCCACCGTTTCCCGGAAACAAAGCTGGCGATAGCGGTGTAGAAGAATCACCGCTTCCCAGAAACAAGCTTGCTAACCGGAGATGAATTTGGTAGAAGCTCCGGTTGAGATTTCATCTCAATCCTTCCTCTGTGTCTGATTTTTAGAGAGAGGACAGAGCAGAAGGAGAGAGAGAAACAAAAATGTACGCATAAATTTGTGATTTAACAGTGGAAGACAAATGATATGTTTGACAAACAAAAGGAAAAAAAGTTAAAGTAATAAATTGACATCTTAAAACTTGTGGCTCAGATTACACAATATGAATTTAGGCGTCACATGGTTTCTATTCAGTCTATACCTCGAATATTATATAGTATTTTATTACTTTTTTGTTACCACGAAAAAATATACTCCATATTACTCGTTCTTCAAACTTTAAATTACCTCTTAAATGATCGCAGCCAATAGTTCAAACAGTTTTACTCATTTATCGACTGGTACACTTGGTTGGGGCCGTTGCGATAAATACTTAAATGGATCATCTCGCATTATGTATGTTGTATTAAATGTTTTCATATACAGTTCCATACTGTTATTAAAAATATATTTGGAGACGTGAATTGGGTGCATTTAGTGTAACAACACAGAAATCAATGAAATAAATAATTGTCACCATACCGCTCCAGATGTGTCATGCTCATCGTGCAGACCATCTCCCATGATTTATCTTAATTTTCACTCAAAAATGGAATAACTTTATAATAAAATTATGATATATTTCAATTATATTCTATTTTATAGTAAAAATTAAAGTAATAAACAAAAAAAATAACTTACTTTATATATAGAATAAACTCATTTAATAAGATATTATTATAATATTTTTACTCTAAACTCTATTTTAAAATGAAAAATATAATAGAGTTAGAGATACGCTAAGGTGTACTTACATCCTCAGACCAGTTCAATATTGTTGCCCATCTCCTCGAGTCGAATAAATCATTATTGTCCACCTACTTTTGTTAGGTGTTTGAGTTTTAGATAACTAATCTTCGGTTCTTAGTTAAAATTTTGAATAGTTATTATTGAATATAGGGTGTGATTGGTAATTCTTGTAGCAATTTGTAAAATATAAAAGGTGAAACTGAGAGGAAACAAATAAATGAGAGAAAAAAACAGAGGACAAAAAATTACTCTGATAAAAGGTAGTGGTATAATAAGTGTGCGATTTCTTTTGTTTAAATAGTAATCAAAGTAAATGTAGAGTAAATGAATTTCACCTTATTAGCAATTGTTCAGTAAATAAGAGTAATAAATGTTTTAGCTATGTTAGTTGCGCCAGAAAACTTTTCAATCACACCCATAGTATTGCACCGGTTAATACTTAACTACAAATAACTGAAATTTAAAAGATAAATGTGTGCTAAATAATGAGCAAATTTCCCCATCAAACTAGCTAGTATTGGACAAAAGGTAAGGCTGCCAAATATGTGGATGTCGGGTAAATATCTAAGCCAGTAGAAATCCAAAGAGAAATAATCGATATAAGTTTTTTGTGTCTGCCTTTTGATTGGACTGCATTTGCAAGTTGATAGGAAGAAGAATTGACGTTTAAAGAAAACTTTTATACAATTTCAGCCAGTAAGAGCGGACCACAACACGAGATACCTTGGTCCGTACACACGGTTCGGATACTATGAAAACGAAGGCATGGTGTGTGGAGTGTACATCTTCCACTATCTTCCAATCAATAATAGTTGTTCATTGAATCTTATGACTTACGAGCTACACGTTTTGGATATTTGAGAACAGTCTTCTTCGTTAGATCTAGGAAAATATATCTGTCACAATCTGAGCCTCGTAACTATGTCATAACCAGAGAGAACATAAGACTAACTCATAACCAGGTTTATAGATATAAACATCACAAACTCTTTTATATTTCAACAAAACTGTTCAATAGTAATTGTTAAAAGCAAATAGAGAGGAACAAAAAAAGGATAAAATATAAAACGTTTATGACTTTATGTTAATGAAAAAAGAAAAGAAAAAACGGAAAAGAAAGAAGAAAGGATATATAAGAGGTCGATTTGTGTTTAGGGGGATAAGGAATTGCTTCCAGTTTTAGCAAAGAAACATAAAATGTTTGCTACTTTAATGTCTTTAAACGTTATTCCATATCTTCTCCAACATGTCTACTTCGTCCCGACACATTTCTTATACTCCATTCTCCTTTTTTTTTACATTTCTCTTTTTGTCAAACCCTTTCTCAAAATTGGTACTCAATAACATTATGAAAAGCTTCGAGAGTATGTATGACATTTTAAAATATAACATATTTTAGGTAAAACAAATAAAATAAAAACTATTTAATAATTAACTATAATAATCATAAAAGACTAGGTCTAAGTAATCACCATAGAGAAAGTCGTCTTTAGAGAGAGAGAGAAAAAAGTAAATCAATTTCTGATTTCGGCTTCCAGACAATGACAGTGGGCTCCTTAAGTCACGTCATCGGTCCGGATTTGTTTGTTTGTTTTTGTGGTTTTATTTTTGGTTTTATCCTCTTGTTTGATCTCGTTTCGGCATCGATGGTTTCGTTCTCGTTTGGAGCTGCATGTTCGGTGTTTGGTTCCAGTATCACACCTACCGTGGGGTGGATGACTGGCTTTTAACTCTGGGGCCGTGCCGTTCCTTCTTCGGCGGTGGTCGCCGGCTATCGTATTCTCGGAAGTGCTCGAGCGGTCTGATGTTTTCGTTTTCGTGTTTGGTGACCTGAGTTTGGATGAAATCTCGATTCTAATCGATGAAGCTCTTCAAAGCTTAGTTGTTTGCGTGGTGACTGCTGAATCTCCTAAACCTTCAATAACCGTTGGGGGTGGTTTTTCGGTGGATGTGGTCAAGTTTCCGGTTGTTTTCCGGTGGTCAAATGATTTGGTTTGTTCAGGTTTGTCGATGAAGACGGTGGAAGCTCGTGTTCCAGTATGATGTCGGTGGTGTGTCGTTTAGAGGTTCTGGCGGCGAGATCAAGCCGAAAGAGATGGTGACGTTTCAACCCTTAACCACATGTCTTTTTTTGTGTGTGTGTAACACGTGGTGTTATGAGTGGTTGAGAGTGGATTACTTTTGGACTTGGAAATATTTGAAGGCTTGGTTGGCCTTGTTGTTCCTGTATGTTTTACAGATCGGTCTTTTGGACCTTGTCTTTACGTAGTATCTATTTGGCCTTTGAGTCTTTATAAATTATGATGGGAAAAAAAAAGTTTAAAACAATACTTTATATCGAAGTTAATACACAACATCAAAAACTAAGAGCATGATTATTGAGGGGTTCTTAGAGTGGGATTCTTAGCGGAATATAAGAACCCATCTCTTAACTTTTAACTTAAAAAGCTAAGAATCGGTTCTTAAAACTCTTATTTAAGAACCGATTCTTAGTTTTTTTAGTTAAAAGTTAAGAGACGGGTTCTTATATTCCGTTAAAAACTCCACCCTAAGAACCTCCAATAATCATGCTCTAATACAATTAATTAATTTATTGTTCCCCCAAAACAAGGTTGAATTAACTAAGACATTCAGCGTATCAAAAACTCGACCGACCTCAGAAGGCAACTAGATTTCCGACTGAATCTAATAAATCCTAAATAACCATTACGCTCACATGTCGGTCACTTTAACTTCCCCAAGGTCATGCTAAGAAAAGTCCAACTAAGTCTATTCGTGGAGAAGTCACAAGCCTCTGTTACATAAGTCTAACTCACAGCCTTGTAACTGTAATCTAATCAATTAGCTTTTTAACTGCAGTTAGTCTTAGGCAGATAGTCTTAACTACAGTTAAAATATTTAACCAAACCATGGTTAACCATTTTACTACATAAAGCTCTGCAGGTGAATGACGACCAAACAGCAACAAAAACAAAACTCTTTCGCCTCCGACAAAACATGATCATTGGAGAAACTCGCCGCACGTACCCAACGGTGGAGATACCTACATGGCCCGTCTCCGAAGATTTCACAACGTCGGAGCTTTTCTCTCCGGCGATGAGCAGCCCGGACTGCAGCATGCTCGAAGCTTTAGCTGCGTTGCAACGTTATCTCCCGTCAAACGAACCGGATCCGGATCTATTCGGTCCGGACTCTCCCGTCGACGCTTACTCCTGCGACCATTTCCGCATGTACGACTTCAAAGTCAGGAGGTGCGCTCGTGGCCGGAGCCATGACTGGACGGAGTGTCCGTACGCTCATCCCGGAGAAAAGGCTCGCCGGAGAGATCCGACGAAGTACAACTACTCCGGGACGGCTTGTCCCGATTTTCGAAAAGGCGGTTGCAAGAAAGGGGACTCGTGCGAGTTTGCTCACGGAGTTTTCGAGTGCTGGCTTCATCCCGCTCGTTACCGGACTCAGCCGTGCAAAGACGGAGGTAACTGCCGCCGGAGAGTTTGTTTCTTTGCTCACTCGCCTGATCAGCTTAGGTGTCTCCATAACCGGAGCCCCGACCGGGTTGATTCCTTTGACGTATCGTCTCCGGTTCGTAGAGCGTTTCAGCTCTCGGTTTCTTCTGTTTCTAGCTCGCCGCCGATGAGCCCGAGGGCTGACTCGGAGACTCAGTCACTGAGTCACTCTGTCGTGTCGTCGTTTAGGAACTTGCAGTTTGAGAAGGTGAAGTCATTTCCTTCGTCTTATAATAATCCGTTAAGATGCTACCAATCCGGATTCGGGTCGCCAAGAGGATCCATATTGGGTCATGGGTTTCAGAGTCTTCCTACAACCCCGATCCGACCCGGAAGTATGGATATTTGGGATAATGGTTTAGAGGAAGAGCCTGCAATGGAGCGGGTCGTGGAGTCGGGTCGTGAGCTACGTGCAAAAATGTTTGAGAAGCTGAGCAAGGATAATTGCATGGATCGGGTTGAACCGGATCAGGATCAGAACTCGGGTGAAGCTCCTGATGTCGGGTGGGTATCTGAGCTGTTGATGTAAGAGAAAAAAAGCCCGACCCGTACCTGGATATCAAAAATCTCATTGATAAGGCAGGAGATCTAAAGTGTGTTCATATTATTATTTACTAATTTCGTTTTATCGGTAATAATAATTAAATATAGATTTTTGTGGAGGATTTTGAGAAGACTATGGAATCTCGTTGTATAGATGTGCCTAAGGTTTAAAAATTTTAATTATTGATTAGTAATATATCTATTATTATAAGTATGGTATCGTTTTTATCAAGAATGTAATGTAAACCTACTTGTTATTATTCAATGAATGAATGCTAACTTTTTTTTGTCAACATTTCATTTTTTTGGAAATGTAGTTAGTTACAGTAACTAACTAGTTGTAAGTTGTAACAGGTAATTTCATAATTTTGATTGTTAAACCTGGTCTTCTAGCAAATCAACATAATGAACAAGATTTATAGGACCATAGTAGACACAAAAGCTATTCCATTTAGCTAAGTTCAAGATGTCTTGGATTGTAGGTGTTGCTTCATTGATATCTACTTCCTGCTTTCGTCCTTCTCTTGATGAATGATCCAAGCTCCTGATTAGTTCCACACAAACACTTAGAAAGATTATCTTATACGCAAGTTTATTTATTTGTTGAATAGCTAACAATATGGCTATTGCTTCTGCTAAGGCGACTGAGTTGGTAGATTCGATTCCAAGCCTTTTTAGTGCCAAGGAATGTTTTCTTTGTTAGATTAAGACCACATTTACATTTAGAGTTTTCTTATAAATTATTTTGTTGTAATGAATAATGAAAATAGTTTTTTTGTGTGTAAAACACGAGCTGTTTGACGTTGTAACATATCGTTTCATGAGTTTTGACTGAGTTTAAAAGCTTGAATGTTAATTAGTAAGATTTGACTGGTTCAACAAATGTAAAGTAGTATTTGGGCAAATCATTCGATATGACATTATCCAATACAACCAATACCATTTAGGTATATAATAACATAGATAAGAAAATGACATTGACCAATACAATTCGTGCAACATCAAAGAAAAGTCTCACTAAATCAACACTACGATAATTAAAAAACTAATTAGACAAAAACCAAAAAAGGAAGAATGCAAGACTGAGTTTGATATAATTTGAGTCGGTGATTCTTTTGGTAATTAATGCCGTAAATTATAAAACTTGAATTGTTTTGTTGAATGGTAAAAGTTAGTAACGTGCAATGTTTAAGAAAACGAGTAATCACAATTAGTAACAAGTATTTGGTATTTTGACCTTTGAAATACTAAGGCAAATTACGGATTCAGAATGAAAAATTTGTGATATACTCTTTACTAATGTTGAAAACGACATATGAGTCCAATGTTAGGTATCACAATTAACATTTTAAGTAACATACATATAATTAAATGGAATATGAAATGTTTATATGGGGAACCGGCCAAATCTGTAATCAGCGAATTAATAGATTTGTGTAGGGCAATTAGCCCACAATCTCTACTCTAATGTCAAAAAGAAAACTAATTATAAAGCATTTATTTAATGGACATTTATCTCTATAACTATTTAAATTATTTTTTGACAAACCTATGTTCATTGCATATCTTCATTATTTTTGTTATGAGAAACTATGATATAAAAACGTAAACGTATGATTGGAGCAAACAAAATACTGAAACGGGGTCGACTTGGCTATTGGAAAACAACCGAACAAATTACAAGTTGATCTAAGTTTATCCAACTCCAGTTAAATATTATGCCTATATTGCTTTTACAATCGAAAACATTAGTCGTGGAATGAACAAGGCATACCTGCGGTATGGTTATGATCAAATGGTAGAAGAAATCTGTAAATGTTTAAAACACTTTTTCTAAAATTCAAATCTCTCTAGAAACAAAATTACAGTTATATAAAAAATTTTGATTCAAGTTTGACTCAGTCAGTTCACCTAGTAGTCTAGTAACTAATAAGTCCATTTCAAAAAGGCTTAAACTAAATCAACCGGTAAAACATATATTCAAACATAACTAAATCAACAATTCGCTTCATCACAAAAACATTTACAAACTGTTCTTACAATTAATGTTTTGCGATTACAAGTTTTCTTAAAAGAAAACAAAAACAAATGAATCTTTAAAATCAAATTTTAACTCAAACAAATTAAAGAACACATCAAAAATAAAACTGAAAATAATTTAAAGATAGAGACCATAAAATAAGATCAATCAAACCTTGATTTATTTCTCTCTACCTTGCCGTTGGGCCATGCGTGTTGTTATCTCCAAAAGTAAGTGAAACGGAACCCGACGAGCTAATATAGTCACTGATGCTATATTTCCGAACCGGAATAGTCTTCCTGTTCTTCTCTTCCTTCTCAAGGAGGCTCTGTGGCTCACGAGCCAGCTCGGCTGCTAAGCACTGCTTAAGATCAGACACGATCTGGTTCATCGTTGGTCTGTGTACTCCTCTGTCTTTAACGCAAGTCATTGCGATCTCTACGAACTTCCAAGCCGAGTTTGAGGAGAAGTCACCGTGAAGCCGTGCGTCCACAACGCCGTCTATGTCTCCAATTTCGAGGAAAGGCTCAACGTAGTGGACAACGTTCATCTTGTCACCGTCGTCGGTTTTCATGATTGATCTCCGGCCGGTTATGATCTCAAGAAGGACGATTCCGAAACTGTACACGTCACTCTTCTCGTTTAGCTTAAACGTGTTGTAGTACCTGTGGAAAAAGATGATATGGTAAACAAGTGATTAAACCGGATATAACCGCATGGCCGGGCCTTAGTCCTCTAAATTTTTTGAAAAAAATTACATTGGCCCCCAAAAAAAGAAGTTTTATGCTTCTAAATTTGTAAAAAAAAAAATTAGTTGAAATCTTTTATAAATAGTTTGTGGTCCCCTAAATCTCATGGCCGGAACAGGTCAATTAACTGAGCCGGTAATGTGTAAATAGGAAACGTACTCTGGATCAACGTAGCCGGGAGTGCCCATGACTGCAGTCACAACGTGGCTAAGATCGTCCTCAGGGAAGACTTTAGAAAGGCCAAAATCAGCAATCTTGGCTTCCAAGTTATCGTTTAGTAGAATGTTTGCTGTTTTAACATCTCTGTGTACTATTGGTGGTCTGCATCCATGGTGCAGATACTCCAATCCTGCCAAGGCGAAAAACAAAACCAAGTTTCAGAACTGAACCATGCTAAATAAGATTTGAACGATAAATAAGACTAATTTAACATTCTTTCAAAAAAAATAATAATAAGATTTGATATGGTATATGGTACAACCTTGCGCAGAGTCTATGGCTATATGTAGTCGCTTCTCCCAGCTAAGATCCTCAGCATTCTCGCTTGAAAGATAGTCTTGCAAGTTGCCATTGGCCATGTACTCGTATATGAGAGCCATACCGCGACCATCATCGCAATATCCAACAAACGAGGCTAAGTTCCTGTGATGTACTGTCAAAAGAAGCTCTGCCTGCAAAAACATTTTTACAAAAAACAATGTTTCTGATGTTCATTTTATTTTGGTTACTAATGTTTTGTGGCGTCTTTATAAGTACCTCTACTTGGAATTCTTTGGAAACTTGAGATGATGATGATGATGATGACCCTTTAGTTTTTCCAAACGAAGAATCATTTATCATCTTTACAGCAATCTCAGTCCCATCTTCGAGGGAGCCAAGGTAGACTATACCAAACCCTCCTTTACCGATCACTTTATCGAAGTTGTTTGTAATGCTAGAGACTTCGCTGTAAGTGAACCTTCTCTTCCCTGAAGGCAGGAGCGGTCCTGAATAGGCTCCTGAATCCACTAGGAAAATTAAACACTCGTTTTCTTTCAGCAACATTTATCGACTGTGAATTGAAGTTAAATGACCAGCCGTCTTAATTACCTATTTTTCTTTCCCTTCGAATAATGCATATGATAACCAAGGCAGCAATGAGAAGGATCAGTAACGTGGATACAACTATTGGCACAATGATGTTGTTCCTATCTCGACATGAACGTGAGTGGCAAATGTTTTGTTCATCCATACTAGAAACAGAGAGGAAATTGACAAGCTTCAGAAAATAGTAAGAGACTGCATAAGATAACTATGGTTCAGTGTTTTTGAGAAAAGAAAAATGTTACATGAGTGCAAGTCCACCAGCCTTTGATTCTTTCCTAAGAGATTTTGGGATAAACCCAACAAACTTATTTCCTTTCAAATTTCTGCAACACAAATCAGATAAAAGCATTATTGATTGTTTGTCAATATATTACTGAAACGAAGTCTCACTGTGATCTACTCACAGGTACTTCAACTGTTTTAGATCAGCCAAAAACTCTGGCACAAATCCTCTTAGGTTGTTGTTAGATAAATCCCTGGGAAAAAAATGCAACACCTCTCTTAGTCTTTATAGGCAATGGTGGAAAGTGTGTATGGATTGTATACTTACAATGACTCGAGATGTGATAAATTTCTAAATGACAAGGCTATTGGTCCTTGTAATCCGCTTGAGCTAAGATTCCTTCAGGTAGAAACATACTATCCTCAGCAAAACCTTTTTTAGCGAAAATGAAGTTTTGTTTGGCTGAAAGGAAGGACTTACAAGGACTTGATATGATGGTCAGAATCGTTGTAGATGCATCCAACACCTTCCCAAGGGAATAGTCTTGGGGAGCAAGGATCACCAGTCCACGCCTTTTGCACTTTATACGTTGATCTTATGCTTTCCATCGCGTAAACTGCATTAACAGGAGAAAATGGAAAACTGTGAGCCTCAGTTTATATCAAGTTTCAGTTATTTTACTAGTATAAACTGCCCTGAGATTTTAGGGGCTGTAGTTGATTTAATAAAAATTTCAATAAAATATTTTTTTACAAATTTGGGACTGTGCCTATGAATTTTTTTTCACGAAATTTAGGGACCATATACAAATGTTTCATTCGGCTTTGCCCATTATAAATGAACATACCTTCTTCAGCTATGGTGGGAAACTCATCAAGAGATTGTGCTGTAAAGATCTCGATAGCATTAAGTATTGGTGGAAGTGTTGAATCCGCTGCCTTCTGGACGGAGATCCAGTGGTCTTTACCGGTGAAAGCTCGCGAGTTAGACAATGTCATTGAGTACTCAGGAGAAGGGTTGAAAGCTCCTGAAACAGGCGAACCGTTCCACATAATCTTGATTTTTCTGCTCTCATCCCTCTTGAGACTCTCGAGTTCCGCAAAGTAGAGGTAAGCGTAGAACCTAGCGTCTGGATCATCTGATGTCCACGACAACTCCAATGGTTCGTCGTCGCTTTTAGGGTAAGCAGCTGTCTTAATAACTTCATCTGGTGGCTTATAACCAGACTGAAAGATATCGATATAGCCAGTCGTCATGGTTGTGTTCCAAGAGGGTTGAGAGTAAGGAGACCAGATACGATCATACACATCCCTTTGGTACCGTCCTGTTCCGTTTACAAACCCTGTGTCGTATCTTTGATAGAGCACCAACGAGACGTTCCTTCCAAACTCAGTGCCGTAGATTGAGCTGTTCATTGGCCTTAACTCCAAGGCTGATATGAAAGGAGTTCCTTTGCCTTTGTTCACAAGGCAGACGTAAACTGTATCCGACTCGGCGAATGTTAGTATCTCTTTGATGACGTTCTCAGAAGCGTTTCTGAACGTTACCGTGGACCAGAAGTTAACGTTTACGTAGAGGTCAAACTCAGGGAGAGCTTTTTTACCGTCGTAGTTTCCGTACATGAAGGAAGCTCTGATGAGGTAGAGGTTTCCTTTTCCATCGGAAGGTGTTAAGGTGTAGCAGTTTCTGTTTCCTTGAGGGAAAGATCTGACGTCTGCGAGCGGGAACGGCAGAACCGGGTTGGCCGGGTAACCATATTGTTCGGATACGTTTGCGTTGACTCCAGAGTTGATGTAAGGTGCGTCCCACGTGTAGCTGATACCAGTGTCAGTGTCTACGTAGTTTATGTTAGGGGGTGATCCACAATCTATGCTGATGAAGCCTGGATGATCAGGAGAAGAGCGACAAGGACCATTATTAATTCTAAATAGAGATTTCAGTAACAATTTTCTCAAGTTTAATCAATAATCAGAATGCGGTTTTAGCCAAAATGCAACCTGATAATCTAAAGAAACTCATCTTGTAATAATTACAAGTTGAAATACCATCTTGTCTGAAGATGGCTTCATTCTCGAATCAAGAGAGATAAAAAATGAGGAAGATAAGACGCACGAACCTGCTTGGCCTTGGCCATGAACAACAATGGCAATGGCAATGACGCCAAAAAGGATGAGAAAAACAGAGTGAGCTCCCATGTTCTTCTCCGTTTTGTACAAAGATCAGTTCATCATCGTTAGAAAAAAACAGAACTAAGATAACCCAGAAACACAAGAATACCCCAAAGTACAAAAGTCTACGCCCTGTTATCTTTTCTGTATAATATGAAGTGCTGCTCACGTCTCAAAAAGAAAACAAAAACAAAAGCGGCCGAGGCATAACATAACGTTGTAACACAGCTGTCAACAAATTACAAGGGAAGTCAACAACTAACCATGATATATTATATTAACTCCAATGATATGGTAGGACAAAGCCAACATTGGACATAGCCGACAAATAGACCACAAGCATTAGAGGCAGTAAGTATCTTATTGAACCACTAAACTTCGGTGAAATGAGTTTTTGATTTAGATGATTCAGTCACATACAAAGACGTAAGTGTTGTTAACTCGTTACGGTGGAGAGTATTAGAACTACGCTTGATCTTCTACTAGCAGCTGCTTTGGAGTTTCGGGATCATGGGAGGATGAGATCACTGGGAATGAAGATAGCTCTAGGTAGTCAAAGTCCTCGGTGATTCCCGCCTGAATATATTACCCATTTTAAGTATCTCTTGATGCTGGCAAATGTTAAAATCAGGAATTGATAATAAGATGTTGAAGATACCTCCGTGTATAGATGTTCCAGTTGTTCCTTGGCTTGGGGGAAGTTGTTTGAGCACCATTGTCGCAATGTGAAGATGTTATCTAAGTAGGTTTGAAAGTGTTACAAGTTAGGGCGATTTGTGAAAAATTGTGAACATTTAAAGCTGAAAAAGTATTTCCAAGTTTTAGAAATGAGAAACCTGTCCATCTGTTAGCCGATTGGTGAGCAACTTCAATTGCAGCCCCTGTCAAAATTAGAAGAGATTATACACATAGTTTATAGCACAAGATGTTTTGCTATTTTCTGATCAACGAAAGCCATAGGAGAGAACAGAAAAGAAAATGTGAAACTTACTCATTGCCTCTAAGGTAGCTGGATCGTTATCAGCAAACTGTACCATCTCGTTCTGCAGAGATGGAGAAACTGTTAGCGGCTCGCTAAACATGTGAATACCTCTATGCAAAGATATATAGCCTATATTGCAATCTGTCTGACCTTGAGCTCTTTGTGTTTCTTCTCAATATCTTGAAGTTGCGCCAAAGCCTCTGTTCGTTCCTCCTGCAGAGACAGAAGATCAATTCTGGTGAAAAGATGATTCAAGCATTTGTATAATTCTTCAACACATGAAAAACTTACGGATTCCTCCCTTCCCTTCTTTAAAGCATCACACTGATCAACAAGTTCTGCTAGCTTTTTATTACTACCCTGAAGATCAGATTCAAGTTTCTGGCGAACACTCCTAAGCTGTAGGTTCAGAATAGTTTGAAGCATAAGATAAGAATCTATACATTTTGTTAAACTCAAATTGAGATGAGTCTTAACGATAGGATTGAGAGGAGTGGATCACCTGATTGCCGGCACAGCTGGGAAGGCTCCAAAAGTAGACCTTCATTTGCATAAATAATAAACACTGTTAAGCGATGTAGAAGAGGCAACACACAAACAAAGATAAAAAGATGTTAAAGGATCCGAGATAAGAAGAGTAAGCTACTCACGGAGATGCCAATCTTGTCCTTTGCAACAAGATCATCATCAACTAGACTCTGGATAACATCTTTCACCGACTGACTAATCACACCCTTCTTAGGCCCCAACTTCTCAAGTTCCTTTAGCTGAAAAAAACATATTCAGAGGATCCATACGTTACGTTTACTACAACTCTATAGAGAGATGAAAAATCAAAGGCGTTTGAAATTAAGGAAAGCTCACAAGGAAGAAGTCTTGAGAGTCGTAAAAGATCTGAAGCATCTTCTCGCGCTTCTCCTCCAACGAAAGCCCCCTTTTCTTCGACTGATGATTAGTATCAACAACACCGATTCAGTTGAAACGAAGAGATCCAACATTGTTCTTCTAGGTCGACAGTTTGAAATCTAAATTACTCAGATTCACCAACTAACACTGAGTCTACACTAACGAGTACCAAGAGTGACTAGTAAGATGAATGCGGAAAAAACAGCGATCGTCAGGAGCAGACCAAGTGTTTGCGAAAATTCCTCAGAGAAAATATGGGATCAAATCGTGAAAATCGAGCCAGACCAGGACGAGATTCAAATCACAGTTCGCCAAGAGTTAAGAGAAATCAACATCAGGATTGCAAACAGTTATGGATCGAATCAAACATTAAGAACGACAACAAAAATTCTCGCGAATCCGAGAAAAAAAGAAGCACAAGCTAAGGCTCAGTGCAGAGTAAAATCACTTCATCTTCTCACGAATCACAGAGATTGTTCGCGAAAAATATAATAATGATAATCAGATGTGGAATCGAAGGATTTTACCATGATGAAATCCACGAAGGGATATATCTCAGACTCTTGCTTACACCTCTCTCTCCTCTCTCTGAAAATTGTTGAGGAAGCCTCCAAATACGTTGGGCGGGCTTTATTTCCCTCGCCTTCTATCAATAATAACATAAAGATTTAATTAGATTAATTCTTTTAGTTTTTTTGATAAAATTCACTGGTTTCTAATTTAACATTTGAGTGTTTTTCAAATTACAGTAGTTACTCAGCTGATGACAAACCATAATTAGTTAATTACTCTCTTGAAGTTTGAGTTTTTCTTTTCGCCATTTAAAGCATTCTTAAAGCAGGGTTCTTCTCCAAATTTTCATCTTTAAAAAAATGAATCCCTAATTTTTTAATTTAATCACTGGACACAGCCGCAGCGGCAAGAAAAAGTAACGATGATCAAAATAATAGAATCTGAAACTAAAGTAACTGCCAACAGATTTTCGGAGACACAAAAAACGATTTTCGGAGACAAAAATGAGACGCCAGTGCCGCTAATAATTTCAGCCAGCGGTGCATCGGTGTTTTGTGTTGCCGTGATAACATGTTTAATTTTCTGGTCCTACTGCTGCATCTAGGGGTTAAGAAACGAACACGGCTTTACTCAGCTAATGCCAAAACATAATTACTCTCTTGAAGTTTGATTTTTCTTTTCGCCTGATACTAACATGCATGATAGTAAGTCAATGCAACGCATAGTTGACCTACCATACATGCACGGCTACAGTCTTTATAACGCCAGAAAGTGAAGATAGGACGAGCGGCACGTACTAGTAACCGATTTGATTACCCAAAAGGAAAAAGAGTTTCAAAAGAAATACAAAAGATGATAAATATATGTGAAGGAAACAGTAGAATGTTTATAAAATAACATGCACGACGACAATTATTATTATAAGTTCCGCTCAGGGTTTTAAATTTTGACATTGAGATCCTTATATACATCGCCTGTTCTTGTTTATCAATGCGTACAGGCCTGCCCCGAATCGTGAATAACCTGCGGTTAACAAAAGGTTGTTAGCAAAAGTAATCAGTTATAAATCGACAACCTTGAGATCCTTCTTATCCATCTTAAGCATAACTCATTTGCCAATTGTAAACTTAGAGAACTTGAAAAAAACACTATGTTTTATACTTTGAAAAATGTGAACTTTTCATTCAACACAAACATTGTTAGAAAACAAAAAGATTGATTTGTTTGCGTAGTGGATAATAGAAGAGAGTTGACCTTAGAGGGCCATCTCAGCCTGTAATGCAGCAAGTTCTTCTTCCTCTGCGGTCCTCTTAGGTATAGGACGTGCTTGTTGACGCCCTGCAGGAACTGAAGGCAATACCGTGGTTGGCTGAAGAAGCTGCTCTTCAAGCTCTGCACCTTCTAGTTCTTCCAGCTCTGCTTCGAGCTCATCCTATCAAATAGACAAAGATCATTAGCTTTATAATATATATGATCATGTTTTGGGGTACAAGAACTTTACCTCATCGAAGTCAGCAGCCGCCCCGATTGGAGTCGACAACGCTTCTTGGATCTGTTTCATGTTCTCTGTCTGCTCATTGATCTCATCCATGGTCTTGTCCACATCATCGATATTGCTGTTAAAAAGAGTGTGTTTTCGAGTTTAGGCACTATAAACGTTACAAGCTTTTGTTAACAAACAAAAAAAAAACACTTACGTAGCTTTCTGCATGGCTTTCATTGCAGAAGCTCCACTCCTCAACGCATCAACAGTTTCAGTGGTTGCCTTTGCGCCTTCTAACATAATCATCTGTATGAAAAAAAAGAGATATACGATAAATCCATTTACTACTACTGATGAAATAAACAAACTTAGAAGGACCAGTCATAACAAGAAAATAAAAACTAACTTGATCATGTATACGGAGCTGGAAATTGCCAAGCTGTTCGACTTGTTGCTCATATAACCTCTTCCTTTTCAAACACTGTATAGCCGCTGCACAAGATCAATGAAGCACACCAAGGTTTAGATTGTATATTATAAGACACATGAGAGTCATAACAATCACAAAAAAAAAAACAATTTAGATTGGTACCGCGTTTGTTCTTTGAACGAGTGTATTCTTTAGCCTTCTCAACCTCTTGTCCAGCTTTCTTCAAGAGTACCTTCTCCTTCTTCTCTAGCATCTCAAGTGTCTGCCATCAACAAACGTTACAATAAGCAAGCAACAACCATGGGAAAGTAAATAAATCAAAGGAAAATAAACAAAACTTAGATCAATCGTATTCCAACAGAGATGGTTTCGAGTATCAACTATAAGTCTCTAACACATACACAAACGAAGAAACGGATTTAGAGTGATAACGAGACAAACAGTAGAGAGCTCATTTAAACCGACAGATGGTCTAATTCAGACCGAACATAGATGATGATTGATACCTCGTTAAGTTTGTCTAATGTCTGGAGAGCATTCGTCTCCGGCTTTGGTTTCCCGAACAGCCGATTCATCATGATTACTTGAGGATCTTGCTTAATTCACCGGCTACGGAGAAACCACACTTCGATCTCTTCTACCTCCACCCAATCGATTGAAGATCGCTATAAATTTGGCAAATTATAAAAATAAAATTAAACCGAAACTGTGAACGGATCGATAGATGTATCGCCAAGGTATTGACTAGACCACGAGGATTTGATTAGAGAAGATGGAATATGGAAGAGATTCAAATACCTGGGAAGATCTTAGGATGTTCTGCTCTTCTGCGTTTGTGTGTTCACAAAAGATTAAGATCGAAGGAACGAACTTTCCTTTCTATTTCACACGCGTTGATGCTAATTCGTGATTACACGTGTCCGGTTTTAATTAGTTGTCTTACATTTATATAATATATATATATAGATATTCATAAATTATGTATAATATAATATATTTAGTTTTGGAAAACAAATAGGACAAATAACTTATGTACAATTAGACATAACCAATAATTTTTTGAATTATGTAATTAAAATTTTACAAAAACTAAATAATAAGAAATTAACTAATATTTTTATTTTAGATATAAGTTATTAAGTCCTTTTGTAATTTATATTTAGTAAAAACAAAAGATAAGGTTATTTTAGAAAATGATATATTATTGAGGCAATTAAAGAATAGTCAATAAAAATTTATTTTTTTATCGACATTTTATTCTTCTGTATATGGTTTGTCATAAATATAAAATAGAAATTAAAATTAGAATATTACTATGAAAAATAAAATTAAACAAAAACTCTTATAATGGCATATATGTGCATTATTTTAAATTTATTAAGGTTATGTTTGTAATTAAGAAATTGTTCTATTTAAAATTTAATAATTGTATTTTAATGATTAAAATATGGCATATATGTTAATTGTTCTATTTTAAAAATTTATAGATTTTTCCAGTTTTCTTTTTGTTTATATGGTTTGTGATAAATAGAAAACGAAATAAAAATTGAAAATATTATTATGAAAAAAGGAAACTAAACAAAACTCTTAACAATATTATATATGTACATGTATTACTTTTAAATTATTAGGGTTATGTTTGTAATTAACCACTCTTACAATTGACGGATGCGTGACACGTAATTTACTGATTTTTTAATTAAATAATATTATAGAGATGTGGAATTTGTGAAATTTGTGCAGATTTACTATATTCTTATGCTAAGAATGCTATTTAAGATTCGAAGAAGAATTTTTCTTGGAAAATGTGTTGGATTCAAATACTACGATCAAGATTATGTCTCTATCTTAATTATTTAGAATTATCTTAAAGATTTTTAATAGTTGATTACTTATTTGGTTTTCATATAAATAGGCTTTTTATACCTAGAGTTGTATAAAGTATTGATTGATTAATAAAAGAAGTTTTCTTAAAGAGGTTTCTATAAACTACCGAGAAAATTATTCTCAAATCATAAAAAGCTTTTGATGAAACACTGAAAAAAATATTTATAAACCTAGTTTTCGGGTATTCTTAGAATCAAAGGTTCTTAGTGGAGAAGCCTCTCTGATCGGTGGTGGCGTGGTGGCTCAAGCTGGCGATGTTGAGCTTGGTGGAGAAGCCATCAGTGGTGGCGTGGTGGCTCAAGCTGGCGATGGTGTTTTCGTGCTTGAGCTTGGTGGAGAAGCCATCGGTGGTGGTGTGAAGGCTCAAGCTGGCAATGGAGCTGGCAGTTGTGGTGTTGCTGTTGTGGAGAAGCCATCGGTGGTGGCGTGGTGGCTCAAGCTTGCGATGGAGCTGGCGGTGGTGGTGTTGCCGTCGGTGGAGAAGCCATCGGTGGTGGCTATCATGTGCTTGAGTCTATACAGAAGTATCTCTGGCCACGTTTATGCAAATTCGACAAAAGAACATTGTAAAACCTACCTTAGATTTTGTTATTTTGCTCATTCTAGTTATTTATTATTATTGAACTGCATTACCAAATGATTACTTTGGAAAGGTATGTATCATATACACACACATTATACACGCACATTATATAATTGTGAAAAAAATTTGCCAAGCGGAATTTGGTATTTAGAGGAATAAATGAAAATAATTGTCAAGATAACAATGGTAATTTCTTAAGCTCTATTGAGATGATTGTAGAATTTGACTTGGTAATTCAAGATCATATTAAAGTCAAGAAATTCATCATCATTATCTTGGTTATAATATTTAGAATGAATGTATCTCTCTTTTAGCTCATAATGTTCAACTTTCCATCGTAGAAGTCATTAAAGGGCAAAATATTTTTCTGTCAGTCTTGATTGTACACCGGATGTGAGCCATCAAGAGCAAATAACTTTAATAGTACGATGTGTGAATCTGTCAAACAAAAAAGTAAGAGTAGAGGAGTATTTCTTAGAATTTGTTAAGGTAGATGACACATCCGGATTATGACTTTTTGAAAAATTGTTAGATTCTCTAAAGTCTCTTACTTTTGATGTTGGTAATGTGAGAGGTCAAGGTTATGATAATGGTTCTAATATGAAAAAAAAAACATCAAGGTGTTCAAAAACAATTTCTTGATATAAATCCAAAAGCATTGTATATGCATGTGCTTGTCATAGTCTTAATCTTGTGGTTAACAATTTGGCTCATTCATGTGTAAAGACTATTTCATTCTTTGGAAATTTGCAGCGCATATATGCCTTGTTTTCTGGTTCTACAAAGAGATGGAAGATTTTACTTGATCATGTTCTTTTTTTACTGTGAAATCCTGATACAATACTCGTTGGAAAAGTCGAATCAAGAGTGTCAAAGCAATCAGATTTCAAACTCCACAAGTAAGGTCAGCTTTATTGGAATTATATGAATCATGTGATAATGCTATGACAAAAAGTGATGTTGAAAGCTTAATCTTGGCATTTGATAATTTTGAATTCTTACTTGGCATGGTCATTTGGTATGAAATTTTGTTTGCTATTAATTCGGTGAATAAAAACTTACAAGCTAAATTTGTCTGCATTGATAATTCTTTGAAACAATTAGAAGGTGTAGTTTTCTTAGAGAAGTTTAGATACGAAGGGTTTGCCTCTAGTTTGAGTATAGCTCAAAATATTCCTCATGATATGGATGTTGATCATGTTTTACCAAATAAGCGTCATATCTTTAGGAAAAAACAATTTGATGAAACTCGGTTAGGTGAAGAAGTACTAACTGGTGAAGATTATTTTAGAGTTAATTATTTTCTAGTTGCGGTGGACATGACAGTAAATTCAGTCAATAACAAATTTGATTAAATGGTGAATTTTAGAAATGTTTTTGGATTCCTATTTGATTTGAAAAATATTAAAGGTATTAGGTGAAAGTGAACTACCAGAACATTGTACTAACTTTCACAAAACTTTTTCTCTTGGTAATTCTTCAAATGTTGATTTAAATGATTTTTATTCTGAATTGAGAATCTTGCAAACTATGTTACCTCATGTGCCAATGGAACCTAGTGAAGTTCTTGAGTTTGTTGAAAGTGTGGGTTGTTATCAAAATGTTTCAATTGCTTATCGCATTCTTTTGACCATACATGTGTCTCAAGAAAGATTGAATGGTTTAGCTATTTTATGCGTTGAAAAAAACATGTTAGAAGACATTGATTTTGAAACTATTATTCATGATTTTGCATCGAGTAAAGCTCGAAAGAACCGTTTCTTATGATTTTCTTTTTTTATGTTTTAGAAGACTACTGTTTTTTTTGCTTTTCAGATTCAAAAAACATGTGCAAATATGAAATCATTGGTACTGCGAGAAAGCTAGGAAGAAAAAGAAAAGCATAACAAAAAATCTAATTTTTATGGTCTTGATGACTACATTTATAAAACATAAGATGCAAAATCTTTATTTTATGTGAGATGTTTTTCCTAGATATTATGGTTTATTATTTTAGTTGTAGTAACAGTTTTATAAGTAGCATGTTTGCCGGGACAGAATAGCCTAGTGGTAACACTAGAGTGAACTGGATCCCAAGGCACCTGGGTTCGAGTCCTCTGGGATTCCGGAGACCGACCGTGACAAAAAAAAAAAAAAAAAAAAAATAGCATGTTTTAATACGGTGGAATGTCTATTTTAAAATTTGGCCTCAGGATCTATCAAGTGTCTAAACCGGCTTTAACTAAAGTAAGAGTATATAAAATTGTTGAAAAAAAAGAGTATATAAACCAAACTAATTAAAATTTGTTTTGATAGGCACAGAAAATTAAGAGTTTAAGATCTGCATACATGCTACATTCGCAAATATAAATAATCAACCTCGCAAGAAAAAGTTATAACCCCAAAACAAGAAACGACGATGGTTTCATTTGGTCGATATTACAAAATGACAATATTCTATAGTCTACTGAAAAAAACGATATTAAATAAATGAACGAAGACTAAAAAGACAGGAATCATTGGAACAAGAATCACCAATGAGCCTTACGTCTTTCGATATTCCCGACCACGGCCTCTCGGACACCAGAACATGACGGTCTCTGCCCCCGAACACCGCCATTTCCACCAACACTCCTCCTCCATCCGCTTCCGGCCGCATTAATCCCCGGCCTCTGTCTCGGCGCGCTATGCGACCTCATTCCCCCCCTAAAAGAAGTTGTATCTGCCGTAAAGTTCGAATGAAACTCTCCCGACAAGAAGCACAACTGGTGAGCATCCACCTCCGCCTCAGCTTCAGCTTCTACTCCTCCGCCATAGCAGCACATGTTTCTTGCCGGAGACCCTCCGGCGTAACGAGGTGTGCTTTGCGCCGTCGGGAATTTACTGCTGCAGTCCTCCCATTCCGGTTTAGGCATTAATAAACGCGGTGGGACACGGCCAGAGAGCGGTGAAGAGAGCGTGCGTCTAAACGGGTTGTCTAAAAAATCTGAACCTGATAAAACGGGTACTCGGATTCTATAGTGTCCGGGTCGGATCCCTGTGTCTACCTCTACTATCTTAGCTGTCTCTTCGCCGTTGTTTCGGTTGTCCAAAGATCCAGAGAATCTTTCCTGTAAAATGTTCCAAGATTTTTTACAAACTAGTTAAAAAGTTTTTTCATCCTTTTACAAATTGGTTCAAAAGTTTTCATCATTGCATAAAGTGTTAATCTATTACACTTAATCTATTACACTTTTAAAATTTAGATAAAGCTTACATAAAGGTTACTGAATTATTTCTGCGACAGCTAAAAAGTTATGTAAGCATGTAGTTAAGAAATTTACATGGTTCATGCAAAAAGTATTTGCCTCTTAATCAGTTAAAGAGACTTTGTTCTTTAAAAAAATGGTTTAGACTCTAAACCAGATACTATTTTAATTTTGATTAAAATCTACATTTACCTTGATGTATCAAATTATTCAACTCTAAACCAGATACTTAACCGACTTCAAAGCCGACTTTAATAGGCATAAAATATGGCACGGTCAAACCGGGAAAAGTATGTACCGTGGACTTTCTAGCCGGAGCAGTGTTTCCCATACGGCGAAGAGCTCTCTGAAACTTAACAGTGGCCTGAGCTCTAACAAGAGCCTCCATACTCCGGAGAGTGGCCGCCGCTTGCTTCCTTACCAAAAAACCTCTCACTAAAGCTTGTATCTTCACCACTCCTTTCAAAGCTCTCAACGCTTTTCTCGCCTTCAACATTAAACATCATGTAACGTCTCAATTTTATAACAATATATTATATTAAGAAACGTTTAGTAATTTTTGACCAAAAAAGAAGAAGAAACAGTTAGTAATTTAAAACTAAAAAAACTGTTAGTACCAAGTAGCCTCTAAAGGTACATTGGATCTGCATAGCGGCACGATTCTCACGGCTGTTTCCAACACCTAGCGGACCACTCTTCCCTTGACCCCTGAGCCTAACAACCGCAGCCGCAGCTTTAGCCGCTGCAACCGCTGCGTCAGCGGCAGCAGCTGTGGCAGCAGCAACCGCAACTGCATGCGCTCTACGCTCTATCTCCTCCTCCCCTGCCTTGTAGAACGACCTTAGCCACGCAGCTTCTCTCTCGGAAATGTTAGGAGGTATGGTCTCGTAGCTGTCACATAGAGACACTCCAGCGAGCGAAGAGCGGTCAATGCGGTTAGAAATGGTGCCGGAGCCGGAACATGAGGAAGGTTTGATTCCAAATAAACCCATGAACCATCTTGTGGCTCGACCCATTTTTTTGTCTCTCTTCACACACTGTGGTCAATTCTGTGAGATTCTTTTTCACAATGGTGCTACTTTGGTTTCACTTGGTAAATACAATTTAAAAAAAAACAATTAAATTTTTGTAAATGTATTAAAATTAAAGATACGACGAAGTATGCGTACGATTGGGACAAGCGATAGGGTCCAGTCCATTAGTGTTTTATATACTGTAAAAGTATTCGATGCTGCATAACTTATGTGTTGTCCATTGTTTTCTACATATTATGCTATATGTATATGCCTTGAAAACCCAACTTATTAACTTTGTATAAAGTTCTGATAAAAGAGAAAAGTGGCTGTAAAAACAGTGTAAAGGATAGCGTAACGCTCTTGGCCGCCTTATAAAATTATAAGCAAATAATGATAAAATAAATTCACAATAATATAACTCAAAATGTTTAGCGATATATACCCAAGTAAAATAATCTTATTGTAAGATAAATACATAGTGATTTAAGAAAAGTTGAAAACTATCGCTATAGATCAACTAGAATTTGTCTGCTACCAAAAAATAGTTAGCATAGTCCAAAACTCTAAATTATGTCATATTCCATCTACATGCTACGGTTATCTATTTATTTGTTTAGAGCACATATAGTCCAACTGTCAAAATCATTTGCATATAATTTCATCTGAAATTACGTTCCCCTTTTTTTGGGAGAGAAATCATCGAAGTAAAAGAAAGAAAGAAAACAAAGAAAGAAACTCCGTTTTAGATAAAACAGATGGCGCAGGAAGAGATTCCAACTTAATGGAGCCACTAAAATGTCAATTCAGTTCACAGGATTGGTCATTTTCTCTGCCCAAAACTCTGTAAAGTTGAAAACGAAACTTTTTGAGAGACTTGAGACTTGACACCAACCCATATAATATTTTTATTTACTTAACGAACAAAAGGAATAATTATCTTACCACTTTTTTCATTCCGATATACTTTGTTACAATATATGCATGGACATCAACTTAAATAGATAGATTTCTAAACATATATATCTTTTTTGTTTACTAATTTTTAACTATAATATAAGACTTTTATTCATTAACTTCTTTCACTTTGACGTGGATAAGTATAGAAGTAACAGCTATGCAGTGGTTGATATTGTTAGATTCATATTTATTATGAACTTTTATATTAAAATTAATTAACAATAAATGGTTTGATTAATCTTATATACATTATTCCTACCATTTTTATTAGATGTCGTTTTAAGATTATGGACAATCATTTTTTAGAATATTTACTTTTATATTTTAAAATTAAAATAACATTAATTATTTACCTATATACCATTTATTCAATAATAAAATCAACTGTAAAATATAAATGATCATTTAACATAAAATAAAATTTATATTAAAAACTAAAAATGCATGTAATTTGGAATAAAAACTAATTTAGAAACGTCATATAGTAAAAACGAAAGGAGTAGTTTATTAATTCTTGTGCTGACTTTCACATATTAACATAATTGTATGGTATATAATTTCATTAAGATTAACAACTCACTGATTTTATAAGCAACGTCTAGTAAATCAATGAAATTGGAGACATGTGTTCATTTCATGTGTTTTTTTATTTCATTGCTGCTCGCTGCCCAAATACGAATCTGAATGAATTTATTTCTCTATAACAGAAAGATTTAGCATACTCTACAAATATAAAATATAAAATATAAAATCTACGATCATGGAATTGTCTATGATCTATTATTTTTTTTATAAACTCTATCGGCTGATCTGGTTGGCTTCGGGAGAAACACACTTAATACTACAAAGTGGACTGACTACTACACTGTCTGACCCGAGTTTGTAATACTTTCCAACTAATGTCAGAAGATGAACCGATACGATTTACTATGTAAACTACTTGGACCTAAGATTAAGCTCAGACTAGCTAAGTAATGATAATTTAATTCTCAAGCAAAATCAAACTCATATGTGGGTATATGGGTATACACCGAGTTTCAATAAATTGCCACTGGGCACTCATATAATTTGAATCGTGTAGATGAAAATTTGCACTCATGTCAAAGTAGCTAAATATATTTCAACAACAATTCAAATGTTTACTTAGAGAAGATAAGAAAGCACACCAAGAAGAGAATCTAGATCTGAGGTCACGTATCTCTTATCTATTTACGGGACTAAAAAAGTCTTCGACATGTTTGAATTTGACAATCTCTCTTCCCTGCGGTCCTGCTTTCTAATTCGTCGTACACTTGTTCGTCATTTTTTCTTGTATATATAACGCAACGCACCTCTCTTTAAAGATGTATATACTCAATTATTTGGTACTTTGATTTTGCACGTGAACTTTTGTATATGCTCACGGATCCTCCTTTTTGCTAGTTCTTGGGTCACAAAAGATAACAAAATGTAAGATATGGGCTGGACCCAGAGATTCCCCCCCCCCCCCCCCCAAATTGTCTTGGAAGTGGTTAGTTCCTCCATGATTTAGCATTTTATGGGGTTTATTATTTGATTACTATGCGTTCATTTAAGTTCACATTTTGACACCGAACATTGTCCATTTTCACCATACAGGACGAGTCAAGTTAAAATTGTTTGGGCTAGACGAGTCCTTGAAATGGGCTGATTTCTTGTCCAATAAACTCAGGGCCCATTACTTTACATATATTAATTTGTCTCAATATTAGGCTATGATGAACTCATTTCAGAATCAAAGAACAAGACGCTTATTTGGAATCGGTTTAGACTTCAGAGTCTAAACCTGTAGACATCAGTAAAGGCACACTCACTCCAACTAGAAAATGGAGTATTCGGTATGCTCGTTTAGATGTTGTCACCAGAGGTTCCACGTCCGTTTTGCTATCATTAGCAACAAATCATTACGAATTGGTTTGGTTTCTGGTTCAAGTCTAACGAAAACAAGAAACGAAACGTTTCTGATAATAAAAAGTTATATAAGAGCGACCGGTTTCCCTTCGAAATAATGAAAGGTTTTGGTTTTATCTCGGCCTGGATGTTGTGTAAAACTAACGAGTTGGCGACTTGGCGACTTGGCGTATAAGTCCCTTCAAATAGAACCATATACGTGATATGTGGAAGAGAGAAACAAAATTAAAGCTAGAGATACTATCAAAATCTAAACAAGACAGTACAAATACATTAAAACGAACAACATTAGCATATACACATTCCTATATATGTATCATAATAATCGGCCATTTTCCCCCTTTAAGGTCAAATCACGTTTGGTAATATAATGAGAGACAAATTAGTGGGTCTACATATTTCAAAATCAAGACATGTGAATCGAGGAAAGAAAGAACAAGAAGTCTGAGAAAAAGAGCCCTAAAAGAGCAAGAAAAGGGTAACATGTGGAGTAAAGAGTGTCCCACAGGCAAGTCATGTGTTCATAAATCTTAGTTATGACCTCCACTTGAAATGGATTGATATTTTTATCATATATACATGCAACTAGCTATATATAAGTATTATCTATATAAAATATATCTTTTCAGTAAGTTATCAAAAAATTATTTTAATATATCTTTTCAGTAAGTTATCAAAAAAAATTTTTTTTGTGCGGTAGACAGAACCGGCCTTATTTGGGGGCCTATGACTGTGTCTATGCAAAAATTTTTTTTTTTTAAATTTGGGGATCTAAATTTTTTTTTGAAAACCTATTTGTATGTAATTTTTTTTCAAAAATTTTGGTAGCCTTTGACAAATGTTTCAGTTAGCGTGGCCAGGGCCGGCCCCAGTGGTAGATGCAAGTTCTAAATGGATTATCCCGCTAACTAATGTAGAGTACTGAATTCGAACTTGTGATATGATAAGAGTTTAACTAGTTTGTTTTAAGTTTTATATATCATTTCTTAGATAATAGACTTTTAATTTCATATAATGGAACACGTAGTTACACATGCATGAAATTTAATACAAGTTAATCTCTATCACACTTGCTAGTGTTACATAGATTAGTAGATTATCACACTTGTGTTGCATAGATTTTTACATTTCCCCTTTTATAAAACCAAAATGTATGAAAATGCTTGAATCTTGATGGAACTACTCTCAAGATTTTGTCTAGTAGGATCATGTATGCATAAAGTACGATCACCACTAGCTAGTAACTTAGGTCTCTTTAAAATTTGTGGAGTAGTTCTTAAAATGGGTTTATGTCACCTCTTGATCATTTATTTTGGGGGTTATAAGACAATGATGGGTATGAGATTGTGAAAGTGTTGGTTATAAGGTAGACAAATAAATTAGGGCATTGACCAAAACATCTTGTGTAGGCTCCCATGTATGTGCATGTGTTTTGGTCTCTCATGGCATGGTGGTTTGGTTAATGTTCTTTATATTTTTTATAAACCATTATTTTGATATTATGTTTTATGTTTGGGTCTTGTTATCACATGTTTGTCCACTATTGGATATAAATTGGGATGGATTGTTACCATAAATGGAACCCATGTGACATGAAAAAATAGTTTGTGCTTATGGTCATGCATATTTAGATACACTCATATATACGTACATCATATATATATAGTTCGAACTAAATATTTATATACAAATTAAATCTATTGAGAGGTTGAGCTGATCCACTAAGAAGGATAAGCTATAAAATAACTTTGACTTATAGATGCATTAATATACATATCCTAGTTGCAATATTTCTATACACACAGTATAGGTCCAAAACAGCATCCACCAAGCTTCTAAGATGGACTTGTCTCCAATCAATTATTCTAAAGTTTTCATAGTATTAATTTACATTATCATTAATTAGTGCATTGAGGTTTTTGCATGATTCTTTTAGAATGTGGACTACTACCAGTCTACCACAGCATTATAAGCATTCAAAATGTCAATTACTAAACATGATTAAAAACAAGCAAACACAAATCAGTGGTATGATAAACTAAGGTTTCGCCCAGATATATTCGAATTTTTCAAAGATAACATTCACAAGCATTTTTATTATTTTTCGCCCGCGGAAGTATAGATCTACCATTTTATAGAAAATATATACTAATCTATAGTCCTTCGATAGTTAAGCTAATGATGTCGTTTCTATAGCTTTTCTTTTTGATGCTATCAAGTTATAGTTAAGCATCATGTACGTAGAAAAAACGTTTTTCTTCATTTCTTGTATTGCTAAAAGCCTAAAACTAGATATCATATATACGGAAAATTATTTAAACTGATATAGAATCGCTTAACATTAATAAATACATACCCTACATAATATTTTCATAATCTACTATAATAACTAAACGTTTACAATAACTTGAGAGCTTGTAATTTGACTTACAAACAAAGAAACAAATATTTTGCTTTTTTTTTTCTTATCTACAATATATCACGTCATACTATTATAGATGGTTGATATTTAGCACACATGTCTATACAAATCATATGTTGCTATTATCCGAATTTATTCCGTAACTATTCAAAGTAGTTGACTGGTTATCGTGCTGAAAAATATTACAACACTAGATTAAGACCTGCACCTTGCGCGGGATAAAAATTATATATAAAAATTATTTTATGTATTATATGTTCTTACATATTATGAAATAATAAATATATATTGAATAATTAAAAGTCAGTAACTATTACATATATAATTAAATTGGTGCGAACGTATAAATCAATTTTATTAATCCAAACAATTTTTTTAAAAAATTTGATAGGATATGTAATTAAATTTAAATAATATTAACATATATAGTATATTTTTAATATTAATGTCTATATATTTTTTTTTAAATGATGCTTTCTACTCATATATTTTTTTGATCATTTGTATCTTTAATAGCAAAAACATTAAATTACTGATAACAAAATTTTCATTGTGGGATTAATAATTTTAGTAATTGATAATTTTAAAAAAATTTATCAATGTTAGTTCAAAACTTTTATCAAAAAAAATTATTCAAAGTAAATTTTGAAACTAAAATATTTATTTATTCAATATGGTTTATAGTTTAATTTAGAATGATATATATACATATATATTTTAAATCTTAATGATTAATTAAATTAGACTTTTACTTATATGATTTTGTAATTATTTGTATTTTGTCATAACAAAAATTTTAAACCATGGATCGCAAAATTTGAATGTGAGACTTTTAACAGTTTTAGTAATTTATAGTCATTTTTTAAAATTCAAAATATAAAATATACAGAAAAATCTAAATTTTTATAATATGGTTATTGTGTTTTTTAAAAGTTATTTTAATAGTTTTAAATTAAACAAATTTGATAGAAGATACATTTTTTTTATCAGATCTTTATTATTCAAAATCATTAATTGTCATATATACTTTATCCACATTAGGCAATTCCGTAATCTTTATTTAAGGAAATAATAAATGACATTAATAATGAATTTATGGTTAGTTTAATAAAAAGTTTATTATATAATTAGATGGACCAACCTATTTCTCTAGTAATTCTAAGAATCATCCTAGTGATAACATGTGGCTACAAAAAGAAGTTGTAATGTTTCGCAAATAATATATAGGGGATATGTATGTAATATCAAAATTTAAAAGGTTCCGAATAGATAATTGTAATTTGACATAAATTTGGTAATAATCAATTAAATTCAGTTGATAGGAAAGCAAGTCATTGGTACATTCTCAATCGAGGACATCCGTCAAATTTCAAAATTCGTCATCAAAATCAACTTTAGATTGATATAGCATGACAATAAAACCTATAAAACGAGCTACTTCGGATAGTCCATTCAACATCAAGGTTTAAATAATAGTGTGAGGTTTTAAGCAAAAAAAAAAGCAGTGCGAGGAAGATAGAAGAAGAGCGATAGATGTAACTATATAAGTAAATAAATGGAGGCTCCCTCGTGTGGAATGCGAGCAGTACACTCCAATTATATAACTTGTGATCTGTCTTAATTCGTGGGGACATCTGCCACTATTCTGCTTCTTCTTCACTTTCTCTCACTCCTCTTTCAACCACTTTTGTCCTCTCGCCTCTCCCCCACACACATATGTTAGCTATTTTGGGGCAGTGAAATTAATTTCTTCTTTTTTTGGCTCTGACCTTTTCCTTCTTACTTGATCTATATTTTTCACCATTTATTACCCTTTCTCATGTATCAGATTCTTTTTTCACCAAAATAGTATCTTATTCATTCCAGGTGATTCAAAATAGATTCAGGAAGACCTAGGGAAATAGGTCTATACTTTCTATTTATAACACCTAGCTAGCTATATTAAGGTTTGAATAAAAATTCAACGCTTGTTAATGTTAGTCTTAATTCATATCCCAAGTTTCTAAGAGCATCCACAACCATTAGAACCTTATTAAGTATCTAAAAAAACAAATCGTTAATATTTTTATTGCAATCAATTTAAGTAATTAATTTTTATTTATCTTTTTTAATTTGAACTAGTATAAAAGTGACACATGGTTTGTGGTTTTTTTAAGGTTCTTAAAACATAAGAGTTTAGAACTATTTCTGGCATCCTTCTTACTTTTTTGTATTTTTGAATTATTTTTAGTTTTGAAAATTTGTGTTAGAACTCTTTAACAACCCTCTGTTGGAGGTGCTCTAAGATGCTCATGTCACAAAGTTACTGTTTTATCCTACTGGATTGATAGTCAAATGTGTTAATTTTAAGAATAATCGATACTCATTTCCTAACAAAAAATGATGTTTTAGTTTTCAGAACATAAACTAATATCTTAATTTTAATTAATATGTGCAAATTCTAAAACATCTTTATCAAATACAGAGGGAATACCTCATTTTGCAAAATGTGATAAATTAGGATGAGATATTTTCGTTATAAATTTTAGGAATAAAGATTGATTCTCAGTTGGTTGGTTTAAACTCTTGTAAATTTATCTGTACCTTGTTGAAATTTAAAGGAAAATGACTTAAAAGATGTTTTCACTGTTTTCAAAATTTATCCTATTTTCCCAATATTTTTAAAAATATTGTTTCAGATGATAAATTCAGTACTTCAATAATTGCTACCCAATTTGTCACATAAAATTTTAGTAGTACGTAGCTACTCTGCAAGGAGGAAGTACCATCAGTTTTTATCTAATATCAATGAATATCGAATTATTTATTATACAGAAATTTTATGAAATATTATAATTTCATTTGTGCATCACCAATATAAAGTTATATAAACTATGATATTTCAGAAAGATCTGTATCTATGAACACAATGATGTACACTAGGCATTATGGATCGCAGCTGTGCATTCTATTTTTATCTGACTTATAAACGTGGTGTAATTAATTAATTATATAGCACAGACCCAAATAATCAACTATAGACCCAAATAATCAACTGTAGCACTAAACTACTCCATCTATTCCATAATACAAGATGTTTGCTTGAATGCACAAAAATTAAACAAACTTACCGTACTTTCTAGAAGACAATATTATTATTAAATAATATAAATTAAATATAAATTAATCAATCACAAATAATGTAGTAAACCGTTACTGGTTAACCAATTTTCAATAAAACTAAAATACTTTAAAAATATCAAAACATCTTATATTTTGAAACATCAAAACTTATCTAAAACATTTTATATTATCGAGCGGATGGAGTATTTAATTTAAATCATACTTAAATCTTTCCTAGCACCATATGATGGTTCATTTAAAAAAAGAGATAGGGCAATATATATATAAAGATGACATAAAATATCACATCAGTTTCATAATATATACTTTATTCATTTTATTTTCCTCAAATAAATATTATTCCCATAATAATTAATAAGTTTCACTTTGCCTTATTGGAAGAAAAAAAAATTGTATCTCTGACAATTCAGTGATTAAAGAATAAAAGTAGGTGACTCTTAATTACTTGAAAATTGATGCTTGGTTAATAAAGCGAGTAACAAATTCATTTTTTTGTTAATACAAGTTATTTTTCAAGGTACAGTTTAATTCACCGTGCTTTCTCAAAATTTAATCCATGACACAGTGAATAATAGTTAAGTAAAAAATATTTTGTAGTGTTATAGGTAGGGAAAAAGTCTTGCTTAAGTTAAATATAACAGTTATAATACAATTTTAATATTAAAAGAAAAAGGAACCATAAGCATCGAAATGCAGAATTATATGGATAAATATTTTTAAATTATGAATAATAATAAACTATAGGACGAAAAAAATATATGATGATGAGATGATGAATGGTCCTTGGGAATTGCTATCTCTCATCTCTGAGCAAAAACAGCACTCTAGTATATAGGGAATCCAAAACCGTTCATTCAGATCTGTCTGAATCTTCGAGACACAAGTCTTTGTTTCCCATAGGGTTGCCACTTCTCCAAATTACCATATTACTCCCTTTCCTTTATGCCACTTCTCCAAATTACCATATTACTCCCTTTCCTTTTAAATCACCCATAACACGTATTTTTTCCTATTTATTAAGACTTTTTTTTTGCTAAAAAAGACTTTTTATTTTATTTTCAACTATTTTAGTTATTTCCCTCTATACTATCTTAATTTACAAATATTTAAAAATAAAAATATTTTCTGAATTCTCTGTCGCTCCAGCTATATGGTCCCAATATCTTTTTTTTTTGTCAAAGGCCCCAACATCGTTTGCCTCAAATTAACGTTTTTAAAATTTTCATGTGATTATTTTTGCATTTATTTAGATAACACACATTAAAACATTGGCATATGTAGAAACTAAACGCAAAAATCAAAATTCACTAGAAACGGCCAATCATAAGGGCATAAAAAATAAAGGAGAGAAACAAAAAAAAGAAGAAGTTAAAGTACAAAAAAGGAAGAAATGTTAATATATTCAAGAAAGACAAAACTCTCTCTTTCTATTAAAAGAGAGGAGAAAATAATTATAGTTATAATCAAATTAATTATATCATAAATATTTTTATTAATGAAGTACTGTGATTCGAATCAACGGCTGTCTCTCATCGCTCTCACCGTCGTCACACATGGTACTGACCACCGTCTTTATAAGGTCGTTCTCCACAGAGTCTGCGCATGTTAGCGACTGCGCCTTCTTAGCCTCCGCTTCCCAATCAGTGGTCCCCACCACGTACATCATTAGACCGGCGCAACTAATCTGCGCAGCAAGAAGTCCTAACCAAAGCCCATTAAACCCAACTCTGGCCCAAAACCCAAGACCCACAGCCACCGGCATGCCCACAAGATAGAACGCGCCAAGGTTCACGTTCGCCGCTGTAGACGGCCGTGCCGTCCCCCTCACGACGCCGCAACCTACCGTCTGAGGACAGTTTCCGATCTCGCACAACCCCAATATCGGAAGCGCCGCCGCTGTTAGCCGGAGAATCTCGTCGTCTTTAGTGAAAACCATCCCCCAAGCATTTCTGACTGAGTAAGCAAACGCCGCCGCCGTGATCCCTGTCACCGCCGCGAAGACGACAGACACCATCGCCGAAATCTTCGCCGTCTTGGGACGGTTCGCTCCCAGCTCGTTCCCGACGCGAGTGGAGACGGCGAAGCTCAGAGAAGACGGAAAGACGTAGAGAAACGACGTCGTCTGTATCAAAACGCCCATGGCCGCCACCGTCGATCTTGGGTTCACGAGCAACCCGCAAAGAACGATCATGATCTCGTACCACCACCACTCCAAACACACGGAGACGCAGCTCGGTCCCGCGAGGCGGAGCAGAGGAGCCCATCCTCGGAAGCACTCCCCGGTCGGGTCGGTCCAAGTGGGCACGTGGAGACCACTTGCCCGGACGTAGCATATCAAGAACGCGACGACGAAGAGGTTGGTGACGGAGGAGGCGACCGCGACGCCTGTTAAACCTAGTCGGAGGTAAGAGACGAGGAAAATATTAGCCGGTAAGTGAAAAACGGCGCCGGAGAGAGAGGCTAGGGTGACGGGGTGGATGATGCCTTGAGCACGAAGGTAGATTCTGATAGGGTGAAGGAGAGTGTTGGTGATGAGATCAGGGAGGGAGAAGATGAGATATGTCTGAGCTAACTCTCCGATGTCGGGGTCTTGGTGTAGGTAAACCGAGATTTTACCGACGTTGAGCCAGAGAACCGAGATCGGTACGCAGCAAACCAAGAGAAAAACCACGGTTCGATGGAGGGTGAGTGAGAGGAGTTTGTAGCGGTGAGCACCAAAGGCTTGAGAACAGAGTGGTTCCATACCGAGTGCTAAACCGGATAAAACAGAGTAACCGGTTATGTTAGCAAACGCAATGGCAAGTGAACCGGCGGCTAATTCGAGGTCACCTAGACGACCTAGGAAAAACATGGAGACGGCGGAGCGAAGGTAGAGGACTAGAGCCGCTACGGCGATCGGGAAAGCGAGCGTGAAGAGTGACTTCGCCTCCGTTACCGCTTCGGACATGACAGGAGATCTTATGTTCTCGCAATGCCGGAGACTTTGCTTTGTGGGATGTTCGAAGGTTTTGGTCGAGAGTAAGACTCCTCCTGTTCGAGATTGTTGGTTCTCGGACACGGCCGTGCTAGTGCCGGCGGTGGTAGGTGGTGTTGTTGATGTGTTACACATGACGGTGATGGTGATAATGACGATGGAAGATATTATGGGAAAGAGAAAGAGTTCTCTCGTGAAGAGCCCTCTGGAGTTTTTTTTTGAGGTTTTAAGTGAAGAAAATGAAACTTTGATGCTTCTTCTCTCCTCTACATCTTCTCTATTAATAAAGGAATTGCCAGACTTTTTTTCATATTCATTTTTTTCATAGAAAAGAATCTAAACTACCTTTTTAAAAAGAGAAAAAGACAAAAATAGCACTAAATCAAGTTTTTGTTTCCAAACTAGCACTCAAGGTCAAAAGTCACAAAAATAGCACTTAATGTTTTATCAAAAGTCACAAACTTATGGTTTACAGTTAAAGGGTGGGGTTTGGGATTTAGGGTTTAGGGTTTAGAGTTTAGGGTTTAGGGTTTAGAGTTTAGGGTTTAGGGTTTAGAGTTTAAGGTTTAGAGTTTAGGGTTTAGGGTTTAAAGTTTAGAGTTGAGAAATGAGGTTTTGGGGATAAAATTTCAAATTTTGAAAAATAAAAAAATTAAAATTTTCAAAGGATAAACTTAGAAATGTGCTATTTTGGTCATTTTAGTTTTTGAGTGCTATTTTTGTGATATAAACTTAGAAATGTACTATTTTGGAGATTTGCCCTTTAAAAAATATATTTTTAAAACACTTTCGGAATTCTGTGCGGGTCAGTTTTTTTATATACTATACATTGGTATTACTAAATTGACAATGTAGATACATGAACGATTTATGACCATTACAAGCAAAATAAAAAGAAAGATTTAATGAATAACCAAAGTAATTACAGCTGCACCATAAATTAAAGATGATGTATACGATACGTATTAGCGATATATAGAACATACGTATCATTATCAAATACATAATTTTAGAAAATTACTAGTAAGGGAATAGTATGCAATTAATCAATTTTGCGTAAGAGATGAAATTAATTGAACCGTTATTCCATGTGTGAACTGATGATAAAGTCGTCTGGACTTTTTAGAGTCGTCTGGAAGTCGTCTGAAATTCCTAAAAGTCGTCTGAACTTCCTGGAACTCGTCTGAACTTCCTGGAAGTCGTCTGGTCTTGTCTACTCAAGTGGAATCCAAGCTTGTCTTTGTAGAGGAATGATCTATAATAGTTTTGTTTGTGGTCTATTTTGTGAATTGCATGTCTACTCTTTTAGTTGTGAATTTTTTGTAAAATCAGTAATAATGTTTTCCAAGATGTATTAAATGTGCTAACAATGTGTTTACACATTTACAAATCAATGAAATAATAGACGTCAATAGCCTTTTTCTTATCTTTGGATCTCTCATATGCAATAATAAACTCCAATGGCCTTTTTCTCATCTTAATAAACAAGAATGTTGGTAGCTTTATATTGATACAACATTTTAAGAAGCATTTTAACCCTTCTTCCAACTCATAACAATAGTCATCATTATTGTCTATAACAATAATACTTAAGAGATGGAAACAAACAATAGTAACTAGTCAAAGCATATCATATTTTATTATAAGTTTACGTTGAAAAACTTAGTCAAATTTAGTAAACCTAAGTGAGAGAACATATTTTGTAAATATGAGTTTACATATCTTTAAGTTACTTATCACTCTTAAAAATACAAGTTATTCAAAAACTAACGTAGAAGACTTAAAAACTAGCGGAGAAGACGCAGACGACTTCAATCTAAGTTGTCCAGACGACTAAACTATACGTCGTCTGGTCAACGCAGAGGTTATTTTTGCAATTGACTTTGAAATCTGTTATTTCGGACGACTGAAAAATAAGTCGTCTACTATTGTTTGGCTAAAAAAAAAACTCCAAAAAAGCTAGACGACTTACATTTCAGTCGTCATAGGTTAGTTTTGCATTTGACTGGATTATTTCAGAAGTTTGACTTTTCTGGACGACTTATATTTCAGTCGTCTAGTGAAAATTAAAATAATAATATTTTTTTAAAAGTAGACGACTTACAGTTAAGTCGTCATAGGTTAGTTTTGCAATTGAAAAAAAAACTTCAAGATTTAATTATATACAGACGACTTATAATTCAGTCGTCCACGAGACGACTGAAATGTAAGTCGTCCAGGATTTACGAGGTTTGACCAGAATCTCGGAAAAAAATCATGGACGACTTACAAGTAAGTCGTCTCGTGGACGACTTACAAGTAAGTCGTCTCGTGGACGACTGAATTATAAGTCGTCTGTGTATAATTAAATTTTGAAGTTTTTTTTTTCAATTGCAAAACTAACCTATGACGACTTAACTGTAAGTCGTCTACTTTAAAAAAAATATTATTATTTTAATTTTCGCCAGACGACTGAAATGTAAGTAGTCTGGGGAAGTCAAACTTCTGAAATTATCCAGTCAAATGCAAAACTAACCTAGGACGACTGAAATGTAAGTCGTCTAGGTTCTTTGGAAATTTTTTTGAAACCAAACAAAAGCGGACGACTTAACTTTCAGTCGTCTCAGGTTACAGATTTCAAAGTCAATTGCAAAAATAACCTCTGCGTTGACCAGACGACTTCCAGGTAAGTTGTCTACAGCCAGACGACTTCCCAAGTAAGTCGTCTGACGAACAGATCTGGAAAAAAACTCGATGTCATACCTTAAATTGGTGAGATAAGTTCCTTAGCATACATAAGGCTTCTCCAAGCACACAGAATCACAAACGAAAGTAACCCACCCAGAATCGTTAGCTTCTATGACTCTATGAACCATAAAAAATTTAGAATCAAAATCTTGGGTTTTTTTAGCTCATTGTGGAGAGAAAGTGAGAGATATGTTGTGTTTAGTTCACAAGAATGGAAAAAGAAGAAGGGTAAATCAATTTTGGGAGCATTAAGAGCTTCAAGTTGGTTGTTCATGGTGGTTGTGGTATTGATGACAATGGCAATCTTGTAATTACTTGAAAATGATGAGGGTGAGAGAGTAAAAATGTCATTTTCGAAAAAAAAAAAAAAAAAAATTGATGGCATTTTCGTAAATTATATGAACTTGTGGGGTGAATAGGGCAAAACCAATTTTCAAAAAAAAAGGAGGTTAGTTTTGTGTTTGACTTTAAGTTATAGGTCAATTCTGCAAAAAACCCTATAATATTAATAAGATGTAAATTTCACTACTCTTTCTGTTTCAAGATATTGTCATTTTAAAGTTTTTTTTGTTTACAAAGATTGCTAATTTCTATTTTCAATGCAATTTTTTTTTGTTTTATATTTTTTATACGAAGATCTAAATTTAAATGTATTTTTATCTCTATTGTTTTAATGTATTTATTAGAGAACATGTATTTAGTGTATAAATACATAATAAAATATATTTTTTTAATAATTTTTAGTATGTGTGAATATTTTTTAAATAACAATTTTTTTGAAACAAATAAATAGAATATCTATGGTTGGATTGTGTACTAAAAACATCTCCCATGTAAAACTTTATTGTTTCTTCTAAAATAGATTAACAATGAAGTTGAGTTGAATATGCTCTAAAACTCCAAAAGATTTACATATATTGATCCAAGTTATTCATACCGGCTAGGGATGGGTATATCGGTTTAGTTTCGGGTTCGGTTTGGTTTGGTTAATTTGGGTTTTATAAAACTCAACCCAATTAAAACCAAAGTAGCTTCGGTTTGGGTTTGGTTTGGGTTTAGTTTGGTTCGGTTTAGTTAGGTTTGGTTTAGATTTAGTTTAGTTTTCTTTAAAAATCTATGAAACAAAAAACAAGCTCGATGACAAAACCCTTAACCACGTCAAAGGAAAAAATACATAATAAGCAAAGAGCAGACTATTTGTAATCTAATTAGCGTAACAAAAACTTGTAAGCATTCCAAAACCTATTAACTAAAAGACTATTTGCATCAACTTTTTTGTTTTTATTGATCCTATAATAACTGTTACATAATTTAGAGAATGAAAATTGGAGAAGATGAACGAAACGAGATGGCTACGATTTAAATGCTTATAGTTTTTAGGTTTTGTTTTCAGCACAATCTTTAGGTATTAGGATTATTTGAATCATATTTGGATTTTTTTAAAAATATATGGAAGTTAAGAAAAAATGGAAAACAAAACTTTAACTAAAATTTACAATATGTTTACTTATATATATATATATATATATATATATATATTTATTTGTAGATAAAAATATATTGGATTATTGGTTGGTTCGGTTTGAACCCAAACCAAACCAAACCATTTGGGTTGAGTAAAACATGAACCAATTGGATTATGTAAAGAGCACGGTTTGGTTTGGATCGGATCGGTTTGGGTTTTTCGCCCACCCCTAGATTTACATATATTGATCCAAGTTATTCATACCGGCACATAATTAGGTCTTCAATCTTCGAAAATTGTTGAAACTTTAACATGATTAAATTCATTTGGTATAAGTATAACTAAGATAAAATTACCGTAGACAACGCCTATTTTTTATTACTCCCTCTGTACTAATACAAGTGGTTTTTAAAGTTTTTGCACATGAATTAAAAAAATACAAGCTTTAATACAATTACATTAATTACATAAAATATCATTAAATAAAAGTAGTTTAACCAACAAGAAAAAAAACATTATTTTATAATTGGTCACAAAATTTAAATACTATTAAATTTTATCTTAAATATTGAAAACATCAATTATTTTGAAACATTTTTTTAAACACCACTTAAAATGACATGGAGTAAGTAATTAGTATTATACATCTTCTCTGTTAAGAGACAGTTCATTGTAACGTCTAAATAACTTATTAAGATCAAGATATATCGTGCAGTTTATTACACGTAAAATCATCGAATTTTGTTCAAGTGACCATGTGGCACTGAAAAATCGTCTGCATTTATATTTACCAGTACTAATTTTATTATTATTATTATTTACATGTGTTGTTCTTCCATTTATCCAAAAATATATTGTTCTTTTTGGTTCATAAAAAAATGTCGTTTAAGACTTATTTCAATTTTAAAATCTAGTACTATTCTTCTAAAATTCTCGAATATATATATATATATATATATATATATATATTCAGTAGTATTTGAGAATATATATTTTAGGTTAACCGTAAACACCTCAGACTAAACATACAGAAGAACTTATAAATTCTAGTTTTCTGGCTAATAAAATCATTTTGGATAATCAGTCATTGAAACTACAATAAGAAAACTCAAAATATAGTTTATATCACATGGCAAATCCTAACAACTATTGAACCACCATCAAATAATTTAATATATATAAATAGACTATATTGAACATTTTTTATTTTTGTAAAAGATATCAAAACAAACCAAAATGTATCACATGAACAAAACCAAAACTGGACAGAAAATAGAAGTAAATAATATTGTAGGGATTTACTAAGGGCATTACTTTTAGTGAAACCTTCGGTGTCTGTCTGGTGTGATTGATGAAATTGGAGTAACTAAAATTAGAGTCAATGAAGAAAAAAAAATAGAGGTAATGGGAGTAAAAAAATTTACTCTTATAAAAACATTCTACAAGTTCACTAAAAGGCAATCATTTCTTTCCCACAACTAAAATAATTTGACTCTAATTGGTTTATTTTAGAATAATTCAGTGAAAATTGTTTTTTTTTCCTAATATTTTATTCTAAAATGACTATACAGTCACAGCTGGAGAGAATTTTTTTGTCTTTGCTAAAAACACAGCCAGAGATAGTTAAAGACCTAATGCTAACATTAATGTTTAGTTTGACTATTTTTAACCAAAACATGCAAATAATGTTTACAATTAATTTAACGTTGTTTCATGTGTTGCCTCCATCCGAAGAACAAATTAAGTTTAAACAACAATTAAAATCCTGGATTTATAGTACTACTTCGTAATACTTTATTCATTTCGCACACGCATATTAAAAAATGATTGAAATGTATTTAAGTTCTTATTAATTATTCATATTCAATCAATAATATTTGAGATAAATAAAATTATTTATAAAATCAATGTATTTGTAATTAACATTAAATTGAAAGTTGCATTGAAATTTTAAAATGAAATTTTTGTGTAACAATTTCTTTAAAAATGACACTCTTTAGGGAGTAGTTTGTAAATTATGAAAACTGCATCTACAGTGGAGCTTAAATCTCCAGCAATTAATGGCTTTTGTTTGACTAAATAACCTTCCAACCTGTATTGATAAATGTATCTTCATATTTTGTAGTAATGCTGACACTTGCAAAATGTTATTCTTACAGATGCAGTTGGAGACTGCTATTATTCATAAATTAATATGATAGCTTATGTGGAGTAAATGGTAACTATAACATGCAACCATGTTGTGCAAATATGTTATGTAATGTGAAATTGTATGCACATCGAAATCGTGTGGTCTGAGTTAGCCTTTCAATTGAAAAGAAATGTAAAGCTCTTCTGTCAAATCTAGATACTTTCTATTGTTTTATCACAAACTGTCTATATGGTATATACGTATTGGTTTGGATGTAATTTATACAATCATTTGTCGGTCCTTTATGTTTTCTGTCGATAAGATTTGAAGCAAAGAGATAAATCAGTGTAAGGCTCTTGTGGCTTTGTGAGCGTTCACAATAAGAGGGGGGGAGGGGGCCTCGACCTACTAACTAAGCCTCTGGATTTTTGTAGAAATATTCTCCACTCTCAAATTCTTTCGAAACGTTCCAATAATTGTTTCAACGATAATTCATTATATATATAGTGTCTAAATATATAGATATCCTTCACTAAATATTACATTTAATATTGCATGCGTTAATCATATAAAACTATATAAGTAAAAGGCGAAAGAATAGTTTGCTTTGTGTTCACCACATGGCTGCGTGAACAAAAAAAAACATATAAGTAATCAAATTTTGATCATGTTTATACCAATTTTTTTTTTATGTTGCAGCCTTAGAATGGCTGTAAATTCGAATGTTCAAATACAGTATCACACTGAAGACTGCAGTTAAATTTGTCAACATAATAGTATAGAACGGCTGTAACTTATACGACTAAATCCGGTTGCAAACCCGAATATTTATTTAAGCAAAAAAAAAACCTGAATATTTATGAAACTCAACATTTATACAACATTTTGGATGAAGTCAGCTTAGACGATGATACTATATATAAGATATGTCATGCATCTTCCAAGGCCAGAAAAACATTCGCATATACCCTCAATTTTTTAAAAATATTAATATATGTTTATGAGTTTTAATTTATCAAAAGAAAATTGTTGTTAAAATTTATCTTAAAATATTTATGGCTCTTAATCTCAGAGTCGGTTTTGACATTATGTATATACATTTTGGTAGGGGGCGATTTATTTGAAAGAATATAACATTCCACCAATAGCTTGATAAATAATTAATGTTGAAAGTGTGACTTATGGGATAAATTAAACCATATGTATTGTTCCCAATTTTATATTCATTATGATGTAGATTTTTTTTAACACCATTCATTATGATGTAGACAATCGTCAAAATCAGTTACTGCATAAGCAGCGACACCAACAATGATAATAAGGAAAATCCAAATTTAAACAATATTTGAAAATAAACGCCGGTTAACAACCAAATATATACTTCAATTCATCACCCGCCTCTATTAAGTTTCAGGAAAATAAATTAAATGAAGACCGAGATGCTATGTAGTAGTTACAACGTTCCTTTTCCATCAATTTGGATTGATTTCAGTGTACGTAATTACTTGTTTAGTTTTTTACCAACAAAATTCTCTTAATTATTTAATATTCTCTTCGTTTTAACCAAATGATGTTTTAAAAAAAATGTTTTAAATTTCATGACGTTTATTTACTTTTTATACTATTTGACTCTTCATATTCTACATCTACTTTTATTGGTTGAATTTTCATTAGATAAATATTGTTTTATCAGTTAAATTGTAATTAGATAAACAATTAATGATGTTTTCATTTAAAAAAATACTCTCTCTGTAGATTTTATAGTATTTTCACACATATTAAGAAAACATATTAAACTACTATAATAAATGTATCATTTTCTGTAATTTTCAATTTTAATAATTTTAAACCAATAATAATTCAATAAAGTCAATTTTTTTTTTAATTTTACAATTTTTTCATAGAAACCACAAAAAATACATCTTTGTGAAACAATATTTTTTCTAAAAAGTCTATCACTAAAGAACAGAGGGAGTAGTATATAACGTTAAATATTTTTTTTTAATTTATGTGTACAAATCTAAAATATAATATATTAAAAACAAAAAGAGTACATGTTTTCAAGTCCTAATGAGTAGCATCTACGAAAAAAAATTGTCCTAGTGACTGTTACAACATATAAGTGTGTTTCATGATAAAATCTACATTTTTTTCCTAGAGAGCATTCATGTAAACTGGCTTATAAATATTTATTCTCTATATGTAAATATATATGTATTAATAATATATTTTTTCTTTTGAGAAAAAGGCTTTATTAGAAATATATATTCTAAACTATTTTTCCGTGGTTAAATGTTAAATTACTATACCAAAAATTTCAAGTTTTTCATAACAACATGGAAACAAAATAGCAGAATTCATTAATTAAATCTAAACAGAGCACTTAGCCAACAGCAAACCGAAACAAAAGAAGATCTAGTCCTGAAATTGAACCGGACACCAACGGAAAAGTGAATGTCATTTAAACGAAAAATTAGTAGAATGGCCTATACAGTTACCGTGAGCTATCAGAAATAAATGCACCATCAAACCTTGAAACACACGGCTTCTACAGCTTATGTGCCGACCCTTACCACAACGCCTGCGCAAAGAAAATATTTTTGAATGGTTCAACAATAATCACTTAACATTACTTGTATGCACCAAAATAGTTACATATATGTGGCAACTAATTAAACTAATTTATACATAGTTTAAAACAAATAAACTAATTCATGATGGTGGTGTTCTTCCACTAAATAATATGTATGATTAATATACGTCAGTCCATTTACATATCTATGTCAAGTAAAAAACAACCAGTAAGCTTCTAATAGTTCACTATGTGAACAAAGTAATTTCGTAAATATATACAAAAGTACAAAAGTTTTGTTCGTAGAACGTGATAAATACAAAAAAAAATATTTGTACAATCAACCCTTGCTACAGAAACATTTTTTCCTCGTAGACTTGCTAAAAGTGAATATGTTTGTATATTATTCATTTAAACATAAAACGGGTTTACATATATGTGTAATATTTAGGTAGAAGATAGATGTAATCAATGAGAAGTGGGGATAGGGATAAATTATCTGCAAACTATTTTGCATGGACGTCAAAACGGTGACATCGCGAGAAGATGGTCGCATAACAAACGCCAAAATGGACTTTTGATCGAGAAAGGGATAAATTCACAGCTGGAATCTGGAAATTCTTCGTTTTTATCTTTCTTTAAAATAAAATATACTCCATATGCCAACAAACTAATTGAGAACGAAATACAGGAATTGACACATAAAATATACAAATTTACGAAGGGAGGTCCCAAATAAGAGCAGTGGCTGAGAAAATACCGAAGTGAAACTATTTTGGCTTCCCTTTCAAGAACAGAAGGCTAAAAGGGGACATGTGCCCTCTACTTCATTTATTTTACACTTATCCTTTTATTTTATCTTTCTTCTAGATTTTCTTTCCTAATGATTTGCATATCCATGTTCGTTTTATATATGTCATGAGATAAGATAGGCTGGCTCCTTAGACTATAGTGCTTAAATACATGAACCGACTCATAATTCAAACATTCATATCTTCACCAGCAGTGTTTTCGGATATCCGTTTACTGTGCATTTTATTTTTTATTTGTCGTATTTATATGTGATATATTAATTCACACATTCATTATTACTATTGTTTTTTTTCTTACTTTGGAAGAAATTCTGACAAGTCCAGGTCTATAATATAATTTGTTTTGACCGAGATCAACAAAAAAAATTATACATCCCCCACCCCCAAATAAGATTCGAACTAGAATGCACATAACAAAACTTTTAATATCCTTAACATTTTAGTCTAACCTGCTGAATACATTAAAACTACTAAACTACATACACTTCGTCACACGTTTATTGTTCATATTTGCTATTTGGTTATTTTTGTAAAAACAAAAGTAAATAAAATGACATTTTAAAAGTCTTAAAGACTTTTTTTGGTTTGTATAAGTGTTTCTACCATAACATAACCTGAATTCAAATCAGGTAGTATATGTTAATGAACAGTAAACAGAACAATTAATATATAGACACAACAGAATTACTGTAAAATCAAATTTTCTTACTATATTCAACGTTTAGACTAAATTGTGAATTATTAGTTTATTCTGCGAGACCCTAATAAATATTAAAACTCATTAAGTATTAATATAGAAATTAAAAGAAGTTTTAATAATAAAACATTTTATATATATATATATATATATGAATGTATTACTACTATCACTAATTATCACAACTAATCATAGCACAACTGGTCGAAATAATTCATTGATGAAAATTGTCCATTTATTTCTCTTATTCGAAACTCCTGGACCAATACAGAGAAATATCTGGAAATATAATTTTTCCCTTTGCAATGATTTTCACATTTGTCATTACAGACGAAAAATAAGAGGATCAAAAAGTAAATTTTGTGTTAGAATTTTTCCGGTGGTATATTTAATCTGCAGATTCAAGAAATCAGGCAGTAACTTGTAATATTTTTTTAACTTGTAAAATTTTACCTTATACGTAAAAAAATTTCGCTATCAATGAGGTGAAAAGCAAAAATTTAAGAAGTGGTGGTTTAGCGATAAACGGAGCTTTTGCTAAGATTAGGTCAATTCTGATAACTGACGACTGTGAACTGACAAGTGACTTATTGTGTCAGTTCGGGACCATACAAACTCAGAGAGACTGTGTGTTTCTATAACTGAGGAAGTCCTCTCTCCGTTTCAGTCCCTTTGTACGGCGCCGTTTCGATCCTCTCTGAGTCCCACTTTGGACACCTCACATGTTCTTCCCTCTCCTCATGGCCGTACGATCTTGCATTTTTTGTACGAGATCCTACGGTTATGATCCCTTTTATACGTACCAACGTATCTCTCTTTGCTTTTCTTGCGGGTCCTCCACAGAGCATTGTTCATAAATGTCGATGAATTTGGGTTTAAGTATCTTTCAATTGATGTATTTACATCATTACTGTTTCCTTTTTCTTATTCTTTTCTTCATATGATGTCATTCATACATTAAATGTTTGTATTATCAACTTATCATTAACACCTGGTTTGGTGCTGCTTGGATATTTCCATCTGACTTTCAAGACTCAATTCGTTTCTCCACCATGTTAGTTAATTAATATTCCCTTCGTTTTTTAATATAAGTCGTTTTAGAGAAATTTTTATGTTCTAAATTATATGATATTTTCGGTTTTCTATATAAAATTTATTAACACTTAATGTTATATGACCAATGATAATATACCTTCTATTTTATTATTGGTTGATTTGTTGTTAGGTAAATAATTAATGATGTTTTTGTTTAGAAAATATAAAAAATTAATTATGTCTTAATCTATGTAGACAATTCTAAAACGACTTATATTAAAAAAACAGGAGTAAGTTAAAAAGGCACGGGGAACTTCTTCTAGATTTTATTTTAGATAGCTAAATTTCTTGCTAAATTAATAAAAGATATGCAGTAGTAAAAACGTGTATATTCGTTTTGCGTATAACTCAAGCTTACTTAGTGAGATTTTGTCATTTGTTGGTGTTTTTTTTTTTTAATAAGAAGATATAATTTGGCTATCTAATATGATATTGTGACAAGTGAAAATTATATTATTCAATTATTTTAGATTTGATTCCTTCGAAAAGAGGGAGCTAATTAAAGACGTATATCGGTATGTATAGCATTTTATTTGATAAATTTCTACGGTGCTATTCCATATATTTGAAATAGACAGATTTCTCGATTGGTTTGAACAATGGGAGGAGTTCTATTAGTCTAATCTACATAAAAATAGAATTTTTAACGTTAAAACCCCCAACTAAGTTTGTTTTGGATAAAAAACTTCAAACTAAGTATTCAACGAAAAATCTTTAAACTAAATTTATTTAATGAATTACACTCTAACAGATCATAATTACCAATACTACATGTAAATCTTTAGTTTATGAATTTCTACACTAAGTAAACATAATTGAGGGATTTTACCATTAAAAATCTAAAAAAATAAAAATTTTACAATATTATCTAAAATTTAGTAACTTAAATTTTCAAAATTAGCATTTCTAATTTTGTTTTGTAAATATATGAATTTGATATGGTTTTAACATCAACATTATATATGTATAAATTAAAAATGTAAAAATCCAGAAAATATAATAAAAATTATCTAAAGATTTACCTGTAATAAAATTACTTAAAGATTAAAAATGTTAAAAAAAGAAAATATAAGAAAAATTATATCTTATCTAATAAAAATGTAATAATAAATTTTTATATAATTATTATTATATTTTCTGGGTTTTTACATTTTTAGTTTATAAATATATAATGTTGATGTTAAAAACACATCAAACTCATATATTTAAAAAAAAAATAAAAAAGCTAATTTTGAAAATTAAATTACTAAGTTTTAGATAATATTATAAAATTTTGATTTTATTTTATTTTTTATATTTTAATGGTAAAACCCCTCAGCAATGTCTACTTAATGTAGAAATTCTTAAACTAAAGATTTACCAGCAGTAATGGTAATTATAACCTGTTAGGGTTTAATTCATTAAATAAAATTAGTGAGAGTTTTTTTGTTAAATACTTAGTTTGAGGGTTTTTATCCAAAACAAATTTAGTTGATGAGTTTTAACGTTAAAAATCCATAAAAATACAGGTAAACATTATACTCCTGTTGAGAGAAATTAAAAAGATGGAATCACGTGATCGTCGTAATCAGTGATACAATAATATTATCATAAAACATTACAGTATTAGCTTTTGTTTTTGTTTGACAACATAGATAACAGTAAAAAAAATAGTGTTGTTTGGAAACATGGATAGCAGTAAGTTAGGAAAAGAAGGTAATGAGCTTATGCTATTAAAAAATTGGAAGTCCATTACATTATATTAAAAAGTAATGGGTTTATGTTACTTGATATACATATTCAAATCAAAATAATAATTTAAATTGATTTATATCAAAAATTCATTCAAAAATATACATATATTTAAAATTTGATTTTTACTAACATATTTTTCAATAACCATTATAAATTTTTTTTCAATATATAAAAAAAAAATACAATACAAAGCTCAATTTCAAACACCAACTTAAATAATGGTTTTTATATTTCACATTTAAATTTAAAATATAATATATGTGATTATTTATATGCTTGTACGTATAAAATATTATTAATTGTAAGAAAACTTATTTGATGGTAAATATAAAATACGATTGATTATATGATAACACATATTTTTGTAATCTGTGATAACCTATAATTATATAGGATATATAATAGTGATTAGGGGTGGGCGTTCGGGTTCGTTTTTGGGTCTGTTTGGGATTTCGTGTTCGGTTTAGATCTTTAAGGATTCGGTTCGGATTTCGATAACCAATGTAAATTATTTTAAAAAAAAAAATTATATATGCTTTAATTTTTTAAAAATCTATAAACAATAAAATATATTACATATAAATTTGAATAACATATGTCAGAGTACCTAACTTAACATATAAATTGGTTTGCTTTAAATATTTGAATAGAGAATTGATAATTATTTAAGTATTTTTGGAGTTTTGAGTATATTTTAACTATTTTATATATTTATGTTTGATTATTTGTACATATTTTCAAGTATTTAAACAAACTTAAAAGTATCTTATATATTCTGGATGTTTTTATATATATTAAATCTATTTTGGATACCCAAAATACTTCGGTTCAGATCGGATTAGGTTTCAGTTCTTCAAATACCAAAATTTTGAATAATTCGGATATTTAACCAATTTGGGTTCGGATTTGGTACTACTTATTTGGATTGGGGTCGGTTCGATTCTTCGAATTCAAGTTTTTTGCCCAACCCTAGATAGTGACATAAAAAAACAAATAGTATCATATTTTTTAAAAAGTACATCCAGCAATTGTGAGTACCTTTTGAAACGCGCGGATCAAAATCTAGTTTATTTATTATTAAAACTGAATTACATTTTGAAAATAACTATTCTTTTAAGTTAAAGACAACATATTAAGTTTATATAAATACTTTTCGGCAATTGTGAGTTATGAAAATAGTGATAGACATGCAACAGATTAAAGGAAAAACAGTGTATTCAGTGGTTGGCTTTTTTCATTGATAGTAGAAAGGGAAAGGTACTATAGCTAGTTGAAGACACAAGTTGAAAACTCTCGTTAGAGTTTACATAACTACGATTCTGAGTCCATCTGCATCAGTGAACCCTCACAAAGTATTTTTTATTATTCTTTTTCTGTTTGATTTTTGTTTAAAAAAAAATTAATTAATTAATCAGATCAATCACGGGCCGCCACGTGCCGTGGGGTCCATGCTACAATGATGACCCGGATTCAGTGCAGTGATCCCGCAGGAGACAAGTTCACTTCTTTTGTTTATTTTAATATTTTTTTTTTTTTCAAAAACTGTGTGTATGGAGTTCACTGATGCAGATGCTTTAAGAGTTTTTAAGCCACAAGTGGGAACTAATCAACTATTTTATTTTGATGTCCATCGAAATTTTTATAATCGAGCTGATCCAGTGATCCTTATCCTAATTTGATTTACGTTCACCGCCTAAACTTTATAGTCATCAAAATGATCTCCTATTTAGACTACTATTACTCAATAGTAAAGTATATTATTTGGTTTAAGTCCTTTTCTTTGCCTCACCACCACGTATATAGGCGGATATACACACAGAAAAACGATATTTGTATCGCTTTACATGTTAAATTTTGCAACAAACAATAACGTATGATTTGTATATACGTTTATAAGAATTAAGTGATAAAACAGCATGTAGTCGATCCTTTTCGATCTCCACAACTTATGCATGTGCCCATTATTCCATTTTAGACACTTCTAGTCTTTAGGAGATAACATAAAATACAATTCATCTCAAGATTATATATATGCCTATCTTATTCCACACTTTACAATACATTACAGATGGAACATCACTATTCACAAGATTTTATATATGATTTTATGGAGTATATTTTAGAGTCAATTGGCTCATTATACAAAAAGAATATGAATATTAGCAATCTACCTATAACATTAAATTTTATTGTCTAGCAATCAAAGCACCATTATGTGGGATTTTGGGTATTTACCTAATTAAGAAAAAAGTTGTATGTATAGGATGCAATTTCTATATATTTTATATATATGTATAAGTATATGTACATAAATCCGGTCTATTTATGTACGTACCATATGTGTATAAAAGGCTTCAGTTGGGATGATAAGCTAAATTAAGTTCATATATGTATTTTCGTTGTGTTTTTAGATCCTCAACCTATAACCCAAAATCTGCGTCTACCATGTGAATATTAAAGTCACCAATCATGCACAAAATAGATTTAATTGTACTTTGATCAACTAGATGAAGCTAATTGATTAAAACCACTTGATTATTTCTACTACTTTTGTCAAGTATATTGATTTTTTTCTCTTAGTAGACTTCAAAGAATAAGAGGCCAGACCTCTCATGTGTGATTAATAGGATGACACACCTGGACTATAAGGGCATCCTCAAAGGGGGAGCAGTTAGGTGTGTGCTTAGAGTGAAAATAGTAGTATAATATTGTATTTAGGCTAGGAACATGGGACATTCTCAAAAGGAGATCACTTAATTAAGGGTGTGCTTAACCAAATAAAATTAATTAAATAATGTAACAAAAAAACTTATTTTAAAATTGATTCCAAAAAAAAAAAAAAACACAAAATACAATTGGAAATTTGTATGAAACAAACATATTATTTAATTAAACAAACAAACATTTTATTTAATTAATACAAAGTTTAATATCCAAATTTATTCCATATATTCTCAATCAAATCCTCTTTCAATTGGTGATGTGCCTGTCTATCACGAATTCTTGTGTGACCATCACCAAAACCCTCGAGATTTGAAGCCATACTTACTGAAAATGAACGACCCGGAGTAGTTCCGGTTCCATTTTCTTGTTCCAATTCTTGTTCGAGAGTGTATGAATCTCGTTCATCTTCAACAATCATATTATGGAGTATGAGACATGCTCGCATAATATATGCTATTTTACCTTTCGACCATAAAAGAGATGGATTTTTAATTATCGCGAATCTAGATTGGAGGACTCCGAATGCACGCTCAACATCTTTTCGCCGTTTGTGGATTCGAGAGACAGAGAGATAGATCGCAAACCCTAGGAAATGGGAAAAAGAAAAACCCGTGTTCCCTTTCATTTTTTCGACCAATACACACTTGCCACGTCGACCAGCACTTCCCTTAAGCACAGCTCTTCGACAAGCCCTCCCAAACTGCTCTTAGCCCACTTTTGGATTAAATCCAAATATATTAAGCCCAAGCACATCCCATGTGCTCCTCCTTTGAAGATGGCCTAATACTTCTTTTTTATAATCAGGGATATCTGAATCCGAAAATCCTACTATTCTTATGGGCTTCGGTTCACCGGCATAGAAAAATCCGATAGCTCTACATAGAAATTAGATATCCAAGTCATTTTACTACACATATGAACAAATCCAATTGGTGAGTTTTTTTAATTCGGAGCGTTTAGCAATACGAACCCGCCACCACACCCGCGTGGTTACACATGGACAATAGTTTCATTGTAGTATACTATATACACAACATAATTCGTTGTTTTCTTTGTAAGATTAAAATTTCTTAATCCCAAAAGTATAAATAAACTGTTCAAACCAATTAAATGTCACGAAGATGTAGGTTTTTGCTTTACGAAAGTACATTGACTATGCAGAACATTCCGTTTTCGAATATCCCTATATTTACGAGATATACATCTTCTCCTTTTTGAAAAAAAATGGTGTTTAAGTTTGAAAATATTAGATTTGGAGTTTATGGGGTGTATTGAATCTGAAATTTGATTTTTAATGAGTTTGTAGATGATTACAGGAGAATTAGAGAATTTGGTGTGATTTTTGTTAAAACACTCTAGAATCTCATCTAAAACAGTGAGATTTGGATTTTTATTTTTATAACTAAGGAACTCCCCTCAAACATACTCTAAAATTTTCAACTTAAATTTTGTTCAATAACAGTGGATTTTAGAGTGTTTTATGAAATGACAAGTTCAATAACATTGGATTTTAAAGTGTTTTTTAAAATACATGTTTGAATAACAGTGAATTTGTTATTTTAATACAAATCACTTGAAACTCTTGGTTGAATACAAATCCCTAAGAGTTATACATCTTATTCGTTACAAACCAACTATTATAAATTACCTGCGCGAGAGGGTAAGAAGCATATGAATTGATAATAATCTTGTTTACAAAAAGGAGCAAATTAATGAATAATTAGTTCGGTCGGTGATGCATACTAAAAAGATATTGGACAATGACTCGACTTAACACCGTTTTTGTCTCAACCATTCGAACAAAAGTTTTCCAAATCTGGAAAAGAAAGACAGATTTGAAAAAGGTAGAACTAGTTTATATTGAAGAATATATGAGATAAGAAGGAATAGTCATATGGCAACGTAAAATATTCGAAGTTCTTTCGTTAATAACGTATTAATTATTATTTAATTGTATAATTTCAGTTGAAACTTGCAGATCAGTTAAAGAACTGTACTTTTGAAAAGTACCAACATTTAGCAACATGTGCTTGGTTGGTCGCAAAAGTTGCCTTTCTATATAAATAATCAAATAACTACACAAACTAGAGTGTATATATAATATATATGGAAAATTTGGAGAAATGCACTTAAATGATATTTTAATTTGAAAACTACAGCATTATTTAAGTTTTTAATACACTTATATATATATAAATTTACTAAGTTTTCTAATCTGAATATTCTGCAATTAAGTATAGCGTATCTTATATTTAAAGTAATGGTTTCAACAAAAAATATTTTTTAAAAAAATCTTTAGAATATCTACACAATATTCTTTTTGATATATCTTTAAAAAAATTCCGAAAAAAAATTAAGAGTCATCTCGTCTTTTTCTTCTCAGTAATACATCTTCCACTTTTGCAAAAACATTTTTCTTTCTCTAGTCTCATAGTTTATTCTTCTTTTACTCATAGGCTTGTTTATTAATTATGAATCCTAAATGTAATTCGATTTTGTAATTCTCATTTTTTATTATTATCTTCTTTCTCTTGAAACATACATTTTCTCTGCATAACATTCTCATGTCGATCTTTTATGGTTCTCTTAAGTTTAAGAAACTGTAATTGGGTTTTCTGATGGTTTCAAAATCAGATTTCATTTTCTGATCCTGCTTATGTTTTATTTTGAAAATAAAATTCATTTAAACTTCATGATAAAGTCAAAACACATCATAATTTATTTCTTTGATAATATCTTTACTTTTTTATCATCGATAATATCCTTGTTATTGTGAAATTTTAAATGGTAAGATAACATATTTATCTCAACGCACAAATTTATTTTAAACATAAATAATAATAATAATAATAATAATAATAATAATATTATCGAATTTATATTTCAATTACTGAAATATATAATCTGGATTAAAATGTCAAATTATATTTACTAAAATGTAATTTAAAAAATAAAATAGAAGGTGTAATTTTCAAATTTTAAATTATTAATAGAGTAATTTACAAATCATCCACAATATATACGATATATTTATTCAATAAGAAACCTAAATTTTAAAATGACAATCTATTTAGCAATACGAATGTGAGAGAGTATATTAAGTTTACCTTTGGAAAAACTCAAAACCGTCGGAAAGTATAGTCATCCAAATAATCAAGGTTAATGGATAATGAACTCATTGTTGTAAAATATAATGGTCTGTATTGCTTAATATGTTATTTATTTTGTTTTACAGTACATGCTAGTTAATATTCAATAAAAAAAAATTCAAAGAAAATAAGCACATTCATGACTACAACAGTTTAACATGAAAAAGTGATAGAACAAATTGGAAGGAAAGAAGAACAATATGGAGCCACAAAGCACGTGATGCATGGGTTTTACATAAAAGTACTTTGTCAAAAAAAGGGTTTTACATAAAAGTATATAGTGAAAAGAAGATATCAAGAATTGTTAATAACGTAAGTATAGCCAGCTACTTCGTATTGTGCACACAGCACATATACCATAAGATTCAAATACAACCAGCAAAAATGTTTTTATCGTATTGATCGGATTTGTGCTTAAGCCAATCGCAGATTTTATGCACGTGTAAAGCATTTATTCTGGGTATCAAAAGTTTCAATTCAAATACCTAATCAATAAATAACAACTCAAAGCTTGAGTTCATTCGATTTTGAAAAGTCATATTGTACGATTTAATCGGTCGACGTACAGTAGTTTTGACTGAAATGGTCGACATCTTTTGAATTTTCTAAAGAATCATTATAGTTTTCTAACCCAGAAATAAACTATTAATTTTGTTATTTACGATCTAGATTTCATCTCCAAGTTGAATCATATGTAGACATGCAGACACTGACACAAATGTATATAAATTAGTATATAATATATGGAAAACATATACGTAGACTCTTTTTTTGGCCACCATATATAGAGATTGATTGGTTAGGATATAACAAGTGTTTTCATCTTTAATTTCTATCTACAAACATAAAAATTATAAATCATACTTTATCTAATTTTAAAGATAAAATCATAACTAGATAATTTTTAGCAACCATGTTTTTAAAACATTATTTAGTGAACTATAGAAACAAAAAATATATTTTATTAATTTTTTTTATTTGTATTTTTTTTATTTAATTCTTAAATTTACAACGCATATAGCAACATAAAAAAAATTAAACAATAAATTTTATAATTAAAAATTTTTGTAAAAATTTTACAGCTAAAAACTAACCAATCATCAACATAAGCTTTTGATAAGACAATAATATTTATCGTATGATTCCCATAAGTATAAGCATTTTAAATTTTAAGAGTTTTAGAAAAGAAAAGAGAGAAACTTACAGAAATGACACACACACAATCACACGTGTGCCCCCGCATTTCTTTTGTTACTTCTGGGGCACTAATCGCAATCATTAATTCTTAAATGGTGATTTGATTATGTTTGCATGAGGACCGCACATGGGTTTAATCCCTTATATATTAATTGAGGAAATTTGAAAAGATGTAACCTCAATTTTGTATTAATTAAAAGAGGCCCCAATGCATAGGTGGCACTCAATTAGGTAGTCAATTACATTCAATTGAAAAATAAGTAGGTCCACATTATATTTTTATATGTTGTTAGATACATAAGTTGGTCAAACTATATGATATAATGATATGATATGATATTTTCTTTCCTTAAATAAAACCTACGGAATTACCATAAATGACTAATATATATATGACAATTAATGAGTTTAATAATAAAGATTTGATAACAATGTATATCTCCTCCATCATTTTTTGTTTAATTTTATATTATTAAAATAAATTAAACAATCAAATTAGCTATAAAAATAAAATTTAGATTTTTTCGTATATGTTATATTTTGAATTTTTAAAAACGACAATAAATGACTAAAACTATTAAAATTATTATGTTAAAAATTAATGATCAATTGGTTTAACATTTTTATTATAAGAAGATACACATGATTTAAAAACCATATGAGTAAAAAATATCATTTAATAATAAAATAAATATATATATATATATATATATATATATTAAACACTATATACCATAAGATTACATAAATATTTTAATATTAAAACTTTCAATGAATTTTCAAGAACATTTATAAATTATAAACTTATTAAAGATTTCAGATTGAAAATTTTGTTATCGATGATTTAAATATTTTGTTATAAAACGATATGAACGATCATAGAACCGTATGATTATAAATTCTTATTTAATAAATAACTATACAAAATATACTATTCCTAGAAAAATAGGTTGGTCCATCTTAACTTATATTACACTTTTTATTAAACTAACTATCGAATTGATAAATAACGTACCAAAAAATATTTTGCACTTCCCTTAAATAAAAGCTACGAAATTACCTAATATGATTAACGTATATGTGAAAATTAATTATAATGAATAATAAATATTTGATAACAATTTTTGTATCTTAGTTCTTTTTTTAATTTTATATTATTAAAATATATTTAAAAATCACATTAAATATATAATAAAAACATTTATAATTTTTCTTATATGTTATATTTTGAATTTTTCAAAACGTCTATAAATTATTAGAAATTTGAATATCCCCACCCTGAAAATTTTGTGATCAATAGATTATTTTTTTTGTCATAATAAGTTACAAATGATCATAAAATTGTATTAATATGAACTTTTATTTAATATTATAAGAAGATACACATTATTTTAAAACCATATGAGTAAAAAATATCATTTAATAATAAAACATATATATTATATATATATATATATAGATTATACTATATACCATAAGATTACATAAATATTTTAATATTAAAACTTTCAATGAATTTTCAAAAACATTTATAAATTATAAACTTATTAAAGATTTCACATTGAAATTTTTGTTATCGATTATTTAAATATTCAGTTATAAAATGATATGAATGATCATAGAACTGTATGATTATAAATTCTCATTTAATAAATGACTATATAAAATATACTATTCTTAGAAAAATAGGTTGGTCCATCTTGACTTACATTATATTTTTTATTAAACTAACTATCTAATTGATAAATAGTCTACCAAAATTTTTTTTGCACTTTCCTTAATTAGAAGCTACGAAATTACCTAATATGATTAACGTATATATGAAAATTAATTATTATGAATAATAAATATTTGATAACAATTTTGGTATCTTAGTTCTTTTTTTTAATTTTATATTGTTGAAAGATATTAAAAAATCACATTAAATATATAATAAAAACATTTATATTTTTTCTTATATGTTATATTTGAATTTTTCAAAATGTCTATATATTATTAGAAATTTGAATATTCCTACTCTGAAAATTTTGTTATCAATAGATTATTTTTTGTTATAATAAGTTACAAATGATCATAAAATATAACGCATATGAATTTTTATTTAATAAATATTCAAACTAAATAATATATATATATAAACACTAATGATTTAAAGCAACAAGATTGGCTGATCAATTTAGTCGTCCAGTTGAAATCTTTCAAAAGTATGTGAAAGACTAAAGTCAAAGTAAATATTGATTTAGAATAGTAGTTATATTTTACTAACCAAATACCGAAAAAAACCGAACCGAACCGAAACTAACCCGATATCCGGGTTGAACACCCGTAATCCAAATGAAGCCAAACTATTGTTTCATTCTCCAAAATATAATAAAAATAATAACTTAATCCCGCGCAAGGCGCGGATCTTATTCTAGTTAGTTATTAGTTGTGCTTTTTTATTGAGACCGTTGACTATATGACACGTGAGGCTAATAGGCACACGTGTCTTAATTTTGGCGGCTGTTTACTCGGAGAGATTATTAGCTAACGGAAGATTATTTTTCTATGTTTTGCAAAATAACTCCTTTCCTTTGCCAATATTTTCTGATAGTCCGTAACTTATTTTATGCATTCATTAACTCAATATAATTTTAATTCGATACTATAGTTTCCTAATCTACTACTTCATCTCTTCTCTGCTTCATAATATAAGTAGTTTTTAAAATATTCTCTTATTTCGGAATATAAGTAATTTCAACATTTCAATGTAATTTTATATTTATTAGATATTGCATGACCAACTAAATTATGTAAACATTTTCAAAATTAGTAACAACTTTTGAAATATCAGTGTTCTTACAACTATTTACATTTTAAAATATTATGGGAAATAAATTATTTTAAAATTAAATTAAAAATAATTTGTAATTAAAAAATAAATTTTAATGGGTTTTGTCAAATTGGTATCGCTCTACAATTTTTACGCCTATTTTTGTTATACATGTAATCAGCCTTTTCTTAGATAACCAATCCACATATTTATAAGAATTCTTATTCAGTACTACTCACGCAATATTGTTAGTGATCTATATCTTACTAACATAATTTTAATCCAAAATTTATAATATAAAAATGCCGATTAAAAAATAAGCAACCACTAAAGTGGCAATATGTTTTGTATAGTTTTGATTTTTATATAAAATGTTTTTTAACTATCAAATACATGCAGAATAAACTTTAAAATAAATTAAACATCGAATCAGAAATCTTTGTAAACATCTATCCAAATTAATTATGAAATTAAAACAAATTCTGAAACTAGCAATACTGAACTAAATTGAAAGATCGAGTTTATAAATTTTTTAAAAGAAAATATGATTGCCACAAGTCTAAGGAATCCTAACCATTAGACTTGAAAGTTGAAACAAAGTATACACTCGATATTTCAAACATAAAATTAACAAAATGTGACAATAAGGCCTAAAAGTGCGTATTTTTGGTATTTTCTTATTTTTCAAAGATGAATCAGCAATGAGTTTAAAGCCATAAAGTTTGACTCGTTAATTCAATTATATGAATATAATCCCATATATCAATGTGGAGCGATGATTCAGTAACAAAATGTCCGGTCCTACCTGCCTGGCAATGGACTTCGTCTCATTTTTTGCGATCAAAACTATAAAACAAGTTAAAGCTTGTTACGAAAGCACAACCATCATTGTTAAAAATATAAAAAAATGGTAGACCCACTTCATTATTTGCACAGTAAATTTTTTCTTTATCAGTGTTATAATTTTACGGATATAAATTTTGCCCTTATTTAAATTCATGTGATACAATAAAATTCCAGTTCTTTTTATAACACGTTATCAGCACGATCGTTCTCAATTTTTGTAAAATTTATTTGTATCATTTATACCCTGCTATAATGGTCGGTATACCGCCTCCACTATTATTTATATCAGGTTATAATGGCCGGAATACCGCCTATATTATTTATTAGTAATTTAATTAATTTATTGGTCGGTCGAGCCGTCTTATATTCTGTTTATTATTTATTAGTTGGCTGAGCTGCCTTATATCCTGTTTATTATTTATTGGTCGGCCGAGCCGTCTTATATTCTGTTTATTATTAATTAGTCGGCCGAGCCGCCGTATAATTTATTACTCTGCATTGACCGGCTGAGCCGTCGCATGATTTGTTGCCATAATTTTTACTTTTATTAATTTTTATGAAATTTTATAGATTTGATTGACTGTTTAATACAATATTTTCAGACTGATTTTTGGTGCACTCGATTTATCACCAACGGTCACAAAGAAAATTTTTCAAAAATTTTCCCTTTCTCAAACGGTCATGAACAGTGATTTTCATCTATAAATACAACTCATTTTCACTCCATTTCATCATCCAAAACATTTCATCTTCTCTCAAAAATTTCAAATCGCTCTCCTCCGATTTTTTTCATTTCAAGAAAGATGATTCGCGCACTTTTGTTTTTATGTGCCATTTTTATTTGTGTTTCTATTTATGGTTTATTCGTTGGAGAATTTACTCCGAGTGAATTTAAGATGAATATCTGTTTAATTTTCTTTACATCGCTTCTCCTTGTAATTGCTTGCATAATTAATGTAAACGGTTCCTTTTAATAATATTCTAATAAAATATATTATTTTGTGTCTTAGAAATACAAATGGAAAACGTGAAGAAGCTCCAATTTCCCGCTTTAGACATCACCGGTACCAACTACATTTCATGGGTTACAAATGTTGAACTTCATCTTGAATCTCTTGGTCTATCCCAGACCATTAAAGAAAATAATACTTCAACGCCTCAAGAAAAGGCTAAATCGGTGATCTTCCTTAGAAGACACCTTGATGAAAGTATTATTTATGACTATGCCAACATGAGAGACCCTAAAGAGCTATGGAAGTCTCTGAAAGATCGTTTTGATCATCAGAAAGACATAACACTTCCACTTGCTCGGGATGAATGGCAGAGTCTGAGATTCCAAGATTTCGACAAAGTGATGAATTACAATTCTGCTGTGTTAGGAATTGTAGCCAAATTGAGATACTGTGGTGAAACGATTACCGAGTCTCAAATGCTTGAGAAGACATACACCACATTCCACAAGAGCCACATCACCTTGCAACAACAGTACAGGTTGCGGGGATATACCAAATTTCCGGAATTGATTGTAGCGCTTCTCATAGCAGAAAAGAACAACGAGCTTCTGATCAAGAATCACATGACTCGTCCAACTGGTTCTAAACCGTTTCCTGAAGCAAACGCATTAGATGCGAAGAAACCACTCAAGGAAAATAATACCTTTCGGGCTCGCGGTCGCGGTCGTCAAAACTACCGTGGACGACGACGAAAGTACAATCCACAAGATATGAAGTCATTCCAGTGGGTCCGCTCTGAGCAAACCCCTAAGGGAAAAGAACACCAAGGAAATACCTCCCAGAAGCGAGAAGAAGCTTGTTTCAGATGCGGTACTAAGGGACATTGGTCTCGTTTATGTCGTACCCCTGCACACCTTTGCGCTCTATACAAGGAGTCCGTCAAAGGGAAAGAAAAAGAAGTAAACTATGCGGAACACTCTGAGGGTACAACTCACCTTGATGCGTCTGACTTTGTGAATGATTTCGAGGAGACCGCTATCACGGAAGCTTAAGTGCCCATCAAGTGACTCTTGAAATTCTACGATTATACCATAAATAATTGTTGTTTGTGGAAGATTAATGTATAATTATCGTGTGCTTTTCACCTTCTTATGTATAATTATTGTGTGTTTAATGTTTCCTGATGATGTATAATATTTTATGAATAATATTATCTTTCTTTTTCTTTGTCTCAGAAATGGACATTACAAATGGAAAATCAACCAAGATCAATACTAAAGATATTTGTATACCAGATAGTGGAACAACGCACACTATTCTGAAACACAGAAAATATTTTTCGGAACTAAAACCGACAAATATCACTGTTAACACAATATCGGGTCCTGCAGACTTGATTGAAGGGATTGGTAATGCCCATTTCACATTACCCAATGGGACAAAATTCTCGATAAATGATGCACTATTTTCTCCAAATTCTAAAAGGAATTTGTTGAGTTTTAAAGACATATATCTTCAAGGATTTGATACTCAGTCTGCAACTGAGGATGGAAAGAAGTATATGTATATTACTCTTGGGAAATCGGGAAAACGGGAAAACAAAAAGTATTGGAAAAATTACCAAAACTCCCTTCTGGTCTGCATCATACATATATAAGTGCCATTGAATCACATTTGGTGATTAAGGAAAATTCGGATAATTTTACACTATGGCATGATCGTCTTGGTCATCCGGGCACTACAATGATGCGAAAAATCATCGAGAACTCACATGGTCATTCACTGAAACCCCAAGAAATTTATCAGGGGAATAAAATGACATGTCTTACGTGTTCTCTTGGAAAGTTGATTATACGACCATCGCCAACCAAAATAGATAAAGAGTTACCAAAGTTCCTTGAACTAATTCAAGGCGATATCTGTGGACCTATACATCCACCTTGTGGACCATTCTATTATTTTATGGTAATGATTGACGCGTCGAGTAGATGATCACATGTTTGTCTATTGTCCTCTCGGAATTTGGCATTTGCGAGATTTTTATCTCAGATAATCAAACTAAGAGCTCAGTTTCCTGATTATCCGATAAAAAGAGTTAGACTAGACAACGCTGGTGAATTTACGTCTCAAGCATTCAATGATTATTGTATGGTAACTGGAATTGATGTTGAACATCCTATCGCTCATGTTCATACACAAAATGGTTTGGCTGAATCATTAATTAAACGTCTGCAACTGATTGCGAGATCATTGATCATGAAATCTAAACTCTCAACTTCCGTGTGGGGACATGCTATTTTGCATGCAGAATCACTGATTCGGGTGAGACCAAGTGCATATCACAAATACTCTCCAATACAGTTAGCATTTGGACGAGAACCAAATATTTTTCATTTAAGAATTTTTGGTTGTGCTGTATATGTGCCAATTGCACCTCCCAACGTACAAAGATGGGACCCCAAAGGAGGTTAGGGATATATGTTGGTTGTGACTCTCCATCAATTATACGATACCTAGAACCACAAACTGGTGACGTATTTACGGCACGCTTTGCTGATTGCCACTTTGATGAAAAAGTATTCCCAGTTCTAGGGAGAGAAAATAAACAAGTAGGAAAGGATATCAAATGGTGTGTACCATCTTTGCTACACCTTGATCCCCCTACAAAACAGTCGGAATTAGAGGTCCGTCGAATTATGCATTTACAAAGCATCGCAAATCAACTACCCGATGCTTTTGCAGACACCAAATTGGTTACAAAATCACATATACCGGCTGCAAATGCCCCTGCTCGTGTAGAAATGCCACATGAACGTGGAGTAGAAGATAATACACGAGAGTCTAAAATACGCTTGAAACGTGGTAGACCTATTGGTTCTAAGGATAAGAATCCTAGAAAATGAAAGGATGTAGAGAAACAAAATCTTTCCAATATAGCAGAAAAGTTAGAAGTGATTAACAATGAGGTCGATGAAAATGTTGAACATCATGAGTCTGAAGAAAGTCATGAGATTTCTATTAATTACATTCATAACAGAAAAATATGGAATCGAAACAAAGTGAATGGTGTTGATGATTTTTTCTCATACTTTGTTTCGAAGGAAATAGATGAAGAGAGTGATGACCCTGAACCAAAATCTATCTCGGAATGTCAAAAGAGACATGATTGGATAAAATGGAAAGATGCAATACAAGTCGAACTTGATTCACTTAACAAACGAGAGGTATTTGGTCCTATTATAGTCACACCTGAAGCTGTGAAACCAGTTGGGTACAAATTGGTTTTCGTTCGAAAACGAAATGAGAAAAATGAGGTTACGAGATACAAAGCTCGTCTAGTGGCTCAAGGTTTTTCTCAAAGACCTGGAATCGATTATGAAGAAACGTATTCTCCAGTTATGGATGCAATCACTTTTAGATTCCTGATGAGTCTATCAGCTGACAAAAATCTAGAGATGCGTCTCATGGATGTTGTTACAGCTTATCTATATGGATCATTAGATACTGATATCTACATGAAAGTTCCTGATGGATTTAAAATGCCAGAAGCATTAAGTTCCAAACCTAAAGAGTTATGTGCAATAAAATTGCAAAGATCATTATATGGGTTAAAGCAATCTGGACGTATGTGGTATAATCGTCTCAGTGATCATCTAATAAAAGAAGGATACGTGAATGATCCTATATGCCCATGTGTTTTTATCAAGAAAACAATATCCGGATTTGTAATAATCGCGGTTTATGTTGATGATTTTAACATTATCGGAACTCAAAAGGAAATACAAAAGGCATCAGACTATCTCAAAGGAGAATTTGAGATGAAAGATCTTGGACATACACAATATTGTCTTGGCCTACAAATAGAACATTCACAAAATGGTATATTTGTGCATCAATCCAAATACACTAAAAGAGTGTTGAAACGATTTAACATGGATAAATCAACTCCTCTTAGCACCCCGATGGTCGTTAGGTCACTTAATATTGAAAGTGATCCATTTCGACCACCTGAGGAGAAAGAAGATATACTTGGTCCGGAAGTACCATATCTAAGTGAAATTGGAGCGCTGATATACCTTGCAAATTGTACACGGCCTGATATATCATTTGCTGTGAATCTTTTGGCAAGATTCAGCTCATCTCCAACTCGAAGACATTGGAATGGGATTAAACATGTTTTTCGTTACCTCCAAGGGACCATTGATTTAGCCTTGTTTTATCCTAAAAGTTCAAAAGGTCAAATGGTTGGTTTTGCAGATGTAGGATATGTTTCAGATCCACACAAAGCCCGATCACAAACTGGATACGTTTTCACGATCGGAGGCACTGCTATATCTTGGCGTTCTCAGAAACAAACGCTCGTGGCTACTTCTTCAAATCATGCTGAGATCATTGCACTTCATGAAGCAAGTAGAGAATGTGTATGGCTAAGATCAATAAGCCGACACATCTGTTCAAGCAACGGGATTAACGAAAATACGGAACCAACTATTCTATATGAAGATAATGCAGCATGTGTTGCTCAAACAAAGGACGGATATATCAAAAGCGATAGAACGAAGCATATTCATCTGAAGTTCTTCTCATACACTCAAGAGCTCGTGAAGAAGAAAGAGATTGAAGTAAGATATGTCCAATCATGCGACAATGCAGCCGACCTCTTCACAAAATCACTCCCTACCTCAGTATTCAGAAAACACATCCATAACATTGGAATGCGCCATCAGAAGGATCTTTGACTGCTCATTCGAGGAGGAGCTTATGTAGTTGTACTTTTTTTACCTTACTATGGTTTTTTCCATTGGGTTTTCCTTGAAAGGTTTTTAACGAGGAAACAAAGACGTTAAGCGATAATGGATAGTGACACCGGTCCCCAAGGGGGAGTGTTACGAAAGCACAGCCACCATTGTTGAAAATATAAAAAGATGTGGGGCCCGCTGCACTATTTGCACAGTGAATTTCTTCTCTATATAAACGATCGATTTCGATCATTTGTAATACACACCTCAACTACTCTTCTCTCTAATAATAAACACTCTCTATCAGTATTATAAATTCTACGGGTATAAATTTTGCCTTTATTTAAATTCTTGCGATACAATAAAATTTCAGTTATTTTTATAACAAAGCTTAATTTTTCTTCCTTTTCTTTGTTTTCCTTTTGACAGTGCTTTAGTGGGAATCATACGTGGTGTCTCTTCAGTATATAGACGAGCAAACATGTAAACCACCTTCTTTTTTTCTTTTAATTTATAATATTTTTCGTAGTCAGGAATATTTTATATATAAACACACTTTTACGCAATATTGGTCACTTGCGAGGTGAATAATAAAGAGCATGTTGAAAAATGTATAATGTAAACTCTATTTTAAATCATCATGCTTCTGTTTGACGTGAATTCGAATCTGCGTTGGAACGCTAATTAGACTTTACTAGGAAATTTATTCACATGATGATAAGGTATTAAGGTGCTGCATTAAACCTACGTTTTGGTGAATCACATCATATAAAACACAATAACAGATTCGTTGTACTCGTATTTTATGTTTAAATCAAATCAAGTTTAATTTTGGTTCATTAATCATATATGCACATTATTATAGTTTTTTTCGTTACCAATAAATTTTAAGTTTAAATCGATAATCTTCAGAGTCATACGACCAAAAAGCCTCAACAATAGTCTCTGATTATTTTGGCTATTTTTCTTCAAGTGCGATATCGTTGTGATGAAGACCAAACAGTTTCTTAATTTGATTAAAGTAAACATAATTTAAATTTCTTAATACCGTAAAATTGGTCCACAATGGCAATTAATACCATGTAGATTGGCCAACCATATACTAGTTTTGTTTTAATAGTATAGAAAGATAGTAATCTTCTAAGGACAAAAATATAAAATAATGTAATTAACTAAATAAAAAATCTTGATACAAAGAGATTCGATAATTTTTAATGATGAAGATAAGATTTTGATAAGATTTGGAGGGGTCGATATAATTTAGTCTCCTCTAATCGTTTTGTTCGAAAACTAATGCTCGACGCTTTTCCATATAACTGAGTGTAATGTATAGTGCATTATGTTTATATAACAAAGACAAAATCAACCTTAAATCAACGAGATTAAAAAAAAACAGTTTGAACCCCCTTTTAATCTTTAGATTGTTTATCAATGAAAAAAAAACAAAAACATGGTTTTAATTATGTATCGTTTTTTTACTCTCAGGAAATGTATTTCTATGATGTCGTAAAATATCGAACATGTGGTTATAATCAAGACATGCGCTCCTATGATTTCGACCGTCCCCTAATAATCTAGAGTATCCAAATTTACTGAACGATCTTAATTAATGAAAGGCTAACGAGATCAAAACAACATGGGTCAATCGAATTGGGACCACTAATGAACTGAAAGTAATTAAAAGCTATCTTAATTAATTAAGATCTGACGAATATTACTAATAATAATTACACAATCAATATTTTCATAATTATAATTGAGAGTTGACTTGAAAGGCATATTATAAGCTTATTAATACATAATTAAATAGTACTCCCTCGGTTCCTAAAATATCTATGTTATAGTATTTTCACACTTATTAAGAAAACATTTAAAATTGTATTTTCTAATACATTGTTTTCCTTAATTAACTATTTTCAATAACTTTTAACAATGAAATTTTATTAAACACAATTGTATTTTTTGAAAAGTACAATTTTTCATTAATTAATGTCTTGAAAATCTAAAAAATGTATCTTTTTAAAACAATTTTTTTTTCTAAAAAATGGATCTATAAGGAACAGAGGGAGTATTAGTTACTCCCCCTATTTCCGAAAGTAAGATTTTCTAAAGTGTTCATGCTTAGTAAGAATTCAATAAATGTTTATAATTTAATTTTTTTTAATTTATTATACACTTTCCAATAACTTTTCACCAATGAAATTTAATCAATTAAAATATTTTCATTTAATGTTTCTTAAGAGTTAAAAAAAATACCTTAATGTTATGAACCAGATTGTGGATGACTCATAACCAAGAGATTATGATTTGTAATCTTTCCATTTATCTATGACGGTGTAATCTCCTATATAAGGAACATCTATTTTATGAATAAAGATAGACTTTTCCATTACTTTCACAACACGTTATCAGCACGATTGATCTCTAAAACCCTAAGCTAAAATATCGACCATAAACCCTAAATCTCTCTCCATTGCTAAAACCCTAATCTCTATCGATCACCTCTCTTTGATCATGACTCTGATCTGTATTCGAGCACTGATCTCAACAAGATCGATCTGTGGACTGATCTCTGCAAGTTTCAGTACGCCTCAACTATTCCAGATTGTACGATCAGCATGTTCCAGTCCGTGATCAAACTATTCCAGATCTACGAGTTTTTTGACTGCAAGTACCAGCTCGCGTACCAACGATCTCGATCAGCTCAACCTAAGCTAAGTTTTCGATCTCTATCTGAATCTCCGATCTCTCTCTCTCTCTCGATAAACCCTAATCACTTTCGATCTCAACTTGTACCCGATCTCAGCTCGCGGACTGCAATGAAACAGTTTGGACCAGTCCGCGTAAGGTTCCAGTTTGTACCAGTCCACGTAAGCTCATTCTCTTGGTGGTCCATTCAACCCATCAAGGGTTTAAGGTATACCTAAACTCTAAGAACCGAGAATCGAATGAACTAATGTTCAAAGTGAAATTCTAAAATCTGTAAACCCTAAATTACGTGTGCGTGGATTGTTTTATTTGATTGATTGAATGTTTCTTTGAGGTTTAAATCCGTGTGAGTTAGGATTGATAGTTTTTATAACCTGAATGAATGATTTGAAGTTTGATATTGAATGTTAGAATCTGTTATAATATAAACCCTAATTCGAATTGATAAACCCTAAAATAGAATCTGTGTATTGCATAATCTGAATTGAATGTTTTGAGGTTTCATATTATACTAGGTTGATAGTTTCATGATATAATCAAATGTTTTGAGGTTTAAGATTATTTTCTAGAAGCTGATTGATTGATAAAACCCTAATTTCGAATTGAAACCCTAAACCCTAATTTGCGTATTCCTAAAATCAGATTGCTTGATTCCATCTTGCTAATATCAGCCTTGAAACTGATTAATAAAATTGATAGAACCAGCCTTGAAACTGATTGTTTTGGTTTTTCATGATTAAAACCCTATTTTTGGATCGAAACCCTAAATTGTGTTATGGTTGAATCCATTTGATTATTTTTGATTATTGATTCAATTGCTAATCTTGATAAAACCTAATTGAATCTGATTATTAGTCTAGCTAAATTTCATACCTGAAACTGATTGATTAATTGCTAAACCTTGATTGAATGTTTTAATATTACCCTTGCACATATAGAATCCGCTTGCTAAGAATGAGTGCATCATATCTACTTGGCCGTGTGGCCAGTTTGCATTATATATCATCGTGACCAACATGTTTATGTTATGCGCATGATCTGATTATTATCACTTTTGCATGATCTGATTGTTTTAAATTGAGGTTCCATAATTCCACTCTTTTACATATAGAATCTGTATGCTAGGTTTGCATTATAACCATATGGCCCCATGAAAACATATAGAAATTGCTTGTTTGGTCGATACCCTTGCTTGATAAATATGTGCGACTTATTATGCATCATAATTCATATATAACTTTGGCCGTGTGGCCTTATTGCATTATATCACCTTTGGCTGTGTGGCTTGTTTGCTTATTAGAAATGTATTGACTTGATAGCATGTCTTGTTTATGGTCGTATGTTAAATATTTTATGAGATCTAAAATTGATTGATATATAATTTGAAATGTCGAAAATCAACTTGGATTTTGCTGCCATAAATCTCTCAGGAGATAATTATTTGAAATGGACATTGGATACTGAGTTTATCCTAAAGTCAAAGGATTTGGTGAATGAATCACAAAAGGCGATAATGCCAAATGAGAAAGATTGATACATGGCAATATTAATTATTAGCCATCATCTTATTAAGAGTCTCAAAGATCAGTATCTGACTATAGAGAATCCCTTAGAACTTTGGACAGAATTAAAAAAATCGAGATATGATTACCAAAGAACAGTGTTATTACCAAAGGCTCTATTTGATTGGAGGAATCCCAGAATCCAGGACTATAAGTCCGTGGATGAGTCTATTGCTAGCTGGGCAAAATAATGGATTACTGATGAGAAACAATGAATTGAGACCTCATGGATTAACCCCATTACCTGATACCAATAAGGCCGCAGAAAAAAAGAAGGGTAACTACGTCCAGAATGATAGACCACACGGCCATGGCTGTGGAGGGTTGAAAGGACGTGGCCATGGCCACTATAACACATTTGGCCGTGGGAATCACTATGGCAGAGGCCGTGGATATCAACCCAATTTGAGCCATGGTCAAGGCAGTGGCCGTGGTATATCCTTTAAACCACAAAGCTCGACCAAATCAGTATGCCATAGATGTGAAATGGGGAACCATTGGGCTAAGATATGAAGGACTCCCAAAGAGAGTCTGAAAGGGAAGAATCCTGAAACCCACTTGGTTTATAAAGATGGTGAAAATAATTTCGAACATGATCAAGATGATCTTATGGAATATGAGACTTATGATTGCCTAAAAAAATCAAGTTGATAATCTGATTTCGATATCAAACTTGTGTGATTGCTTTGCTTGTATGCTTTCTCTGATTTTTATCTCCTTTAATTTATTTCTATTACATTGTCAACTTAGATTAAATGAATGAATGATTTTTCTATATGAGTACATTGAAAAACGCTAATATAAGTATTAAAGCAGGTATCGCCAGTCTGAAAGAAGACTATGACTAGGCTAATATATTATTACCTAAGGGTATGCATCTAGAAATCAGTGATGCCTTATATTCACCCAGCTCTAAGAGCAAGAGCAGCCTATTGAGTTTTAAAGATATAAGAATGATTGATTTCCATATTGAAACAATGGGCGAAGGAAACAAAGAGTTCCTTCAGATATATGTATAAAATCGCCCAAGACCATAATAAGTCCTAAAGATTAAACATGCATTCTCTACTGACCTAGACTATGCATAGATCAGTATGATAGAGGCTAAAAGCCTGCGAAAATATACACTTTATGGCACGACCGGATTGGCCATCCTGGTCCAAACATGATGCAAAAATTGATATTCAAAAGGCACACATTAAAACATAAGAAGAGTTATCCCAAAGAATCTCACGTGTGTAGCATGTACACAAGGGAAACTCATTAGGCCATCACCAGTAAAATGGCTACGAGCCCCTTTTTCATGATAAAGACTATATGTCTAGATAATACTGGTGAATACATGTCTCAAGCGTTTAAATGATTATGGTTTGTCCATGGGGGTAAGTGTGGACAATTCTATGATACATGTACATAACAAGAACGGCTTGGCCGAAATCTTTTAAAACGCAAATAGCTGATTGATAGACCATAACTTATGAGGTCAAAACTCTCATTCACAGCTTGGGCCACACAAAATTTACATGCACCTAAGTTAATACTCATCAGGCCATTTAGTGAGTATAGATATCCCATATCACAATAATTAACGGGTCAAGAGCCAGACATACCCCATCATAAGACATTTGGATGTGCTGTCTATGTACTAATTGCTCCACCACAGAGAACTAAGATGGGACCTCAAAAGGAGGATGGGGATATATGTTGGATATGATTCTCCCACAATAATAAAGTACTTTGAGCCGACTATGGGTGATTATATTTGAGGCCAGGTACACGAATTATTTTAAGACTAGGAGGAGAAAAATAATAAAGCTGGTAAAAGAATGGTAAAAGAAATAGAATGGAATCAACCATCAATGTCTTGGCAAGATCCTCAGACTAAAGAATGTGAAATAGACGTCCAAAGATTATACATTTACAAAGCTAGCTAATCAAATGCCAGACATATTTGTTGACCCAAAAAGAATGAACCAACAAATTTGATGTCCAAGAAGAGACACAGTCAAGTTGCTACAAAGTCTAGACAACGTATGAAACGTGGTAGACCAATAGGTTCCAAAAGATAAGAATCCTCGGAAACAAAAGAAAGGTGCAGAGAATGATAATCAAAATCCAAATCCGAGGTTACTAAGGAAACCATCCCAGACATGGAGATAAGGCCGGCCGGCTCTAAGGTACAGGTACCAAACAATGTAGCTTGGGACGCCAAGCTGCAAATTATTAAATGTCCTAATAATAATGAATCTCAATTGATTATATCATATTCGGAACATAATTGAACTAATAACGAATGTCGACATAAGATGATTTATTTGCATACAAAGTAGCACTTGAGTTTATGAATATAAGCGAGGATCATGAACCCACGTCAATATAAGAGTGTGCACTCGTAGAACAGATTGGATTGAATGGAAACGTGGGGTTAAATAGTTTAAGGAAGAAATGCGTATTTGACCATATGATTAAGACGCCATATGATGTTAAAACCAGTGGATATAAATGAGTCTTGTGAGGAATATAAATCGTGAGATATAAAGCTGATGTTGCACAATGATTCTCAAAAAGACCAGTAATAGATTATGAGGAGACATACTCCCATGTGGTGGATGCAACTACTTTTAGATTTCTCATAAGTCTGGCTATATAAGAGAGAAAATCAGACTTGCAGCAAGTTGATATAGTGACTGCATATTTATATGGTCTACTGGATAATTAAAGTACTATAGGGTATTGAGCTGAAAGTACAACAAGTTCTCGAGAACAATATTGATAATCATCAAAGTATATGATCTGAATATCCTACGAACCTCTGGATACAATTTTCCAAACAGTTGAATATCTCAAGAAAGAGTTTGAGATGAAAGATCTTGGAAAACAAAGTTTTGTTTGGGATTACAGCTTGAGTACATTAACAATGAAATCCTTGTGCATCAAATAATATATACTGAAAAGGGTACTCAAGAGATTTAATATGGACCAGTCTCATCCATTATCTAGTACATGGGCGTGAGATCACTTGTTTTGGATACTGATCCATTCAGTCCAAATGTGGACGATAAAGAAGTCCATTTAGTCCTGGGATGGACGATGCAGAAGTCTTGTTTTAGATACTGATATGTTTGGTCCATAAGAAGGACGATGAAAAAGCCTTTGATTTTGGTTTATTTTATACTAACCAGCCCAAATAGGGGTTATTTGGTTTTGTTGATTTGTTTTGAGACATGTTATGTTTTACACATGGTGGTACACGCATATCACAACAACATCATCCAAGATTTCGTGTGTGTGTATTTGAGGTCGATGACTCAATATGTTCGATCAGATTGTGGCATGGCTAATGGTAAAGAAGAACCAAATATCATGTTCGAATACGAAACATATTCTGCCCAAGATCTTCATCATTCACTGATTGCAGAAAATTGGAGAGGTCCAAGGGACCTTCAGTAATATCCAAATCAGGGGAAGTAATGTGTGTTGTACTATTTTTTCTTCACCATGGTTTTGTCCCAATTGGATTTTCCTGGTAAGGTTTTAATGAGGCAACATTAAAGCACATTACAAGCTCTAAATGGTTATGGCATCTAATGGGGAGTGTTATGAACCAGATTGTGGATGACTCATAACCAAGAGATTATGATTTGTAATCTTTCCATTTATCTATGACGGTGTAATCTCATATATAAGGAACCTATATTTTATGAATAGAGATAGACTTTTCCATTACTTTCACAACATTTAAACATATAGAAAATCTATCTTTGTGGAATAAGTAAAAAATCTAAAACATTTTACTTTCGGGAACGAGAGCAGAAGGAGTAGATTTTAATAATGAGATAATTGAGAATCTAGGGTGTTATTGGTTAGTGGATTTAAAGTTCACTCTCTAAGATTTATAATGTAGTGTTATTCAATGATGCATTTTAAATTTTTTATCAAAATCTTTTGTTATTGGTTGTTGTATTTAGAGTATCTTCATCTAAAGAATTTGAAATCCATTGTTATTCAATTAAAGATTTAAATGCAAAATTTAAAATCTTGTGTTATTCATGTGATAAAAATTTACAATTCATCTGATTTGAAATATTTTAAATGGATTTAGATAGCATTCTATGTGTAAAATATATGAGTCAAAATCTAACCTATCACCTCGTGATTTTATAGAACTCTATTTAAACCAAGACTCGTGAAAACATATGACTTGATGAACAACACTCATCTACTGACAAAAAACTTCACTTCAAACCAGATTCTCTGTACCTAGAAAATTTATAACATTTTTTGTTATAAAATTAGCGTCTCCTATTGTGTTAATTCTGTATTTTTCATTTGATCAAACCTAGAAAATAGCTTTCATCATTTGACCAAACCCAGATTTTCTTTGCATTATCAAATTCATATATTTTTTTCTTACGGTACTTCACAATGCTTAGATCATCTTTTTCATTTTTCATAATGATAAATAAAATAGTGTTTCCACTGTGTATTAATGATGATCTTATGATAATAATGTTTTTTCTTTTTGCTAAAAGTAATAATAATGCTTTTTGCACCTACATAAAATAAAACGTTAGATGAGGTTCAAGAGAAGAATGTACGAATTATACATATATAAATAACTTTTGTGTGAATTAATTTTATTTTATATTTTTATAATTTGAGAGTTTGGAATTACAATTCATAGAACCCTCTTAAAATGAATTATAGTTCTGTTATAATGAATTTATAAATGCATTGTTAATGATTTAAAATATCTAAACAAATCATATATCTTAGATTGAAAATGAATTAAAAAAGTTAAAAATCTAACCTATTTGAAATCTACAGGTGCTGAAACTGTTAGCTCCCCACACGGGCATATTTCAATTCAACCAATACAATATAATGGTTTATTACATTTTTGGTCAACAAGAAAAAGATGATAGTTTCTAATTCCGTTTAAAGCAGTATTATTAAAATGTTGAATTTATTGATTTAAGACGTCAAAGAAAATATTTTAATAGCATTTTCAAGATGTATATTATTGGGCTGTAAATTCACTGTGATGAAGACCAAGCATTAACTTTACCCTCCATTTGTTTCGAATTGAGTGAATGGACTAACATTGAAATCCTTAAATCCGGCCCAACGGCTTCATAACATGTTGGACTGCCACAAAAATAAGATGTTGGACATAGTAATATCGTTGACATGCTAATCTGCCTATGTAGTTTTCCATTCAGCTATAACATGAGACATTGGACCAATTTGTGTGTGTTTAATATAAACACTAAAATATGCTATACTAAAGATATACAGTACAAATAAATGATTGAATATTGTATGTTTTTATTACTCTGTAAGCTGTAAGAAACACACCGTTTTGCTAAGATAAGGCGATTGGCGATTTTGAGGCGACACACGACCTAGGGTTCACAGCATGATTTCGGCGCCGCCGCCGGACTCATCGGACACGGATCCGCCGTCGGAGGATCAGAATGACGCGTCGAAAGGGAAGGGCGACTCTTCGGGGGAGGAACATGGAAGGAAGGAAAGTGCTCCAAAGGCTGCATCGTGGGTTGATGTAGCTCAGGAGAAAAAAGCTTTGCGGAAATACAATCTCGACATCACGAATCTGGAAGGCCAACTCAGTGTAGAGATTCCAGATGAAGTGGTCTTCAACGCGAACCCACTCTGGGAGGATTTTCTGATAGGGAAGTTTTTGGATTATGCGCCTCACATCGCTAGAATCCATGCCGTGGTAAACAAAATCTGGAGAGAAGGAAGAAAGGGGCAACATGTAGAAGTTTACGAAGTCGATTCTACCACAATGAAGTTCCGAGTCTCAGATCCATTAATGAGAGATCGGATTCTACGAAGGGGGATGTGGAGTATCGGCAACATTCCTCTAGTGGTAACGAAATGGACTCCGGAGGAACTAAAGGAGAAGCCGAAGATCACATCAATCCCAAAGTGGGTCTACCTAAAGAACGTCCCTATGAACATGTTCTCGTGGGAGGGCATGAGCTTTATCACAAGAGCAGTAGGACACCCGGTGAAGCTTCATCCTGAAACTGCATCGTGTTCCAACTTCAAGCTTGCAAAAATCTTTATGAATGCGAATTTGTCTAAGGAGTTGCCAAAGAAAATCAAATTCACAAAGAATGGGAAAGCTACTACAGTTGAATTCATCTACCCACGACTACCAATCTGCTGTCACACCTGCAGCAAATGGGGGCACATGGAGAAGGCTTGTATCATGAACAAAAAAGGAGAAGCACTAAAAACGGTTATTGAGATAATAGAGGAAGGGTATGTAAGGGAGAAGGCTAAAGAGACTTTGGCTATCATGGAGGGAAATAAGGAAGTTCTGGGAAGTGGAAGCGGAATGGAAACACCAGAGCAGACAGAGGTTGAGGAAGTGATAGAAGATATTGAGGAGGGCGAAGTGGTAACGGGTTTGTCTGATGTAATACCGAGGAAAGTCAGTAGCAGCCCCAAGATATCACCAGAATATGGTAAGGTCAAAATCGCTTCGCGATTCACTGCTCTGAATAAAGTAGATGAGAATGGCGATTTGGTTGATCAGGAAGAAGAAACAGAGACGGAAAATGGAAACTCAGGCGAAGGAGGGGAAACAGTGGCTGAAGTGGAGACAATGGGAGAAGGAAATCCCACAACTCCAGGAAGAAAGGAAGATCACGGTGAAAAGAACAACAGCTCTGTGACAGAGCAAGGGATAGATTTGGAGTCTGTGGGAGAGAAAAGCTTGAGGCCTTCACTCCCAAGAGCCTCAAAAACAAACCACAAAGTACTCTCTGAAGGCATTGGAAAGGAAATGGAGAACCCATGCACACTGGGAAAAAGGTCTCGCAAATCCTTTCAATGACTGGTTTCTTCTGGAACGTGAGAGGATTTAACAAGGCCGCAAAACATACTGTTGTACATAGCTGGATTCAGAATAAAGGGCTTCAGTTTGGAGCATTACTAGAAACTAGAGTAAAGGAGAGAAAGTCGAAGCAAATAATTTCATCAGCCTTTCCGGGCTGGTCTTGTGTAAATAACTATGAGCATATCAGGAAGGGAAGAATATAGGTAGTTTGGAACCCTCAAACGAGGTTGACTCCAGTTTTCAAGTCGGATCAGATCATTATAGTGTCGGTTCTCATGGAGGGCGAGACAGAAGAATTCCTTTGCTCCTTTGTCTATGCAGAGAACCTAGCAGAGAGGAGGAAGGAACTATGGGAGGATCTAAAAGCTCATCAGGATTCACCTATGTTCCGAAATAAGGAATGGGTCATCATGGGTGATTTCAATGAAATCCTCGAAGGAGATGAACACTCAAACAACCAAGATGCAGGGCTATCTACGGCCGGTATGAGAGATTTTGAGGATGTAGTTCAGCACTGCAAACTTATAGACATTGGGTATCAGGGGCCGCAGTCTACATGGTGTAACAAGCGCGATGAGGGTATCGTTTGTAAGAAGCTGGACCGGATTTTGATCAACGAAGCTTGGTTAAATCACCACACTCATGCGTATGGAGTATTTGAGGCAGGAGGCTGCTCAGATCATCTCAGAGGAAAATTCCACCTAAGGCCGGAGGCAGTGGGCAAGAGGAAACCTTTCAAGTTTTCAAATGCTCTAGCCGACATGCCAGAGCTTCTTGAAGCCGTTAAATACTTCTGGAAAGATACACAGCCGCTATTTGTTTCAACTTCAGCGCTCTATAGGTTCTCAAAATCCTTAAAAGCCCTGAAGCCAAGGATCGGAGCTCTGAGCAAATCAAAGTTGGGAGAGCTAACAAAGAAGGTGAAAGAAGCTTACCTGGATCTTTGCGACAAACAGGAAAGGTTGCTAAGGAACCCATCACATGAAAATGCGCAAGCTGAGATGGTAGCAAATGAAAGATGGCAAAAAGTTTCAGACATCGAAGAGAAGGTTCTGAAGCTACGGTCAAAGCTTCACTGGCTACAAGTAGGAGATCACAATACAAGGCTTTTCATAACGCCGCAAAGGTCCGAGAAGTAAGGAACGACATTAGGGAGATAAAATACTCGACTGGTAGAGTGGTTTCTTCGCAGGGTGAGATTAAAACTGAGGCTAAAAGGTTCTTCAAAGAGTTTCTTACCACAGAACCGTCAGACATTCAAAGTAAAATAGTTGAAGAGTTGTAGGAGATTCTACCTTTCAAGTGCAGTAATCAGGAGAGGTTACTACTCACAAAACCAGTGACAGAAGACGAAATCCGTGAGGTGGTTTTTCATATGCCGAGCAAAAAATCACTAGGGCCTGACGGATTCACAACAGAATTCTTTAAAGCTTCATGGAGTGTTATCGCAAAAGACTTCACAGTCGCGGTGCAATCCTTCTTTAGCAAGGAATTCCTGCCAAAAGATCTGAATTCTACAATTCTGGCTCTTATACCTAAAAGAGAAGCTGTAGTGGAGATGAAAGACTACATACCGATCTCCTGCTGCAACGTCCTATACAAAGTGATCTCCAAGATTATCGCAAACAGACTTAAAGCCACGCTTCCTCAATGCATCTCACATAACCAGTCAGCGTTCGTGAAGGACAGGCTGCTTGTGGAGAATCTATTGTTGGCAACAGAGATAGTGAAGGACTATCACATAATAGGGAAGATATAACCCCACAGTGCGCAATGAAGATCGACATCGCCAAAGCTTTTGACTCTGTCCATTGGAAGTTTCTCCTAAACACGTTGAGATCTCTCAACATACCGGAGGAGTTTATTCACTGGATTGAGTTGTGTGTCTGCACGACTTCCTTCTCAGTGCAAGTCAACGGGGAGTTAGCTGGATTCTTTCAAAGCACAAGAGGCTTAAGACAAGGGTGTGCCCTTTCTCCTTATCTCTTTTTTATTTGCATGAATGTTCTGTCTCATATGTTAGACAAAGCAGCTGAGAGGAGGCAAATTGGCTACCATCCTCGTTGTCAGAACATTCTGCTAACATACTTGTGTTTTGCGGATGATCTTATAGTGTTCACTGATGGTTTAAAGCGCTCCATTGAAGGGGTTCTCAGGATTTTTGAAGAGTTTGCAGTGACATCAAGGTTGAAAATTAGTCTTGAGAAGTCTACTCTGTACATAGCTGGTACCACGTCGAATGAAGCAGAGGACATTCTCAAAGATTTTCCTCTTGTCTCTGGACAGCTACTAGTTAGATATCTGGGGCTTCCTCTCCTGACAAAGCATATGACAGTCCACGACTACCTACCTTTGGTTGAGAGAGTCCGAAAGCAAATGAAGTCTTGGACTGGGAGGTTCCTATCACACGGAGGTTGCTTGCAACTCAGTCATCACAAGTCTCACCAACTTTTGGATGCAAGCTTTTAGGCTCCCCAGCAGTTGTCTAAGCGACATTGAGAAATTATGCTCAGCGTTTCTGTGGTCAGGGCCAGATTTGGAAACTAGCAAATCAAAGGTTAGCTGGAAGGATGTTTGTCTGCCAAAGCAATAAGGAGGACTGGGCATGAGACCTCTTAAGGAGGTAAACACAGTTCATGCCTTAAAACTAATATGGAGAATTCTTTCCTCTCGGAACTCGCTTTGGGTTCGGTGGGTGCAGTGTTATCTGATTCGAAAGGGATCGTTTTGGTCAGTGAGTATGAACACTGTAAGACCCGATCCTGGTCTCTCGACCCAACTGGATACGAATGCTTACTTATTAATTTCTTTGCTTGTTTGATTCATTTTAAGTCTTTATTTACTAAGTCATATTCGAATATGAGGTTCATAAACAAACGAACAGATTGCACAGTGGAATATAAATGTGTATAAATTGTATTACTTAGAAACATGAGATCCAATACACAACTTCTTAACAGTTTCATAGACAATCACTAGTTCATCCCTAGCATCATCTAACCACACGTTACACAGCCTCTCACTGACCGAGCCTTCACGGCTCCTTGGCTTGACCAGAACCATCCTTGGTTCCTGAAACCACAACCAGATAAGCATTAATCATAACCGAGAATAGAACTGGACGATTCTACAATGCTTGGCTTGGTTCCTAGAACATAGATAAACCTCAGACAATATAATAATAAAAAGATGTGAACCCATCTACCGTATCCTAAGTCATTCAACCAACCACCCCTTGACTTAGAATCAGATAGACGGTCCAGAATAGATAAGCAGAACACACGAACAGGTCCGGATCATCCCAAAGACCAATCAGTCTAATCGGATAGAATCTAGGTGCGACCGGTCCATGAAGTCCGGCTCAATGGCCCAACGGACTTCCTTACCTGATCCAGCCTTGGGCCTGGATCCAAATGGCCGAGTAAGCCTCAAGCCCAATCCGGTAGGCTTAGCAACCGATCAGACCATGCGACTCTTTCCTGGCTTAGACAAACCGTGAACCATGTCTTGACTTAGCAAGTCATAGACTGATCCATAAGGATTGGACACAACCTGTCTCAACAGACACCATTTGGAACATGCACCCCTCCGGTCCTTGGTACCTCTTGGTCCTCGTACCTTTTGATGTTCGTAACCCTTGGCAACTTGTACCCTTTGGTTATTTACACCCTTTCGCAACTCACAACCTTTGGTAACTCGTGACCTTTGGTAACTCACAACCCTTGGTAACTCGTGACCTTTGGCAACTCGTGCCTTTTGGGACATGTCCAACCGTTTATCCCAACCGCCCAGTCCATGGTGTGATTCGAACCATCCGCATAGCCGACCCGTGTCAAGGCTAGCGGTTCGGTTATGAATGGCCAAGTCTAGGGACGTGTCCCTTGGACTGAACCAACACAACCCTTTGTGTATAAACAGAAAGAACAGAAAGAGATCGGATAGAACACAAGTAAGAGAAGCCGGATGGGACTTAGGAACCGACAGAGCCGCGGTGCGATCGCATGGACCGTCCGTTCGGTCTGATGGAGCCACGGCCCATCACATACCTTCTGAACCACCTCTGGGTTCTCCACGTTCTTCTCCTTATCTTGGTCTCCCATCTTGATCAGAGATTGCTTCACAAACGATCAGAGTCGCCGGAAACCTAACCACCCTAAACTCGGCCTTTCCTTGGCCGGAACTCTCTCTCTCTCTTTTTCTCTCTCTCTCTACGTTTTTCTCTGAGTATTTTACTCTGGAATTGGATAATGAAATCAATAGGAGGGCCCCCATATTTATAGAAAACGAGGGGGTAAGTCTTGCCCCACGAACATGCACGACTTGCTAGCAAATGGGCACCATCGGCCAAGAGTTGTGCCTTCTCGGCCACTAGCACTCCATCGCCCTTTCTGATTGGGTTTGGGGTCGGTCACAAGCCCAACCCACTCCCCAAGCCCTCTAGACTTAGCCCACGTCTTTGTCCAAAGACCCAACAAACCATGGCCTCATGGCTGGACCTCACAGCCCACCACTGGCCCGGACTCAGACCATCGGCCCGAAACCCGAACAGTCTGTCTAGCTGAGATGAGCTGACTCCCAGCTGCATCAGCTGAGTGAGCTAGTAGTCCAGCTAGTGGAGCTGACTTAGTAGTGGTTGAGTTGGAGTGAACTTAACCTAGCTCCGTTGAGCTGGTCGAGCTACTCGAATACTTCTTCCAGCTACTGTCTTACTCGTCCTAGCTGTCTCTTTGCTCTTATAAGGTTAAGTCTAAGTCTCCTTAAGTTCTTAACCTTCTTTCTTGGCCATGGAACGCCTGCCTTCATGTCTCAAGACTGGCTAGTACGTTTCCTCGATCCATGGCCGTCCCAACGATCCTATTCAGGATCGGGGATGCGACAAACACAACCTCGGGATCATGGGTATGGCAGAAATTACTGAAGCTACGTGATCTTGCGAAGCAGTTTTTCAAAAGAGAAGTGAAGAATGGAAGAGAAACCTCTTTCTGGTATGATTTGTGGTCGACGCTTGGCTGTTTGAAGGATGTGATGGGAGAACGAGGGTGCATCGCTTTGGGCATATCTGATAAGGCTGTTTTTGCAGATGTTCTGAGTAATCACTAGAGAAGAGGACACCGTGAGAGTTTTTTAAATGAGATTGAGAACGTGTTAGAAGCGCTGCAAAATGGAGACAGTTGGGAAGAGGACATTCCTCTTTGGAAGCAGAGAGATGGGAAGTATGCAAGCGGGTTCTCTGCAAAGAAAACATGGCTGCAATTGCGATAGTCTCAGACAGTCTGTGAGTGGAGTAAGGGGATTTAGTTCACACAGTCCACGCCGAAATATTCCTTCCTCGTATGGGTAGCACTCCGACAACGACTGCAGACATGCGATAGGATACAACGGTGGCAAGCTACAGTAAACACAACTTGTGTGCTCTGTGATGCAGCTGACGAAACCTGCCAACACCTCTTCTTCAGCTGTAACTACTCAAGGCAAATCCGGAAGGCACTGGCTGGTGGGATTCTCCAAAATGCGTTCACTACATCTAGGAACGACATTGTAGAGATCATCTCTAATACAAGCTTGCCACCGACGAAGAAGTTCCTTATCGGCTACACCTTTCAAGCTACGGTACATGCGCTGTGGAGAGAGCGAAATGCCCGTAGACATGGAGAACAGCTGCAAACTGCGAGTGTCATCACCAAGTTTGTAGATAAAACAATCAGACTCAAGTTACTCTCAGTAAAGGGACTGGGGCACAAGTATCTTGAGGAGAGCTTGATCACTTGATTTGCAACAAGAGAGACACCACCATGAGGAGAAGGCTTTCCACATAATCTAGAGTATAGAAATCTCTTACAAACAAAATAGAAGCACTTGATGTACAAAGTTTTGATTGAATAAAATTTTATATTCATTTAAAAAAAAAATTTGAATAAATTAGGGGGAAGACTAATTATATGCTAGATCAATTTGGTATTATTTAGCCTTTGACCAAAGTATATTTGATCATTTGAAGGATTTTAAACTATTTTCGTTTGCTGCAACTTTAGTGTATATAACAAACAAAAGATAATATTAACTTAGTCAAACTTTTGCCCGCTTACTTTTAAAAAATCTATTTTACTTCAATTTTTATCGATGGAAAATATCAAAATTAATGTACTATTCATATTTTTACATTTTAATTTATGTTTTAGTTTTTAAATTTAATTTATTAATTATATTTTAAACATCAAATTTTAAATGTAAAACTAAAATATAAAGATGGCTCATGGAAGGAACTTGTGAATTCAGATAAGGTTGATATAGTATTTTGAAATGCTTTGATGGACTGATGGGCGCACGAAACGTCCGTGCTTGTCTTTCCTCTCTTCATGCAGATGTGGAAGCTTTAGTTTGGGCAATGGAGTGTATGCAGAATTTACGTCAAACATTCGTCACATTTGCAACAGATTGTTCTCAATTGGTGAAGATGGTTTTGGAACCAGAAGACTGACCAGTTTTGCAAGTTATTTGGAAGACATCAAGATCCTCAGAGAAAGTTTTATAAGCTCAAAGATCATTCATGTATCAATGACGCAAAATACTAAGCCGGACAGCCTCGCACGCAGTGCTAGAAGACAGCCCCACACGCTGTACTAAGAGACAGCCGTTTTTTTGTTGTTCACATGAATACGGAGCACCCGACATGGTTTTCAGAATCTGTTTGAGTATGTTTAAGTTGACGGAAAAAAAAACTAAAATATAAAGCGTTTAAATGCGAAAAAAGTAATTTTGTTTTTTAAAGAAACACATTAAATTTGTACTCTAATCAAATAACTGGACATCTAAGTAACAACCTTTCTAAAACGAAGATTTATATGACTACATCTATATTTGAGTAGATATCCAAGTGTTGTTACAACACAGTAGTGGAACCAAAGTGACTGTTGGTGATCCAGTTGAGAAGCTTAGACGAGAAATAATAGAAACAGGCGGGCTTTTAGGAGAAAAGCAATTGGCAGTGACTACTGTGGTTAGGAAGGTGAAGCCTGTTGTTGAGAAGGCCAAGCCCAAAAAGGTTTCAAAGGAAAGATTTGGTATCTTCGATTGTTGTGTACTGTGACAAGGGACATAAATCGAATGGTATGCAGGATACATTAATCAGGATAACAAAATAATCAAATAATAAAAACACTCTTAAAAGAATTGTAGAATGATCATAAAGACATAAACACACAAAAATTGGTTTAGTGTGTTACTGACCTTTTCTTCTACTTCTGATCATAAAACCCTAATTATATAGTGCATATATTCATTTTCGTTCAAATTTGATTTGTTGTAAAAATATCTAATCAGTACTTTCAATGATGTGTGATTTTCTTACCAAAAAAAAATGATGTGTGATTTTTTGTCAAATAAATTTAAACTATTTAAATAAAATATTTGTACTAAAAACAGGAGGAAGTGAGGAACATATTAATTTTCCATGTTTGTATCAAAATATATTATATGCTACATTTATTTTACGACTATACAAATTATATACAATATTCTTGGTATTTAGATAAGATTTAACCGGTTTCAATTGGACACTGCTATACGATAACAAAGCATATTTTTTTCCCCAAACAACTTGGTGAATGAATAAAGAGATAAGAGCACCATTATCGGTGGTCTTTAGGGGGTCTCTTAATTTAATTGTGCATTAAAATTAAATCAAAAACACAATAAACGTTGGAGACGTCGCTTAATTGGGGTAAGGTAGAGACCGTATTTGAGAGACACGTGTAGGCAAAGGAAGAAGAGAGAGAAAGAGCGTCTACGGTTTGTTTTGGTTCATTCTCTCTTTCTCTCGAAACCTCTCCACCTACCTTTCCGAGAAGGCGATTCTCTCTTCCTCCATGGTTCTTCGACTTGCCGGCGAAACTCCATGTCTCCATGGGACTCAGACGAAACGAGATCGTCTCTCTCTGTGGCTCGCAGACGAAAGGGCGATTCTCTCTCTCTTTCTCTTTGTGACTCCTGGAGGAAACGAAGCCAGACCTCTCTCTCTCGGTGGCTGACGTCGATGAAGGAAATCGTCGATTATCTCCCTCTCCGTGGGGCTTCTCGTCGGCGAAGGACGGCACTCTCTTTCTGGGTCGATAAACTGGAATCTGAAGGTAAATTTAAAGTGTTTGTTGTGTTCTTCAAGCATGCATGTTTTATTCTACACTTATTCTTGTTCCGACTGCAGGTTTGTTTGGTTTGTAGGTTCGATTCTTTCTCGCGGTGGTAGTCGTCGACGGCGATATATGGCTATCTGTCGGTGGCTCTCCTCCACGGCGACAGAGCTCTCTGTCGATGCCTCTCCGCGATTCGTACAGGTAATGCTTCTGTTTCATGTTCTTCAATGATGCATGTCTCTGATTGTGGCTTCATAAGTTGTGATTTGTTTGTTGCAAGTGAATTTATTTTGATAATGTTTCTGTCATATGATTCTGTTGGGTTTAGCTGGAACAATTTTTTTTCCAAGCTCGTTTTGTTTGTTGCAAGTTCATCAATGTTTATTTGGCTATTTTTGCTGATTGAATTTATTTTGTTTCTGCCTTTGTGTGGTGAGATGAAAGGATCAACGTGAGACGAGGGATCAACTTGCGTTTGATCTGCTAAGTGGAAAGAGAGGTCAGGAAGGTTCTTCAATGCAGGTTAGTGTTACTCTCCAACATCTGGTCCGATATGAAATGAAATGAATTGAATTAGAAGTGATGTGGTTAGCTTCTGTGATGATTTGAAACTCGTGTAATTAAAGATGTAGTTAAGTGTTAGATTTATGGTTGATGGTTGTGTATGGTATTAAATAGAACTGATGGTTAGATAGAAACATAAGTTGAACCATAAATTTTAAAAAGCTTCTGTGGTTAGATAAATTTTAAAAAGCTTCTGTGAAACTCCTTTGTTTGTTGTTAGATATGTGTCAATTCGATCAGCATTCAAGTCTGCTAGTAGTTGAAACATAAATTTTAAAAAGCTTCTATGATGAATTGTTTGTGTTGAGTTGTTTGGGTTGGTGTCTTGAATGCTACCTCTCTTCCTTGTATTATTTATAACCACTGTCTTTCTCTTCAATCTCCAACATCTGAATGAGCTTGATAGCTCTTCCTTCTCTTTCTCCTCCGGCTCCTCTGCCTCCTCTTTCTCCTCTGTCTCATCTTTCTCCACCGTCTCCTCTTTCTCCTCTTTCTCCTCTGTCTCCTCTGTCTCCTCTGTCTCCTCTTTCTCTTCTTTCTCCACCGTCTCCTCTTTCTCCTCTGTCTCCTCTGTCTCCTCTTTCTCCTCTGTCTCCTCTTTCTACTATATCCTTGTCTTCGAAAATGGATTTTAATCCATTTGAGGATTCTGCCAATTTTGTTGACCTACTTAATAGTCAACAAAATGTTGTCTTTGGCAGTAAAGCTGCAGAGCAGCGACCAGAGCGTAAGGTTTTCTCTCTTGTCATTCATGCCACTGGTTTTCTCTCTTGTGGCTGCTTCATACGCCCCTGAGAACTTGCAAACTGCTTCATTCACCTTGTGCCAACGTTGCTTGCATTGACTACCCTCTCGTTTTTCAGAGGCTGCAAGTTTAGGACTAGCCGAGAAGTATGCTGCAACTCTGGTCCAGAAAGCCACAGACTTCTGCTCATTCCCCACAACGGGGTCTTTGCTCGTGTTCAACCACGCGCTAATGAGCACTATATCCTCTGTAGCTGTCCACGACCTTCTTTCCTTACGCTCTGGTCGCTGCTTTGCAGCTTGACTACCTCAGGGGCGTATGAAGCAGCCACAAGAGAGAAAACCAGTGGCATGAATGACAATGACGTTCTAAAACTGGCCCACGAGATCTTCTTCAATAACCAAAAAAAGAAGTTCGGTCTCGAACATGCCTGGAACGAGCTTCGCAACGACCAGAAGTGGTGTGAGCTCGCTACTGCTAAAACTGATACCAGCTCGAAAAGGAGGAAGTTTGCCGACGGTTCACATTCAGGAGCAAGCTCGAAAGTCAATGAAAATGAGGCTGCTGTAGAAGGAACATCTCGTCCCCCTGGTGTTAAGGCTGCAAAAGCCCGTGGGGAGAAACCAATTACTGAGGGGAAAGACGTTGGTGAGCTTCAGAACATGTTAGTTAGGAAGGAGAAGATGTCGAAGATGAAGCTTCTGGACAGGCTCATGGCTAAACAAGAACCTCTAGATGATGATGAAGTAGCTCTGAAGAAGAAGTTAACTAAAGAGTTGTTGCTGTCTAATTAGGTGTTGTGATTGTTAGTTAATTATGTTTGTTTCTCGAATTTCAAAGCTCTGTTAAAGAGCTTAAGTTTTAAAATATTTAAGTTCTCAAGGATTTTATTGTAATGGTCTGGTTAGTGATGATATAAAATGTTTTATGTTAATGTCAATATTTGTCTTCGTCTGTAGTATTTTATATTTCTTATCATGCTAATGTTAATGTATGTCTTTGTCTTGGCCAGGATGCTTGCGTGACATGAGTTTTGGAGTTTTGCCTTCGACTGAAGCGAGTCACGGAGTGGAGTGTCTGTTAGTGTCTTTATGTGTATGTGTCTATATGTGTACGTGTCTGTTAGTTTCAAGTGGAGTGTGGGGATGTCACGGACTTGTATGTCACAGACTTGTATGTCTGTTAGTGTCAAGTGGACTTGTATATCACGGACGTGTTTATATGCACTCATCTTCTCTATTTATATGCACTCATCTTCTCTTTATATCAATCGCCAAAACAAACTCCTCTCCTCTCTTCAAACACAACAACAACAAACTCATCTCCTCTCTTCAAACACAACAACAACAAACTCACAAAAACCATCTCATATTTTCAATCACCATATATGGCTTCTTCTTCACAAAATACTTTAGATGAATCTTTTGATGATGATGCTTTTGATGATGCATTTGATGAGGTCTTTGATCAACATTTTGATCAAGCCTTTGAGAATTTAATCATTCATCGTGATCAAGAAGAACGGAGAAAGAAAAGAAAAAAATGAGCGTACATAGAAAGAAATCGTGAGGAAGGGCATATCCGTTTATGGAATGATTATTTTAGTGATACTCCAACGTATCCTGAAAATTTATTCCGTCGACGTTTTAGAATGAACAAACCATTATTTACGCGCATTGTTGATCGTCTCTCCAACGAAGTTCTTTACTTTAAGGAAAAGCAAGATGGTCTCGGAAGGAGTAGTCTCTCTCCCCTTCAAAAGTGTACTGCAGCCATTCGTGTATTGGCATATGGTTCTGCGGCTGATGCGGTCGACGAATACCTCCGGCTCGGTGAAACAACAACTCGGTTATGCGTGGAAAATTTCGTCGAAGGGATTATATGTTTGTTTGGCGATGAGTACCTAAGAAAACCGACACCGGCTGATCTTCAACGTCTACTTAATGTTGGAGAGTATCGAGGATTTCCCGGAATGATTGGAAGCATCGATTGTATGCACTGGGAGTGGAAGAATTGTCCCACCGCTTGGAAAGGGCAATATTCCCGTGGTTCGGGTAAACCAACAATTGTTTTAGAGGCGGTTGCTTCATACGATCTCTGGATATGGCACGCATTTTTTGGACCTCCAGGTACGTTAAACGATATCAATGTTCTTGATCGCTCGCCTGTTTTTGATGACATTATAAAGGGTCATACGCCAGAAGTCACTTACTATGTCAATGGAAGAGAGTATCACATGACTTACTATCTCACAGATGGTATTTACCCGAAATGGACAACTTTTATCCAATCGATTCAACTACCCCAAGGGCCGAAAGCAGTTTTATTTGCTCAACGTCAAGAAGCTGTCCGAAAGGATGTCGAGCGTGCTTTTGGAGTCTTGCAAGCTCGCTTTGCCATTGTTAAAAATCCCGCACTTTTTTGGGATAAAGTCAAAATTGGGAAGATTATGCGAGCATGTATCATACTCCATAATATGATTGTTGAAGACGAACGAGATTCATACACTCTGCTTGATTCTTCGGAGTTCGAACAAGCAGAAGACAACGGAAGTTCGCATGTCGATCTCAATTTCTTCACAGATATGCCTACAAATATTGCTAATATGATGGGTGTTCGAACTACAATTCGTGATAGACAGATGCATCAACAACTAAAAGCTGATTTAGTTGAACATTTATGGTCTAAATTTGGAGGAGATGAAGACGACAACTGAGCTCGAACGCTTCTTTCAAATGTTCCCGTTTGTTTTTCTAATCTTTGTTTTGATGTTTTAATTTAAAAATCTATGTTTACAATGTAATATTTTATTATGCTTTATGTAACAAATTATTTTTTTTTTAATAAAAAATGTTTAATATTTTTTTTAAGAAACCTCAAATAAGAGACTTGCAATGCAGGGAGGAAAAGTGTAAGTTTCTTAATCAACTCTCTCACCAAAATTAACTCTTTAAATAATGCTAAAATAAGAGACCCATTAGGGTCTTTAGGATAAAGATGGTCTAAGACGTTAGGTGTTTTTAATACCTGAGAATGACGTTTTTTCAATAGGTAACATGTCGTAATAAATTGCCTCCACCAGCAATTTTTATATGAACCAAATTGAAATTTTCCAAGCGATACAGTTGCTCGATGAACAACTTGAGAGCGGCATCGTATCTTAATATTTTCTCTTCTTTTTTTCCCTCAGTTTATACAAATCTTTACTGTTTTGTGCCTGCTTAACATATCAAATTATCATATAATATATACTTATTTTTGTTTGTGACAGGAGAAACATACTATCTACGTTATATTAGTTCACTAATGCTATTCAATATGTATTCTGCATAAAAACAGAAAAGATAGCACCTTTTTTATGTCTCAAAATTATTCATTAATTTGATTAGATTTACTTCTTGGTTAAAATATGCGAGTTTAACTCGAGTGAACGCTAGCGTAAACTGCTATGCTACATGGCATGGATGATATGTATATTTTAAAGTATTACAAATGATTACATATTGTAATTAATTTATGAGAGAGATGACGTTATTATGGAATTGATAGACTCACCAATATAGTATTTTTTCACTATGATAAGAAAATATATACACAGCCATGTTTACATCTTTTACAGAAGAGACAAACATAAGTCAAATCCAAGTATACAACAACACTCGAAGGGAAATATATCTGAAAACTTGAAAATCACTGTTCCACTCAATATTTCCCTTATTATTTCATTTGTGCATGAGTCATGAAGCAATCTTTGGTCACTAAAGGCACGCATCACCTAACCCAACCGTCGTGGTACGGCGACTCTAACGCGTTCCCCATCTTCTTTTGCAACTTAAGGTTCTTATAAAACTTCTTTATAAACTCCTCCGCCGCTTTATCCACCACGTGATCATGGTCTCCTCCGTCGTCTAATGGAAACGGCGAATCCGTCACTCTCACCCCTGGAAACGCCATCAATGGAGACTCTCCAGCCGCTGCCCCCACCATGGCCGCCGCATTCGTGTCATTCTCCCCTAACAACTCAAAAACCTTCTTAACCGCTTCTGTTACAGCGTCTTCCTTGTCCATACCGCCGTGGACGCGGCGTTTGCGTTTGCACATATAGGCAAAAGGGTCATTCGCTGGGGTGTTGCTGCAGCTGAACTCGTAGTCACGGACGCGTGCGGATGAGGTAACGTCAGCGCCGCCAGTGATGCTAGAACGTCGGCGGCGGAGGTTAGTGATGGCTTTGTTCCCTCTCTTGAGCATTAGGTTTAAGTCAAGCATGAGCTTGTTTTTGACCGTACCGGTTTTCAAAACGCAGAAGACGATCCGCACGACTTTCCAAAGTCTCTTGGCTGCGACTTGAGCGTTTTGTTCTATTTCTGTGTATAAGTCTCTCTTTCGGATAGAAGCTTCCATTTTAAATATTTTTTTCCTACAGAAAATTATATTTTTGTTCTTCTTCTTTTGCTTGTCTCTAGTCGCACTCTTGTAAGTTTGGGTTGCAATGGAAGAAAGAAGTTGAGCGTATTTAAAGGATAAGGAAAATAATATATTTAATATAAAAATGAAAAAGGATATTGTATATAATAAATAAATGTAAAGAAAGAGAAACAACCTAAAACCACAACTTTAGACAAAAGATTTTTCTTTCTCATTAAGAGGTTGGAGTAGTCGCCCAATAAAGAAGTCTTCTTTGTATGATTTATGTGCTTTATTTCTTATAAATTTCATTTTATTAGAGCTTAGTTATCCACATATCATATCACATGCATATCAGCATATCTAACCGTTAATGATGGAAAGGAAGTTGAGGGAAAATAAGCTTGCCTTTAACTCTAGAGTAAGCAACCGAATTGTAGCTATGGTCGTTACAACGTTTCAAAAGTGAGTGTGAATTAAGTAGGCCAAAATATCTTTCGTGAGCTTTTCATGAGTATAGCCGTTTTCTGGCAGGCTGATCTACGAGCATGGCGAGCAACTTAGAGAGTTTTGCTTGTAACAAAATACACTACAACTTTACAATTTTTTACCCAGCTCTAGAGAACTATCATTTTCTTAAGACTTTACATCATTTTCTTAAGACTTTACATTTAAGTTTTATTTCATCTACAATAGTTAACCAATAATATTTATAATCCTTAAGTTCTTAGAAATTAAACACATGTATATAGTTCAAGAACTATAAATATTACGCATACATGAGTTAGATTTTTTAATCGCAATTCTAGACAAGTACCGATCTGTGTCAGCAAGAGAGACTGACCTATGTTGGTACCACTAATCAAATAATCAGTGAATCCTTTGTAAGTTATTATATATAAATTATAGTAACAATTAATTATTTGATAACCATCTCTGTATTTGTACGTTTTCTGTTAACCTATTTGCATTTGTTTATAAGATTGTGATAGTATTTAACAGGAAGAAAATCTTGTATGCAACTTTTGTCAAAACAATAATTCCTTGTATATATGTTTTTGTTAGAAAAAGAGCGTATACATATACACATTTATGTGAATTATGTTTTCACCTGATTACATATATTAAAGCGGTAAAGGTCTGGAGTTGATATTTTTTCTTTGTATTTACCCTTACCATTATTTAAAACCAACTTGCTATATCTTTCAATAGAATATCACACATTTTAATGATACTGCGTTTGAAACACATGCCCAATATCCAATCAGACGCAACATTAACTATGATTAGATTGTCCCTAAGTGTATATGTCCTCCAACGCTTTTTATAAATTTAATCCCCTATATATTATTTGTGAAACATTGCAACTTCTTTTTGTAGCCACATGTCATCACTAAGATGATTCTTAGAATTACTAGAGAAATAGGTTGGTCCATCTAATTATATAATAAACTTTTTATTAAACTAACCATAAATTCATTATTAATGTCATTTATTATTTCCTTAAATAAAGATTACGGAATTGCCTAATGTGGATAAAGTATATATGACAATTAATGATTTTGAATAATAAAGATCTGATAAAAAAATGTATCTTCTATCAAATTTGTTTAATTTAAAACTATTAAAATAACTTTTAAAAAACACAATAACCATATTATAAAAATTTAGATTTTTCTGTATATTTTATATTTTGAATTTTAAAAAATGACTATAAATTACTAAAACTGTTAAAAGTCCCACATTCAAATTTTGCGATCCATGGTTTAAATTTTTTGTTATGACAAAATACAAATAATTACAAAATCATATAAGTAAAAGTCTAATTTAATTAATCATTAAGATTTAAAATATATATGTATATATATCATTCTAAATTAAACTATAAGCCATATTGAATAAATAAATATTTTAGTTTCAAAATTTACTTTGAATAATTTTTTTTGATAAAAGTTTTGAACTAACATTGATAATTTTTTTTAAAATTATCAATTACTAAAATTATTAATCCCACAATGAAAATTTTGTTATCAGTAATTTAAAGTTTTTGCTATTAAAGATACAAATGATCAAAAAAAAATATGAGTAGAAAGCATCATTTAAAAAAAAAATATAGACATTAATATTAAAAATATACTATATATGTTAATATCATTTAAATTTAATTCCATATCCTATCAAATTTTTTAAAAAAATTGTTTGGATTAATAAAATTGATTTATACGTTCGCACCAATTTAATTATATATGTAATAGTTACTGACTTTTAATTATTCAATATATATTTATTATTTCATAATATGTAAGAACATATAATACATAAAATAATTTTTATATATAATTTTTATTCCGCGCAAGGTGCGGGTCTTAATCTAGTATGATAGTATATTAGTTGAGTCATGTCTTTAAAGTTGATAGCACATTTAGACCGTTGCCGTAGCCACTAAGGCGATCCAACAAATTAAAGGAAAAGACCTCTTCGTACGTGGCGATCAACATTTACTTTGTTCTCGTTAGAAACTTCTTATACGTGTTACTCCACAAATAGACCACAAGCTCGTATACCAAAAGGTCTTTGAGTCCAATGTATGGTCAATTTACTAACGTTTGTTGATCGAACATCGAAAGATTTTGGAGTTTGTAATTATAACTGATGCTATTTTTTTTTGTGAATTAGGGAACAGTATTAACCGTATTCACGGAATCGATGACCTTAAAATATAGAAATGAGTAGCTAGTATTCATTGTAAAACTGAAATAATATAATAAGAAACATATACATAGTACGATATATTAATTGTGGATAATTTGTATATCTCATTAATCAAAAGAAAATTGTATACGTACGGTTCTTCTACTTCCTTCAAAATAAAATTTTACGCTGTTATATTTTATAAAAAACAATCTTATGATTTTTCCTTTGGATACCACTACGATTGTAGTAGCCAGTAGCCACACAACTGAATAGAAAACGACAGCGCGTGTACGTCGTCAAGAACGAATAATACATGGGAACGACACGAGGTTTCAACTCCAAACTAATAATTGGTGAAAACGACACACGACAAAGCCATTCCAGTAATATAGCGCTATATAGCTATATAATAGACGTTGTTGAACAAAAAAAAAACTATATAATATACGCCTTGTTTCGAAAACTAGTGCTTTGTTTTTCTCAGTCTCATTGTTTTAATTTATATTTAAAACAAAATTATATTGTTGTTATTATTATTTTAAATAATTTTTCATTTTTGGGGTTTCTAAAAGCAGCTTTCGGAATGGGCCATGAACCTTAGAGCTTAGACATGAAGGCATCTAAGCTAATCATAGCCACCTATCTCCACTTACTGAGATATTAACATGGGAATTAAGTTATGTGGTATTTATATTGTATTTTGATGAAATATTAGTGTTTTTACTACATATTGTGGTATTAAACGCTGAGTTTTAGTGGAAATTACTTGGTTTAGTGACCAAATCTTTAAAACTTATATATATATATATATTAAATTTGGAGTTTGATTATAGATTATATGATTTCTATAAATTAATAGGTGTAGCGTCTAACGGAATTTATAACTAGAATATTGTAGAAAAAGTCATCGTTCTGGTTTCGAATATAATAAAAGATGTTTATTCACTACAAAAAAAGATGTGAATTGTATCACTTAAATTGTATCACAAAATTAAATGATACAGTTTTCAATCATTTATTTGTAAATGATACAAAATATAGATAATTTAGTATCAGTTATAACAACTGATGTCATTTTTAACAAATTTAACATCACTTTGACTAACTGATATAATTCATCTTGATTAGCGTCACTTTAATAAAACTGATGCTAAATTATTAAGTTATATCATTTATATAATTGATGTAAATTTATTCTGGATTAAAATCATTTATGCAAATGTTACAAATTTTACATCAATTAAAAAGTGATTCTAATTATATATACTTTTTCGAAGAAATAATTATTAGTATTAACTTCAATTATAAGAAAATGATGTAACTATCTCTTTCTTTTACATCAATTAAATATAAATGATACTATTTTATCCTAATTTGTATCAGTTAAAATATTTGATATTAAAAAACTAATTTTCATCACATATTTAAATATGGATACATTACTTTTTATCATAATTATATTTTATGTTGATATACTTTGATAAATATTTTATAGTAGAAAGATAATAAGAGATTTAAGTTGATATTTATCTTTAAGAAAGTATAGAATATACAAAAAATAAAAAATAAATAATTTTTGGCGTTCCCTGATGATAATCAGAAAAAGTTTGCTTCGTTACGTTAATGTCATTAATTCACGATCACACATCGTCATCACCTTCCATTAGCTTTTGAAAAAAAGTTTGAATAACAAAAGAAAGTAAGTTTCTTGTAAATTTAATCAATCCTGTTTTTTTTTCCTCTTAACAATTAAACCTCATCTAAATATATATCTCTTTCTCTGGCAAAGATTGTTTTGTCTTTTGGTTTCAAAACTCAATAGTGAGCATCTCAGAAAATCAGACGTTGCATACAATTGAGGTAATTTATTTATACTGTTCTCCCATTACTTACTGATATGAAGTTTGTTGGGTTTTGAAGTTCAATTGTTTGTCGTGAATTTCTAAAAGTCTACTAATTGTGAAAGTCTGTTTTTTTTAGGTTCTAATGGATAAATCATGGATAAACAAACCACGTTTATCGCAAGATTAAAGATTAGGAGTGAAAAATTTCTTGGATTTTGCATTTGGTAAATCTAATGCACCCATGGTAAAATGTCCATGTACTCGTTGTTCTCTAGCCAAATCTAAGACAAGGGAAGATATCGAAGGTGATTTGATTTGTCATGGCTTTTTAAGTTCTTACACAAGTTGGATAGTACACGGAGAATATATGTGTGTCACGGAAAATGCAAGAGTACCTTCTGATAGTGCTCATGTTGAACTAGATTCAACTTTCAACCTCTTGGATGATATTTTTCCAGATATTAGTGCAAATATGAATGAGGAACATGAAGAAGGGTTGTCTGGGCAACCTATGGACACTGATAGACCATCAGCTTCAAGTGGAAATTCTAAAAAAGGAGAAGGTTTTGATGAGATGTTTGCTGATTACAATCAAGAGCTATATCCTGGATGCGATAAATTCACGAAGTTGTCCTTTATACTGAAGTTATACCATATAAAATGTATGTGTGGGATTAGTGACAAGGGGATATCCATGGTGCTTGATTTGATGAAAGAAGCATTTTCACATGCCAAATTGCCAGATTCATTTAATGACATGAAAAAGGTTATTCACAAATTAGGAATGACTTATGAGTCAATTCATGGATGTCCAAACGATTGTATGTTATATTGGGAAGCTGATGCAGAAAGGGAAGTTTGTAAAGTCTGTGAGGCCTCTCGTTGGAAAGATACAAAGAGCACAGAAGTATCTAGATCAGGAAAAAAGAAGAAGAGATCTCCTGCAAAAGTTTTGCGTTACTTTCCCCTGAAGCCACGGTTACCGCGTTTATTTATGTCATCAAAAACTGCTGCCCACATGAGATGGCATGGATCTGCTACTAACAATGATGGTAAACTACGACATCCAAGAGACGGAAGGGCTTGGAAGGAGTTTGATAAGAAATATCCTGACTTTGCATCTGATCCAAGAAATGTCAGACTAGGGTTGGCGACTGATGGTTTTAACCCATTTGGTACAATGAGTAGTAGTTATAGCATCTGGCCAGTGATATTATTTCCTTATAACTTTCCACCGTGGATGTCAATGAAGCAGACGTCAATGATTCTCTCGATGGTTATCCCCGGAAAACACATGCCTGGTAATGATATTGATGTTTACTTGCAGCCACTTATCAAAGATCTGAAGGAGCTATGGTCTGATGGTATTGAAACGCTAGATGCTTCCACAAAACAAACATTTGACATGCGAGCAGCCATCATGTGGACAATAAGCGATTTTCCGGGTTTAGGAAATTTGTCGGGTTGGAATACGTGTACAGCATCAGCTTGCCCAACCTGTAACTTTGATGGAATCGGACAACGTTTACGACATGGAAAAAAAATTGTTTTATTGGTCATCGTCGTTTTCTTCCTCTAGATCATGGCTTTCGGCAGAATCAAGCAGATTTTGATGGAAAATTAGAAACCAGATCCCCACCAGCCACATTGACAAGTTCCACAATTATTCATCAATTAGAGCAAGTTAATGTTACTCTTGGTAAAAAAGATAAGTCTGTGGTAGTTGGAAGAAAGAGAGACAGAAGTGATGCCGGAAGATCTAGTACTCAGCAGTGGAAGAAAAAAAGCATATTTTTTTAGCTGCCTTACTGGGAATTTACAATGCTGCGACATAACTTGGATGTCATGCATATAGAGAAGAATGTGTTTGATAATTTAGTCTACACATTGTTGGATGACAAAACAAAAACGAAAGATAATCTGAATGCCAGAAAAGTTCTTCGTGAGCTAAATATACGTTCTGACTTGTGGCCTGAGGATAATGAGAAATATCAAGCTGCATGTTTTTCTCTTAACAATCATGGGAAAGACATTTTCTTAAGTGTCTTAAAGAATGTTAAACTGCCAGATGGTTATGCTTCTAACTTGTCAAGTTGTGTTGATGTTAACAGTCGAAAGCTATCAGGCTTAAAAAGCCACGACTGTCACATGATAATGAGAGATTTATTATCAGTCGCAATTCGGAATCTGCTCCCTACAGATGTGTCATCAGCCATTGTCGAGCTTTGCCAAATTTTTAGAGATATATCTGCAAAAGTTCTTGATATAGATGAGCTTGATAAATTACAAGATCGTACTGTTATGACTTTATGTCGTCTGGAGATGTTTTTTCCTCCATCGTTTTTCACAGTGATGGTACATTTAATAGTACATCTGACAGAAGAAGCAAAACTTGGTGGACCAGTTCCGTTTCGTTGGATGTATCCGATTGAGAGGTGCGTTGTTTTTATTATGTATATGTCTGTATATGTATATACACAAAACTGGAAACTTACATGATTAAGTTATTTACAGGACTCTAGGATACTTCAAATCATATGTTCGAAATCGCGCCAAGCCTGAAGGTTCTATAAGTGAGCAATATTTAGCTGATGAGTGTATAACATTTTGCTCAATGTATCTAAATGATATAGAGACACGATTTAATCGGATTGGACGCGTTGATGATCAACCTCCAGTTGAGATTAGTATAAGAACAAATTCAGAACTTCCACATATTTTTCCAAACCATGGAAGATTTGTTGGAGCAGGTCAAGTTTATTCTCTTAATCATGTAGAGAGGCAGCAAGCACATCGACATATATTAGTCAACTGTCAACTACTTGATCACTTAAGAGAGTAAGTTCTATTATTATTTTAGTTATTTTTTCTTGACGTCCTAATGTACATGTTTTTTAATTGTTTGTATAGGAAATACAAAAATGAATTGTTGACAAAACAATCTCATCAGGGCAGGAGGAATCGTGCTATCGACATTGACCGAGAAGTTCATATTAATTTTTCAGAATGGATCAGATAGAAAGTACAGACTAATGAGATAGATGGGATAACTGATGATTTACGATGCTTGGCTATGGGTCCATCTGCGAAAGTTTTAAAGTACACAGCTTACAATGTCAATGGTTTCAAATTTTGGGCAACAGAAAGAGAAGCTAACCTGAAAACACAAAATAGTGGTGTGTATGTGGCTGCTGAGACTATGAGCTATGCTAGTTCTCGTGATTCAAACCCAAGAACAGGAACTGTTAATTACTATGGAAATCTGATTGAAGTTATGGAGCTAAATTACTATGAAGTTTTCAAAGTTGTATTATTTAAGTGTAACTGGATGGACACTCGTACAGAACGAGGTTATAAGCAGGATGCGTATGGTCATCATATGGTAAACTTTTCACGTTTTTTACCCACTGAAGAAGAAGGGGATGAACCATATATATTAGCGTCTCAGGCAAAAATGGTTTATTATGTGAAAGATCCTTTTGAAGTAGAGTGGAATATTGCTGTTCATGTTCAACCTCGAGATGTGTATGACATGGGTGATTCAAATGACGCATAGCCGTTGGAAGATGGTTTCGAACCTAGCATCTCTGTTTCTTCTTGAGGAGATATTTAATTATTTATTTGGTTATCGGTTTTTAGAACGTTAAAGACTATTTTGATGATGAATTATTTTTACAAGTTGTTTTTTATGCTTTTGATCTCTTCCTTTTCTCCTGGTTTTCATATCGTTTTTTTTAACATTATTCTCTTCCGTTGGTTTTGTTTTCTTTGTTTGTAACTTATTAATTAGGTGCAGAATATGATGGAAGTAATAGTGCCTAAATATTTATGTTGCATAGCATTCGATGGTCACTTCAATAAACACATGGTGGGCTTTGTTGTCAAATAATTCCATGAGCTCTCTATCTCTGATCTTCTTAAACATTCTACATCTCAAGTCACTGAAAAGGTATAACATAAAATATGAAATTTCTTTGTCAAACAGAAAATATATAGTTGTTGTCGGTGACAAAGGCTCTTGGGCATCCATGTGTCCTACTCTAGCTTGAGCTGTATGTCCATGTTAAATGCATACTCAAGTGTGTGTGTTTTCTGTGTGTGCGCTTGATATATATCATGAACGCGTCCAGGTGTCAAGCACGCCAAGTGAGCACATATACGGTTAAGGAAATCTATATGCTGCCCCAGTATAATTTTGTGATCCTAACTAACTTAATTTTTATGCTTACGGATCAGCACACAAATGATAAGAAAACTCTAAAAATATATTTATTTAGTGAAAATTAAAATCCCGCTATCTTTTCATCTCAAGCGGGAATTGAAATAATTATATTTTACATAAACTCACCACCTCTAATAAAATTGTTCTAATTAGGGTTCCTAAATACTAAATCCACGTTCTCTAGGGAAAACCTCCCGCAACCTATCTCTGCGAGTTAATATCAGTGAATTTCATTGGATCAAGGTGATGTATCTCTCTAACTCTATTATTTTGGTATTGTATTGTATTCTTCACTTTAAATAATGAGAAGGAGATCGTTGATTCATAGATTTGTTGATTTCAATTATTTTAGATCATGGATTACATGGACTCAGAAACACAAGAACCAGATGATTTACCATATCTGGAAACAGAGTACGACATGCCTCCTCCACTTGCCGCCGAATGCAAAAGTTTCAAATGGAAAATAGAAGTTATAGGTAATATAACTAAAAACTATTTCTTTCATTTACTTGAAATTTATTTTCTTAAAACTGTTTATTTTCTTAAAACTGTTATGTTATTTAGTCATCAAATATTTTTAATGTGTAGAGAAAGTTAAATTGAAATTCAGAGAACATATTATTAAACGTAGTCACTACGGCACCGTCATTTGTGTGGGCAAGGAAGCTTCAGTTATAGTCAATTTATTTGCTATACCGTATTAACTTAGTTTATCAAGAGAGCTAATGTTTTATTCTTGCACAATGTCTTGTTTAGATAATCAGATTTTTTTGTTGCAATGCTAGAATTATTTATATATGCTCCGTTCATAAAAAATAGATACTTCATGTTAATTTAGCCTATTATATAACACTCATATTTTGTTTTTATTAACAAGACACTGCTGGGAAAATTGAAGGCAAAATGATAACATCTAAAGAAGTTTGGAAAATTCAAAATAGCAAAGTGATTGTTCATTTTGACGAAGTTAGTGGCCAGCCAATCGGAGAGTCGGGAGGTCTACTAGGGTCATGGTTAGGTCAACTAAGCAATGATGTGAATTTGCTACCTATTAACTACAGTGACTGGAGAATGGTTAATCCTCACATAAAAACTAAAGTCTGGGAAGTAATACAGGTAATACATAACATTTAATCTCTTTATAAATTTTTAACTTTGAGATGTAAGATAATATATCCGTATGATGAACATGGTTTGGTTTGTTTTTATTATTTCAGTCCAAATTCTGGTTTGATGATCCACCGACGAGAAAAGTGTTTGTGATGAGTGCATTAGGTAGCAGATGCAAAGATGTCAAACTACGTCTTTGGAAAGAATACAAGCGAGACAGTCTAAGTGAGACATTGCTCAATCGACCAGAAAATGTTTCTGAAAATCAATGGGGTCATTTCGTTCACATGAGATTCACTGAAAAGTGGAAGGTACAGTTTTATTTGTTAGATATTTATACATAATTCTATATCAAATACAAGCAATATTTTTGTATGTGAGATTACAGAAAATGCAAGAGAGGAATACAGAAAGCCAAAAGAAAAATATCATGCCTCATGTATGTGGAAGGAAAAGTTTTTCAAGGAAAAGAAATGATATTGTAAGTAATGTAAAGTTATTTTATTATATTGATATAAACTACTTTACTATACTAATATTATATATATTTATGCATGTTACAAAGACAATCAAGACTGGAAAATGACCATGTCGAGCAGAGTTTTTTATCGAGACTCGTACAAAACCTAATGGAAGCTTTGTATGTGAAGAAGAAAAAACACGGGCGGTTAGTTTCAGTCAATATTATCATAGGTTTGTATGTTAATTCTACTTGATATTTATTCTTCATTTGTGGTTTAGGAAAAACTTACGACGTTGTTGGGCCAAAAGTCACATGTGACAAACAATGATATTGCTAGTTTGGATGATGAATATGCACAAGTTTTTGGTCCAGAGCGTCCAGGACGAGTACAGTGTGTTGGTCCTGGACCTACACCTTCAAAATTAGTGAACCATTCACCTGTTACGAGACAAGAGATAGAGAATTCAGAAATGGTTATTGACCTGAAGTCACAAGTCAAAGAATTATCAGATCAAGTCAAGGGAATGACTACATTCATCCAACAAGTAATTGATACTTCAACTAGTGAACAGGTAATAATATATTTTATAAGTTAATTGTATTTTTATACTTTTGATATATGTAAACTAATATATGCTGAACTAATTATTTAGGCAAGAGTATGGGCTTCAAGTTTTGCTGTAGCTTTTGCTAACATACTAAACCCAGCTTTTGCCAACGTACCATCTCCACCAAATCCAAATCAGGTAAATTATAATTAATTTTAGTTTTATAATCAATAATTATTCAAAATATTAACTGATTTGTTGTATAATTCTATTTCAGGAACGGAGTGATGATGCTGTTAGAGACTAAGACTCAGACGTTGGAAGCAATGGCAGTGATCTTCATCAACATTAGTTTAATAATATTTTCAGTAACTTTCAATTTATTTTATTTTTATGAATTTGCATGATGGATTAGTTGATTTGATTTCTAATACTTTATTTATTATCTAAATCAGGTTTTATTCATTTAATTAATTTTCCTGCATTTTTATATATATTTTAAATTTAATAACAAAACAAAAATTCGTTTATATTAATATTAATATAAATCATAAATATGTAAATAAAAATAATATTTGTATCATTTATATATAAGTGAAATATATTATAATCATTTATGAAAACTGATATAGATTTAGCATCAATTATATACAAATGATGATAGAAATTTAAATCACTAAATTGTAAATGATACAATTATAAAAATCACTTCTTAAAACTGATATAAATTTAACATCAATACGTAAAATGATAATAATACTTTAAATCACTTGCTTTAAATGATATAATTATTAAAATCACTTTAAAAAAATGATTTAAGGTTAACATCAATTGTTTAAAATGATATATTATATAAAATCGCTTGTTATAAATGATACAATTACTAATATCATTTCTAAGAATTGATGTTACTGTTACATCAGTTTATAATAAATGATTTAACAATTCAAATCAGTTTTTCTAATTGACACTAATACTAAAATCATTTCGCATAACTGATCTTAAAGTTAACATCATTTTCTTACAAATGACACATTTTAAAATCATTTAAAATAATTGATGTAAATATATAATTTTATTGCATCAGTTTTGATTAAAATGATGTAAATTATTTGCATCACCACTTTCAGAGTTATTTATTTAACTGATGTAAAAGTTTTTTACATCATTTATAACTAATGCAAATATATAAAATAAATGATGTAAACTAGTCTTCTTTGTAGTGATTATAGATACAGTATATATAAATTAATTATTATATATTTTTATATTGTATAAACTGTGTTCTAGAATTATTATTAGTAGTACTATTCATCATAATAATCTATATTAAATATTTAAATTTACCTACTTAATAATTACTTGTAACAAAATTAGAACAGCAATTTTATTATATGATGTAGGAAGAGAAAAAAACCCTCAGCTCTTATTTTTTATCTTATTGTATTGTTTTTCTTTAAAGTCTTCTTTTATTATTTGGTGGTATGCTTTCATTGAGTGGGAAGATTCTGTAGTTTGTGTGACTTGGAATAAAGAAAAGTAAGAGACGATTTTTAATTTTGTCATCTTCTGCATAAATATGTTTTCCAATATAATTTGTTGTTGGATCGGGTGTTATGGAAAACCCCTTTAATCCACTATATATATTATGTTTCTCAATAATATGATCCACCGAAAAAGAGAACATATATAAAATGAGAGATTTATCCAATTCAATTATATGTACTTAAATATGTTTAATATTCATAATTGAATAATACTTATCTACTAACAAATTACTACACATGGAAGCAATGCCATTTATTGTTATGTTCGGAAAATACTAGCTAGGCTAGTTATTGTCTGTTCAATATGAACTTTCTATTAATTAAATATTAAAAAAATTATTTTTTAGGCGAAAAAATGATAACTATGCTTTATTAGGCTAATATTTTTTGTACCATTTTTTTTAATACCTTTTAGTATTTTCTAAAATAAATTAAATAAATAGTTTTACAAAAAAAAAATTAAAAAAATAGTAACTACTGATGAAATACCTATATCAACTTATTGGTATTTTTTCAAGTTCTAAAAATGATTAAATCATAATTTTATATTTTGTTCTACAAAAATTAGAATTAATATTCTACACAGTAGAAAATATAATCCACATTTTTCATTGGATCTAATATGTTTAGAATACATGATCTACGTAAATAAAAGTGATCTAAAAATATTTAGAAAACACATTCGGCGCTTAACCTATCGTTCTAAAATCTGTAAAATCCGGAATCTACACATTACTATAAACCTAAAACATGTAGAAATCGAAATCTATACATTACTATAAATCTAAAACTAGTGAAAATTAATTTCAAACATGTTTATTGTGTTCTACACATAGTAGAATGCAAATTTTACGGATAAGGACAATCAGTTCCAAAATATAGGAAGAAAATATTTGGAAATATTCAGTTTCCTTATATTTATTAAATCGATTTTTTTTTTCTAAAAAAAAAATCGTGAATTAGAAATTCAATTTTTAAATTAAAAAAATTATAACATTGATTTGAAAACTTCTTCTCACGCCATCTTTTCTGCCATATGTTCTTCAAGGAGAAGACAAAAATGGGTTTGATTGATTAGAAATCGAGTTTTAAGAGTTCAGCTCGTGTTTGTTTGATTCAAATCAAGTGAGAATCAAACCGGATTTAACCGACGAAAACCAGAAAATCGATTTGGAAGACTTACTTGGGCACATGATTGATCGATCCTGATGACGCAACCGATCGATCGAAGTGGGATCGAGCTTCTGCGATCGACTGACCTGGACTTAGTCGATCAGTATATGCTCCGTATATTTTCGTTGCTCTGGATATATTTATCAGGATCGACCGGTTCAGATCGAACGGTTGCTTATGGGATCGATCGATCCCTTTGAGAAAAAACAATTTCGAACTTTAGGTTTTGTTTATGGATTTTTAATATTTTTTTTAATTATTTTAGTAAAAAATATATTTTTATATTTAACAATTGTTTTATTAATTGAAATTAAGGGCAGTATTACCATTTTCAAAATATTTAGACTAATAGGACATAAGGTATATGAGATTAGTCTAATATGACATATTTATCATTTTTTGCTATAAAAAAAAATTTTCCCTTAAATATTTTATACCTGACTAAATCGCACAAAAATAATTTACAAAAGAAAGATCACAATAATATTATCTAACACTAACAATGTATGCTAATTTCTTTTAATATATATTCAAAACAAAAGAACTTAACCCAAAAAGTACAGGAAATGGGGTAAAGGAAGAGAAAAGCATATCTCGAGATAACGAGGTAACCGAAAATCCTAAGACGTGTGTTGGTTTTATTTCATTATCTAGCTTAATGTGGTATTAAGCTTTTCTTGTATTGCAAATGTTGTAATACTCTATGGTTTCCATCAAACTTGTAACAAACTATATAGCCTAAACGCTATATCAGTTACATTTATTTTTAATGCATCAAATTAGTTTTAAAAAAAACAAAAAAAAACTTTTAAAAGGAATTTTATACCAAAACTCTGCTAACAAAATTGTGAATTCGTATCCACCCGGTCAGAGCCGGGCTTCACCCAATTATTTTTAACCAATCGAGTGGGGCCCCACTTCCTGGGACCCTAAATTCTTAAAATTTTGTAATAATATGTCTTTAAATATAATGATATGTATAAATGTGTAAAGGTATGAATAGTGATCAAGGGAACGACGAAGAATAATGTATTCCATAACTTTTTTAAAAAATTATCATTCACAAGGAATAATAATTTCCTTTCATTTTTTTTTGTAGAGAATTAATGAACAAAATGATTTCTTGTCAAATTTGAGAAGGAACAATCGTTCCTTTTCGTTCATTTTCATTCCTGCTATTTTATTCCCGTACATTTTTTTTCTATTCGTTTATCTTGTTTCCCGAATGGTCACCAGTCAGATTCTAAGTGTAAAATAAAAATGTTCATAAAAGATAAATAAAAATGCATAGTTATGTATATATGGCAGTAAATTAGATTAAGTTTATATTTAAATAAAAATTATAATAAATTTTAACCTTTCATAAAAAAATATTTAATACTTTTTAAAAGAAAATTGTATAAGGCCCCAAACAACTCACAGGCCCGGCTCTGCACCCAGTAGATATATTGTTTAGTTATCTTCACTAATACCCAATAATATGTCTAGGAAACTAAAACGAAATAGCCATATTTTCAATTCAACATGCATTTCACATATCAAATCCAAATTTAGCTCACGTCACGAGTCTTTACCAACTCTTCTGGGTTTCATTTACCTTCTGCAGGCGTTTTCTAGGCCTTCTTTTTCTATCTTCTCATGGATTATGGGCAATTGAACCGATTATCATGGTGCTATTGGGTTCTTATGGATTAACTTGGACTAAAGTTATTCCCCTTGTTCAGTTTGTTTTTTTGTATCTTACTAAGGTGGGCTTAGTGTAATGGAACCCCAAAACGCACTCTGTGTTTTTTTTCCACTGCTCAAACTCGAACCGGAATATTATTATTTGATTTGGACAAATTTAATCTGATTCTCACAAAGCTGAAATCGAACCAACAACTGGATTAAGTCGTAGAACAGTTGGCAAGGTTTGAAACTGAACTGAACCGGTTTGAGAAACAAAATATTAAACTAAAACCATACTAAACTAATCAATATTACGAATTGAACCACGCCTTTGGAATCGAAGATTAAACTAAAACCATGTTTTGGTAGTTGTAGGGTTATCGCTCTTACCATGTTTTGGTAATGGTGGATTGGGAACCGCACGAAGCAATCGATTGTTAACTCGTCGTAATTGCACATAGGAAAAGCGTCATTTTTGTAACATGAAAATGAAGAATGTGAAGAAATGGAACCAAAGAAGAGTTTTTCTTGAAACTTTCGGAGGAAAATAAAAGAGTTTTATTTTTGTACTTTCAGAGAGATTGAAACAAGAGCCAGAGCATTTAAACAGACCAACTTAACTATTTTGGCTTTTCATGGACCAAGCCTAGCTTTTCGATCTAACAATCCTTTAAAGACAAAGTTTATGTTCGCTTTGCTTCAAGTACTTGACCACAAATTACAATGAACCAGTAAAAACATTAACAAACAGTTTCCTAAAAAACAGAATATGCTTTGATCATCTGATTACACAACAACAAATGATGAAACGCTAAACGCAAATTCTTTAGCAGATTATTAAACCAAGTACTTTGTATAGCATCATGAGCAATCAGTCTTGGAAACTCAGTTTGTTGGTTTCTCATTAGATTGACTGCTCGTGATGTTATATCATTTTCTCTAACGTTGGAATTCCACGTGGTATAATTTCATTGGCTCAGTGAAAACTGGCGGAGCCGAGTGTCGGAGCCCAATAGTCGGCGCCATTGTCACTGCCGACTTGGAGTGTGTAGGAGATTGGAACAAGACATAAACCTCGACTTCTTAAATCTTTCTTAGGTTCTTCTTTTGCATTTTGATTCTCTGAAGACGAAGACGAGACTCCTCTTCTCTTCACGCATTGATCAGTCACGAGCTAAAACCATATAATAAAATAAAATAGCGTAAGATTTGTATTGCATTTGATTGCCAGCAAAATAACACATTTGACAAGATATTGTATGGTTAATATCTTTATACATAATATTATATATAGTTTTAATATAAATTAAATTAGAAAATAAAATGACATAAAACTTCTTAAGAGATAGAGTATTTATCAATAAATAAAATTATACATTAGATATTTAACGTGTAAAAATGTGAATCAACCTGTAAAATGGGACATATAATGTTCAAAAAGGGACAAAATGACAAAAATAAAAATAAAACTTCAAAATTTAAGATTCACGATATTTTGGCTGAGAATTTTACAAGAAATCATATAACAAAAGACGCGCCCAAACTAAACTTTGTTTTGTATATTTAACTAAATTTTAAAGATGAAATCATATAACAAAAGACGCGCCCACACAATTTGAAATGCACTTTGATGGAGAACAAAAATAAGGAAGAAAATGTGATATTTAAATAAATTTAGTGGCGCCGTTCAAAAAAAGAAAAATTAGTGGCTTTGTTGGTTTTAACAAACTTTCCTGGTTACAGTAATCAATAAGAGAGGTGAATACAAAAAGCTGGTGATTGCATCTTTTAATCTTTTAATATTAATTCAACTTTATTTTAAAAGGAAACAACAAAACGGAACAAAATGGGATACATTTTGGAAATTAAAGCTGTCCACATTTTAAGATTTTTATTCATTTAATCCGTATGCTTTAAATAACGATAATAAATATAAAGCATACATATAATTGTATAAACAGACGAAAATAAACGGGTGTTTTACCTGACCAGGGTCCTCAGGAAATAAGCAACTTCTGTCTCCTTGCAACTATTTATAAAAACCAGAATTAAGAGAGTATTTAGTATATATGACAATTAAAAGTAAGTACGGTGTGTAAACTATAGCATGGTCATGTGTGTTTACATGTTGGTTCCTCATATTCCCCGAGGCAGTTGTACCAAAGTATGGATGACTCAGAGCCTGCAGCAGTTTAAGAATATATACTTTATACATTAATGACATCAATCAAAGATAACTTAACAATGAGAGAATAATTTAGACTATCTTTATCTCTCCCTCTCTCTCCATTTTGTAAAATTTTATGTCTCTTTTCATCACTATTAAAAAATACTTTAATAATTTTCGTGAATTTATATATTAAAGTTCATACACTATAAGTCTATAACTAATATATGTACTAAATTAGTGATGTCATGCTGAGATGAATTTTCAGTAATCAGGAAATTGATACTCGGGGGGCATTTAAAAAATACCAAAAATGTTTGAGATATTATTATTTGTGTTTTAGTAATCACTTGGATTAACCTGACAAAAAGTATTTTTCTCCAAGTTAAGTTTAGTATTATTTTTTATACTAAAAGGAAATTGAGAATATTGAGAGTTTGGAAAAGACGTGTCACACCTCAATTTGATTCTGAAGGAATCTAATGTATCCAATAGCTTCCGACAGGACAGAAGCTGTGTCAGTCTGCAAAAAAAAAAGGTGAAAAAGGAAGAAGAATGATTTAGATTAGCAAAAATAAAACTAAAATGTCTCCTTGTTTTTTTTTTTGTAACACTACTAAAATGTCTCCTTGTTAAAAAGTTTTCTTGGGGGTGTAATTTTTCAGAATAAAGTTAGAAAGTTGATTTGATAAGATTAATAAATTGTGAAAAAGATTAATTATGGGATTTGTTAATTATATCGATCGCGACCTTGCCAAAAGGAGATACTAGCTGATGAAGCACTGCGATCCGGCCTCCTAATTTCTCCTTTCTCACCTTTAAGTATCAACAAAAATTAATTAGTACCATAAAGTGAAAACTTTATATGCACACATGTACGGTTATATTTTCTTACTAATTACCATGCATAGAGAAAACGTGCATGCTTCATAAGTAGAAGTGATTAATATATTTGTGTATAAAGCTAACAGTTATTTCATCGAATCTGAATTCTTCTACGAGTCTTTATTGGTAGGTTTCAAACGCTTACAGTAAAAGCAAACTTGGAAATCTAGAAATTTAATACTCCATATAATATCTAAGGAATATTGTTGAGAAGTATCAAGTGTGATTTACTGAAAGAAAGAGAGAAAAGGAATATGAAGAAGGAAGAAGAAGACAAAACAAGATAGAACAAAAGAGTTACGAAACACAAAACCGCACAGGTTATTCTGTGCCCATTCTGTTTTGTTTGCTTCGTCTGTTCTCCTTGGTGTTTGTGTTTTTGTTTTTGTTTTGTTATTATTGATGTCAGGGAGAGATTATATATATATATATATATATATATATAACTTATATAGGTTGATTACAGTTTTGTCGATATAATCAATTAGTTACCTTGAGGGTGGATTGTGACGAAGGAGAAGGTTGAAGCCTTGGCTTCTTATTAGTAGAGCCGCCAATATCTAAGCTGTTACACTTCATCACATATATAGATAACAACCAAAGCAAAGATCAGTTAGTCTGTAATAAAAAAAAATCATAGCAAAACCTATTCTGGTTGAGTTAATTAAACTGAGATCTCAAACCTCAAAAATAATACATAAGTTTGTCCTGTTCTTTTTAAATTACCTTTTTAGATTTCTCTTTTTCGTAGTAGATGATGTGTTTACTAATTTATATGTATATTAATAAGATCTCGGATTTTTCTCTCTGTTATCTTTTTTAACTCTATTTAGCTTTTTTTAAAACAAAATATTAGAGAGGTGGAAAAGGAATTACCTCAGAGGATCGATCCGGAGGAGTGTGTCTAATCTCGGACAAATTTAAACCATTGTGATTGCTGGAGAAACCCAACATATTATTGTTATTGTTGGTATTGTCGTTGCTATTGAGGCTTGTTGTGGTCGTGGTTGTGACACAAGATTTGTTAGGAGGTGAGTTTGGAGAAGATATGAGATAGCCATTATTGTTGTTTATGTTACTCTCTTGTTTAATGTCAACAACTCCCATGGAAGCTTGTTGGTGGCGTAAGACTTGTTCTTCCCAATTTTCTAATCTCATCTTCCCTTGAAAACTATGGTGGTGTTGTTCATCATGATGACTATGATGGTTCATTATCTCCAACCTCTCTTCCTCTCCCATCATCAATCCACCCCTCAAATTCACAAATAAAATATTCGTTATTAGATTTGAGTATTTGATACTGAAAATACTAGAACTACAAAAAAGGCAAAGTTTGAGTTTTCTGAAATTTTTTTAACTATAATCTTAACGTGTATATATATATAACGTGTATATATATATATATATATATATATATCACTGTTAAAGAAGAAATCAAGATTCGGTTACAACACATGATAAAACGAAGCCATGAAGTTAACCAGGAGAGACTATTTTCGTTTCATTATATGTATATATATGGAGGGAGAGAGAGAGATGAAGAGTTACAAGAGAAGTTGACTAAGGCTCCAAGACTCAGGAGGGAGATCATTGCTTTCAAGCCAAGAAGATAGACTTGGGTTATCAAGCAAAGACGGTGAAGAAGAAGTCATCATCATTCGTGGTCGGAGATAATTGTTGTTAGGAGTCATTTGTGGCGGCAACGGCCCCTGTTGATGACCCATCAATGGTGGTGGTGGCCTCGTGCTGCCGCTTACGTTCCACCAATTAGGGTTTCCAGCCACCATCAGTTGTTGAACCGGCGAACTCTCCAACGCACCTCTATTCATCACCCTCTCTCTCTCTAGATATTCTTATGTGCCTACTGATCAAGAGCTTTGGAGAACTCTGAGAAGCGTTATTCTTTAACTTAAGTAGTTTAGTTTTCATGGAGAAGAGAAAGAGAAAGAGAAAGAAAACTCGAAAATAACTTATATCTTGATCTTATTTGTTACTAATTTCTTTTGAAGTTTTTAATTTTGTCTTTTTCTCTCTTTTTCTTTCTTACTTTAATTTTCTTTTCATTAGAATAATCTTATTTTATATCTATATTTACTTTTTTCCCCATGCTTTTAGCTTTATCTTAAAGTGGGGCAAAAAGGTGGTAGCTACTTTTATTATTTTAAATAAAATCATGAGTTGAGAAAAAAAAAAACAGTATTTTAATTCAAGGAAAAATGCTATTCGAATATTGTTGTGTAATGTATAAATTGCTCTAAAATATATTACTAAATAATATTTTTGGGTATATCGTAGGTGTCTTGCATCTATGGTCTATGCATCCACCTTATCATCAATTGAGGATTTAATTATCCTTTTCAATCTTAATCATTCTTCAGTTAGTAAGATTGCTTCTTTGATCTAACGGTTTAGATTAATTAACTAGTTATAAACTCGCAATGATTATCATCTGGACAGATACTAGGGATTTGTAGGTACTAGCCGAGCTAACCATTTTTGCCATTATTTACTACTCCAAGACTAAATTAAAAGTTATACGGTTTCAGTTTTTTTTTTTTGACACGGTTTAACTACAAATTTGTTGATAAAAGAATTTCACAAAATATTCAATGAAGTATAACAGCAGTTACTTATGTTTGCACTTGTATTAACCTATAACTTTATATTTATATATAGTGGTCTCGTCGATTGCTGATGAGTGGTAAAAGCGTGCATAGTACAAATTACTGTAACGAACTAGTAACTCTCCAATTGAAGATATGAAAAAAGTTATGGACAAGAAAGATTCTTTTATTTTTTCAAAGATTCTTTTTCTGCTGACGTATAAATTACCGAAATGTGTTGCGTAGGGATTTCTATATTCGCAATAACGGAAATACATTTAACAAACTATGTATTTAACTAACGGAATACCGTGAAACGGGTCACAATATCTGTACGTTTGCGTCAGTATTACATCGGTTGATCAAATTGCCCAGCATTTTTCTTTTAAAGTGTATGTTACTATTTTTGTTCCTTATTTTTCGTTGTAAAGTAAGGTAAGATCGTAAGACATATGTCTTGATATCATTTCATCGTGAAATAAACTCACCGTAGAGGAGTATCAAATAAAAAGTACTTATATTCGCTGATAAAAACTTATGAACTATTTTCTAAGAATTCAGTATAGCACTACTGTAAACCTAAACAATGAATTCATAAACAACTACTATCTACAAAAAAGATTCATAAACAACTAATTGTTTTTTTTTTGTTATGAGTTCTAGATTTTATACCATGCAGTTAACTATGCTAGAGTGGGGCAAAAAATGCGATTTTAAAGAAATATCAGATGTAATAGAAAGTTGACAAAAAATGAGATGTAAATAAGAAAAATGTTTGCCACTTACCCACAAGATGACGAGAGCATTATGTCATATGACGCACACAAATAGAACCTGTATCTAAGCGTAAACGAGTTGCAAAAATAAGACCAACAAGGAACAAGACCAATTTCTCGAAGGAGTCAATGTCCTAGGGTTTGAAGATCCCTAATATTCCCTTTCCTGTGATTTCAATTTCCAAGAAATTATTACAATATACTGTACTTAACTATACGTCTATCATATGTAATTATGTATATAATACAGTATATGTAGCATATGCCTAGTTTACACCTAGTTAAATTGATGCGTATATAAAGAACTCAAAAGTTCAAAACTTTCATTTATTTTGTCCTAATTTTTTTCGCAAGTATTAAAAATGTTTTAGGTATGTTTCAGAAAATAAATAACAATTGAGTTGTTCTTATATTTTCTAGTTATAGTTTGGTTATAATCAAAGAAAAATTAAAATTCGACAATCTCTTTAAAAACCTAGTCTAATTCGAACCATATTAATTGGTCCACCGTCAAATTTGTTGTAGATATTGAGTTTTCACGCTTCCAAATCTTTGTCGGATTCTTGTTTGTCGTTTCTTCCCATATTTATTCTCTTCCTTATTAAATGTTCCTCACTTCTCTTCTTTTCTAATTTAATGCTTATAACAAAACATACACCAAGCACCAAATTCCTCTTTCTTGTCTTCCTCAGTCATCCCTATTTTTTGTTTTTTTTTTTCAGCATTATTTATATACTTCTGTTCGTTGGGTTAAGAGGACTCGGTTAAATTTGTTTAGTGATATCTCTTAGACTCAATTTTGGCTATGATTCGTTGTATAGTACTTATGTAGTTATGTACCACAAAAGTGAATACTGAAACGTAACTAAAAACAAAACGATAAGAGATCTTGAGATGTTGTGTGAGGATATGCATGCGTATGTCTTTGTAGTTATGTATAATTGAACAATCACAATCCACAAAAAAAAAAACAATCACATCCACAAAAATTAAAAAATTACTTTACTTTCTCTTTTTTATTAAAAACAGCAATATATATAAGTCTATAATTTTGGAATATAACCAGAAGATAAAATCTAGAAATAGTACAAAATATACTTAAGCAGTTATATAAATAATTCGAAATAGATTACCTACCGTATATAGTTTCTTAATAAATATTAAATATGTTAATTTACATTTCATTTATCTCTTTAAGAGATTCTAGAGACGTTGTATGAGATGTGTATCGATGTCTTTGGAGCTATGTATATAGTTGAACAATCACAATCTATTGAAGAATTTTCAAAATTACTTTGTTTTCTCTATGATAAAATAAGTATTACTATAAAAAAATTAATAACCAAAAGGTACGATTTGCACTTTTAATATCCTACCATTTTTAATATTTTAAGTATAACCATCAAATAGTTATATATATAATGTTCTAGAGTTAGAAGATAAATTCCAGAGGACACAAAATTACATAAACAAAATCCAAGTTTAAACTAATTATATATATTGCACTTTAATTTCTTTACTAATTCTGTTAATAAATACGTCTCAACTTAACCATTTTTTTGGTGAACCTTTAGACTCATCTTTTGTCATGAATTCACTTTTTTTTTTTTCATTGAACTCCTTTCGTTTCATATTAAGTGTCGTTTTAGAGAATTTTTTTCGTTACAAAATAAGTGTCGTTTTCGATTTTCAATGCAAAATTTATTAATTTTATGCAAAATTTATTTTTCTATTGGTTGAAATATGGTTAGGTGTATAGGTAATAGTGTTTTTTATAGGAAATGTACAAAATTAATTGTTTCCTTAATCCTTGTGCCGAAACCTAAAACGACACTTATAATGAAACAGAGGGAGTACGTATCAACTTAACTATTTTTTTGGTGAACCTTTAGACTCATCTTTTGTCATTGAATTCACTTTTTTTTTTCATTGAACTCACTTTTATTACAACCACTTTATATATTACAACCACTTTATAAAACTTTATAAAGTTCCAATTAATCTTTGAAATGATCACATACATTTTTGTATATGATATTTGATATTTATTGACATATTACTATAAGTTAATTTTCAATAAATTATTATGTTTAATTTAAACTGTACTAATCAATCAGGTTTCACTGTTAAGTCAACCGTAAATGGTGTAGACAAACCAATCACATATTTGCATGAACAAAAAAAAGAAGAAATTACAGATTTTTGATTAAAACTCTAATCATATGTAAATGGAGGCTTCAGCTGCTTCTGATTCCTTCACAGGCTCTACTGGTTTCTCTGCTTCTTCCTCCCTCTTGTCAAGAAAGCAGCAATCTCTTCGCTCTCACGAAAAGCAACCACAAACGGATTCTTAGCTGTATGCACAACCCCTTGACTAAGCGTCTCATCAACCTTACCACCATCTCCCTCTTTCATAGTTATAGTAAACGGATTCGTAGATTGCATTAAAAGAAACACATTTAAGCACAACTAAGAAAAGGAGAGCTACCTTTTTAGTTCCCCTTGCTCTGGTAAAACTCTCCCAGAGAAAGAGGTCAGAAGCTTCAAACCCTTATCTCATTTTGTCTATCTCCTCTGTTCTTTGTTTTTGATTTTTTCCGCTCTATTGTTCGTGGATAGAAGAGATAAGAATCGGCTCCAGCTGAGTCGATTGTAAATATGGGCTTGATAACAAGGCATTCACAAGCTTGAGGGTTGGAGGCTTAAAGAGTGAAAGTAAGTATAAACTGCTGATAAATCAGAATCTGAGCAAGGCTGGTTTGTCAAGGGGGGCAGAGACGACGTTGTTCAACATTATAGTACCAAGAGTTTTAGCTTTTGACTCTCCCAAGTTGTACTCGCTTCTTTTTCAGATCATAAACGAAAATGAAGGAACTGTTATTATGAAGGAAACCAGATGGCAATAGTTTTACATAACCAGAAAGATCCTATGCAGAAGCAAAAATGTATAAAGCAAACTGCGGAGGATGACGATGATGATGTTTTTACATGTAAAGGCCTTCAGGAACACCTTCTTTCTTTTTGAACATAACCTTCTCCTTTGCTTTCTTGAAATCCGGATGCGTCACCTGAACAAAAACCCAATCCAAAACATTAGATTCTGTGGCTCGTAACTACCCAAGTGTGTGTAAAGAGAGTCTTTTACCTTCATTCGGCGCTCCCTGAGAGCAAGCAGACCAGCCTCAGTGCAAATAGCCTTTATATCAGCTCCTGAGAACTCGTCTTTTGTCATCACAAACTCTTCCAAGTTCACATCTTCCGAGAGAGTCATCTTTGATGTGTGTATCTATTTTCAAAACAAAAGACACACAATCTCTCAATGAACAGGACACTCTTAAGCATTTGATTTGTTTTCTCAGTATAAATTAATTACCTGGAAGATTCGTCTTCTCGTTTTGATATCTGGAAGCGGGAACTCGATTTTCCTATCAATACGTCCTGGTCGAAGAAGTGCAGGGTCGAGACTCTCTATTCTGTTTGTTGCAAGGATGACCTTCACGTCTCCTCTTGAATCAAACCCATCAAGCTGGTTTAGAAGTTCCAACATAGTTCTTTGGATCTCACGCTCACCCCCTGAGTTGGCATCATACCTGTTTTTTATTTCAATCTTAATCAGTTACTACTATCTCTGAATAACAATAGGTTATGGAGTATGTATTTGTGTTGGTTTGACTCACCGCTTGGTACCAACAGCATCAATCTCATCAATGAAGACGATTGATGGTGAAAGGTCATCGGCAACTCTGAAAAGCTCCCTCACGAGCTTGGGACCATCTCCCAAATACTTCTGAATCAGTTCACTCCCTACAACTCTCAAGAAAGTAGCTGATGTAGAATTCGCCACAGCCTGAAAGGAAACCAAGATACAAGAGCTCACTCCCACATCGTTCAAAGCTAAAGTAAGAACATGCACGAAACCAAAACTAAGCCACAAAATTGCAGCAACTGCATGTTTTCTCTCTTAGCTAGATTTGCAATCAGAGAAAATCAACTTCACCAGCGACCCTAGAGGCATCTCAACAAGTCACTTAATGTTAACTAAAACCTAACAGGAAACTAAGCTAAAATCCTACAAGATGTTACATCAATAGTTCGAAAAGGCATACCTTAGCAAGCAGTGTCTTCCCAGTTCCTGGCTCACCATACAAAATCACACCCTTGGGAGGCTTAATACCAATATCTTCATACAACTCAGGATGAGTCAAAGGCAACTCAACAGCTTCCTTAATCTCCTGAATCTGAGCTTCTAAACCTCCAATATCAGCATACGACTCCAACGGAGCCTTCTCAACTTTCATCACAGACACCATCGGATCCACCTCATCTTGTAGTATCCCAACAACAGACAGAACCTAAACACACAAAACCCAACTCAACACACATCTCATAATAACCGCAACAAAGATCCAATCTTTAAACCCTAATCCAAACAACAGACAGAAACTAAACACAAAACCCAAATTCAAGACATATCATAATAACCGCAACAAAGATCCAATCTTTAAAACCCTAATTTCACAATACCTTATTATGCATCAAAATCGAGCACCCAGGCTCGAGCTGATCTTTATCAACAAAAGACAATATCCCAACGTAATACTCAGGCCCAACAGAAGACGACACGATCGCGTGATTCTCATCAATCAACTCCTCCAAGTTCCCAACGCTCATCGGCGTCCCTCTCAGATCATCGACCTTAGATCTATCTTCCTCTGCCTTCTCCTCCTGAGGTTTCAGCCTCTCCTGGTTCGCCACGAACTCTTCCTCCATCAAGAGATAGTCCTTGATCCGCTCCATTTTGAGCAGCCGGAGCTTGCATTTGGTGGAGGGAGTCACCGTCGGGAGCCGCGCCGCCGCCTCGGGTCCTTTTTGCTTCCGCTGCTTTCTTCCGACGCGAGACGGTGGAGCCGCCGGCTCGAATTTCTTCTCTTTCTTTTCGTTGCCGTCGGGCTTGCGATCTCCTGGACGGTTCAAACCTCCGGATGGTCCTTGACCCATGATTTGATTGCTTCTCCTCTTCGGTTTCTTCTCGACAGAGGAGAGCTTTGTACTAAGAGTTTCTGGCTTTGTGATGAAGAAATCTTTTGGGCCTAAGCCCCATTAAAGGACAGAATTGAGCCCTTATATTGAAACTAACTAGCGATGTTAAATGGGCGGGCCGAACCCACTTATGTGTATCCAGATGGACCATTTATTTCCATGACCAAATAGAACCTTGGTCAGTTGGGCTGCACATGAGCCCATTTAATGTAAATAACGATTTATTTTACTATTTGCATTTTTGGCGAGAAAACTGGATTTTGCGATTTCGATAAAAGAAATACAATATTTATGTTTCAACGAAAAAACTAGATTTTGTGGTTTCAGTAAGAAACTTTAATTTTGTAGTCTTGGCAGAAAAAAATTGATTTTGTGGTTTTGGCCTCAAAACGTGATTTTTTTTTTGTTTTTACGAAAGTGCAATTTTACTATTCTGACGGGCAAACGAGATTTTCTGGTTTTGCAAGAAAACGTGATTTTGCGGTTTTGGCGGAAAAATTGAATTTGTTGGTAAATGTAATTTTTGGTTTTAGCGGGAAAACATAATTTTATATTTTTGTTGGGAAGCTAAATTTGTTGGTAAATGTAATTTTTCGGTTTTGGCAAAAAAAAAAGATTTTGCGGTTTTGGCAGGAAAACACGATTTTGCGGTTTAGCATAAAAATGCTATTTTGCGGTTTTGACGGGAAAATGCGATTTTGCCGTATTGGCGAGAAATCTTAATTTTGTTGTTTTGGTAGGAAAATGTGATTTTGCGGTTTTGCGATTTTGATAAAAACACACGATTTTCTTATTTCAGGAAGAAAACTCGATTTGTGGGAAAATGTATTTTGGCTGTTTTGTTTTTGAGCCCTTAAACATGTTTCTTAACCTGTAAAAACATGTTTAATATTGTCAGATGAATTGTGAAACCATGGCTGACGATGTATATAACCACCATATTGATATATCGATATGGTAAAAATAATGGTAAATAAACTTTTTCAAAAACTGTTTTTGAAGTGTTCAAAAACTTTTCATATACAGTCTCTAGAGAAGTTTAAAACCATTTATAATTTGTCATGTTTTTTATTTATGATTTTAAGTAATTTTACTTATTTGTCATGTTCTAAATAATTTTAGTTAATAATTTTGCTTATATAATTTGTGAAAGAATTCCATATTAACAACAAAATCTAATTTTACTTATTTTTAATGTTCTAAATAATCTTAAAATACACTTATCTAAAAGTTTGTAATTGTGTATATGGTATTTTAATATATGGGGTATTTGTTTACACATATATATAAAGTAACGCTTAACCAATAAATAGTTATATATATAACTAGGGCCGGTCCGCGCTACGCGCGGAATGTGATGTATGTTTTTGTGAAAATATAAAACTTGTGTAACCGTTTTTGTATGTTCATTTGGTTGACAGTGCAATTTAGTCGATGAGGGTCATTAACACCGGTCTATTGTTTTATTCGTTCATTTTCATTTTAGTAGTTTATAGAATAGTGACTTCGGTGACTAATTTGATTTTAAACCATGAAGTGTAACAATCAATCCATATATATTTTTTTTTGTTAATACTTCTGGTAACCAACAAATGAGATTAAAATAGTTGATAGTTTCTTCGCAGTAGCAAATAGGATTAAAAAGTAAAAATTTGGTGTTGAGTTTTTGAAAATACCGTCCGTAGTCAACTGAGGAATATATATAAAATATACTATGATAGAAAATATTGTTTTTCAATAAAGAAAGAAGCAAATTTTTTTTTGAAAATCTTTAGCTTTTAAGATTACAAAATAAAGTGATGACATGATTTGTTATATATATTATCCAATAAAATCTATGATTAATATTTTGTAAAACAATAATTGAGAACTTTGAAAAATTATTTTTAAAAATATTTTTTTCATTTGTGGGTGTAAAATCATATTACATAAGAAAAAAATTATAAAGTTGGTTTTTGTAAGTAGTTTTTTAAAGTTTTTTTGTGAGCTTTTTTAAATATAACTAATACTACTATTTTAACCAAACTTCCGTTGTTCTTTGATGTTGGTTGCATCAAGTCTTGAGTTATCAAATTATCAAATGGTGTAATCTAAGTATGGATTTGTTAGATGAGCATATCGAGATGTTTCATTTTGGGAATCCATAACCGCAAAAGATCCATTTATGTTTAATTGTTTTATATTTTTGGTTTATATTTGGTTAGTCTAAAATTTGGTTAACTTGGGTTTTTTTTTTTGGTTTTGGGCATTACTCAGATACTGATTTATATTTTATAAACTTATCGAAGCTACTTATCTAGACCGGTCAAGTTTAATATAAAAATGAACATCATGAAACAAAGATAAAATAATCCATAATTAAACATTTGAACTTGTTCGTAGCAAAAGGAAAACTAATCTTCCAAAATCACACTCGTTTCGGCACATAAAGATTTTAGAAGAAATGTGTATTCTCCAAATCAAAGCTAATAGCAGTAAAAAAACTTTTTTGTATGTTATGAGGATTATTACTGGTTTCTTGCTCAAATTCTTCTTCATCTGAGTCCTCTGCATTGCCTGCATCATCAGCGTCATCTGCTTCATTATCGTCTTCTTCTTGATGGTTGTCAACTACTGGTTTTCCAATCATGGGTAAGCTTATGACTCATCTTTCTGATCTCGTTGCACTGCACCAAAACGAAGACACAACAGGAGTTTACTCAAGACTTACTTTGGCATTCACAAAAACAAACAGTGAACATATACAATAATGCTTATAGTCATGTAAAACGTTCTGCCTTAAACCATTTCGATTTGTCAGTTACCAACAAAACCATCTTCATCAAATTTGAACGGAAACACAAAGATTACTCATTTATAATCTCTCAATTCATCAGCAAAATTCACCCAATACGCCATCACACATGGACTAAACCGACGTCAATTTCAAAACCCAGAACTTTTTTTCAATCATCATTTTACTTATTACATACATATCTAAATATTATGTTCGATTTGTCACAACTGAAACAAAAAAAAAAGACATTTAAAAAAAAAACATAAAACGATCATTCTTATGTGGTGTTTCTTATCAGTCCCTAGGCGTCGGTGGCTGCGGCTTCTTGTGATTCAACAGCAGCCGCCTCCGTCTTTGCATTAGCTACTTCCTAAGGAGTCTTGCCATTGGTCACATGTGGCACCAAAGAGTCAAACTTGTCTGATTTCCCCAGCACAATCTCAATCTGCGTAAAACATAATGTAAAAATAAGAAGTCAAAATGTTACACAAAGGGGAGGATGATGCTAAAGTAGTGAAACTTGCCTTTGCTTTCTGAACCATCTTTCCTTTGGCCTCATCCTTCATTCCCACAGTGGATGTCAACACTTCTGAACAATAATAATAATAATAAAAAAACAGACTTGAATTAGATTAAAAGCTTTTCTATCATCATGAAAAAAAGAACTTACTCTTATCTGTAGTCAATCCAGTGTTCTTCAAGATCTCAGAGATTGTTACCACCATCATTATTGCGATTGTTACCACCATCATTATTGCTGTGTGCAAATTAAAACAGTTAAAAGTAAAATACACAAAGAAGAGAGAGAGACCAGTCAATGCTTTTTCGATAAGATTTTAAGTTATGATGAAAATGTGGTGTATACCCATTCAGAGTGCAGAGAGCTCGACCTCATTGTGTTGCCGAATGTACCTCTGCATCAAACCCAATGCATTTCACACAAAATTGATTCAGAAACTTTTTCAAATTTCTCTATTTGGAATACAAACAAACACTTTGGTGGACATATAAAGGCTAGAGATCGTTCAGGAATCAAAACTAAATCAACCAAGCAGATCTCACGCTTCCACAAACGAAATATAAGAAGTAGATGCTTAAAAACCTAGATCCGGTGTGGAATTTTCGTTCCCATCAAAGAGATTTTAAAGTAACAATACCTTGGCGAGATTAACGTCGAAGAACAATGGTTTCTTCGTGTTGGAGACTTGAATCATGTTCTTCTTGTGAGTCTCCGTCTTTGCTGGCGAGAGGATGATGTTTATCTTTGGGGATGTTATCGGTGCAGGAGCCGGTGTTGCTATTTCCATCGCCATCTTCTTCTTCGATAACTCTCAGTTTATTTCTGCGTAAACTTTCTCTTCTCTTCTTTCTTGTTGGTAGCGGGAAAAAGTTATATCGGGAATCAAAACCCAGAATGTATCATTCATGATTATCACACAGATTTCATCATACGTGATTAAATATTTGATTTTGGTAAATTACATTCAAGTGATATGCGAAAACTCTAATGAAAGAATACAGAGAAGAGAAGATATACCTTTTCTTCGAACTCAGCTTCTTCCATGGCAAGACAAATCTCTTCGTTCTGAGGCTGAGGCCACTGAATGGGTAGCAGACGCCGGATCGTCTTCGTCGACGACGGAAACTAGCTCATCAACGTCGATCTATATACGATAGGATGATTTCGAGAGGAGGGATGCAAACCTTTTAATACTTGAATTTCCACAGCTTTGCAAGAGCTAACCTCATTGAATGTAGATCGTGGATGATGGATCATGGAGCCATTAAACCGACCGTTTCAGGTTGTGAGAAGAAACACAATCGTCACCGCATCTCCGCCACACGAAGAGGAGAGACGAAGACGAACCTCGTTTCATCACTTCACCCGTACTCCATCGGCCCAGAAAAATCTTTAATCTTCGGAGCCCAAGTACACAAATAAGCCAACAAAACAAAGCCCAACATACCAACGGTTAAATGATACGCTGCAGTCGAGAATCATGGGACACATGGCATCTCCTGGTTAAACGAATTTCCTAGCTGGACGCTGATGTGGCAGCACTATGAGAGAAAAACCTCTTCTTTATATATAAAGATCGCATATATGATATATTTAATAATAATAGATAGCTAAAGATCTGATAATTTATTATAAATTAATTTAACTAGCCAAAATAAAAGTATTTTAAAAATAAAAAGGATTCATATATAATTTTAATCATAATTTTTAATATTAATAAATAAAAATACATAATTAAATATTAATCAAATAAAAAATTGAGTTTAGTATAATGAAAAGGAAATATTCAGTGGATTCAAAATTTGTTTGTTATTAATGAATATAATGTATGTAGATATTTTTCAAAACTATTTGTAATATATTAGAGTTTCCAAAAAAATTAAAAGCAATAACAAATATATATCTAAAATTTTTTTTGATGAAATTTCGTGCCGTATATAAATAATTCGTTGTTCTGTATGAGAATATAAACAATAATTTATCATAATATTAATTGATAATGTTTGTATGTATTAATAAATAATAAAATCTATACACCACAATCCACAAAAGAAAAGGAAGTACCTACTCATATATAAATTGACTCAAAAGATATTAGGGCAGGATTATCGGGGGAAGGAGAGGAGTTTTTAGTGAGGTTTTAAAGGGGAAGCCCACAAAAAGGAAAAAACGGGTTGCAAAGCCAGAACAAGGATGTTGTTGGCTGGTTTATTTTTTATTTTTTTATTCAGATAAAAAAAACAAAAAAAAAATTAGAAAAAAAAAAAATTAAAAACCCATTTGGATTTCAGCCTTAATCATGGTCTTAGTGGCGTCCAAAACATAACTTAAAAGTTTTGAGGTTATTTATACAAAATATACCCAAAAACTTAACGGCGGTGTTTGTCGTTCCGCCTCTCCCTCTCCGCCGAATATTTATTTTTCTCTGTCTCAGGTAAAGCTAGCTTCAAGTGATTTCAGCCACTAACCTCTTTGCACAACTAGAACGTGGATGATGATGAATCCATGCGAGGAAGAGCCATCATCCTCGGAGTGGGTTATCTTTGTTGCCGGAAGAGATGGTTCTATCTATTGTTGACGCCTGAGTTGTACAACTTGAGAACCCTTTCCGGCTGCACAGAGAACCTTATCTATCTATGCTTAAGCATCCCTCCAGAACCAAATCCACGCTGGTTCACCCTCTCCCCAAGAACCCTTGATAGGTTGGCGGAAGAGCCTCGTCGAGTGTCATGTTCCTGGATTATCGATCCCCATGCCCCCGCCTCATTGTAGTCGTCCCTTAATGTGCGAAAAGATTGTGATAAAGGAGGAGAAGGAGCTTGCTGCAATGACTGGCACAGGAAAATGTTTATCCTACATTCCAAGTGAAAGCAAATGGAAAGAAAGGGGTTGGCATGTGATAGAGAATGTAGTGTATTGCAGTAATAGTGATGGGCTGGTAATGTGGTGTGAGGGAGAGCCCCGAAACCGAGGTGGTTGCGTGGAGAGAGGTGATGGGCTCGGAGGCTCTCAGGGATACACTCTCGCTGCTTCCAAGCTGGTCAGCTATGCTGGACGGTTGTGGGATTACTGAGGCGAGGCGATTCAAGATTCGAGAACTCGATCAAGTACTTCCCGGGCACAAACTGAGCAACTCTGGTCCCAACTTGTTGATCTTCTGGGATGTGCTTGCTCCTCATAAGTTGGAGATTTGGTGTGCTGAGATCTCTTTGGAGAGACGCAAGGAGACTTGCGAGATTAGAGGAAACATTGTGTGGCCCCAAGTTGTCATCACACTCGACCCTCCTCCACATCACCAGCATCACTGTAGGATTTTGTCTGCTCTACCTCTCAACCTTTGAGCAAAAACTCTGTCATTACTTTTCTGTACTTTCTAAAACTCTGAACACTACTCAAAATGCTATCTCTCTTCTTTTACCCTGCCTTACTGGTTCTCTGAGTTTTTTTTTCTGTGCCAATGGAGATTAATTTGAAATGCAAATTATTACTTGTTATTATAGGATCGTCGTTTGGCATATTCTGATGCTATCGAATTGTAATTATTTTTGTATTGCAGGTGACCTCCCCGTTGTGATATATCATGTTCCAGTAGCAGATGCTATGTATGACCTTATCACAGCTGTCTCAGTGGTATGTTCATTTTACAACAGTTTCACCAATCCCTCTGCACTATCTCTGGAGTTTATTTGCGTTAGATGAAGAAAGTAACACATACATTGAAATAAACAAGAGTGACATGTGGTTGAGCTTGAACCTACTGTTATCTCCTGCGATTTTGAAAGCCTTGCATAGGCATGATTGATTGACCCGGTAACACTCATTTTATTGTTCATTTATGTACCTGTGTACCTGTACTATTATTAGTGCTTGATCATTAGTAGAAAAACAAGAAATAATACAAAACATAATCCATACTTTGTCATTTTTATGATAGTCAGACCATTATTTTTAACATTTACTTGAGTATACATATTTGAAGGACTCCTCTGTTTTTGAAAACCAAACTAAATCCAAACCAAAACTAAGGTCTTACAAATTGCATATATCTGAATACCGAACATAAACCGAAGCTGTACCAAATGCTATAACGATCATGAATTATATATTGGGATTCTTGAGCAATAGAGAGAAGATCTAATAATTTATTTATATTTTAATTGTTTCTAAGTTGATCACATAATATTAATCGATAAATTAACCGGTTTGTGTATGTAATATATAACTATATACTAACAAACAAAACGGAAATTTATGATGGAAAAAGTACAAAATGAAGAGAGTTTTGTGAGAGAGAAAAAAACATCTTGAATTAGTTTTGTTTCTCCATAAAACTAAACATTAAGAAGAAAAAATCACCATCCAGCTTCCCATTTCTCCAACAACAAGTCTTCACCATTCGCAAAGTTCCAAAGATAAAGCCCATCAGTTTTAGCAGTCCAAACGCATTTCTTCCAACCACATCTATGGAATAAGATTACATCATCCCAAAACACTTCCACATTCATATGACCATCATCTTTACTCAAGTAGCACCAAAACAAAGTTGAGTGAAGCATGTTTTCTCCAAAATTCCATGAAAACCTATCTCCAAGACGCAGATTATGTTCTCCTAAATCGTCTTCTTTAGATTTGCAATGGATGAAGAGAGTTTCAGACGTAGCTAAACCGTTGACTACCATGACTTGCCATTCAGAAATCTTGGGGCCTATGATGTCTCTCATGGTGGCGCTCCTGGCTACGACACGATCTTCACATGTTAAGACTAGAGAGATGTAAATGGCCAAGAGAAATTGTTTGATGTTGCTCATACTTTTGTTTTCAACAATGAGAGTACACAATGGTGAAGAGTTTTTTTTTGTTGGTTTCTTTTATAATGGAAGAGCGAAACGGTAAATGACGTTTAGTTAGATCATGAACTCTGAAGTTATTGCATTGCATTAGTGATGCATCATGCTCTAAATCATTTATGTGACCACGGGTTATTTAGCATTGAAGTTGAAAGGTTATCTCCTATAATATCTAGTTAGTAATGTTCAAAAAAAACATCTAGTTAGTAGGAAAAATAAATCAGCATTATGATTTAGCTATTAGTTTTGAATATATTATTTATGGTGATAAAAATATAGGATTAAATAAACGGTTAAACAAAAATTGTGATTTATCGTTGGCAAAAAATAATAATTGTGAGTTGTCAAAAAAATAAAAATAAAAATAATTGTGATTTATCATCCAGTCTCATTTGAAACCTATAAATTTATTAAAATTATATGAAAGTACTAAGGATTTCAAAATTACAACTCCAATATTTATGTCAAAAAAAACATTCAAGTAATTTTCGTTAGGACTTCAGCATGGTGGAGTATTTATTTCAAAAACAAATGATTTCAAAGTCCTACATAATTTGGGTTAATTATATCTCGGCAAACTTTTGGTTATCTTTTTTTTCTGAACCAAGTACTGTTCAAGTTTTACGTTACAGTTTCGGAATTAATAACAGTATTGAACACTGAAATGTCTGAAGAATTATTCTTTCCGATAAAAAACTTACATTTACAATATTAAAACAAAAATTAATCCTTAGTAAATAGTCAATTTTTAGAAAATATTAAATCAAGCAAATGCTTTGTCTTTGTGATTGGCCGTTTCTTGACCCCTAGAGTCCACGTATGCAAACATCAAAGAATTTATACCCTGGGTTTATACTATAAAGTCTATCTATAAGACTATAATCAAAAGTAATCATAGATGTTGACATCAATACTATTAAAAGGGAATGAGTTTTAATAAATCTACTTTAAAAAGTTGTTTGGTCTATTTATTACTATTAGTTATTATTTTGGTTCTACAATTAATTCAAACAAAACATTACCGATTGTTTTGATTCTTATGACATATATATAATTATTCATTAAAAGCGAGGAACCGTTACAAAATGGTTTAACCGTGTGACATTTTTATTTGGCTAACTTTACATTAACAAATACATTTATAACTAGGTTAAGATCCGCGCCTTGCGCGGGATCAACATTATATATATAAATTATTATATGTATTAAATATTTTTACATATTATAAAATAATAAATATATATTAAATAATTAAAAGTCAGTAACTATTAAAAATATAATTAAATTGGTGCGAACATATAAATCAATTGTATTAATCCAAATTTTTTTTTTATTTGATAGGATATGTTATTAAATTTTAATGATACTAACATAGATAATATATTTTAGTATATTTTTAATATTAATGTCTATTAAATGATGATTTCTACTCATATAGTTTTTTGATCATTTGTATCTTTTATAAAAAAAAATTTAAATTACTGATAACAAAATTTTCATTGTGGGATTAATAGTTTTAGTAATTTATAATTTAAAAAAAATAAGTTGTCAATGATCGTTCAAAACTTTTATCAAAAAAATTGTTCAAAGTAAATTTTGAAACTAAAATATTGTATTTTATATGGTTTATAGTTTAATTTAAAACGATATATATATTAATCTTATTAATTAATTAAATTAGACTTTTTACTTATATAATTTTTGTAATCATTTGTATTTTGTTATAACAAAAATTTTAAACCATGGATCATAAAATTTGAATGTGAGACTTTTAACAGTTTTAGTAATTTATGGCCGTTTGTAAAAATTCAAAATATAACATATACATAAAAATCTAAATTTTTATTATATGGTTATTGTGGTTGTTTAATTTATTTAATAGCTTAAAATTAAACAAATATGATAGAAGATACACTATTTTTTTTTATCAAATTTCTATTATTCAAAATCATTAATTGCCATATATATTTTAGCCACATTAGGCAATTCCGTAAATTTTATTTAAGGAAATAATAAAGTACATTAATGATGAATTTATTGTTAGTTTAATAAAAAGCTTATTATATAATTAGATGGACCAACATATTTCTCTAATGATTCTAAGAATCATTCTACTGATGACATGTGGCTACAAAAAGAAGTTGTAATGCTTCTCAGATAATATATAGGGGATAGTCTAATAGTGCACAACACACGTTAGTGTATATATATATATATACATAAAATCTGAGAGTGTAAGATAATCCTATTTCACTTAAAAAAAGAGATTTCATCTATTTACATAGTTATATTATAATAATATAACTAAAATTATTAAAATCTCATATTAATTTCAAAACTCACAAATGTAACTTTAATATGATCATTACAAAACTCATAAACTAAAATGCATAACATAAATACAATGTATTTACTTTATATGACAAATCAAATAGTTTATTTAATTTTTTATACTAATAAAAAGTATATGAAAAGTTTAATCACATTTTTCTGGGATTTTACTGGATCAACATGTGTCGGTTCACGGGTTAATTGCGGGTTTTTAGGTTTTATTGCATTTTTAGTTAATGAGTTTTTTCATTAAATCGAAACCATATTATATATGGTTACCAAATTTAACGTTTCGACTGCGGGTTAAATCGTGTATGAAAACACTGCTTATATCTTAAGTCGTCTATAAACCACATATATACCCAACTAAAAGGAGTTAAATACTTTGTAAAAGTACCATAATTTTTCACGCCATCTAAATGTAGTGCATTATTAGTCATCAACATTTGGTTTCAGTTTTTTTTTTTTGGTTTTTGGTGTTGTATTTCTAGAAATTTAGAAATTCTTCAGGTACTTACAAAGTATAGTTCGGTTTCAGTTAAGTTATTTTGGTTTCTGCTTTGGTTCGGGTATCAAAGTTAGGAACCAGTTAATATCCAAAATAAATTCGGGTCCAATTTGTTTCCAGTTCGATATGGTTTTTGGTAATTTCAGATTTATAATAAAAATATTGGATAATTCGGGTTGGTTCGTTTAAATATCGGGTTATTCAGGTTGTTTGGACAAAAATACGAATAATTCAGATAATTTTTAATATTTCTAATAAAAAATTGGGTAATTCGTTTTTTTGGGTAAGTCGGTTTATAAATAATATTTTTAGATATTTGGCTATTTCAAAATTAAATATAACAAATATTTGTTGGTATATAATTTGTATTGTAAAAAAATTAGATACTCTTAGTTTTCGATTATGTCCTGGTTTTTTGGTTCTACAGATATTCGATCCGTTCGGTTATATATGAAATTCAGTTTAATTTTGTTTTTTTATGGTACGGTTCAGTTTCTTGGTTTCCGATATTTTATCTTATATAAAAAATTGTGTAAAAATAATTTATTTAATTCTAAAATAAACCCGCGCTTCTAAAGCGCGGGTCAAAATCTAGTTAACTCATTAAATGAAACACTCAAAATAGTCGAATAGAATTTGAAACTGGACCAAGCCAACAAAGACACGAGTCTGATTCTAAGGACACCAATAGTAACTTAAGACGCACGTTAAACAGCTAATGAAATTTTCAAAGTCCAAAACCTTACAAAGACATGATTATTATTGTTGCTCTGAAATCATCTTAAACTAGACCTTGCTCAAGGACCGTGCGAAACCTTGATCCAAAGTAACAACTCAAGGAAAATGAACTCCGGTACTTCCTCCACCAGCTCCGGCACCAATACCACTGCATATCCCGTTTCCCAAACCACCGCCTATTCCATTTCCCAAGGCACCACCACCAAGTCTGTCACATCCCGGTTCTCCCAAACCGGAATGGTTTTGTTTTTCTTGATTATTAACTTGATTTAGACCAAAGCCCATTAGCTTTTATCCTTCTTTTCTGGTCCGTGTAGTAAACCCTAAGGTTTCCTCATCTTTTCTTATAAAAAAGAACCTCCTCATTCTCTTCTCTCCCATTAGAAATCAGAGCGAAGCCTTGCAGAGTTCCAGAAAGATCTGAAAACCCTAGCCGTCAAAGTTTCTCTTTTCTTCTCTCTCGCCTGCGTCTCTCTCTCTCTCTCTCTCTCCTTGGTGTTCGCCGTTTGCTGAAGGCTGGAGCCAAGCCGTTGGAGATCCCCGATGAACCGATCCAATTCTATGTCCAGATCTCTCCTTGTCTTCTTTCTAGATCTTGTCGCTGGTGAGGTAAGGAACCCTAGTTCTCGTTTCCTCCATCTCTTTGTTCTCTTTTATCTTGGATCTCTCATCCCAGATTCTTTGGTGGTAGCACCAATCCTTTTTGTTGTAGATCTGGTTCGTGGAAAGCTATAAGCTTCAGATCTGGTTCTACTCTCTTTTCCATTCTCAGATCTAAGGCCAAGGTGAGAGCTTGTTGCAATCTCTATCTCCTTCTATTATTATCTCATCATGGTAGAAGTGTCTAGGTTGATCATTCATCCTTATTTGTTACTTTCTATAGATCTACTAATATAAATAACTATACATATGATATATATAAATATCTTGATGCTTGATCTGTGAAAAACATAGATCTATTTCTAAGGTTGTTAAAATATGGTTGAATGATGTTTGAGGATTGAATGTGATGATTGTATTGATTGGGGTTATTATTATAAGAGGATGATATCTTTATAATTGGGAGATGTAAATGAGTAAGAGAAAGGCTTTAAGGCCTATGTGTGCCGGTGTAACGTGGTGGAATGACATATATGTATGTCTCGGGTGTTACATATCGTTTCTTGTTGGGTTATGTGGCAATCATTTGAGTTGGCATGATTCATCGCCGAAGCGGGCATGCGGCGTGCCTGTAAATGAAGTAACGTAGAAGCGTGATGTCGTGGAGACTACGTGGAACGTATGAACATGGTGGCGGATCAAGCGAGAACCAATGTCGGTAACTTGACTGCGTGAAGGCGTGAGACAGCGTGATGTCGTGGAGACAACGCAACATGGAAGTTCTCGCGCGACAACATGAGGAACGCGGGTACCGATTTAGGTGGCGTGGTCTCATTGTTGGCACCGCCGGGGTTTATCCTCGTTTCTTGTTGATTGCTTTCGATTTACTGAATGTTAAAGTTAGATGCTTATGCTATGTTGTGTGATGATTGTTGGTGATTGATTTCGGAGCTCCTGGAGCTTCTCTCACTGAGTATTTGTCGAAATGCTCACCCCTCCTTCTTCCCTTTTCATTTCAGGTTCGGCTCATATTGGTGAGTTTTTGTCAAAAACATCTTGGGATCCTAAAGACACATTGTTTCGGCCTTGTGGCTGGAGACAAGTGTCATGATATCGCCGACCATTTCAGCTATGCTGGATCAGGGTGTCACAAAGTCCACCAAAACCAAGATTACCACCGGGACCAGAAACACCACCACTGACGCCACCAAAAGGTAAACCATTGTCTCCGATGCTAGAATACCCGCCACCGTATCCGAGGTAGTTCTTCTGGTCAGAGAGTCCTCCTGGGTTGTTTCTTGCTCCAGAAGCAAAAGCTGTGGCTAGGGCAAGAACCAAGAAGAGTGTGAGAAACCACTTTGCCATAATCTTACTCAAGAGGTTAAGAACGGTAATATTGATAAAATAGTTGATTATGTTTGTTGCCTTGCCGGGAAATCTGGGAGATTTGCTGGGACCTTTTAAAGGCAGAGACCACATACAGAAAAATGACCTGTGTAGATAGTTATTGCCACTGTAAATGCTATAACCAAACGCTCTGGTATCAAAATTAAGTTTATTTACATTGTGAAAGTGACGGCTGATTACGCGGTATTGTGAAATGTTGATAAAAATGACTTTTACATGAAGAAAGTATGTTTTAAAATGTGTTTTTTTTTCAATGCGTAATAGAAATTTGGTGCATTTTAACAAAATAACTAAACCGTTGGCGTTAAGATGATATACGAGTTTGATGATAGACCAAATAAGAAAAAGAGAAGGTGTAGGTAGGGTCTCCTGTTTTACAAAGATGTAGTTTAAGTTTCTGAAATAATGTATGCACACTTTCGTTGACAGAATCATGAAAGTTAACTACCATAATTATACCATGAGATAATTAGCATACATGGTAGTAGATGTATTTCGTTTGGTTAGAGGCTATAATACTTCAGTTTCAAAGAAGCTCTTCTAGAGCTGCATATTTATGGATCTACCTACTGGTGGTTGTAACTATTTTTTAATCCCTTATCGGAGTTAAGTCGATATATGTATACATATATATATATATATATGTGCGTGTAAATATTTGTAATAATTTAAAACTCATGATTCATGATCTGCGAATAGTTTGAGCTCCCACCGTATAGACCCTGCCACAAAACAGCCCAAGCAATGCATTATACTGTAGTCATCACATAATAAGATATACTCCGACAGTCCGACGATATTTGAGTGTCAACTCGATAGAAATCTATCTGTTGTGACCCATTAATAAAAAGTTATGTCCAATTAAAAATAACTGAATTTTATATAACTGCATTTAATTATATCAAAACACTAACCACGTTATAACTTTTTTACCAAAAACAGTTATCAGGTTTTCTTTGAAAAAACTTTTTATGATCATCAATTAATTTCCCAGTAACAAATAACAGAAGTCAGACATGAATACAGAGTACAAACTACAATCGATCCATCTGTGGTTTCCGAAATCACTTTGTAGCTGCTTTCCCTTATTCCACTTACCGGTCTGAGACAACAAAAATTAAGACAAAGGCCCTGTAAAACACGGGTAAGGCATCCAAGTTTGTCGTAATTTTTTTTTGAGTTTAGAATGTTTAAAACTGATGTTTTATGGCAGATCTATGTATTTGAGACATAATTAATACTTAATCACACAACAATTTGATACTTTACAGGAAAATAGTTGATGACCGCCATGAAAATAGATTTACAGAGTCAAACCCTAAAAAAAGATTCAAGGGAAGATGATGCAAAAATTACAATTATGCCACACATTAAAACGATAAATTAAATAAAAACGCAAGACAAGTTTTTGTCGTATAGAACCAGGGAACTAAGAGCATGATTAACCCGGGGTTCTTAGGATGAAGTTCTTACCGGAAGTTAAGAAACTTTTTATTAACTTTTAAATAAAAAAGTTAAGAACCGATTCTTAAATAATGACTTTAAAAACCGGATTTTAGTTTTTTTAATTAAAAGTTAAGAAACAGTTTCTTAACTTCCGTTAAGAACCTCAAATCCGGGTTAATCATGTTTTAAGCGATTGAGCCAACAACATTTGCCACCAGACCACTGAAATTTAATATTATTTATTCCCATGTTTATTAATTACAAAATCCGGTTCAACCAATTCCAAGCATAATCGATTAATTTTGATTCTTAATAATTACCATAAATGACATTTCTTGATTAGTTCCTGATTTTAGTCGTTTGTAAACCAAAATCATTTTTCTTCCTTACTCACAGTTATTTTGTTTTCATTATACACACTTGCTATATTTTCTATAGCATTTATAGAAATAACTTTACAAAAATAATTTTGGTCATTTATATTATTTCTGTTCATATTTATAATTTACATTTAAAATATACTAAAAACTAAGTATTCTGTAAATTTTTGAAAATCCGGTTGAACATGTTTGACCAGTCCCAGTAAGCATAACAAATCAATATCCGGTTCGATTTTCAAAACATTGGTTCCAGTTCAGTTTTCTGGATAATTTTGCATAATGTATATAAAAAAACGAATAATCCAGATTTTTCAGTATAAATATAGAGTTGGGTTTTGGATTAAAAAGTATCCCAGTAATTCGGTTAATAAATAGCATTTTAGGTATATTTGGTTAATTATAATTAAATATAATTAATATTTGTAGGTATACAATTTTTATTCTTAAAATTTGGGTTTGCGGATTAGTTCTGTCGTGATATATATATATATGATTTTTCTTGATTATTTATGAATTCGGTTCTGATTTAGTGGTTTCAGATAAATGTGCGTAGACCTATACAATATTTTATATAGAAATTCATATATATTTTTTTTCTTAATTTCAAAAATAAACTCAGGTTTACAAAGCGCGGATCAAAATCTAGGTTTTCTAGGTTTTTGTTTAACAATTAGGCCATGAGTCACAATATTTTAAATAAATACAACGGGGTTTTAACAACTAAAATGAGCCTTTTCATTTACATTGGGTCAAAATTTACAAAACTTATTTTTAATTGCATGACAAATTACTATATGTAATAATAACGTTATTATCATTATATGAAATAAATTCATGAAAATTCAGTGAAAACATATAATTGTATCTATTTAATTACTAAACAAAATTGTAACTATATTTTGTTATTTTTTGAAAAAGTTTTAACTGTTTAAGAATAAAGTGCCAAATTAATGTGTCAAATGACTATAGTACAAGTGTATAGTTATGCAACATCATAAATTCAATACAATTATTAAAAAAAAATTACTTATAATTTTTTAAAAAAAAAATTTACACAAATATAATTAGAAGTAAAAACAAAAATATGATTACAAAAAACACAAATATGAAAATTAAATTTCTAAAAAAATGTAAAACAAAAAATATAAAATCTAGTTAACCTCTTAATTTTTAAACAATATTGTATCAACATACAACAACTTTCAAATCCAGTAAGATTTTGTTTTTTTAAAGGGTTAAACTAACAATATTTGCTGTCGATTGTTTGTTTTTATTTGGGTTAAAAGCCGTACATTGTTGGCAACATGCAAGTAAATAAATGCTTAAATATAACAACGTATAAGCTAATTTTGTAAAACTGAATCCCGGCCATAATGGTTGACAACAAAAATATCTTGGTCATATTTTGTTTTTTTTTTTACAATGGAATTCAACAGCTGAAATTAACACTATATATGACATATATATGTCAACTTTTACAAACGAGATTAAGTTTGATATTCATGCATGCAAACTGCAGTTACATGATCGAATATCTTGGAGCACAAAGTAACACGATTTTCCACACGAAAAATACTCTATTTATTGATAGCACAAGGTTTCTCACAAGAAATTAATAACAAACAGCATGAAAAATAGACTTGAAACATAAAATTGGGAAAAACAACATGATAAACTGAACAAATATAAACCACTCGATAAACGTTTATATCATCAAGGGTGAGGAAGAACGCCACCGCAATCGCTTCCACCGCCAATTCCTCCCAAGCCACCAACTCCGCCTATGCCACCTACACCGCCGAGTCCACCTACGCCGCCCAGTCCACCTACACCACCACCAAGATCTGAACCACCACCAATTCCTCCTATTCCACCACCGAGACCTGAACCACCGCCTAGACCACCTACACCACCGCCTAGACCACCTACACCACCGCCTAGACCACCTACACCACCGCCTAGACCACCTACACCACCGCCGAGACCACCAATCCCTCCGCCTACTCCACCTACAGGTAGAACTCCAGCGACGCCACCTACTCCACCGGCTACACCACCAAGGCCTGCTCCAGCAGCTCCACCGACTCCAGCAAACGCAACAAAATTCTTTTGGTCGTCAAGACCAGCTCCGACATTCTTGGCCGGGGTCGGTCTTGCGGCGGTGACGGATTGAACCACCGTTAGAGCAACAAGAAACACTGCTAAATACCTACTTGCCATCTCTTGTTACTCTTTTGTAACTTAACTTTGTTGTGTGTTTCTGTTAAGAAGAGCTAGAGAGTTCGTAGTGAAGAGTGCATAATACATTGGGAGGTTTATATAAGAGAATGTTTGGTTAAAATTAGGGCAATGGAGTGGCAGATGGATAAGCAGTAAATGAATGTCGGTACATCTCATCTCTTATTTGTTCGATGCAGATTCCTCCACGTGTAAATTTACTTTCTACCACTCTATATGTATAAAATTAGTTAGGGTATTATGACTTACAAAGTGACAAATGGGGAAAGATATTGTAACTTTGGAATTGGTTTAATCTCAGTGTCAAAAGCTATGGGGTTAAAATATACTCATTCTGTTTCAAAATAGATTATGTTTTGGAAAGTTTAAAATGTTTAAAAATACTTGATGTTTTGATATTTTTATATTAGTTTTAGTTTTATAGAAAATTGTGTCACTAATAATATTTTATAGTTATTTTTGTGATTGGTTGAATTAGTTTTACTTTATATTTTTAATGTTACCTTTTAGAAAAAAAATGCATGCTTTAATTTTTGTGCATTCACTTAAAACATCAAGTATTTTGAAACAGAGAGAGTATTAGATCAACCTTCCCGTTTTAATTAACTTTCTTTGTTTGTTAGTAAAATATATGTGGCGCTATTAGGATTTGCGCCATCATTCCTACGCAGACCATTACACTTGACATCAAGTGTTTATAATGATTCTCATATAAACGAACGATCTGTAATACGCAATAACTTGGACTCGTATACTCAACGTATATAGTGGGTAGTTTATAGTATATTACATACATATACAAAATACAAATGCAGTAAATGAGAGCATGCTGAGCATGAGGCTGTACCCAAAACCCAGAGTTAAAGAGCATGTAAATGCATTGAATTGACAGGTTGGAAGGCAAAAAGAGTAATGTGGAGATTAACAAAGTAAACCCGTAATAATTAGTATTTCTCGAAAAAAGGGTGTAAGAAATTAAAGCATCGTGACAGGCTTTGTAAAGTTTGTTTCAAAATTCTCCACATTTTAAACTATGCATTGAGAGAAAACAAGCTTAAAACATACGAAACATTTGATTTGTTATTGTATACTATTTTAGAAGGGTTTTAAACGAGTCTCTTATTTAGGCATACGGACTTGGAAGGACGATCCATAGATAGTTTTTTTGCCAAACCGATCCATAGATATGGTCAAAATCTTTGTTGAAAGCTACACACCCAAACAAGTGGAATATAAATGGTCAGTGAAAACAATAAATGATCACGAGATTTCGGTCAGTAGCATAATGCATCTGCATATTAAGAATGACAGGCTGAAACCGGTAACATATAGTTGTTCGTTGGGCCTTACTTATTGTTCACTTATTAACCTCTTTAATGCTTTGTTGTTCTCATATCAAACGAGTTTCATACTAAAAAATTATAACAGAACCAATTGTTTGTTGTCCCTTGCTAAATTTAACTGACCAAACTAAAATCCAAAGACTACTAGATAGCAAAACATTATACATCTTAACACATCTGACTGTCCGGACCAGTGGCGGATGTAGGAGGCCATTTAGACAGGCCTTGCCCATCTAAATAAGATTTTTGTATTATTTTAGTTTTTCGGGTATTCTTAGAATCAACGGTACCAGAGCCAACACTTTGGTTTCTTAATCAAAGTTTGATCCTATGGCGATTTTATATGTTTGTCCCTCCTCTTACGAAAGCTTCTTTTGTCAACATGAAGAAATTGTTTACAGGAAAATTGTTGGAGATCCAATCTTTTATCTTTATGATGATGAAGGTAGGATTCAATTCTACGGCCATAAACTTGATGCCCAAGAGATATAGAATCCAGGAGATGAAGTTCCTCTCCAGAAAATTAGGTTTCTTCTTGTGGAAGACAACAGCTTGGAGACAGGCAACTCACGGTCTAACGATTGTGGTACCAGTTGCGCTTTGAAGAAAACTGGCCCAATAAGAGCTTCCACACACAATCGTAATGACGAGCACATTGACTTACCATCATCCACTCTCATGTTGATCACGTGGGTTAAGGCCAAGGGAGAACAAACTTATATTTTCCTATTTGGAAAATATTATCAATGGAAAAAGAAGAAGAAAAAAGAGAGGAAGGCAACAACCGTTACATATCTAGAATAAATATCTTATTTATTTAGTGTTTATTTAGATTTTATTTATTATTAAGATAATTATTTCTAATGTTTTAGGGTTTTTATGTTTTCTTATATATAGTCTTTGAGGCTATAGTTTTATGATTTGATTAATAAAAGTTAAGAGATTTCTCTTTTATTCTTTGTTTTCGGTAGATCATAGATGATCTCAACGAATTTAAGAAGACATTGATCTTAGGTATTCTTAGACTAAATAAGATCTTTGTATTATTCTAGTTTTTCGGGTATTATCAGAATCAACGGATCTCTAGTTCTATCGTATAAAACTTTCGCTACATACTACATGCATTAATTGTTTTCTTGATTTTCTACACGTTTTTTTTGCCTTTATATTTTTATATATAACTCAAATTTAGTAATCCAAACATAATAAGAAAATTACTCTAAGTAGTGATGAACTCTGCTACTTTGTTGATTGTTTCATGTGTTTTCTGGTCTTTCTTTACAACCAATCTTTATGGTAATTTCTTTTTCTAAGTTTTGATTTCGAATTCACTAGACCTAAAAATCACTCATTGTAATCATTAGTGTAAAATGATAGAGTAGTATGTTCTTCAAATCATATTTTATCTATGATAGTTACATTTAACCTGGAATAGTATATGTTGATTTTCTCACTTTTCCTTAGATCTTTAGAAAACAGATATCTACAAAAATGTTACATCATTTGTGAAATGATTTCTAGACGATAGAAGGAAAAATATAATATCTAGAAAAAATTATCGTTCAACATATGTTATTGGGCCATCGAGTCTAAACAAAATTACTTTTATAATGACTAAAGTAAATTGAGTTATTCTTGGGTTCACCCCCTAGGATGAACCTTTAGGTTCACCAACCAATAAAAAATTGTCATTTTAAATCTAGTATCTTTTAATTAAGGAAACCAAATAACTTGGCAAATTATATTATATTTTCAAAATAAAATTTAAAAATAAATAAAAATAATATATAAAAAACGAATTAAAAAAAATAATGTTGTCAACAAAACACTAAACCCTAAACTCTAATACTAAACCCTAAACTCAAATCCTAAACCCTAAATCCTTGGGTAAACCCTAAATCCTTGGGTAAACCCCTAAACCCTTGGAAAAATACTAAACATGTTGTCAACAAAACACTAAACCCTAAACTCTAATCCTAAACCCTAAACCCTTGGGAAAACCTTAAACCCTTGGGTAAACCCTAAACCCTTAGGTAAACCCTAAACCCTTGGAAAAACACTAAACATTTGGATAAATTCTAAATTATAAATCTTAAACACTAAACTCTAAATCTTAAAAATAAATTTTTTTTTAAATAATCTTTTTTTAGAACTATTGTTATTTTTATTTATTTAATTTTTTATTTTTTTATTTTAAAAACATAATATAATTTGGCAAGTTATTTTGTTTCCTTAATTAAAAGATACTAGATCTAAAATGACAACTTTCTATTGGTTGGTGAACCTAAAGGTTCACCTAGGGGGTGAACCCAAGAAAAAGTCAAGTAAATTACAGTATTGTTGTCTTCAGATATCTTTAAACCTATGGAAATAGGGTCCATCGTAGATCAAATATCTTAGAAAGTAGAATAATATCTGATATGCTAGGTAAAACCTCTCAGGCCTAGGTCCCTATGCACGCCGCTTTGATGGATCTCATCCGTTTTAACTCCGCCGTTCAGCCTTCTTCCTCCTGAAGCAGATCTTCTCCTCTGCCATGCTCCTGATGAGGACTGCTCCTGCCCCGTCGCGCTTCAGGCCTCCTCCCGACCCACCACCGTGTGGCCACTTCCATGGATCTCTCCAGCTTCAGCCCAGTTCTTCAGTCTCCAACCCTATAAAGCAGCTCTCCTCTCCCATGGCTCCGGTGGTGACTGCGTCTCCTCCATCGCCACTCCATCTACCACCTCCTCCGTTGCGACTCCGTCTTCCTCCAGATCCGCCGCCGCCGTGGTCGTCTGCTACTGTGCCGTTTGAATCTCTCTCCCCGCCGGAACCACCGGACCCTCCCGACGCTTCCTTAAGTCTCGTCATTCATCGGCTATTTGACACACCATTCACCCTTTCTCAAGCATCTTTCAACATTCCAAATCTGGCTAGTGATGGTGTTGTCTCCCTTGTGTTCGTTGATGGCACAATATTTGGTTCTAAGTGTTTATATCCTGAAGTATGCAGTGTGATTTTTAGCCGACTTGTTGTTTGGAGACGTCACTGTTCTTCTCTCACTTGTGTTGGTTCGCTTACTCCCCCGTTCATTCTGGTTTGTCTCCTCTCCTCAATCTCAGTTTGTTCTCTTGTAGAATGGTCTGAGAGGTTTGTTGTGTATGTAGCACCAGATTTGTCGGTTATGGACTTAGATTACAATGTTCCAATGAACTTTGTTTCATTTGGTTCTACCTCTATGCCTGTTGATGACTCTCAGGTCACCTTAGTGCGATCTTCTACTGCAGTATGCAGTCTCCTTAGTGTATTCAGTCCAGCTCTTGGTGCTGTGATTTCATGTATCTTTCTTGGTGGCAGATTGAAGGAAAACTCGTTGATACGCTTATCCCGGTGAATCGGGTTATGGAGGAATTTCATTACCCAATGGATTCCTTTGTGGAGCAGTTTCTTTTCCCAATATTTCTTTCTATGTGGAGTGAATTGGATGGCCAAGCGTCGCTAGTATTGCAAGGATCTTCTCCTGGCTGATGCTCTTCTCTGCCTTTGTTGCCTTTGTTGCAGTGTTTGTGACCTTTGAGGTTACACGGTATGCAATTATTCAAGAAGATTATGAGATCTTTTGATTTTTTATGGTCTCTTGTAATGTTGTATATCGTCAATCTATCTTTTGCTTAATTTATGTTTGGTTTGTTCAGCCCTTAGTGGCTTTGATGTACTCTCCTTGTGGAGAAAAACTCTTTTAAATTTCTAATTAAAACTTGGTTTGAACAAAAAAAGAAAGAAAGTAGAATAATATCTAACCTCTACTATGATAATATATTCAAATGGATAATACATTATATATACATTATATAGTTATATATGACTTTAATAATCCCACCACAATTATGTTTATGATCATAAACAATTTTTTATTTGTGTAGCATTTTCAATAGTAGAAGAAAATAGTATGGGACAAAAGCGATGTCAGAAGACGATTGATGCAGCCATTTTTTGTCAGATTAGCAATTGTCGAACACATTGCTACAATTGCTATAGTCAGCAGAACGGAGTTGGAAAATGTTTTGACGATCCCAAAGTTCCCGGAAAATCTAACTGCGGTTGTACTTTACAATCCCCCTTGTTAAAAATATATTAATTTTAGAGTCATTTAATTACGTATATATAAACCATGATTTTATAATTGGGCAAATCTCCAAAATAGCACATTTCGAAGTTTATATCACAAAAATAGCACTCAAAAACTAAAATGACCAAAATAGCACATTTCTAAGTTTATCCTTTGAAAATTTTAATTTTTTTTATTTTTCAAAATTTGAAATCTTATCCCCAAAACCTCATTTCTCAACTCTAAACCCTAAACCCTAAACTTTAAACCCTAAACCCTAAACCCTAAACTCTAAACCCTAAACCATAAACCCTAAACTCTAAACTCTAAACCCTAAACCCTAAACCCTAAACCCTAAACCCTAAACACTAAACCCTAAACCCTAAACCCTAAATCCTAAACCCCACCTTTTAACTCTAAACCCTAAATTTGTGACTTTTGATAAAACATTAAGTGCTATTTTTGTGACTTTTGACCTTGAGTGCTAGTTTGGGAAGATAAACTTGATTTAGTGCTATTTTTGTCTTTTTCTCTTTATAATTTGTAAAGTATTAATATAAGTATACAGTCTGTAAAAAGTATTTGTAATGGCTACTGTTTATATTCCAAAAACGTCTATTTTTTTTTTTTGGTTAAACCATTCTTCATTAGATATTAAACGTTATCAGCCAAAGAGTTCCTCATCCCACTGGGTGAGTTAGAAAGTACAAACAGAGCATTCTTCGCACTACAATCAGCAGCAGAATTATAAGCTCGAGAGATAAACTTAAAGGAGATAGAGTTGAGGGAACTGCTCAACGCGCAGATGTCATGGAGCAGTCCTTGAATTGAGATCACAGAAGAGTTTCCTGTGAGGAGGCCAAATAGACAGCGAGAGTCTGATAAACAGACTGCGTCCTTGTACCCCAATGAAACAGCCTGTTGTAGGTCTGATTTTAGAGCCAGTGCTTCAGCTACCAAGACTGATGCAACATAACGGCGACTCGATGACCCTTGGAAACTTACAGCTCCATTTATATCAGTGGCAACCCATCCCAAACCGCTATCACAGGTGGTGCTATTCCAAGCAGCGTCTGAAAAGATGAGAAGAGCGTTTTGAGGACCTGCAGGGTAGTGATTTCTGGTTCGGTGGTTGACAGTCTTTGGGCGAAACAGAGTTAACTTTGTGCTGAGGTTGGGCAGACTGCCATTCCTTTGCCAGCTTAAGTGCATTCATTAACATCTCTGATTTGGAAAAAGACTTATCTTAGAACATGAATTGATTCCTGCTTGTCCACAGAATCCATAATATCCACGGGTAGAGGGGCGAAGTTAGTCCAGTTGGGGGGAGGTTGGTCATTTTCATGCAGCCTTTGAGTAGATTTTCCATTGAATCACACACCTCCGGGGCTGGAACAAACAAAGCAGGGGCGAGTTTCCACACTCGTTTTGCGACAGGGCATGTGAACATCACATGGAAAGCTGATTCTATGTCACCACATCTCTTGCATTTTCCTTCCGCTGTAATTCCCCTTTTTACAAGCGTTTCTCCAACTGCTAGAGCATTATTCTGCATAAAATCTTGGCAATATAGACGTATATAAATATTGATTTTATGCTAATGATATAGACATATATAAAAATATTGTTTTTACACATGCATATGCTAAAAGCCTAGAACCTCTGTCAGCGTGCTATCCAAAATTAAAGAGAAGAAAATAACATTTGTAGGAAGAGCAAGAACATGATCTGGTTAAAATATCTCACAAGAACATTGTTTACATGTCTTTTAAATTTAAAAATTGTATTTATTAGCTAATATATAATACTACTCTGTTCATTATATTGGCGGCAATTAAGTAACTCACTATTAATTAAGTAACTCATGGCAATTTTTTATAATTTAAATAAGAGCGATGATTACACTATGTAGTTGATTTGATTGGTTAAGATAAATAGAGAAGTTAAGGAACGAGAATCACGTTTTTCCAACGTTAACGCCTGATTTGATCTTTGACTCAAAAGGGTCCGAATCTCATCAGAAAACGTAAGCAATGGCGAAGAAGAATGGAGTGACGATGGAAGTTGGGGAAGATGGTGTTGCTGTGATCACCATTTCGAACCCTCCTGTTAACTCTTTGTCCAGCCCAAGTACCAAAAACCTCAAACTTTTTGGATCGTTGACTTTTTTACTGAGCTGGGTTGGTTTTTATATATCTTTCAGTTCTTTCTGAGTGGAATGAGAAGCTTCAAGAAGCTAATAAGAGGAGTGATGTTAAGGCCATCGTCTTGACCGGTAAATAAAACAAAAAATTGAAACTTTGAGCTTCTATCTTTAGATTTTGAAGGATTGTATGGGTTTTAGTGTGTGGGTTATTGAGTTTTATGTGATGTGTAGCATGGCCGGTGGTCTGTGCCAAGCCGGATGAAACTTTCGTGACTCACGCCTCTTTTAAAAAACTTATATATGCATAGACCATCAAATTTGTAAAAAAAAAATTAGGTCTCTAAACTATTGAAATCTTTATTAAATCGTCTAGAGCTCTCGAAGTCTTAGGGCTGGCCCTGATGTGTAGTAGTCTTATAAAGATCGTGAATTTCAATCCTTTTTTCATATCTTAGTTTGGTGTTACTGTCCTTGATCATTTCAGGGAAATATGGACTGTATAGCGTTCATCTCTTTAGGAATGCGTTTTGATTAGTGTGGCTCGTTAGTTTTGGATCATGTGTGGTAGCCTTCTGTCTTCTTTCTTTAAGCTAAGGATTTGCCACTTTCAATCCCTTTTATTCTTTGGTGTTTTTAGTTTGATTAGTGTCCTTGAATACATTGATCATTTCAGGGAAAGGTGGAGTATTCTCTGGTGGTTTTGACCTTAATATCTTCCACCAAGTTCATAAGACTGGTACCAAAGTTTCTTCTCTTAGTTTTTTTTTAGCCTGAAGCATGCTGTGTTCTGTGTATTGACAAATCTTGTTTCTTGGCAGGTGATATGTCGCTTATGCCTGATATATCCTTTGATCTTGTGGGCACGCTGATGGAAGGTGACTTTAGTTTCAGACTATTTTTCTTTGAATTCTCAATAAGATTAGCCTGCAACTGTTATACTGATACTGGTTGCTGCTTATCAAAGACTCTAGGAAGCCCATTGTTGCTGCAGTTGAAGGAGTAGCTCTTGGTGGTGGTTTTGAACTGGCACTGGTGTGAGACTTTTCAAGTTTATTTATCTCCTCTTCTTTCTAATGTTGTTGTGCTGATTATTCTGTCATTCGAAATTCTTTTAAGGCGTCTCATGCTCGTGTTGCTGCTCCTAAAGCTCAACTAACCTTACCGGAGCTGACACTTGGACTTATTCCAGGCTTTGGAGGTAAAGATTTGTTTGTTCAGCTTCATCTTATTGTTTTATCAATGGATACCATTCAATAACCAAGCTAGTTTTGTGTATCAAGGAACCCAACGTCTTCCTAGACTAGTAGGCCTTGCTAAAGCAATTGATATGATACTGGTATGGACTCACTTACCAACAGTTCCCTTAGTATGATTTGCTTGGCTAAGTTTTTTTTTTTGTAGCTTTCCAAGTCGATATCGTCAGAGGAGGGGCATAAACTGGGTCTCATTGATGCTTTGGTGCCTCCTGGAGATCTGTTGAGCACGTCAAGAAAGTGGGCTCTAGACATTGCACTTGGACGAAAACCCTTTTTGCGCTCACTATACAGGACGGACAAGATTGGTTCTTTATCTGAAGCTCGTGCTATATTGAATAACGCAAGACAACTAGCTAAGAAAATAGCCCCAAATATGCCTCAACACCATGTTTGCATTGATGTGATTGAAGAAGGAATCATCCATGGCGGATACAGTGGGATTCTTAAGGTAAACTTTTCCTTAGGATTTGATGCTCACTGTATTACTACTAGTTTGTGCACATTTGAGATCTTGTTCATTGATCCACTATGCAGGAAGGAGAAGTTTTCAAGCAGTTAATACCGTCAGACACTGTAAAGGCGCTTGTTCATGTTTACTTTGCACAGCGTGCAATATCAAAGGTGAGATTGACCAAACCTTTTAGCTGTAGTTTCCTTTAGGATTAAGTTGCACTGAGTTTGCGGCTCCTAGTACTTCTAGTTTTCCACATTCAACCTTTATCATTGGCATCTTTTTAACCACTTGTCAGGTGCCTAATGTAACTGACGTGGGATTGAAACCGAGACCAATGAAAAAAGTTGCAGTTATTGGTGGAGGTCTGATGGGTTCCGGCATCACTACTGCTCTACTCTTAAGCAATATAAGAGTTGTGCTCAAAGAAATAAACTCAGAATACCTTCTGAAGGGAATAAACTCAGTTGAAGGTTCTCATCTTATCTAGACCATATCCATTTGAGTATCTATCTGGTCAGACCAACAATATAAAATGGTGTTCTTAGATGAAATGCTGTGTATAGACACATCAGTGAGTTGTTTTTGAGCCAAAAGAAGCATGCATACCTTATGATGGAATAACAGATTATATAGTTTATTCATGTTTTTTCTTTTCTTGTAACAGCAAATCTCAATAGCTTGGTGTCCAGGGGAAAACTGACACAAGATAAAGCAGAGAAGGCATTTTCTTTGCTCAAGGGAGTACTAGACTACACAGATTTCAAAGATGTGGACATGGTCATAGAGGTCTCTCTCTGCCTTCTCTTTGGTTTCAGTTATATCCAAAATCTAGTTAGTATAAATACTCCCTCTGACCATAAGCCACTGCTTCTGGTATCATTTTTCAGGCAGTGATTGAAAACATTGAGTTGAAACAGAAGATATTCATAGAAATCGAAGAGGCATGTCCATCACATTGCATATTGGCGAGCAATACATCAACCATCGACCTCAACGTGATAGGAGAAAAAACTAACTCAAAAGATCGCATTGTTGGCGCACATTTCTTCAGGTCATTCTTCACTTTCAATGTCAATAATACTTTTATCCTTTTCGTATATTAAATGTAACTAACAAAGGTTTGCCTTATCTAACAGCCCGGCGCATATTATGACACTTCTAGAGATAGTCCGTACAGAGAATACTTCTCCGCAAGTGATTCTTGATCTCATGGCGCTTGGAAAGGCCATAAAGAAAGTTCCAGTGGTGGTTGGAAACTGCATAGGCTTTGCAGTGAATAGAACATTCTTTCCGTATGCACAAGCTGCACATATGTTGGTCAATCTCGGTGTTGACTTGTTCAGAGTGGACAATGTTATTACCTCTTTCGGTTTGCCCTTGGGTCCTTTCCAGTATGTCTATCCTTCTACTTTGCGTGTATGCGTTGCTGTATGATTAACTCAGCGAAGTTACTTCTCAGGCTAGGTGATTTGGCTGGACACGGTATTGCAATAGCAACTAAGGATATATATGACAAGGCCTTTGGTGACCAGATGTTCAGGTCTCCATTGACTGAGCTTCTGCTTAAGAGCGGGCGAAACGGTAATGTCATTTGCTATTGCGTTTGCGATTTTCTCATGTAACATCTGCTGCTTCAGGCAAAATCAATGGGAGAGGATACTATATATACCAAAAAGGAAGCAAACCAAAACCAGATCCATCAGTGATTTCAGTTGTTGAGGAATCAAGGAAGCTTACCAATATCATGCCTGGTGGGAAGGTAAAGAAAAAAAGAGGTCTTACCAAACATAAGTAGTATTACTATTTGGTAATGTATCCCTTTTCCTTGTTATACAGGCTATAACAGTAACTGATAAAGATATTGTAGAGATGATCTTGTTCCCTGTGGTTAACGAGGCGTGCCGTGTCTTAGATGAAGGAGTTGTGATCAGAGCCTCAGACTTGGATGTTGCGTCTGTTCTAGGAATGAGTTTTCCTTCTTACCGGTGAGGACTTAACGCATAATCCTTTGTTATGGTGATGATCATATCTTATGGTAAGCCCTTTCTGTTTGCTTGTTGCAGCGGTGGAGTTCTTTTTTGGGCAGACACGGTTGGACCGAAGTACATATATGAAAGGCTCAAGAGATTATCAGAGACTTATGGCGGCTTTTTCAAACCGTCCAAGTATCTGGAGGAAAGGGCAATGAGAGGAATGCTTTTGGTAAAAGTCCCCTCATGATCACAGTCTCAACTAAGTCCTTCTGCGTTGTGTTAATTCATGATGTAACTCTGTTTTTTTGGCTGCAGAGTGATCCGAAATCATCAAGGTCTCGGCTGTAAATGCACAAGAAAAGGGAGAGCTTAAAAGAAGTGAGCAAAATAACATAAGTTTATGAAGAAAGAGAGGCTGAAGGAGTGAAGGTGTTCATTCATGAATCATAATCAGAAATAATAAACAATGTTGTTTCATAATTAAACCATCAACATAAATTTACAGGGAAATCAGCCAATTCATATATCAACAGAGGGTCGCGGTTCCGATTAGTACATGGTCTTATCCATATAAAAAGTTTTACTAATCAGTGTTTTTTTTAAAAAACCAACTTTATATTGATGTATCAAGTTATTCATCTCCAAACCGGATATTTAACCGACTTCAAAGCTGAGTTTGATACGAGTAAAATATGGCACAGTCAAACCGGAAAATCACAGCTAGACAAGTTCACAAACAAAAGAAAAAGCAGTCAAGCTCATCCAGGATGTCTTGAAGTCTCTGTCTCCTCACGACGACCAGACGAGCAAAGGGCAACACGTCGTCTTCAGGTAACAAGCACATGCGAGACATCAGACGAAGGTAGGAACGATGGAGCCACTCGATCAGTTCCCAGTGGTTAGCGAAATGAATTGGTGGATAAAATAATTGTTTCGAATACAAATAGTGTTTTATGTTCTTAAGTGTTTGTAGTGACTTAAAATTATGTAATAATCAGAAATAATAAATAATGTTGTTTCACAACTAAACTTACAAACATGTTAGTATCAATATATCATAATCCTAAATTTACACCAGCAAAAGAGATTTTCTAAAACAAAGAAAAGAAAAACGGGGAAAAAATAACTTGACACAGTAAAAACTTGTGTTTAATATCTAATTACATGTCAATACACGCAATTGCCTTTAGAAATAAATGAAAGAAAATGAATAATACATGACTCGTTTTCTTCTATTAATGTTATATCCAAGGGTTGATGATGGCTATATCTCCAAAGTTTCATTTAGAATTTTCTTAAGAAAAGAATCCAAGAAATTAACATATCTGAGATTAGAGGGAATGACGTGATTGAAAACGATGATGCATCATCAAACAAATCATAAGAAATGTTTCAAGTGAAGAGTAATAAATCTCATAGCTAAAATTGCAAAAGAAACAAAATATGTTGCAAGTTTTGAATTTTTCTATATCTAGTACATAGATTAGATTTAGATGTATGTGGTTACAAAGCATATGATCTTTGTTGGTATTGTAGCAACTTCATAAATCTGAACTTTTTAATTTTGTTGAAAATTTATTTCTCGTGTTTTTTGACTTTTTGGTCAAAAATTGTTCAATTTACCAGAATTGACAATCAATAGTTATCAACTTTTTCCTTTTATCATGAATTATCAAAACACTTTTCTAGTTTTATCATACAAAAAATAAGTTCATGAGTTGCTCTTTAGATGTGTGTTCATTCTCTAATAGGCTCCAATTGGTGACCATATTTTAGGAAAAAATGATCATGAATTTTTTGTTCCTTTAATTTTATACCAATCACATTGAAATTTTTTGTCAATTTTATTACATATAGGTCCCACTGAATATTTCTCTTTTTCTCATGTTTAGATGAATTAATAAAGACATTTATTCCTTCTAAATTTTGATTAGGAACAAATGGAATTTTTTAAAGAAAAACATTCATCGTATTTCTTTTTTTTTTAATTCATTTCCTCAAATGAAAACATGTTCATTTATTTTTCAATTTATTTGATTCATCTAAGTGCTACCAATTGAGCCATAATGTTTTAGTCTTCGTACGTTTATGTTGCTCTCAGAAATATTAAAAATTAAACTAAACAAAGAAAACAACTTAATAATATGATTTATATAATTTATTTATATGTCGCTTTGCTTATTGAAAACCTTAGAACACCAATATGACGTTTTTGAAAATATAATCACCCAAAATAAAAGTAGAGAAAATAGACTATTTAGGCTAACACAACCTACATAATAAAATAAAATTAAAAAGGAGAAAAGTTTCATTCATGATTCCAACTTACTATTAAGTCTTGTTGCAGCTTGTTGTTTATGTTCTCTGGTAAATTATTTTCTGTCATAGGTTGAGTATCTCTGATATTATTTTAAAAATCAATATTTTTATGTGTCGCTCGCATATTGATTTTTAGAATGGTTAATTATAACTATAATCTTAACAATTTAAATTTATTATTAAATATCATTATTAATATCTTTTATTTTTTGTTAATATTTGTTTCTAAATCACCTTATTATCAAAAAGACAATATCTTTAATATATATATATATATATATATATATATATCATTTTCTGTTTAAACCATGTAATTTAATAAAAACACCTTTAAAAATAAAATAAAAATGAATTTAATATATAAAGGTATTATCTTTAATATAATATATCAATTTTATATTTAAAGCATGTAATTTAACAAAAATGAATTTCTTTTATATAAATAAAAAGAATATAATATAAAAGATAATATCTTTAACATAAAATATAATATTTTTATATTAAAACATATTCTTTAAGAAAAAGAATTATTATATGTATTAAAATATATCTAATATTAAAATGGCAATATACATGATAAAAAATATCTATAATTTATCTTATATTTGAAACATGTGGTTTAATAAAAACAAATTTCCTTTAAAATATCAAATTCATTAAGAAAAATTATAGACTAGTCTTAAACAGTAATTTTTTTCAATTTTAGAATTTTTCTTACTTTATAAGTTTTATAAATAATTTGTGTGTTTTCAAAAACTCACAAATTCCAACAATAAATAAAATATAAAAGCATAACTAAAATAACCAAACAAACGCTAAGACATTACACCAAATTAAAATAAAATTAGAATTTTAGAAAAATATCATAGCGTAGTTGAATAGTTTGCAAAATCAAGTAGATTAAAATATCACAAATCAATAACTCATAAAACAGTTTTAACTAAAATATTAGAAAATATAAAACTACACAAAATAAAATAAATATTAATAAACAATTGTAACTAAGTTTCTATCTTCTTTTTTTTTGAATGAATAGTTAAGTTTCTATCAGCTAGTACTTTATTGATTCAGAGGGTCTTTCTTCTCCGGTAAAGCTGGAGGTTTATGCGGATGATGAGTGCTTGAGGTATTTGTTGTGGTCTGCATCGGCTGCAACAGCTGCGGTTTGTTGACTGTAGGTTGAGTAGTGGCTCCATTCACAATTGGTGGTACTTGCTGTATCCCATTCTCCATTTTCACAGTCTCGGTTGCGCTTGGGGGTGACTGTATATGCCTTCTTGCTAAATATGAACGCTTTGATTCTGCAAAAACCAACAAACTTAACTGACTTTAGAGAAGAAAAGTTGCTTCAATGAGTTGGTGTGTGAAGCACAAGAAACAACACTACAACAGTACCTTTTAATTCTGCATAAGAGATAAGACGACTAAGGCAATCTCTGAGCTTGGTTAACACCACTCTCTCCAGCTCTGCGTAATCCTGTGACTGCCCCTGTGAGTTTGTTCTGCACCCACTGGGATCTACTGAACCATTAGGTTCAGATGCCGCCACCATGAATATAGTGTCTTGTTCATCATCACACATCAAAGCCAAAGTTGATGGAGATAGAGGCTTTCGTCTAGACTTATCAGCTTGGTTTCCATCAGGTTCAGCCATCTCGACATCACCTTGTGAGTTTTCTTGTGCAGAAGAGGCTAAAGAAGTTTCGGTTTGATCTTCAACCCGGTTATCATTTCTTTTATCTAATAAGTAAAATTCAAAGGAAGATCAATGAAACAATACGCACAGAGCTGAAACCACATCAATACAGAGTTTTTTCACTCAAAAGTTTCACCTGTTAATGCCTTTGCTGCTTCTCCGGCTACAGCGACCAACACAGAGCAAAGCGCTTTCACATCCTGTGGTTGAATTACATCTGCTAAGAGAGACCTATAAAAGAAATACAACATACAAGTCAGTGTTATGCAGCAGCTCTTTGGATCAAACAATATAAATTGTGAAACCCCAGAAACTTCACCTATATACAAACTTTGATGGACCAGTTGCTGGAGATGTATCTGTGGTGGCTTGGTTGAAGGAAATATCTTGGCCTCCTTTCCTTCTCTTAGGAGCTGGATAAGGAGCAAAGCCTGAGGAGCCAACAGCGCCAGTAATGGCCGCATTTGCTGCTTGTTGGAGGTAAGCCATGTTGTTGGCAAGTTCACCGTGAAAAAGAGCTTGTCTCTCCTCACTTCCGTCAAAGTTTTTGCAATCTAAGCATTTGCAGTTCTCGGAGCAAAGAATGTTTGCTTGAAAGCACTCACAATACTTCTTAAGGCATCCTGATTTCTTGCAGTTGCATCCTTTGTTATGTTTCCCTAACAACACCATCTCCTCCTGCAAAAGGACAAAATCAACAGTTTAAGCATCTCACAACACTTTTTATCAGTAACATTGATGATCCTTAAACTGCTAACCCTTTTATCCCTCACGCCATGTGGACTGCTAGCGATTTTCGGCCTGAAGGCATTGGGATTCCGCTCCAGAGTTGCTTCCACAGCGTCTCGTCTTGCAGGTTCATTGTCAACGTTGTTGAAACAGTTGACACAGTTACAACCGTCACAATATGTTCCGGACGCAAAGCATTCACAGTACCTGACAAGATAATAGTGTAAGTTTATGGAGGTTCAATAGCTTAGAACAATCCTTAACTATAACCAACACATCTCTTGAAAACTAAGAAGGGATAGTTCACAAATAGAGAACAACATAACAAGTATTGATAAATGCTAGTCCCTAAAGATGAGTGGGAAGGCTTACAGTTTCAAGCAGCGAGAATGTTTGCAGTTACAGTGCTTCTTCTTTTGAGGAGTTCCATCCACAATAGGTCTTGGTCTAGATTTTGGAGATTCCTGCTTTCTGCCAAAAAAAAAAAAAAGGTTTAAAATTTAAAAACCATTTGTCATCATCCCAAACCAAAAGTTTCAATTTTTTTTTCAGAAACTAGACTTACGGAAGCCTGACTGGCGCGTTGAGGATTTGTGATTGTGACGTCGCCACCGGATGAAGCCGCGATGTCGTTACTGTTACCGGTGAAGGAACAGAGGAAGTGACGGCCGCAGGAGAGACGACGGTAGGAGCCGGTTTAGAGAGTGAATGTTGATCTGAACCACCAGTGAAGTCGAGTTGCGTTGCTGGATCCCTCGCTGGGACACCAAACCCACCGTCATTTTTTGGCGGGAGTTTACCTCCTCCGCCGGCGTTACCCATCTGAAAAAAAACTGCGAATCTCGAGTTTTTTTCGCGGGGGGTACGGATCTAGGTTTTCTGAGTGTGATCTCTGAGCTGATTTGTTGAATTTCTATTTTAGGAAAGGGAAATAGAAATCAGAAACCGATTCGGCGGCTGTTAAAGCTTGGGACTTTTGAATTTGATCCGAGAGAGAACGATAGGGTTTTGATCTCTCTCGATGACAAAGAAGAGAATTGAGGAGTTAAATACTTTGGGTTTTGTTCTTCTTCTTCTTCTTCTTCTTCGTCTTCCACAGCATCCCTCCTCCCTCTTCTCTTAAACATATTTTGAAATTTCAATTTTTCTAGAGATTTTATTGGACGGTTAGATTCTCATGGGAGTCTGATCGTACGGTTAACGTTAGATATGGTGATCCGACGATTTGAATTCATTTAAGGCTTTAGGTTTCGCCGTCTTTCCACCGTTCCCTTTTTAAGTGTGCGTAATTTGATATCTACCAATTATAAACTGACACGTAGACAGACCACTCGTGTCTACAGTGCACACGTTTTGTTTAGTAATTGAGAAGAACGGGGTCCTTTAAGAATAAGCGTATTTTTTATTTCGCCCCAAAGGATTCTCTTTTTTTGCACAAAGAGCACAAATGTTTTGCTAATGTTTAAAAATGGAACAAAAGAATCTAAGGTGTAATACAAGGTCACATTGAATTTTTTCAGGGAAAATTTTTGAACCGTCTAACTGGACTCCCAAGACATACAAAGTTTTGCATTAGTAAGAGTTTCACATCCTGTCTCTGTCGCCACGCCTATCGAAGCAACTGTCACGGCGGTAATCTCTGAGCGGTGGTGGACCTCCTCTCATTGGATGTGGTGGTGGTGGACCGTCTCTCAATGGTGGCGATCTGCTCCTCATTGGATGCAATGGTTGACCTCCTCCTCTCATTGGATGTGGTGGTGGTGGACCGTCTCTCAATGGCGGCGATCTGCTCCTCTCTCTTGAATGTCGTCGTTCCCATCTTCCCCCACGCGGTGGACCGAGAGGTGGTCGTCTCTCGTAGTGAGGTTTTGGGAGTGGTTGAGGATGAACCCAGTCAGATACTATTCTTCTGTTAGGAGGGTACTCAAGATCTGAGTAACGCAGACGGTCACGGTCTCTGTCTCTCCATGTGGGATGGTCAAGTCTTGGTGGAGGGTAGTCTCTAGGGTAGCCACGTGGAGGAGAAGACCTGTAGCCGTTGAAGTCTCTTCTTGGAGAAATATTCATGGGAGGCGGTGGCGGACTATTGGGACGTGCATAGCGATGCCTCTTGCACTTGTAACACACTTCTCGCCTCGCAAAGTTCAAGTTTCTGCATCTGCATCCATAACAAAACAAAAAAAACAATACATGCAAATGAAATCTAGAAAGTTCTGCAGAGGTCACATATAGAGCAAACTGAGCCAATGATAAACTTACAATGGATCTAGACAGTACCAATCCCCATCTCTTGGTTGCACCTTGTGAGCAGGTTCAGGCCCATCAAAACGACGACCACCAGCTCCACCTCTAACATGGCGTGGTGGTGAATAGTCTCTGTATCTCCCAGAAGATTCCCTCCTGCCGCTGAACTCACGCCCACGAGGCGGCGCCGCACCTGAATGGTTTAGATCAGAGACGTGTCGGTGATCTTCGTATGGACGACGGGGTGGTGAGGTGGAACTTGGACGAGTTCTATGTCCTACACAAACAAAAAAAAAAGACTCTTTCACCAAACAAGAGAAAAGTGGAATGTTGATATGAATGTAACTGAACTATTAGCTACATAATCAATACAGCCTCTGTAGCAAATGAGATTCTTATTACACTAGCCACAAGACAGAACAGCAACAAACCATGACTTTGCCCAAACACGATATATTCATGAATTTCAACAGAATCCGACACGAACCAAATCAGACTAAACATTGTTTCTACAAGACCTAAGTAGCAATTCTCGTAACTATTAACCATTCTGGAGATTGTAATAACGATGGAAGAGATACGAACCATTGTCAGCCTTATGACGATCCGAGCGAGAAAATGAAGGCCGGTCACGGGAGACATCTCCGGTGGCGGCGAGGCGGTCAACTTCTCCGTCGTTGCTTCCGGACGTACGCACGACGAGACTGCTAATGTGAGGCGGGTGATGCTGCCGCGTCGTCGTCGTATGATCCTCTCTTTCATTAGAACCCATTTTCTCTCCGATTGTCGAGCGGAGGAGGAAAAAAAACCCTAGGGGGATTGGGAGCGCACGATAGAGATTGCTGATTGCTGGAAACTTTTGTTTTGTTTTATCTCATTGCTTTCAAGGTCTCTCAACTTTAGTCCCCTTTTTAAAACAACCCCTTAAGTTAATTATTTAACATATTAGTACTACTGACTAATTCATAGAGTCAAGTCAAAGCTATGGTCATTCCTTCTTTGACTCAGAGTCACAATTATGATTAGTTCTATGACATTTTGAGGGTCAATGGCAGCAATTTGCAATCATGTCAAAAAGATATTTAGGATTGCAATAGTATGATAGATAATTCAAATGGTAGTTCAATGACTAGTTGACTACATCCGGAACTGAGTATTTGATCCTGTAATTTGGTTAATTGAATAACCAAAAAAACTCATGGCCTCATTAGTCATTATGTCTCATTCAACAATCAACTTTGACCTCATTAGTCATTATCTCTCATTCAAGGATCAACTTTGACCATGATGAGAGGAGGTTATTACACATGTTGATATGAATATTACAAATTTGATAAAACGGATAATACAAGATCAAATGTATAAACGATGAAGAAACATAGAATCAAATAAGCAAACTTGAGTAAATATAAGATTTTTTTTTTCTCATTGTAACTTGAGATGAAAAATAGGGTTAAGGTTAGCTTGAGCAACAAGAAAACTAGCTCTTGAGCTAGCTAAAGGCTCACACCAACTTTCCAGTTGTAAATGTTAACCGTCTTCCATTACCAGAGAGGCAGAGAGACAACACAACACGATGAGTTCTTTGTTTAGGAAATCACTGAAGCTAATTTTCTGTTGCCTCTGATCAAGATGAGTGCTACAATGTGTGAGCAAGGAACTAGAGCGAGGTAGTTAGGGAAGTTTCTATATGTACAGAGGAAGAGAATATTGAGTAATAACTATTTGTATCAAATCTATTCCTTAACACAGAGAACATCTTTAAAATGGGAAAGCCAGTTTTTTCGGGATTCAATTTTCGTTTTTTTTTTTTTTACTAAATGCAAGTTCAATCGCTTCTCCATCATGCTCATACTTCCAAGCCAGGATCTCGTCGAAGATCTTGTAGAGTCCCGAGACGGAGGAGGATGTGCTCGAGCTGAGACTTCTTCTGGTACATCTCCTCGATCGGGAGAGAGTTTCTGAGAGGGAATCGAATGAGAATTGACGGAATCTCAGAGAGGAAATGAGAGAGTGAGCGAGACGACGATTGGGTAGTGGCTAAAATCAAAATTTCAAATTTTGAAACTGCGAAGATCATTAGTAATAATTTAATAATAATTTTAAAGCCCAATGTAAGCCCATATAAGACCAATGACAGCCTGTTTATTTTCAAACAAGTAGCCCAAATTCGGGGAAGAACCAAGTTAGCTAGTATATGAACTGAAGCATATATTGGCTCGTGTTATTTTTACATATGTTTTCTTCTTTTTGGTTGTTAAGATTTGAGTCATATTATCATCATATGTTCATTGTATTCGACATTCTTCTGCTTATACGTTCATTGTATTTTTGCAAATGCATACGCTTACGCCTATTAACATGGTAAAATTATCCTGAAAACAAAGTGAATTTTGGTTAACATGATTTGACCACCAACAGTAGCATTCTTAATTAGCTTGAAATCTATTTATTTAGTTATTGTAATAAAACAATCAGACTATTGTTTCATAAAAACAAAAAATATAATAGAAGAGAGGCTACATGGTTTTGTATAGTTAAAAGTTGTCTGGCCGTGATAGAAATATCACATACCCTAATGTACCATGCATTATATATGTTCCGTTTTCGATTTTTTTTTTAATGCTTTCTAAATTTAGGATACAATATTTCATAAGCTTTTATGAATGTTTTCAAACATTTTATAAAGCGTATTCAAAGACAAATTGTAATGTAAGCGTGGTAGGTTTCTAGAATGCTCTAAAGATTCTGTAACACTAGCAAACAATAATGATGGGACTAGTTAGTCTTAAAATGCTTTTCCCCGAGCTACACAACAAAGGTTGAGGAGTGATTGATGATTAACTACATAAAAATTAAAATGCAAGAGTCAAGTGTTCCACCTACCTAATACCATTTTTTTTTTTTTGTAACTTACCTAATACCATTATTAATTATCATTCATCGGGTCAAATCCAAATCTCGACAGGAGAGTAACTTGGTTCTCGTCACCAACTACAACATAAAACCACTGATACAAATCAAAATCCTAAAACCCCTATATAAATAAAACAAGTTTATAGTTGTTTTGAGCCAAATAACATACATGGCCACATTTGGTCTCCAAATGTTTTTCAAAATTATATACATAAATAGATTATAAATTATTTTTAAGAAGTTAATAAAGTTTTTAGTAAATGTTTATGGATTTTAAAATTTCAGATCCGGTCATATGTGAACACAACACATCTCTTATTCATGAAATAGAAAAGTTCAAGGCAGATACATCTTATTTAACGTTACATGCTCGTAGTTAAAAATACACATCAACACGACAACACTTATTATTCTGACTGAACCTTGCTTCCGCGGTATTGAGGCAACAAACCAACGAACTTCACAAGAACATCCACAGAGTTTACCGCAGCGAGGCTGCCGAAAATGTCGGCTTCGTTAGAGATCTCGGAGCCGCCGCCAGCGAGATCGGACAAGGCACGGATGACGATAAAAGGGATGTTTTGCTGATGAGAGATCAGAGCAACGGCGGCGCTTTCCATTTCCACCGCGGTGGCGTTGAATTTGGAGCGGAGGAAAGTCCGGTAAGCGGCGTTGTCGACGAAGACGCTTGCACTCACTCCATGGTCAACGATGGTTACCTTTGGTGGTCGAGGGAGGCACGTGGTGTTCACGCACTGTGGTAGCTTCGTGTTCTGTTGTTTTGTTTGAAATGTATATCATCAATCCACGTATACAGAAGACAATGATTTCATTGTAAGATCATGTGCAATGAGGGTGTTGAAAACCTCTTTCAACTGTTTAATTCCATACAACTAGGGTGTTGTAAACCTGTGTATAATGACGTGGTATCAACAAACTTTGTATAGTTTCAACAGCGGAAAGAAAAAAATTTGTGGGCCACCGTGCCACGTGTAGCGATGTGGTTGGTTGGGCATATTGCTTTTGTTTTTTTATCTCAATCCAATAATTCGAATACATTTACTATATAATAATTTTTTATTTGAAAATATGAAAATTATATCAAAATTCAAGATTTTTTTTAATCTATAAATAGAAACTACTCTCAGATACAGAAAAAGAAACATCATTTTTACTATAAGCAACTGTTTAAATGTTTTAAACCTTTCTTTTTTGTTAAAATGGATCCTAATAATATTTTTTTTTACTCTTAATATCGTGTGTTTGTATCATGTGTATTTAAAGTTTCTTAATTTTAGTTGTTTTAAAAATATTAATTTTCGTATTTTTAAAAATAAAATTAGGTAAAAATCTAACTTAAAAATGAATATATTCTTAATTTTAATTGTTTTATTAATACTTATTTTTGTATTATTTAAAAAATAAGCTAAGTATAATAATTGAAAATAAATATTATTAAAATTTATGTTATTTTAGTTTTTAAGTTAATTATTAATATGTAATTATTATATTGTAAGAAAAACAAATAATATAAATTAAAAGTTGTGGGATAGAGTGTTTAATTTTTTAAAACAAACCATTCTGGAGGTTTAGAATGAAGTGGGTGTTGAATAATTGAGGTAGACAAAAAAAGAAGATTACGTGAAGTGTTAAAATGAGAAAATGAGGGTGTTGAAAGAGAAGCGAGTGTTGAAAGTATTGTACATGATCTAATAATTGAACTTCTGGTCAGATTTATACTGATACAAATATAACAGATCTCTGACCTAAAGAAATAATAATAATGACAAATCTTTTTTTTTTTGGGCAAACTGAATACTTTCATTAGAAAAAAACTTAAAAGGTAAAAAACAAAGCAAAAGTTTTATATAGTATTTATCTATATATGTACATTTTCGAACTTATGTACGTATGGACACATCTGGTATTTTCTTATTTTCCGAATTATAAAGTTGGATTAGTAAATAGTTATAGTGTACATATTGATATAATCTATCCATCTATAGGAAACACTTAATGGACTACAACGTGTTGTAAATATTTGCCGATATATACTGTATGTAACTTGGCTAAAAATAAATTATAAATATTGTCAACTAAACGAATCTAAATATGTGAGTTAAGTCATACCTCGAGTTTGCTTGCAATATCCAAGAAGTACTCGTCAACGGGAACCCAGAAGGCATGTTCCCGGACTTCTGGAGTTCCTGTGACCGGAAAGATTTCTTCCGGCTGGTACCAAATTCTGTTGAGCAAGTTGTCACTTCCGTTAGTGTACTTGGCAAACTCTAGATAACCAATTTCCCGAGTATAGTCTCCGCCTCCTTCCAAAGCTAGTTCGTTGTCTATTCCAGCTCCATACCTCTGTATCCAAAGGTAGAGTAAGTATATAATGATATATGCATGTTATACCACCAGCAAATTTTTCTTGTAAGAATTTTTTGAACATATGGAAATATGTATATTTAGATCTAAAAAGTTTGAATCGTTACAGAAAATAACCAGTTAGTTTAACCACCAGCACATAATTGTTATTGATATATAATAGTAGATTTTGAACATGTGCAAATGATATTAATGAACAGAACCCAAAAGCTACTACCCCAAGTTTGAACGTTTAAATTACAGGGCACAAGTGTATATACTGAAACCTGGTCCAATAGAGGTACGAGTCTTCCCTACGATATATATATAGGTCGTAAACTATGCATGGATTCTAATAACCATATTTGAATATATGATATATGAGTTTCAAACTGTCAAGATTATTAGTACAATTAAGTTTAATATTATAATACGCTAGAAACAAAAAAAAAACATCTACTCTATTAAAATAGAGTCTTAAATTTATCTACCATTAATGTTGTCATTTAAGTTTTGGACTGTTTTAAGTTTGTTAGAAAGCTGTTTAATTTATGGACCATTTCAAGATTGTTATAATCTAATTATTATATAACACACTGCTATTACAAATGGAACCGGACAACTTCCATTAAACCAACATTAAAATCTATTAAAAGTAAACCAATATATTAACACGATTTAATTTAATTCTGGATGTACTCTATTATAAGTATAACAAACGAATTATGTTCTATGTAATCTGTTAATGTAGACCGACTGTATATATAAAATTATATTAGCAATACAATAACTTTGATTTGGACCTTTTTTACTAAAGATGATACTTGCTCTAAGTTGATTTATAAGTTTCTCATCGACATAATATCATCACACAGAGAATATGTATGTGTTTGGTTCCTCTTTTCTTAAGTAGATAGATTAGATACGAACTCTTTTTACACCTTATTTTCGTGCAATATGTTAATTTGCTCTAACTTGATTGAATCTTTTGTCATACCTGCCATTATGAACACACTATGTCGTTAAATAAACTTCAATCACATAATTTCATAAGTGTCAAACTTAAGAATATAACTTTTGCAAAATTTCTTTTTTTGAAATACAGAATAAGTTAGAAATTACATGTATTTTTAATCATTTCAAATTCTTATATCTAATCTATTAATTTAGGGTCCTATTTTATCTACTATTAACAAGTCATAGTAGAACCACTTAAAGAATTAGGTAATATAACATATTTGATTATTTACATTAATAATAAACCAACTATAAATTTGATTTTTTTTTTAATTATAACAAAATATGTTGAGAAAGAATCTAACAAAATCTTACTAAAATTTTTAAATATTTTTATACAATAACATATTAATTAATTTTGTAATTAGTAATATAATATTGTTATAAATAAATGTTAACTAAACTTTTATTATAAAACAAGAAAATAAAAATTATATACTATTCTTTATAAATTCTATAATTATATTCTGTGTTATATAAAAATAGAAGTGCTATATGAATTAAATATGACAAAATTCTATTAAATAGGTAAATTAACAAAAACAATTTAAAAAATCATCTAAATAATTTATCACTCATCATTAAAGTGGGTTAAAATTTGTAAACTATATAAGATTTTTATACAAAAATAAATAAATTAAAATATGTTAAAATTTAATATCTACAACTATATATTATCTTTTTATTTATTTTGAAACTCTCAACAATATATTGTTTAAAATGTTTATATAAAAATATAATAGTATATAATAACCTTTAGTTCATATACTATTTAAAAAATATGTTATTAGAAAACTATTAAATTTTAGTAATTCATTTAAAATATTAATGACAAATCAAATTTTAATTATATTTTTTTATTTTAATTATAAAGAAATATGTTGAGAAAAAAATAGAAAATATTACCAAAATTCAAATATTTTTTTAGAAGATAGTGTAGTAACGTAGTAACAAAAACAAATTCAAAATTCATGTAATCTTCAAAACTGAAAAATAGTTGTGTAATTTTTTAAAAAAAATTTGACAAAATATAAAATTTTGAAAATAAATATTCAAACACAAAATGATATATTTCAAATTTTACAAAAGATAAAATCATAGATAATAAAGAATAACTTTTTGAAATGCACCAAGAAAAAAAAACTATATATGTTGTAAAATTAAAACAATCTAATATTTTGAAATCTTAATTAAATATAAAAAGAAAACTCAATATCATAACATCCAAAATATCATATATCAATAAAATTTACTAAAATAATGTGTTATATGCTACTATATATAAAATCTACTAAAATAATAGGGCTATATTATTTAAACAAAATAGTGTTTTTCCTTATAAATCCCGCTAAATACTAAAATAATATATGTTAAAGTACATTTTTAAACACAACATGTAAATATAAATTATCTTAAACATATTTCTTTTCTATAATATAAATAAATAAATTTTTAAAATGTATTATAGAAAAATGTATAAATTAAAGAAAAAAACGTATTTTAAAGGAGATAATCTATTTGATTATTTTATATTGTTATTTTATTGGACCTAACTCGAAAGTATATTAGTAAATAACAAAGTAAAATGTATGAAACAAATCACTATATGTTAATAATGTCGAATAAGAAATATAAAAATAAATTATGAGTTACACAATATATAATAATAAAATGAAATTTATATATTTAAAACATTTGTAATAATATCAAATATATTTATAAAATGAAAAATTATCTGCACGGACGTGCGGATTAAAATCTAGTTCTGATTAATTTAGAAGAGTTTTCTATATTTGCTTAGTATGTCATCACTAATTTATTTGGATGGATGATAATTACGATATACAGAAAACGTAACTGCTGACATATTAATGACTTTTATTTAGTATATTTCTTTTTCAAATTCATTTATTATTGGTTGGTATCGATAATAAGTCTTTTTTTTTTGTCATAGTATCGGTAAGAGCATGATTAACGGGGTTTTTAGGGTGAAGTTCTTAGCGGAATATAAGAACCCGTCTCTTAACTTTTAACTTAAAAAAATTAAGAATGTTCTTAGCTTTTTAGTTAAAAGTTAATAGACAGATTCTTATATTCCGCTAAAAACCCCCGTTAATCATGCTCTAAGACCATGATTAACTCGGGGTTCTTAGAGTGGGGTTCTTAGCGGAAGTTAAGAAACTGTTTCTTAACTTTTAACTAAAAAGGCTAAGAACCGGTTCTTAAAGTCCTTATTTAAGAACCGGTTCTTAGCTTTTTTAGTTAAAAATTAAGAAACAGTTTTTTAACTTCCGCTTAGAACCTCATCCTAAGAACCTCAAGTTAATCATGCTCTAATATCTCTTATTTAAGAGATGGTTCTTAACTTTTCTTAGTTAAAATCTAAAAAAAAGGTAAAAACCGTCTCTTAGTCAAAGCTAAGAATTTCAGTTAAGAGACTGAGGTTAATCATAGTAAAGTTTAATGAAATTATTGAGTGAAAAGTAGTCTATGTTTTTGTTTTCGGGTTAGAAAAACCCTACCTGCCAATTCCAGAGACCAGAATGGGCCCAATATCTAGGAATAGTGACGTCACCAATCTGAAGATTAACATCTGCGTTCCCAGCGATTCCATAGTGCAACACTCCTCTCAGCCTAAACAGGTTCACTAGTAATTGTGTTGAAACTGCTGCATTTACCTGTTTATATATGTATATATTATTTAATCAAACTTTATATTAATAAAAAGACTAGAGTTCTTTGATATACACGGGATAAAGAGTTGATATAATCAATGAACTAACCATTCCTAGTCCTGACATCACGATTACCACCCGGTGGTTTAATATACTTCCAAAACGAAATTTTCTACCTGCACGATTCATATAAACCAGATCAATATATATATATATATATATATATATATATATATATATATATATATATATATATATATATATATAACGTTCAATGAAAAAAAATTATCATGTTTTACAAATTTGAAGAAAGAAAAAAGGAATTAAGTTCATATAAATTAATTTAATAACAAACATAGAACAAAATTTTACCTGCGAAATCGATCGAAGGCAGTCTGTGATATGGAACATAGGCTTGGGAATCAAGGAGAGGATTAAGCTCATAGTTGTTTGGAGCTACAATCCCCAAAAAGGGACCTCTCTTATTAATCCACTCTATTTCGCTCAAAACTGGTCTAGGTATTTCACCATATGCCTCTTCAATAACATTACCAATAGACAGAGCAACCACAAGGAGACCAATCAGAAAGTGTCCCATAACTTCTCTCACTTAATTAACCTTTCTTTTATGCTTCTCGTGAGTCTCATATCTCTCCCCCTTAGGTTCCTTATATATCTAAATCTATATTATAATGATTGAGTTTTTGCTTTTTCTCCAGCGCGCCACGTCAGCGTTTTATGGATCTCACTTTTAAAAAGTGTGAAAAAGTGTCGAGCACATGGTTCGAACCCGGGTTATTGAGATATAAATATCAACATTTATACCACTAAATTAAATGATATTTTGTACATTGATAGCTGAAACTAATATATATTTATGAAGGTCGGAAATCCTTGTTTCTTCGGTTTTCTCTGTGGACCGGGCCTACAAGTGTATTATTAGTTTCATTTTTAAATGAGATTCATCACATTATATGGAAAAAAAACAATTATAGTTTTCCCATATTGTAAACTGTCTTTGTTTAATATGAGTTAGGGTTCTTTTCATCATTGTCTTAGACAAGTCTGAGTTACAGAGTTGCGCCGTGTGTCTGTTCGTAATCTATGTTTTCACCGGCGAACTCTTCATCTCCCCATCTTAAATCGTTTGATCATAAATATTCCTTATTTGTAGTCCTTCTCTAAACTCTATATATATGATTCTCATCTTTGATGAACCCAATTTGCATCTCCACAAAACTCATTGATTCCTCTTAGCTTTAACCATCTTCTAGAAAATGTCTCTTTCTGCCTCTCCAGTTCCTCAAACTGGCGTCCCCGGCGTCCGTCACTCAACATTCAAGTGTCTCCCTCTTGGTCGTAGTAGTCAGAGCATAGTCTCTAACCTCCTCGCTTATGGGATTCCCTGAATTTCAAGAAAGACAGTGAGTTTATAGGAATCACAGTTCTCTTCCTTGATGAAAAGGTAAGTTAATCTTAGATTTATCACATTTATTTAATATATATTTTTTAATTGATTTCCTGATTCTTTGTTGAATAATATTATTTGCAGACTCCGTGATTCATGAGTTTATTCATGTCGGACGTGCTAATCATTACATGTCATCTTTGAAAGCCGGTTTTATTGTGAAAGTCGATCGTTTTGAGGTTGCTATGTGCTCAAGCATGTACAAGATAACTGATAATCCATTCTTCATTCGTTTCATCTCACCAACTATTAATGATGAAGTCATCACAGGTGCTCCTGAGATCAATCTCCAATCATAACTAGACTGTTCGACAATTTTCAAGTGATTGTGAACACAAACCTATAACTCCCAGGTATATTATCATATTGCATCTGGGTTTATATTATGTTTCGATATCATAACTGATATTTAAACTTGCAGATGTGGTTGGGAAAATCCGTTCTGTCCAGAGCTCTGACTTTACCAAAGAAACAACTCGAGTCCTTATCCGTCTCCTCATTGATCTGTAAGAAACAATCAACACATAATTCCCTTTATATTATTATCTATATTGTGCTAACATTAATAATCAAAAATATTTCCTATTTTGCGATCGTCTATTTATCTCTCTTACTTATCAAACTAATTTTACACAAACTAGAATTCCAAAAAAAGACGAATCATTAATGATTACCTCTTTTTTTTTGTCTAATCTTAGAAATAAACTTCAAAACAAATATAACAAACCAATCAGCTCAACTAAAACTCAACGACACATACATCAAGCCAGCTAAAAAAATACAAACTACACGGCCAGCTATTTAACAATTTACAAACTTACTTCCGCAATGAAGAAGACGAAGACGACAACCAAAATCAGTAAACTTACCTATACAAAAAAAAACAGAGTAAATTACGAACTTTGATAAATACTACTAACAATGATTTTTGTTTACATATTACCCATCAAATAAAAGATAAACAAACACAGCTACACCAAGAGATACAAGAGACAATCCCGATAGACACAAAAGCAACAATAACATCTCCATCTGCTCACTACTCTTGTCTTATAAAAATAGCTTACATGCCCAATGTCAACATGCCAATGCTATTGTCTTCTTATGAGAAATGCATAAATTCGTTTAAAACTCATTAAAGCCCAAATACTCAGAATTGTCACTCATTTTATAGTTATTTATACAAGTCTTCATGTATTTGTTTTAAAGGTTCGGTAAGAGCAATAAGTTTAAAAATAAAATAAAAACACATAACAAACATAATAAGGATAATAAAAATTATTACTTAATACACACAACTAAACTGGAGAAAAAATATCTAGAAACAAAAGGTACTCTCAACAACTTTAATATAATTTATGTACTCTCAACAGTACAAGAAACAAATTAAAAAGACAAACAAACAATAAGTCTCAGTGACACAGCAAACGACACCACGAACTATATCAATCACATTATTAACACAATTTAGTCCTTCATAAGTAGAGAACAATGCATACACAGTTCATCATCACAACTCTAACCCTATAACAATAAAAAAAACTTGAAAAACAACTCAAAATGCAAAATTCACAACCATAATAACCCTAGCAAGTATTAAGATGAAACAAGAACTCTGTCGACAACTCCGCCCCCTAGTGGAGATAATGTAACACACTAACAGTCCAAAACACACGTTACGAACGTGGAGATTGATATATGACTCAACCACTATGGGTGGGCCTAGAACCGGTGAGCGTAAAGACTGAGTGATCAAAGACAAAGTTTTGGGTTTTTGTTTTTTTGGGATTATAGAGAGGAATTTTGTTCTCCTCTTATATTATGTGGAAGAGAAACGCTCTCTAACTTTAGTTTTTCGTTCTTTATTTTTGATTCTTTGCATTCGACAGGAGGATATAAGAAAAAATCAAGAGTAACTTTTTAATGTAAATGTTTCCTATAATTCAGTTATATTTTGGGGGCCCTATATTTTGTGGCAGATTTAGAAAAATATTTATAGATATTATAATAATTGTTTAAATAAATTTATAATAATAATATTTATTTTGTATGTATAAATAACGTTATATTTACCAACACATATTGATAGTAATAACAGATATTAATACATTATACATTATACCACTTCTGATTAAAACTTAACAAACAGAATTTTGTTTCTCCCTTTTATTCATCTGCCTTAGCCATGAGGTCAATCATCTACCTTAGCGATGAGGCCATGAGGGAATACATCACTAACAGCAACAGGATAGCATGGTACATATCAAAAGATGAGGCTGTTGTTGCAATTAGATCCGAACATAAGGTTTGCTTCCCACATAGCCTAACATCACTTTGGAATCTAAATCAAACATATCATTAATTATACTGTTCTTGACTAATACGTATATATATAGTTCATGCATATATATAATTTTTTACAGCATATAACATATCAAGCATAAAATAATTTTAAACATTTAAATTTATTGATTGTAATTTAACAAAAAATGCTTTTTGATCAACTAGACAAACAATATAGTATAATAACTCAAATTTTGAAGGTGACAAGAAAATAAGAAGGGTCGGCAAAAGTTAGAAGAAATCATAATTAGTTTAATAATTATTAGAGCATCATTAGTGGAGGGGATCTTAGGGTGAAGTTCTTAGCAAAATATAAGAAACCGCCCTTAACTTTTAACTAAAAAAACTAAGAACCAGCTCTTAAATCCCTCAATTAATCATGTTCTTATGGCATTAAATTTTGGGGAACTAATAGAAAATATTTACTGCATGAGAACTGAACAGTGGAAAAAAAACAAGAGCATGGGAGCGGGACAGAGTGAATTCGACTTGAGAAGGGTGGGGCTATTTTATAAAAATATGACCAAAAATGCCAGCTCAACGTAATATGTCTCTTTTACAAATTACAAATTTAAATTTAGCACGTGTGCCGATTCCCCACTATTGTTGATGTTACACCCTATATTTTTGTGGGAGTAGATTACCAAAAAAAAGAACAAATATTTTGTGGGAGTAATTTTTCCTCCAAATATAATAACGTATTATTTATTATTCCGTATTATATATATATATAATAGGTGTTTTACCCACACATGCAGACATAATCATCTTACGAATACTTATTATTTTATGTCTTATTAATCCAAAAATCGGCATAATAAAACTCTAATTGGTGAACATGTTGAAGGAAAAAATTATGCTAAATTCTTTGTTCCTTAAAATTTATACCAGTTATGTTGAAATTTTAGTCAAATTATTAAAAGGTAGATCCCACTTTTTTCTTCTAAATTCCCCATGGAAGAATGAATTTATAAGAGAAAATTTCCCTATGCAATTTTGATAAGGAACAAATTGAACAAAAATTCATATTTTTTTTTATTTTTTCAATTCCACAAATGAAATCTTATTTTTTATTTTGTTCGTTTTTTTTCATTCTTCTAGTGGTCACCAACTGAAGCTATTAGAAATATTTAGAAAATATTTTTATATAAATATTTTTGTTTGACTAATATTTAATTATAAATTGTTTTATATCTTAATTTTTAACTTTATAACAAAAAAATATTGTTTTCAGATAGCAACACAATATATATAAGAATTTCTTAATTTTAAAATATATTTTCACAATTTAATTATATTAGTTTATAATTAAGTATTTAATATAACATATAAATTTAATATTATTAAAATAAAATTCGTGACTTATTATATATAGAATTCACTACGGTGTTTGTGAAAATTAATAAATATTCAGTTAAAAACTAATAATAAATCAATGACCTATATAAAAGCTTAAAACCTAATAAGAAAATAAGATTTTTTTTAATATAACATATAGATTTAAATATTATTAAATCAAAATTCGTTTTCAATTATATATAAATTCATTACGGATATTTTTTTAAATTAATAAATTAATGATTTAACTAAAAATTATTAATAAATCAGTGACTAAGCTAAAACCTAATAAAAACATGACAAATAAGCAAAATTGACTAAAATCATGGAAAACATGATAAATAATCAAAATCAAAATAATTATATATATAATTACATATTTTATAGTTATATTATTTAAATTAATAAATTATGGACTCAACTAAAAACTATTAATAAATTAATGACTCAGCTTAAACCTAATTAAAACATGAAAAATAAGTAAAATTACCTAAAATCATGGAAATCATGACAAATAAGCTAAATCACTTTATAAATAATTGTATAGATATCTCCTATATATTAAAAGAAAAATATTATAACATTTGAGGTAGTCATGTGTCATCACCAGAATGAGCCTTAAAATCTTTAGAGAAATATATTGGTCCATCTAAATATATAATAAGCTTTTTATTAAACTAACAATAAATTCATTATTAATGTCTTCCATCTTTCCTTAAATAAAAACTACGGAATTACCTAATGTAGCTAAAATATATATATAAAAATTAATGATTTTGAATAATAAGTTAGTGTATTCTCTATCATATTTTTTTAATTTTAAATTAATAAAATAAATTAAACAACTACATTAACCATATAATAAAATTTAGATTTTTCTGTATATGTTATATTTTGATTTTTAAACGATTATAAATTACTAAAACTGTTAAATGTTTAACATTCAATTTTTGTGATTTTTAGTTTAAATTTTTTTGTTATGATAAGATACAAATGATTACAAAATCATATAAGTAAAAAGCCTCATTTAATTAATATTAAGCGTAATATATATATATATATATATATATATATATTAATATCGTTTAAATTAAACTATTTACCATATAAAATACATAAATATTTTAATTTCAAACTTTTCTTTAAACAAAAAATGTTTTGGTAAAAACTTTGAGCAAATATTGACAACTTAATATTTAAATTTTAAACTTAGCCTTAATGTTTTTAAAAAATATAAATTACTAAAATATTAATCCCACAATGAAAATTTTGTTACCAATGATTTAATGTAAAAATGTACAAATGATCAAAAAATTATATGAGTAGAAAACATCATTTAATATATATCAATATTAAGAATACACTATATATATGTTAATGTCATTTAAATTTAAATATATACCATATAAAATAGAAAAAAAAGTGATTGTTTGGATTAAAGAAATTTATGTATGTGTTCTCACCAATTTAATTGTATATGTAATAGTTACTGGCTTTTTCATTATTCAATATATATTTATTATTTCATAAATATGTAAAAAAATTTACAATACATAAAAATAATATATATAATGTTTATAAAAAACTTACAAGGCGCGAATCTTAAACTAGTATGTTATTAAAAACAAAACCCTTAAAGCACAATCAGTTTATTATGCTGACATTAACTTAAAAATAAAATAAAAACGAAGATAAGTCGCATCGAGTCCGAATAGCCTTTTGTGTGTGTAAAACTATTCATGTAATTAATATACACACACATGCATGGAACGTAAACTAGATGCCATATGCGATATACTTAATTATATGTATGCGATCATATGATTGATACACGAAACCAATTAAATTAGGACAAGCTAATAAGTGTTGCCAGCAAAACATAAAATAGTTACAATCACAAATGCCTACATTATTGATTTTTTTGTGTGCGACATGGCTAGTATTGATTTATTACGGTCTTTATGAGGAAAAAATTGTGGTCCAGTTTAGCAAAAGAAATTGTGGTCCAGTCTGACAAAAAATAATAATAGCAACATAAAAAGTTGCGTGGATGCAGTTTATCAAAATATAATGTATGCCTATAACGAAGCACAAGAAAACTAATCTTACATTTAAAAACCATGAAAATATAAAACAAATACCAAGGCCATTAAAAATAGAAGACAAATCTTATTTTGCGTAAGACAAAATATGGTTTGTATCGATTCTAAAGAACCTCAATTTTTTTTTACAAAAATATACATTAACGAATAAACAGAAAATAAAATTAATGAACAAAGCTTCTAATTGTTTTGAAACCCCGATATAGAGATAAAACAAAGCTTCTAATTGTTTTAAACCAATGAACGAAGCACACCTCTTATTATTGAAAAAAAAACAGACAGATACATCTTATTTTTACGTTACATGCATGCTCTTTATTAAAATACACCCACTCTTATTATTCTGACTGAATTTTGCTTCCGTGTGGAGGTAACAAACCAACGAACTTCACGAGAACATCCACGGAGTTTTGCGCGGCGAGACTGCCGAAAATATCGGCCTCATTGGACATGTCGGAGCCGCCACCGGCGAGATCGGATAGGGCACGGATGACAACGAAAGGGATACTTTGCTGGTGGCAGATAAGAGCAACGGCGGTGCTTTCCATTTCTACCGCGGTGGCATTGAATTTAGAACGGAGGAAAGTCCGGTAAGCGGCGTTGTCTACGAAGACACTTGCACTCACCCCACGGTCAACGATGGTTACCTTCGGTGGTCGAGGGAGGCACGTCGTGTTTACGCACTGTGGTAGCTTCGTGTCCTGTTATTTGTTGAATATTCATTCAATCCACGTACAGAAGACACAATAATTTAATGATAACAAATTTATATATAATTATTGTACTTACGCATTTTTAGATTGATAGAAATATATCAAATACTTGACCAAGAAAAGAGAATATAAATAAATATAAGGAATATACTATATTTAGCACTTATACGTACATTTTCGATTTTATTTATTCTATGCTCATGTAGTACTTACATTTGATGGACGTCACCCTATGACCTATGATATCTTTATTTTCTGAATAATATAGTTTAATTAGTGAAGGATATTGTATAGTGTCCATGAAAGGTTGAAATTTAAATTTGTAGTCAATTATGTCTAATCTAGGTAACAGCTAACTGACTAACGTGCAGTGTTGTATATATATCTTCAGATAAATTTACTAAATGCAACTTGGATTCAAAATAAAATAATTATCAGCAAAACAAACCTCGAGTTGGCGTGCAAAATTCAAGTAAGACTTATCAACGGGAACCCAGAAGATGTGTTCCCGGACTTCAGGAGTTCCGGTGACCGGAAAGATTTCTTCCGGTTGGTACCAAACTCGATTGAGAACGTTGTCGCTTCCGTTACTGTACTTAGAAAACTGGAGATAACCAATATCACGAGTATAGTCTCCAGGGGCTTCCAATGCTAGTTCATCGTCAATCCCAGCTCCATACCTCTGTAATCAAATTTGAAAATGTATTAAGTATATTTAGAAAATTCCCTTGTATATATGCAAGGGAATTTTCAACATGGGATACCTACTTTTTCAAAAACAAAACATATATACATGCATGTGGTAGCTGTGATACTTGATATGATACTAATTAACACTTACAAAAAAAACGATACTAATTAACGCACAAAACCCAACCCATCATAAACTATAGTAATAAAAAGCTTTGCTACTCTTAGCAGCTAAGACCACAAGTTTCAACATGTATTATTTGTGCAATCATACAACTTAAAGGCAACAAGTAGTATTGAAACCAGCTGGTCCAATAGATTTACGAGACTTCCCTACGACATAGATATGAGTCGTTGATATATGGATTATAGTTGAGAAGCAGAAAATTGTTATTGGTACATATATATATCATAGCAGATTTTGAACATGTGCAAAAAAAATTACCAAACCCACGATAATAACTTTTTTATAAGTCTCTTAACAACTATATATGACCGCAAAACATTTAATATTATGTAAACAAATAAATTAAAGGCGTCCAATAGATTTTTCAGTCTTTCCTACGACATAGATATAGATCGTTGAACTATATATATGGATTCTAGTAATTAAGCATGTGCATATGATATATGAGTTCCAACATATATATCAAAATAACTATGAAGTATGAACTATCTTTTCGATACAACCCTATACCTGCCAATTCCAAAGACCAGAGTGTGCCCAATATTTAGGAATAGTGACGTCACCAATCTCAAGGTTAACATCTGCATTTCCAGCGATTCCATAATGCAACACTCCTTTCAGCCTAAACAGGCTCACTAGTAATTGTGTTGCTACTCCTGCATTAACCTGTTTATATATGCATATATATTATTTAATCGAAAAGATTAAAATTATTTGATAGATATAAGGGGAAAGAGTTGTATTTGATCAGTGAACGAACCATTCCTAATCCCGTCATCACGATCACCACCCGTTGGTTGGATATTTTTCCAAATCGAAATCTTCTACCTGCGTGATTTATTTACATCAGTTCAGTATCTACAAATATGTATATTATAGATATTCACACGAAACAACTCTCTTAGTAGTTAAAAGAACCCTAACGATATCCTATTTTGAAGTTTTTACGCAAGGAAACAAAACACTTAGCTACGTACGTACAAGCAATCATAATAATAAACAGTTCAAAAACATATACAAGAAATAATCGACTTTGTGTCCTACAAAAAAAAAACCTGCGAAATCGATGAAAGGCACAGAGGGATATGGAACATAGGCTTGAGAAGCGAGAAGAGGATTAAGCTCAAAGTTATTTGGAGCTACAATCCCCAAATAAGGACCTCTCTTGTTCATCCACTCTATCTTGCTCAAAACTGTTGGATAGATTTCACCATTTGCTTCTTCAATAACATTACCAATAAACAAAACAACCACAAGCAGACCAATCAAAAAGTGTCCCATAGCTTCTCTCTCTCACCCTTTCTTTTACGCTTATCGTGATGAGTCTCATATCTCTCCTTAGGTTCCTTTTATTATTGTAATACATGAATATTCTACTACACACGTTACGATCGTGGACATTTATATATGTTCAACTATTATGTGCGAGACTAGAACCGGTGAAAGATTTTTAGACGTATGTGATTAGTATATGTGTATTAGAGTAAAAATAGGTGAGGAAAAAGGAAAGGATAGAAAGGCAGAATTGTGGGGTAATTACGTTTTAAATATTTTTTTTTCCTCTATTTCAGTTACGCCGTATATTGTTTTTGTTGGAGTAATCTTCATCTAAAACATAATCACAAATATTAAGAATTTATTATTCCGTCATATTAATATATGCATTTTTTTTAAAAATTGAAAAGTTTTTAAGAAGAAGCTTTCTCAACTCAGAAATCGTTCATGTACCCAGGACGGCGAACATAAAGGCGGATAGCTTAGCACGTAGTGCCCGGCAACAATCGTCTTTCGTTGTACACATGGATGCAGAGTTCCCAATTTGGTTTACAGAGTTTACATGAATCTGTGATTGTTTGCTGTCAAAAAAAAAAAAGTACAATTAATATATGCTAACATTAACATACGAACTATGCGTTATATATGTAATCATATACAACACGCATATGATTGATACACAAAACTAATTAAACTAGGACAGGACACTTGATGATGTCCAAAGAAAAAGTTTGTTGAAAGGAAAAACATAAAATAGTCGTCACACAATCACAAATGGTTTTTTTCTTTTTTTTTTGACATCGAAAATCTATTCTATTACACAATCACAGATTTTTATATTGATAATGTACTAGATTTTTAATGAACGTCAAATATATATTAACAGCAAATTGTAAACCGTTTTTAAATGAATTTAATGATAAAAAATGTCTATCTCCAAAACTAAAACTTTAGTTTAATATCTCCCACGGTTAACATCGGAGACACAATCAGCACTTGTGCCAGGAAGGTTGATTTCGGATAATATTATTATCGCTCAGGAAATGTTTCATGGACTACGGACTAATAAAGCTTGCCAAAGTAAATATATGGCGTTCAAGACGAATATGAGCAAAGCATATGATCGGCTGGAGTGGGGTTTTATTCAAGTGTTACTTCTCAGGATGGGTTTTGATCCGCATTGGGTTAAATTAATTATGGAATGTATATCATCGGTTCAATATCATGTTTTGTTGAATGGGCAGCCGCGTGGACATATAGTTCCTCAAAGAGGTTTACGGCAGGGGGATCCCTTATCTATTTATCATGTGTACTGAGGCTTTGATTGCAAATATTAAGAAGGCTGAAAGGGGTAATCAATTCACGGGAATGAAGGTTGCCAGAGCTTGCCCTTCGATTTCTTATCTGTTGTTCGCAGACGATAGTCTTTTTTCTGCAAGACACAGAAGGAAGAATGTCACACTATCCTTAGGATCTTGAAGGAATATGAGTTGGTCTCGGACCAACTGATTAATTTTCAGAAATCTTCGATTCAATTTGGACATAAGATTGAGGAGTCCACTAGACAGGAGTTGAGAGACATCCTAGGGATACAAAATTTAGGAGGGATAGAATCATATATGGGTCTGTCGGAGAGTCTCGGAGGATCCAAGATACAGGTTTTTGGATTTGACCAGGACCGTTTGAATAATAGGGTGAATGGATGGACGTTTAAATTTTTTTCCAAAGGTGGAAAGGAAGTAATCATTAAATCAGTAGTCACGGGTTTGCCTAACCATGTGATGTCGGTTTATCGGTTACCAAAGGAAACGGTGAAGAAATTAACGAGTGCGGTATCAGAATTTTGGTGGAGCTCAGGGGGACATACAAGGGGTATGCACTGGAAGTCATGGGACAAATTATGTACAAATAAGGACGAAGGAAGTCTGGGTTTTAAGGACATAACGGATTTCAATACGGCTATGCTTGGAAAGCAATTGTGGAGGCTGATAGAGAAGCCTTCAACTCTTTTTGCTAGAGTTTTTAAAGGACGGTACTATAGGAATGCCTCACCCCTAGAACCGATCCGTTCATACTCCCTGTCGTATGGTTGGAGGAGTATTGTATCTGCTAGATCTCTGGTTAGCAAATGACTAATCAAAAGGGTGGGAACAGGGTCCTCTATCTCTTTATGGAGTGATCCATGGCTCCCAACCTGTTGTAGGCACAGGGGGGCGGGTAGCCCACGAATTGATTGAATGATGGATCCGAGGCTTCAACCTAAAAACAAAGAGAACTGATTTTTATGAGTTATAGAGTTTTTATGATGAGAACAGAAAAAAAATATGAATATGAATCAAAACGATAATATGAATAAAAACAAATAGAAAAGGGATAGATTGATGGAGATGAGATCTTTGTTGCTGGATGTGTATCACTCTCAACAAGGATCGATGGATGGAAGATGAATGAAGATGGAACCGGTTTTGCTGGATGTGTATCACTCTCAAGATCGATTAATGGATGGAGATGGGATGATGGACGCCACAAAGATCTATGAAAGGGATCCTTGATAAGTCAAGTTGCTCCAGAGTTGTTTCTCACACACTCAAAAGACTTAAGACAATAGTTTTGACAAAACTAGAAAAACTGATTTTCATTCATAAAAGTTCAAGGGTGTTTTACAAAGACAAACTAATTGAGCTTTATAGGCTCGACTACTGGGACTCTCTAACAGTCATAAAATGACATAAGGAAAGAAATAAAATCGAAATAATAAACTTGGAAGCAAAGGAATTGATGGCTCCTTGAAAACTAGCCGTTGGAGGCTTAATGATGAAAATCTTGGCCAAATAAATGTAGATGGTGTTCTTCTTGTATCTGGACGGTTTGAGGGGATAACTAAGCTTCCTGGGAACCTTCTTGATGGCTTGATATGTGCTGAAGTCGTGCACAACTTGTTTAGAAAGTATCTGTTGGAGAGTTATTGCCAAAGACTCCAAATAAGACAAGTTAAAGTAAATGAGAATCTTCCTGATCCAATGGTTGCTGGTGCATGGTATGAACATGTAGAACTCCTCCTGGACACCTAGAATACCTCCTGATTGGTTGAAATGATCTCCTGGTCGCCAATGCCTGGTTTGAAGCTGATTGAACCGGTTAGCTTCCAATTGAGGTAAGTGCAGAACTGGTTTGTCCGGTTTTGGAGATTGGATCATAACTTCTGATTTCCGTGTCTATTTCTCCTGATTTCGGGCTTTCTGGAAAGCCAATACATCTTTCTTGAAGCCCATGGTTTGTTCTGGAGAAGGACACTTCATGGTTGGGTTGAAATCCACTCCTAAGGGCTGATACTCGCTACTGGATGGGGTGGGGAACCTCCAGTTTGTAAAATCCATAACTTTCTGGTCCGTGTAGTTTTTCTTGAAATTCAAAGCCTCAATGACTCCTTGATGAGTTATTCTTCTTGTAAAATTGGTTTCATAGACAAACTCTTTCTGGTTGTCTAGATATAGTCCTTGGACTGAACGTCTATTGCTGGTGTCTCCTAGGTGGCCGGTTTGGGAGGTTTGGTGAGACTCTGGTTGAACCAAAGATTTCAGGGATACAACACAACCACTCGCCTGAGACCAGCAAACAAAAATCAACATGACACTTATCAGGACCTCACAGTGGACTCTTTGATAGATCCAATTTCACGAACTTGGAAGTCGCAAGTAATTCGGGATTTGGTGGATCCCCAGGATGCTCAAATTATTTAAAGTATTCTCTTGAGTAAGACTCGGATGGTGGATAGGAATGGATGGCACTTCACAAATAATGGGAAATATTCGGTTAAATCAGGATATCAATTAGAACGGGTCTATCCGGACAAGGCAAAACCACCAGTGTTTTATGGTCTCACAGTGGATATTCTGAAAGCGTTCTGCTGGGAGGTGAGATGCCCTCCGAATATTAAGCACTTTTTATGGCAAATGGTATCCGGATGTATAGCTGTTAAGAAGAATTTGCAAGCAAGAGGAATGAAGGGAGATATTTGTTGTGTTAGATGTGGAGCTGAGGAGGAATCAATAAACCATGTGTTTTTTGAGTGCCCTCCTGCGCGTCAAGTTTGGGCTAGTTCAAAGATACCGTCTAACCCAGTCTACTTCCCCACTAGTTCTCTATTTACAAATATGGATCATCTTTTCTGGAGGGTACTCCCGAAGATGGAAGATCATCAGTTTGCGTGGATATTATGATATATTTGGAAAGGAATGTATAATAAGGTCTTTAGTAATTTGGATATTGACCCAAGAGATATACTTACGCTTGCAGAAACTGAATCAACACTTTGGGCTGAGGCTCAGGTGATGAAGACTAAGCAGGCACCACAACAGACTGAGGTTTTGAATCGTCAACCGCGGGTCGGTCGTTGGTGTTTTATAGATGGTTCCTGGAAAGATAAAGAACCTTATTCAGGTCAAGGATGGTATAGCATACTTGAGGGCTTTCAGGGATTGATGGGTGCAAGGAATTCTAGGGCATGTCTTTCACCTCTTCATGCAGAGATGAAAGTGTTGATATGAGCAATGTAATGTATAAGGAATTTACATCAGTTTCAGGTTACTTTTGCTATGGATTGTTCTCAAGTGGTAAAGATGGTTTCAGAACCAGAGGAATGGCCGGTGTTTGAGAGTTATATGCATGACATAAAGCTACTGAAGACACGTTTTACTAGTTTAGAGATCATTCATGTACCTCGGACGGAAAATCAAAAGGCGGATAGTCTAGCACGATGTGCTAGAAAACAATCATCTTTCGTCGTTCACATGGATGCAAGAGCGCCTCTCTTCTCTGGAGTACAGACGAGGGTGTGATGGTGGTGCGATTCTCGGTGGCCTTGATTCTCTGCCTCCTCCGACTGTCGGCGTAAGATCTGGGTCAGATCTTAATCTCAAGAGTGGTGATTTTTCGAGAGCGTAGCTACCTCTCTTCTCATTGCTGCCTTGCCTCCCGATGGTTCAAGGGTCTAGTAGCTTCAAGGTTCTTTAGAGCCTCTCCTCGAGAATTTGTTTTCTCTGAGTACGGCGGAGCTGTGGCTCTTCGTTGAGGGCCTCTTTCCTTTGCTTCAAGTGTTAGCTTCCATGGTTTGTCCCTGTGTTGCGGCTTGTGTCTCTTTCTATTGTTCTTTGGTGGTTGAATACTCAGGGTTCTTCGAGGACAGTCCCGCCGTGTTTCCTCCAGGTCATGATGCTAGAGTCTCGCTCACACTCGGATTCACCTGTTTTTGAGGTGTCTACTGACTTTTCCAGATCTTCATCTCCTTCGCAATGCTCCAGGATGCTTCTCTTGACTGATTTGTTGTCTGCACTTAATCTCTGGGTCGCGTGGCCGGACTTAAGACCGCCTGCGCTTGACCATGATACCTGAGTTTCAAAACAAGTGTAGTCAGCTTTGATAGTCAGGTTGTGAGCTTCCCGAGCGGTTATTGGTGTTGTCTTCAACGAAGCCCACCTCAGCTTGCACCGGATTGGGTGTTGCCAGCCCTCCGTCGTCGCAGCTTGAGAGAATCTCCGAGTTTGTCGTCGGCATTTCAACACCGTTTTAGCCTACTCTTCGATGCTTAAGGCTCAGCTTCAGGTATCAAGAAATGCTTGTGTAAGGTTCTAATAGCTAATGTTTGTTGCAATAATCTTAGTTCTAAGTGTTGTTCACCTCTGAACACTCTTAGTTCTCTCTAGGTTCTATGGGTTTTTTTATATTTTTACGGCCAATAGAATCTGAATTAGCTTTCGAGCAAATCAGATTTCAATTTGTATTGTGATCAGACATTCATTCAAATTAATGATATTTACACTTTTAGCAAAAAAGAATGAAAGCATATGCCCTTATAATAAATTTAATAATATATTATATATATTATCTTTTTGCATTTGAAATAATGATGTTTTAGGTTATTCACACATATTAAGAAGAATTAAATACTTACATATTATTTTTTGTTGTTTAATAGTTTTATTAACTTCCTGATATAATTTGACCAAATATATTTTACACTTAATTTTATATTTTAGTTTTAAAACGAAAAGCATTAATTAAAACCTAAAAAATCAATTTCAAAGAAAACAAAAAAAAATTGGAACATTAATCAAAATTTTATAGTATTATTTATTGAAAATGTCTTTTGTTACTTATAGTGAGATATTTCTTCTCATGAAATGCTAATCTAATAATATATCGATTGTAAATCAAGATAATGTTCTCATCTTATAATAATGTAAAAGAAAACATGAAGTATAAGAGATAGAGTTGAAAAAGGAATTTAATGATAAAAATATATATATATTTCCAAAAACAAAACGTTTGTCAGCTAATAAAAGGAGAGGTGGTCTTCTATGAAAATTGTAAAGTAGAGGGGTATAAACGTAAATCTGGAATGTGAAAAAGGATTAGTTTAATCAAACAATCATCACCCTCGCTTGGAGATTGAGATTGCGATTGCGATTGCGATTGCGATTAGGGTTTAGACGAAATCGGAGACGATGACTGAGATTGCGATCTTGCTTAAACGGAAATTGGAATCTTCAGGAAGCTCAGGCGCAGCTCCGATACAGAGTTTCTCCAAGGTTGATTACGGTCGCAATCCATGGGATGACGATGAGATTGATCCTGTGATCGAGAAGGAGTACAACCGTCAATTTTTAGAGTCCGACGTAAGCTCTCTAGAATCTTTTTATGTTAAAATTGATTGGTTTTTGATCGAATTCATGTTAAAAGTGTTTGGCTTTGATCAAATTTATGCTAAAATTGATTTGACTTTGATCGAATTGATGTTAAAGTGATTGGCTTTTGCTATGATTATCTTAAAGTATTGCTTTTTGAATGTGGGCAGGGTTTCGATGTTGATTACTTCTATCTTCCGTATGGTGGTGAACTAGTTCCTCACTTAGTGGAAAACAAGTATGATTACCCATATGACATCGGCTTGTCTACTTGTTTAGTAGACTTGGACTTCACTGTTACAATCTTGAGAAGGTAAACAACAGTTAATATCTGAGCTCTTTATCCATGACATGGATGGTGAACTTGTTTGATCTTGTAGGGAACAAGCCTCAAACTGGCTGCTATAAACAAATACAACGATGAGCTGATGTTTACTCGGTGCCTCTATTACTACATAACGTTGGAGGCCATTGATACATCCAGCAACTCTCTTTGCAACTTTCAGACGTGTGTTTTCAAAGATTTCCTTCCGGAACAGGCATCCTTTGTGGCACAGACCGAAATTTCCAGACTAAAAGGTATATATATAACTAGACTAGTCAAAGGTGGTTCTCTTGTCTAATATTATCTTTCTCCAGTTTTCAATATCTTGTCTGGAATATCTGGTTATTAGTTCCTAGCGGCCCTCGACTTACGTTTACTGGGCCTGAGAGAAGATGGAAGGAGGATGGAGTTGACGATTATTACAAAGGTAAAATGCCCAAGTGGTTCACCAAAGATGAGATGGCTGCAATTAGCAATAAGGGGCAGTTTTATGAGGTATGCTAACTTTACTTCATCTGAATGATTGGGTTTGATTTATGAGATATCTGATTCACTCAAGGCTTCACAGTTGCAAGAATCAGACTTGCAAGGACATGAGTGGCTTCATATGTATGCGGAGTTTGCTTTTCACTATAAGTGGATGGCACATGAGGTAGGTTCTTCTTTAATCTAGTGGCTTCTCACTGATGGTTTTTTCTTTTGCCATAACTTTGAGTTTGTGTGTTTTGTAGAGCGACCTGAGGCCATTTCTACCATTGGAAATCAAGAAGGTAACTATACAAACTAAGGAAGAGTCGCTGCCATGCATGAAGCTCAAGGCCAACAATGCCATCTTCTACATTATCTTCAAAGGCAATGGTGATCCGAGTGGTGCCCCTGTGGAGTACCAAGCGGTTGTAAGAAAGACCATGGATGGGAGTCCTGGACACATTTGCTTGGAAGTCGACTGCTTGGCCTACAAATCCAGTTGAATGAAAATTTTCTTCCGAGGCTAATAAGATCTGATGTGTTTATTATCTTTTAGTTTTGTAAGTGGTGCACTATATCGTGGAGGACATAACCTTGGTGGTGTGTATGTTATCTACAGTTTGGAGCTTCCCTCCTAATATCTATTTTATTAAATTAAAAGTACATTTTTAGGAAGTGTTTGAAAACATATATAACAGTAAAAAAATATAATATTGTTTGAAAACATGGATAACAATATATTAAGAAAAAAAAGTAATGGACTTATGTTATCAAGAGAAATTAGAAGTCCATTTTATTATGAAAAACTATATATCTATGCACACCTTAGAATATACGTAAATGGTCTAATCTAATTACCTAAAAATATAATTTGTCTAAAATAATCATAAAACAAAATTTAAACTTTATATAAATTTTTCAAATCAAAATATTAATCTAAAATTGATTTATATCAAAATTGATTCAAAAATATACATAATATTCAAAAATTGATTTTTACTAAAATATTTTCCAATAACCATTATAAAAAAATGTTTTAAATATATATAAGAAAAATAAAATACAAAGTCCAATTTTAAATATCAACTTAAATTATGGTTTTTATATTTCACATTAAATTTTAAAAATATAATATATATAATTAAATTATGGTTTTTATATTTCACATTAAATTTTAAAAATATAATATATATGATTATTTATATGATGGTACATATAAAATACTATTAGTTATATGATTACTTATATGATGGTACATATAAAATACATTAATTATATGATGACATATACTTATATAATATATATATATATATATATATATATATATATATATATATATATATATATATATATATATAATAGTGGCATGAAAAATAAATAGCTACAGATTTTGAAAAAAAAATATAAGAAATATGATATTATACTTATAAGAAAAACAAAATAACATTTAATAGAAAATATATAACAATGTCTACTTACAAAAATATATATTTATATAAAAGCTAAAGTAAACACCCGTGCAGGTGCACAGATCAAAATCTAGTTTTATTTAATGCTTATGACCTAAGACATATATCAAAATTAGCAAAAATACTATGTTTTAGGGATGATTGTTTCTTGATTTATGATTGTTTTTGGTGATTGGGAGGGATGGAGTAATTGTCAGGTCATCTTTATGAAAAGAAGAATCACCATGATTAGACCAAAATATGGCAAGGGAAAATACATGGAGCTATGGTTATGGTGGCTCAGGGCTTGACAGCTTTATGGAAGATGCAACAGGAGAATGCCTATTTTTGCTTTTGGCTTGACGAATCAAGTTGAGAAACAGAGGAAGCATCGCCACTGAACATGAGTTTTTTGCTAAGGTTTTTAAGTAACATTCTGACAAAGCAACACATACTAATTCAAGCTCCAAAACAAACACATAAAGATGAGAGCAAACAAGTTTTAGACTCGAGAAATGAATTTTTTTTCAACTGAAACAAGTTCACAACCAAAAGTATCAATCTCGACTGTTTGGTGAAGGCGCAAAATGTGAGAGGCAATCCACTTCCTGCAATCAACAATGATTAAATATACACTTAGCAATACAAATATTCCTATATCAAAAATTATTTAAAAAATCTGTACCTTTTAGAGTCAAACTTCTCGAGGTGGAAGTTTCGGGAAACAAAAGCGAGAGAGCAAACTGCATGGTTGTGCAAAATCGCGATGAGCATTTTTTCCTTTGTATGGCACCTCAACTAGCATGGTGTCTAGAGATACTCTGAAATAACCCTTATCCCCTAGTTCTGTGCCATGAGTAGATTTCACAAGCGCAATGGTTTCTCTGTCTACAACTTCGATGGCATATATGGAGACCGCATGAGGACATTTATACACAGAATCTATGGATGTAGGTCCTCTGTAAACTCCCTAGCAAATAAGACACACAACACACAATATTAATAAGTTATATTCATTAACTTCTCTACTATAATCTTTCATAAGTTACTAATCTCGCAATGAAATATATATTTAATCATTACTTTTTTGACAGTGGAGTAATCTGGTAAGAATACAGCCAAAGATGCTCCAATGGGATGAAATTGCAGGTGATATAACATCTCATCTACATAAGTCAATCGCTCAACAGAAGCAATCTGAGCATGAGGATCATCCTTCGGTGGACGGTAAGTTGGTGCTTCTGTTGGTATTCATCCATCCAATATAAAATCTAACCCTCTTTAGCTACAGAGTAAGTGTAGCAGTAATGCTTTTCTTGCTCATAGTTCGATAATGTCTTTGCTGGGTCAGCATAATCCACCAAGTACTAAGCATAGTACTCAGTGTACTTTGTATCATACTTCAGAATGAATCTTATGGCACTGATCAACTCTGCAGTTACAACAGCCCAACAAGTGTCTGCAAAAAGAAAGAGAGATGAAAAAAAATCAATTCAAGAGACAACTGCACAGTGCAATCGTTTCTCCATTTACCACTTCAATGCCATATATAGAGACTGCATGAGGACATTTATACACATATTCTTTGGATGTAGGTTCTTAGTAAATTCCCTAGCAAATAAAAATCATTCATACACAAGACTAATAATTTATTAATTAACTTGTCTACTTACTAATCATATAGTGTAATATATATTTTTGATATTATTTTTGATAATAGAGTAATCAAGCAAGAGTATAGCCAAAGATGTTCCAATATGATGAAACTGCACGTGGTAAAACATCAACTACAAAATTTAATCTATAAACATAGATAATGTGAGCATGAGCACGATACTTTGGTCGACGGTAAGCACATTCATATTTTCAATGTGTTACTTATGGTATACTCCATTCAATACAAATTCTAAGTCTTTTACTATAAAGTAAGTATAACAGTAATGCATTTCTTGTGCATAGTTCGCAAACACACTTGCTTGGTCAACATAGCCCACCGGGTATTTTAGGATGAATCTTATCACATTAATCAAATCATCAGCTATACAACATCCTAACAAGTGTCTGAAAAAGACAGTTGAGAGTGATGAGAAAAAACAACAATTCAAGACAACAAAGCATTATCATTAATTGCTCTAATAAATAAAACGATACTACCATGACCATCTTAATCTCTTATCAGACTCATGTACACTTTCCAATTAATTTTTATCTTTCAAAAATGGCTTGATCTTGTTTATCAAGTCATCAAAGATGTGGAAGGCTGAGATACTAAACAAATCTACATCTTATAAGAAATGGATCAGTTTAAATTGGCAGTAACAAATTATAAAAATGTGAATATATAAACTAGTTTAGGCCTAAAACAAATGTTGGAATTGAAAGAAATTAGGCGCATATTTACATCCATGTCTTATATACAATTTTTTGTGGAGGTATTCATAACTCCTATGTAACTGACATGTTTTTGAGAATAGTCAATTTTTATTATTATTGCATTATATTTTGTTATAGGGAGCTTCATTTATTTTTTATATATTTGAACACAAATGTGGAATGTTTTGTATTCTCAACTCTCAAACTTTTTATTTTCTTTAAAAAAAATTATTTGAAAAATAAATGGTTATAAATAAAGTCATACTATATATAATGAATATCTCAGGTATTCAGTTGACTTAATGCCCAACTAATAATGGAGATGGACAAAATATTTTTGATGATGAAATTTTCACAATCTAGCATTTGTATTAAACATTATGGTTAGAGAAGAAAAAGGAAATCCAAAACAGAATAGTTTTAGAGGGTGTTATTGGATTATTTATTTGCAAAGAGTTATAAAGATTTATATATTGTGATGATTCAAGTGTTATTCAATCAAGACTTTTCAAAACTATGCTAAAATCTAGTGTTATTAGGTTCAGAATTTTACAAAGTCAATAAAAGTCTTGTGTTATTCAATTTTTTTTTTTAAATACTGATTTTGCTAATCTCTTATAATCTGTGGTTATTGGTTTATGGATTTTACAAGTTTTTCTTCATAAAATCTATTATCAAAGTATTGCACATTGACCATGTATTCTCAAAGGATTTTATTTATTAAATTGAATTGTTATAATAAAAAGTGTAATTCAACTCTCCTTCCCAAATCTTTTGAGGTGAATTGTTTGTATATATACTCCTAAGTCCTAAACTACCCTATAACACACATCACATCTCACGAAGCTTCTATTCTCGTATAAACTTTAGCAAAAACGTCTCCATTTTTACATCTTTCTCTCAATAATTCATACCTCAAATTCTATCATGTTCTCTGTTTTCCTCGGTAAAAAAATTACAGTATGATACCTCCAAAATCTGTTTCTTTAATTACCAGAAGATTTATAATTATCAAGAAAAACTGTGTACGATCCAAAACCTTATTACGGGTTGATGATGGTGAAACAACATCAAAAATCCCAGAACAAGAGTTTATAAAACAAAATGACACAATCTAATGCGATACTTGAAGATAACTTTGAAAAAATTATAATTATCTTCGATTAAAGAATCAGTAATAATCTATAAAACTTTTTAAAAAATAATCTAAGAAATTTAAATATCACTAAAACTCTTTTTAAATTCAGTAAAATATTTATTTTCCAAAATCATCAAAACTCTTTTTAAACTGTAAACCAATAACAACCCCTTAGTAATAGTTATATATTATAGCTTATCAAATTCAAAGAGATCAATCAAATGCCAAAAGGAAGAGAAAAAAAAACTGAATAAAATAAGAAATAGTAATAGGGAAATACAAAATGGATAAAATAAAAAACAAAAATTATTAAGAATTGATCCGTACTATGTCCGAGACTGAGTACCAAGGAGCGACGCCGCGAAGCTGCTAGGGTTTTTTCTCTTCTTCCGATCGTCTCCTTCCCCCTTTCAGGTCTTACCTTTGTTCTCTCTCTGCCTCGATTTAAGATCTCTGAGCTTCTTTTTTTTTTAATTTCGCGCAATAGCTTCTTTGTGATTGAAGAAATCGCTCTAATTTTAGCTGACTTTGCTCTCCAGCTGCGTTAATTAGGGTTGTGGGTATGAATCTATGATGATTTCGAACTCGAAAGTCTGGTACTTTGGAGTGATTTAAGAGGTTTATGATAGTAGTACAGATCTGCTACTTGTTAGGGGGGTTCTAGATCAAAAAGGAACTCCTTTTTGTATCTTTCCTTTTTTGGTTATAGATGTTTTAAAAAGGGAAAGTGATGAATGGGTTCCTTTTTGTGTGACTAATGATTTCTCAGATGACAGGGGATGTTGTAAAGATCTGTTGAGCTGTTTAGGATTAGATAGTGTGAAACAAAAAGAAATGGATGATGATAATGGGCTTGAGCTCAGCTTGGGTCTCTCATGTGGTGGAGGCAAAGCTAAAGGTACTAACAATGCTGGAACCTCCTCTGAGAATAATTACAATCTAGAAGGAGGAGGAGGAGGTGATAGAAGTGCTAAAGTGATTGATGATTTCAAGAACTTTCTTCATCCAACAACTTCTCAAAGACCACCAGCAGCAGAGCAGAGTTCTGAACCTCCTCCTCCTCCGCAGAATTTCTTCAATGACCTCTCCAAAGCTCCCACCGCCGACGGTGAAGCTTCCACCAAGCCTCTGTGGGTGGAGGATGAGGTAGTGAAAGAAGCAGGAAGCAGCAAAAGAAAGGAGGAGGCACGTGTTGATATGCACGAGAAGAAGAAGAAGAAGACAAAGGCATCCCATGTTTCGAACGCGACTGATGAAGGATCAACTGCTGATAACGAAGATGTTGCGGAGTCTGAAGCAGGTGGTGGTGGTGGTTCTTCTTCCAACCTCGCAAAGGATGTGGCGGCTCGTCCAACCGCTGATATGGACAACATAGCCGCTGGTCAAAGGAAGAACACTGAAGCGTTAACTACAATCCGCAACATGAGTTACAACGTACCTTTCGCTGTTCATCCACAGAACGTCATCACTGGTTTACCTTACTCCTTACCACCGAAAGAGTCTGGACCACATGCTGCAGCAGCTACAAGTCTGACTCAGCCTACTGCTAATACTGGGAATCTCCCAACCATGTTCGGATACTCACCGGTTCAGCTCCCTATGCTTGATAAGGATGGGATTGTCGCAGTTTCTCAGTCTCCATTTGCTGGAAGAGGTCCATCAAACTCAGGTAAGCAAACATTTCCCTTAAACTGGTGTAGAATCATTACTTGCAAAGTCATTAACTTCTTATTGTCTCCCTAAAGCTACGGCGAAAGGCGAGGGGAAACAGCCTGTTGCAGAGGAAGGCTCGTCAGAGGATGCATCAGAACGACCAGCAGGAGACACCAACAACAACAACAACATTAGTACAGCTTTCTCTTTCGACTTTTCCGCCATAAAACCAGGAATGGCAGCTGATGTGAAGTTTGGAGGATCTGGCGCGCGTCCCAACCTACCTTGGGTCTCAACTACAGGGTCAGGCCCTCACGGTCGGACGATATCCGGTGTCACATACAGGTACAACGCGAACCAGATCAAGATAGTATGCGCTTGCCACGGCTCACACATGTCGCCGGAGGAGTTTGTGAGGCATGCAAGCGAGGAGTATGTTAGCCCTGAGTCATCCGTGGGAATGTCGGCTGCCTCGGCTCATACCTGAATAATGTATTGATGTTTGTAAAACAGTATGGGAAAGTGGTTTGTAACTCTCGGTGCCAAAGTTTTAACGGTGCTTTTCCGCTATGTTGTGTTTGTAATCTCTATGCTTTTGCTTGTTTTGTTAGTTGTTACTCAGTTCTACATTTATCTCTTCGCTTTTGTGTACTAGTGGTTGTAGTTTTGTAAACTCTTCTCCTTTTTGTAATATCCCGAGTCGTGATATGTGAAAAGGTTTAAGAGAATTGATTTTGTTACCTATGTCACCAAAGTTGACTTATCTTTTCCGTCACACATTCGTTTAGAACTCCAGAATTAAGCTTGTTTGGGCTGGAGTAGTGAAAGGATGGGTGACATATCGGAAAGTGATTCGTGATACCGTGCGAGTGAGGCCAAAGCACGGGGAAAGGTCGGGTGGTAATTGCAGGGTCAGTAAATAATGATTCCGAGCCTTGGAAAATTAACGGACCAACCGTCAGACAGGATGGGGCCCACGGGCTGAGAGAGCAGGCGTGGATAGCCCATTTGCTGTGGGCAGTCGGGGCGTTATAAGTGGTATCAGAGCTGGTTAGCCATCTCAGTTCTGACCTGAGAGGCGTCTTGAGACCTGTCGTGGGCCGCAACAAGGACGTTGCGTTCTTTGAGACGGGGTGAATTGTAACATCCCGAGTTGTGATATGTGAAATGGCTTAAGAGAATTGATTTGGCTACCTATGTCACCAAAGTTAACTTACCTTTTCCATCACACATTCGTTTAGAATTCCAGAGTTAATCGTGTTTGGGCTGGAATAGTGAAAGGATGGGTGACCTATCGGGAAGTGATTCGCGATACCGTGCGAGTGAGGCCAAAGCACGGGGAAAGGTCGGGTGGTGATTGCAGGATCAGTAAACAATGATTCCGAGCCTTGGAAAATTAACGGACCTACCATCAGACAGGATGGGGCCCACGGGCCGAGAGAGCAGGCGTGGGTGGCCCATTAGCTGTGGGTAGTCGGGGCGTTATACTTTTTTGGGTTAAAATAAATGTTTAATCATCTGTGATATTAGAAACCCACTGATTTAAGAAATGGGCTTTAATACGTTGAAACAAATCTAAGATCATTGGTTTATCAACCATTGTCAAGAGTGAAACACAGATCCAAGCCATCACACTCAATCATGAAAATGGAATTCTATGCAACTGGTGGTTGACTTTCTATACTTTCGGCGAGTGCAAGAAACCTCATTTTATATTTATTTTAAGTTGCATTGCCAATTAATCTGTCAACAACTATCATTTATAAGTAATAAGAATATAATTTTTCTTGGTTATAAGTTAGTGATGGCTTTCCATATAGAAATATTTTGGTAGGGTACTAATTTTTTTTAAATAGTTTCTAGACCAAGAACCAAACTAAAAATCCAAATGTGCCATGCAAGTTGTAATTTTAAATATAGATGACAAACAAGTTCTGTATATTCTATAGTCTTGAGTATGTATCGTAGATGACGTAATTTATATTAATCAATCTCTCTAACATAATCTCATTTGCTTCTGCAATAAAACTATTTCAAAACCTAAACCTTTCCAAGAAAAATAAGAAAAACATCTTCTTACGATGTATCAAAACATCTTCTTCTTCTTTCTGACAACCTTGCACAGCTATTACTATGTCTCTGCTCAGCGTCCTGCTCCTCCGCTCACAAACGGCGACCTCGTCGCCAATTTCGAGCCGAGTTTGGCCGTCGTCACCGTAGTTCTCGCCATCATGTTCTCGCTCACTTTCTTCCTCCTCGTCTACGCTAAGTGCTGCCACATCGATCTCCGGTCAAGAACCGGCGACGGAAGACGGCAAGATCGCCGGAGCATACAAGGAATATTCGTTAACCGGTCAACTAACTCGTCGGACCGGTTCTCCGGTTTAGACAGAACAGTAATCGAGTCACTTCCTCTGTTCAGGTTCTCTGCTTTGAAAGGATCAAAACAAGGGCTTGACTGTTCTGTTTGCTTGTCTAAGTTCGAAAGTGTCGAGATTCTTAGATTGCTGCCAAAATGTCGTCACGCTTTCCACGTCGGATGCATCGATCAGTGGCTTGAGGAGCACGCTACGTGCCCTCTATGCAGAGACAGAGTCTCGATAGAAGAAGAGTACTCTATTTACGGAAACAGTTTTCGGTTCTTGAATCAGTCTGAGGTGAGAGATGATTCGAGCTTGGAGCTTTACATCGAAAGAGAAGAACAAGAAGAAGAAGAAGTTGGTGGGTCATCGAGATTCAGCGTCGGAGATAGTTTTCGGAAGATTCTTAAATTAGGTCATAAAGAGAAACCCTTACTTGATCAACACGGAAACGATAAAGACGAGAGGAAGCTGATGCATAAGTTCAATCATAGGATCATTGTGTCTGATGTTGTGTTCAAGAATCGTTGGAGCAATGTGAGTACGTCGGATTTGATGTTTTTGAACTCGGAAATGGTTAGTTCGATTTCAAGCCAGAGGTTCTTATCGATGGATCGAGTTAAGAGAGGTGATGAAGAGGGTGGAAGAGGTATCTTGGGAGTCAAGGAAGAGATGGAAGAGAAGAGAATGTTGGAGAACAAGTTGAGTACGATGAAAACTATGTTGTTGTCGGAAAATGGAGAGTCTGGTTCGAAAGCAAGAAGCGTTATGGTCGAGCCAGGAAGAAGATCGGTCTCTGAGATCACTACAGTTCCTAGACTCAGTGTTGCGGTTCATGGAGATTATAGCGGTTTAACCGCAGTGACTGCGTTAGAAACGGAGAGAAGACGGCGTTTGTGGCTGCCGATCGCTAGAAACACAGCACAATGGTTTGCTAATAGAGAATTAAGAAAGCAAATTAACATAACACACCTACACTTAGATGTTTAGTTTTTTTTTCTTCTTTAAGAATTGCAAATTTTTCAAAGTTACAGAATTAATTTATATTTAGTTTTGATCTATGTCTTGCAAAAAAAACACACACATGTTAGTTAGGTCAAAAGAAAATTATTTGTGTAAATACGATGAATTTATGTATAAACAAAGTTTTGATTCAATACAAATTAATGGATTGAATTATTACTGAGTTTTATTCTGGTATTCCATTTTATAAAATGGTGATCATTGTTTTCAATAAATGGAACATGTCAGCTTACCTGGCTACAGAAGCAACCACGTTCATTTAGAAGTTATTGTTATGTCTGCATCAAATTGTTGTGAATGACTGCATCATATCCTTATAACTTTAATACACATGTGTTACATCAAGTTATGAACTACCCCTTGGTTTTGTCTTTTGATATTGTGTTATTCTGTTAACGTTACTAACTCGTGTATATGATATTGAGCAGACTTTATTCGTATCTGAAAAATTTCCAATGAACGAATCATATAATACGAAATAGGTATACGGGGCCAAAGATTCTTGTGATGTAAGAAATAAGTCATTGCATCATATCATGTGGTCCAACGTTATGACGATTATGAATGGACTGGCAATATTATTGTATATACGTATATTATTAAACTGAACCCCAGGAAATTAATAAAATATGATCAAGCTAAACAATAACTTTCATATGGCTTTAACAAACAAAAACTCTATTATGTGGTATAAGGCTTTCATAATGCTCTAACGAATTATTCGTGGTTTTCATTTTTTGTGTGGTTCATTCTAGCATTTGATTTCGAGATGATATGTATTTTGAAGAGTATATATAATACACTAATGACTAAATTACAAAAAAAAACATCATAAGCCAAACATAATACAAACACATCATGTTACACAATTAGATCCTCTCTCACGGCCTGAGGTATTGTTTCCACTGAGGCTGCAGATACAACCTTCACCTACCTCATGGATGATGATGATTTTCCTAAAGACCGCAACAAACCAAGCAGTCGGATACAGTAGAAACACAGGCCGGTTGTACCCAAACCAATACATGACTCGACCTTGTTTTCCTGGCTTCATAAGCTCTCTTTGACATATTTGTTTTTTTTTTTCCTTTTTCAGATTTAACTGCTCGGTCGCTACCTCTGAATTTAAGAACCCCATGTTGGCTCTCAACATCTTCCTCTGAAACCTACGTCATTAAAAAAGGAGAAACGTGTGCGCTCTCCTAAGCCTCTGAAGACAGCTCCCAGGTCAAAAGCTTGGCTCTGGATTTCTGCAAAGAATATTGTTATCCATTAACATAAAATATTATACTCAGCAGTACAATAAGGCTAAAGCCCAACTTATGAGCCTTAACACAAACTTGAGTAACTAAAACTTGACATATATAACAATATAACAAATCTGGTGGTAAGAATTATACAAAGGTTGGAGCAAATCTTGAATGAAAAGCAAACATACACTTCATGTCTTTGTGTGTGTGTAACATGAATGTGTTCATGGAAAAACACCATCCTCTATAGCTGCCTGTCCACACACATCTCAGATAATATACAGCAGAAATCAGAACTTGGTGTCACTAACACCTTTTTAATCTTCCAAGGGCATGACTCACATTAATAGCTCACCATCTCAGATAATGTTTTGCTTTCTTTGCATCATTTATCTGGAGACATGAATGATGAAGTCCAGCCTCCGGTTCTTTTCCCACTTTCATACCCAGCATTTGTGGTTTCCGGAGGGAAACCTGATTGTCCGACATTTCTTTTTGAGGTACCCGCAGGAGACAGCGAAGTGGATGGCATGTTCACCTGCAGTGGTGTTTCAGTAAATTAAATGGTGTCTTACAATTGACAATGCAATACGGGTTTAAAGAATTTGTCAGGGAACCATGAAGAGTAAACATACATTCTTGTGGACGGGCTGATCAAAACCCAGAGTCCTCCCTGTAGCAGGATTGTTATTTATCTGTGGGCTTGGACCAATGGCCTTACCCGATCTGACACGCTCAGAGACGTCGGCTTCATAAGGAATATTTGGTCCCCCTACAAAACAGAGCATCAATAAAACAGAGATTTTGAGATAAATAACTGCAATAAGAAACTTAACATGCCATCAACTAGTGCTAACCTCGATGATTGCTTGTGTCCATTGGCGTCGCACGAGTATTGCTAGACCCAGGAACTGTCTGCAGAAGAAATAAAATATTTTGTTAGATAGTAACACGAGATGTGAACTAATAAAGAAAAAAAACGTGTATACTTAAGATAGAGAAAACTAAACTGATATGTTATACCTGAGACTGATTTCTAGATTTTTGTGCTTGTTGATACTTTATTATAGTCCAGTCAAATATATAGTCCATTTCATATCCTGCATAAGAAGAAAACCGTTAGTTGATGGAGGTAGGTAAACCACTGCTGTGAATCCTATCATTTTCATTTTCTACATGTACCTTCCCGTGAGAATAAATCACGAAAAAGCCGCTTCAAGAATCCATAATCAGGGCGCTGATCAAATGTCAGCGTGTGGCAGTAATGAAAATATGAAGCAAACTCCACAGGGTGTCCTTTGCATAGAACCTGCAACAAACGAGGTATGGATAATTTAGTCGCATATGGATTTTGAGAAACTAAAGAAAAGTCCACGGGACAACAGAGGGAAACAGACCTCAATAGGAGTTGATATCTTCTTCTCGCAAATTTTGTCATACTTTTGCTTCTTGTCAACAGCCTTAAGACCCTGCCATGGAAGACTAGCAAAAAAAGTGGTTCATGAGAACAGGACACAACGTAAGCAAGGGAAATGTTAGCTAGTTTCTTTTCAAGTCGGAAAAGCCAACACACCTTCCTCTGAGGAAATACAGAAGCACATATCCAAGAGATTCTAGATCATCCCGTCGACTCTGCTCTGTGAAAGAGAAACCAAAATATATGAGCATACTTAACAAAATGGGAAAGGAAAAAAAAACTGGCAGCATTTCTTACCAATTCCAAGATGAGTATTGCAACTCGCATACCGTGCAGTTCCAGTTAAATTCTTGTTCTCCCTGTATATAATAAATAAATGCAATAAGTTATATAATACGACCTTAAAAACTTAAAAGATAGATAATAAACCATCTGCAGATGGAGCACAAGGTTACCTGTAAGGGATGTGGCGGTTGGTGTTGGCATCACGATATCTCTTCGCAAGTCCAAAGTCAATTAGATAAACCTGACAACAAGAGACTTATCAATAACACCATCCCATTTTCAAAGTTTCAGATGGAGAAAAAGCACCACAGAAACAATACCTGATTAGCTTTCCTGCCTAGACCCATGAGGAAGTTATCAGGTTTGATATCTCTATGCAGATATCCTTTGGAGTGTACATACTCTATCCTCGTTAGCTGTAACAGAAGATGATCAATGTATGAGCCAAGAGAATAGCATAAAGAACAAGACTTGAGCCTTTATACCATTTGGTCAGCTAAGAGCAACACAGTCTTCGGAGAAAACTTCCTCCCACAATACACGAACAAATCCTCGAGACTTGGCCCAAGCAAATCCATCACTAAAGCATTCTCCGTCCCATCAACACCAAACCACTTTATCCGCGGAATCCCACCTAAACACCCACATAAACATTAGTTTCCTCTCAATCTAACAATCAAAGCTCCTCGAAACGATCAGTAACAAGCTTACTTCCTCCTTCGAGAACTCTGTATAGCTTGGCTTCGTAAAGAAGCTGAGGATGCTTCGTCTTGCTATTCTCCTGCCAAAACCAAGAACAAATCATCAGCTACAAATGAAGAAGCAAAAGGAACAGATCCGAATCGTGAAACACTTACGATCTTAACCGCTACGATCTCGAACGAATCGACGTGAGTAGCTGCGGAGAAAGTGATAAACACAAAGTCGTTAATTCCAAAGCTTAGAGGAGGAGAACACACATACACATACACGCACGCACCTAGATAGATCTCTCCGAAGGAGCCGCCGCCGATCTTGCGTCCGAGCTTGTACTTGCCGCCGATGATGCGTTCCATGGCAGCTCTCCGATCAAAAAAAAAAACGAATCTGGGATCAGTTCGTGCGCGACGTCGACGGAGAGAGAGAGAGAGATAAGGAGGATATAGGGTTGATTGAAAACGCGAGGGTGTTTTCGTAATTTTGGATCTGGTCAACTGTGTAATTAAGGTTCTTTCGTTTTGTTTCCTAAACTGGAGATTTTTTTTTTTTTTGACTTTTTCAACTTGTTAAATAAACAGAACTTGTGTTAATTATTTTCACTCTACAAAATCGAGTGATAATTACTCAATGTTTTCTTACGCAATTAATTTATCGAGTAATAACTTGATAAATTACGCAATTAGTTGAAGTATATTGATTAACTTGATTAATGTAGTATGTGTATTTAATAACATTAATCACTATTTTTTTCTCTAATAATTGCGTAATTTATCGAGTTTAAGATGAAACTTTACGTAATAAACTCAGTGTATGAGCAATTTGTACAGTTTAAGATGAAACTTTACCGTAATTAAACTGCAACGGTTTCAGCAGGGAACTCTGGGCCTCTCTCTGGCACATGTTTGATGAGCATTTGTACACTTCCTTAACAAATGGAACTATACTTTTGAGCAAATAGCATATCCTTTTTACAGAAACATATCCAGTTTTTACGTATTTATGCATCACATCTATATTATTAAAAGAGAAGTACAAAATAAAATTACCCCTTAATTTTGCAAATTATTTACACTTTCATACCACTAATATATTTAATGATTCTAAATTTAAGTTTTCTTTGTTTTTTTTCAATTTAATTAATGCAACTAAAATAATTAATAGCCTACTTTTTAGGATTCTGTATCTTTTTCTATTTAATTAATGCATATTTCTAAATTTAATTTTAAAAAAATCATAGCAACAATTATTTAAGAAAATCAATTTGTCATTACTATCGTATGGACATTACGGATTTCTTACTTTCAAATATTAAGTCTACTATCATTGATGTACATAACTGTAACCTAGAAAATTAGAACTTTCTTTCATATAAACCACAACAATTCATGGTTTTATGTATAAAATTCAAACCAATTATACAAATTAATATATTCATCTATATTATTAAAAGAGAAGTACAAAATAAAATTACCCCTTAATTTTGCAAATTATTTACACTTTCATACCACTAATATATTTAATGATTCTAAATTTAAGTTTTCTTTGTCTTTTTTCAATTTAATTAATGCAACTAAAATAATTAATAACCTACTTTTTAGGATTCTGTATCTTTTTCTATTTAATTAATGCATATTTCTAAATTTAATTTTAACGAAACATCATAGCAACAATTATTTAAGAAAATTAATTTGTCATTACTATCATATGGATATTACGGATTCCCTACTTTCAAATATTAAGTCTACTATCATTGATGTACATAACTGTCCTAGAAGATTAGAACTTTCTTTCATATAAACCACAACAATTCATGGTTTTATGTATAAAATTCAAACCAATTATACAAATTAATATATTCATACGTATGTATTATCTTAGTTATCTTATACCCAAATCGTTTTTGTAGTTCTAAACAAACAAAATCAAAAATATAAAAATCAAAACCGTAATATCTTTATTTATCTTTCAAAAGGATAATTAAGGAGAAATCATGGGTCAAAAAACAAAATAAATTACCGATATATAGTATAAAATTATTATGTTTAGAGATGCCATATTAAAAAATTATTTAATATATAATTTTAAACTTATATATTACTATATAAAAAATAAATATTTATTTATAAAAAAAATAAAAACCCGCGCGGATGCGCGGATCAAGCTCCAGTCTCTCTTATTATATATCGATGCCATAATATTACAATACCACTATGAATCTATGATGGTTACCCCATGTAACAATCTTTTTTTTTTTTATATCATTGTTTGCCTCCACATATGTGCGATCTAAAATAGCTAACGCGGCCAATAGAAGGATCACTAGCGGTTGCATGCGCTCAGAGACCGGTCACCAGTCCATATATAGCCCTTTTGAACAAATTTAGGACTAAGCAATGTTGATCGGTCGAAATGATCAGATTGACCTAAGTGGGCTGGGTCCATTGGGTTGGTAATCTAAATAATAAGTTTATAAATTTTCGGTCCGACTTTTGGAATGCAGTACTATTTCGTCAATGGTGGTGTGAACTGTGTAACATTGTAAACAAAGATCCTTCCTTCATTTAGGTTAATCATATTCATAAAGGTCAAAATATTTAAGACACATCGCTAACACATGCTTCAATGATATAAATAAAATCTAGTGATCAATCAAGAATAACTTTCGGTGGGTGTTCAATAGTATATGAATATTCTTATGTATTATATTCACAATAAACCTCGATCAATGGTAAATAGACAAATATTGTACGATTAAAAGCTTGATAATGAGTACTGATCACGTTTTTTATTAGTCTTGTTCAAAATCATAATTATATGTTCAAAACTTTAATAAGTTTCATTTTTTATTTCTTTTCAATGCCATACCAATCACCGTCAGTCCATATTACTGTATCACTTTTACTTTAAATTTTCCAAAATAAACTGAAGAACCCAACATCTTTTTTTTTACGTCGTATCACTGTTTTTTTTGTGGTAAAAATGTTAAAATAAGAATCACTTATAACATTTTAACTGATCCGAAATTACTTGTGTCTAGATTTTGTTTACGTACAAGTATGCTCCCTCACAATGTAAAGAACCATCATCCTCGTTTCTTAAGTAATTTTACGTATAGGTTAATCCTATACCTCGTTCATGATCCGTCTATATTTGAAAGTTCCAATCTACTGCATTTGCATGTCTTAACAATATACGGAGATGACTTTATGACTACTTTGACATATATGAAAATCATGTAGATTTACAAGCATACTTTGTCGAAAAGGTAAACATCTTGATGGTATCAAAATCTGATGCCCACAAATCAAACGATGACCTAAATTATATATTATTATTGTCTAATTTTTTAGTGTAACAAATCCATGGGCTCTTTAAAAATAATATGAATTTATTCATTACTCAAAGTGACAATCTCAGCTCCAAATCTGGCTCAGTTGCGTCACTCGTCTGGAAGTTCTCAACATCCGATCCCAACGAGTTATTTCTCGGATCCTATATCAATGAGAAAAAATCATTCAAAGATTCATATATTATTAAGCCACAATTTTGAGACACTGAACACAGATATTATGTCAAAATTAAGTTCCACTAAATCTCTTGACACATGATATATGTATCTACATAAAAACTAACCTCATGTAAGAAGTGTCTGGTTGTGTTTGGTTCCACAAAATGTTGGCTCTCCAAGATACCGTAGTTCGGGTTCCAACTGTACATGTGTTGTAAAAATTATTAGCTTTCTCTACATATTACAGACATCTAGAAGTATATACGAAGACCATACCATATAATTAAATATTATGTATGATGAAACTCTAACAATGTGTACGGACCTTGGTGCTATGTAAGGCTGAGCATCTATGTATCTTGTGGTTGTTCTCTCGTATTGATCATTACTTGCATTCATCTGTGAGATCACAAATAGAATAATGAAGAATGCTTAAATAAAAACCTATAATCATACTATTAAGTATAATTAATGGATCTTATTTGATTTTTAATTCACGTCTATAATTAGTCTAAAGATTAGAGTTCGATATGAAACTTGTTTAAGAATTCTTTTATGTTGATAGCTAAACAAATCTGATAATCAATGTGAGTATAATTGGAGATTTTACATATTAAGTTTATATATGAAATTAAAATGATTTCAAATGCAATTAAGAATCTAACTGAAATTTCATATAAATCTACAAAAATATGCATTTAAGAACAATTATGTGATGTGTATCATAATTTTGTGAAAGCAAATAAATGATACTACTAGATACAATATATATTCACACACACATACACAACAATAAATGTGGCCTATATATTTACCATCATGTTTGGATGAATGCCATAATGAACCGACGACGATGAATATGGTATAGATGGATATTCTCCTTGACTTCTCACATCATCCTACATTATACAACAAGATGAAACAAGCAAAATGATGAATCAGTATCTAAAACTATATAATTCAAAAAATCAATTTATACCTATGAAAACATAGATTTTGTTTTCGTGATGAATGATGATGTGTTAAGCTATAAATGCAAATATGCTTCCTTACTAATTAAACCTTAGCTGAAATCTCCAAAACATTCACACACACACACACAAAGGCAAATACTTCAAACATTTAGTAATCATGATCAAACCAGAGTTATTAATTCTGATAAAATTCTAAAAGGTTTTGACTATATCTACATGGATCTATACACATATGTATATGTACGGGAAATTTGTACCTGAGGACTGAAAGTTGAGGGATGATAAGAAGGGTAAGTATTGAAACTGTTGCAATTAAGTTCGCCGTGTAATCTAATCTTCTCCAACTGTGCCACACCCAGACCTCTCTGCGGCTGCTTAGGCTTGTCAGAACCATTCTTGTTCTTCCCTCTCTTTGCCGGAGAAGACGATGTTGGTGATGAAGACGAAGATCCACCCATTTTTGGTCTCCCAAAGAAACTACTACCCATTTCTTGATGTATTACACCGGAACAAATAATAATACCAAGACGTAGGAAGAGAAAGTCTTCTTAGAGAGAGAAAACGCAACAATACTTGTGTGTGTATGTATGTGGGGTTGGTTGGTATGCTTTGAGCTGAGGAATCGGAGAGATCTCCAATGGTGATCTCTTCTTTATAAGATGTTTATTTTATCTTTTTAGAAAGAAAAAATCTTTTTTTATGTTTTGGTTTTAAGATCAGTAACTACTGCATCGCTGGATCAGATTGTGTCCAGATTTCATTAGATACGTCCCACACACACATAAACATACATACATTACATAGATTTTATGCCCTTATTTTGATTTCGCAATTAATTCTGACAAGAATATCATTTTATAAATTACAATGATTGTGTAATATTTTAATCATGATTTATCATATATTTTTTTGCTATTTTCCTCGGTTGTGGATGACTTCCAACACAAATGACTACAAAACATTTAAATATATAGATCGGAGCTTGCTAGTTATTATAATATTATCCTCGTATTGACCCACTAATTACATAGATGAATATCTAACGGTTTATTACAGTATTTTCATGTAGGGTGTATCATGTATGGTCTATGTAGGAAATTAGCAGTAAAGTACAAGGTTATAACTATTTCTAGTATATATGTAACTTTACAGTATGGTTTTATGACAACACACATAAAATACGCTTACATAGATCATAATGTTATCGACATTCATGTCAGATGAAGAAAATGATAACATAAAATTAATTGAATTTTTTATCAAATAGTTAATTTTTAATTAATATTAAAATGCTAAAAAATTTAAAATAATACTTTTTTTGAAAAATGGTATTTTTATTATGTCCTCATGATAAATTGATATCACTATTTAATAATAAAATTAGAATCACAATTTCAAAATTTTCTCGAGTTATTTTAGAGATACTAATCTAATTAAAATCAACAATGTACCAAAAAATTATCAGTAAAATAGCTTGAGGCTTGGGCATTTGTGTAGTATTTTTGTTTTGTTTTTGTTTTCCTTCTGCCGCTTTATGGGCTGTGATTCACAACTTTCTCAAAGTATACTTGTTTTATTATATTAACACTTTGTTATTATATTTATAATAATAAATCATGTATCTGTCAATAACTTTGCTGGTTGTCAAAAAAAAGAAAGAAGATTTTGTTGGGAGATCAATGAGATAAAAATAACTTTATGATTCTTGTTTTACCTTTATGGGATGTAATATATCTAAAGGCTTCTGTAAGGGACATACAACAAAAAAAGCTGGAAAAGGAAAACAATGGAACTATATAATATAACGTAAAACGACTTGAATGTAATATAATACATATCAAAGTCATATTCATATTACAGATTCAAATGTACTTTTCTATAAAAAAAAGCTTCTTGTAAAAGACACGTGTGTACATTCACAAATTTGATTTCTTCGCAAATTTACATTTTATAGTTTTTTCTAACTCCATGTATCGATTCGCAACTAATGTAAATTAAATAATACAGTAAACTGAATAATGTAAATCTGATCTAATGATCACTATCTTATAAGTTGATCAGAAAAAATTATCACTATCTTATATTCTTATATCGAATTTTTATTTAGTGTACGCCAAGCCTAATAATTTATTAAAAATGCTACTATATCATATACTTTATTTGTTAAGAAGTACTTTAACCAAATTTAAATAAATCAATGCTACTATATCATATACTCACACGTATCTAAATCAAGAAAAAGTCCCGGTTATATACACTACATCTATACACCCGTGCTGTCTTTCCCATATAAGGGAGTTAAAAGGTCATTATGCAAATAAATTTATGCTCTTAAAACGTGTTTTAATTCTGTTATGATTATCCAACTAAAAGTCAGAGACATAGTCGATGCCGTCCTTGCTTTGAGAATGGTCTCACCAAAATTAAATGATTTTTCCATTCGATTTATATCTAGAAAATAGTAGAAAATATTTAATTTTCATAATTTATTAATAGTATTACACTATGGATACTTCATAAAAAATTTAATTGTTTAACCTTTTATAACCTTTAAAATTTTATTCAGTTCTGGTTCTGGCTCCTTAGCCTCCTTTATAAGCGAGGCCGAGTTTTTGGCCTATGGATACTTCATAAAATAAAACGAGCATCGGTTAGTATAAGCTAAAATTAGCCTAATTTAGTATTAGCCCAACATAATACTAATTACTATAGATTTATATATTAGCTAAATTATCCTAGTTTATTATTATTGTAGGTATGTCGTGAATCATGTGATACCCCCAAACATCTCTCCTAGCCTTGACAACTCCATAAATAAACAATTAAGTAGCAAAGGGTCTCATTTTAAAAAGACAAGGAACGAACAGGTGTGTGCCACTTGGTAGGTCAGATTCTGACGAGTTAATATTCTTTCTTAGTAATGACGCCACTTTCAATTTAATTATAATAAGCAGGATTATCAGTAAACTTGATTTTGAGTGATCAATGTTTAATATACTTACAGGTTTTGAGTGGTAATCATATTTTGCCTAAAAACGAATTATTGAGATAAACGTCCTCGGCTTCGGTCTAGGGTGGACAGAGCTCACGAGATAGTCTCCATATACTAGTTGCACGTTTCGGATAGTCCAAGGCGTGTCGATCATATTCATTGATCAAATTTGCTACAAGGCTAGCAAAGCAAGAACTCAAACGAATGTTTTTTTTTTTGAATGAATGTAAAGTTTATGCTAACCATGAACTGTCATATGGCTTGCCACAAATATATTCCATGACTGTTGGTTAGTTTAGTGTGTGTTCTCAGAGATTTTGAGATCTCTTATTGATGAGAACGTAACATTTATTAATCGATCTCGTCCGTGAATTTCCATGTGGGTCTCTACTATCGTCTGCAGTAGGCCTTATCTTCGCCTTATAATCGGTTCCTTATTCCAAGAAACTCGCAAGAAGCTATCAGATAGATCAACGATAATGAGAATTTGTGTCTTTCACATGAATTTAAAAGAAATCATATTTTCAAAAATAAATTATAGAGAATTTAGCTTCACGTTTTTTCGGGAGTAGATGTCAAAAACATAATGTACAAAAGATACAAATATCAAATCATGCGCATATTTAAACTTGGACGGTAAAACAATAACAAAACTTATAAAAATCACTAATATATCCCGATAACATATTACCATAAACCATAGCATAGTGGAGAGAATTTATACACCATGACTAGTTTAAAAACTATGAAATAATATCTACCGTAGATTTTGTCCACATGCATTCTCCTGCTGGCTGCTACACTATATTACACTGTCTATATATCCTTTTCTTTCTGTTTTTTTTTAATATTGGCATATTATTTTAAAAGTATTTTTTTATAAAATATGAATCCGATCGGAATCAAATCTTATTGATCCTCTTCATTACTTTGACAACTAATCAAACATAAAGTTTCATTCTACAGAACAGTCCTTAATTTACATTTTATCTTAATTATATTATTTTCATTTTGGTTAAGATGTTTTGATAAGTAAAATTTGATGTAATCAAGTTAAGGGGGATGTATTCAACTGAGAGTTTCAGCTGATTTGTATTTAAATGACAAATCCACTGTTATTGAAACATGGATTTTAAAAACTCAATTAAAATCCACTGTTATTGAATTTGACATTTCTTAAATTACTCTGAAATCCACTGTTATTGAAAATATTTCAAGTTGTGGAGTTTAAAAATTTTCAGGTGATTTTAGGGTGATTGAGTAGAATTTCTTAGTTAAAAAGATTAAAACCCAAATCTCATAGTTTTAGATGATATTCTAGAGTAGTTTAACAAAAATACTTAAATCTCTGCAACTTATTGAAATCATCTAAAACTCCATTAAAAATCAAATCACATCAAATGTTAAATTGAACACATCCCCCTAAGTTTTTTTTATTTATATATGATAAAACTGAGGCTATAATTGGATTAAATTAAAGGCAATTTTTGTTGTTGTTGGTAGTCTTAATTTTTTTCTTTAAGATGAAAGTGGACAATTAAACAAGGTAATCAGAGACTCAAACTTAACAAGTACTAACATGCAAAGCAAGCAATCAAACAACTAAAACGAATCAAACAAAAGAGAAGTAACAAACAATTAAGAACTAAGCTAAAGTTTGAATAGTAGAATTAATCATAAATTAGCATGAATAATGATTAAATTAAGATGAAGAGTATATTTTAAACATAATTATAGAGCATGCAGATTACTATTATATCTTCATCTTAATTATGTTTCACCCAAATAGTCTTTCTTTTCTTGGATAATACCACTAAACAATTCTTCATTTCTCATAAACTACTGACTTAATGTGACCTTCATTTGCAAATATTATATAGTGGATTGGAAAGCGGCGTTTTTGTAATCATTTTCATCACAGCTGTTTTTGAAGTAAAATTGTGTAACAAGATGTCACTGCCAATTTTGAAGTAAGAAAATAATCTTACAACAAAAACTATTTTCAAACTGTTAATAACCCCAACCCATTCCTCACCCCCCAAGCTTCTATGTTTTCATGATTCCCGCAACTGTCATTGATTTAAAAACATTATTTTCTCTTGTAGTATGTACTTGAGCAGGGGACGTATCACATATGGATCATGGACGCATGGCCTTAAAAATAATTCTTTTGACACAAATAATTATCCACTGCTTAGATGTTTTCATTATATACTCAACCAATAATTAGTTAAAGATATCTAATAAGGTATATCCAATAAAATTGGCTTCAGCTATGGAGATCAAATTAATTCATTAAACAAGGAGATCCCTGATCACATAAACACACATGCACAACGTACCAAAACCAACTGGCTGTTCAAATTTCAACAACTACATCAATTATATAAAAATAAAATATCCGAAGATTTCCATACATGCAATGCATTTTCTTTTGTGGGATTTTTTTTGTCTAACCTTGTTTTAGCTATGCTTTTGCAGAATGTAATGCGGATGTGCATGTTTTGATATTCAACTACGTTCGAGTTAGGAGTTTTGTTTAAACCAAGTGTTGATGAATTATAAAGTTTACATACATTATTAAATAATGCTACAATGAAATTCGTTTAGTGGAATTTAACATTACTTAAACAGTTTGAATAATAATGAGAACGATTATTTTTCTTGCAAATCTACAAAGTTAAATGTAATTCGTATAATAATACAGTAGCTTGTATATGGTTTTAATTGCACCGAACACGACGAATTGAAGAATCCAATCTCATACCATGCATGTAAATATTTCGAGAAGTTCAAAATTAGTTGAATTACGATCCAATCCAATCAAGAATCCAATCTTTTCTTGCGAAACTAAGTCACATTTTTCTGGTCATCCTACACAGATATAAGCTACTGTTTTTTGGCTCATTTGAATATTCGAAAAAAAGTCTATCCGTGGATTACACCTTCCACCCGAGGTCAGATCTGTGTTTTTAATAGATCCGAGTTTAACCCTTATTTTTAAAAAGAAATTAATTGAATTATTGCTTTAGATCAGCCATCATATATATATTATAAGCGTCAAGTGTTCACATCTAAAGGTCTTATAGTTAAGTTTTTATAATACAAATCGTACTTATTTAACTTGTGGAAGTAAAAAGGTTTCAATTTTAAACTACTGCCATATACTAGTGTATAAGCTTAGGAAACAATAAAGAAAACAAAAAGCGAGGTGTTTGACAAAAGAAGAGCATCTCGCCACATGCAAGGGCTTCAGGATTCAGGAAGCTGATGTCGCAGTTTCCAAGGTCATCATCTCTATCTAGTTGCCTACAAAGCTCACTTCTGATTATACATATTTAATGGTATGGTATGGTATGATTTAGCTATAGTTTAGTAATTACACTGATTTCATTTAAACTCGTACTACTAAAATTTTAAATGATCACAAAGTTGACCAGACATTTGTAAGCAAGCTATATTCTACGTCAAGATTAATTATTGGTGCACACCGGTATATAAATCTTGTTTTTCATAGGAATCTTAGATTGTATCTTTTATATAGAACGCAACCTTATACAACAATATCCACAAAATTATTGGCTAAATCGAGTTATATAGTTCAAACTTCAAAATATTCGTGTTTATTTGACGGATTTAATATTCGTATTACTAGTTCAAGTAAAATACATAGTTTATTTAGAAACAGTATATACAAATCTATCAATCAAAAATATATTGAAGTCGTATTCTCTACAATCTCCTAATAACTATGCCTATAAAAAAGTTCGAAAAATGCAAATTGAGTTTGGTCATCCTTCTCTCTTCCAAAGTATAACATAAAATAAAATGTGTACCTAAAACGACATCCCTAGCTAGTTGTCTTGCGTGATCTATCATTGGATATGGGCTTATCGACATGTTGGTTTAATTTTAAGGTTATGCCTAAATGATTGGGATCATTTATATAAATAAGTCTACGAATTATAATGTATTGTTTTATGATATATTCCCTTTAAATTCATTATTCATTCGCATCTATTTGTTGATGCCTTGATGGTTTTATTGCGCTGTCGAATTGAAAAAAGTAAGTTTCTTCCGTCCAATAACTCAATTATATATACATGTGGGAGCTTCGTTTTATACATCAAGTTGTTAGATTATACAGATGTGTGTAATGAACCATTTTGAACAACATCAAGGACGATCCATTTGCAATAAAATTTGCATCCAGACCGAAAAAAGTAGCGAACCATGCGTATTAAAATCACTCATGACAAGTAGCTTCGTTTTGTACTAACATTCAGTAAACATCAGTCTTCACATGCATAACAAAAATGATACATATACGTATTTATCATAGACTGGTCGATGTTGTTGATTGATTCAAACAAAATGTACATTGACTAATGCGATATCCATCTACCAGTTATATTGTTCGTCCCACGTGGGTGAAGGTATATTTAAATCATGAGACTCGTTGATGCCTGAATCTTTTATAAGCTTTTAAGCGAATAAATCAAGGAGTATCTCATATCTGTTCTATGAAGCTTCCTCCACCATTAGCCATTAGCCATTAGCCATTAACCATACAAATATTATTAATTAATCACGAATTTATAAACTGATTAGTCTAATACCTTTCCAACTTTCTCTTCTCTCCTTTCTGAATGATTATTACTTATTAAGTTTTAAACAATCTTTTAAATAGTACAGATTTGATACATTGGCTGATTTTGTATTAATTAATTAACTTGGCATCCATGCTGTTCCCTGCCACTAATCAAAATTATAGTAGTTATTAGTTTTTATTAATTAATGTATCTACTAAATAATGCAGAGTTTATGAGTATAGTCTTTGATTTTTTTTATTCAGATTTTTTTTGACTTTCTGGAATATGTTCTATCAAAAGGGACACTTCTGTTTTTAATTTAGTTTGAGTTATTCGATTATTATAATTAGTTTGTTCAAATCGAAAAAGATTGTTACTCAAATCTTTGGCTTGTAGAACATAAGATGCAGTTTGACATGAAGCTGTTAATTAACTTCCGTATATTAACTATATTTAGTCCATGCTTAAATTGATTTTTGACATAGACATGTTCTTAAAAATACAATTATATTTCGAAGAACCAAAGCCATTGATGTTGATATACTAACATGGTATGGATCATCTGGGATCACTAAACTTAACTGCTTAGGATTATAACAAGCTGAGCTGCTACAATAGCTTTAAGAAGTTCTCTTTGTTTTGTGAGTTCATATCATAAAATCCTTCCACATATAATCAGTTTTAACTCAAAAGCTAAACATTACATAATCATGGCGCCCGCGGTCTAGTTCTGTCTAGGCTCAAAACGCCAGAGATCAACCGCAATATCAACTTCTTTTCGCTTGTGGAACTTGTAGAGTTTCGGCAAGTCATAACGTAGCTGCAAGGGGAACAACATGAATACAAAGTTAGAATCTCCAAACACATTCAACATCAGAGTTTTATATAATGTTATTCAAATCTTTTGTAGCCCCAACCTCACATATAACTTCAGCACTTTTCGCATTAAAATCACGCAAGGCAGCCCTTTTAATGTGCTGTGATAATGAAAAGATAAGTCACAAAACAAAACCTTATACTCAAAAGTGTAAATAGTTAAGGAAGATGCTCACTTCTCTAGTTGACGTCTTATGCAAGGAGTAAACAGCTTGAGAGGCAACCTTCATAGCCGCAGAGAGAAACTCCATATCAGCTCCTTTCTTCCGTGTACCAAAAGGAGGATTCATCACAACAGTACCCACAACCTGACCTACAACAAACTCATGGATTAAGCTAAAAAGTTAGATCCATTCCATCTTCTTTAAACGAAATGAGATTTTTTTACCTTTTAACTCTAACTTTGTAACGTCACACTGAACAAAATCAATCTCCACCTGTTGAAACCAACCCCATTACAGCAAAGAGTATTGCTAAAAAAAAAAACCAAAGAGAAGAATGTACATTACCAACCTCAAGCTCCTCTGCATTAAGCGTTGCTGTTTCAAGAGATTGTGGGTCGATATCGAATCCAATCACACAACTGTTTTTGAAGCAAGAAAGGAGAATGAATATAATAGTGTTTTGATGAGTAAAGATGTAGACTTTTATAACTCACGCTGCATCTAGAAGAGCAGCAGCAGCACTTAGAGTACCACAGCCACAACCAAAGTCCGCAACTACTTTGTCAGTTATGTCCCCATATGAGTTCTCTGCCTAAGACAAGAAACATACTGATTCAACAACAACACACTACTAAATCCAATTAAACAGCTAAAGGAAGAAGCTTTTTGAGGTAAAGAGAGAGAGAGACTTTACAGTGAAGAGCATGCGGGAAGCAATGTGAGGACCAGTTGGGTACTGCTCCAACTCCACCTGCGACACACAAAAACAACAGCAGCAAAGAGTTTGGTTCGATGGAATCAGCAACAAATAGAAAAAAGATTCAATTTTTAATTAGAAAGAAGAGTGATCTTTTGGGCCTACTTTGGGATTAGAGAACTGTTGAAGATCACCCAACAAGCCTTCTAATTGCTTAAGCTTCATCTTCTCCTCCGGCGCTTCACAACGACTGCATTCACTTAGAAGTGTCAACTGGGCGGGCTGACCATGGGCTAGCCCAGTCCAATTTATTTTGGGCGGTCTATGGACGTGCCCAATTAATAAATAGTCCAACTGGACAAAAGACCAATTGGTACATGGTTCAATTGGGTAAAGACCAAATGTACAATTGGTGTCCATGGGCTTCTTAAAATATTTTTTATGAGTTTATTTTATGAGTTTAACAAAAGAAAACATAACTTTACAATTTAATCCAAAACAATAGTTTTATCGTTAAAATAAAAAATTCACGATTTTGACGGAAAACATAATTTCACAATTTTGACGGAAAAATGTATTTCATTAATTTGGCGGGAAAACGCAATTTCTCGATTTTGGCGGGAAAACACAATTTCTCGGTTTTGGCGGGAAAACACAATTTCTCGATTTTCGCGGGAAAACACAATTTCTCGGTTTTAGCGGGAAAACACCATTTCTCGGTTTTAGCGGGAAAACACCATTTCTCGGTTTTAGCGGGAAAACGCAATTTCTCGATTTTGGCGGGAAAACACAATTTCTCGGTTTTGGCGGGAAAACGCAATTTCTCGGTTTTCGCGGGAAAACGCAATTTCTCGGTTTTAGCGGGAAAACGCCATTTCTCGATTTTAGCGGGAAAACGCAATTTCTCGATTTTGGCGGAAAACACAATTTCTCGGTTTTGGCGGGAAAACGCAATTTCTCGGTTTTGGCGGGAAAACGCAATTTCTCGGTTTTGGCGGGAAAACGCAATTTCTCGGTTTTGGCGGGAAAACGCAATTTTTCGGTTTTGGCGGAAAAACGCAATTTTCGGTTTTGGCGAGAAAACGCAATTTCTCGGTTTCGGCTGGAAAACACAATTTCTCGGTTTCGGTGGGAAAACGCAATTTCTCGGTTTTGGCGGGAAAACGCAATTTCTCGATTTTGGCGGAAAACGCAATTTCTCGGTTTTGACGGGAAAACGCAATTTTTCGGTTTTGGCGGGAAAACACAATTTTCGGTTTTGGCGGGAAAACACAATTTCTCGGTTTCGGTGGGAAAACGCAATTTCTCGGTTTTGGCGGGAAAACGCAATTTCTCGGTTTTGGCGGGAAAACACAATTTCTTGGTTTTGGCGGGAAAACACAATTTCTTGGTTTCGGTGAGAAAGCGTAATTTCTCGATTTTGGCGGGAAAACGCAATTTTCGGTTTTGGCGGGAAAACACAATTTTTCTGGTTTTGGCGGGAAAACGTAATTTCAAAATTTTAGAAATAAGATCTAAACTAATAATTAAAAAATAATTATAAATTTTATTGGGTGTCCATGGGCATGCCCATTTGAACATGGTCACTATTGGTCTTGGACATTTGTTTGGACCATTGTCCAATATGAACCGCCCATTAGTGCCCAAAACTGAAATGGTCCAACTGGTCATGCCCATTTGGACCATGGACGGACCATTTGACAGCTATACATTCACTAAGCAATAAAAATAAAATAAATAAAGGAAAATAAAAAGAGAATCATTATGGGCCGATAATCTAGGCCCATTAGGCCTTTCTCACTCTGTTTCTTTCTTTCTCTCGCTCTCTCAAGAGTTAACAAACAAACTCATGAGGTTTCTCTCTTCCGTGAATCGCGTTGCTCGGTGAGAAAGAGATACAGAGAGAGATGAGTCCTCGAGCTGCTCAAACATGCGGAATCTGCGAGATAGTCGTGTCCAAGTACAAGTGTCCTTGTTGTCTTGTTCCTTAGTAAGTCTTCTCCATTCTTCGTCTTCTTCTTCTTCCTTATAAGCTGCGTCTTTGTTTGTTTCACCAAGTCATGTTGATAGTACTTTCGTTATTGTGTCAATGCTGCAAGCTGCTCCGTGGGTTGTTTCAAGAAGCACAAAGGCAAGTTCTTTTCTTTAAGTTAGCTTCATTGATTGATGTTTAGTTTCTAACTGTGACTTAAAGTCTTGGACTTTATAATTGATGATTCGATGAGTGTAGCGTGTTGATTGTAACCCAATCGAAGAAATCTCTTTGTGTAATGTGTATGTGTTTTAGCTGAGGAATCTTGATTCACTTTGGGGGGTTATGTTGAAGTGTGTTCTAACTATGTAATCTGACCAAATGATGCAGAGATTCCATGTGTTAAACCTTCTTCAACCGACGAAAAGCCTGGTTAGTGCATTTTAGTCATTTTGATTGTTTCTTGATTCAGATTCAGTAGCCTTTCTTGGTTTATTTGGTTTTGCATATCTGTGATGGGCTTATTAGATTTGAGTCATGATCTGGTACTTGTAGCGACGTCTCCAGCAAAGGAAGTCTCGGTGGATGTGGTAGAAAAGACAGAAGCCAAGGCTAGTGGTAGTAGCGGTATGGCTTTTCAAACCTCTTAAGTAGCCTAGAATGCTACCATCAGACATTGAAGTTTGGTTTGAGCCACGTTGCCTGGGTTTTGTAGCTGCGTGTGCAACAAAGGAAGCTCAGATGGCTGTGGTAATACCAGTAAATGCAGAGGAAGCAAAGCATGTTGTAGACAAGACACATCTCGAGGCTACTGGTACGCCTCTTCAAACTTTTAAACTCTCATTTAGCTACATTGGATGAGTTTTAAAACCTCAAAAGTAGCCAGTGATGCTAGCTTCAGGTGGAAAGACAGATAACTTTACATGGGGTTTTGGTAGGTGCGTCTGCAACAAAGGAAGTTCCAGTGGCAAGACCCATAACCATAACTGCAGAGGAAGCAAAGTATGTTGTAGACAAGACACAGCTCGAGGCTATTGGTAATCTTCTTCCAACTGACTCTCGTATAGAATAACTGGCGACTTTTTTTTTTAATATTGGACACTTGCTTGCAGCTTCTTCTAGTGAAATCCGAGAAGCTTTAAAGGATGAAGCCCTACAGAAACTCATCGCCAGTATCGATAGCTCTTCCAACCCTCTCAAGGTAAAAGCTCATCTACTACACACTTCATGTATCCTCTTCTTTTTGGCTGTTATTGAAAACTGTTTGTGGATGTCTCAGGAACTGGATGAAGCCATGGGAGAAGAAGCTTTCCGCATGCTCAAAGAGAAGGTAACAGTCTTCGAAGAGCTTAACAACCATCTATGACCAGCAGAAGAGCCTCTGCTAAGCGTTTGACCTTGTTACTTTTTGCAGATTCTATCAAACCTTTCCAAGAAGAAATGACAGAGAGCAATGATCGTAGTCAACATCCTAACAGAAGTTCCAGAAATATTCTTGATTCATTGTTTTGCGTTACAAGGTTTAAGTCGCAGGAGTGAAATGTTCATTTGACTTGTATATATAATAACCCCACAGAGGATTACAGATTACAGCAACTAAATCTTACTTGTGTTGTGGATTTGCTTGGAGAACATGATTTTTTGTTTTACTCCACACATCAACCTGCAACAACACGATGGAGATGTATCTTAAATACACAATGATACCCTAAACCTAGCGTGTGACTCAAGAAAGCGTATACATATATAAAACGTTTTGAAATGAGAAGCTGGCTAATTTCGCCGAGAGATAACACCACTTGTTCATTAATTTCCTTAATAAAACGTTTTGAAAATCTAGTTTAATAATGATTTCCTTATCGTGTTTTAAAAAACGTACTGATCCGATGGTTAAACCAGATTCGACCATGAACCAGTTACATAGCCAGGTTGGATCTAATAATTGGTTTAACCATGAATCGGTTATGGATCTCAGAGTTATTAAAATGATAAAATCATTAAAATTATCAAAAATCAATAAACTATCCACATAAACACTAGTTTATTTTTATAATGTTTTATGTTTTAAATTCATTTATATTTTTAATTATGTACTATCATATTTACTGACGTTACTTTTAAATTTATACACTAAAAATATATTAAACCAAATTATTAAACCATGTTTGACCCGGTCTAACCATATTGAACCGTGATCCAAAAACTATCCGGTTCATTTTTAGTAATTTTCAATCAACATTTTCACAGTTCTAAATATTTATGTAATGAAATTCTCAGACCAAAATAAGTACCGAACATAATTTTATGGTTTAAAAGATAAAACTTATTTTTTAAACGTTGTAGCTTGAAAGTTAACGAAACAACACGTATGGATACGATTATAAGCAAAAAAAGAATATAAAGGCTATATATGTGTTTAATACATCTTGTGCTAACACAAACTATACACTCTACACCTTATAAGGTGGTGTTATATTAATGAATAATTAGGCGGCATCAAAAGTATCCAAATTTTGTAATTATATGTATCCATTAATCAAACCACATAATGTATATAGTTAAGCATAATTAAACAAGTACTGATTGATTATCAGGGTTTTGCTTGTTTCAACACAGAGACACACACATTCTTTGCAATGGGATCGTAGAAGAATCCAACTTCATCTCCAACATCAAGCTCCTGCATCCTCCAATACTTCTTCCCAAGATAATATTTGTCAGATTTATGATAATACCCTAAAATTACCTTGTGCTGGCACCCCATATCGTAATCGTCGATCTTGATGTTTATAGGTTCTCTTTTAACTTTATTAATCTTCTCATTCAAGTTTTTTAAAATATAGTTCTCAACATCACTGTTATTATCAAAATAAATCCAACCTTCACATTTCTCCGTTAAGACCGTCCTTATCTTCCACAAAGATGTTTTGTTTGCTTCGCATGTATCTTTCAAAGTAGAGGAACACCTTGAGGACTTTTCCATTTCTCTTTTCTTTTTGTTTTTGTGTTTATAATTCTCAGATTATTTTGATTTTCTTATAGGTGTAACATACAGACATTCATATAGTGGGTTTTAGAGTAGGTGTGCGAAAGCTTTAATTATTAAATTAATTAAGGATCAAGATTACAGATTTGATGTTATCCAGCATGGATTTTTGAAATAAGTGCACATTAAATAAATATTTGTTTGAGATTTTCATGCAAATTTTTAAAAAATGTTTAGAGATCTTTTCATATATTAAAAAGGAAATTATTTAAATGATTTTGGATTATGTATCGTTCATAGATAAAATCTTAAGAAAATTATTTTAATTTGATTGGTCGATCAGTTTAATCCTTCTATATGTTAGACAAGAAGATATTTAAGTGATTTTGCCTTCCGTATCGTTCATAGGTAAAATTTTAAGAAAGTGGTTATAATTTAATTGGTCGATAATTATAATTTTAGTTAGTTTTAAATAAAAAGTACTTTTAGGAAAAATTAACATCAGTTGCCAAATAATCTTTAAATGATGTTACAAATAATTGTCAAAATCATAGAAAGATGATCATATTTGATCAATTATTTTTATTTATAACTATATAAAATAATCAATAAAAACAGTTACAAAAACCAATATAATGAATTTATATTACTCCATTTGTTCCAAAAAATAGACTTTTTAGTATTTTCACACAAATTAAGAAAACACATTAAACTACCATAATAAATATATCGTTTTATGTAATTTTCAATATTTAATAACTTTTTTTTTTTTGTCAGCAGCAAAACAGATTCATGTAGACTCTGCGAACCATCCTGGTAACTCTGCATCCAGATGAACGACAAACGACGGTTGTTTCCTTGCACTGCGTGCTAGACTATCCGCCTTTGAGTTCTGTGTCCGTGGTATATGAATGATCTCTGAGCTGTTGAAACTTCTCTTCAAGAACTTTATGTCTTCCAAATAGCTTGCAAAGGCTGGCCACTCTTCTGGTTCCGAAACCATCTTCACCAATTGAGCACAATCCGTTGCAAAAGTAACACAAGACTGTCGAAGATTCCTCATGCATTCCATTGCCCATATGAGAGCCTCTATCTCTGTGTGTAGTGGCGGCTGACTCGCTCTCGTATTCCTTGCTCCCATTAGTCCATCGTAACCTTCCAGGGTACTGTATCATCCTTGCCCTGAATATTTATCCTCTGTTTTCCAAGATCCGTCCGTAAAACACCATCGACCTGGTATACTCGGTATTGCCAAAGGTACTGTAACTTGGGTGCGGTCCGTACTCTGAGTCTGAGAGTTTTGTGCTTCCGCCCAAAGTAACGATTCCGTTTCTGCCAATTTGAGAGTATCTCTGGGATCCATATCCAAATTGCTAAAAACTTTATTGTTTCTACCTTTCCATATATACCAGAGAATCCAAGCAAAGTAATGATCCTCCATTTCGGGGGACACTCTCCAAAATAAATGATCCATATTAGTAAACAAAGATTGAGTGGGGAAAATATCCGGATTCGTTGGAATCCGTGAAAGTGCCCAGATCTTAACCGTCGGTGGACATTAAAAAAAAACGTGATTAGTGGACTCCTCGGGGGCTCCACATCGGTCACATACAGTACCTCCTTGCATTCCTCTTGACCTCAAATTTTTCTTAACCGCTATACACCCAGTTAAAATTTGCCACAAAAAATGTTTCATCTTGGGTGGACAGCGTACTTTCCAACAAAACGCCTTCAACGGTGTTATCGAAGGACCAAACTGGGGTGGCATACTTTCTATGTCCGGATATACTCGTTCCACTTCATATCCAGATTTAACCGTGTATTTCCCATTGTTTGTAAAATGCCATCCATTTCGGTCTTCTAGGTGAAATCTGCTTATAGAAATACTTTCAATAATTTTCACATCTTGCGGATCCACCAGAGTCCGAATAACCTGTAGATTCCATGACCGTGATGTTCCATCGATAAGAGCATCCACTGTTAGTTCCGGGTAAAGATTGTGTTGATTTTTATTTGCTGGTCTCGGGCGAGTGGATGAAAGCCAAGGGTCATTCCATACTGAGATAGATGATCATGTTCCCACCCTTTTGATTAGTCCTTTGCTAACCAGAGATCTAGCAGAGACAATACTACGCCAGCCATAAGATGACGAGTATGATCTAATGGGTTCCAGGGGTGAAGCATTCCTGAAATATCTTCCTTTGAAAACACGAGAAAAAAGCGTGTTAGGTTTGTCCATTAATCTCCAAAATTGTTTCCCAAGCATAGCTGTATTAAAGTCTGTAAGATTCTTAAATCCCAAACCTCCATCATCCTTAGTACTACAGAGTTTGTCCCATGATTTCCAATGCATACCTTTCTTATTACCCCCTGGACTCCACCAGAATTGTGCCACAGCACTCACTAACTTCTTCATTACCGTTTTCGGGATTCGAAAGCATGACATCACATTGTTTGGCAGAGCTGTAACCACAGATTTTATAATCACCTCCTTACCTCCTCCACAGATTTAATAACTTTTAACCAATAGTAATTCAATAAAGTTAATTAATTTTCTTGAAGTTTACAATTTTTTCATAGAAAACACAAAAATATATCTTTCTGAAACAAAATTTTTATAATCCTTATATATTTGTATATAAAGGTATTATAATCCTTATATATTAATCGAGAAGTTATTTAAGTGATTTTTTCTTACATATCGTTCATTAGTGAAGTTTTAAAAGGAAATTTATTGATTGATCGATGATTTTTCATTTTATTTTATTTTAGTTAGTTTAAAATAAAAAATAAATATTTGCCCAATTAATATACTTGCCAAATAATCTTAAATGATATTACAAAGCATTATCTTATTATATAAAGTAGAGTTCACTCTCTCCTGGTGATGCCACCTCAGCATCCAACTAGGAAATTCGAGCTCTGTGGGCGTGACAGGTGTCCATTTCTTTAAACTCTGCGTTTCATTTAATTGAGTCTGCAATTGATACGGGCTTTATTGTTTTATGGGCTTTATGTTTTGCTTAAGGGACCAAGCCGATATGGAACACACTAAGCGTCTCCGTAAGCGTCGATTGATCTGATTTTAGGATTCATCCCACTTTTGTTTTCCGTCATTCATGAGGTTAAGTCGACTTCTCAATCCATCAAAACAACTTAGTAATCTTATTTTCTGAAAAATATCTAACACATCAATCTTCCTTTATGATTTGAAGATCGGACGCTGCCCCTCCACCGTTCAAGTGCGATTGCTCCGGTTCTGGGAAGCTAGGAACGTCCGGTGGCGACGAATTCATGGGAGTGGATATGCTCCTATTGGATTCACAGGTTGTTATGTATAAAGCTTGCGTTCATAATTCAAAAAAAAAAAATCTGGTGTGTTAAATCCTCATTATCAAGCTTTCCTATTCAGAGTTTTGTTTGACATCTTTTGAATGAGAAATTTTGAAGCCGTTCTTTGATTGTGATGTCATAAGAGAAATTTTCGTTATGTGCTTTTGTGGTTTCTACAAAGTAATCCAGGTTTGCGATTAGACCTACATAATGCCTAGCAGGCTGATGTAATATTTTCAATTTCTTTTCTGCAGGAGGTAAGCCTCGCCGCGCCTCGGTAGCATGCTTCTAGCACAAAGAAGCTCCCACCTGAGTAAATCTTTATCGGAGTCTGGATGCACACTTCGTGATGTCATGAATTCAGTAAGAATTTCTTTTACTTTGCGCATTGTATTTAAATTCAAACTGTGCTAGCTATAACTGGAAACACAGATTTTTTGCATTTAACTACTCTCATCTAATTTTTTAAATAGGTGACACATTGACCTTAAGTAACGTGAAGATGATTTGCCAACATAAAGACATCATACGTCAAGGTTTGCAAGAGTTTATGGGCCTTTTGCATCATACAGTGACCACAAACTAATTTTCACACTCTTGCACATATACAGAAAAATTCAAGAAAGCAGTGCAGTGTGAGAAGTCAGGCAACAACATTGATCTATAAGAACGTTGAGGCATATCAAGTCGTGGATTGTAAGTGGAAGCAAAAGGATTTTGGTAATTTTGGTTAGTGACTCAAATCTTTTACCTTCTCTTCATATGGCTTATTTAGCTGGATCAAAAGCGTTCAACATCAATGTTTCCGTCTCCTCCAGTTGAATATTTTATGTACTATGGATGCTACAGTTAAATTGAATTACAGAAGCAGGGGTTCTAGGCTTTTAGCTATCAAGACACTCAATTGGATAGGACTTAGCTGGCAGCATCTTTGAATGATCTTTATACGAACGACATGGAAAAGCTTTCTGGGCCAATCAAACGCATATGGTACAAGTAAGGAAACAAAAATAATCTTTCTTGGTTTTAATATTTTTGGTTGCTGTGAATTGTAATCTCAGTTCTTTTTATTTGTTACAAGATTGATACTCCACTGAATGAGCGGAACGCAAGGCTTCTAATGATGGTTCTACTTCTCTACCACAAGGGAGCTGCGAAAATAGGGTCAAACTTCCAATGAATTAAGGTAAATCATAAGAGAAACCTCATCCAAACCATTGTGTCAACAGAGAATAGAAGTTCTAATTTTTGGAATCAGCTTTCCATTTATCATGCAGGTCTGATTAATGTTTTTGTCACAGGTTGTTCTCAACTCTGATTGTGCTATGTACAATACAAGTGATTATCTCAAGCTGTCTAATTATTTCTCTAACGATCTGTTTCTTTGTTGAGGGAAGTAGTCGAAGAAGATTTCACAGCCTTTGTTGGGAGACCAAATAAGAGACCAAGAACTAACTGTTCAGAAGCAAATGAATGTAATGTTCCATTCTCTCTTTCCCTCTATAACACCATTAATGTTATAGCTTGCTTTGTTGCTTAACATTTTCATTCCTGGTTGCTAACTCTTTTTCCCGGATTGTGGCTAGCAGAGGAAGTAACACATGCTCTTATGACACCCTGAGGCTGCGGAAACATGATTAAAGGTGTCATTCCTTGCCTCCTTGGTTTCTTCAATTTTTTTTTTTGGTTTCTTCGGTTTGTCCACGAAATACTTTGTGTTCTACTTTTGAATCTTTTCAGTTGTAAAAAGGAAGAATAATATAGCAATGTACCCATTTTAATAAATGAAAATGTAATCTCCCATGGCAATGTCATCTCCAAGTACTTTGAATCTTCTCTTTGTTTTTGTAAAAGAGATGAGTGGTGTTTTTATTACCAAAGCTAATTGTAATCTCCAGCGGGTTTTTTCCGTTATCAATAATGCAGCTCCTGTAATTTTCTCTCATCTTTGTTCCTTATTTAATATTCTGGTTGGCTACTATGTATGTTGCTAAGATTATGCAAAATTTTATTGTTATTAAAGTGACTAGCTACTTCTACGAATTTAACTCTGGTTCATGAAGGGATCATGATGGTGATACTGATACCGCTCAAGGCTGGTCCCTGGATTACTTTTACGGTTTTACCAATGCGTGCAACTTACATGTTTGGTACAGATGAGACGGGAGGAACGTAACTTGCGATCCTTCTCCCGTTTGTCTATCAAAAAAGAAATCTCAGCGTTTACTACTAAGAGAAGCTTTCGGTGTTTTTATCATCAGAGACCAATTAAATATTATCTGTAAATATTCTCTTATATAATGGAATAGTGACTCTACGCTTAAAAGTTTCTGTGACCTTTTATGGCTAGGTCTCTCTAATCTAAATCATCTCTTTCATATAGCAAGATGTCCAAGTATGCCTGGAGCAATGTATCAAATCTACAGCTTCTCCTTTGTCTCTGTTCTTGATTTTTCTTCTTATCACCCAAGTTATCCAGTTTAGAATGCTTCCAAAAAAAAAACTTTACACTTTCTAGCAGCGATCATATTTCAAAACTGCCTCAGACCATCTCTCTCACGTTATAATTCATCAACTGGCATAATATGAGGAACGATCTAAGAAAAGCAATCAGCGATAGTTCAGATATGAAATCAACATTCAACATGACGGCTTTATCTAATGTTTTGTTTAGCTATTTTGAGTATTCTTTTAGTTGGTTTGTTTTTTTGTGAAACAGTTTTCATGTTTACGGAACTATAAAAAACATACAACTTATCCTCTTCGGTTTTTTTTTTGAAAAAGTACTTTATCTTCTCTCCAAAATTTTATATTTTCTCTCTCTATTAAGATGATCTTCATCATTTACCATCAAAATTATTGAATCGCAGATAATAGTCACCATTTTCTATTTAAAGTAGCATAATTAATAAAATTCAACCCACTTCTTTTCTATGGTAAATACGAAGTTAGGTTTTCAAACTAAACTAACAAAACATAAATCGTAATCAGTTTATGGAAATGTAAAAAAAAAACTAACATAATACATGAAAAATATTCATTTAGTTCCACAAACACGAGAACCCTACATTGTAAACCTCCAAGTGTACATGTACGAAGATCATGTCCAATCAAACATGGAATCTGCATAGCCAACTAACACTCATATTATTTTCACCAATGCACTCGCTCAACCAAATCGCACTCTATTATATGCAGCAGACGACCACGATTTTTTAAATAATAAAGCCCAACTAAAAAATTTCAAAACTAATTCAAAGAACATGATTTTTTGTTTTCGATCGTCCATCCATCGATCTAAACTTGACAAAAACAAACCAACTACAAGATCAGTTGCAAACCAACCTCTGCCATAGATTTACATATTAACAATCATATATTTATAATAAAAAATATAAATGTAACACATCCCGCCCGTAGGGCGGGCCGACCCTAGTATTTGTATATAAGATATTATAATAATTATTAATGTTAAGACTTAATGTAGGAATAAGCAGATTTACTGAAATTGTAAATCAGAATGGGCCTGTAGGTTTTCTGGCCCTGAAGATAAAAGAGGGTCCGGTCCGCTTATAACGAAGATGCTAATGTCATCACAGCCAAACACGTGTCATCACAGTTCAAATATAAGGCTTCTTCCCTTATCCTACACGCGCCACTCTGCTTCCACAAAGACGACGACGACGATGAGTCAAACGGTGCATCGTCTTCACTCTTATTTACGTTCGGCAGGCGCATGTCTAGTCTCGTCTCCCAGACCTCCACCACGACGACTCGTATGTATTGCCACCGTAAGTGATCGTAACCAATCCAACGTTCTGCTGTGGAAAGGACGCGTATCTCACAACAAGCTCTCTGTTGCTGCTAAAGCTTCTTCTTCAGCTCCTCAAGGTAAAAATATTTGCCAATAATGAGCTAATTAAATCGCAAGTTGAATAAATTTCATTTATCTAAATGCATCATCTTAATATATATATATATATATATATGCAGCTGAGACTGAGAGATTTTCTGAAACATCATTAGAAAAAGAAGTGCTAAAGGCATTGTCTCAGATCATTGATCCTGATTTTGGGACGGACATAGTTTCGTGTGGTTTTGTTAAAGATTTGGTAATTGAAGAAGCTCTTGGAGAGGTAATTTATTATTAATACTACTGTATCAGTCAGGTTGCTGTTTGTTTTAAGATCCTTTGTTGGAACTTTGAAACATGTTTTTTTTTTTTTTTGGGGCCATAGGTTTCTTTCCGTTTGGAGCTAACAACACCGGCATGTCCAGTCAAAGATATGGTAAATAATGACCCAATCCCATTACAATTCTCCCTTTGAATGTCAAACAAATCATTTCATGAAGCTCTATCTGATGAATTATTTTTGTTACATAATAATGCAATATAGTTTGAGAAGCAAGCAAATGAGGTAGTTGCAGTGCTTCCATGGGTGAAGAAGGTGAACGTGACAATGTCGGCGCAACCAGCTAAGCCTATATTTGCAGGCCAGCTTCCACCTGGTTTATCTAGAATTTCAAGCATTGTTGCTGTTTCTAGTTGCAAGGTACAACAACCAAAACTTTCATTCCTTTAGCTCTTTAATGTTTCCTCTTTGTATATGTGGAAGGGGATTTGGTATCCAAAATATTGATTGTGCCAAAGTAGTCCAGGTGAAGATTAGGAAGATGTCAAATGATTTCTTGTTTTTAAGATCATTTGGTGTCTCACCATCCAAAACTAATCTCCTTTCTTTACTTGCATCTCCATTTTAGTTAATGACAGACTTGTGATAGCTGAACGTTTTCAGGGAGGTGTTGGAAAATCTACAGTTGCTGTAAATCTTGCTTATACGTTAGCTGGTATGGGTGCAAGAGTTGGCATCTTTGATGCTGATGTCTACGGTCCTAGTTTACCTACTATGGTCAATCCAGAGAGCCGTGTTCTTGAAATGGTATTATATATAACTATTCATCTTGTGGTGTACCAATAACACGAGTGTTAATATATATATATAATCAAAACAGGATCCTGAGAAGAAGACTATCATCCCAACCGAATACTTGGGGGTGAAGCTAGTCTCATTTGGATTTGCAGGGCAAGGTCGTGCCATTATGAGAGGTCCAATGGTGTCTGGTGTCATTAATCAGCTCCTTACTACAACTGAATGGTTTTGTTTTATTTATTTTACTTGACTTTTGATATATCTTTTTCAATCAAGAACCAACAACTCATAATCTTTTTTTTTACCTGGTGGTGTTGATGCTGCAGGGGAGAGCTGGATTATCTTGTTATCGACATGCCTCCTGGAACCGGTGACATTCAACTAACCCTCTGCCAGGTTCGGTTCTGATGATGGACAAGTTTTCTTCTTTTTTTGAGTGCCCTTATTCAATCAATTTCATGATGAAATATGCATTATATTACAACTCAGGTTGCACCGTTGACAGCAGCGGTGATTGTGACCACACCTCAAAAACTGGCATTTATAGATGTTGCCAAAGGTGTCCGAATGTTCTCAAAGCTTAAGGTTTCTTCTTCTTGGGCCTCACATGGACTTTGCAACAACAACAAGTATCTGAGATTTTGTTTTCTGTTTTGGTTGTTATACGGAGTAGGTTCCTTGTGTTGCTGTTGTGGAGAATATGTGTCATTTTGACGCTGACGGGAAACGTTATTACCCTTTTGGGAAAGGTTCAGGTTCTCAGGTTAGCTTTGGCTTATGCCCCACTCTCTCTTAGTTTCTTTCCTTCACATAAAATGATAACTAAGTCTCTGGCTACTGCAGGTTGTCCAGCAATTCGGAATACCTCACCTCTTTGACCTCCCCATTAGGCCAACGGTACACTCTACAATTTTATAGAATTCTGTGAAACGACAACACAACTGCTCTAAATAGTTTTTTTTTTTTTGTTGTGATTGTTAGTTATCTGCTTCAGGAGATAGTGGAGTTCCAGAAGTTGTTTCAGATCCTTTAAGTGAAGTTGCAAGAACGTTCCAAGATCTTGGTGTTTGTGTAGTGCAACAATGCGCCAAGATACGCCAACAAGGTTGAAAGAAATACATTATTCACTGAGAAACCTCATATACTATTATAAGGTTTCCACAGCATTGTATGTTTTGTAACAGTTTCCACAGCTGTGACATACGACAAATATCTTAAGGCAATCAGAGTGAAGGTGCCAAACTCAGATGAAGAGTTCTTACTTCACCCTGCAACTGTCAGAAGAAATGATCGATCAGCACAAAGTGTGGTATGCAAGACATTTAACCCCTGAGAATCATCAATCCACTTTGTCCTAATTTTTTAATTTTTTTGCTATTATTTACTTGAAATTATCTTCATATTATTTGTATTTTTGGTTCTTATCATTGTTAAACAGGACGAATGGACTGGTGAACAAAAGATTCAGTTCGGAGATGTGGCAGAAGATATCGAGCCTGAGGAAATACGACCAATGGGAAACTATGCTGTCTCGATAACCTGGCCGGACGGGTTTAGCCAGGTATTAAAACTGATATATAAACTTTGAAATCATAATCCAAAATTTGGATGTAAAAATAGATTACCAATAAATGTTTATAGATTATGAGTCTTGGGTTGGTCAAATGTGATTTTTATGTTTTTGCAGATTGCTCCATATGACCAGCTGGAAACAATTGAACGGTTAGTAGATGTTCCTCCATTGTCTCCAGTTGAAGTCTGATTCTTAAAACGATAGTGTTTTCTTCTGAGAGATAAAAATTTGTATCTATCTATCTATCTATACTATTAAAACATGAGCTTTTTTTTTTTGAGGTCTCTTTAGTATTTATAGAAGTGCCATTGCCTTTTTAAATTTAATTGAAAATTGTTTGAAATTACCAAAAGAATATTCCCTAAGTCAGAGAGTAAATGACAAGAGCAATGATCGTAGTCATATCCAAACAGAAGTTCCATAACTATTCTTGATTCATTGTTTCCGTTACAAAGTTTCAGTCGCAGGAAAGAAATATTCTCAGCCTAACCTTTTGTCTTGTATATATAAACCCCGCAGAGATTAAACTACAGAAACTAAATTTTACATGTTTTGTGGATTTGCTTGGAGAAATGATCCTTTTGTTTTACTCCACACATCAACCTGCAACAACAAGGTGGAGATGTATCTTCTAGTCTTGTACATTAACTTATCTCGTAAGATAAAATGCCTGTGACCATTCCTTACTACCACTTAGCCTGGCTGAAACTCAGCCATGTGGGATATGAACCCCTTGCATATAATATTTGATGTATACATCGTTGGCGTCATACAGCCGCCTCCCATGGACATCATCTGCTTACAAGTTACAACATTGATTCAGGGATTAATTAAAATCCTCTGTCATTATCTGCAGATTCTTCTTCATAGTGCTGTGAACTCGTCACATTTGGTCTCCTTTTAACCGATCTAACATGAACATATTACATTTCACCATGCGGGTTTGTATAATATTCTTAACCAGGTCACAAAACGTGCAGGAGCCGAAGACCAGGTACCCGGTTGTGGTCTGGTTTGCGAAAGTGAATTACGCCAACATATCGACCAAGAACTATGCATTAGATGAGATTGAAGAAGTTAAAGCTTAAACGAGAGAGAGAGAGAATTAAATGAATTATGGAAGTCATTGGTTCATTACATGTAGCTACAACTAATGTAGCTGTAGAAATTAAATGAAAAAAATACTAGAAAAGGAAGAAATTCCTACCAACAATATTTTTTGCTTTAGAATCACCTGTTAATTATTACCTAAAATCACCTGTTAATTATTCAACTGGTCTATCAGTTTGTAACTTGACCCGAACTATATGTACCGAAAAAATACCACTGGGATTTGGTTAAGTACCTCTCTACTCTTGTTTAAATCTTCAACCATACCACCAAATTAAATTACCAAAATAATAATTTTGAAGTTAAAAATCTTTCCATAACTTTTACATTCCCCCTTAAAAATATACAATAATTAAGGTCCCTAATCTTGAAAATATTTACACTCTACCGTCCATACCGTCAAGAAGACCGGTCCAGATTCCCTTAACCGGAGGAAGCTGTGCAACAAAGGCTTGCCATGGAGGATAACCCACTCCACTTCCTCTTACCCGCCCGTCCAAACGTAGTGACAAATACCTAAAACACTCGCACTCTCAGCTCAAGAACCATGTTTCACAAATCAAATATAAAGAAACTGACTTACACTGGAGAGTCTGAAGACACACCAGCAAGCTTCTTCTGCTCATCTATCCACCTGTTCAAATAAAAAAGAACAAAAACACGGACTAATCCAATTTATCGCCAATTTGTTTTAAGTTAAGGTTATTTATATCAGAAAGACTCTTTTAACCTTTCCCATTCCGAAACAAAAACCGGAGCCACACGCCACAATCTCCTCCTACTCAGACTCACTTCTTCATCCTCACCATCAAACTCCAGAACAGGCGTACTCCCATCAGTAGCATAAGCCACAACAACCACACCTCTCTCAACAAGCCCCTGAGTAAACTCTCTACTCCTCTTAAACGCTTCTTCTATATAACCCCCAGGACCAGCGCATATCACAAGCCTAGCAATCCCTCTCAGATCACCCACAGATATAACTTTATTATTCTCCTCGACCCTCATTTTAAGCTTGGCGAGATTCTCTTCCCTAGAGAGCCTAGCCATTTGAGCGTTCTTGGTCTTGTTTTCGCGGAAGTAGAGGAACGCAAAGAGAGAAGCTGCACCAACGTCGATGCCTAGGCCCTTTACTATCTCAAGCACTTCACCTGATCTCGCGGGGTTCGCTAAGGCTCCTATAAGCCTGGAGGTGGCTATTAGTCCTCCTAAGGAAGCGCTGGCTATGAAGGCGAGGTAGAAGAACATGCGGACTGATCTGAATGGAGACAGAACCTCACTACGGATTCTTGCATCCGCACTGTAAAAGCATAAACAGAGAGAACACAACTGCGTCATTTCAACCTTTCATCTGTAGATCTTTCAAGAACTAAGGAAACAGAATACCTTATTTCGGAAGAGGGAGAAGGAGAAGGCTCGTCTGCTGCGAAACAGACGGTGTTGAGAGACAGAGGTTGATGCTTTCTACCCCTTATCGTTAGAGTCCAAGTTCGAGGAGAGAGAACGTGTGTTTCTATGTGATTATGACGGGACAACCTGCGAGGAGAGTATGGATCTTTTGTCTGAATAAGAGCTCGTTTGATCAAGTGACAGTGGTAGATGTAAGCTTGGGACGAGACCAGAGTAGCCATTGGTCTCTGTGGAACCTCTGCAGCTTCTTCCTCTGTTCATTAAGATGACTTCTCCTTTTCATTTTGGATCAGCCTCTTAGGGTCTGTGATCATAAACTTGCCACGCTTCCAATATTTAACATCTCTTTTTTTTGAAAATATTAGTTTAATTTTTTTCAGGTAAACAATATGAAAATATTAGTTTAATTTTGACGGCTTGCTTAATGTTATACTACATGATTAGTGTATATGTTATTAAATGATAATGTATTATTTGAATGAGGTTCATCAATGCGTTGACAAAAGAAAATGAGGTGCAAATGTTTACAAAAGAGAGAAAACTCTTCAAAGCTCCATATGCAAAATCTCCATCCAGACCAGTTTCCATCATCTCCTTTAAGTTTGATTGGTGTTGCCGTTGGCTTCAGCTAACATCAGTTCAAGATCTCCTTTCCTGTTCAGCTTCACTGTATCTGTAGAGTACGACAAGAAGAAGATAGATAATGCAGTGAATTGAGGTTGAAGTAGATCCTTAGAATGTGTAGAAATGATGTATGAAGAAACCAAAAGACGAATGAGAGATAGAAAGTACCTGTGCAGCCACCAATGTGCTTGCCTCCTGGTTCATTAGGACAAAAAGGGTTAGACACTATTATAGTGTTATGTGTTGTCCACAGTCTTTTGAAGAATGACATGAAAAAGGTTGTATATGCTCCCTAGTTTTCAAGCAAGATATGTGATTGAAGCAAACGGATTAAAAAAAACTTACCAACGAAAACATTAGGAACAGTGTGTTGCCCAGTGAGTCTTTCCAGTACCTTCTGCAGTTGTGGCCCTTGTGGACCTGAAAAATTAGCCAGAGATTCAAAGGGGGGGGGTAAGAACATCTTTTGATAAATTGCATATCTTCAACTGTTTTAAAAAAAAACAGAGACAATATTACTAAAAGAAAATAATATAATTCTACAAGAAACAATAGCATAGTATCATCACAGAAAGACAAACAAGACTTTCAACAAGTGTATATGATGAAACCAATTCCAAATGTAATAAAAACGCAATACTAATGGAAACTTCCAAGTTTTTTTCATCCTCTATCCAAACATAAACTACAAGTCTAATCCTAATTATCATCATAATCACATCAATTAATCAAGCAAATCTGACATATAAAAACATACCAAGTTCATCCAATTCAATCACCAGCGGCTGAACACCAAGTCTCTTGAATAATGTCTTCACTTCAGTACAGTATCTGCAATACACACATGAACCAATCATCAACAAATAATATATATTTAAAAAAAAAAAAAATTGAAGATCTGAAGAAGAGAGCAAAAAAAACTGCCTACGAGCACCAAGTTTTGGAGTAAACAACGACAATGTTCTCAGTAACCGTTTTCCTCACGCTCTCCTCCATTCTCGATCCGAAAGAAGAAGAAGCAGCCGAAGGAGACATGGCTCGAACTGAAGAATAAGACTGCTTTAGGCATCTCTTGAAAGGAGATCCGACGGATTTTCTGATGCCGACGCTTATCAGAAACAACGAATAAGAAGTAGAATAAGAGATTGAAGGAATCGAATCTAGAGAAGAAGAGGATGCAAGTTTTAAAGGGTTGAATGCTGAGACTGCCATGGGCGATGTTATTATTTTTGACCCTTTGGATTCTCAAAAAGCCGACAGATTCTTGGAGCTTGTCTTTGCGTGTGGATGGTACTTGTTGTCTCGACGTCTGACTTGTCCCTCTTTTACCTTTTCGTACGTTGTCTATCATCTTTACTGGGCCTTTACTATTCTTAATGGGCTTTTCTTTTATACATATTTTGTTTGATTCCTCTCTCTAAAATGGCCTTAATTGCCTTGAAAATTTAAACAAACCATGAGTTTTTTTGGTATATGTAAAAAAACTATTGGGTGTTTATCTTGTTAAGATTCGGTAAAGCATTTGGGAGTATCAAACATTTAGGGGATGTATTCAATCTAAAATTTGAGGTGATTTGATTTTTAATGAGGTTTTAGATGATTTTAAGGAATTACTAAGAATAAAATGATTTTTGTTAAACCACTCTAGAATATCACCTAAATCCATGGGATTTGAGTTTTATTTTTTTGGGAAATCTGTTTTTTTATAGCAAAAAAATGGTAACTATGTTCATTTAAACTAATTTATACTACTTTATGTCCTATTAGACTATTTTTTTCCAAAATAGCAGTAATGCCCTTAAAATTGTAATTTTTTTTAAAAAGATATATATTGAGTTCGACAAGGGGGATCGATCGATCCCACTTTACAAGTTATAGTGGATCGATCGATCCCGATCATTATTCAGAACCAAAAAAAACGCAAAATATATACTGATCGACCTGGTCCATTTCACTCGATCGGCGAAGGTCGATTTACACAGATCGACCGATCTGTAAGAATAGATCGATCGATCCCGTGCCGAGGAAAGAATCCCAAATCGATTTTTTTGGTTTTGTATGATTATATCCGGATTGATTTCCACTTGATTTGAACCGACCAAGCATGATTTCAACTCTTTAAACTCGATTTCTCTGGGATGAAACCCATAATTTCCCATTCACGAATAAAGGGAGACAAAATCAAATTCTCACCCAAGTTCATTAACCCTAACTCACTCAATTTCACTCTGATTTGGACGATTATTTGGCCTAACCCATACGATTTCGTGAGCTTTTTACGAATCTATCACTCATAGACATGAATCATGGTAGAAATAATGTGAAAATTTTGTGAAAATTTTGTGAACAATCAATGGAATATAGAAGACGGTGAAGAAGGTTGCCAAGGGTTTTTTTTGTCGCTTTTTTTTGTTCCTTTTTCGGTTTTTTTTTTTTAAAAAATCGATTTTTTTTTAAGAATATAAAAGTGAATATTCTCAAATATTTTGTTTCCATATTTTTAGGAACTGATTTCTTATCCGTAGAATACAACTAATATGTAGAAATCAATTTCTATAGTTTTTTAGAATTATAGTAATGTTTAGAATTTGATTTCTACATGTTTTAGATTTATAGTAAATCTGTAGAAGTCGGTTCCTACATGTTTTAGAATTAGATTAATGTGTAGATTTTGATTTCTAAGAATTTTAGAATGGTAGGTTAAGCGCGGAATGTGTATTCTACATATTTGTAGAATACTCCTATTTACGTAGATCACGTATTCTAAACATTGTAGATTCAATGAAAAAAATAGATTTCGTTTTCTACTTCATAGAATGTCATTTCTACTTTTTTTAGAACATAATCTGAAATTTATAATTTTAACTTTTTTATAACTGGAAAATATATCATTAAGTTCATATAGGTATTTTAACAAATGTTACTATTTTTCCAAATTTTTTTTGTTTGTAAAACTATTTATTAAAATTATTTTCATAAATATTAAAGGGTATTATAGGAAAATATGACACAAAATATATATTAGTCTAAAGGGACATAGTTACTATTTTTTTGCTCTAAAAAAACAGTTTTTCCTTATTTTTTTTTAACTAAGAAACTCCACCCAAACACTATAAAATCAATTGAAAACTTTAAAACTCCACAACTTAAAATATTTTCAATAACAGTGGATTTCAGAGTACTTTATAAAATGTCAAGTTCAATAACACTAGATTTTAAATGAGTTTTTAAAATTCATGTTTCAATAACAGTTGATTTGTCATTTTGACACAAATCACCTAAAACTTTCAATTAAATACAACCCCTAGAATATCACCTAAAAATCAATTGAACGTTAATGTGCATGTTACATGTAGCCATTGACCAATGTAGTCTTAGTTTACACTTTGAGCCTATACTCATTGGCTAGCAGCAAACTCTTTGCCAAAACTAGTCGAACGCTTTTGGAAAAACCCAAATACCATGTACGTGTTAGCTAAGTTGCCATAACTAGCAACTATCGTGAGAAGTTTGTAAAACATTTCTCAGAAAAAAAAAGTTTGTAAATATAATAAACAACTCATCTATGGACCTCACTTGACAAGATCATGTGGGAACTTTTGACTAGAAATTTATGATTATTTTTCAAAAAAAAAAAATTAGATTATTAACAATTTAGTTACTTGTGTTCCTAAAACTTAAAATCAAATTAGAAAATTTTGATATATTTTGAAAATTTTGAATTCAAACATTTATAAATAATTGTGATAAAAAATTTGAGTATTAAAAATGAACACAATTTAAAAATTTAGTGTATTAAAACAAATATAATCCTTGTTTAAGATATTAAACTAAATAGCAAAAAAAATGGATATTACAAATTTAATAAACTTTAGTTGAGGTATTTTTATGGAAATTTTCCAAAACGAAACTTATATATTTACTTGTCATATTTTCGTGAATTTTCTTATTTGTCTTCCATGATTTTAGGGTAAAACATTAGTTTAATTAATATTATTAGAATTTTCTTAATTGTTTTCTCCATGATTTTAGTGAATTTTCTTATATGTCATCTTTTCAATGATTTTAGGATAAATAATTAGCTTAATTAATATTATTATATAAAATTTATGTTAATATATATATATATATATATATTTATCATAATATTTAAGATAATTAATAAACACTTATTATTCTATCCATATATATATACTATTATTTAAAAGAAAATATTTTAATATAGAGTTATCATGATATTTGGTACATTTAATTAATAATAGATGTTAACAATTGATATTCAGAATATCTATCGATAATATCATAATTACGTTTACCTTACATTTAATTTATGATTTAATGACTAATACTATAGCACATTTCTGTAATTCTTATTTGGAAATATTGATCCAAATACAAATCATTATAAAATTTATATATAAGTTACTAACATATTTTAATTAATCGGTTTCTTCGGTTGGACCGGTTAATATACTGAACCAAATCTATATATTGCGGGGTTTTAAAATAACATTCATTCGGTTTTTCGGTACTACCAAATCAAACTATTTTTTCTATTTCGACTCAGTACGGTTTTAAATGGTTCGGTTTTACAGGATTGAACACCCCTGTTATTTTGTTGATGTTTTATGGATTGTAATTGGTTATAATTTCTTTCGGTGCCACTTAGTTTCTTTTCAGTCCAAATATCTATACTATTATTTATGAAGTGATTTGGCTTATGTGTCAACCTCTCCTTAACATTAGATTTTCCTGCTTATTTTTTAATATTTTTATAATTTTATTTGCTTATTTGCTTATTTGATTATTTTGATTAATATTTATAGATCTGTCATATTTATAACGTAAAATCTACATTGAATAATGTTTATTTTTTTGCTTTACCGTACATAACACCAAGAATTGTTTAAGATAAATATACATTGAATAATGTTCTAGATAATAACGACAATGAAAACCATAATTCATTACGTTGAGGACAATATCTAATAATCGAAACCTGTTTGACCAAAATCATACTATACCAATAATTATTTAATATAAATATATACATATACATATACAACAATGAAAACCATAGTACATTACGATAAGGATAATATCAATACAACACTGACTCTATAATTTACCGACTATAGCTATATATATATATATATATCATTCGACTTTCTTTCGTTTACATCACCCTCAAATCAAAAGTTATAAACAGATCTTAAAACTTCTCAGCAGCAATAATAACTTGCCAACAATGTCTTTTTTGAGAAAAAAACCCGCTTCTCTTGTTTTTATTGGAGATATTGATCCGGCTAAAGATTGTTACAAGATTAAAGTCAAAGTGATAAAACTTTGGAATACATGGAAAAATTCAAAAATCGTTTCGATTGAATTAGTGTTGGCTGATATCAATGTAAGTATTGTATTTTACTTCATTATTGATTAGTATTAATTATATTGCTTAATGTCAGTGATTTCTTTTTGTAATTTTTTTAGGGAACGAGGATTCATGCTTCTATTGATGAACGTTCTCTTGGTAATTTTCGATCTAAGTTATCTCAAGGAGATTATTTTATTCTGAGTAATTTCACCATTGGTGACTATACCACAGAATATAGAACGAATCCTCTTCCTTTTAAGATTAACTTCTATAGAACAACCAAAATTACTCCTTGCGATGATTTTCCAAAAGAGTTACCAAATAATTACTTCAAAGATTTTAAGGAAATATTGGAATGCCAATATGAAAAAGAAGTCTTAATCGGTTAGTTTTCTATATCATATAGTTTTATTTATTTATGTGTCCTTATTTATAATATCTTTTTCACCGGTTCTTAATTCTAATATTTTGTGTTTTAGATGTTATTGGTGAAGTTGTGAATGTTGGACCTTTAGAAAATCTAATGGCAAAAGGGAAATCATCAACTAAGCTAGAATTAACAATTCGTGACATAAAGTAAGTTTTATTCAGCTTTTAATTTTATATTATTTTATTTTTATTATCTTATACTGTTTTGTATTTTAATATTTAGTGATACGCGTTTAACATGTACGCTGTGGTCTGGGTATGCAAAACAAGTATCAGATTTCTTTAAATCTAATGAAGCAGCATGTATTGTATGTGTTGCTCGATTTGTTTGTGTGCGAGAATTCAGAGGTATTTTCCCCCACAAAATCTAACAGCTAAATTGCTGATAATATATGATATTAATTTGTTGTTGTTATTTTGTTGATGTTTTAGGAGTTGTGACTGTTTCTAATGTATTCAATGCCACTGAAATTCTTTTTGATCCACAACTACCAGAAGTGCTTGATTTCAAATCTAAGTTGCCTAATGATGATTTGATTATTACTAGAGAAGCTTTTGATCCTAAATCTACGCCTCTAAAAGTAGATTTATATGATGAATTTTTCATTAAGAATCCTATAAAATCTATCCGTGCATTGAATGCATCGAATGAGGTATGTTGTACTTATTAAATATTTTTGGTTATAACTAATTAATGTCCATTGAAGTTATTGATGAATTCAGTTTTATATAAAGTTGTTTTGTTTGTTTTTATAGGTGGGAAAATGTGTTACCCTTTGCAAGATTGTTTCCATTGAAACCACTCCAAAGTGGTATTTTGTTGCGTGTGGTACCTGTCGGACGACAGTTCATCCATGTGAAGATGATCTTGATGATGATAGTCCACCTTTGTTTCATTGTAGCGGATGCAATGGAAACGTCTCTAACGTTGTGGCTAGGTATTTTGTGTTTAATATAAATTCTCATATATCATTTACGTGAATATATATTAATATTTAAAATTCAATGGTTTTATATTTTTGTAATTGTTGTAGGTTTAAACTTGTCCTTTGTGTTACTGATCATACGGGAGAAGCCGCTAGGTTTATTCTTTTCGATAATGTTGTTGTTCCCTTTCTCCATAATACTGCTATGGATCTTGCCGAAGAAGTTGCTGAGGTATGTTTGTTTATAAATCTTATACTTATAGATTATTTATTTTGTGTCTGTTTATTTGATTGTTTTTTTGTTATTTTGTCTTTTGTAGGAAAACGCATCTGTTCTACCTTTATCATTAGTCAGACTTATTGGTAAAACATATATTTACAAGATTAATGTATCAGCTGATAATTTGAGGAGTCGTAAAACGACTTTTAAAGTTGATATAATTTCTGATGATGAAGATTTGATTAGTAAGTGGGTCAGTGAAGGTTATACTGGTCAGGTATTTGTTATTAAGAATACACGTCTATAAATCGTATTCTTGTGTTTGTTTATGACCTTTTATATATTTTTTATGTATATGTCTTGATTATTTACTGTTATGTATTTTAGGGTGGTTTGTTTATGGATTGCCAACGTAGTTTGGAAGATTCAGCTGAAGCTTCCCAATCTGATGGATTAAAGCGTAACGGTGATGCTTTCGATCGTGGAAATTTGGTTGTGGGGAAAGATGGAAATCCTAAAAAGTTGAAGAAGAATACAGAATAATTTTTAAGATTTGGATTTGTTTCTTTAAATTTAGAGGTTTTTACGTTTTGGATAATTTATATTTATAGTGTTTGTTATGGATTTTTTTATTCTGTGTTGGTTTTTACAATAAAGTTTGAAGTTATTCCTCTTTAATTGTTGTTATTTAATCATTCAATAAATCTTATATACTAAATCTTACTTATTTTTATTCCTTCAAGTACTGACTAAAATACCGATACATTCATTATTCAAGAAATCACTCCAAATTTACAAGTTAAATTTCTACTTAACACCAAATATACATCAATAAATATGATATAGTTAATTAGTAGAAACCCTATTCTACGAATACTCCATGGCCATGTTAGGATCAGAAAACGAAAACCTTTTGCATTATTTTATATAAATAGTTTTATTAAGAGCCACTCAAAAATCAAAAAAAATAAATAATTAAATAATAACTAAGATAGCATCAACTCTGAAAATTATTTGCGCTATAAACAAAATAAACGTTTAACAAAACAAAAAACCATTTTCTATGGGAAGAAACTAAATATTGCAAAATTTTAGAAAAAGAAAAATCATATAATTAGTTTAACAAAACGAATTATATAAAAATATTTATGAATCTTTATATATATATTGCTAGAATCTGTAAATCAATATATATATATTATAGAAAAAACTATCAACTTATTTTTATTATTTAAAAAGGAAGTTTTCTTTTCTTATGTGCTATGAAAAGAATATATGTATATATATAATATATATATATACATATAGATAATGTCTAAATGGCATTTATCCTAATCTATATCATATTATAATAATCTGCCGACTCCAAGATAGTATATATATTTCTCTGCAGACACTTGATGGACAATAGACACAAAACTTCTAAGCAAAGAAACTTCTAAGCAAAAAGAAAAGTCAAAGTTATGGGTCCAAAAAAAACAACACCGCTTCCAGCTTTTACTAGACGTATGTAAATATTATTTTGACTTTATATGTTGTTGGTTAACAGTATGTACGTTTTTTTAACAATTGTAAGTTTTCCTAATAGGCGTCACTACAAAAGCTCATGCTTATGCTCCACCAATACCAATGCAATGTGCCATTACCGGACGTATTGAAAAACAGATGAAAAGCAAACTTGCAAGAAAGAAAAGAATGAATATTTTGAAATACAAGAGATCACACAACACTGGTATGTTTTCTAAATTTTATATTAAATATAATATATTACTCAATGAAATTAATGTTCTAATATAATATATGTTTAAATTCAGATACTTTGAAAAAAACAAACGATACAGATGATTTCGTTTGTTTTGTGGCCACGGATTCAGAGTCCGACGAAGATGAAAATCATGTAAATCACAATCAAAGTAATGTTCGTAGGGTTCATCGAAAAAGAAAAAACACTCACTCAGATATATTACTTGATGAAGGAATATTTGCTCCCATAGGTCTCACTGATAATGGTAATTATGGTTCTCTTTTTGTAAATTCATCATCTATATTATATTAAAATATTAATTAAATTTTATCAGGTTATTATGACGATGGCGATCCGTCCTACATGTGTGATTATTGCCAAGCTTATATGTGGTTTGGCGAAAGAATAAATAAAAGATTTATAAGTGCCAAACCATTATTTACCTTGTGTTGCCATAAAGGAAAAGTCAAGCTACCTCTTCTTAGAGCACCACCTACTTCATTGTTGAAACTTCTTTACAATAAGGGTGAAATGAGGAATCACTTTAGAGAATTCATTAGAGCGTACAATATGATGTTTTCCTTTACTTCACTTGGTGGTAAAGTCAATAATTCCATCAATAATGGTGCTGGACCTTATTTATTTCAACTATGCGGAGAAAATTACCACTTGATAGGAGATATGTTGCCTGGCCCTGACAAGAATCCTGCGTTCCTACAACTCTATATACACGATACTGCAAATGAGATTTCAAATAGAATGGCTGCTTATGGGTAAATCAATTTTTTAACTTTTGAATTTATATATATCTTGGGGAATCTAATATGTCATCCTGATTTTGAATAGGAGAACCGGTTCGACGGAAAAAATCAAACGACAGATTGTTGAAATTTTGAAGAATATGTTGGATGCTAATAATTGTTATGTTGGTGCCTTTCGATCAGCACGTGAGAGACTAGAAGTTTCTGGTGCTGGTCGGCGTATGAGATTGGTTCTCGCAAGTGGAAGGTCCACAGATGGTAGAACATATAATCTTCCAACTGAAAATGATGTAGCAGCTTTAATTCCTGGGGATTTTGAAAAATCAATGGAAAATCGAGACATTATCCTTGAGAGTAGTACCGGAAAACTACAAAGAATAAGTGAGCTGCATCCAGCTTATTTGCCCTTACAATATCCATTGTTGTTTCCCTTTGGTGAGGATGGTTTTAGATTGGGCATAGACATCGGCTTCCTAGATAAGAAAGGGAGGAAAAGGAAAACGATAACCATGCGTGAGTTTTTTGCGTTTCGTATACAAGAGAGGTTTGGTGAATCTCCGATCATTTTAATGTCTGGAAGATTGTTTCAACAGTTTTTAGTTGATGCATACACTATGATAGAATCAAATAGACTTCGCTACATTTGGTTAAATCAAAAGAATCTTCGATCTGAACACTATGATAAGATCGTTGATGCTGTGGCCAAAGGAAAAGGTGATCTATCTGAACAGGGTAAGCGGATCTACATACCATCTTCGTTTACAGGTGGTAAAAGGTACATGATGCAACACTACTTGGACGCTATGGCCACTTGCAAGTATTATGGTTACCCAGATTTTTTTATAACAATAACTTGTAATCCCAAGTGGCCAGAGATAACACGATATCTGCAGAAACATGATTTGAAAACAGAAGATCGTCCGGATATATGTTGTCGTGTTTTTAAGATGAAGCTTGATAATCTGGTTGATTATTTGATGACCGGAACAGTCTTAGGTGAAATCAATTCGGGTAAGTGTTTGAAGTAATTATTATTTTAGTTGTCATAATTATCATTTACTTTCGTCAAACTTTAGCTTTCCTTTTTTTTTTGAAGACTCCTTTGTTTTTTTTTTGTTTATAGTAATGTATACAATCGAGTTTCAGAAGCGAGGTTTGCCGCATGCTCATATGGTAGTCTTCTTGAAACCAGAATCTAAGTTGCCGACAGGAGATGACATTGATCGGTTTATAAGTGCTAAGATACCAGATAAGGAAACAGAGCCGTATTTACATGAAATTGTTAGTGATTTGATGGTACACGGTCCATGTGGTGCTGCTAACATAAAAAATGTATGCATGCAAGAAGGCAGATGCACCAAATATTTCCCAAAGTCTAATAGCGCTATTACAAAAATTGATGATGGTGGTTATCCAATTTATAGACGTCGAGATGATAACAGGGTCATTAGGAAGAAGAACTTCGATTGTGATAACAGATATATTGTTCCTTATAACGGCAATCTATTGAAACGATATCGAGCACACATTAACATTGAGTGGTGTAACCAAACAAGATCAATTAAGTATCTTTTCAAATACATCAATAAGGGATCAGATTATGTTAGAGCTACAGTTGAGAGTGAAGATGGTAATGAAGAAGTCGAGGACGAGGTGAAAAAATATTTCAGTTGCAGGTAATAATTTTTTTATCTTATTTTAATAGACTTTATTTTTGTCCGCTTCATAATTATATAATGCTTATGTGGAAGGTACATATCTGCGTGTGAATCCACTTGGAGGATTCTTGCTTTTCCTACACAATATCGCTCAACGCCGGTGACAAAGCTTTCCTTCCATCTGCCTGGCCAACAGTTTCTTGTTTATAATGAAGATGACCCAATAGAGGAAGTGATATCTAAATGTACTATTAGCCAGTCTAAGTTCTTAGCTTGGATGGAAGCAAACAGAAAATATCCAGAGGCACGTGAGTTGACATATGCTGATTTTCCTACCAAGTTTGTTTGGGTCTTGAAAACAAAGGAATGGAAACCACGTGATAGAGGATTTGCAATAGGGAGGATAACTTATGTACCGCCGTCTTATGTCCAAGCCTATTATTTGAGGGTTTTACTCAATATAGTAAAGGGTCCAAGAAGTTTCGAGGAGATCCGAACGGTTAAGGGGATTGTTTATCCGTCATTTAAAGATGCATGCTATGCTTTGGGTTTGCTTGATGATGATAAAGAATATATTGAGGCTATTAAGGAGGCAAGTTTATGGGCTTCTGGGAAGTTTTTGAGAAGATTATTTGCTGTGATGTTGCTCTCTAACAGCGTTGCAATGCCAATCGATGTATGGAAGGCAACATGGGATATACTAACCGAGGATATTCTTATAAGGAAAAAAAGAAAAGCAAAGAATCCAAGTATGTTATATATTCTTTTATTATCTTATTACGTAGACCCTTGCATCTGCAAATAAATCTCTATTTTAACATTATTTTGTGTTAAAAACTGCAGATTTCACACTATCCAATGACCAGCTGAAGAATATTGGTTTGGCTAAGATAGAGAAATATCTGCGTAGGAATAATAATTCTCTGTCTAACTTTGAGAATGCTCCTGTGCTAGATGAAGAAGCTATTGATAAAGATAAAAATCATCTTATATTAGTTGAAAAAACCTACGATCGGGAAAAGTTAAAAGAACTACATACCAAACTGATGTCCACTGTGACTGACGAGCAGAAGCGAGTCTATGAGACAATCATTACAGCAGTTGAGAGTGGTGTTGGTGGTATGTTTTTCCTTTACGGTTTTGGCGGTACCGGTAAAACCTTTTTGTGGAGTCTTTTGGGAGCTGCTCTTCGATCAATTGGTATGATTGTTCTAAATGTTGCATCGAGTGGTATTGCATCGTTGTTGTTACAGGGAGGGAGGACAGCTCATTCTAGATTTGGGATACCAATTGCTGTTAATGAATATACAACTTGCAATATCAGTGCGGGATCACATCAAGCAGAACTAATCAAAGAAGCTAGCCTCATTATTTGGGATGAGGCTCCGATGATGAGTAAGTACTGTTTCGAAACACTAGACCGGACTATGCGTGATATTCTTAAATGTGACAAGGTGTTTGGAGGTAAAGTTGTTGTCTTGGGAGGAGACTTTAGGCAGATTTTACCAATTATCGTCAATGGTGGTAGAGTTGAAACTGTTTTATCTTCCATAACCTCTTCCTATCTATGGCCTAGCTGTAAGGTTTTAGAGCTGACAAAAAATATGAGGCTTACAAGAGATGTAGATGGTGATCGATCGAGGGAAATTGAAGCTTTCTCTAAATGGATTCTCGACATAGGGAATGGGAAGATAAACGAGCCAAATTCTGGAGAAGTGGAAATAGATATACCTGAGGATTTACTGATAACTCAATGTGAGAACCCAGTGGAGGAGATTGTAAAAGACGTATACGGTATTAGTTTTCCCAACGAGCGCAACCCAAAATTTTACCAAGGAAGAGCGATACTGAGTCCAAGAAATATGGACGTTGACACAATTAATGACTATATGTTATCACAGCTACCAGGTAACTTTAACATAATTTTCCAGAAAGTGAATGTATTATTACTAAAATAATGTTCATGTTCTGTGTTATGCTTATTATTTTTTGGTATTCATGCGTTAGGTGACGAGGAAACTTATCTAAGCTCTGATAGTATTGATACATCAGACACAAGCAAAATAGACAATATGGTTTATACTCAGGAGTATTTGAATAGCATTAAAGTTTCAGGATTGCCTAATCATGTTCTGAAACTAAAGATTGGTACTCCTATAATGTTGCTTCGAAATATTGATCCTATCGGTGGTTTGTGTAATGGAACAAGACTGTTGGTGACTCAAATTGCCAAACATGTTATCCAAGCTAGACTTATAACAGGAAATAATGTTGGTGAGAAAGTCCTCATACCAAGAATGTTTGTTTCTCCTCCTGAAGCAAGATTCCCGTTTAGAATGAGACGTAGACAGTTCCCTATTGCTGTTGCTTTTGCAATGACAATAAATAAAAGTCAAGGCCAGACTTTGCAAAGAGTTGGATTGTTTTTGCCAAAACCAGTTTTCTCACATGGTCAGTTGTATGTTGCTGTTTCCAGGGTAACGTCAAGAGATGGATTAAGAATTTTGATCACAGATGAGAAGGGAATACCACAGAAAAAGACCTTAAATGTCGTTTATAAGGAGATCTTTCAAAGTGTTGAATTGTCAGACTGATACTACTCATCGCTTTTATGCTTCTGTTTTATATTACAAGAGTCTGGTTTTGTTTTAGAGTTAACTCGGTTTTTCTTTTTGCCTATGGCTTCTTTTTTGTATTACAATATATGATCTGATTTAGTTTTCGAGTAAAGTTAGTTTGTTTGGCTTTACGCTTCTCTTTTTTATATTACAATTGTCTATGTTTATTATTTACGAGTGATTTTGTTTTGTAATTGAGTTTTTAGTTTATTTTCATAATATGAAAATATTTGGTGTATGATCGAAGTTGATTATCTTGAGTATATAAACATGTTTGTGATTTAGAAATATACAACATATATTAAAAGATTTTAATGTTTACAAATATGATATTTGAACCGTGGGTTGCTTTCCTTTCGAACTTGATATTTGATTTTTTACAGTTGGTTTAATTGTTTTCCAGAAAAGGTTTTAACCGGCCAAAGCATGTAGATATTGTTTTCGAAAATTATGAGGATTGTCCGACCAGTAGAAATCAAAGCAAATACAAATTGGTTTTCTTTGCATGTTCTGAATTCAGAGTAATTGAATTGGAGAAAGTTAAAAACGTTAAACAGACAAGTACACATGCAACCAACCACATACAAATATAAAATCCTCGAAAAAAATTGATCAACTAAACAAATGAATAGATAAGAAATTGGGAAACTACGATTCCTAAAAAAAATCAGCGGTTGACAGCGATGTGACAGATACCACCGGCAATTAGTGAAAATGAGCGGCGGCCTCGGCGGAAGGACAGATACTACCGACAGTTAGTGAGAATGAGTTCGGTGGCCTCGGCGGAATAGTGCTAACAATACAAATTTATGAAAAAGACATAGATCTGGAAGAAAAAAATAAGGAAGGAGAAACAAGAGGAGAGAAGAGTTACAATAAGTTTACAGAAATGAACGAAGGGGAGACAAGAAACAGAAAAAAAATAATGAAATACAGGATAAAAAAACTTGAATCAGAAAAAGAGTAAAAAAAGACACCAAAAGGCAAAAAGACAGAGCACAAGAAAGATATATGTCACTTGACTTCAAAAAATATAAAATATCTGTCGTTTGGTAAAATTTTTCAACATCTTAATAATGAAAATCATGTTAATAATGAAAAAGCCCATCCCATTGAATTAATTTCCTCAACACTTGATAAGAAAAGTCCATCCTATTGGGTTAATTTCCCCCAACATCTTGATAATGAAAAGCCCATACATAATATAAAATAAAATATTGCAATAGACCCAAATTTTGAATGTTTAAACCTAAAAATAACACATAAAATACTTTAATTAATTAATAATTACCCTGATAAAAAAGTAAAATAGGAAAACATATGTTAGATTTAATATTCGATATATATCCGCCGCACAGGGTGCGGGCAATTACCTAGTAATAAATGTTTAATTTCAAATCCAAATTTTCTGATTTGATTATTTCTATAGAAAATGTTTTGATCCAAAATTCACATCCCATAAATAAAATTATGAAACAAAAGAACATAATTTAATATATTGATTATCAATATGAATATTGATGTTTTATATTTATAGTATTAATTAAAAAATTGTATCGAATTTAATAATTTTTAATAAAATGAACACTAGAATTAAAAATTGTTAGATATATACTTTAACCTAAACTCTGGGTTTTATATACCATCGGCAAGTTCTACCAAACATGAACAGCAATGATGAACATCCCCAGGGAAACAAGAACACCAACCCTCCGCGGCCGCTGAATCTACAATCTCATTCGTTTTCTTCACTCCCAGATGAAATCGCTGAGAAGGTTCTTGCTCGTATCTCTAGATGCAACTACCCAAGTCTCTCTCTAGTCTCCAAGAGATTCCACTCTCTCCTCTCTTCTCCCCAACTGTACAAGACACGATCTCACATCAGAACCACCGAACCATGTCTCTATCTCTGTCCAGAACATTCCGAGGACCAACCTCCTAAATGGTTCACTCTGTGGATGAAACCCTAACCGACCACGACGATCATCTTCTTCCACATGACGACGACAATCATGTCTTCCACATAACGACTATTCGTTGTTTCCGGTACCTTCTTCTTCTAATTCTATTCTCGAACCATTTTATACCTCAGTAGCCGTTGGTTCCGAACTCTACATAATCGGTGGAACTTACAATGCGCCGTCTTCAGCTGTCCGTATTCTTGATTGTCGGACTCACACGTGGCGTGATGGCCCTAGTATGTTGTTGCCTAGGTGGTGTTTGACGCATGCCAATGCGTTTTTACTCGATGAGAAAATATACGTGATGGGACGTTGGGGGAGCGACGAGTCTCAGCATAATTGGATGGAAATGTTGGACATAAAAACTCAGAAGTGGAGACACTTGCGGATCCATGGAGTCGACGAGTTTGACAGCCATTGGTTTGTGACTAATATGTTTGAAGAAAAGATGTACGCAATTGCTGAAAAGAAGAGCTATGCTTATGACACATTAGAAAGTAGGTGGGAAGTTGTGGAGACACACAGGAACTTCAGATTTATAAATGATTGGTGTGTGATTGAGGATGTAATGTATTGTTTTACAACCTCCGGTTATTGCATGTGGTATGACTCCAAAACTAGAGACTGGATAGATGTCAAGGGTTCAGATATGGAACTATTGCGCATGCATAGAACATGTGGCTTAGCATGGCGTCCTATGCTTCGAATACTCAACCTTGGTGGGAAACTTCTAGTTATGTGGATCCCTGAGTCCAAAAGAAACAAACGAGAACCTGAAGGGAGAATATGGTGCGCGAAGATCGCATTAGAGAAGCGTGAAAGTGAAGTCTGGGGTAAGATAGAATGGGCTAATAGTGTTTACGACTCGTATTGGTTCTCGAGTTGTGTTGTCTCGATTTGATGGTTAGTTAAAAAATGGTATGCTCGAACGACTTTTGCAGTTATTATGGTGTTAGTGGTTCTAGTCATAGTAGACCCTCTAGTATACTGATGTAAACACCCAAACGTAATATTAAAAAACAACGAGAAAGCTTTTATAAACATAATTTACGCCTTTATGTTTGTTCTTTTACCAATCTTCGACCCATGTTTGATCTCTCATATGTTACACTTTGGATTTTAATCAAAGCATAATCCACTCACTTGCTTTGAAACTTCACACTTGAGCCTTTTCTTTGATTGTGTTTCGACTGTCTTCGTTGATGAGATGCATCTCATGTCTGAAGTTGTCAAGGAATTAATTTCCTTATAATCATCAGTGACAACAACAGTGACTCCAGCTTTGTATAATTGTATTAGATTAATCTCTAGTTTTATATCAGTAACCCTTCGTGAGTGTTCTTGATTGGAAATCAGATATAGTGGAAAGCTGATTTAAATTCTTGTACAATAAATCAACCCACATGAACTTCCTTAAACTCACTCTCCATCTCATCCTTGGTGTATAACACCAAATATAAGAACAATTGACAAAGCCATTCACGCTCGTTGCTCTCCTATGCATCAGTTTCATTCTCCATTCTTCAAAATCTATGATGCATGATTTATTGTGTTTGACAGCTTGAAAAAGTTTAATTTGATTGGATAAGATGAGAAGGCAATATGGTAGCTGACAAACTCGCAAAGCAACGGCTTCCTCATCAACACACATTTCGTTCATTACACTGGAAATGCACAATAAAATATAGTGTTAATCTTCCACTACAAGAAAACAGCGGTATTCTGACGGACATTCCGACGGAAAATGAAATCCTTGGAATTTCCCGAGGAATTTCCGAGGATATTCCGAGGAAACCCAAAATTTGGTTTCCTCGGAATTTCCTCGGAATATACAGACGGAATTCCGAGGAAATATCAATCCGTCGGAATATTCTTATGAAATACCGAGGAAAAATGTGTTCCTCGGAAAAAACCGATGAATTCCGAGGAAATATTATAGCCGTTGGAGAGCCGTTGGGGGATTTTACAAAATTCCGAGAAAATTCCGACAATGATGACTCGGAAACAGATTACAATTGATTTTTTTTTTTTTAAGAAATACCGAGGAAATTCCGAGGAACACTTGATATACTCGATCGATCGATGTGTTTTTGAACATATATCCATCGATCGATCCGTTTACAAAAAACGTTCGAGATTTTGTTCATTCGATCTATTGGATATCCACATCGATCGATCGGATAATCTAATCGATCGATCACATTGTTACGCTTTGGTCCATCTTAGTGATCGATCGATGCGTTTTTGGACATATATCCATCGATCGATCCGTTTATAAAAAAACGTTCGAGATTTTGTTCATTCGATCTATTGGATATCCACATCGATCAATAGGATAATCTAATCGATCGATCACATTGTTACGCTTTGGTCCATCTTAGTGATCGATCGATGCGTGTATGGACATATATCCATCGATCGATCCGTTTATAAAAAAACGTTCGAGATTTTGTTCATTCGATCTATTGGATATCCACATCGATCGATGGGATAATCTAATATCGATCACATTGTTATGCTTTGGTCCATCTTAGTGATCGATCGATCCATTTTGGGATCGATCGATCACTTTGTTACCGCAAACCCTGTTTCCTCGGAAAAGCCTCGGAATATTCCGAGGAAATTCAGAGGAACATTTGATATACTTGATCGATCGATGCGTTTTTGAACATATATCCATCGATCGATCCGTTTATAAAAAAAATGATGTTTTGAAACCCCAAACACTAGTTCCTCGGTATTTCCTCGGAATATTCCGACGGAATTCCGAGGAAGAAAAGGGTTTCCTCGGAATTTCCTCGGAATATTCCGAGGAAATTCCGAGGAAATAGGGTTTTTAAACCGAAAACAACGTTTTGCGGTTTGAATAACACCTATATAACCCTTATTAAGTGTCTTACGTTCATTATGAAGTCAAAAATTTGTTCTTTACCCTATAATAAACACTTTTCCGATTGTATGAACGAAATCCCACAACATAAGAGAAACACTTATACACTTTAATGAACGGTAAAGGGAATACTTTCAATTCGTTTTGAAATTTGTTATTTCATTGTTTATGCTCATCTATACAAAGAATCCTCAATGGTATGCATTACAATTGTATAAGAAATGAAATACGGCAAAAAAATTGATGTTTTGAAACCCCAAACACTAGTTCCTCGGTATTTCCTCGGAATATTCCGAGGAAATTCCGACGGATATTTTACTATCCGTCGGAATTTCCTCGGAATATTTTCATTTTACCGGGCAAATATTTTGTGAAAATTAAAATTAGAATTCCGACGGATAGTATCCGTCAGACCCTAGGTTTTATAACCACGAGCCGATTCTTCTTCCCCATTTCTCTCTTCTTCCTCTGCGCGACTCCTCTCTCCTCTCCGGCGATTTCCCCCTGAATTCCGAAGATATCTCCGGCGATCTCCCCCTTCTCTTACACAAATCATGTAAGGACTCTATCCCACTCTCTTAGGTTCTATTTGTTAGGTTTTTGTGTAGTTTTGATAGATTTTTGTTAGGGTGATTGGTTAGGATTGTGATTTGGTTGTATAATAGGTTTAGAATTGTGATTTGGTTGAATAATTTGTTTTGTTGAATTGATTTAAAATTTTCTATAATTTTTTTATTTTTTTGTATTTATAAAATCGATTTTTGTATATAAAATCGATTTTTGTATTTTACAAAACAATTTTTGTATATAAATTCAATTTTTTTGGATTTTACAAAATGTTTTTTGTATATAAATTCGATTTTTTGGATTTTACAAAACATTTTTAATATCTATAAAACTTTTTTGTGATTAAAAACTATTATTTGGGATTTTTTTTTTTTAAATATATATTTATATTTATATTATTTAAATTTTTTATTTATTAAAACTATTTTTTGTTTATTAGAACTATTTTTATATATTTATTAAACATTTTTAATATCTATAAATCTTTTTAGAATGATTAAAAACTATTATTTGGGATTTTTTTATAAAAATAATAATTTATATATTTCTATATTTATTTAATATATTATTTTTAATTGACAGGTCTCATGATGATCAGACCCGGCCTCGACAGCGTCGTGGTCGTGGTGGTACGGGGTCAAACATGATAAGGATGATCGCATATCTTTGTTGGAGACCCAGATGGCGGCTCAACAGGCGGGCTATGAGGCACAGAGGAGGGCTGAACCAGCAAATGATGGAGATGATGCAGAGGATGTATCCAAACGAGGTGTTCCCGGACGTGCCAGACCCGTAGTTTTTTTTTTTCGAAAAACTCGGAATGTTTTATTTTTATTTGTGAAACTTTGAATATTAATCAATATGATTTCAATTTTAATTTTAATTTTATATTTTCGAATTTAAATTTCAAAAATTTTATTTTTTTAAAAAAATTAATATTTCTTACATTCCGAGGAAATGAAATACCGAGGAAATTCCGAGGAACACTTGATATACTCGATCGATCGATGCGTTTTTGGACATATATCCATCGATCGATCCGTTTATACCGAGGGACATGTTCCTCGGAATATTCCGAACGTTTTTTTATAAACGGATCGATCGATGGATATATATCCAAAAACGCATCGATCGACGAAGTTCCGAGGAAATATCCCGACGACGTTCTCCCTCGGTATATTCCGAGGAGCTTTCCGACGAACTAGTGGTCCTCGGAATGTCCTCGGAAATTTGTTCCCTCGGAATTCCGTCGAAAAATTCCGAGGGATTTCCGAGGAAAGAAGAATTCCGAGGAGTTATTTCCGAGGACTTGTTTCGTCGGTATGTCGTCGGAATAACGTTATTCCGACGACATACCGACGATTTTTTCCCTCAGTATGTCGCTGTTTTCTTGTAGTGTTCTAGTTTTAAGCAGAAAATCTAGAAGAATGAAAAAAGATTTTAGGTATGTAAATTTAAAAATATTATTTTATTTTATCATTTAATTTATAAATATTATTTTAGTTTTATATACGATTTTGTGTATAGATTATTTGGTCGGTTCTCTTATCATTTGAGTATGTTAGGTTACATCTATTTCTTCGAACTAAACCATTTTTGTTCTAAATAGGTTTGATTTTTGATTAAATTTTGTTAGTGTTAATTAATTTGGTTTAATATCTTAGATTAGCAAATACAGTAGAACCTCTATAAATTAATACTCGATAAATTAATAATTTCTATAAATTAATAAATTTCTCCAGTCCCAACTTGAGCCGGTTTAAAATTTGACACAAATCGATAAAATAATAAGATAATATTTTTTTAGAGAATTATATGTAAAGACATGGTCCCATTAAAATTATAAATTAATAATTTATATGTACACAAATTTTTATAGGTAAGAACCTATCATTATGTTGTTTGTTTTATATTCACAATAGAATTATCTTTATATTTTCTTAACACTTAATATATTTTTGATGAGATTTAGTAATATTATATCTTAAACCGCATTTAAATTCTATGCAATATATATTATATACACCAAATAATATAATAAAATTAATATAAATGTCCAATTTCAAAAAATAATAAGTAATATCTATACACAAAAATCAAATATTTTTTTTATCTTAGAATAAATATATCTTAAAATAAAAAATCTAAATAAGGAAACCTTTATAAATTAATATCTCGATAAATTAATAAAATTTCAAATTCCCAACATTATTAATTTATAGAGGTTCTACTGTATATTTTTTGTAAAATTATGCATGAATTGATGATATATGTTATTTTGATGAATAAACTGAAGTGTAATTGATTAAGAGTTATATAAAATGAAATAACAATAATTTTTTGAAAGTTCAAGCACATATATAAATTTTACAAAATAACTTATTTATAGTAGTCGTCGTTTCATATTTTATATGTATAAAAATCAATAGAATATTATTATAGACAATAATATGTTGCTATTTTAATTAGATTTTGATTTTAAGTAGAAAATTTGGATTAGTCCGCTTAATCATATTATGGGTATATTAACTTACAACTATTCATCCAAATTAACTATAGCTGTTTTCAGTTCTATTTAGAAAAAATCGGGTTTAAACTATTCGTAATAAAGATATTACATATATTTAATTATATTTAGAATAAAAATATTTTAGTTATCTTTTCCAATATTAAAAAATATAGTAGAAAATATAATAGGGTATGTTTGTTGAGAATATGTTCTAAAGATAATTAAAAAATTAAGCTTATTTGTTTTTGTGAACTCTCTTTTTTATGAAATCATTATGAAGTATATATATAAATATCCACGTTTTTAAATTTAAAAATATTTTCTGTTTAATATATGTGACTAAAAAATTAAAAAAAGAAAAAAAGAAAAAAGAGATCGAAATTCTAAGGAAAAGTTAAACTTAAAAAACTGACTAAAAACTATATAAAAAGGAAAGGTGATCGAAATTCTAATAATGGAAATATATATAGTACTTTTAATTCATTAAATATATTTTTCAGTTAACCACCGTAAGAATTAACGTGATAGCGACGCGTAAGAAATGGATTTCCAAATAATAATATAGGATCTACTTTAGATTTTGTTATAAATTCATGAAAGTTTATTGGCCTTGATTTCAACTAAATATATATATATAATTAAAATCAATTAATTTTTAATAACATTAGATTTAATTTAATTTAATTTAATATTTGAAACTTTAATTAAATAACATCAGATTTAAGAATTGTTTTTGAGAATTAGGATTTAAGAATTAATAATGCATAATTTAAATTTGAAGTTCTATTGAATAACAACAGATTATGTAGTTGGATTTAATTTTTTTAAATAACACCTTGTATTTTTTTTGAAAAAAAAAACTAAACATATAAATAAACTTGACCTAAAGGTGTACTCTTTAACCTAAATTTTTAGTTTTTATCTCAGCAGCAAAAAAAAAAAATTGTAACTTATCTCATCAGCAATTTACGCCGAACATGAACCGCGATGATGAACAGCCGCAGGGAAACAAGAACACCAGCCCTCCACCGCAGCTGAATCTACAATCTCATTCGTTTTCTTCACTCCCAGATGAAATAGCTGATAACATTCTTGCTCGTGTCTCTAGATGCAACTACCCTAGTCTCTCTCTCGTCTCCAAGAGATTCCACTCTCTCCTCTCTTCTCCTGAACTGTACAAGACACGTTCTCACATCAGAACCACCGAACCATGTCTCTATGTCTGCCTAAAACATGACGAAGACCAACCTTCTAAATGGTTCACTCTTTGGATGAGACCTGTCGATGAAACCCTAACCAAAGACGACGATCATCTTCTTCCACATGATGACTATTCATTGTTTACGGTACCTTCTTCTTGTAATCCTTTTCTCGAACCATATTGCACTTCAGTAGCGGTTGGTTTGGAACTCTACGTAATCGGTGGAACTTACGAGGCTCCGTCTTCAGCTGTTCGTATTCTTGATTGTCGGACTCACACTTGGCGTGATGGCCCTAGTATGTTGGTGGCTCGGTGGTGTGTGGATGCGTTTTTACTCTACGAGAAAATATACGTGATGGGACGTTCGGGGATCAACGAGTCTCTGGCTTGGATAGAAGTGTTGGACATAAAGACTCAGACTTGGAGACACTTGCGGAGCCTTGGAGCCTACGAGTTTGACAGCGGTTGGTTTGAGATTAATGTGTTTGAAGGAAAGATTTACGCAATTGCTGAAAATAAGAGCTATGCTTATGACCCGCAAGAAAGTAGGTGGGAAGTTGTGGAGACCCACCGGCGAGGCTTCAAATTTATAAAGGATTGGTGTGTGATAGAGGATGTAATGTATTGTTTTACGCACTCCGGTTATTGCAAATGGTATGACTCCAAAACTAGAGACTGGATAGATGTCAAGGGTTCAGGTATGGAACTATTGCGCATGCATAGAACATGTGGCTTAGCATGGCGGCCTATGCTTCGAATACGCAACCTTGGTGGGAAACTTTTAGTTATGTGGGTCCCCGATTTTGAAAGAGACAACGAAAAAACTGAAAGGAGAATATGGTGCGCGAAAATCGCATTAGAGAAGCGTGGAAATGATGTTTGGGGTAAGATAGAATGGGCTAATTCTGTCCACGAGTGGTGTTGGTTCACGAGTTGTGTAGTCTCGATTTGATGGTTAGTAAAAAAATGGTATGCTTGAACTACTTTTGCAGTTATTATTGTTTTAGTAGTGGTTCTAGTCATAGTAGACCCTATAGTATACTGATGTAAACACCCAAAGTAATATAGAAAAAGCAACGAGAAAGCTTTTATAAACATAATATATGCCTATAATATTTGTTCGTTTACCATCTTCAATCCGTGTGTCTGATCTTTTCATCTATTACATTTTTTATTTTGATCAACTCATAATCCCCTAACTTGCTTCGAAACATCAGTACATCACACTTGCGCCTTGTTTAATTGTGTTCGACTATCTTGGTTGATAAGATGCAGTTCATGTAGGCTTGTGTGACGAATTTTCTTACAATCAACAACTCCTGTGACAATAGCAAGTCCAGTTTTGTATTAGAGTTTGATTGTTTGTGGTTTTTAAATCTATTTTTTCTTGGTTTTTCCTTACAAAACTGTCGTTAGTTTTTGTTTTCTTTGTTAAAATAGGTGCACATTCATAATTTAATATCTACAGAAATCACCAATTAAAAAACAGAGAAACTATTTAAAAAAACAAATATCTATTTCTCTAAAAAAAAAAGAAAATCATGGCTTTCATGAGGTTTCTTCAAAACTTTTCCTATGGATTTTCAGTTCTTCTTTAAAAAAATAAAATATTACTATATTATGAATGAGTATAAGAAAAATAAATAAAAATGATAAAATAAATTATATATATATATATACAAATTTATGTTTAAACATAGAATTAAAAATTTAAGTGTATTTTTAAACATAGAATTATATTATTTTGTTTTTAATTTTTTTTTTAATTTTTAAATAAGCTTATGTGTGTTTTGGTAATGATATTTTTATATTTTATTATTTCTAGAAAAATATTTTACTTTTATAATATTTTCGTTTTATTATTTTGAAAGCAAAAACTAAAAACCAAAATCTAAAATAACCAATCATGTTTTTTTAAAAAAACTAAAATCTACAGAAAAATCAAAAACCAAAATCTAAATCTAAAATCCAAAAACCAAAAACTAAAATCCAAAAACCAAACAAACAATCACCACCTTAGATTAATCGATCTCTGACTTTTATATAACCAAACCTTCGTGAGTGTTCTTCATTGGAAATCATATATAGTGGCACTACCAGAAAACGTGTGAATCCCGACGGACAAAATCGTTGGGAATCCGTCAGGACTGGTCGTTCCGCATGAATTCCCAGAAAAAACTTTCGCAGGGAAATCATATATAGTGGCACTACCAGAAAACGTATGAATCCCGACGGACAAAATCGTTGGGAATCCGTCAGGACTGGTCCTTCTGCACGGATTTCCAAAAAAAACTTTCGCAGGGAAATCCGTCAGGAATTACCCGACTGACAACGTTCTCAGTAACAGTTTACATGAACAATTGATTTCGATTCTTGTACAATTAATCAGTCACATGAACTTCCTTAAACTCACTCTCCATCTGATCCTTGGTGCATAACACTAGAATGAGAACAAGAATTTTAATAAAGAGGAAAAAGAATTAACAAAGTCATTCACCACTCTCGTTGCTCTCCTCTGGCAAGGCCGGTTCTGGAGGGGTGAAAAACAATTTAGTAAAAAAATTAATAAAATTTGTAAAACAGTTTGATAGTCCATATCTATGGATATTAACCTTTACTTAGCTGCTAAAGCCAATGTTTCACTTAATTATTTTACATTCTTCAAAATCTATGATGTGTAACTTTTAGCTAGTTGGGATTAGATTACTCAACCTACTAAGTTTGGAGAATTTGTTTAAGAGAAAAAGACAAAAATAGCACTAAATCAAGTTTTTGTTCCCAAACTAGCATTCAAAGTCAAAAGTCACAAAAATAGCACTTAATGTTTTATCAAAAGTCACAAACTTAGGATTTAGAGTTAAAGGGTGGGGTTTAGGATTTAGGGTTTAGGGTTTAGAATTTAGGGTTTAGAGTTTAGGGTTTAGGGTTTAGGGTTTAGAGTTTAGGGTTTAGGGTTTAGGATTTAGGGTTTAGAGTTTAGGGTTTAGGGTTTAGAATTGAGAAATGAGGTTTTGGAAATAAGATATAAATTTAGAAATGTGCTATTTTGGTCATTTTAGTTTTTGAGTGCTATTTTTGTGATATAAACTTAGAAAGATGCTATTTTGGACATTTGCCCTTTGTTTAATCTTAAAAAAATGAAAAAGGTTGAAGGCTACTATTAATATATTTATTTCCATGCAAAAATATATACACAGACCAAAAGAAGAACGAAAAAACACTAAAGCTACTATTAAAATAACAAAGACATCAAAGAACACCTACATGTCCATGGACATGATTATCTTCACCACCCACACCTCTAACCATAATCCCATTCTTGATCTCTTCTTCTGTATACATATAAGCCAACCCACCATGACTAGTCGGATCCATCCCGGCGACCTCATCCTCCGACGGTATCCTCAACAGTTCCATCTTATGCAACACAAAAAACAAAGTCCCCATCGTCACACTAACCCAACCCACGATCACCACAATCTGCACTACGTGCGCCGCAAGCAACCTCCCTCCTCCTCCCATAAACAGCCCAAACGGTCTGTTCGGATCGCCTCCGTAGATCTCCGACACATACGTTTTATCCGCGAACAAACCAGTGAAAATGATCCCCCAAGCGCCGCAACCGCCGTGAAGCTGAGCCGCTTCTAAAGGATCATCGAATCTAAGCTTATCAGCTAGCTTGTTGAAGCCCATTAGCACCCAGGCCGCTACAAACCCGCAGATAACCGCGGCCCACGGTTCAACAACCGAGCAGCCGCTGGTTATCGCGGCAAACCCGCCTAGCAAACCGTTACATACATCCGTAACGTTCCAGTAACCATCAATCAATCTCTTCCCGAACAGAGTCGTTAGCGCCGCAGTACAACCAGCTAACGTCGTCGTAACAGCTGTTCTTCCGACAGCACTCCACTGTCCGTAGAACGAGCTCCCGGGAGAGGTCCCGTACGATTTGAAAATAATCGCGAACGAACCGGGGTTAAACCCGTACCAACCGAACCATAGTAGAAACGTACCGAGCACAACCAAAGTCGCGCTGTGACCACGCAACGTAAGCGGTTTACTCCGTTGCTCAAACCGGCCGATTCTCGGTCCTTCGATTAACGCTCCCCATAAACCGGCGATTCCTCCAACCATATGAACGACGCCGGATCCGGCGAAATCAATCACACCTGAGTGAAACAGAAGGTTATCAGATCTAGCGGGAGACGCCCACCCGTCGCTAGACCAGAACCAATGAGACACAATCGGGTAAACCAATCCGGTTAAGAAAGACGAATAAATCAAATACGCAACGAACTGAGTCCTCTCTGCGATGGATCCGCTCGTGATCCCCGCGGCGGCGATGGCGAACGTCCACTGGTAAAGAAAGAAAGGATAATCGAACGTAAGTTTAGGGAAATCACTCATCCCGAAGAAATGTTTTCCGATGAATCCGTTCGACGGAGCTCCGTACGCGAAGGCGAAGCCGAAGAGGTAGTAGAAGAGGCCTCCGGCGGCGGCGTCGATGACGTTCGTGAGCATTATGTTCATCGTGTTTTTGGCGCGGACGGATCCGGCGCAGAGCATGGCGAAGCCGAGCTGCATTGAGAAGACTAGGTACGCTGAGAAGAGGAGGTACGTGTTGTCGATCGCGTAGCCCGCGTCGGTGAATTTGCCGGAGACGGTTTCGAATCTGGAGCAGATGAATTCCGCGGCGGCGGCAGCGGCGGTGGCGTTGACTCCGCCGGAGAGTAGAGGGATCAGCTCGGAGGCGTTGCAAGAGATTGTCGACGACGCCATTTTGATTTGAAAGTTTCTAAATGAAGATTGTTTGTTTGAGGAGAGATGAGTGTTTTATAGAAAGGGAAGGTAGAGAGAGATTCACGAGATTCTGTTAAGGAGGAAAGTGAACCTTTCAGATTCTATCTTTCTTTTTAAAAAATAATTAAAAGATTCATTCATGCAACGGCTTTTTCCACCATTACTGTTACTTTTGACTTTTCTTTGCTCTCGCCATGATTATTGGAGTACCGTCCAATTAACGACAGTCCTTTTTATGTGGACTGTATGTAGTTTTCTATTTCTAAATATATATATTTTTTTTTTTTCTAAATATCTTGACCAGTTTTATTTTTAATTTTTCTGCAGAGAAAAAATATTTACTATAAATAATATATGAATTGTAAAATTCCCTTTTTTGATATATATTTCTTAAAAAACGGGTATGAATTTAAAGAAAAAACAAAAGAGATTGATACCAAAATTAGTGAAAAAGTAGAGACTGATATCAAAATATTCCTGGAGACTTAACATCCTAACTAACCAATACTGTACAGACTTATTAAGCCAGGAAATTTAATGTTTCAACCATTCAAAGGTTTCAAAATTGAATTGAAATGTCGTAGAATTGACTTGACCAGACAAGGGACAACCGGATGCAGGGACGGACCCCCACTCGAGGAGGAGTAGAGTCACCTGACACCACAGAAAACATGTTAAAAATATGTTTTACATAGAAAAACAGTAAAAAATTGGTAGCAGAGTTGGTTAAGTACAGTCCTTGACACCACAGAACCCGACTTCGAAGCCCAGCAGAGATAGTTTAATTATTTTTTTGACCCTAGTCAATTTCACTCTTGGGTCCACCACTGACCGGATGGGTTGGGATACTATTGCCCGTGAGCCAGTCTTTCAATCTTGGACAATTAATACTTAATCGGTGCTTCTTCCTGATTGTTGTGGCTGCTGCTGCTTTGCTGGATTATTAGGAGTCTCAGACAGAACTCCACACGTCAGAGCGTTACTAGTATGCATATTACGCCCAAAATTTAGTGTACACTTTGCTGTAAGATGCTAGCACGGTTGAGACATAACCGGTTATACTGCGAGCAGCAAAGTCACTGTATTCCACTTAGTCCTGGAGTTCATGTGAATGTATTGGAAGGGACCACTTAGGGGGTTTGTGTTACCATACAAGAGCCTCTTTTTTTTTTTTAATTATAGAATAGCTGAGGAGCACGAGGTATAAACCATTTTAATGAAAGAAGCATTGAAAAATTGAAACTCAAGTAAAGATCAAAACTAAGAGAAAAAAATATCATAAACCAAGAGAGTTTAAAAAAAAATGTAACATACACATTTTGCTCATAGAAAAGTCCCCCAACCTCATTGCTTCTTAACGAACTGTAAGCCGTTCTGGTCAGAGTACCGCTCCATAAACCTCATGAACCTGTCCCATTCCTTCGGCGTCCGCATCACGTGCTTTGCCACAATCCCTTCCGGTTTCCCGTTCACGAACCTCGCGTTCACATCCGTCGACTGTATCACACCTTCCTCATCAATCATGTACAAACCCGTTATCTCACCGACCTCACCGCTGGAGTCGAAAACTGATGGTTGGTCGAAGGAGAAGAGTGCCATTCCGTTAGATCCGTCCCTAGACCGAGTCAGCTTGACGTCAGGGATAGTCAGCTCATCCGTCCCTTGGATGAACTGGAGCGTAGGTTTGACCATCATCGTGATTGGGACGAGACTCCTCGGTCTTATAAGAGTTGTTGGAGTTGGTGGATGGACTCTCGGGAGGGAAATGGGAGAGCCAGTGAAGGAGGAGGGCGCGATGGGATGAACAGAGCATGAAGACATGACAATGCCTACACAATTCGAGTTAATTACTACTAATCACCAATTATACAAAACACACTTAAACTGTTAACCATGATCTTATTACAGGAAGCTACTACATAAACCCTTGTTTCTCAACTGCTAATGTCATCATCCTCTAAAGAAGAAGGAAGTGACGAAACAGTACCTGAGCTGCGTGAAACATGTCGAGGAGAATTAGTGACGGAAGTTAAAGACCCTAACGAACGAACACAAGCCATTTCTCGTGCTTAATTGATGTGCGCGAGGAAACTAGCGACAGAAGAGCAGAGGAAGGAGATGAAGCGAAGGTCTCTCTTCTTGGTGTGGTGTCAGGAGAATCTTGACGTGTCACGACCAAAGCCGTTCCCTTATTGGATACCGTCATGGTCTCATATATGGGCTTTTAACTTAAGGCCCAACATTTATCTACTTCCTCACATAATAAGCCCATTTAGAGTTTTTTGTGAGAGAGACTCTTGCTGTCTCGGAAGTTTTGAATCAGACTATCAGAGTGATCCGATCCCATGGAACACAAATGGCAGCGGCACATGCGTCCAGACACAGGAAAAGCTGTGATGCCATAACGAATCCCATAACCATGTGAGAAAACCGTTAGCATATTTGTTAATACTATTAGTTATTATGTATGCCATTGTCTATTGAAATTAAAAATGTCTAACTTGGCATTAAAAAACTCCAAAACACCATTTTGCAAAGAGTTTTTGTAATGACGAAAACACTAGCCGTAGCAGCTTGGCCGAGAAACACTTAGCATTTTCACCTGTAAATGGCCTTCTTTAGAGGTGATGATTGGTTCAATTCATGTTATGTATGTAGAAGAGAGAGAGATCTTTGGTCCTTTTGATTTGATTATTTTCTTCAATGTTGAATAACTATAACTTTTCTCTTCACACAGATCTTATAAACTTGTGCATTGCTCTGAAACGCTTTGTGAGTTTTGTAACTTTTGTTATACCTTGTCAAGTGTGTGATTTACAAACAGAAAATATAACTAACTAAAAAAATGGCAGAGCCAAAAACTGTAAAGGCAAGAAGAAGAAGAAGAAGATTCTTTGTCTTCTCTTTGATCTTGTGATATGTCTTATTATATTGTTTCAAACGTTGAAGGATTCTTGTAGAGTGTATTATATGCTTCATAAGATCATTTGAGCTGTAAAACAAGGATTAAACAAACACGGTCACAACGGCATATAATAAAAGATCTTAATACGGAATCTAGTAAATGTACCTGTACCAGTAGCTTCTGATGTTTTCATAATCCGGAGCCTTTTGACAGAACCAATAAACATCCTGGACACAAGTAAAACTCAGTTCATGATTCACTATGTGAAGCTAAAACTGGACTCAACATAAGAAAGTGTATATATAATAACAACATACCCCCAGGGAACATCACCAACAAGCATCCAATCTCCTTCCTTGTCTTCATACGTTAGTACTAATCCAGAAGACCCATCTGGTAGTATCTTCAGCCTTGTTTCCAAGTTACCATCTGTTTTGGGTTTCAGAAACATATCTTCAAGAGTGTTGGACAGCGATTCATAGCATCTATGAGCGTTCAGATCGATTTTCCTTCCAATGGGAATACCATCCATAGTCACCTTCACAAACATTCTCATCTTTGTTGTTCCATCAGTTCTGTTTTTGATCGGATCTTCCATGGCTAATGTCTTGGCTTGGTTAACCATGCTGTTCATTCTATAACTCCTTATCGGTGGCCACCCCACAACTTGCCTGCAAATTTACAAAGTTTTCAAATAGCTCAAAGACAGTAAAGACAAAAGGATTTGATATAACACTGTGATCAAATAAAGGTCGTGTTTTTTTTTTCAGACAACAGTGATCAAAGGAACATTATGTCTGATCAAATCACATAAAAAGCAAAAAAGACACAACCTTTTTTATGGGTTCTATGACCATGATCATATAAGGAAAGGAGGAGAATCTCACCCACTAGTTGCGGCCATGGAATCAGCTGTTCTCTTGATCCCAGCAGTGACGCTAGCTCTGCTACTCAAGGACGAAGAAGAAGAATCATCAGCGTAAGAAACCCTACGTTCTCGACCTAGGCTCAACGTGAGACCAAGCTCGAGCTCGTTCTCAGCCGGAGAAGAAGAATCCTCGCAAGAGACGAGGACGTTTTCGTTGTTTGACAAGGTCGAAGCCGACCCACTAGCCGAACCGCCTTCCATTTGAAAAATCTCCAAACCACAGAAGAGTGAGAATTGGGAGAGAGTGATTGAAGATTTGATTGTAAGGGAAGGTGAGAGATGGGTTGAATTTGAAGCAAAGTTTGAGACTTTAATGAGTAAGGCAAAAAAACAGTGAATGAAAATTAGGAAAAGAGGAAACAGAGGATGAACAAGAACAAGACACGACGGGTGGGATTTGTCTCTTTTTTCTTTTTACTTCCCTAACTTTAGTCCTTCTTTTTCGCCTTAAATATCAATTCTTATCCATGTTCTAAAAATCGGCCGACGGTAGACGTCACTTTTCCGTCCCGATTAATGCCAAATCGGTTTAAAAAATAGGATATCCGATTTTTTCCATCTAGACAGCCTAAATGACCGCCTAGCCGCTTAGGCGGCCGCCTAATCTATTTTATTATTATTATTATTATTACTATTATTATTATTATTATTATTATTTTAATTTTTTTACTTTTTTAATAATAGTTTTATTTGTTTATTTGATCTAAAATTTTATAAATATCATTTATATTCATAATTTTGATGAAAATTACACTATATTAAGTTTATATATTCTATTTGTGTGTTTTATACAATCTTAAACATGAAAATGTATTAATGTTATACACAATTAAAGATTAACATCTTTTATAACATAGTAAATCATCTAAAAATTCCGTCCCGCATAATTTCTGATTAATCTCCGATTTTTTCTTTATGCGCTAGGCCCAACCCGACCGTCCGACTAGCGCCTAGCGCGTTCCCGAACATGGATTTTTATACATAATAAATGTTACCTAAAAAGGAAAAATTTATTCACTTTTATTCCGTGAATATATTTACTTGTATCTACTTTTTTCTGATCAAATTTACTAGTATCTACTTTTTCTCACAAAAAATAATATAATTTGATGGTTGTAGGCTACAACTACATTATCATTTTATGTCCTTCAAATAATGTAACTCCATTACTTTCGACAAAATACTAATTACTTTAAATGAAATAGTACTCATTTCACTAGTTTAACAGAAATAAACAAATATTTTACTGCAATTTTGATTTAAAAGCGAATTTGATGAATTTATGAGTATTCTATTTTTCTGATATTTCATTCATATTTATTCTATGTTAACATAATAAATTTAACAGAATATGATGAATCATCCATATAGATGGTAATGTTCAGATGTTTTTGGTTGGTATTGACTCCAAAATCTGATATAGATAGGATTGATTTAAAATCAAAGATGATATCAAAACGGTTGCATCCGTGGGATTAATAAAAGCAAATTAAAAATAGGGTGGAAAATAAATGAATAAATAAATAAAAGTTCCAAAGTATTTGTGCATACATATCCTCAGACTCGAGAACTTCAAGAGAAAGTGGGGGCTCACATGTCAACTTCGTGGGATTCAATCGGACGGCTAGAAAAAGGAAACTTAGAAGGCTACATGGGACCCACGTAAACAGAGGGGGAGGACCTCGTGCCCACGTCCTCGAACGATGGCTATTGGTTCCGGTTTAAAGCTAGATATCATCGCTATTCAGAAATTATTAATTAATGTAATCAACTGGCTATCTGATCTATAATCACGTAATTAAAATTGAGTTTTAATTAAAGAGAGAGTTTAGCTGTCCATTTTTAGTGGTGTCCGAATAAAAACCCTGTCGTCTGTAGGGAAGACATAACCGACCGTTGCTTCTTTACTTTCCAAATAAAACCGTTCAACCAATTAAATAGAGAGTTGAAAATTTTGAAAGTGTTAGTTGTCCATCTAGGTCCCACGCTCTGAATGGGATTCCCTGCGGTGTGCACCATCGTAATTTTAAAGTATCAGATTCTTTCTTTTCTAGCCTTACAAAAACAAAGACAAGTGGCAACATAGGAGTAAACCAGGAGGAAGGGAAAGGGTTGGGGACTTTGGTAGCTCTAGCTCGTGCATGAGCAAGTCCTCCGGACCGGGTGCGGAACGGTGACATCGATGGCAATAGAAAAGCTTCCATTTTCAGACAAGGGAAGTGATTATCTGAAACTAGGGTTTAAAGGAATGCTAAAGGAAACTCATACAGTACAGGTGGAGATTTGTAAAGTATTAATTTTAGCCATTTAGGTAGATGGACTAAGCAATGAGCATTACCAACTTGACTAATATTTAGGAAATCATTTGAAAAATTAGTTGCATCTGTATAATTTTTTTATTGTAGTCTTATTGATAAAAAGACAATAAAGTTAAATGTGACCTTGTAATATGTACTCCTTCTGTTTTAAAAAGATAGTAGATGTTTTAGAAAAAAAAATCGTTTCACAAAGATAGATATTTTGTGTTTTCTATGAAAAAATTGTAAATTTTTTAAAAAATTGATTTTATTGAATTACTATTGGTTAAAAGATATTGAAAATTGAAAATTGAAAATTGCAGAAAACAATATATTTATTATAGTGATTTAATGTATTTTCTTAATATGTGTGAAACGCTAGAAAATCTATCTTTATGAAAAAGATGGAGTAAATCATTTGTAACCAAGAGGTTCCCGACCTTTTTTTTGTAACTTGATTTTTGTTATGAAAATTTAATATTTGAATAAATATATATAAATTCCTCTGTTTCCGTCATAATCAAAGATCCAGATTTGGGTATTTAAGAAAGCTATATATTAATTTTAAAGAGTTTTAGAGCAAGTGGAATTTTAACTTTGTTTGTCATAGGGGCAAGTGGCTTAGACCCTCCAGATCCAGTATTATTATCACATCTTTTTGTAAATCCACTATAGTTTTCCATAGTGTTAGTGAAGCATTACCATCTGAATTCAAATCCGAGTACTGTGTATATTTTGTAAAAGGGGATTGAGCTTAAACAAAAAAGCCAGAGCTTAATTTTGAATATTTTAAATGGGATGGAGCCAAACTCATGATTAACATCTCTATTATTATCATTGGACAATGAAATATCAAATTATTTTAGCGAAAATATCAATAGAAAACCACTTCGGGCCTTAGCGGCCTTATAAGGAGTGAAAGAAAAAAAACAAACGATAAAGGCCAAAGCCTATTAAATAATTAAAATTGTCCAGTAAACAGCGTCCACGTGCGGCTTTTAGTATGTCCGAAAAAGCAAGTAACACACGCGCTGTTTCAAAGCGCGTAAGTGGACGAAGGCTGATCTCCATATGCTTAAGAGACAGCCACCAAAAACACCTCCTTGGACGATGAAAGTACAAAAACATCACCGTCAACATTCTCTCGAGGACAACAGACAACAAGACGATTTCTCCGATTATTTTCCTCAAGATGGCAATTTATAAATGATTATCTATATTCTATTCTTTCGTCTCCTATTCCACCATGAATTGTTAGGTGAGAATTTTCGATTCTATTTTCGCGTTTGTTAATCAAAATTGATATCTTTCGAGCATAATTGTAGATATCTCTGCTTTTTCGAGAAACTTCGTTCACGATTGGTTGATTCGGATTCGATTTGTGTTTATTTAAGTGTTTATTTTAGTTTCCAGCGAGTTTGATGTTTGGTTGGATAATGTGTGTTTGCTTTTGTCGATGATTCTCGATGCTTGTGTTATTTTATTACAATTAGATTTGTTTAAGTTTTATTAGCGTCTTCTTATAATACTTTTTATATCGATTCCTTCTCTACTGAATTTTCTCGCTACATTTCGTTTAAAAGACTGCATATTTTTACTTGTACAATCAGACAGTAACCTCGAACTCATGCTGATTGTTGTCTTGTGTCTCTGTTTCTAGAGTTTTGTCTGACCGCATCTGTGTTCACTGAGGTTTTTGAGTTTGGTTTCGTGTATTCAGATGCGAGATTTGATGATTCGGTTTGGGGTGCACCCATTAGAATCTTCAAGAACTGACAAGTCTTCTTCGTTTACAGTTATTACCAAGGTTCTTGAGTCTTTCCAAAAAGAAAAGGATGTTCTTACAGATTCTTACAACTTGAGATTAATTCATTTATGATTTTTGTTTTGGCAGGACAACAATGGAGGCTCGTCCGGTTCAGAGATCAGGTTCTATGGTGCTCAGTAACCTCACTCGCACTACTACTTCAATACCTTCTAACCCTTCAACCGGAGAAGAATCCTTCACGAGATCAGACAACACTCAGTTTATCTCTAAGCCATTAGGACAACAAACCTACCATTTGCTTTCTTCCAATAACAACGGAGCGGTTGGACACATATGCTCTTCAACATCCTCTGGTTTCTCAACCAATCTCCATTACTCATCCATGGCATCTCACGAGAGACACGGAAGCAGCAGTAACGATACTTCTTGGTGCCATGATTCACCTCACGGAGGGTTTCTTGATTTCCCTGAGGCCAGCCATGTTGAGGATGGTGGCATTGGTTCTGCGTTTGATGACATTCAGAAACCAAATGATTGGCATGAATGGGCTGACCACTTGATCACCGATGAAGATCCTTTACTATCTACTAGCTGGAATGATCTCTTGCTTAACACCAGTTCCCATTCAGATTCAAAGGTGCAAATTCCACCGCAAGCTCATCAGACTGTTCAGCAGCAGCCTTCTCCTTCTGTGGAGTTGCGACCTGTCGGCACAACATCTTCAAGCAGTAACAACGGAACGGGCAAGGCACGTATGCGTTGGACGCCAGAGCTTCACGAGGCTTTTGTTGAGGCTGTCAACAGTCTTGGTGGCAGTGAAAGTGAGCGTTTAATTATTTCATCTTTGCCTTTCCATAAATTTTGTGTGTTAAAAAAACTCATTGTTTTTTTTTTTGTTTACGAAGGAGCTACTCCTAAAGGTGTGCTGAAGATTATGAAAGTTGATGGATTAACTATATATCATGTCAAAAGCCATTTGCAGAAGTATAGGACGGCTAGATATAGGCCAGAACCATCAGAAAATGGTAGATACCCAACTCTTTCTTAATCTTTATTTCCTTTATGATTTTTTTTCTTCTGAAAATTCAAATTTAAAGATCATTTTATTTTGAGTGCTACAGGTTCTTCAGAGAAGAAGTTGACACCGCTTGAACATATAACATCTCTTGACTTGAAAGGGTAACGTTCCAAGTGGTCCAGCAATTTTTAACAGATTCTCACCTTGTTTGATGTCTTAAAATCTTTTATTTTTGGTATTACAGTGGGATAGGTATTACAGAGGCTCTGAGACTTCAGATGGAAGTGCAGAAGCAACTCCATGAGCAGCTCGAGGTATATCTTGTCTTATATTCTATAATACATTGCTTCTAGCTTCCTTTTTTTTTTTTTTTATGTCTGCAAACATTGCAAAGGTTGAAATGTGATTCTAGGAAGTGTGAGTTTGGATGAGAATGTTTTGTCTTTTTCTGTTCTTGCAGATTCAAAGAAACTTGCAACTCCGGATAGAAGAACAAGGAAAGTACCTGCAAATGATGTTCGAGAAACAAAACTCGGGTCTCGAAAAAGGGACAGCTTCAACATCAGATACCTCAGCCAAATCCGACCAAGAAGACAAGAAAACAGATGATTCAAAGGAGCTCGTATCAGAGGAAACAAGGAATAGCCAAGAGCCTGAATCTTCTCAGGCAAAGCGTACCAAAACCCGATAATTGAAAGTAATGGGAGTATGATGGAGAGCTTTGAGTTAGATGAGATAGGGAAGGTGGATGCAAAACATGATGAACTTGCCAATGATGTTAAGGATCTGAGAGAGAGTATGATGGATCGTATTTGAGTTTCAAGAAACAAGACTTGAAAAGGTGGAAGAAGAAGCTATGAGAATTAAGATGAATGAAGAGATGATTGAAAGCTATGATAGGATATGGTTCTTTGGAAAGGGGTTTAGCAACTGAGATGATCATGTTTTCTTATGTTTTTAAACTTATGTAAGACTCTTATTATCTTACGTTTTGAGTGTCAGACATTATGATGTTCTTTGTGTTTCAGTAACCGAGATTATCTAAGTTCTTTATGCTTGGTCATGCTTGAGTTTAAAACATGAGAAAACACCATAACAAAAGATACCAAGTACATAGTTGAAATCTTTATGTTGTCTACATTGAGACATGTCTTTATCTTGTAACATTGTAATGATACAAAAGAATAATGAAATTTGGAATATAAATGATTTTCTTAAAAAGAGGTTTCTATACGAGTTCACAAGGTCCACGTCTCGGTTTTTTTTTTTTTTATATAACATAGCATCTAGGTTTCTTTTCATATTTTTTGTTTCATTTGAATCAAGTATTTGCCTTGTAAATGCCTCTAAGTAAATGGAACACCGATAAAATGAAAGAAAAAAATTGTTAAAAAAAACACCTATAAAATACAGGTTCGTAAATTTTGTTATAACTACTGGACGTGTCCCCTTTACGAACCTGTATTTGAGTTGTGTAGGAGAGAGAATAAAACGTGTACTTATCAAATCCCCTTTTATTTCTCGTGGAGTTAGAGCTTTTTTTATCAATTCTTTTTCTATTCAATTTAGGATTATCAAGTTTTACCAAACATTTTATAAAAACATTCCGGCTGTAAAATTTTATATATATAGATCATGAAAAGGTACATCAAAAGCTATTCTAAAAGGTATATATGTGTTGTCTACAAAGGAAACTCTTCCTGTAGAGTTGTAACATGAGCAGGTTTGTGTTTCAAAGGATGTGTTGTTTAGATTACATAGCTATTCAACAAAGAGTTGCCAAATATAGATTTTTGATGACATCATCAAAAGTATTTTATGTCATTTAGATCAAAGAAAACAGAAAATTTAGACCATTGGATTGAATTTTTTTTTATAAGTGGTTTTCTGTTTTCACCATGACCAAACAAAGGCTCTGGTCTAGGGGAGAGGAGATGGCGTAGTAGATAAGATTTGAGGATTAGGCACCAAATAGAGGTCAATGCCCCAAATAAGTCAAAACGATATTTATCCAATAGAGATAGTAGACTTAGAATCAGGAGAATATATTTAAAAGAAGTGTTGTTGTTAGGCTTGATGTTAACAAATATAATTTTTTAAAAGATGATGACATGTTTGAAGTTCTCTCTATTGATGATTGAATGTTCAAAACTACAACACATTTAACCATTATAATTGATATAATAGCACGATGATAAATATGAGAGTGTAGTTGTTTGTGATTTTAGAACAAACAAATTCATGAATCTGAAATATTTATTTTGATTCGAAAATTGTTAATTGTGATCCTTTTTTATCATAAATTATACAGTCTACCATGAAAGTGTGTGAAGAGTTCTTTTACGCTGAATGAAGTAGTTTTGAAGATTGACTAAACCAAAGACAATGTGAGAATCCAACACAATGTTTTACTGATTTAGAATTAGAAGTAGACCAAACATCAAGATCTCCAACATTTGTAAAACCAACAAAGAACACTATTTTTTCAGGTTTGGAAAGCTTCTGCTCAGAATGATTGGTAGAAAGCTTCTTTTTACGAAGTTGGTGTTGGCGAGATGTTTTAGTAGGAGTCAGAGATGTTTCAGATATCAGATCAGATCTCAAATTCAAGTGGTTCCCACTAAGTGTTTTGGGAGAGTTGGAAGGAATTCTTTTATTATTTGGGCATCCCTATTTCATCTGACATGTCTTCTGCGGAGTCGGCCGAGGCAGTGTGTGCGCACTCTGCGAAGAAGCCACACCATGGTTAAGCTTCAGATTATTGGAGTAGATACAAGGTCGCTCAATCTCACAACTGCTTTCTTAACCAGTTTTTAAATTCTTTCATAAACCGAATAAGTATCACTTTGAGCTATTTTCCTCAGTGTTTTAACTTATACATGTATTTCCTCTTCTCTATGAATTCTGCATCTTTCTTTTTAAACAATTTTGAACCGTAGAACTGGTTACATAGACCAATATATTGTTACTCCTACAAGCTGTTTCATTTTCATTTTCTGAAAAAATATACTCCGGAACTGAGAAAAGTGAATTGTGAGATACTTTGCTCTGTGTTTTCAAAGCATATCGTTATCTTTATCATGTTATTTTCAATTCCAAGAATCAAATGTGTGTGTCCTCAGCTATTACGCCCCGCCGTAAGTGCATTTTATTAACTTCAAAAAATTATGTCTACTCCAAGAATTCTATTTTTGCTTATGTTTTTTTAAATTGTGGCCATCGAACTACTGGCTGGTTACAGAGGTCAATAATATTCAAAACAGCTGACAAAAAAAAGATTATTCAACCCTGATCCTCTCACACATACATTAATATTCCGTCTCCTCGTCGTATTATCCGTAGGTCATAACAAAAACTGAGATCAACCCACTAAAGTAAAGTTCCAACTCGAAACTGTTTAAGTCATCATGCCAAAAAAATTAAAAAAATTAAACATCTCTGATACCCTTGATTCCAGAGACTCAACGCGCTGCTAATGGTTACACTAAACATCACACTTTCTTTTTACAGATTTTACAGATGCTAATGGTTGCACCTTTCATCAAATTCGGGCAATGATAATAAAAAAAAAGAAATTTACAGATTTTCATTTTTTCATTTTTATCACGAAGTTCATGCTTTACAAAATTAGTAACAAACAAAATGATGGACCTCCAGAAATCATTGAAAAATCATTGTAAGTTTCAAAACAGAAGCTCTGCAGTTTTGATGTGCATAATTGTTTGCTAGATGATACATCAAACATTAAAAAGTTATTATGTTGTTTTGTTCAATTTAATTATTAAATTATATATATAATTTTTTTGATGTTATCGTTGTTACTAAGTGGAAACTAAAAATGAGATGTTTGATTAGATAGGAAATATATATTTTCATTCAATATAGCCAACACTTAAACAAATAAAAAAGTTTAGTTACTTCTTTAAATTTTATTTTTTTGAAAAGAAAAACAATTTTCAGAAAACATTTATATGCAGTTTGGTTCATCTTAATTTCCAGATTATTAATGATTACACTACATTTCAATTATTTGATATGATAGGATATGAAACTCAAGTAAAATCCTGTTAGAAATGTAATGCTTATATTAATTTATAAAATTATTTTCAAATAGCACGAGCGAAATTTCCAACAATTTTTTTTTAAGTTCAACAAATGCTAAAATATTTTACAAAACATAATTAGTAAAACACTAAAATTAAAGAAAATTCAATTATAAATTGAAAATCTAATATAAACTGAAACAAACATATATTATAAAAAATCATTCGTTATTACATAATATATACTAATTATTATTTACGAAATTATTTAAACTATTTATATATTACTTAAAATATAACATTTTATAATTTTATCACATTACATTTAATTTTCAATTGATTTAGCTTGGGGATGGATGTATTATTTTATTATTGTGAAAAATTAGTTATTGTAATAATATTAAAATCTGATACTCTTAGAAATAAAAAAATATTAGTTTTATTACTTTTGGTTTTATTCAACTATATCAAATTAAAAATGCAAATAAAATAGAAAAATATGAAGCATTACATTTTCCCGAATTTTAAATTTAATAATTTTGTGTTCTCTAGAAAAAAAAATTGTTAGTGGTTTTTTCAACTCAAACCAACAAAACTTAGTTAAATTTAAAATAAAGTTTTAGAATAAAAACAGATTACATTTATTATTTTCAGTATAAATTAAAATTTTAAATATTTTATATAATTAACTATTTTAATATAAAATACTTTTAATGTAAACTCACCCGTTCGTAGGGCGGGCCAACCCCTAGTTTATAATATAAAAGATTAATACACGTTATGTAATAATGGAGGTACCAAAAGTCTCTAATCATTAATGAGTTTGATTTCCATAACTATTGTACGTTTATTTTGCAGTTATAATGTGGTACTAGACCCTGATCCGCGCGGATATGAATTTTTAATTTTTAATTATTTATTTTATTAAATGATGTATTTGTAATATTCGTTTATATTATATTCATTAAGTAAATATTTTTTTGCATCTTAAACTATCTATTTTTTTACGAATGTGTGATATCATATAAAAAATATAAAAAAATGAGTATATAGAGTTAATTAGATAATTGTAAAAACAGAAAAAAAATTTCTTGTGCGATATCATATAAATAATGATCCGCCCAGTTAACAAAAATCATGATTTTTATATGTGTAATTTTTTTTATTTTGACTATTTCCTTTAAACTATATTAAATTTTACATATTTTAATTAGAATATTTTTAATATCTTTACCTTTTTATTTGAAATGCAACTCAATATTTTTTAAAAAATTATAACAAAATATTTAAAAAATAATTTTTAGAATTTGTTTGAAAAATACGAAAATTACATTTTAAATTAAAATTATCCTAAAATATTATAAGCTTTGATGTAAACGAAAACTCAAATTATGTCAAAAATAATTATATTCAATGATAATAAAAATTTAAATTGATTATTTTGAAGAAAATACATTTACAAAAATATTGTTTGAAAGAAAATTCATTTATCTTTCAAATATAAAATGAAAATATTATAATTAATTAATAAAAAATATAAATAAAAACCATAAATTTAGCAAATGACAACTGAGTTATATTATACTAAAATTTTATTTCTAACAATTTAGCAAATGACAAATGAGTTATGAGCAAATAATATCATATAATTTTTAAAAGCATAGCCATTCTTAAATATTATTTGAATAAATAATTATTTTTAAATTTAATCAACTAAAAATAATATCCGTACAATTGTATGAGTCAAATTCTACTTTTATTGGTGCATGTTATATATTAATACTGCATGTTTTAGGTAACATTTTAATGATGCACGTTTTTTTAAAATCTCTATTATTAAAATTATGCACGTAAGGATAACTCATGAGTTTTCTTGGTTGATTAAATGACATTATGTCCAAATTTGTTTAAGGATATTTCATTAAGTTAACTGAAAAAGACAAACAATAAAATAGGAAGTTTAAAATCATTTAAGCATATTTCACTAATTTAACTGAAAAGATAAGTAATAAATTACGTAGTTTTATTCGTTTTAGAATATTTCATAAATGCAACTGAAAAAGACAAGCAAAAAAATAGGAAGTTTAATTAATGAAGTAAGAACATTTTCAAATGGGTACTTCTCTTTTAATAATATAGATGACTAAATCACACCCATCACTATGCTTTTATTGAGTTTATATTTTTATATTAAAATAAATATAAAAATATTTCAAGCTCAAATATACTCAAAGTGATTTATTTGCTAAATGTTTTATATTTAACCAAATTTAAAGTTTCATACGCTTTGCATATCACTCCTTTTGGATTTTCATTTCTCATTCAACACAATTCCGATTTTGACAAACAAATACACTAATTCATAGTATTCACGATTACATCGTGCTCAAGTTCCAGTTCTTCCGACAGACGTATCCATCGAAAAACTCATCGGAAAATTGGTCCACACCACTTTGTCAAAAAAAAATTCCAACATCATGAAGAGAAAAAGAACCTCATTTTCGTCTACATAGAAACTGAATGAAAATATAAAATTAAAAGATTATTTTAGTCATAATCAAAAGTTATTATTTAAAAAAATTGTTGATAAATCAATTTAATGGAAAAAGCTGCACCTCTCTTGTTTACTATCTACTCTAAATTAGTTTAACAATGCATTTCGATATGTATTTTGCATAAAAATTGAAAAGACAAGACCTTTTTCGTTGTTAACGTTACTGATCATAGGCAAAATATTTCATTAATTTTTATGGTGCTTACTTCTTGGTTAAAATATGTGAGTCTAAAGTCGAATGAACACTAGCATAAATTGCTATGCTACATGTCTTGAATTGATGATATGTACACTAAAATATAAATTATAAAGTAGTACACATCTTTTTTTTTTTGTGCACCAATGTTTTCATTAAGAGATTCAAACCGTTACAAGAATAAAAACAGCATCGTACAAACCACGATGTGCGAACTGATCAAATAAAACCCCGACATTTAGTTCAAAGGAATACAAGGATAGATACACAAACTTAAAAAAGTTTGATAAAACATTATGAAAGATATAGAAGTTGCCACCTACGATCAAATCTAAGGAAGACTCAAACCGTACTTCTAAATCTTCAAGTAACACACGATTAGTCACAATAGCATATGACGTCGCAACACCTTCCAAAACCTCGACTCTCATCGGAGAGAGGGTCGTTGTATCTACCGGCCCCAAGTGGACCATCACATAAGATAACAAACGGTTAGGAAATTGGTAACTTTTCCCGGTTAACACCGGAAGAGGATCACCTCTTGTAAAGAGGGATTTTGATGGAACAATTCTCTCCTTGGAGAAGGAGGATGTGGATAACAATCTCTCTCGGCCCTGACGAGAGGAAGTTTGAATGAACTTAACCAAAATGGTTAAAGTTACTGGGCTGTTTGAGACAAGCTTTAGTCTTTCTGAATTTTGAACCAAAGGAGTGCTTGAGCTTGTGAATGTAGTAGTCATGGATGGTTGCTTGATGAGCGATATGACCTCCGTCCAAAGACCAGAAAAATCAACAGGAAACTTCGCTTGTACTTCCCTGCTGCATAACAAATAACACTCGTTGATGCTTTTGGACAGACCAAGCAAATTTAGCTTCCCCATGAAGCTTTGTTCTGATCCAGACTGAGGATATTGAATGTGAGGCTGGAGCATATCAATCTCAGGTGGGTAGTAACCTGGAACAAGGTCAGGGGGGTCTGGTGGATCCGGTGGTGGAAGCGGCTCCGATGGTGACATGGCCCAGATGAGAAGAGCTTTGGCTTTTAACACCGATGGTGACATGGCCCAGATGAGTCTTCTCGAGCAAGAGAGAGCAAATAACTGTCGGAGGAACCAGGTCGAAAGATGAGTACGGGAGCAGGTAAATAGACTCGCTTGAGAAACCCATGGGAGCATGACCGTTACAGCGGAAAAGATCTTGTCGGCGCAACAGGCCACCGGCAGAAGGCAAAGTAGTACACATCTAAACTATTAAAACAGGAATACAAATAAAAATTGACCCTGAATTTTCCTAAATATTTACAAAGGAATGCCACTGGAATAAAACAAAGTAGTTTTATCTGATTATTAAACTAATCACTTAAATTTGAACTGCCTTACTTTTTTAAACTCGAAACAGAACCGGAAGTAATCTCATATTGCGTGTTTCCATATCCGTGATCTGTTTAAAATCGTTACATATAATCAATATGCATTAATAATACCGAAATCTGTTTAATGATAATCATTTTAGATATGGAAACATTATCAATCCTAAAATCTCTATTGAAACTAATTCACAAAGTTGTTTCCGTATATAGCTCTTGCAATCTTAACAATGGAATATATTGCTACAAGTTCTTAATTTCCAATCATGCCTCCCAAAATATTCCTTGAAATCGACTATAGCAAGCATCAGTAGTTAGTTTCCATATTCTGCGCTTGAGATTTTAACAAATAACTAGGATTTGATGATTAGCATATATATATTTATACGATACGGTTTAGTTTAAAAAACAGAAATAAGAATATCTTAGTTGTAGCTTGCCATCTTTATCCTCTTAACCTAAATTCTAAGAGCTCAATCAGACGCTTCTATATATACTTCTCCTCCTATTTAACTGCTCAATCAGACGCTTCTAGCCCGTGTAACCGTGCGTTGAAACTGCTATTCCTTCGATGGAGTGAGCAGAAGAAAAAACTAAGCAATTTTATAAGGTAGTGTTGAGATGCTGTTTTTATTTGCATGATGAGTCTTAATGATGAGTTCCATTTGTATTATATTTGCAGGTTATTTTTATTTTGGTCCAAAGTGCGCATATTCACAATTTAATAGAAGCAAAAATAAGTTTCCCTTCACGTGCACCCATATGTTGATGGCAAGACCATAGGTAGAAATGGCTAGCTGATAAATAGGTTTCTGTTAATATTATTTTCATTTGATTGCATGTAGACAACTGTTCCAGGACTAAAGCAGCGCCACTTGTATGCACCAACGAAGTCTTTGGAATTAAACATTAGGTTGTCAAAGTCTTAGTGTGTTTATTCTTGATGTTTGTGTTTTATTTTTTTTTGGTAAATTCTTGATGTTTGTGTTGTAGTGAACATTACCGCCTACGGGTATGCTGAACTTTGCGAGTTAGACAATTGAAAAGATCTATTTCAATGTGATCTGGAAAACTGGAAAAATCTATATTGGAGTATGGTATTGTACGAAGGATCTTGCCTTATGCTATATATTATAAATTTTTCAATAGACGAAAACGACTTTACAAGAAAACGTCCACAACCAAAATCCACACACCCAAATGAATATTATTGCAACAATAGTCCCAAAGTAACATACAACTATTTGATTGCTATCACAATAGTAGAAACGGATGAACATATGTAACTCGGTAAGTGGTCTTCTGCAGCACGTAACTTTACCCTTGGGCCAAAGCCGAAGCCATATGCTTTCTAAATCAAAGGCTTAAAGTTCAAGAAGGTATCTAAATCTATATATCTATGTCTTTAACAAGAGAACCAAATCATAAGAGGAAATGGATATGGTTTTCTCAGTTTGTGCAGCCCGTGAGAAGTTCTAGAAGAAACGTTTGCAGAACGGCACCAATTTGTATTGACAATAGACAGCAGAAAAAAAAGTTGATATGCAAAATAAAAGACACTCGCAAGATAAAACAGAGCATCACTGAACCTGATCTACAAACTAACCATATATTTGGCCACAATATTCATATATATATATATAACAGTTTCAAAACAATCTGCACGGGTCAAAATCTAGTTATAATTTATTAGAGAGATGGTGTTATTTTAAGGATTTGGTTATATATGTTATTATTTTCCCGATTTTTGGCACGTGTTCATCGCACGGAAGATGAGTTGGTCCAGACTCCACATGATTTTGCTCATTTCTACTATAAAGGAAAGAGTCCTTCGTGGATAGACAAGGCTAAACTAACCCCGTATAGTTAGTTTTGCAATGGGAACACGAGTAGTTGACTCAAAGGTCAGTGTAGGAAAAAATGTTTGAGATTTCACATGTGCTATGCTTAGAAGAAGAAGCTTTGTATAATAAGTATTTGATTGTTGTATGTTCTATGCAAATATCTTTTTTTCTGTCGGCAAGGAAACATTTTATTGAAAGTTTTTTTGTGGGATTACAGCCATGGGCCCAATTATTAAAAAATAATATAAATTAAAAATAAGCCCAAATTCATGTTTGTGTTTAGGGTTTTGTAGGTTTGTTTCTCCACGGAGAGCGTGTGATTTAAACCATAACCTTGTTTCACAAGACAAATCGATATCCTTGCACAGAGAAAGACTCAGATCAACTACTGTTCAAACCGTCCATCTAGATGGTAGATCTTACGGTGAAGACAGTGGATCTCTTATGGGCTGTCTTCTTTTGGGCAATCTTAAGATACGCCCCGACAGTTGCTGTAGAGATGTTGTTTGTCATCTTGGTTATCATCGTGACCATGCTCGGACTAGACATTCTCCGCATGTGTTTTACTGGCGTTTTGGCCGGTAATGACTTGAATCCGTTGGAGACCTTGGCTCAGGTGGAAGAAGAGCAGAATTACGAGACATCTGAAAAGATTTTACGCGATGTAAGGAACCAATCTTATTTCCAGCGCTTTCTCGTATATCGATCGTCTTAATCTTTCTTAAACATGTATATCAGATTACTGATTAGGACTAGAGTCACGTCTTAGATATCCAAACATATTGTTGTGGAACTAGCGTCCAATCTCTTTGGTAAAAAAGCTGTTTCTTCCCTTGTGTACAGTAGATTTTTGGCTTGGGTTTAGCTACGAATTACTTTTAACTTCTATATGAGATCGTTTAGTTTTAGCTCTGATTGCACAGAACTATCTTCTAAACTACACAATGATTTTTGTTAATGTGGTTAACTCTATTAATGCCTTTTTGATAGACTGTTTAATACGCTAATGTTCATGATGAATCATGGTTTAATGCAGGTAGCCGAGATTAGATCAAAAATATCACAAATTGAGCTTGATGTTCGGCAAATTAAGCAAATAATTTATATATTAGTAAGTCACATATTTTTCCCTTTAATATGCATATTTCTGGCAAGCTCATCCCTCCTTGTGTATACATACTTATATGGTCTCTATTACCTAAACAAAAAAATTATTTCAAAAGTACTAAAATCCTGTTTTCTTTCTTTCTTAATTAATATTGTCACTCTCATATGAAAATTTACAGCAAGGGAAGATTGAAAGTCTTGAAAGCAAACAGGTAATCTACCATCAGATATTTACCAGAAACTAATTGACATAATCTTTTTATATCCGAAATATTTTTTGTTTGTTAAACCCGCAGGATGCGACTCTCTTGGAACTATGTCGCTTAAGCCAAATTTTAAGTGATGAAGGCAATACAAGCACTAAAGTATTATAGGTGATCATTGATGTTTGGTCGCTCTTCATGATCGTTTTGGGGAAAACTTCATCCTTAATTTTGCAGTTGATATTCTGAAATGTTGTTTTGTTTTGACGTTGATTGACCACTTTTTCGACGTCGAGATACATGAATGGTTTTATTTTGTTTTATTCGTTTTCAAGGATTTTAAGAGGATTAGCTTCTTTCAACCTTTTTCGAGTGTTAGATTTTCACAAACTCTTGGTGTGTCTACTGTCTAGTATAAAACTTACCAGACTGTTATTATAAATTAATGGAATTGGAACGAAATCAACGAATCAGTAAAATTAGTCACCAAGATGTCTTGAAAAATCATATGTTTGTGTTGTTTACCAACTATATGTAAAAGCTGAATTTTGGTTTCAGTTTTACGTCGGTAGCTAGAGTGCCAAAATCTAATAGCGTTGAAATAATCACTTAAGTTGCTTTGGCATATATGCTCTTAAAGCTATAAGGAACGGTAGGCACCAAATTTACTAGATAGGCAAATTTGATATGTAAAGCAAAAAATTTATAAATAACATGAATAAAAAATACAACAATATAATACCGTAGTTGGAAAAGAACTAGGTTGAAGCAGAATCGAGATTAGATCTCTTTCCTTAATCCTTTAAACGTCCGTAGTGTGCCGGTTTGATACGTTTAAGAATCCCAGGATACAACTGCCTATATCTTCAGTTTCACAGCACTTGAGAACCAAAGCCTGTCGAACCTATTTCTATATTATACTCTCAGACACAAAACAAAAAAAAAAGAAGTAGGAGAAAGTGGTTTTGTTTGAATTGGACGTGTGTATCCAGAATAAGAAGAGCATAGCATTTATATAGAATATAAAGTTTAACGTGTGCTTTAACCAGTACTAAATGGAGATGACGTTTTTGATTCTTTCATAATGACTATTAAGAGGTGATTGATTTTCATATGTTACAAAAATCAATTCACAAAATCAACTTGAGGTCAAAGATTTAGTCAAGAAGTAATAAAGGGCCTTGGTCAAAAACATGAGAATCATTCTCTACACCAAGAGATAATATGCTTGCATTATTTATTTAAATAATTAGCAAGTGGATTTCGGCTAACAAGATTAATCTTATTTGCTTAATTCCAAAACTTGCTTTAGCCCAAATATCTCTTTTTATAATACACCAAAGTGTTTACAAAGTTTTCTATGATTTTGTTATAAATTCTCCATTTTAAACATAAGAGGTTTCTTACCTCATAATTCTAATATAGATATTTTACAAATAATCTATTTTACACTTTCATTTCTCATTCAAACGAACTTCGTTTTTGACATATGATTACACTATACCATAGTGCTCATAACAATGAATCCAACGATTCCACAATCCGGTCATTTCGACATTCAAATTGCTCGAAAAATTCACCGGAATATTGGCCATAGCCATTTGTCCAAAAAACAGTTCCAACAGGAACTCCCTCATATTATGTTTTTTACGGGGACACGTTAGAAGATATGTTACTAAATGCAGTTTTCGTTTTTACAACATATATGAACAATGGATCAACATACGATGTTTAACTTTTTGCACCGCATGGCTGATGAATTAGTCCAAGTTAATTACTGAAAAGAGACCTTCGAGGATTCACAAGGCTAACGTAACTCCTGTTACTTTGTAACGGGCACGAGTAGCTGACTCAAAGGTCAGTCTGTATGAAGAGAACATGAGTTATTCGATCTCTTACTCCAAAGAAAAAGAAAGAAAAAAGTGTGATTGATTGATAAATCAAACTATTTGATAAGTAATATTACAACTACAGTTCAAAATAATAATAATAATGTAAGGTGTACCGAAGTAGGTTACTGACACAATGCACGCCGCAGTGGTCACGCATTGCAACCACAGTCGTCTATATCATTTCAGAAACACGCTGACGAATCTTCTGGAAAAAGCACGCTACAACGGCCAACATGATGACGACGACTACAACGATGCTAGCTATGATATATTGAACAACGCTACTCATCTTGTTCCTTGCAAACAAAAGTAGCGTTCAAGTTTTGATTAATGAATGCCTTCAACAAAACTAACGTTTTTTTTGTTTGTCTTCTTCGTCTAGAGTTATATATATAGAGATACACATTATACGGTAACTAAATATTTCACAATTCAGAAAAGTAAGGTAAACTGTAGTCAGATATTCTTCCGAAAATAAGTAAACTTGACATCCTCCCGTACATTTATATGTACATATATTTATTTCTTTGTCATCAAGGAAATAAATGAAATGGCTTAATAAGGGAGAAAGAGATTCATAGAATCTCTTAATAAGGGAGAAAAAGATTCATAGAATATGCAAAAGAGTGAGGGTGGCATCCTTATTTATTTTATTTTTTTTGAATTTTAGCGCCAAACTTAGATACAAGGCAACAGAAAATGTAAAAACGATTTTTTGCTTGAATAAATTTAAAATTCTTAAAAAAAAAGAGTGAGGGTGATTTTCTTATTATATTTTCAGATGGATGAACAAAATACAAAGCTGTTGAAACTCTTTGAACCTTGATCTGGTCCCATTGCAGAACCGTATATAACATCAGAATCTATTCTTGCAAGGAAACCTCATCACTTATTTCAAATCTAAAAAATTTCAGGAACAGGAGATAGTTTCAGTTCTTGCTTTCCGTCAGTGATGCAACTATCTTTGTGGAGATGCAGTAAGCAGTAGACTGAATGGTGATCATAGGGTTTACTCCAACAGCTGACGGCAACACACTCCCATCGCAAACAAACAGCCCCTCTGCTTCCCAGCTCTCACCCTTCTCAACCACCGCACCTTCCTCCGCCGTGCGACCCATCTGGTGAACCGAGAAGTATGTCGTCCAGTACTCTCCCTTTGTGCTAACTCCACCAACCGCATCAACTCCGTCTAGAAACTCTTCCATGGCTTCTCTTGTGATTCCTTCACACTTTATCCTCTGTCCATCACTCCTGCATAATCCAATAGTGAAATGACTTAAAAGAGTTACTGCTACTTAGACCGAAGGGATCATAAACATTTATAGGTTAATCTTGATTTAAAAAAAATAGTCAGTGTAGGGGTTGTGCCATATGAATAATAACCATGGTTCTAAAAATCGGTCAATATGGGCTTTTAGGCATCTTCCTAGTTGGCAAACTATTCTTTTAAACTTATTTAAAAAAAAAATCGTTTTAGGTTCAATAACCGATCTAGACGCCCGCCTAAACATTAATCTTGTTTATTGGATTTGTAGGGTTTTAAAAGGATACACTTCTTCTTCCAACCTTTTTTGTTACGAATTTTGTTGTTGTCAGAACCATTATTTCGTGGACGAAGTTTCACAAACTCCTGTTGTGCCTAGTAGAAGATTTACCAAGTCGTCATTATAATTTAATGGAACGAACCATTAGAATTAGAGTCCATGATCATCAACATGTCTTGAGAAACCATATGCATGTGTTAAGTGTTGTTTGTAAAAGCTGAACTTTGGTACCAAAAGCTACCAGCGTTGGAATAATCACTTGAATTGCTTTGCCATATTAAATCTAAGGAACGCCCCCATATTCTGTCTTTAACGGGAAACGTTAGAAATTATGTTGTTAAATGCTTTTTTCATTTTTGCAAATCTATGGATACATACAGTGTTAACTTGATGCACACTATCGCACGGCTGATGAATTGGTCCAAGTGACTAAAAAGATACCTTCGAGGATCAATATGTTAAAACGAAACATGAGTTATTCAATATCTGAATTCAACTTCTATGTTTATCAGGATTTGAAAACTAGAAGGACAAGGCTTGGACTGGACATAGCTGATGAAGGTAAAACTAGGGGTTAAACCAGTGTTTTAAAACCCGGACCTACGGTTGGACCGGGTTGAACCATGAACCGAAAATAATCCGGGTTGGGTTAATGGTAAAACCCAACTAAAATCGAACCAGTTAAAAACTCCTATCGAACCGTTGAAAACCCGGGAACCGGCGACCCAATGAACCGGCCAAACTCCGGTTCGTATATAAGCCAAAATTTTGTTAATGAAACAATTAATTTTTCTTCCTTTTAAGTAAAAATAAGATTTATCAAAGATTAATAAAGTATTGTCTCTTGGCTTTTTCTTTTGTCGTCTCTACAACTCATAAATTACAAGAATCACAAAGTTTAATATTCACGTCAAGATATTGTTTTTGTCTACTTCTCACTTTTTTGAAAAAATTCTTCCATGATCACTTCTTTTGAAGACTTTAAATAATTGAAACATTTTCGTTTCTGAAATTTGTATTTCAAAATATAATTTTTACCAAATGTGTATATAATTTTTTTTAAAGGTGATGAAGATTTAGATTGATAAAATCTGTGAATAACGTTTAAATGTGCTTTTTATATTGATTTTAGATTTTAATTGTTATTTTTAAGTTTTCTACACATTATGGCTATTTAAAAATTTTATTTGATATGATCTATTATTTTTAAAATATACATATTATTTATAAAATATCATTAAATTTAGTTTAATCTAAGTAAACCCATCGAACCCGGTTCAGACCTGGTCGAACCACAATGACCCATGACCCAAAAAAATTCCGGTTCGCTAGCCGGTCCGGTTTTAAAAACACTGGGTTAAACCGTTAAAGAGGTTTATGTGTTGTTAATTTAGGTGAACGAAGTTGATAAATTCATATTAGATTACCAAAGTTTGCATCTGTTTCTAGAGAGTCTATATCATTAAAAGCTTCGGACATATTGGAGATGATTGGAAGGAGCTGTAGCTTTATATTTTTGCTTTAGAAATAAATCTGTAGATTTTTTTTGCTGTGCCTGTAGATAATTTTGCTGTAGAATATTAGCTGTAGGTTTAAAAAGATTCAAAGACTTGCATATAAATTTTCTAAAGCAAAAAATAAGTGCTCTAGATTTATGGCTTTCCTTTCCACAGCTAAAAATAAATAAAAAGGAAAGAAAAATTTGTAGTTTTAAAAAATCTTTACAAAGCATGATTGACAAAATTTTGGGATGTAGAAATAATTTAGGCTGTAGAGAGATCTTACAGCACTTCTAAAGCACTTGTCAATCAACCCCATTAGATGAGCACCATTAACCCTAAACCCCCACTTGGGTTCTTATTTTTTTATTTTTTATTTTTAAATTAAAAACGAACCAATCGCAGACCGTCACGTATCAGTGGGGTCCGCGAACAGTACAAGAACCCTACCAAACTTTGTTCTTGCAGAAGAGATGGAAGAAGTGGTTTTAAAAAAAAATGTGGGACCCACCTCTTGAGAACACACTTAAGAGGTGGGGTTAATCATGCTCTCGTATTAAAATTGCCAAGTAATGATTTATGTCTATCTCTTCTGTTTTTAGTGCTTTTCGTATAAGATATTGTGTGATCGAATGATTTTAACCGATATTGTAGATCATACTTCCCAAGAGCCCAAATTTTTTTTCAGGTCTACTCTGATTTTTCTTTTTGCGGCAATCAGGTCTACTCTGTTTTAATGAAAAGTATCGATATATTATAAAAATAAAGAATCGTTTAAAAGAAGCATATAAATAAGACAAGATTATAGACTTTGTTCATCAAAATAACTGTTTCAGTAACTCTGAAACCTAAAAGACTGAAACCTAAAAGAAGAAAAGAAAGAAGAGGTGTGATTAATTGATAAATCAAACTATTTAATAAGTAATAGCCTCTTTCAAAATAAAACTATTGAATAACTTTAGTCTATGCATGCACCGAAGTAGTCATGCATTACAACCACCGTCGTCTATTTTTCGACGCTTATCATGAATAATCTCCTGCACCTGGAAAAAGCACGCTGCACAGTAACCTATGACGTAGACGACGACGACAAGGGAACACACGATGAGAAGGATGCAAGATATGATATATAGAACATGGATATATTGGCTACTCACCTTCTTCCTTACAAAACAAAAGTTGTGTTCAAGTTTTGATTAATGAATACCTTCAACAGACAAAACAAAACTTTTTTTTTTTTTTTTTTGAAACACAACTTTCACTAAACTCAAACTTGACGACTACAATGACAAGAGAGAATTAAACATCCTCTCGAAGACAAACCATAAACTACAACAAAAAAAGCAATTAAACATAATAAGTCTTCATATGAAGTTGACAGCGAATTCGAGACATGGCTTGAATGCGTCGATAAAGCATTTCCAGCAAAGTCGGATAGCTGAGATTTAGTCACTTGAGATTTAGTCACAAGTGACGTTGCGAGATAACCCTCACCAACAAGAAAAACCAAAGTAATCTTGATTGCACCTTCTGGCCCCGTACAGACCGCTACGCAAGGAAAGTAAGCTGAAACAATAACTCGGAAAAGGATCCGAAAGAACATCTCCGTTCATAGAATGGAGGTATGATTGTAAGATTCTATCCTCGACCAAGGAGGATGATGAAAACGATAACAGATCTGGTGAATCCACCGAAAACTGCTTCCTAAGTGAGTGATATTGCAATAAGCTCAGAATAAAGACTTCAATGAATCCATCGAAGCTCTTTAAATTAACCATAGAAACCAAAACCGAAATTGATTGGCTCACAATGTGTTACAGGTTTCTGGATTTTAGTAGATTGATAACTGGGATAGCAGCTTCAGCCAAAGTACTGGGCCAGGCCCATGAAGATTCATATCTTGGTCCAATAGCTTCTGGCTCATTGGCAAGGGACGTTGTGGATCTGGAGTACGAGTCGGAAGCGGAGAGGAAATCCCTGGTTGAAAGACAAAGAGCAGTGGTCGGTGGGTATTTGCAGAGCTCACCGGAACAAGCTAGATGGCCATCGAGACAAGTCGGAGGAGGAGACTGTTCTTCACCATAACAGGTTTTGCCGGACTTCCAAGCAAGACTGGAGAGAATATAACTTAACCGGGTGGAGAAGGTGAGAGTATTGAGCAGACAACACAACCTTATCAAGCTTTGAAGAAATAGATCTGGTCGCCGGAATGGAATCCCATCTACATCGGTCGCCGGATTAACACAAGATGTTAAGAGAAGGTGTGGCTGGAGTCGTTTACGGTGTGGGTCTTCAGACAGGCGCTTCATCGCTGAGGTTGAGTTAAATAGGTTTATAGATCTGAAGATCTGATGAGAGGAGACATGGAGGATGAAAAGATGGAGAGAGGTATCGTCTGAGAAAATTATCCAGGAGTCCCTGGAGAAAAGGTCCACTCTGGTGAACTCCGACCAACAGTACGAGACCACGGAGATCTCTACCGGTAGTGTTGACAGGAGATCCAGAGCAGCAAAGTTGAAAGAAACCATAAGAGATACAGGACAAAAGTGAATTAAAGATGGAGTCGTGGCTAGGAAATACTGGCAGAGGTGACGCCGGCGTGCGTCTGGACCACCGGCGTCGGAGAACATGTTGAAATTTGAAAACTCGATAACCGTGCCCGAGAGAAAAGCGTCTACAGAAAGCTCATAGTATTGACAAACAAAACTTCTTTTATAATTCGTCTTCTTCGTCTAAAACTATTATACATATATATAGAAAGATACATCATACACCAAAAGGAAAAAAAAAAATACATCATACACATTAAGGAAAATAAAATATTTTACAGTTTCATTAAAGTATGTAGCTAGATATTCTTCCGAAAATTATAAATTTACATTTGACAACAAAGGAAAGAACAAATGTTAAGTTTACATTTTCCCCTAGTGTTTTTATATGTTCATATTTTTCTTTCTTGTCATCATTAATGATGAAGAGTTCTTATGGATTTCAAATTTATCATTAATAATTTTGAAATTCTTCAAGATTTGGAACTAGTACCATTGCAGAAACGTATATAACACCAGAATCTTTTCTTGCAAGGAACACTCGCTTATTCAGTATGAATCTAAAATCTTTCAGGAACATGAGACAGTTTCAGTTCTTGCCTTCTGTCAGTGATGCAACTATCCTTGTGGAGATGCAGTAAGCAGTAGACTGAATGGTGATCATTGGGTTTACTCCAACAGCTGATGGCAACACACTCCCATCGCAAACAAAAAGTCCCTCTGCTTCCCAGCTCTCCCCCTTCTCATCCACCGCACCTTCCTCAGCCGTGCGTCCCATCCTGCAACTACCCATCTGGTGAGCCGAGAAGTAAGTCGTCCAGTACTCCCCCTTTGTGCTGACACCACCAACCGCATCAACGCTGTCTAGAAACTCTTCCATGGCTTCTTTTGTGATTCCTTCACACTTTATCCTCTGTCCATCACTCCTGCACAATCCAAATAGTGAAGTGACTTAAAAGAGATACTACTTACAAATCTTTACAACCGTATCTGAGATTGAGGGACCATAAATTTTTTTAGGCTAGTCTAATAAAATCATTTTCAATAATTTAAGGACCATGCAACTTATCTATAATATTTTTTTAAAATTTGGGGCCAAGACGAATGCTTCATCCGACTATGTCTAAAACCGGCCTGTTTAGGTTGAGTGACATACCTATATGTTCCGACTTCAACTGCACCTGCTGCAACCAAAACTCTCAAAGCCTGTCTAAGCCCCACTCTCAAATTCTCCCTATCTTTCTTACTTGTCCTGTACGTAACTTCGTTTTCCTTCAAAACCTCACCTGATCCATAGTCCCTAACCAGAGCAAACAAATGCGATGTCCTTCCGTACTTCATCATCCGCTCCTTAAGGTCAGCTCCCGAAACCCACGGGCTCAGCCCCGCATACGAAGCTGGTCCCGCTAATGGAGTCTCCAGTATCGCTCTGCAACCAGATTCAGCATCATGCACATGATGGACGGATGTAATAATCCCTCCCTCGTACATTTTCCCAGAGAACTCAGAACCGTTCTCTGGGAAGTACCCCCATGTCATGAGAACCGGGTGCAGCTTTAGGTTCCTCCCTATGTTCCTATTCTCTAGCCCACTTGAACGCATCAGAGGCGGTGTCAACAATGAACCAGCTGATGAAACCGTTACTCTAGCTTCAATCATGAACTTCTTCTCAATCTTTCCTCCAACAGAACTCGCTATCACTCCCACACATCGTTTCTTCTTCCTCTCATTGCCAGTGTTGTCTGTGAAAACAAACCTCTCAGCTTTGACGCCTGTCATGATCACCGCACTGTTCTCCACGGCATCAACCAGCCAAGTCTTGTCCGTCCCGTTCTTGCCTCCTCCTCTACAACCATACCCGCAAGAACCGCAGTAATGATCCTCCGGTGAGTTTCTCGGAACAGAAACTACCTCCAACCCTAGTCTCTCGCACCCTTCTCTCAGAACCTGGTTCTGTAACCCTTCCTTCACGCATCTCTCCGTGACACCGAGTCTTCTAGTAACTTCATCCATTGCTAACTGATACTCTTGGCTACCGAAAAACTCGATCTTACTCTCTTCAGACCATTCTCTCAAAACATGGTCCGGTGTTCTTATAGAAGCAGACCAGTTAACAGCTGTACCTCCACCAACGGTTGAGCCAGCCAAGACCATGAACTTCCCGTCGACCGTCGTCATAAGCGCGCCTTTCTCGTATAGCTCGAGCATAGACGGACCTTCTAAACCTGAATAGTCCCGAGATGTGAAGTAGTTTCCTTTCTCCAGAACCAAGACTTTTAATCCTGCTTTCGCTAGGTTTGCAGCTGCAACACCTCCTCCGCTTCCTGACCCTACGATAACCACATCGCATCTGATCCTGTGGATATTGTCATTATCTTCTCTAGCGACGTGAACACCTTTTTGAGTTAGAGATTGTCTGATGGTGACGTCACTCTCGTTCTTGGTCTCAATGATCCCTCTCTCAAGAGGTCTTGGCGTCTCGTCTTCTTTTCTCATCTCTGTTGTGTCGATGGAGTACCCTATTGCTTCTAACGCAGGGTTCTTCATATTCTCATCTCTCTGTGAAACAATACAAAATAAATAACTTTTTTTTTTATATTTAACAAATAAACAACTTATACTAACTAGTAATCATTTGAGGTGTTACCTGGGAGAAGAAGGAGAAGAGAGTGTAGAATTTTGCAAGGAAAAAAGTGATTCGAAGAGGGAGGAAGAAGCCACTCTGTCTCGACCACATCCTCAGGATCTCTTCTCTTTTGTCCAGTGGGAGCTCAGAGAATTTAAGGACAAAAGGCCAGTCCTTAGCAAGACAGAGAGAGCCACAAAGAAATAAAGTTCCAAATCTATATGCTAAGACGGTCGATATGATTTTGAAAACCTTCACTGCTTCTGATCTTCCATTCTTCACTATCATCTCAGCTACCTAGAGATCAATAACAACATATAGAACCAGTGTTCTAAAAATCACTCTAGGCTGCGGTCATAAACAAAACGATTTTTCTAAAACATTATAAGGGCATGATTAAAGCAGGTCTTCTCTTATAAATAGCTCTAAGACCATGATTTTTTTTTTCTAAAAATAATAATAAATAAACCAATCGCATCAGTGGCATCCACATTTTGTAGAAAAAACCTCCCTAAAGATCATGAGATGTTCATGCTCCAAGGTACCCTCTAAGCAATAATCCTTAGAGACTATATTTAGTGCCTAACAATTTCTTAAACATTGATATTAATATAGCCAGGGGTAAAAAGACAAGACCAACCAAATTTGATAAGAAACACTATCTGTAAAGCTATTGTCTTAATCACATACATAGCAGGATCTTGACTTCACAAAGTCAACGCTAAAAATCAGAGGAGAGAGAGAGAGAGAGAGAGAGGGAACCTCGTCGGTGAAAGGTGGCTGAGAACCGGAGGCTACTTTGAAGGAATCAACGGCGTTTTGCTCCGCCGTGGTCTCAGGAGGAGGAGGTAGGAGAGTTTGACAGATGAGGGAGAGAGTTTGAATCTGAGATATTGAGAAGCCATGGCTATAGCCTCCTTCTTGTCTCTTCTTCGATCTCAACAGAGGATGCCCTCTGCTTCTTTTATCTTCTTCCATGTTAATTCGCTTGGTTCTTCTTCTTCTTCTTCCACTTATCGAGAACTTTATAGAGAGGAAGTGAATGATTGAATTTATTTATCCTTCAGCTTGAAGAATCAGCCAAGTCTTGATACTGTCGTTTTAGAACAGAAGATCACGGAGTCTACCTTCTTTTGTGGGGTCCACGCTTCAAATAAGAATGTGATACAAGACTTAATCATATGTCATGTAAGATTTATCTTTGTCTTTGTGTACTGATTTGACTTTCTCAGGAAAGCTGTTGTGAATAATACCACTTCTCGAAATTCATTTTTTTTTATCCTCTTTCTGGGCTTATGTAACTCCCAAAAGTAAAGATTACTTTCCATTTAATTATTGTTTTTTTGTTTTATTTCTTTGTAGATTTACTCTCTTTTTACACATTTTTTTGCGTCGTGTATTTCTTAATTAGGATAAGTTTACTGTTTAGTGTCTACATAATCTCTAAGTCGACAGACAGTGCTTAGCTGAGATGAGAAGAAAGTCAGGAAAGACATTAAATGCGTTTGTATTATAGTATAGATCGATATAAATGTTTTGGTCTCCTCAACCATTCCCAAATAAAGTATTGTGAGAGTATTTATATATTTTTGTCTTGATTCACAGAAATAGATTTATGAAGTTTTTTTTCATGCATATAATTTATTAGTCCTAAAGACTAGGTCACTTTTGGAGATTTCACATCCTCTGAAATAACTGCAACTTGTGAGAATCCCTAGAATATATTTGACATAATTATCTAATTCTTTAAACATTTATCTGTTTGGGGAAAAATTAAACCAACAAAATCTGAACGTATCTTTCTAATAAAATGATTAAAGTGTGCATCTGAAATTTTCCATATTGTAAAAATTATTGAATTTGTTTGTTAGAGCATGATTATTAGGGGTTCTTAGGATGAAGTTCTTAACGGAATATAAGAATCCGTCTCTTAACTTTTAGCTAAAAAAAGATAAGAATCGACTCTTAAAACTCTTAGTAAGAGTCGGTTCTTAACTTTTTTTAGTTAAAAGTTAAAAGAAGGGTTTTTATATTTCGCTAAGAACCCGCCACGCTCTAAATGTACAAAAAGAGAAAAAGATATGCAACTAACAAGTCTGGCGCAAATTTACAGACGGGTCGCTAGAATTAAAAGCCCATAACAGATTTTGGGCTAACAATAATGTCCAAAAATACGTAGTTATCCAACAAAACATTACACGATGATTGTTTATAATTAGCAGCCAATAACAGAGTCAGGTCTAAATAATATGTATTTTTGTTTTTTGATAATGAAAATGAAAGTATTTTGTCAACATTTTTTTAAAGATTCCTTTTCATTTGAGTTAATAATTTTTTATTTAGTCAAGAAACAAACACACAAAAATTAAGATATAATAATTTTTTATTTAGTCAAGAAACAAACACACAAAAATTAAGATATACGAGTAACAACTTGTCGTGATTACAGTACAAGAGCGTAACAATTTAATACAAAAATCCAGAGAAACGTTACATTCATAATACATGAAAAATTTGGTAGTTTCGTGGAAACGTGAGGACCAAACAACACACGTGTAAAGAAGAATCCAATTTACAGAAAAAGAGTTGATAGTAACTTTCGTTTGTTCTTACTTACTTTCTCATTTGCGGATAGAAAGAAGCTCAAAGCTTCTGAGAGCATCGTCACCTGCAGTCCTAGAAGCAGCCACTCTGTTGCGGTTAAAGGCAGAGGCTGTCTTCGACTCATATCCACTCACACCAGCTGCCGCTTGAGCTCTCTGGAAAACAGATGGTCGAACACCACCTCCACTAGAGGCCACACGGCTTGAACCGCGGCTGTCCCCTTGTTCACCTGATGAGCTTGGTCTACTTCCTGATGCCACCGCTCTCCTTGAAGCACTGCCGTATCTGGAAGTGTTTCTTCCTTTCTCAGATACCATATTCTGACCCCAAAACACAAAACATATCAGTAACAACAACAACTAATCTACTACATACACACCATCATGAGTTTGATGCCTTCATTGGTGATTATGTATATATATATTTTACCACAGCAGGTTTCATTGGTGGAGGAACATCATCAAGAGTTCGATGCTTGGTTTGGTTTTGATGGGGAGTGGCTCCTGTAGCGTTCCTTCTCGCGAATGCTTCAACTGCACCAGAGAATCTGTCGCGGATTTCCCTCCCAACTGTAAGCAAATAGATCAGATCAGACAACTTGGTAGACATGTTTCTAACTCTGGAAAAAGGTAAATGATTACCTGAGATCCTTTCAGGTTTCTCAGCAGACGGTCCCGCGGCCGCAACTGGTTTACCCGTACGATGCTGAAGGAAAAAAAAATAGTGAGGATCAAAGTGTATAAAGAAAGAACTTTAAGGGCAAGTGCACTCACCCTTCCGTGTGAGCTGGACCGGGAGCTAGAACTACTCTGAGGGTGTTTCAGTGCAGTCCAGTCAAATACATAGTCAAACTGATAACCTGTGAATCAATTTTGTTCTCATAAGCGTGAAACATTGGCACGGGCTACGTTACTTTATATCAAACAAAGCAAAGATCAGTCTTTGAAACACCACAAACCTTCGCGGATAAACAAATCCCGGAATAGCCTCTTTAGATAGGAGTAGTCTGGTTTGTCTTCGAATCGCAAGGACCTGCAGTATTGAAAGTATGATACGAATTCTTGTGGATAGGACTTGCACAAGACCTGTTACAAGAACAAACAATTAACTTGTGATTTTGTGTGACAATGAGATAGCTGATCTAACTCCACAATACATACCTCTATAGGAGTTGAAACTTTCTTCTCACTGATTCTGTCATACTTCTGCTTCTTTGTGCCAGCTTTTAGTCCCTGCCATGGCAGGCTGAACACAGAAATCCCAGAAAAATCAGAACAAGCAAGTCTAAACTAAAGATTAAATCAGACAAAAAAGGATCAGCATGTATAACCTTCCTCTGAGGAAATACATGAGCACGTAACCAAGAGACTCCAGATCATCCCTTCGACTTTGCTCTGCCATAAATATGCAACCGAGCACACGTCTAAAAAAATAGTATACACAGCTTTGAAGTAGATGCTCAAGTGGTTGTATGAGTTTGCTTACCAACACCAAGGTGAGTGTTGACGCTAGCATACCGAGCTGTGCCCGTAAGGTTCTTGTTTTCTCTGTTAATGAGTAATATGTAAGTATTCAAGTAAGAAATATACGGACAAGCACATGAAAAGCTCTCCATAAAAATCACCTGTAGGGGATGTGTCTATGTGTTTGGAGATCCCTATACTTCTTTGCAAGGCCAAAATCAATGACATACACCTACATACATATTATTCAGGAAATGATTAAATAAAGCAAAAGTAGAAACCTATGTTCAGTAACCATACCAACAGTAACCAAGAGAGAGAAAATGGAATCTAACATAACTTAGTGGGTAACAACCCACCGAAAAAGAAAGTGTAGAGAAAGAAAAAAGCAACCTGGTTTGCTTTGCGACCAAGTCCCATCAAGAAATTGTCTGGTTTTATGTCTCGGTGTAGAAATCCTCTTGAATGCATATACTCAACTCTGCTAATCTACAATTAGGGTCAACAACATTTTTAGTTGGAACTCCAAAACTCCTTACACTAACAAAGTGAACGCAGCAAAAGTTGATAGACTCACCAGTTGATCCGCAAGCATCAAAACAGCCTTCAAAGTGAGCTTCCTATTACAATAGTTGAACAAATCTTCCAAACTCGGACCAAGCAGATCAATGACCATCGCATTGTAGTCTCCCTGAACCCCAAACCACTTGAGGCTAGGGATGCCAGCTTCACCACATAAAAACAAAATTTAGATGAGCTCGGTTCAATCATGTTTCTCATCAAGTCAGAGATGTAAACTTACTTCCTCCTTGAAGAAGCATATAAATCTTGGACTCATAATGAAGTTGTGGATGCTTAGTTTTCGCAGGCTCCTTCAAAAGTTTCCACAATAATAGTTTTAAAAAGATTCAATTTTTAGCCTTTCATTCAAACTAAGAAAGCATGAATATGAAGATCAAAGAGATCTTAAATCACATGATGAATAAAGAAGGTAGATTCGAATCATACCAGCTTTACAGCGACTTCTTCTCCGGTTTGCACACTTACTCCTGAAAAACATTTCCAATAAATCAGATTTAAATCAAAAAGGGTAATCAAAAAAATCGAATAAAGGTTACAACGGATCAAAGAGAAACAGTTTTTTTTTTTACCAAGAAAAAGCTCTCCAAAAGAGCCACCGCCGATCTTCCGACCAAGCTTAAACTTGCCACCGATTACATTATCCATTTTCAAGTCCATTCAGACAAGAAGCCTAAACACCTGTTTCAAAATTCTGTAAGGTCTTATATATCTATGCCCCCTAAGACTTTGCTGCATAAAATACCCATCTGAGATCGAAAACAAGTCAACCAAACACAATCTCACCTTTCTTTCTTTCTCTCCTGCGTCAGGGAAAGGAACCATCCAATGCCGCCGTGGAAGAAGAGTTGAATCGCCGGAAGATGTAATAAACCAGACAGAAGTTCATCAGAAAAAAAACCGACAAAAACTACATCCCCATGTTTGAGATTTGTCACATTCCCAAAATCAAAGGTGACAACGCCAATCGATTTCTGCAACGAAAAGCATTGACCCAGTAATCATGAGAGAGAGAGAAAGGTATGGGCCTAAAACCTTCTCGCTGGGCCTGGCCCGAATAGTTCATATTTATAAATTTTCAGAAAACACGTGCCAAGTCACGTGGTAGGGACGTAGTTTATTAAAAACCTTTGGTTATGGGCTTCAAAAATGGGCTTATGTGGGCTTTTGCTCGCTTATCACAAAGACGGTGATCGGTTTGACTACTTATCAGTTGTTATCACGCGGCCGAGCGAGAAAAAGGTTGCGTGAGGACCCGTAACGCAGCCACCATCTCTGACCGACGACGAGAAAGAGACGAAGCTCGATCGAAACCCTAACAATTCTTTCAATTTTCTGGGAAATTTTCCGGGAATCTGGGTTAGTGTTTCTGAATTTCCGAGAAAAAGTTTCTATGGTTGATTATTTCATGGAATTGTGGGATTGATTGCGAGAATTTAGAGGCTATGTGTATTCACTATTCAGTTGATGCTGTAACAAGGAGGAGGAATGCAAATGCGATAAGATTCCTATAGTTGGGAAGGTGATTCAATGGAGGAAGAAGAGGATAGGTTTTTGAGTAGCTTAGGGGTGACATCTGCTAATCCTGCAGATATCGAGCAGACGATACTCGATGAGGTACTGCGTCTTACCTCTGTGATTTTGAATCCATGAAGTTTTTGAGTCTATATCTTATAGCATTTATCTTTGTTAGGCTACAAAGAAGCTTGATAACGATGAGAGTGTGGAGGAGCGGTTGGAAGGAACCAATCTACTTCCACCAAGCCAGAGCGAGCTTTTGAATAAACTGAGGGCTGTGAAGTTTGAAATAGACGCTGTTGCATCTACTGTTGAGCAAGCGGAGGAGGAGGATGGGTTGCAGAGTGGCTCTGTGCTTCAGAATGCTCTTGCTAAAGACCGTCTCAGAAGCCTTGGGAAGAGAAAAAATGAGCTTGAAAAGGAACTCTCTGGTTTACATGGTCAGGGCGGCACTTCTGGTGGTGCTGATCGCGGTGATATGCAGCGAGATTTGGTGAAGGGAGAGCCTAGTCTTAAGAGGAAGTTGAAAGAGGTTCGGAAACCAAGCAAGAGAGAAGGGAAGAAGGTGAAAGTGGTGTCGTTTCATGAGGATACGGATTTTGATGCCGTTTTCGATGCTGCTTCTGCAGGTTTTGTTGAAACGGTACGTGTAGATAAAGGTTTGATCTACTTTCACCTGATATGTGGATATAGTGACTAATTTAAAGCTGGTTGTGTCTAGGAAAGAGATGAATTGGTTAGAAAAGGAATTTTAACTCCTTTTCACAAGCTCGAGGGTTTTGAACGCCGACTTCAACAACCTGGACCGTCGAACTCGCGTAACCTACCGGAAGGAGAAGATGATAATGAGGACTCCAGCAGTATTGATAGAGCTGTCCAATCAATGTCGCTGGCTGCAAAAGCTCGCCCAACGACCAAGCTACTTGATGCGCAGGACTTGCCAAAGCTTGAACCGACCCCTGTTCCTTTTAGAAGGCTAAGAAAGCTTTACAAGACTAATGATTCTTCGGATAGTGATGCAAAGAAAAGTGAAGGTGGGAAGGGTAAAAAGAAGCGGCCTTTGCCTAAAAGGAAATGGACAAAGCGGATTTCTAACGAAGACTCTAGTCTTCAAGAAAATGGTATGGTTGATGATATTGTGAACTAAATGTACATATTTATAGATTGCTGGTTGAACCTGTGAATTTAGTTACTAGTAATTTGAGTGAATGCTTTTGGAAAAGATAAGGTCGTGATATATGCAATGCTCTGAGTTGATATATTCAGCATATGCTTCTTTTTCCTCATTTGAGTCATTGTAAAGAAAATGGTTATCATATTGATTTCCTTTGCAATGTTGCAGAAGATGGACGGAGAATCTCGGCCACGTCCAGTTGTGAGGAAGAAGAGCTAGATGATTTTGATGAGGTAGACGACAGCGAGAAATCTTTTGTACCGCTTGAAGGTGGATTAAACATTCCTGAAGGCATATTTATTAAACTTTTTGACTACCAAAGAGTTGGAGTGCAGTGGCTCTGGGAACTTCATTGCCAAAAGGCTGGTGGCATTATTGGGGACGAGATGGGTCTTGGTAAGACTGTGCAGGTCTTATCTTTCCTCGGATCCTTGCATTTCAGCAAGATGTACAAACCGAGTATTGTCATATGTCCTGTCACACTCTTGCGTCAGTGGAGAAGAGAAGCACGGACATGGTACCCGGATTTTCACGTGGAAATACTCCATGACTCGGCAAAAGATTCAAATGGCAAAGGACGAGTCGATGCCTCTGAAAGCGATTATGATAGTGAAGTTTCAGTCGACGGTGATCATGAGCAAAAGTCTAAGAACACCAAGAAATGGAGTTCTTTGATAAACCGGGTTCTAAACTCTGATTCGGGGCTACTCATCACCACATATGAGCAATTGAGGCTGCATGGTGAGAAGCTGCTCAATATTGAGTGGGGTTATGCAGTACTGGACGAAGGCCACCGGATCCGGAACCCAAATGCTGAAATTACTTTGGTGTGCAAACAGTTGCAGACCGTCCATCGAATTATTATGACTGGAGCACCAATCCAGAATAAACTGACAGAACTCTGGTCCCTGTTCGATTTCGTTTTCCCGGGAAAACTGGGAGTCCTACCCGTGTTTGAGGCTGAGTTTTCTGTTCCCATAACTGTGGGTGGCTACGCCAATGCTTCTCCCTTGCAAGTGTCAACAGCCTACAGGTGATTGATTACCTGATCTTTCTTTGAATCACTTAATTATCTTCACAGTTTGTGTTCTAACAATTCTTGACAATGTACAGATGTGCGGTTGTTCTTCGTGATCTGATCATGCCATACCTCCTCCGCCGAATGAAGGCTGATGTGAACGCACACCTCACAAAAAAGACTGAGCATGTTCTCTTCTGCAGCCTCACCGTGGAGCAGCGTTCTACCTACAGGGCGTTCCTTGCTAGCTCAGAGGTAGAAGATATTTTTGACGGCAACAAGAACTCTCTGTATGGGATCGATGTGATGCGTAAGATATGCAACCACCCTGATCTGCTCGAGAGAGAACACTCTCACCAGAACCCAGATTATGGGAATCCAGAACGCAGCGGGAAGATGAAGGTTGTTGCAGAAGTTCTAAAGGTCTGGAAACAGCAAGGACACCGTGTACTTCTGTTTTCACAGACTCAGCAAATGCTTGACATCCTCGAAAGCTTCTTGGTTGCAAACGAGTATAGCTACCGGAGGATGGATGGTCTTACGCCGGTGAAACAGAGGATGGCGTTGATTGATGAGTTTAATAACTCAGATGATGTGTTTGTTTTCGTTCTGACAACGAAGGTGGGTGGTTTGGGAACAAACTTGACCGGGGCGAATAGAGTCATAATCTTTGACCCGGATTGGAACCCCTCAAACGATATGCAGGCAAGGGAACGTGCTTGGCGTATAGGGCAAAAGAAGGATGTTACTGTTTACAGATTGATCACACGAGGGACAATTGAGGAGAAAGTATATCATAGACAGATATATAAACATTTTCTCACCAATAGGATCCTCAAGAATCCACAGCAGAGAAGATTCTTCAAAGCTAGGGATATGAAAGATCTTTTCATCCTGAATGATGATGGTGATAGCAACGCATCCACCGAGACCTCTAACATCTTCAGTCAGCTGTCTGAAGATATAAACATCGTAGGAGCTCAAACAGAGAATACAAGTACAACCGATTCCACTACACAACTTGATACTCACGATGCAGCAGAAGAACTCTCAGGAGAAAAAGATGCGGAAACCAATGGCGAGCCAGTGGATGAAGAGACAAATATCTTAAAGAGTCTCTTCGACGCACATGGAATACATGTAAGTTTGTTGATTGTTTTCCTCTTCGGAGTTGAAGTTTACTCTACTTGACTACTTGCATCTTTTATTCAGAGTGCTGTGAATCACGACGCCATCATTAACGCCAACGATGAGGAAGAGAAGATGAGACTTGAACACCAGGCATCTCAAGTGGCGCAGAGAGCTGCGGAAGCATTGCGCCAATCGCGGATGCTGCGTAGCCGCGAAAGCATCTCAGTGCCCACATGGACGGGAAGATCTGGCTGTGCAGGTGCACCTTCATCTGTACGGAGGAGATTCGGATCAACTGTGAACTCCCGGTTAACCACAGCAGACAAATCATCAACTGTCAAGAACGGTATCAGCGCGGGTCTATCTTCAGGCAAAGCACCCTCTTCCGCAGAGCTTCTCAACAAAATCCGCGGAAGCAGAGAACAAGCCATTGGCGTTGGCCTTGAGCAGACACAGTCTTCTTCGAGTTCAAGCAGCAGAGTAGGTTCGTTGCAGCCAGAGGTCTTGATCCGACAGATATGCAGCTTTGTACAGCGAAAAGGCGGAAGCACGGACACGAGCAGCATTGTCAACCATTTCTCGGACAGAGTTCTTGCTAAGGACGTACCGTTGTTTAAGAGTCTCTTGAAGGAGATTGCCACGCTTCGGAAGGATCCAAACGGTTCGGTGTGGGTCCTCAAACCAGAGTACAAAGACTAGTCTTTGTCACAACGTAGAGATGTCTCTTCATAATTTTTGTTGACTTGATTGATCTTGGTGTACATATAGATGCCTGAGTTACACATTCATGATACGACTAAGATGTTTAGGCTTAATAACAGGCCTTAATTGAGCTTTACAAAAAAATAACCAAGCCCATTAATGTTTACTACATCGACGTGTAGCTTTCGAGAATCAACATTTATACCAATCATTAATGCTAAACTCTTGTTGTATATTATGATGTCTATGTCGTCCTTCATCCTTTGTTGTCTTGTCATTATCAAATCATTGGGCCTGATCTCTACTTATCTCAGGCCCACATTGCAACGTGGAATCTTTCGAAGTGTGTGGAGGATATCCTTTCTGGTGCTGCTGCACACATCAATGTGTCCCGAGAAGGCTATTATTGGTGGGAGATGAAGTCATGAAGAAGCGTCAATGGCAGGTCTTGTTGGTCCACTTATTCAATGATCCGAAACCTCTAGATTCATATTTTCTTCTGTTCTGTGAAACAAAAGCTTATAATTTACTCATCATTGTTTTTTCTGTGGACAAACTTTTACGTAATTGGGTATCTTTATTTGCTAAAGCTAAGGAATATGCTTTAAATTTCAAGATCTTTGACTCTTTTTTCCTCCTTGATCGTCGTATAAGATAACCTAGTTTAGTAACGCTTAGTCGCCAGTTTATTATTTTCTTTTGTGTGTGGGGGATATTTCGGATGGATCCGGACACGGTTATGTCATAATCTTGTAATAAAGCTATATAGTTTATTGTGTTTCCTTGTGGGCTTAAGATTCGTGTGTCATTCGGTTAGTTATTAGTTAATCTTGTAATAAAGCTATATAGTTTATTGTGTTTCCTTGTGGGCTTAAGATTCGTGTGTTAATTATTGCATGTTATTGTGACAAGAGTTTGGAGACAGAGATATATATGCTTTTGAATTTTGTGTAACTGATGACTTTAAGGTGATTGAATTTTCAATCTTATGGGATACGAATCGAGTAGCTGCCTGTATTGGTCCCATTGATTGTAAAGGCTTTAGAGATACACATAGATATCATTGTATATATTGATAAAAGTAACCCCGACCTCGAGAGTAAATTTCTATATCAAGAAAATGAAAAAAGTTTTAAACAAGAAAAGATTCTTTAGCGGTCCCATTGAGGTTGAAGTTCGAAAAGCTAAAATAAGATTTAAGAAGTGATCTCTCTTTTATTTGTCTTTTTAAAAACTTTATTAGATGTCTTCTTTTACTTTACCTCTGTCTCTTCGGTTGGTCTACTATAGCTTTTCAAATGCTATAGGCTTAGGTGAAGGAAACACACAAATATACATACATAAATATTATATATAAAGAGTGGTGTATATAATTGTATAGCTAGGGCTAGCTCTTGTACTTTTATATAGGAGTAGATGCTTAGGACTATTGATGCATGGACCCGAACCATCCACGTACTATCATTTCTCTCTCTAGATGGCGATGATATATATGAGTTTTATCTTTTTATTCAGTTGGAACATGAGCCAGTTATTCCTATCTCTCTCTGGATGGTGACGATATATACAAACATGAGCCAATTATTGATATGTAACAGTCATACAAATTTAACTTTTACTTATTTCCAATGAACACGGTTCATCAAGATTTTTTTTCAGGAAATCCCGTTTCCGACGGATTAAGTTTTGGATTAACCGTGTTCATTGGAAATAATCCGTCGGAGACAGTCATACAAATTTAACTTTTACTTATTTTTGTACTATAGTCTTTTTCTGTCGGAGACGGCCTATTTTCTTCTAGTGAATCCATATGATAATTGTTTGTAGACGATTGATTGATGCTACAATCTCTATACAATGTTTTGAGATTGTTGAAATCATTCATAAATAACTGTTTTACGTGAATTTTAAACATGTTTTGTGTTACGTTGTTATAGATCATGAGTTTTCTTAATTCTGAACATTTTCCAACTTTTTAAAACACTTTTTCAGTGAATAAGTTGATTCATACTCCTTAATATTACTTTTCATGTCCATCTAATTTTCCTTAATTGTATGTATTTTTGAAACATATTTACATTAATACACGACTACTAACATTATGGATATAAGTTTTGGATTACTATTTTTTTTGCTAAAATAAGTTTTGGATTACTGCATGAATCTAGTACAAATTTCCGCGTATGCATGCATCGATTCAACTTCATTATCCTTAAAATTAATTAAATTATGGTTTTCGAAAGAAAAAAACTAAAATGAAACATTGCGAAAAATAATCAAGACAAACAAAAATCAGTTCATATGATTATGATGGAAAACCTGAAAATCAAAATCGACCACCAATATTTATTTATAGTTATACTATTTTCAATTGTTGTCGTAAAGGAAACTATGAATGAGTCCATTAGCATTGCGGCGGCGAAAATAAAATAAATTTAAATTTTAATCAATCATAAGCCCAAAGTTCTCTGTCACACGCTTCTTCAACCTCGCCCAATCAAACTGCCCCTCTTTGATCAACAGTACTGTTTTCCCTCTGCATCTCTCTCTCTTTCAATTTATATATATTTTTTATATACAGATTATTGTATACTATTGTATTATATATTTTTTTTTGAAAAGATGAAAATTATATTCTTATATAGATAATTCTCTTATATCTTTGAATGAGAGAAATTCTCTAAACTCTTCTTTTTTTACTGAGATAAATATCTCTAAACTTTTTTTGGGCGTAATCTCTAAACTCCTGTTTCCCAGTATAAACGAATCTCTAAACTATATAATAGTGCTTCTATATAATATATACAAACATATAATGAAACTTACACTGACTACAAACACATATTTTGTGTAAATAACAGAATAAGAATGACGAACGTTATCTAGGTGCCGGGACTAGAAGCATTCCAAGCTGCACGTCTGTTTGATTATCTGATAATCATCACTAATCTACAAATGATTGATATATACAAACAATGTATATGTAGATGTATATGTATGTTATTATTACATATGGGATATCTTTTCCCAGTGTAAACTATAGAGAAACCCCTAAATGTCAAAAGGAAAAAAAGTTTTAGCATTTTTTGTCATACATTGATTCATTATTTTGCTAGGGTTCAGGTCATCTTAAATTTATGATTTGTGAGATATCAAACTAATTTTCACATTAGAGAATTAGACAAAGAATGTCTAATATATAAATAGATGTCAAACTCTAATTAGTACGAAGTCTTTTGGGTTTTGGGAAGAAAACCAAAAGTAAATTCATACGGACTTGTCTAAGACCCAAAGTGGACAATATCGTACTAATTGGATAATATAGAGTTAGACATGAGCTTTTACAATCTCAACATGATCAACTCACATTATTGTTACTATTTTTCTTTTGAAAATGTTACTATTTTTTTCGAAAATATATATGATCAGAGAATTTGTAACGAAACTCAGATTAACTAGTTCGTTGGAGATAATATTGTATCCATGAAAAGAGTTTGTTGAAGGAATCCATCATAAGTTAATTTTTGTTTGTTATTAACGTCACATTGACTGCTAGAATAATATTGCATTGTTGTCTTGTTGATGTTTGACGCAATAATATTTGATTAATCGTCCTTGATAAAACAGATTTTTAATAAAACTATAACATCCAGACAATTTTAATGTTAAGACTCTTAAGAATATATATCCAATTAATTGAACATGTAGGCAATAATGTTGTAACTCATTTCAAAAATGTAATATATATATATATATATATATAACTACCTTTATATCATCTACATATTCGTGTTAATGTTTATCTGATAGGTTAAATCATGAGTATATATTTTTCAAAAAACAAATCATGGATATGTATATCTGAGAAAAATATAATAAATAAGGAAAAAGTGGCTTTCCATTGAGAGGGAAAAGTAGATACCATTTGGTGATCCATAAAATATATGATGTCTCACTTTATTCTGACAATGAAATAAAGTATTTTTTTTTGTTTAAATGAAATAAAGTATATTATGCCAAAAGAAAGCAATGAAATCAGTTATTTGTATATATATACATATGTTTTGAAATAATTTATATTAAAATTTTATATACTCCTTCTGTTCCGTTTTACATGAAGTTTTAGCCTAAACCATACATATTAAAAATATATTATTTTTATTAAAAAACACTTGATTACAGAAAGATAATGCTATTCCTAGCAGTGAATACCTATAGTCACGTTCACTTTTTACACAGCTTCCTATAATTATTTATTTTTAAAAAAGTTTAATAAATTATTTTATTAGTTCGTAAATTAAAAATCCCAAAACTTTATATAAAATGAAACAAAATATATTCTCCAAAACATCGAGTAAGAAACGGAGAGAGTATTAATTATACACACAATTTCACTATGTAATTTTGCCCCCCTCCAGTTTTTGTGAAATTGTTTCCTATGTGTTTTTAAGTTCATACGTATAAACTTGTTTCCAAGTTAAAATTTTGCTACAAATTAACATTATCGCAGAGATCAGATTTATAAAACAGGACATGCACCAACATTTTATATCAACGAGCTGTCTCGTATATATTCATAGTTTCATATACGATATGTATGGTGGATATATACAAAACAAAATTTAAAATATATAATGATAAAACACTTGTACTCAAATATCCTGACAGTAAAAGAGCATGTCCACAATTATTAATAATTTTAATAAATATAAAAATACAAAACTACTTAAAAATAACCATACAAATATGATCGGGTGGTAAGGCGAAAAAGTGCTAATTACCCCGAATATAAAATCTACCAATTTAAATTTATCCGCATGTATCAGAGATATAAATAATTTTTATTACGAGCAACCGAGTTTAACTAGCGCGGTAAACTAATTTAAAAAAATTAATCAGTTGGGGCTCGGTACGCCGAACACCCGAGGGTTACCCAAAAACAAAAAACTACCTAAAAACACGTCAATCATGAATACTTTGGTAATACACAAACATTTTATGTTGTTATCATCGTTTAGTTTAATCATACTATATTCTTATATGAACACATATATAACGTAAACTGCCAATAAATAAATAAATAAAAGTATAGGGGTTCAGTGCATTATGAGATTGATTGATATATATGCCAATCACAATCGATACTATAAGATGCATATAACTTGTAGATAACAATTTCCCACGTTTCGTTTTTTTTCCCCACATTTGTATGTTATATCATTTCGAATCTTTTGGTGCCAATTATACAAATTTCATCTATATTCTCTTCTTTGATTTTCAAGTATTTTATTTATTTGCAACTACTAATATGCTAAGTTGAGATAAATATTAGATTAAGCCTTGTCTAGTGACTCGTAATATATCCGGATAATAAGTTTGTCATTTTTTTCCTCACTACGATTTATTATTGCAGAATCGTGTTTTAGATAAACCTACGTGTTAGGGCGATAAAATTGTTTATAGTTTTATTTTAAAGACACCACTTCTAAAATACAGTTGATATTCCTTTGTAAATAAATACCGTTGATATCCATTGCATTTGCGTAATTGTTAAACTAAATAAAATTAAACCTGTACCCCTATTTTTATATAAATTTAGTAAAACTCGCATTTTTATATAAAATTTTGGATAGTACGGACTAAATGTCAATTATATATGAGTGAGATTCAATCATGTTTATAAAAAATAATCAGAAAATCTATTAGGGGAGAGTGCTTTTACAAAACATAAAACGTGGCGACACGTAGTGCCACCTCATGAACCATGTGGAACATCGATGTGTTTTTCTAAATGATCATTCCAGTAAATTAAAACAACGATGACTGATCTGGTCGGAAGAGTCAGAAATTCCATAAATAGTTATGATTAAGTTCTAAACAACCTTATGGATGGTACTTATCATAATCTTTACTGTGCGTTTTAAATGATAATTTCGAAATTGTTTGCTTAGATAAGTTGGCTTACCTTAGTTATAGGTAATAGATTTGTAACAACCCGCTCCGTGGGACCCAGGCTTACAGCGCTGCAGCGCGCCGATCCCAACCCTTCCATTATGGGAACTACCTGCCCAAGAATTAGGTTGTTGGTGAGATTCAAACCTCCGACCTCACCTTTTAACAGCCTTCCCACAAGACAAGCTGTCACCAATTAAACTGTAGGTCAATCTAGTTATTAGATTGAATCTAGTAAGATCCGGTTCGCAAGAAGCATGGGTTTATACATCTGCCTCTAATTGAGAGTGATGAGTTTTGGTTCATCTCATCATTAATATTCTCTTCATGAGCATGCCATGACATCTTAACGAGCTTCGGGTCAATATGCAAACAGCCTAACATCCTTCCTTACAGAAACATGGAAAAACGTATACATAGAATCGTTTTTTTCTTTTTGATAAAAAAGTTTTATATTGGAATGCATGAGAGAAGAGAAAGCAATCAAATATAATTATATTAAACATTCAATACAATGAAGGTTCCTATATATATGCTTTGGAGATACACTGAACGTTCATATAGATATTGTAGCACTACAAATCGTCCCCCCCCCTCCCAATCCTCACAAGGATATGGGACGGAAGCTGGTCTTCCGTGTGTTACCGCATGCAGTTGGCCAAAATCCGAGTTAGGGATGCGTCTTGACATGCCGTGAAAAAAAAAGAAGATATTGTAGCACTGTTATATAACTTAGATTCAATGAACTACTACCATTTTAGATAGTTACATTAATATTTCCTAATTATGTGCTTATCGAAAGGTCGATGTTGATGTAACCGAAAGAACTAAACCTAACAAAAGAGTGTTATATTAGCTAAAGACCTAAAGTAATTCTGAAAACAGTAAGTAGTGGTCATAAAGTCAAAACAGAATCCAACGAGTCGGATCTATTAGCCATTCTTTCACTTAAATACAAATAAATCTTCACAATATCAATTTATAGTATTCGTCGGTGAATTTATTATCCATATAAATTCATATTTTATCCCTTACTGCTCCCCGGGATGCATCGGCTTTTGATCAGTCTTTAGGCATGCTTAAAATTGAACAAATGCGAATTTTAATTGTTCTTTAATTATCATTGCTTGTGGTCTTGAATCGCAGAAAGATGTTCACGTGTTTGATAATATATTAGTATTATTTTCGTGGATGCGGATTCTACTAGAAGTAGCATGAATTGAAAATTCGGATTTAAGAGGTATATATGATTTGATATGTTTTGTCTAAATAATTATTATTTGATATCTTCTGCAGTTATCCGATTATTCACTAACTTTGTTTTTCTATTTAAATCGGATATTAAATTCAATTCTTATAAAAAATAAAAATAAAATTAAAAAATTAATATTTTATTACAAAAAATCATTTACCTTTTAAAAATTAGTCACTAAAATAATAAATTAATAAATAAAAATATCATAAACCTTATATAAAATATAAAATTTATGTAATATAATATATATATATATATAAAATATATTCATATAGCGAATCGAATCATATATCTTTCCTAAAATATTATTATCTGTGATTTAATTCATTTTAACAGATATTGTCTGTTAATATATATGATATCTTTTTCGTAAAGTAACAGATATTCAATTTTTTAAGTCAAATCAAAATGGATAGTGAGTTGAATTGAATTTTACAGATATTTTGCCAAGTCTTAAATTCTAGTGCATGTATCTTTTGTGGCATATCTCATAAATGCAGAGATATCGTACCGCATAAAATTGTCTACACTGTTTATATGTTTGAGAATAGATCATATATGTCATGAATGAATGGGTGTGAGTGAATCAATAGCTTATCTTGCAGTAATCTCATAAATAATCTCATCTGATATACATGATACAACTCATACATACTTCACTAATATATTTTTTTGGAAAATAATTTTATTAAAAATTAAAGGCATAACAGCAAATATAATGATGAAATCAACCGATTCTTTTTAGATGCTACAAAGAGAATATACATGGGCTTTTTGCAAAAGTGACTCAAAACTTGGAGTCAAACAGAAAACTAACCTTTTCTTTTGACTCTTTTTTTTGAGATTTTAACCCCACACCTGCATTTTATCTACGAAAATGCCATTAACATTTTTTTTTTTTTTCGAAAATGGCTTCTTTACTGTCTCAACCTCATCTTCTTCAAGTATTTACAATATTGCCACTGCAATGAATAGTGGCAACAACCTTGTACGAACTGTTTGGAGCTTTTAATGCCCTTTAATGCACGTAAATCTCTTTACACTCTCTCTGTTTCAATTGTTATGAACTAAAAACAACATTTCTTTCACTTTCTCTCTATATTCATCCAAAAAACTCAAGCTTTTGATTCAAAATATGGGCTATGGTTGACAGTGCCATATTTCTTTCGTTTTGACTTACGGTTGCTTTCGTTTGAGGTTCTGGGTGGTTGGAGAAGACCCTGTGTGCAAACGAAGTCATCTCACCTAGTTTAAGGTACGAATTTGAATTTTTTTTCAAGATCTGTTCGCGTATAAGACTTACTAGTAAGTCATCTGTATGTAGAAGACTTACTGATGAGTCTTCTGGTCAAACGGACGACTTAAATTAAGTCGTCCAGCTTTGTTTGTTAAAAAAAAACACTCCAGACGACTTATATAAGTCGTCTACGAGAAACGGGCTAGTTTTGCATTTGACCGAATCGTGTCAGATCTTTGACTATTTCTGGACGACTTATAATTCAGTCGTCTCTGGGAAAGTTAAAATTTCAATATTTTATGAAAACTTGACGACTTACGTGTAAGTCGTCCTAGGTTAGTTTTGTAATTGAAAAATAAAACTTCATAATTTAACTTTAACCAGACGACTTAATATAAAGTCGTCCCTCCAGAAGACTTAATTTAAAGTCGTCCGGGGAAAGCAAAGTCGTCCAGAATTTTTCCCAATTTTCTGGTCAAACCTTGCTTATCCCGTACGACCTTAAATTAAGTCGTTTAGCTGGACGACTTTCATCTAAGTCGTCTGGAGAAAGTTAAATTTCAAGTTTTATTTTTCAATTACAAAACTAACCTAGGACGACTTACACGTAAGTCGTCAAGTTTTCATAAAATATTGAAATTTTAACTTTCCGAGAGACGACTGAATTATAAGTCGTCCAGAAATAGTCAAAGATCTGACACGATTCGGTCAAATGCAAAACTAGCCCGTTTCTCGTAGATGACTTATATATAAGTCGTCTGAAGTTTTTTTTTTAACAAACAAAGCCGGACGACTTAGAATTAAGTCGTCCCTTTTAATTTTCAATTGCAAAAGTGTCCTCTTTAGACGACTTACCTTTAAGTCTTCTGGACGACTTAATGCTAAGTCGTCTGTGGCAATGTTTATTGAACTTCTTCATTTTCTCTATGTTTACTAATGTGTTTTATTTTGAATATTTGCAGATGATTTTTCAGTTACATGCAGTGTATGGAGAATGGTTGTTGAGAGATTTCCGTTGGGATTTTGTGGTTGATGATCTCAAAGGAGCAAGATTGTTTTTATTGAATGAAGATTCAACACATGCTGAACTTGTTGCAATGGCTCAAGAAGATTATAACCTGGACATGAGAACAGTGAGTGTGGAGATTAGCTACTCATTACCAGCAGAAATGATGATGACTCCAGGCAGTCTTCCCATTCATGTTACAAGTGATAGACAAGTTCGAAACTTGCTGGAGATACTCAAAACCCATAGAGTATGTCTTTGTGTATCAAGCCGCAGCAAGGTCGAAACGGTTTCAGAGAAAAGAGATATTGATGAAGCTGGTGAATGGGAAAAAGATGTTGGTGATAATGATGAAGCTGGTGAATGGGAAGAAGATGTTGGTGATGATGATGAAGCTGGTGAATGGGAAGAAGATGTTGGTGATGATGATGAAGCTGATGAATGTTTTGAAGATGTTGGTGATAATGAGTTTGTTGAAGATGAAAATCAAGATGGGGAGGAGGAAAATGGGGAGGAGGATGCTGATAATTCTATTGTTGGTGAAACGGATCAGAATGGTGGGGATTACAGTCTTTATGGAAAGGTTCCAGATGAGGACGAGGAAAATGATGATAATATTTGTTTTGAAGAAATCCAAAAGACAAATGCTAAGACAAATGCTATTGAAGGAGGAAAATCGAATGGTACCAGTATCTATGTCAACCAGAGTTTTGTTAGCAAGGGTGCACTGCTTTCAGAGCTGCGGTTGGCAGCAGTGAGGGGTAAGTTTTCTTTCAGATTATACAAATCAACGAAAACTCTCGTTGTGGCAACATGTATTTTATTTTTAGACTACCTTCTACTATCCCTTCAATTGTATTTTATTTTTAGACTACCTTCTACTAAGTCGTCCAGTGTATTTTATTTTTAGAAGTCCAGTGTAAGTCGTCCAGTGTATTTTATTTTTAGAAGTCCAGTGTAAGTCGTCCAGTTGGAAAACCTTCCAGACGACTTATAATAAGTCGTCCAAACCTTCTAGACGACTTATTTGTAAGTCGTCCAGTTGGAAAACCTTCCAGACGACTTATAATAAGTCGTCCAAACCTTCTAGACGACTTATTTGTAAGTCGTCCAGTTGGAAAACCTTCCAGACGACTTATAATAAGTCGTCCAAACCTTCTAGACGACTTATTTGTAAGTCGTCCAGTTGGAAAACCTTCCAGACGACTTATTTCTTCCAGACAACTTATATATTTACAAATCTATACAAAGACAAGCTTTCATTGATCTGCGGCCTCTGCTGCCCTCGTAAGCCAGTATCGGTGGAGACGGACTGTCTGCTCTGGGACCACCAATACTAGCACCCAATTCCGGCATAGCTGTGTACGCCCAGACCTGAAGAACTTGTATAAACCCATCCACGGTGTAACAGCCAGTAATTTCTTTGTTCCACAAAGAGTCCATCAGCACCTTAAACGCGACTCTCCCCCATGGATAATTCTCAAACCGTTCTAAATCCATCACTAGCCTTGCCAGAGTAGATCGTGTAGCGGTTGAAAAATTTCTCCCTTCAATGAATCCAGTGAAGATGGAGAGGTACGCGAGCCGCTTGCGATCTTCCCTGGACCAATCCCCGCATCTCTTCAGTGCTGCTATTATCTGATCAGTAGTTGGCCCAGCTTCCAGATGAACTCCCAGCATCCCCCAGAAAGAAACCATCTCTTGGGTAACGTCACATTTTGGTGTCTCAAGGTCCTCGATGTACTCGCAGTTTAGACCAGTGAGGTTTTCAAACTCTAACAGTGAAAACCTCAAAGGTTCTGGACCAACGAGAGACCACATCTCATACTTCTTCTTAATGTCCAGCTTGAAACTGAGCATGTAGTGAACCAGCCTTGAAGCCCAACCAAATCCCTGCTCCTTGAACTTGATGAAAACTCCCAAACTCGACTCCTTGAACTCTTCAAATTCGTCATCAGTAAGAGCTTCCCTAATAGCAGTATGCAACTTGCTGTTATCCGTATGATACGAAATGCTATTGTGGGCTTCTGGCTCTTCCCCTGATGTGTATAACCTACGGGGGAGTTCTGGAATATCCATCCTTTTTGTCTGCAAAATAATCAAAGACAACAATATAAGTCCAGACGACTTAGTAGACGACTTATAATTAAGTCGTCTGGAAAGTCGTCCAACTGGACGACTTTCCAGACGACTTAAATTTAAGTCGTCTGGAAAGTCTTCCAAATGGACGACTTATATTTAAGTCATCTACTAAGTCGTCCAGTTGGAAGACTTTCCAGATGACTTAAATTACTTACAAGTCTTCCAGTACAAAGCGGACCTGATTAGTCGCAGAAGGAGTTGGAGAACTCGTCATTGCGGTTATAGATCTGAAAAAATAAACGTGAAACGGTGAGAATGAGTAAATTGATAGAGACAACGTTTTATGTTCATCTTTTCCTCGAGATTGATGACTTACCGGCGTTAGGGTTTACAGAGAAACGGCGCTAAGGTTTACAGAGAAGAAGCGGCGGCGCTAGGGTTTAGAAGAAGCGGCGGCGCTAGTGTTTAAAGGAAGCGGCGGTGAGAATGTTGGTGACCACGGTGGCGAGGGCGACGGTTTGTTCGGAAATAGTGGAAGCGGCGGCGCTAGGGTTTAGAGGAATCGGCGGCGCTAGGGTTTAGAGGAATCGGCGGCGCTAGGGTTTAGAGGAATCGGCGGCGCTAGGGTTAGAAGAAGCTGCGGCGACAACGGTGAGAATGAAGTGAGATAGATAGCCGACGTTGAGAACGATGGTTTGTTCGGAAATCGTGGGAATTCGAAATCGCCTTTGAGAGAGAACTGTTAGGGTTTCTGAATTTCGCGAAAAATGAAACAAAAGAAGAAAAAATCACCTTATATATTGGGTAAATAATCCGGTTAGCTTTAAAAGTACATTGGTAAACTTTAAGGTTTGGTCCGGTTTAGACGACTTATTCTGGCTGATAATGTACAACAGACGACTTAATATTTAGTCGTCTGTTTTCAGACGACAAAATATTAAGTCGTCCTAGACCCTAAAATGAACCCCTAAACTAAAATGACTAGATTAACTAACTAACCACGTTATAAAATCAAATTATACTTAAATAGTGTTTACTATACACAGAAATGAACACGCATAAGTAATTTTAAAAATTTTCAAAAACGGTTTTAATGCTTTCCAAAATCTAACCCTAAGAACACATACAATACTACAACATATGTTGATGAAACATAAACTAAAGAATATCATGACTCACTACTTTCACTCATCTATGCTGAAAACAATTGAAATTTGTTATATCTTAATTTATATCTCCTAAGACATGTTAATTACATAATTCCCATTTTTAACTTATCAAAATATTTTTTACAAAATTTTTAAATTATGTTTAAGACTAACTGTCCAGACGACTTTCAGTTAAGTCGTCTGGACGACTTATTTTCAAGTCGTCTAAACAGACGACTTGCGAGGGGTAGAAACGTAAAAAAAATTTCGTTTTTTGTTTGGTCACAAGGGGATAGTTGTAATTTCAATAGCCTTTTAGGTTACTTTTGCTTTTGACCCAAATTGGGGTATTGTTTTGGGTTTGACTCCAAGTTTTGAGTCACACTTGGCAATTCTCCCAATATACATAGAACCAAATACATTAAAAGTCTAACAAGAATCAGTATCAACAATTCAACATGATATCAAATGAATCATAATGATATTAGGATTTGGTCTGCAGAAATAGTAACAGCACGCCATGTGCATTTATTTAGAAGCATATATATACTGTGGATTCTTATTTTGCGTTTAAAAATGAGTGATCAAGGTTAGTATACATGCTAATTTATTGCTACCATATTCTTTCTTATGCGAGAATTTATATGTACTTTAATGAATATTATGTGGTTTGCTTTTTTTCTTACCAAGCGTTTATGGCATAACCGTGTCTTGTTCATTCAACTTTTTAAACGAAATTACATAAGCGCGACTTGATGATCCCACTCTCTGCTCGTGTTTGTGATGCTTGTAATGATACAGGCTGGCTTCTACGAGGGGCTCGTTCCGATGCTGCTCTTGAGCTTCAAACTCACCTAACCACGATTCATCTACCTATGCACAACTCCCCTCCTGATCTTGTGTACTGGTACATCAACAATGAGTCTCTCGAAGCATTCTCAGCCTCTCGTGTTTGGGATGCCATTCGGCACCGTGAGCCACCTCATCAATGGACAGCCTCGGTCTGGTTCAATGGCAGAGTTCCCCGGCATGCGTTCAATTTCTGGATTGCTTATCATGACAGACTCCCAACTAAGTCTAGACTTGCGGCCTGGGGAATCAATATCTCAACAGCCTGCATTCTATGCAACTCTGCAATGGAGGACAGAAACCACATGTTTCTTCGCTGTCCAACAAGCGAAGTAATCTGGGCATGTGTACTGCGTAGACTTGGAGCTCATCATCATTCGTTTCATACGTGGACTACTATGATGGATTGGCTTTCCTTAAATGACTCTAGGACCATCACTCTCCTGAAGCGTCTTGCGTCTCAAGCAACAATATACAACATCTGGACAGAACGCAATCGTAGGATCCATGACAACGTCATAATTCCACCTGCTATGATTTTCAAAACAATCGACCGTAGCATCCGTGACGTTATTCTTGGTAAGAGAAACAACTCAAATTTCCGGAAGGCAATGGAGTTGTGGCTCTCGTATAAGTAGGATTGTTCTTTAGCACTCTTCTGTTTCTAGGCCTAGCTCTTTTTTATCTTTTTTGCAAGAGCTGATCCTAGTATGATCTTTTTAATTTGTAAGATTACAAACCAGCATCATTTTAAATGAAATTCAACTTTTTGGCAAAAAAAAAAATATATATATATAATCAATTAAATACAAATCATATAAAGTACTCAATAACACAACTAGTTTATTTAGAATCATAACATATGTCAATAATATTTAATGATACATTATTTTTTTCTTATGTAAACGATTATGTCGCATTTTTAAAGTAGAAAGAAAGAAAGCAGGACAAGCTTTAGCAATATATTATTGTAAGTTGCGACTAATTAATGGAGAAAATCCAAAAACTCAAACAATAATTAATACTATGGGGTTTTGACAATATATAATATATATGAAGTAGAAGGCTGCTAAGGAATACCAAAGACGAATAATTAGGTCACGACAAAGAATGTTAAATCCGTCACTCTTTCTCGGGAGAATTGCCAAGTGTGACTCAAAACTTGGAGTCAAACCAAAACAATACCCCAACTTGGGTCAAAGGCAAAAGTAACTTAAAAGGCTATTGAAATTACAACTATCCCCTTGTGACCAAACAAAAAAAACGGAATTTTTTTTACGTTTCTACCCCTCGCAAGTCGTCTGTTTAGACGACTTGAAAATAAGTCGTCCAGACGACTTAACTGAAAGTCGTCTGGACAGTTAGTCTTAAACATAATTTAAAAATTTTGTAAAAAATATTTTGATAAGTGAAAAATGGGAATTATGTAATTAACATATGTCTTAGGAGGTATAAATTAAGATATAACAAATTTCAATTGTATTCAGCATAGATGAGTGAAAGTAGTGAGTCATGATATTCTTTAGTTTATGTTTCATCAACATATGTTGTAGTATTGTATGTGTTCTTAGGGTTAGATTTTGGAAAGCATTAAAACCGTTTTTGAAATTTTTAAAATTACTTATGCGTGTTCATTTCTATGTATAGTAAACACTATTTAAGTATAATTTGATTTTATAACGTGGTTAGTTAGTTAATCTAGTCATTTTAGTTTAGGGGTTCATTTTAGGGTCTAGGACGACTTAATATTTTGTCGTCTGAAAACAGACGACTAAATATTAAGTCGTCTGTTGTACATTATCAGCCAGAATAAGTCGTCTAAACCGGACCAAACCTTAAAGTTTACCAATGTACTTTTAAAGCTAACCGGATTATTTACCCAATATATAAGGTGATTTTTATTTTTTTTGTTTCATTTTTCACGAAATTCAGAAACCCTAACAGTTCTCTCTCAAAGGCGATTTCGAATTCCCACGATTTCCGAACAAACCATCGTTCTCAACGTCAGCTATCTATCTCACTTCATTCTCACCGTTGTCGCCGCAGCTTCTTCTAACCCTAGCGCCGCCGATTCCTCTAAACCCTAGCGCCGCCGATTCCTCTAAACCCTAGCGCCGCCGATTCCTCTAAACCCTAGCGCCGCCGCTTCCACTATTTCTGAACAAACCGTCGCCCTCGCCACCGTGGTCACCAACGTTCTCACCGCCGCTTCCTCTAAACACTAGCGCCGCCGCTTCTTCTAAACCCTAGCGCCGCCGCTTCTTCTCTGTAAACCTTAGCGCCGTTTCTCTGTAAACCCTAACGCCGCTAAGTCATCAATCTCGAGGAAAAGATGAACATAAAACGTTGTCTCTATCAATTTACTCATTCTCACCGTTTCACGTTTATTTTTTCAGATCAATAACCGCAATGACGAGTACTCCAACTCCTTCTGCGACTGGAAGACTTGTAAGTAATTTAAGTCGTCTGGAAAGTCTTCCACCTGGACGACTTAGTAGATGACTTAAATATAAGTCGTCCATTTGGAAGACTTTCCAGACGACTTAAATTTAAGTCGTCTACTAAGTCGTCTGGACTTATATTGTTGTCTTTGATTATTTTGCAGACAAAAAGGATGGATATTCCAGAACTCCCCCGTAGGTTATACACATCAGGGGAAGAGCCAGAAGCCCACAATAGCATTTCGTATCATACGGATAACAGCAAGTTGCATACTGCTCTTAGGAAAGCTCTTACTGATGACGAATTTGAAGAGCTCAAGGAGTCGAGTTTGGGAGTTTTCATCAAGTTCAAGGAGCAGGGATTTGGTTGGGCTTCAAGGCTGGTTCACTACATGCTCAGTTTCAAGCTGGACATTAAGAAGAAGTATGAGATGTGGTCTCTCGTTGGTCCAGAACCTTTGAGGTTTTCACTGTTAGAGTTTGAAAACCTCACTGGTCTAAACTGCGAGTACATCGAGGACCTTGAGACACCAAAATGTGACGTTACCCCAGAGATGGTTTCTTTCTGGGGGATGCTGGGAGTTCATCTGGAAGCTGGGCCAACTACTGATCAGATAATAGCAGCACTGAAGAGATGCGGGGATTGGTCCAGGGAAGATCGCAAGCGGCTCGCGTACCTCTCCATCTTCACTGGATTCATTGAAGGGAGAAAGTTTTCAACCGCTACACGATCTACTCTGGCAAGGCTAGTGATGGATTTAGAACGGTTTGAGAATTATCCATGGGGGAGAGTCGCGTTTAAGGTGCTGATGGACTCTTTGTGGAACAAAGAAATTGCTGGCTGTTACACCGTGGATGGGTTTATACAAGTTCTTCAAGTCTGGACGTACACAGCTATGCCGGAATTGGGTGCTAGTATTGGTGGTCCCAGAGCAGACAGTCCGTCTCCACCGATACTGGCTTACGAGGGCAGCAGAGGCCGCAGATCAATGAAAGCTGCTATCTTGAGTCAGGTATTTACTTCAATCCAAAAGACTGCGCAGACGACTTATTATAAGTCGTCTGGAAGGTCGTCCAGCTTGACGACTTATCGGACGACTTATAATAAGTCGTCTGGAAAGTCTTCCCAGCTGGACGACTTATTAGACGACTTATTATAAGTCGTCTGGAAAGTCTTCCATCTGGACGACTTATTAGACGACTTATTATAAGTCGTCTGGAAGGTCTTCCATCTGGACGACTTATTAGACGACTTATAATAAGGCGTCTGGAAAGTCTTCCCAGCTGGACGACTTATCGGACGACTTAATTAAGTCGTCTGGAAAGTCTTCCATCTGGACGACTTATTAGACGACTTATTATAAGTCGTCTGGAAGGTCTTCCAGCTGGACGACTTAGTAGACGACTTATAATTAAGTCGTCTATTTAGTATTTTTTTTCAAATATCTAACTCGATTCTTCTATTTACTGCAGACCCGCGTGATCAACTTTGTTGAGAAGGACATTAGTGAAATGTGGCCAAAATGGGACTCTGAGGTTGAGGACCTGCCCGCGGAGAACATCATTAAAGTCATGTATGAGCGGAGACCGTGGAAGTGGACCATGGATTGCTGGGAAGTCACTGGTACTAAGGTCAATACAAAACCTAAGGTTGTGACTCCATCGAAGAAGGCCAAAGAGATGGTTGTGTTGGAGGAGGAGGAGGAGGAGGAAGACAATCCAAGACCTCGGAAGAAAGCTCGTAAAGAGGCTCCTGAAGAGGCTAGAGAAGAGGCTAGAGAAGAGGCTAGAGGGGTGACCAGAGAGGAGTTGGAAATTATGTTCAAGGGCGTAGCTGAGGCTATGAAAAAAGGGTTTAATAAGTGCATGAGGGAGTTTAGGAAGTTGTCTGATAGATTGGAAGCTGTGGAGAAGAAGGTTGGTGTCACCAATCAGGCTACCCCTCCACCTCTAACCAATCAGGCTACCCCTCAAGATAAACAGCCTACCCCTCTTGCCAAAGAAACCGGGGGTAGAAACAAACAGGCTACCCCTCATGCCAATGAAACCGTGGTTAGTAACCAGCCTCCTCCTCATCAAACCAAACAGCAGCCTCCTCCTCCTCAAAAGAAACAGCAGCAGCCTCCTCCTCTTCAAAAGAAACAGCCTCCTCCTCAAAAGAAACAGCCTCCTCAAATCAAATATGTTAGTATCAAATCCAGGGTTAACTAGTTGTCCAGACGACTGTAAAAGTTGTCTGGACGACTAGTTGACCCTGGACGACTTAAACGTAAGTTGTCTGGACGACTAGTTGACCACGGAAGACTTAATTTTAAGTCGTCCAGGGTCAACTAGTCGTCCAGACAACTTTTATTTAAGTCGTCCAGGGTCAACTAGTCGTCCAGACAACTTTTATTTAAGTCGTCCAGGGTTAACTTGTGTGCAACTTTTATTGCAGAGATGGTTGCCGGAGGATACAGCAACCGAGGCGAACTCGGTAAATAAAGCAGATGGTGTCACCTCCAAAGAGATTGTTGCTGTCACTTCCACCGATCACCAACCGAGCCTCGCTTCCACAGATCAACAACCGAGCCTCGCTTCCACCGAGCCAAGCGATCCAGTTTCACAACCGAGCCTGGTTGTATTGGACAAGCGTGCAAAGAGTAAACGAGCGAAGAAACCTGCTCCTACTGTGAGATCTCCTTATATGGCAGAGAAAAAAAAAGATAAAGTGGCAGCCTATAATCCATTTCCGCCAGTAAACAAAGAAAAGTTGAAGGAACTCGCTGATTGGTTGAAAACTGATCCGTAAGTGATTGCTTTACCCATAATAGCTTGATTTAGTCGTCCAAAACTGATTGCTTTTTTGTTTGCAGTCATTATTTAACTAAGATCGAGGACAAACCACGTACATCACCAACAAGGTGGTACCACTTCCTCCGGACAGCCAGAGGATGGCTGGAAGACTGCGTAAGTCTTCTGCACACGATTTAAGTCGTCTACAAAGTCGTCCAAGTAGACTACTTTCCAGACGACTTAAAGATAAATCGTCTGGAAAGTCGTCTACTTGGACGACCACGTAGACGACTTATAATTAAGTCGTCTTCGTCTGGTAACTTCTAACTTGTTATATTTAATATGCAGCATATAGATGCTTGGATTAATGTGCTAAGGCAGAGGTATCAGGAGAACCCACAAGCTTTCAGGAGCGAGCGAATGTGCTTCCTGGATCACAACTTTTCTCAGTCTTGGAGAGAGCAGTATCAGCTCTTCAAAACATCGGAACCTGATCACAAAGGTTTAGGAAGAGTTCTACCTGGTGGGGCGTCGTATTTTTATGACGGATCAATACCTTCATTTTGCCAATCAAACAAGAAGTGGGGGGAGGACATTGATGATATCTATGCGCCAGTGAACTTGGACGACAAGCATTGGGTTGCTATTTGGATATCGATCCCTAAGAGGCACATAGTCGTCTGGGACAGCATACCTTCATCTAGTGTACCAGACGCATGGGATGCGATAATGGAGCCTTTTCTCCAGATGGTCCCTTATCTGCTTGTTGAGTGCGCAGCCACCGACGAAATGCGGGTCAAATACGGGTTGGAGCCATACACATATGAGAGACCGCTGAAAGGTGTACCCACGGCCAACAATGGTGATTGTGGCGTGTACACTGTAAAGTACATTGAATGTCATGCGCTCGGGGGCTCCTTTGACCCTAAAGACTTTGCTAGGTGCAACGCGAAGAAAATGAGGGATAATATGGCGGTGGATATATGGAAGGAGCTTGTTGATCAGCATCTGAAAGAAAATGTGGATGGTGATAAGTTCGTGGGCATGTATGATTAGATTTGTATTTGAACATGATTTTTTAACATGATTTTTGTATTTGAACATGATTTTTTAACATGATTTTTGTATTTGAACATGATTTTTGAACATGATTTTTGTATTTGAACATGATTTTTTAACATGATTTTTGTATTTGAATATGATATAAGTTGTCTGGAAGAAATAAGTCGTCTGGAAGGTTTTCCAACTGGACGACTTACAAATAAGTCGTCTGGAAGGTTTTCCAACTGGACGACTTACAAATAAGTCGTCTAGAAGGTTTGGACGACTTATTATAAGTCGTCTGGAAGGTTTTCCAACTGGACGACTTACAAATAAGTCGTCTAGAAGGTTTGGACGACTTGAAGGGATAGTAGAAGGTAGTCTAAAAATAAAATACACTTGAAGGGATAGTAGAAGGTCGTCTAAAAATAAAATACACTGGACGACTTAGTAGAAGGTCGTCTAAAAATAAAATACACTTGAAGGGATAGTAGAAGGTCGTCTAAAAATAAAATACACTGGACGACTTAGTAGAAGGTCGTCTAAAAATAAAATACACTGGACGACTAAATATTTAGTCGTCTGGACGGGTAATCAAGACGGGACGACTTAAATTTAGGTCGTCTGGACAACTAGTCAACTGGTTGTGTACATTGTGGTTTCGTATGGCCAGTTTCCTTGCAGTTTGAGCATCTCCGTGCCCTGTGTTTCTTCCTGGGTTTGTGTCCTCTCATCCTAGATAGCTCCAACCAAGATTGCCATCTTGATTTCTTCGGTCTCCCCCGACCACGCTTTAGTTCTGGAGGAAAGCATTCTCGTTCCTCAATATGTTGTGACACGATAGGATATATATTCTCTGAGTATCCTGCATACAGATAATTCTTTGAGTACAGTGGACATACAAGTGTGGAGATATGCAAACCAGCATGTATTCCAGCAGCTATAGCATGAGAGCAAGGTATTTTCTCCACTCCATAGACACCACAATCACACTTTGCATGTTCCAAATCAACCACACAGTCCATTTTGCCACCTTTGACAAAGAAATGCCATCCATCAATTGGTTCGACCGTCATCATACCCGCTATCTCTTCTCGAACAGCAAGCAAGTATTCAACAGCCCGGCTATGTTCAGTTGTGAGACTCAAAGCATCTTGTCTCCTTTTCCAATACCATTTTCCTAACTTCTGCCTTATGAACTCCAGCAGGAACGTAATCGGAAATCCTCTTGCTCGCTTCAGTGCGGAATTAATAGATTCAGCAATGTTGCTTGTTTTTATGTTGAACCTGTTCCCCTTACAATAAACCCTTGACCATAGCCTGACGTCGGCTTTCTCCAAATACGTTGCAAGTTCCGGGTTTGCACTCCGTATCTCAGCCATGTACCGGTCAAAATCGTAAACCGTGTGAGCATAAGCAGCCCCTTTCACCAAGTACATGAGATGTTTCCCTTTAAACTTTTTGACAATGTTATCTTGAAGGTGATAATAACATATTCCTCGGGTTGCCCAAGGAAACACCTTATCACACGCACTTTTAATGGCCTTGTGCCGGTCGGAGACTATCACCAGAGGCTTGTCATGAGATATACAACTAGCCAATTTTGTGAAAAACCATTCCCAAGAAGGTATATCTTCCTCATCCACGATCCCAAAAGCCAATGGGAATATCTGAAAATTGCCATCTTGTGCGGCTGCAACTAACATAGTTCCTCCATACTTTCCACTTAGGTGAGTTCCATCCACCACAATGACCCTTCTCTGATACTTAAAACCTTTGATAGAAGCTCCAAAAGAGAGAAATAGATACTTAAATCTTTTCATAGAATCAAGTTCTATCGCCGTGATAGAATCAGGATTTGCAATGGAGATTTGCTCGAGATATGATGCCAGACGCGAATACCCTTCTTCTGCTGATCCTCTCACCAATCTTTGTGCATATAACAGTGCTCTGTATGAAGTGGTGTAATCAAGCGCCATGCCAAACATGTTCCTCATTGCATCAGTGATATGCTGCGGAGTTATCCCATCAATGATTCCAACACGATCAATGAAAAGACTACCTACATACTTCGGAGTACAGTGTCTCCGCTGAGCGATTCGGTCTCCCGCTGAGCATAAATGTTTTTCCACATACTTTGTTACCCAAAACGTGTTTGTCCCATGTTTGACACTCGCTCTGACCTTCCATCCACAATAGCTAACCGGACATGTTGCCACAACGAGAGTTTTCGTTGATTTGTATAATCTGAAAGAAAACTTACCCCTCACTGCTGCCAACCGCAGCTCTGAAAGCAGTGCACCCTTGCTAACAAAACTCTGGTTGACATAGATGGTACCATTCGATTTTCCTCCTTCAATAGCATTTGTCTTAGCATATGCCTTTTGGATTTCTTCAAAACAAATATTATCATCATCTTCCTCGTCCTCATCTGGAACCTTTCCATAAAGACTGTAATCCCCACCATTCTGATCCGTTTCACCAACAATAGAATTATCAGCATCCTCCTCCCCATTTTCCTCCTCCCCATCTTGATTTTCATCTTCAACAAACTCATTATCACCAACATCTTCATCATCACCACCAACATCTTCTTCCCATTCACCAGCTTCATCATTATCACCAACATCTTTTTCCCATTCACCAGCTTCATCAATATCCCTTTTCTCTGAAACCGTTTCGACCTTGCTGCGGCTTGATACACAAAGACATACTCTATGGGTTTTGAGTATCTCCAGCAAGTTTCGAACTTGTCTATCACTTGTAACATGAATGGGAAGACTGCCTGGAGCCATCATCATTTCTGCTGGTAATGAGTAGCTAATCTCCACACTCACTGTTCTCATGTCCAGGTTATAATCTTCTTGAGCCATTGCAACAAGTTCAGCATGTGTTGAATCTTCATTCAATAAAAACAATCTTGCTCCTTTGAGATCATCAACCACAAAATCCCAACGGAAATCTCTCAACAACCATTCTCCATACACTGCATGTAACTGAAAAATCATCTGCAAATATTCAAAATAAAACACATTAGTAAACATAGAGAAAATGAAGAAGTTCAATAAACATTGCCGCAGACGACTTAGCATTAAGTCGTCCAGAAGACTTAAAGGTAAGTCGTCTAAAGAGGTCACTTTTGCAATTGAAAATTAAAAGGGACGACTTAATTCTAAGTCGTCCGGCTTTGTTTGTTAAAAAAAAAACTTCAGACGACTTATATATAAGTCGTCTACGAGAAACGGGCTAGTTTTGCATTTGACCGAATCGTGTCAGATCTTTGACTATTTCTGGACGACTTATAATTCAGTCGTCTCTGGGAAAGTTAAAATTTCAATATTTTATGAAAACTTGACGACTTACGTGTAAGTCGTCCTAAGGTTAGTTTTGTAATTGAAAAATAAAACTTGAAATTTAACTTTCTCCAGACGACTTAGATGAAAGTCGTCCAGCTAAACGACTTAATTTAAGGTCGTCCGGGATAAGCAAGGTTTGACCAGAAAATTGGGAAAAATTCTGGACGACTTTGCTTTCCCCGGACGACTTTAAATTAAGTCTTCTGGAGGGACGACTTTATATTAAGTCGTCTGGTTAAAGTTAAATTATGAAGTTTTATTTTTCAATTACAAAACTAACCTAGGACGACTTACACGTAAGTCGTCAAGTTTTCATAAAATATTAAAATTTTAACTTTCCCAGAGACGACTGAATTATAAGTCGTCCAGAAATAGTCAAAGATCTGACACGATTCGGTCAAATGCAAAACTAGCCCGTTTCTCGTAGACGACGTATATATAAGTCGTCTGGAGTGTTTTTTTTAACAAACAAAGCTGGACGACTTAATTTAAGTCGTCCGTTTGACCAGCAGACTCATCAGTAAGTCTTCTACATACAGATGACTTACTAGTAAGTCTTCTACGCGAACAGATCTTGAAAAAAAATTCAAATTCGTACCTTAAACTAGGTGAGATGACTTCGTTTGCACACAGGGTCTTCTCCAACCACCCAGAACCTCAAACGAAAGCAACCGTAAGTAAAAACGAAAGAAATATGGCTCTGTCAACCATAGCCCATATTTTGAATCAAAAGCTTGAGTTTTTTGGATGAATATAGAGAGAAAGTGAAAGAAATGTTGTTTTTAGTTCATAACAATTGAAACAGAGAGAGTGTAAAGAGATTTACGTGCATTAAAGGGCATTAAAAGCTCCAAACAGTTCGTACAAGGTTGTTGCCACTATTCATTGCAGTGACAATATTGTAAATACTTGAAGAAGATGAGGTTGAGACAGTAAAGAAGCCATTTTCGAAAAAAAAAAAACAAAATGTTAATGGCATTTTCGTAGATAAAATGCAGGTGTGGGGTTAAAATCTAAAAAAAAAAAGGAGTCAAAAGAAAAGGTTAGTTTTCTGTTTGACTTCAAGTTTTGAGTTACTTTTGCAAAAAGCCCCTCTTTCTCCAACCAAAACGCATATAAACTTCCTTAATTGGTATCAAACTATCTTTCCTCGATTATTATTTCCATCACTTTAATTTAATCATATATGTATTTACGTATTGTATATATTTCACATATTTGTGAGCATCCATATATCATGTATGTATAGTTTTCTACTAAAAATAAATATTATATGCTGTTATGCTTTTTTTTGGTAAAATATATATTGCTATGTTGCTATGCACTAGGCCTATATATATTATATATATATGAATTAATGATTTGATTTTAATTTATTGGCGAAGTCTCAGTGCAATCTTTCAAAAATATGGGGATTTATGCTAAAAATAGAACATTGGCATGACTATATAGCTACATTACACTAGTATTATTATTCTGAAAGATATCGAGTACATAATCAGAAGTATGTAAGTTAGTGCGTTTAACGTTCATGATAACCCAGTTACTATGAAAGATTTTCAATAAACGTGCCAATCAAAAACAAAATATGAAAAAATAAGTAAGTAATTTTAAATAATTTGTAGCCAGTCAATACATCTTGCAAATATGTAGAAAATTAAACCGACCTGCCATCCAAAAGCCAAAAACGTGAGTCTACTAGCTTCACATCTATAGCAATATTTTATGATCAAGAACTCGGTAAACTTCTTTTTCACTGAGTGATAATTATGATTTTTGTTGTTTAGTTAAGTAGTCTTATATTATATATCATAGTTTCTTTCTTATCCATAACACGACTATACTTCTTCTAAGTTGTGGTCGTATAACTTTGGGTACATAACTTCAGTCTTCAAGATGTTACATGTACATAACTTCAGTCTTCAAGAATGTTTCTAAAAGATTTTTCTAAATTATATAGAGTGCATACTGATTACTTTTATTACTACACGCGAACAATAAAAAGAATATTTTACTCTAAACAGATGTTAAACCGAATCCTTTTTTCAGTAACAAATTAACTGTACCAATGCATTTTATTTTATTTTCCTGTCTTTTTTCCATCGAACGGATATTGTATTACTCAAAGAACTTGAGGTGGTATGGGTAACCAGACTGGAATAGAACAACCAATGTAACAAAGCTTCATATGAAATAATCTAGCAGACTTAGCTAACGAATCAAATATTCCATTTTGTGCTCTTGGGATGTGAGAGATTTTGAATTCCAAAAAACATAGCTCGAGCATCTTTATTGTTTCCAATTCAGTCACAAAACTTGGCAAAGCTTGAAGCTCCCTTATCATTGCTATTAGATCCTTGCAATATGTTCCAAAGCTCTGACACGAAGAATGTAGAAGCATGCTCTCCATTGCCCACTTCAGTGCCTCCACTTCCGAATGTAGGACAGACTCACGCCTACTGAAGTTACGCATTCCCATAAGTTGTATTTGTCTCAAGCTATCCTTCCAAACCCATCCGCAGCCACTAAATTGTGCTATGGAAATCCATGGTACATCTACTGTACATATATTATCCAAGGATATGGCTTGGGCTTCATCATTGGGAACCTCTTGTGGGGTGTCCGGTATCCAAGCATATTTTATTCTCCTGTCTAGGCGGCTGTTTTAGTGATTATTATATGGAAATTAATTTCGTATGAAAACATTGGCCGATTAACTTTGTTTCTTATAGTACAAGTCAAGTAACCTAAGAGATGACTCACCGATTTCCCCGCCACATTCAGGTCCCTCTAATTAAGGGTTTTCATTTTAAAATATAAATTGATATGCTACACTAAATGATTACCCTCTAATTAAGATTAGCTTTGTTTCTTATAGTATCAGAATGTTTTTAATCTCCCAAAAACTATTTTCTTTGCCACAAGTTCTATATATATACAGCTATTTTAGAGATAGTGATATAGGATCCACCATGAACAAATTATTAAATTTCCAGCTCATTAATAGGTTTCTCCATCAGGAATATACACAGACCTCACAGATAGGCCATTCTATTCTGTCATATCCATATATTAGTATGATTGCTATTCATTAGATATGATATTAATATCAGTTATTTATAAAGCCAATAATAAATCACCTAAAAATAAAGTTAATAGAGCTGTCCCATTCATTTTTTATTTATTCAATATTTTTTTACTCCCTGGATATACAAATGATTGATGACTTGATATTTTAGGTTTTTTCATTGTATAAAAAAGAGTGATGTTCTAATTTTAATTAATACATTTTATTTTAAAACTAAAACATAATTAAAATCTAAAAATATATATGAATTGTAAATTTTATTGGAAAGCAAATAAAACTAATATATCAAAGTATGTATTTAACTTTTATTAATATAGGTGTAAATCCTAAACATCAATCTTATAAGTCAAGAGGGAATACTTCTTCTTATTTGTGGTTTATTTTTTACCCAAAAATAAGTTTAAACTTTTTTTTTTCCATCTATTTTTATTATTAATTATAAAAGGCCAAACCTAAACAAAAAAGGTCCAAACAAAACACCTATGGACCCAAAGTCACAAACCTAAAACCCAAAGATAGGGTACCAATCCCAAAGCCCAAAAACCCACACAAGCCCAAAACAAACACGGTAAGACACGCCATTATCCTCACGCGACGCGTTTAATGCGTAAGTGGACACGTGTTGATCCCTCAGACAACGAGGAACACGTGTCGAACGGCCCTCACGTCTTCACCGCCAAGAGATTCTCCGCCGGAAAAAACTGGAGTTTTTCACCGGAGAGATTCCGAGAACAACTCGACAACGAAACCTCTTCACCGCCACATACGAACCGGAAACAAGCTCTTCCACCATGAACAGCCATCGCCACATCTCGAGTCTCTTAGAAACACTTACGGATCTACAAAAACTTTTAAGCAAAAAAAGAAGAAGTTTGAACTGTCCTTTAAAAAGTTTAAACTGTATTTTAAAGGATGCCTTGTTATACCTTTATAGAGTTCAGATGGGTTCATTTCTAAGGTGTTACAATAAATATGATCGACCAGAGAGAAATGGTGGTGCCGTCTTTAGGTGTGTCAGTGTGTGTATGTATACACAGCTTCCTAATAATTACGAGAAACATAGGAAACATAACGACAAAACTGAGTTTTGTCGCCACCTCAATTATTGCGGGAGTGTCCGAGATAAATCCAAGATTTTTCCGAAACATCAGCAAATGAGTTTAATTCGAAGTTAACTGTGTCTATGAATGGTGTAGTGGGAGAAAGGCACTTCACCCGCAAGTACAGTTCTCTTACTTTAAAATTATCATTAGCGTTTTTTTCTTTTATAAAGTACATAGCATAAGATTTGCATGCAAATCAATATTTTTTGTCTTTTTATGAGAAAATCACCATATATTTAAAGCAGTTCATATGTTTTTATATTTTCTTAACCAATCAATAATTTTTTCATAAATAATTAAATTTCAAAATATATCTAAACTTCTTCTATAAATATTATATTTTCATTTTAGTTATTCACAATTTTAATAATACAAAAACTATTGTTATCTATTTAGCTTTTTCATCATATAATTTTTATATATATTTTAAGTTATTATATTTATATAATATATGTGTTTTTAGTTATAATATGTATTATATAAATATATAGTATTGTAGTTTATATATGTATACTAATAAAAAAGATATGTATTTTGTTAATTGTTAAAGTTTTAATATATTATGTGTTTTGATTTTTATTAAAAATTTAATTATTAAAATATAGAATTTGTTTTATTTAAACTGATTTTACCATTTAAAACTGTAATAAACTATTTGATTTGCATGATCTGCACTTATCCCGCTTGATCTGCTTGATCTGTCCCGCTTGAACAGCTTTTACCATTGGAAGCATGTGTATTCTGTTTCATGTTCATTATTAATGGACCCCTTACTTCCATCTGGCCATCAATTGTTTCCATCTTCAGAAGTTATATACTTAAATTTATATAGATATCCGTTATTATGCTTTAAAATCATATTTTCTAGTGTAGACCTAATTATGTATACTATTTAGGTCTACATAAATACGACATTTAAAAGTATATAAACTTTTTTAATCTACGAAGTTTCGACTCAAAAAATATCTCTAGATCCAAGATCAATTCCTGGTTATACGTTGTGCAACGACGAGATCATCCCTCTCCCTCACACTAAAATTTGTGAAAGGTGAAGCTATGTATCTAATCAACATAAGCAAGTATGCATGGCAGTAGCATCGGTCCAGTCTTTTTTTTTGTGCAACCATCGGTCCAGTCTAGAAATGTTTTTCTTTAAGTGTAGCAATGTGTGCAGGTTGGTTGACTAATACACTCTTCCAAAATTCCAATATGAATAAAAGATCTACTAGGGATTACGAATTACTTGGAGCAGTTGGCCACAAATTATTGTTTCATTTTATTTTGTTAAATTTATGTCTTGAATTGTAGCCAAATTTCTTAATCAGTAGCAAATTCTTATAACTTTCGGTATGAGAACTGAAAGTCTTTCGCGAAATAGAGAGGGTAAAAGCAGACTAAAACACCAACAAACCATGACAATATATATTAGTGAATCCTGAAAAAACTATTATACGGATTTTTTGGTTTCATATCAGAATCTGAGCCAGCTATTTGGACAGTGGCTATCAGGATGAGTATTATACGAACTATTATGTTGATATATGTAATATAGTCAGGCATATTATTTATAGTTGACCTAGTAATTTTTGTTGATTGATATTTGGTACGTATTCATACTTACATACATATTGGAAGCATATTATCTCTCTAACATTTTAAATTAATCGGCCTCTCGTCACGTATATATGCCACATTAGCCTTTTAGGTGTAGATTAATTGCGCATAAAATGTCAACTAATTAATCAAAATAATCAGTGTATATAGTCTAATCTACCAATGTAAAAACAATTTCAGTATTGAATCAACCATCCACGGAGTTGAAAAGAAAACCATACAAAAATAAGAGTAATAATCAAGCGTATTATAAACTAATGTAAGATTCTCTTTAAATTAAATTCCATAACTAATTTTTTCTTTTAGAAAGAGTTATATATGTATACTCTTGCATGGCAGTTTACAACCTTAATTACATCACGCTTTACCAACCCCATTTCGTTTGAATTTGATATCAAATCAGGAGGAAACAAATGTTTGACAAAAATTAGGTCCGTATGGTTAGAGGATTATAATGACCACCTAAAGCATAATATTTTCCCCCAAATCTCTGGCCAAGAATGTTTTCATTTACAATAAACGTATACCCCATCTGTCAATGAATCAGTGTTCATAATCAGTGTCGTTGAAGAGTTTGCACATTAATTAGAAAAATTAATTTTCTGTCTTACCGCTAAATTCATATTAATCTTGAAATATGGTATCACAGATTAAAAATCAAGACTAGTCTATTATATATTTATATATAGCAGTCTTATCGAAGATGTAGAAAGCCTCTATATATGTAGTTTTACTTAGGGTATATTAGTAAAAGAATCTTTAAATGAAACTCTGGTTATTTTTTTTATCAACTTACAGACATGGTGCAATCAAATGAAAGTACAAAGTGATTTTTATTTTTTTATTTTGGGGGGGGGGGGGGGGGGGGTCAACGAACAGCCTAATCTAACAATAACTATATACACATAAGATTTTACCGAATAATTGTATCAAAGTAAATATTTACTAAATGAAGACGGTTATTAGAACAGGAAATAAGGGAAAAGTTTGGCTTGTTTCTCTAAATAGATAACAGTCAAACCAAAAGAAAATATTGGCTAATAGTGTCCCATGACCTACATCACAAGATATCTTGTAACTTTGGTTTTTCTTGAAACTTCGCCATAACTAACTGCACGTATTACACAAGCATGGACCCAATAATCTTACAATATTGTAAGAAACTCTAAGTTGTCATCTTTCATCCTTAGCTACATGCATGTTATATATTATTCTATTTCCATATATCATATATGCTAATTCACCCTATCTATAAATATATACATAATTAAACCTATATATGTATAGGCACCCCCTCCCTTTCCCTCTCCCCCTTCCTCCTCTATTAAGCTTTTCTTTGAACATCTGCTTACTTTTGGTGTTATTCTTCTAGTTAGTTTGTTTTTGCATTTAAAGATACATATTAGGCTACTTATTTATTCACATAATGGGTTTGAAAGATATTGGGTCCAAATTACCACCGGGGTTTCGGTTTCATCCAAGCGATGAAGAGTTAGTTTGTCATTATCTTTACAACAAGATTAGGGCCAAATCAGACCACGGTGATGTTGAGGACGATGACGTTGATGAAGCCTTGAAGGGTGCTACTGATCTTGTGGAGATTGACTTGCATATTTGTGAGCCATGGCAGCTTCCTGGTAATATACTGATTTAATATTCCTGAATTTAACTATATTAATTATGTACTTGTGATTGCTAATTATATGTGTTATGAGTTTATTTGTTTATATATCATATGCATGTATACATATGCTCTTTTTACTCCTGGCTTTGTGAAGATTCTTGAAGCTTTTCACTACAGAAAAAAAAAAGATTCTTGAAATTAATTAACTGAATATAAAGGAGAAAACAGATTCTTAAAATCAGATTTTATTCTTGGCATCATTTGTCTTATAAAATTCATGATGTTTACTTTAGTTTATTAGTCAGATCCTATTGTACATGTTTAATAAACACACAAAAACGGATGATATGTTCTCATAAATTCCGGATTTGTAGATTGATCAATTAATAATGGTCATAAACTCATAATAGTTTACCAAAGATATAATAATAATAATGGTCATAATAGCATTAATAATAATTTAAACATAATCCGGCGTGTTATAATTAGTTGACACACATGGTAGTTTTTTCCTTTAAAATTTTCGTAGATTAATTAGAAAATTAAAAAAAAATCTGGAGGCTCAGCGAGGTACACAAAACCACAGCTGTCGTTATAAAGCACTCGTAAATCAGATTATAGTTTTGAATAAATAATTTATATAAATGGTGTGTGCGCGTTTGTATGCTTATGGTGATTTTCTTTTGTTTGTGGGTTCTCTTTTGATACCTTGAGAAATTAAAAAAAAAAAAGCTTTTTCAAAAGGGGACCGAGAATTCTTTTGTCATCTTTTTTTTTCTTCTTAACTTGTAAAATTTTGGCTTTCTTCGTAGTTTTGACTTTTGAGGGACTTTGTTAAAAGAAGATAACTTGTAGAATATAAAATTCACAGTTAGTTAATTTGTAGCATTAAAGAACTTTAATTAATATGCAATATATGAATAAACAAAATTTAGGCTTTGTGTGTAGACCTTTTTGCCCCATATCACAAGCAACCTTGGAGACTCAAGAAACCTTTATTACTTTCATGACCAGCACGATCTTGATGTAATTAGTCGAATATATGCTATATAGATTATAATTAAATAACTAATATATACTGTTTAGGATATGGTTGTTGATTAATTTTCTTCTTAATTAAGGAAAAATAAAGGAATCTTTTGAAGTAGTCACGCATCTTCTTGATCATCTTCTATGAGGATTAAATTAATGCGAAACTGATAGGAGGAATGTTTGAGAGATCAATAATTTCCTTCGTTGAAGTCAAAATCATAATTATATTTTCCAAAACTGAATTCAATGTCTCACATCCTCCGTCTTGTCCACATCACAAGTCTTATTTATATCATCACACAAACCTTTGACACATCACTGTTTATAAACCGAGACACTGTAACTCCAATTTTCAAACAAATAATTCACCATGATCCAATGATTAAAAAGTATTCACTATCGAGAGACCAAAGTTTGAATATTTTCTCTATGTTTTTAATAATTGTCTGTTATTTTGGAAGTATTTACAACATATCATTACTTTTATATGTTGTAGATATGATTCCATTCACAATTTCATAATACAAAAAAGAATCAAAATGCTAAATATTTTTTTTTTTTAAAGTTTCTTATTAATTGAAATATCTTTCAGCTTTTCTCAATTTAGAAATGATATAAAAAGATTCATTTAAGCATTTTATTAATAAAATAAAAGAAACAACATAAACTTTAACATATAGTGAATTACCTGACAGTCTTTTGTGTCGACATAGTATATAATATATACTCAGACTACGATTTTATTTTCTTACAAATTAAAGTTGTCGATTTTTATACTGTGATATTATTTCAACAGCCCCTTTGTAAGTATTCACTACTCTTTCCGTTTTTTAATATAAGTCGTGTTAGAGAAATTTGTATGTTCCAAATTATATGACGTTTTCGGTTTTTTATGTAAAATTTATTAACATTTAATGTTATATGACCAATGATAATATATCTTCTATTTTATTATTGGTTGATTTGTGGTTAAATAAATAATTAATGATGTTTTTATTTATAAAATATAAAAAATTAATGATTTATTAATCTATGTGCATAATTCTAAAACTACTTATATTAAAAACGGAGGGAGTAATGATTAATAAAATCTTGTATGTTGTGCAATTTAAGATGTGGCAAAGCTGAATGCAAAAGAATGGTACTTCTTCAGTTTTCGCGATAGAAAATATGCAACTGGATATCGTACAAACAGAGCGACGGTAAGTGGATATTGGAAAGCAACAGGGAAAGATAGGACGGTGATGGATCCACGAACAAGCCAATCGGTAGGGATGAGAAAAACACTGGTCTTCTACAGAAATAGAGCACCAAATGGGATCAAAACTACATGGATCATGCACGAGTTCCGTCTTGAATGTCCAAACATGCCACCTAAGGTACTGGATTATTCCCAACAATAATATTTCTTCTCTCTTTCATACTACTAACCATTATTAGTAATGATCATTTCACAATAATTACGTCTTATTAAGCATAACTGTAACGTAACTAAACTCACGACATGTGTCTATTCGTGGATGTCCCATGCATAGATATAGATACCAAATTAATTGTACCAGCGTATTGGTTTTCATGCCAAAACTAATTTGAAAAAGGAGATAGTACTTTTTATTTTTTATTTGAGTGGAAAATATGATATTTTAACCCCCTAAAAATATGATTTGATCCTTTAATTTTTTTTATATAAATCACAAAGTTGTCAAAAATGATGATAATCCACAATATATTTTATGTACCATAAATTAAAGCATTAGTCTAGATAATCTATGAGATCCGGTCATATGATATATACAACATGTGGTCATAAATAAAATAAGTGAGTCAGCTTATTAATTATATTATATATTATATATGTAATTTCTTCCCTTTTTGAAACATTAATTTCTTCTCATTTACTATGTGCAATTTTACACACTCCATTTAAGATGATGGCTTTTTGGTTTATTATTCATCTAGGAGGTTTTTATCCGTTTGATGTTGTTGGATGCTAACTAACACCATCTCTTAAAATAATTTAATCTCTTTCAAAGTTAAAATTAATTATCAGAAATAAATAATTTGATATCTTTACAAAAATAATTTAATTCAGATCTATTCTAGATATTTTTTTTGATAACTTTATTCTAGATATTTGTTTCGGTCTCTTCTCAATTTCAATATGAGATTATGTATTTGTAGATATTTCTCGTTGTTTAATTTATCTAGGCGTCTTGTATGTATGCGTGGGTTTTGCATGGCATGGTACGCATGATAAGATGGTAGTATGTAGAAAGAGCGACGAACTTGTGCAGATAAAACAAAAAAATTGAAGAAAGAGACAAAAGTCGCTTTAATGCGTGTTTGGTTATTTGCATGCACGAGACTGCGCGTAACGTAAACAACTAAACATCCCATGCATTTGTTACTAAACAATGAAAAAAATTGATTCTAAACAATGTCCTCTCGTTTTCTGTGGTTTGTGGACACAGGAAGACTGGGTCTTGTGCAGAGTGTTCAACAAAGGCAGAGACTTGCCATTACAAGACAGTGACTATAACAATGATCATCAGACGCAAAGGTTTGAGGTCAATGACGCTCCGGATCTTAATTACGCTCCTAATTACAACAATCAATTGCAACCCTTACTATCATCCCCTCCTTCCACCACCATCGACCCTCCACATCATCATGATCAATGGGAGCAGCTAATGAAGCAGTCTTCAAGGATCATAGACCATCCCTATCATCACCATTGTCAACATCAATCCATAGCATGTGGTTGGGAGCATATGATGATTGGGTCAATGTCGTCATCGTCGAGCCATGGTCCTGATCACGAGTCCTTACTTAATTTGCTTTATGCCGACAAAAACAACAGTGTCAACATCGCTGCTGATCATCATGATAAGAACTATGAGAAGATATTGTTGTCATCAGACATCGCGAGTTTAGATCATGACAAGACATGTATGGGTTCATCATTCGATGTTGGTATGGTCTCTGATCTTCACATGGAATGTGCTGGCTTGAGTTTTGAGACGGAGAACCTCCTCACTTTCAGTTAAAAACATATAACACAAAGGCTTTTACATATATTCGCCGATTTGTTGATTCGTGAAATATACATATATAGTTCCTGTAGATTTACAAAATATTATACATGTAAGTTGTGTGGCTTTGGGTATAGTGTTTGTGATTCTAGGTTTTTAGGAGGTTATTATCATTAGTGTTTTTAGTTTTTTTTGGGTAATACATGTCATTTCATTTATACTTATAAATATTATTGTCATTATAAGTTTCTTGTTGTAAATAATTAATCAAAGATATTCATCATCTACCATTAGGCATCTTTCATTAAGAGCTCGTGCGTGTCATTTGTCTATATTTGTAATGTTAACAAAGTATCGGCTATCGTGTATTCCAGTAATCCAGATCATGTGTAAATATTTTAACTTGAGAATTAATACAAAAACCAGTATGTTGGTTGTTACTATCTCAATCTTTAGCGGTTTATATCTATATTTTTTTGGAGCTTTTTATGTCAACTACTAGTGATTTCTTTTAGTTTATTTAGCTTTTTTTTAAAGCTGGTTGTTTGAACTTGTTTTCTTATGGTTCGAAACTAAACGGTGTTAACAAAAATATAACAAAGCTAGTGAGGAATAAACTATATGCAAAAATGTCAAATTGGAAAGGCCCAAAAAGTTGATAATTGGGCCTTAAATAACCTTTAGTTTAAATTTAACAATTTCAAATATGTCATGGATTGTTCTTTCTATGATAAGATATTTATGGGTTGTTTTTGTAAAGTTTGTTCTTAGCGAGTTTGAAGCTGTCAAAAATCTCTTTAAAGCACATAAGAACTTTCTTCGTGAGGGAATTAAATCCAAAGATACTCCAAACAGTCATCTGATGTTTGGCGTATTGAACTTTTCTTTTATCACTCACTAGAGGAACCCATAAAACCTGATGGAACTTTTTTTTGGGCCCAACAACAAACTTTCATTACCCAATTTAAACTATACTTTTCTATGCATGTTGTGTTGCATCCACAAAAATGATTGAATATGTGTAAGAAATCATCAAGGAACCTAGAAGAAGAACATGTGTAAGCAAGATCGCAAGATAAAACAACTACCAAATGAACAATAACGCACTTGTTTAGGACAGTGTGTCTCCGTTAATGAAATCGGCTATTAATGACCTGAGACAACGATCTTAAGGGGGAGTCAGAAATGCCATCCACAGACCATCTATGGCATTGTTGAGTGATACATGTAAGAAATCATCAAGGAACCTAGAAGAAGAACATGTGTAAGCAAGATCGCAAGAGAAAACAACTACCAAATGAACAAATAACGCACTTGTTTAGGAACAGTATGTCTCCGTTAATGAAATCGGCTATTAATGACCTGAGACAACGACCTTGAGGGGGAGTCAGAAATGCCATCAATAGACCATATATATGGCATTTTTGAGTGATACATGATAAATATATACCCTTGTCAATTGTTCCAATTGGTCTGGTTCTAATCTCATTGTCTTAGTTTATGTTAACTGGTTGGTCGGTTTATCGGTTTACTAGATACTATTTGTAAGCCTTTACCCATTTGAGATTCATTAATCAAGAATACAACTTTATATCATCATCATCATCTATCATCAATGAATCTTAGACTCTTTGGGATTGATCCTTCTTCCTCAGTGATCATCTCCTAGACTGATTTTCCCCTTGTTTCGGGTTCATGGTGACTCTCTAGCTTGGGAACTATAATTTCATATTTTCTTGTTACATTGAGAGAAGCCACAAGCCGATTTGCTTCATCAACCTTCAGTTGCATCACCGATTGCTTCTCTTTCCTTTTGCGGTCTCTTTCTCTTTCCTTGATTTTGTTTCTCACGTGGTGAAAGAGCTTCAGCATCTGGGACTGTGGGACCTGTGAACAGTGAAAAAAAATATTATGATAAATATGAATTAAAAAGCAATGAATAGAAAAAACATAACTCTCACGAGATACTGTGGATCAGCGTTTGGATTCCATGGACGATCCTGATTCGATTCAACGTTCTTGAAAATCTTCAGAAGATGCTTAGGGAGAGCGCCGATGGGATGAGAGCCTCGGAGAAAGTTGAACAAGATGGTGAAGTTTTCTAGAAAACTGAATCAGAATCAGAATCAGAATCAGAATTAAAAGAGATATCAGAGAAGAAAAGAAAGAAATTAGAAGAGAGATCACAGAATAACTTATTTTGATGAAAACCTTTTGTCAAGCTCGTTGAGATTGAAGAAGAAATTGAGATCGCTTCCTACTGGTGGAAAAAGATATGCTTCTCAAAGCTCATCGATCGCCTCCTTGATCGGAGTCCATGTGTGTAATCTCTCTTTTGTCATTGTTGAGAGAAAGAAACGTTAGAGAGGGAAAGTGAAAGTTCAAAGAGAAAATGTTTAGCGGAAGTGAAATATATACCTTATTAGGATTTGGTTCGCTGTGATGCAGAGCATGGTACAGGAGATTATACAGCTCTTGGATGAGCATCTACGCCATCAAACGGCCAAATTCGAAAGTCTACTCTAACTGTATAACTGTCTAACGCGAAATGAACAACAGCTGGAATCACCTACATCCAGTACACCGTATGGTATTATGTAACAGCAGTCTGGGAGATACGAATCCAAATGACTTCTGGTTTTCATTTTTTATTCTTATCCTGAAAACCCGCGAAACTACTATGGAATTGGCTTATAGACCTTCTTTCTTAAAAAATCATAATAGCCCATCTCACACATCTGGATTATTTAATTTAAACCCGTTTGCATCCGGTTTTGGATGTACATTAACCAATAGCGAATTTACCATAAAAGCAACTACGTAAGCAGAAAAGTTTTGTTGATGTATAATAAATCGCTTGGGAGAGATTTAAAAAGATAAAAAAGAGTATACAGACTTCAATTCAAAGTTTAATGGCCACGTCGAGCAAATGAAGAAAACATGTCATTTGGTGAATATTTTTATGATTTTCGCTAGATATGTTTTTGTACCAAAGTGATCTTGCATATGTTGTGGTAGCAGTATGTAATACAGTAAGTACATAGTGATGTATATTTTATTTTCGATACAATGTTGTCAACACACTGACACGCACAACCAGTGGCAATTTTGTTTTACTGAAATACCACACACAACCATTGGCAATTGATTTTCATTTTTACTATGTATTGGATTTTGCACTTACTAAGCTACCGTCCCCCATAGATTGCCTACAAAATATCAAAATGGATTTTTATGTACCAAGAGGGAAAGAGAGATCTTTGTACATTTTTTTTTATAATCAGTTCGAGGAAATAAAATTGTACAAAGCAGTATAACCAAAACGGGGCAAAACAATGATAACAAAATGTTACGTATATAAGATTGCAGTGTAATTTAATTTATTTTCAATGTATTGATGTTATATAATGCTTAGATTATAGAGCGTCTCTTATTTTACGACCGTCCATATAAAGTTATTTCTCTTCTTAAGGGATAAAAGGTTGAGTACCATGAACCAAATGGTTCTGTATCCCGCTTTGATTAAACGAGATAATCGTTGGAATATTGTTGTAATACTCACTGGCTCGTGCGGATCCTCCACCGCCATTGCCTTTAACGTTACCATTATTATGATAAAGATGGTGACTACCACCACCACCGAGATGATGGCCGTGGAGGTAAGGCCGCTCCTTTGCCGTGGCAGCAGCAGCAAGGGATCCACCGCATTGGCGTGGTTGAGTCTGGTAGAAGATTTTGGAGACGACGAGTTCACCTTCTTTCTCTTCCTCGTTGGTGCCAAGATGATATTGATGCATTACCCAATTAGTCTTCTCGGGTTTTTTTTGTTTACCGTAGTTTGTGTAGAGTACTAGGATTTTTTTGTAGCCTTTCACTCTTCCTCCAGTGAGAACTGGCCGTGTTTTGCCGGTTTTGTGCCACCGTGTCTCGCCACCGACTTCGGAATCAGTGTGAACTTTACGTCGCTTTCTTGTTCCCGTAGTGTATGCCTTTGACGGTCGGTGGAAGAAATGACGGACCGTCCCGTCCGTGCTCACACCTATATATGTGAACATTTATTAATGTGACTGACTACAAACTAATCAATATTCAATACATAGTTTAATTAGGTATTACACTCCGTTGACGAAACAAAAAAGGTATAACATTCCAATAATCAGTTGGATTGGCTACGTGCGCTATTTTTATTTAACATTTTCATCTGTTAGAAAATATGATACCATTCTTCTTCTTTTTTTGTAATTCTTAACAAACTCTAAATACTATACTAGCTATAGAAAATTAATGATAAAATTCGATCGTCATAATATAATTAACCGTATAAAATTCGCTAAATCTAATCGAGACGGTATAAAATTCGCTAAATCTAACGACATGATCGTTCAGTAAGATGATTGTGCATCGTACTATAAAATTTAGATCTGTAGTCAATTTTTAAAGGTTTCATATTAGTAACCATGAATGATGAGGTTTAGATCATATGAAGACAAAACATGTATTCACTATTAATAAAATGGGATACTTGTTGAGACTAATGGATAAATAAAAAAAATCACCTGGCAATTTCTCAGGATGGGTGTAACAAATACCATTTTCACCGTCAATGGTACGGATAAACTCATCGATGAGAGGATGAAGCTTTCTTGCGTCATCTCTTACCTTTCCTTCAAGATGCCCCAATACCTCTTGATCAGTCGGATCGAACTTCACTCCGGCAGGCAGTCCCGGCAAGTCATGGATCCCCGCCTATACTCATCGAATTTTATTCACATCAACAATCAATATTAATATCATCGAATAGTTTCCAAATGTATAGAAGCTGAATATAGCTAGATAGAAACAAGAACCTGTTCATGAAACTTGAATTTATGGCCACAAGAAGGACATGTTTTGTGACAAGAGACTTGAAATGAGGCTTCAGGAGACTCGGCCACTGTTGGGGAGGGAATGATTGTTTCAACGGTCTGAACATCGCTACTGTCATTGCACCAAGTCATATTGTTTTGTCTCTCTTATTTTCCTCTTGTGCATTACTTCTCTTCTCTTCTTTCTCACTTCTCACAACTTCATTAGAATAAACAAAGGCGTGAAAGAGAGATAGACAGAAGGGAAAAAGGGTTAAAGATGTCTAAAGCATATGTTTCCTGAGTAGAACTCTTTGAGGTTATCTTGAGAAAGAGGAAGGAATTGAATTCTTGTTCACCACTTTCTTAATTGCTCTTTTTTGCACTTGATTTTAACCTTGTACTATCCATGAGAGAGAAAGATGAGATAATCCCAAAAGAAATATTATTAAATCTCATCAATTTATAATGTATACAAATCTAGTGTACACTCTTCAGTAAGAAAGTATTATTTTAAGACTTGGGTTTGTTTAACAAGTATGTCGAAACAAGGAAACATACATGTTAGGTAACAATGAGAGGGAGAGGTACACCAACAACTTGAAAGTAAACTGTAAGGACACTTAATTATGAAACTTTCAAAATAAATATTTTACATTTATAACATTGATAAAATGTTGGAACTTTTTCTACAAGTATACATGCATATACAGAATACATATACATATATACTTGAGTAAACATATTTACGAATGCTTAAATACAATTCTGAAGAACAGATTAATTAATCAATGATTATCATAAGAAAAGGAAATAAAGATTGCTTGGGTTTTAAGTTTGGTTTGGCTTGGCTTCTACATGGCATGTATGGTGTGTGAGTGAGAATTAGACAGAGACTGATCGAACAAAACATATATGAAAAGAAAAGCAAAGTATTATGGAAGATATGTGTATGCTTCCTTTTTGACAAGAACATTTTTAACTAATAACCTTGCTAAAAAAAGTTCTTATCTTTTCTAGAATTAAAACATTCGTAAGGTATGACCCAAAATTTTATCTGGTCGTAATTTGTGTGCTACATAAACTATAAAATATGCAACTAATCAATTTATTAATCGGGTAATTTACTGATAAATTAATGTATATGGTCTAAAAATGAATATGAGATGGGGTGGGTTTGGGACAATGTGTTAACTGCTGGTCTGTGAGAGCTTAGACGTGATATGGTAGAAACAAAAATAAGAAAAATTTAAGGTCCAATGTCAACCTAGAGTGTATGTAAAGATATTATTACATAAGCTTATACTTATAATTTACACATCTGTATATACATCTTTTTTCTCAACGTCTCCATGTATAATATGCATCTCTTGCTGAAATAGTATATTACGATAGAAAACAGTAGAATATTGATATTTGGTTTCTGATGATATTCTACTTGTCTAATATAATTCTAGGTGTCGCGGAAATGAAAATTTTATAATTAGTTTCATTTTTTTCATTTTTATAACTATTTAGTAACTGTTTGGAAATCTATTCAAAAAAAAGTTAGATGTGATATATATTCTTTTTCCAAGTTAGAAGTGATTCATAAATGCCATATTATGATAATTTCACTATAGATTTCAAAATTACAAAAAAATATATATATATCCGTTGAAAAATGTGCCTTATGAAAAAGGAAAAATATCACTCCGTGACATGAATTTGTTATATGTAATATATCGAAAATGAATAAATGAAAGTAGAGAACTAATTTTATATGTATAAGAAGAAGAAAGTTAAAAAGTCAGTCATTATTCTATTTCTTCACGTAGACTTCTCAGTTCTCATGAATAACAAGGAACCTCAACTTTTCTTTTCTTTTTGTCGTCTAATTTTATCCCCCTCTCCCCCGTTAATATTGAAGATCTGAAGTCATGTTATACCTTTTATTATTGTCTAGTCTATGCTCGTCTATCTGGTAAATTATAAATATAACTTCATGATCACATTCATAAATGAGAAATTGCTAAAAATACCGCAAGTTAAATACTAATTTTCAAAATACCCTATATCAAAAATATATTAAGATTTGGATTTAGATTTTAGTGATTAGTGTTTAGAATTTAGTATTAAAGGGTTGGAGTTGCGTTTATAAATGTTCAATAAATATTTAGAAAAATTAGTTTAGTGTTATTTTATCATAAATTTATGATATTTATGAAAATAGTTATTCATTAATGATAAATTTGAAAAATGGTATCAAACTTGCGGTAGAATTAGAATTCACATCCACCGCTATGAATTTATTAACTGTGTATAAGTTTTGGTGTAAGATAAAGACATGATGAAGTTTAAGATATTCTTTTCAAAAATCGATCCTCAGAATGCAAAATAGTTTGCAAATTAATGTGACCGAGTATGACTAAATGAAGGTTGGCTATAGGGAGGAGGTGGACCAACCATCAAATGTTGTAATCATTGCGTTATTTTAAATATCTAGTATCCAAACTTCATAAAATTAAGAGCTATTACCTAATCAGAAAGCTCCACTTTTCTGTTTCTGATTTCTTACAATTCACCTAACTTAAACACACACCAATAACAATTTATGGCCCAACGTTATCCGGCCCGGTCCATATTCTCAATCGCTGTTCAAGTCTACCGTGTAGTACCGCGACCGTTTTGACGCATTTGGACTACTTTTTGAAACAATACCAGGCACTTCTTGAAGCATGCAACTTTTTCATGCATAGAAGACCAATGTGAATGACTTTGCTAATCTCTTCTTTGAACCCGAGATAAAGTATGGGATCGATAACCGGTTATAAACCGCATTGGTCAAGTGTAGTGGCAGTGCACACCCATTTGATTTATCTTTATCTTAGTTAGATAGCGTTACAAGAGTCATCTTAGTTAACTTACATATACATTTACGGGCATTCGTCTAAACTGTATTAAACATAACGTACGTTTCGTCCAGATCTCAGTAATTAACTGCACAAAGCTCAAAACAGTCACGGAGTTTTGTTTATTGAACGTTTTTTAATACTCCAGCATTTACGTAATTGGTTTTATTCCTGAGCTTCAAAAATAAAATTGTGTTATATATTTGAAACGAATAATGATTAAAGTCACCATATATTTGTTTATATAAGATAACAAAAGTCCATATTCATTTTGTCAATCAGCTGCATGCCATCAGTAAAGAAGGTTCAGAACAGTTCAAAAGGTTGTGATTTTGTTTATATTATGAAATCTGTAAACAATTTCGTTAAATGATAATTTTAATTTTAAAATGAATTTCATGGTGTTGTTTTTTAGTATAAATTGGTTACAGATTAATAAAAGAACATTTGGACTGTGTATATGAGATTTTCAACAAAATCACATATGTTTGATAACATCAACGTAATAAAAGTAATTTTGTTAGTATTTACTTACATATACTAGGAAACGGTAACAAACGTTCTGTTATGAAAACTCCTCTTTCTTGTTTCATTAACTCCAATTCTATTTCGTTTTTACGTTTATGTTGGTAAACCCTGACCTGCAACAGAAACATAAAAATGGAAGAACAGAATATCAACCTCGAAACCTGAACACAACAGCTCAACGGAACAAGACACAAAACAAAAGAACCCATAAAACCTTTGTCCAAAGAGACATTCTCTAAACATTCAAACTTTGCAGGGTAAATTAGTTTTTTTTTTTAAAAGGTAATGGCGGAAACGCAGCACTTGCTGATATCGTCGTTACCTGAAGCACCAAGAAAACCAAAGTCGAAAGTACAGAAAGTGGCGAGGAAAGCATTCAAAGGAACAGCTCATCTCTCAAATCTCCTCCCGACCGGTTCTGTAATGGGTTTTCAAATAATGTGCCCTGTCCTAACCCATCAGGGTCAGTGTCCAACCATAGCCAGTCGCTGGCTCACCTGCTTCCTTGTCTTCGTCTGCGCCGTCTCTTGCTTCCTCCTTTCCTTCACCGACTCCTTCAGAGACCCACGCGGCAAGGTGACACATCTCTCTCCCATTCATAAACGGTCTTGGGCATAACAAACTGAAACATAACCACAAAATTTCCAAATAATTTACATAAACAAAGATTCTCGAATTTGTACAGAAAAAAAGTTATTAAGATTTTACAAAATTGTTTGTATTCTCTAAAATCTCAAGACTGGCCATGCGATGATTCTATTTTTTTTTAATACAGGTCAGGTACGGTTTGGCAACACCAAGTGGTTTAATGGTAATGGATGGAACGATTACACTAACGGAGGAGGAGAAGGAGAAGTATAAGCTGAGGTTTCTTGATTTCATGCATGCAATCATGTCAATGCTCGTCTTCTTTGCAATCTCCATGTTTGATCAGAACGTCATCCGTTGCTTGTTCCCCGTTCCTTCCGAAGACACCAAGGAGCTCCTCACCGGTTTGCCTTTTATCATCGGCGTTGTTTGCGGCGGCTTCTTCCTCGTGTTCCCCACGCGCCGTCACGGCATTGGATCTCCCCTTACCAAAGAATAATCTAGACAAGGGGAAAATAATAAAGACATACACTTTTGTAGTAAACACACAAAAGACCTTTTTTTTTTTTAACTTTCAATTTTTGTTTCTAGAGGACATGTAATAAATAACCAAATCTTTGTAAGAACTATCTTGAAAAATAATTTAAACAACAACAGGAGGGCATTAGAACCCAATCTCGAAGCTTTACTTATCACCCAAGAAGCTTCTTGAAACCAGACTTCTGTTCTGTAGTTAACCTCGCTGGGAACTTGATGTTGAACTTGATCCTCAAGTTACCTTTCTTCGTCTGATCTTTCTGAAGCGGCATCCCTTCTTTAGGCACCACCTCTTCGTACTCTGGATGGATCACGTTAGTGATAGGGATCGCAAGCGTCCGACCATCGAGTGTCGTTAGGTTCACGGTGTAGCCTGTTAAGGCCTCAGCTAGCGAGATCTTCTGCGTGACAATCAAGTCATTGCCGTCACGTGTGAACACCGGGTGGGGCTTCTCGTCGATGATGAAGACGAGATCAGCTGGGATCACTCCGGGATGCTCGTTGCCTTTCTCAGGGAATGTGATCTTGGTCCCTTTCTTCCATCCTGGTTTCACTCCAATCGTTAGTATCTCTTCCGTTTGCGTTGCTTTGCTGCAAGTTAGAGCACACAGAGATCTAAGTAATTGTAAAGGAGCATGGTATGTGAGATTGATTGCTTGCTTACCCGCTGGCGTCTAGAATCTCCCTTGAGATCTTCATCTTCTTGGTGGTTCCTTTGTAGAGATCTTCAAGGCTACAAGGCAGCTTGTTCTCGATTGGAGCCACTTTCCTAGCTGCAGCCTGGTGATGATGATGATGATGATGATGATGGTGGTGCATTGATCCACCAGCACCACCTCCTCCACCAAAAGGAGTCGAGAATCCGAAAAACTCAGTGAATATATCATCAGCACTTCTCGGGTTGAATCCTGTAGAGAAGTAGGAAGCTCCAGAAGCAGCATTAGGAGGTGGCACGTTGCCTTTTAAACCTTCCTCACCGTACTGATCATACACCGCTCTCTTCTGAGGATCGCTAAGGACCTAAACAAAGACCAATGTTAACCACATAAAGCCTGGATCAAAGTAACCATCTTTAACTTTATTCTGTGATTCTAATCACTCAATCTAGCAAACCCACAAGATCAAATCGTGAAATTAGCAATCTGTGCGACTAATTGATTCTCAAAAATCATGAAAGGCGACAACTTTGGGGATGAATTTGATAAAGGAATCAACTTTTAAAAGTGAGACAAAAAAAAACAGAATATACATCGTAGGCTTCGGAGATCTGTTTGAATTTAGCTTCGGCGTCTTTTTTGTTGGTGGGGTTCTTGTCGGGATGCCATTTCATGGCGAGTTTTCTGTAAGCTTTCTTGAGGTCATCGTCGGTGGCGCTTCTATCGACCTGTAGAAGCTTGTAGTAATCCACACCCATCTCACCTCCTTCTCCTTCTTCTGTCTTCTGTCTTCTGTATCTTCAGTTTTTCCTGAATCTGATTGGTGATTTTAATTAAAAATGTATTTTTTCTGGGTTTATATCTCTCTGTAGACGTCTTCTCCCTTTCTTTCTCTTTCACAATTGAAGTTTCTTACAAGTAGGGAATCTCGTGGAAGCTTCGAGAAGACACGATCGCTATCTCTCTCTCTTCGTTGACGGTGTGTTTGCTTGCCCTCTTGCCTCTTTTGCCTTCACCCTTTCCGTTTTGTTTTCCTTTTCTCTTTGATTATTTTCCTTTTTTGTTTTTGTTTTTCCAGGGGTTTGATCAACTATTTATTTATTTTTGTATTAAAATTTTTAGAATTTAAAATTTGGAAAATATGATTTATCATTAATTATGTAGATTAGTGGAGAATTTTTTGTAAAAGATAAAATCGTTATGATGGATCTTCATAAAACAACTCAAAACTATATAATTAAAACCGTGAATAATAGTAAAAAAATAGATGGATTTATAGGTTATAGAATTCATTTGTAATTTTATTTTTTTCGGCGTCATTTTAATTTGAGAAAAAAATAAAAATAGCACTAAATCAAGTTTTTGTTCCCAAACTAGCATTCAAGGTCAAAAGTCACAAAAATAGGACTTAATGTTTTATCAAAAGTCACAAACTTAGGGTTTAGAGTTAAAGGGTAGGGTTTAGGATTTAGGGTTTCGGGTTTAGGGTTTAGAGTTTAGGGTTTAGAGTTTAGGGTTTAGGGTTTAGGGTTTAGGATTTAGGGTTTAGGGTTTAGGGTTTAGAGTTTAGGGTTTAGGGTTTAGGGTTTAGAATTTAAGGTTTAGGGTTTAGAGTTGAGAAATGAGGTTTTGGGGATAAGATTTCAAATTTTGAAAAATAAAAAAATTAAAATTTTCAAAGGATAAACTTAGAAATGTGCTATTTTGGTCATTTTAGTTTTGGAGTGTTATTTTTATGATATAAACTTATAAATGTGCTATTTTGGAGATTTGCCCTTTTAATTTTTTCAAACGGGAATAAATTAGTTTTACAAAAACACCGACAAAATTATTATATATTTCTGTTCGGCCTATTAAGTAGCCCACTTGTATAATGGGCCTAGCCCATAATAGAATTCTTGATGGACGGGTAATCTTCTCCGCAAGTGTGTATATTTACTTGCATCTGTTTCGTTATTACAGCAGTTCAGTTCCGGAAGAAAAGCATCCTTCTTCTCTAACTTGCACTTTAAAAAGTCTTAGGGTTTGCTCGATTGGTCCGAGTTTTCGAATTCCGACGATTCTTCAGATTGATCGTTTGCTCCATTGATTGAGATGGCTCCAGGTCCAGATCCGAACAGCATTGGTGATGGTGCTAAGCGTGATGAAGCTACGACTAAGGTTCCTTCCAAGGATCCCAAGAAGAAGGATGATAAGAAGGAAGAAGATCTGGTAATCTCGATTTCGCATTCTCTTCGATTCTTTGCTTGGCTGCAAGAGTTAGTTCATAATCAGAGTTGGTGGAGATTCACGATTAAGCTGTAGATTCTGCACTAATGTAGAGATTTAGGGTTTAGCCTGTTAATTGGTTTTGAAAGCCTAGCTAAAGAGATTGCTATATGACTTGTTTTTGTTTTTGCATCTGATGTGATTTGTAGTCTGAAGAGGACTTGCAACTGAAGCAGAACCTGGAGCTCTATGTTGAGAGGGCTCAAGACCCTAATCCCGAACTGCAGAAGGCTGCTCTCGAAAGCATGAGGTAATTCGTGTGTTTCTCTTAACCTATTCTCGATTTAATTAGCTGATAATACTCAGATAATCTTTTTTTTATCTGTAGGCAGGAGATCCGTGCCTCAACAAGCTCCATGACATCGGTTCCTAAACCCCTCAAGTTTCTCCGCCCTCACTATGGAACTCTTAAGGAGTTTCATAAAAATATGGCGGAGTCCGATCTCAAGGTAGCAATATCAAGAAATTAGTACCATCTTCTTGCTTATTCTACTACTGTTTATGGATTAAAGATGGCTTTTTATGTGACTGCAGAAATTGCTGGCTGATATACTGTCTGTCTTGGCACTGACCATGTCTGCTGAGGGTCAAAGGGTATGTGCTTTCTCGCTATTAACATAATTTTCTTTGGGCTTCCTCTTATGATATTCCTTAAAGCAGTTTTGTATTTTGTTGTTCTTGCTAGAATTTGAGGTAGTTTTTGGTGCTTGACTTTGTTATGCAATACTCTTTTTCAGGAAAGCTTAGGATACAGGTTGACTGGATCAGAGGGTGACATCGGATCGTGGGGTCACGAGTATGTCAGGAATTTGGCCGGTGAGATTGCAGAAGAGTATACAGTTCGTCAGGTTAGTAAACAGTTGGTTTATGTTTGGCTTTTCTCTGCCGGTTCGTTAACGAATGTTATGACAATGTGTTTTTGTACTTTATTTAGAATTGCTTCTAACATATGGTTATATGCTTGTTATTTTTTTTTTGGTTAAAATCAGGGTGAGGAGGCTTCTATTGAGGACTTAATGGATCTTGTGCAGCAAATTGTTGCTTTCCACATGAAGGTGAGACTTTCATTTATAGGCTTGAGACTTGCATCCCATGTATTTTCCTCTCTCTGAAAGCTTCAGTTTTGTTTATTGCAGCATAATGCAGAAACCGAAGCTGTTGACCTCTTAATGGATGTTGAGGATCTTGATCTCTTGCTTGAGCATGTAGACCGCGCTAATTTCAGGAGGACGTGCAACTATCTCACGAGTGCAGCCAAGTAATTTTAATATGTTCATCTTATTCATGTGACTGTAATTTTCTTATGAGACGAAGTTATCTCACACAGGACCACCCCTATTGTATGTTTCTATTTTTTCAGGTACCTACCAGGACCGGATGACATGCTGGTTTTAGATATTGCTTACATGATCTACATTAAGTTTGAAGAGTATCCAAACGCTTTGCAGATTGCACTGTTTCTTGATAACATGCAGGTCTGGCTTCTAATCTTCATACATAACTAATATTTTCTCTCTGCACCATGTGAACTAGGCCAGCTGGTAAATCCTCCGATTGATGTATTTTTATGACATGATATATATTTTCCTTATTGCAGTATGTGAAGCAAGTATTTACCTCATGCACTGACCTGCTAAGAAAGAAACAGTTCTGCTACATGATATCACGTCATGTAAGTGCTTAAAATATTAACATCACTGAAGAGATTCAGTATCTGATGACTCACTTTCTAATTTCTCTTATTATTCCCCCCATGCAGGGCATCACCTTTGAGCTTGACCCTGAGATGGTTGAAAATGACGTTGACAGAGAAATGCTACAGGATATTGTTAACAACACTAAGTTAAGTGAAGGATATCTGACGCTTGCTAGAGATATTGAGGTCATGGAAGCCAAGACGCCTGAAGACATCTACAAGGTATATCAGTTATTGTTTTATTTGGTGACATGATCTGTTTTTCTTTTCAGAGTCTCTTATCTTTTTTATGAACATTTGCAGGCTCACTTGCTTGATGGCAGGGCTAGCTCTGGCCCAAGTGCGGATTCCGCTAGACAAAATCTGGCTGCCACTTTTGTGAATGCATTTGTAAATGCTGGTTTTGGCCAGGTATGATCTCAGATTCTTATTATGTGCATATTGTAAATAAATTTGTAAGCTAGGCTGCCCTTTTGATATATTCACTTATTGCAGGACAAATTGATGACAGTGCCATCAGACTCGACAAGTGGATCCGCTGGAAACTGGCTCTTCAAAAACAAAGAACATGGCAAGACCAGTGCAGCTGCTAGTCTGGTATACCTCCTCATTCATTGACTAGCTGTGTTTCATATCTTTGAAGTGATGATTGTAAACGGGACGTCGTTGTTTTCCTATGATAGGGTATGATTCTATTGTGGGATGTGGACGCTGGACTCACTCACCTCGACAAATATTTCCACTCCAATGATAATCCAATCATCGCTGGAGCTCTGCTGGGTGTTGGGATTGTTAACTGCGGCATTAAGAATGACTGTGATCCTGTGAGTTGATCTCTTTGTGACTCAATATTTTTCGCCATACACTCTTCTCACTCACATTTCTTTCTCAGGCATTGGCCCTTCTTGGAGAATACATTGACAAAGAGGATTCATCTGTCCGCATCGGTGCTATTATGGGTCTCGGGATTGCATACGCTGGCTCCCAAAACGATCAGGTGAAGATATGTTGTCTACTTGCCTACAATGCTATGTTTACGAGAGACTAACATGCTTACTATTTGGACAGATAAGAAGCAATTTGTCTCCAATACTAAACGATGCGAAAGCACCTCTCGATGTGATTGCGTTTGCTGCACTTAGTTTGGGGATGATTTACGTTGGCTCGTGTAACGAAGAGGTTGCGCAGTCCATCATATTCGCTTTGATGGATCGGAGTGAGGCGGAACTGGGTGAAGCCCTCACTCGCTTCTTGCCTCTTGGACTTGGACTTCTCTACCTTGGCAAACAGGTAGACAACGAGTCAGCACACTTGATTATTTGTTGTTTTTTTTCTCTCGCTTGTCAGTGTTAAACTTGTTCCAATATCGAGCAGGAAAGCGTGGAGGCCACCGCAGAGGTTTCAAAGACGTTCAATGAGAAGATCAGAAAGTATTGTGATATGACACTTCTTTCATGTGCGTATGCTGGAACTGGGAACGTCCTTAAGGTCCAGGACCTTCTGGCTCAGTGTGGAGAGCATCTGGAGAAAGGTGATATCCACCAGGGTCCAGCTGTGCTTGGGTTAGCGATGGTTGCTATGTCTGAAGAACTGGGTCTTGATATGGCCATCCGTTCTCTGGAGCGCGTGCTGCAATATGGAGAACAGAACGTTCGGCGTGCAGTGCCTTTGGCCCTTGGTCTCCTATGTATATCAAACCCAAAGGTGACTGTTATGGACACCTTGAGCCGGCTTAGCCATGACACAGATTCAGAAGTTGCCATGGTGAGTTTATCTTTTTCACCACTCATGATTCAGGTGTAGTAGTTATTTCATTGACTTAATTTGCAATGTTTCATCTGATTTCTACAGTCAGCAATTGTTTCTCTTGGTTTGATCGGCGCTGGAACTAACAATGCAAGGATTGCCGGCATGCTTAGAAACCTCTCCAGCTATTATTACAAGGATGCTAGCCTCCTCTTCTGTGTAATGTGTTAAATTTTTTATGTTTTTTGTCTCGTGCTATAAACACAGTTCTTCTCATTTTGTTTAAGGTGAAATTGCAGGTGCGTATTGCTCAAGGGCTGGTGCACATGGGAAAGGGTCTCTTAACTCTCAGCCCCTTCCACTCCGAGAGGCTCTTGCTATCCCCGTAAGTGTTAACATGAATACTTTGCTTAAAGATGGGTGTTGTGTTTTAATTTGTGAACCTAAATCCTAAACAAGTATGTTGTGCTTTTTTTGTGTCCCCAGAACTGCGCTTGCTGGTATAGTGACGTTGTTACATTCATGCCTTGACATGAAGTCCATCATACTGGGGAAATACCATTATGTGCTCTACTTCCTCGTTTTGGCGATGCAGGTGAGTGCAATGTTCTGTGCTAGGATTCCTTTGTTAAAATTGATTAAGCGGTTTTTATGTATTAACATGAACGGTTTGAGTATGTAGCCAAGGATGATGCTGACGGTGGATGAGAATTTGAAGCCCATCTCCGTGCCAGTGCGAGTAGGACAAGCGGTTGATGTGGTTGGACAGGCAGGTCGACCAAAGACAATCACTGGGTTCCAAACACATTCAACACCAGTTCTCCTTGCTGCTGGGGAGAGAGCCGAGCTCGCAACAGACAAGTATGTTGCTTCCTACTCTTAGGACGAAACTATGTTTTAAATTTTGGAATCTAATATATCCTGCTTCTCGTTTGGGGTCACAGGTACATTCCATTGTCTCCCATACTAGAAGGTTTCATCATATTGAAAGAAAATCCAGACTATAGAGAGGAGTGAATTCGAGGTTTGAAGTGACCAGCATTTGGAAGAGCTATATGGTTTTTTATGTGCACAAGAGATCGTTTTATTGGCTTAGTTTACTGGCTTATGTTCCCATTAAATGGTTTAGTTAACAATTTCCTTCTGTTGAATCGCGCTTATTGTGCACTAAATCATTCTGAAGTTGGATAATATTTTTTTTCTTCCAAATTTTCAATTCTCTAGATCGACTTGTACTACTCTGGTTTACTGCTCGGTAACTTTAGTTTCATGCTTTGTTCTCACTCCAACTCCAATTTGTTTAACATGCAGACGCGTCTTGTTGTCCTCATGATTTGGCAAAAACTATGTAATATAAAATTTTAGGAAGGTGACCCCGGCAGGCTGGCGTGCAAGGCTTACTCGTTTACAATAATTTTTTGAGGCATATCGTTGTTCTCAGCTACCACAAAAATAATTCTCTCGTAAAGGCAGATTAAGCAATCTTATTGAAATTAACAACCAACAAAAGTAAGGATGTACATGTATAATGATGGTCTAGTTTTTTTGGGGTCAAAATGATGGTTTAGTTTCTACCGATACATATGTGAATTTACCCTAGAGATCAAACAACAAAGAAATAAATGAATTGAATACTTTTTTGTATACATATTTGGTTATATCGACACTAATCCATCTCCTCCAACTTGAAACAAAAAACTAGTTTTAATGGCCACGTCCTCTTGGACTAGGACCTGAAGCCAAACGCTGAAACCAGGAATCCACCGTCGACTTCATCTTCTCCACACTCATCACCGTCGCTCTTCCGTCTCCTGACTTCTCCATTAGAACCCTCCCTGCCGCGGCCGGAACCACCACGTGTTCTACCACCAACAAGGACACCATCATCACCACGATCAAAATAGTAGACCAACTAACTCTCCTCATATGGTTTTGCTTTCTCTGCTTTACGTAAAAAAAACAAGGAGCTTCGAAGTAGTCAGGTAATAAAAGATTTTTGTTTGTTTGGCTAAGTAGAAAAATAAGAGTTATGGTTATGTTGGATCAGATAGAGGAGAGGGAGTATTATATAATGCTTAGTTATGAGGAAATGGTCATGACTCAATGAGTTCATCACTTAGGTCGGATTTTACCGGCGCCATCTCACGATTTGCGTGTTGACCACGTATTGTGACTTGAACGGGTCGCTCTACAACACTCGATGTATACACATCTATCATTATGGATTTGGATTTTAAAATTTTTTATGAGAATTTTGAATTGAGAGTGTGCTAAAAATATATATATTTACGCGGCTATTATAAAATAAACTTAATCAAAGCTAACATCTAACATGCAAATTGCTCAAGATATTCTTATCATCATATTCATATGCTTATTTATTAAGTTTAATGAGACAACTAAAACTTTTTTTTTTTCAAACCAATGATCTTAAATTTAAGACAAATGTATCTATATATTAAAATAAATTACATACAAATAAATTATTTCGATGCCGATGTGTTTGCACAACTATAAAACAAAGGTTTACTTTTGTTCTGAAAAGTCAAAGCTTGAGTTTTGAAACTTAACGCGGAAGCCAAGACTTGACTAATTGAACTACCGCGCAAGAGGACCAATTAAAAGTTTCACCTAAATAACTCTCTTACCAGTTTAGCTTGGGGAAGAAACATTGAATAAATAACACATTATACGGATGCAAAAGTGGTTAATCTTTGTTTAATAGAAAATGTTGGCTTATATTGATATTAATTCAACTTTTTCCTTTTTTAATTGTGATGTGTCCTTTGATATTCAAATTTCAAAACATGAGAACTTGACTTGTCCTGATGTAAGAGATGCTTGTGCCACTACTGCTACCAAACTAGTAAAAGTCCCACGACGCAAAGATTTTGTCAAAGCTCATGCGTATTTTTATGATTATTTTTGTATAACCCATCTTTTAGACTTCTTGCCTGAAAATCGAAACATATTAAAGTTGAATATATCATTTATTGACTTTCAAGATATGAACTATTTTAAAACAATTAAATCACATCTTTTATATATACTAAAGCGCAAATCGTCTGACTAATTAAAAATTGACGTGTGGCAAAAAAAAATTAAAAAATAAAAATATATATATAGAAAATAAAGAGAAAAAGATTTGACCCCACTCAGTTTTACTTTCCGTTACATATATTTTGTGTGTCAAGATTAATTGGAAAAAGAAATAATGCATCATTAGTATCCTCAGATTAAAAAGGAAAAGTTTCATTCTCACTCGAGGCCACGACTCCACTATTTTCACGGAAACTGCTTAGTACTAATTTTAAAAACCTCAAAATTATTTCATCGACAAGTTTCATTCCACCGTTTTGCGTTTTGAAACCACGTTCCCCACCACTTTCACTTTTTCCCCACATCTTTCACATAAACTGTTTATAACATAAATAAATAAAATTTGAGATCAGTTCGATCATCAACAAATTCATATACAAGTTCATTAAAAAAAAATCTTCAGTAAAATAGTTCTTTTACTATCTGAGCAATTGAAAAACAACTGATCCTTTACTAAAATTTCTTTTTTGCACCAATGGGAAACTACTATCTTTCATCATGGACAAATTTATCTAAAGCATGCATATTTTGATCGATATACATTTTTCCTCTTTCAAAGCATCGAGTTTAAATCATCGCCTCATAAGAGATTGCTATTGGTATGGCGATTGTGGAGAGATTCTCATCTAGCCTAAGGATTTTGTTGCATGGTTTCCCGAATATGCAGGTATATTCATGCATAACCAATTCATAAGAAACTATTTCTCTAAAATCTGAGTAATCAGAAAAGGCATAAATATTTGTATTGTTCAGTTTTTAAATTATCTTTATTTGCTGCAGACATACACGTGCATGAGACATCAAAGCTGGTTGAAAATTAGATGAGATATATTCTAGAGTAAAACTGGTGAAGGTTGACGACGAGTAGGTTGAAATGAGATGCAAAACGTTTAACCAGTCAGAATTCAGGTAAAAATAATTTTATTTGCTTTTTAGTTTTTACACAGAAATAGTTAGGGCCTCAATGCTCTAAATGGTGACTTCGGTTTGAGCGGTGCGGGACAAGCAGTTCAACTACGGTACGATTTTAACAGTTATAAAAACGTATAGATATATAGTGTAGGGAGAGATTTTTGTTACTGCTAACTGCGGTGCGGGGCAGGGCGGTTGTAAACATTCGAAGCCTAAATTATTGTTTGACCATTTCGGCTGTCTTAGTCAAGACCATGTGTAAAATAGTTTAAAAAAAATTCCAACAATTTCTGTAAATAATTATTGTAAATTAACTGCATTCAACCACTAAAAATAATTTGAAAGCATTCCAAATGTCAGTCACAAATGCATGCAACTGTTTGTAAGCTCAGAAGAACAACCTTTTTTTAATAAAGAAGGTAAATGCTCTTCGTGTATATACTTATTTATATATCTATATATATACGTATATAACATTAGAGAACAGTTAAAGGAAACTGAAACATGAAAAAATCATTATGATTATGTGTTCTTCAAAATAACGGATTATCCACTTATATTTATAATTCTTTTACTGTAATTTCAAATTAACATGTCAAGAAAAATATTCAATCCATTTTCCATAGTTTAGTTTTTTTGTCCATGGTTTAGTTATTTCTGAAATGAGCTTATAATTTATGTCATATATATATATATATATATATACATTCAAAAGTTATAGTAGTATACATTAAGTAGTAAAAAAAAATTAGTAACTGAAATTAGTTTATTTGCAAGAAAAGTATTCCTATGCGGAACATGGGGTCAATACTATCCAGTGACATTTTGTATATCTTCCACGTATTTTCGTTTCAAGCGACATGTCTTCTCGTCACAGTGTCTCTTCCCTTCCCGTGGTGAAATTGTCTCGTCATGGACAAACAGTCTGGTGGTTATCTATTGGTTCATTGCGCCGGTATGGGATTTGGATCAGATCTTTGACGAATCCAGTTTCTCCCTAATTGGTGAGTCTATTACATCCTTAATTGTTGAGTATCATCTTCGGACAAACAGAACTTGGATGTTCTGCGTTGTCGGCGTGTTTCCGTGGCTAGTCAGGCACGACAGTTTATTATCTCCCATAAGTTCCTCAAAAGAATCACTAGTCCTTTGGAACAAAAGAAGGAATCTTAAACCGCCATGGCTGTGGGGACTAATATGGACATCATATTCATTTAAGAATTTGATATGGACGATTGTGTCTTCACTACGTCAAGGAGATTGGGTCACGTCTTTACTTGATAATAGGAGAAAAGATGGATTGGTTATGCGAAGACATGTGGTGGAAGATGATGGTTTCTAATGATTATCAAAGTCAATATGAGGGGTTTCTTTGGAGATGGATAGAGATTGCAACAAAACATGTTATCTCCTGTAGCGGGAGTGTATGGAATGGGCAACGATGTAACAGATGGATCGTGCCTCCTGATCTATTAAGTGATGAATGGTGTTGGATCACAATGGATGACAGCCAAACACAAGATCATATAAGACCGAGAACAACAACGATAGAAAATGTTAGCGAATCAGTCTATTCTGCAATAGAGTTAGGAAGCATCGTGTTATTATTTTTATATCATCATGTTCAGCTTAAAAATGTATTTGTCGTATGTTTCTATTCTGGTTATTTTTTGATATTAATAAAATTAAGAGGTTAAAAAAAAAAAAATATCCAAGAAAACTGTATACGGCCCAATAAGCAAACCTTATTTGGTCTTATTTATCAGCCCATCTAAAGCAGCACAAAAGCAAGCTTCATCACCTCTCAAAAACCTCTCAATCTCTAGGGTTTTTCTGTCTGCAACCAAATCTCTTTCGCTCACCCTCTCATCTCTATTTCACCGTTACTCTCCGCCGTGAGCTTTCGCAGTCGTAAACAATGAGGATCAAGACAATATCGAGATCGGTTGATGAATTCACGCGAGAAAGAAGTCAGGATCTTCAGGTAATTTACAAAACTATGATTCAGTTTACACTCTCCTCCTCCATGACCTAATCACTAGCTCTGAAACTTGGGTTTTGGGTTCAGAGGGTGTTTCACAACTTCGACCCGAGTCTTCGACCAATGGAGAAGGCGGTTGAGTATCAGAGGGCACTTACAGCTGCCAAACTTGAGAAGGTATTGCAATCATCAATTTTTTCGATATTTGATTCTTTTGGTTTTGGTTCTGATTAGTTTTGATTAAAAAAGTTATAAACTTTGGATGTGGGTTTTGCTTTGTAGATATTTGCAAGGCCGTTCGTAGGAGCAATGGATGGGCATCGCGATGGAATCTCGTGTATGGCTAAGAACCCTAATTACTTGAAAGGAATCTTCTCCGCTTCTATGGATGGAGGTAAATCTCTAATATGATGGAAAGGAGGTTGTATATGCATTTAGTAATAGCCTAAACGCATTAGGATTTAGCTCAAAGTTCGGTATCTGTTTGTTATCAGTGTAATGCTTATACACTTTTTAACTGAAACTTATTATATGTTTCTTCTCTGCAGATATTCGCCTTTGGGATATCGCTACGAGGTTGAGATCTTCTCTACTCTCATGAACTAGTTTAAAGTTCATTTAGTGTCCCCTTGTACTAATTATATGTTCTGTTCCTTGGAACGAGCAGGCGTACGGTTTGCCAGTTTCCTGGTCATCAAGGTGCTGTGCGTGGTCTTACAGTATCAACCGATGGCAATGTTTTGGTTTCTTGCGGAACTGATTGCAAGTAAGATATATTAATTTTTTTTAAAGTCTTTTCAGTCCTTGACCGAGACTAAAGATTAATGGATTTGTGCAGTGTTCGTTTGTGGAGTGTTCCTCGTCCTTCGCTTGAAGACTCTGACCTCTCATCTGAAAAATCTACTGAGGTGGTTCATTGTTTATTTTTTCTTATAACCTTGTATTCTCTTGTATTGTTATTTATCTTAATAACAAGCTTCTTTTTGTCCCAGCCATCTGCGGTCTATACCTGCAAGAATGCGTTATTGTAAGCTTCTTACCATCTTCATTCCATTTGTCGTTGTTCTTTATGTCCACAAAACTTGAGCTGTTTAGCTTTCTTTCCTTTCCAGGGCTGTTGATCATCAGTTTGAAGGAGATCTTTTTGCTACAGCCGGAGCTCAACTGGATATATGGAATCATAATAGGTCAAATAAATCTCTCTGATGTTTTTTTTTCATCCTTAAAATTTTAAACCAGCGCTTATTATAGCTTTATCTTCTTCTTCTTTTTTGTAATTAGGTCTCAGCCAGTCCAGAGTTTCACGTCTGGAAGTCACTCTGTAATATCTGTCCGGTTTAATCCTGGAGAGCCTGATATATTGGCGACATCTTCTGGGTATATATACTTTCTACTTTAAACTTGTGTAAGACTATCTGTTGTAGACATTCCATAGCTTTCTCTAACACTGTAAGAGGGTTTCTCTTCTTCTTGCAGCGATAACCACATATCCATTTATGATATCCGCATGTCTTCTGCAGCGAGGAAAATTCTCATGAGGGTATATAGTTGAAACTCGCTTCACTCATTCTCTTCATATGTAAAAGCATTTTTTTTTTTTTACTCTTCAAACTTAAAAATTTGCTTCTCCTTTGGCAGACCAAAACAAATTCAATCGCATGGAACCCTATGGAGCCTATGAACTTCACAGCTGTAAGTGATGATCATAGAACGAAAATTTCTCTAAGCATTTGTCCTTGGCTTATGTCTTAATTGATGAAACTGAATAGGCAAATGAAGATGGCAACTGCTATAGCTTTGATGGTAGAAAGAATGAAGAAGCCAAGTGCGTGCATAAAGATCATGTTTCTGCTGTGTAAGAATGATAAAACCCCCGGTCAAGTATTCAACGTGTGATTATCATAATGCATTATGATTTATCAATTTTAATCATCTTTTCCAGGATGGATATTGATTTTTCACCAACTGGTCGTGAGTTCGTTACCGGTTCTTATGATCGATCCGTGAGAATCTTCCCATACAATGGAGGACACAGCAGGGAAATCTACCATACGAAGAGGATGCAGAGGTACCCTGGTGAAACTTAATTGTAAACGTTTTTAATATATTAATGCGTTTGTTTACTTACTTGTCTCTTGTAGAGTATTCTGTGTCAAGTATAGCAGTGATGCTACCTATGTTATATCCGGCAGTGATGACACTAATCTCAGGCTATGGAAGGCCAAAGCATCAGAGCAACTAGGAGTTGTAAGAATCTGTGCCTTTTTTAATGTTATATAGCATTAAGCTTCTTTTAAACAAAATGAAAATGGCAAATTCTCATATGTTGATTGGTGGTTGCAGATTCTTCCAAGGGAGCAGAAGAAGCATGAGTACAATGAGGCGGTGAAGAATCGGTACAAGCATCTTCCTGAGATCAAGCGTATTGTCAGGTACATGATCATAGATAAAAATGGCTTCCAACTTTGGAGATTTTGTCAAAAGACTAAAACATTAACGTTTTTGGTTGATGTGAAATTACAGACACAGGCACTTGCCGAAGCCTATATACAAAGCAAAAGCGGAAAGCAGAGCTATGAACGATGCGAAGAGAAGGAAAGATGAGCGTAGGAAAGCTCATAGTGCCCCAGGAACAGTTGTCACTGAATCTCATCGGACAAGAAGGATCATCAAAGAAGTGGAGTGAGTCTAGTTTTCTATCTCGTTTTGTTCTTGTTTCCTTTGTTGGTATTGAAACATGAGGGGCTTGTGATAGGAACGTGGAACATTTTTGCTGTGTTGTAAGACTCTCTATGCTATTATAAGTTATGCCCATTTCAGGTTCATATCTCTTTCGTGAAGTTCTTTGTTTGACTTCAAAGATTGGGGAGCATTAGAAAGCTCTCAATGGTTTTTAACACAACATCAACAGATTCAAGGGAACAATACCATTGCCATTGCCTCGATCAATAAGCGAGATTCTGGGATCATGTTTTAAGGTAAAAAAAAGAAAGCATATCTGAACCAGTAATACAAAAGCTTCATCATCTAAATCAAAAGACATTAACGATAGAAGAATCAGAACGAAATACTAGCCTCATTGTAAAGATACTAAACGACATTCACTGATCAGTAACGTTAATCAGTTCGTATTCAACAAGAGACAGATTGTTATCCTCTTTGACTGTGAAAGAAGCAGGCTCAGTGGCTTCGATGCGTCCCCATTTATCAACCCCTAGCCTCATTGTACCCTTGAACATGTCTATCCTCGAATTGCGCACTATCACTGTTTCCCCCGGCTTCATAAGATCAACTATACACACAAACAAAGAAAAGAAAGAAATCAATCTAATCACTAAGCCACAGGGATTCCACAATAACTGGCACAAAAACAAACTTTTTTTACAGGAAAAGCTATGTAAGTCTTGGAGTCATGTTATAACATCTAACTCAACATCTGACCAAGCAAGATGATATTACAGAGAAACCTCACAGCCTCTTAAATTGCACAAAGACATCACTTAATCAGCAAAGACAAAAGACAAAACACTAGTCTTGTGCAGATTTTCAGACAAGATGACAGCTTTTTGCAATATATGTCCAAAAATCAACAAAAGACACATCACCTGTTTTATCTTACAAGTCTAAACATTGACAGATGTGCATTAAAGAACCTAAAGGATCAGACTTTATCAATAAGACAATACCATTTCCACATCATGTAAGAAAAAGACTGTGAGTAACCTTGATCGTTACGAGCAGTGAAGAGAATACACCCGGTTTCGTCTCCGATGAGACACTCAGCGATTCGACTCGGCTGAGACGGACGACCCATAGAACCCCCCGGACGAGCCTTCCTCGCAGCCGGAACCACAGGATTGGCGTCAACGACCTTGACAGTCAATGTGTGACCGGTCGTTCCAGGCTTCAGCTGCTCAACCTTCACAAACACAGGTTTTCTCTTCGCCGTCGTCGTTCCCGTCGCAGCTGCTGTACTCGCCATCGCTCTCTAATTTTAGATTTCGCGTTCGCCCTAATGGAGGAATCGATGTACTTTTTAGGGTTTATAAAGAGAGACGACGACGATGCCTTCCCTTTCTCCCAAGATGGACGAGAGTGTTTATCAACTGCTTTGCGGTGTATGATGGACCTGTCACGTGTCCTGTTGTGGTTTGATATTTATTTATCACCTACTTTACAACTTATTAAAGTAATTTTTTTTTAACTTTTTTATTGTTTCACAAAAGTAAAATATTTTATTAATTTATATTAATGAATTATATACTTTACATTAAAATCTAATTTAATTTAATTTTGTTGATCGATATGTATTAAAAACTGTGTATTATTTGTTAATATTTCTTACGTTTCGTTTTAATTGTCATTTTAAACTTTGCATTCAAATTAGTAAAACATTTAATTTTGTATATTTACTAAATAAAAACATTACTACTAATACATATAACCACATTTTAACCAATATAAAATAGATTAAAATATAAAATTAATAATTTTGTTTTGAATTTATAAAACAGTATTATTTTGAAATAAAAAAAATTACTTTACAAAAAGAACTAAATTGAAACGAAGGGAAGGAGTATAATATAATTAGTTATAAATACTTAAATTCATTTAATATGTGTTAACTCATAAAAATATTTTGAAGGAGTAAAAGGTTTAATCGTCAAATATTATATTTATTTCCAACTCGTCATACATAAAACCCAAGATGGTAATTAAGCTCGCGCCATCATGTTTTGACTCGACTCGACTAATTAAAACGACATTCTAACGGAGAACTGGACAAGCATAGCTGCTTACACATACGCGCCCACACACACACACAGACAATAATCCAAAGTCTCAATCTTTATTGAGAAATTATTTAATAGAGAAATACAAAAACAGTAGAAAGATAGGGTCTCAGGTTTCCGACAATGAAGCTGATCTTATGTGGTTTGTGATTTGACATGGCGAGCGACGAAGCTTTTGAGCCTCGCGAAAGCGTCTTCTAGCATTGATCTCTCTACTCCTATCGAGATTCTCACCCAATTCTTCTTGCCTAATGCCTCTCCTGCATTTAGATTCCAGATCAGCTCATCTCTCTCATGATTTAATTTCTTCTTATTAAAAAACATTATAATTACATGTTCAAAAAAAAAAAACATTATAATTACTTCAAAATCTTAGATGACGTGAATTGTGATGCTTACCTGGTAAAAGGACGAGATTCTCCTCTCGGGCCAGCTTCATGCAGAAATCAACATCGTCTGTGATGTCCTCCAATAGTGATAGGTCCAATTTTGTCTGCCATATATACAAATTAGATTGTCACTAGTGAGTGAGTAGTGACACTTTTTTACATAGGATCTGATGAACATGTACCATTCATAATAATACTGATATTTTGGTTACAAAAAGTAATATCAAAATTATAAAAGTGTGCTAAGAACCTTAAAAGATTAAATGATTAGGGAAATAGTATCAGCGAGCTTGCATATTATAGTATATACTTATAAAGATTATTCAGAATGTTTAGAGAAAAAAAATATGTACGTATAAAAAGAAATTGGTACCACTAAGTAAGCACACGACTCAGGTTTCTTAGGGCAAACGAGGCAAGGAACCTCCTTGAGGGCATCGAACATCATGTCTACATTTTGCCTAAATGTTAAGTTTTTCTTATCAAAGAAATCTTTCTTTGTCTTCTCCAAGATATTTGGAAGTGCAACCTATCAATTATAGCACATTAGTTCTTTATTTTTCAAAAAAGAAACACACTAGTTCTTTTACATTTTACCTTTAACTCATTGCATGTGTTTTCTTCGTGTATTCTAATATAAATTTGAGAGTACAAACCTGTAGAATTGTCGATGGATCTGGACTTATGTTAAGAAGGTCCTTGATGGATTCAACGACCTTAATGGCAAAAAAGATATGGTTACATGTTCAAACTGTCACATATCTACAACGTTTATTATATCACGTCCAAGAGGAAGATATATTAAATAAGTATCAAAGGATGATCCAAAACTGAAAACCCTACCCCAGTGGCTTTGAAAACATTATTTGGATCATGCATCGCCATCCAACCTATTCTCCAGCCAGGGACGAGCCACCCCTTGGAAACGGATCCGAGTGTAACCACAGGAACAATCGATGCGAATATCCCCATCGGGACAAATGAATTCTCTCCATATATTGTGTGCTTATAAACTTCATCAGAAATAACCATTATCCCTAGCTTCTTCGCCATCTCAGCCACCTACAGGACAGCTCAAATATTATTAGGGGTTCTTGGGTAACTTTTTAAAGCTCCTATAATTAACTTTTCAAAAATATTATAAAAAAAATCTGAAAACTTTAAAATAATTATCAGTTAGTGTTTTGAACAAAGACATGTAATGTAATAACTGGTAACAGGATGTGGTTAAATCTAAATCTGATATAATATATGTTGTAAAATATAAGGGGCTTAAAATGATTGTACTTAATTAGAGTTGGACCGGGGAGGTCCATATGTGTTGGCTTTCATAGTAAGCCGACCCTCATACATACATATAAAAATGTAACATAAATAATAGTGAAATTGGCAAAAATATGGTTAGCCAAATGGGCGGTTGACAAAGAAAAAGAGTGAAGTTAAAAAGAATATTAACTTAAAGGTATACAATTTCACCTTCTTTAGATGCTGATATGTGTACACATTTCCACATGGGTTGTGAGGGTTAGCTATCACCATAGCGATTGTGTTATCATCTGCAATGACTTCAATGCCTTGGAGATCGATCTCCCAGTCTTGGTCAGGGAGGAGATCATATTTGCGAATCTCGACTTGGCTATATATAGCGTGACTATAGTAGAGAGGATAGATAAGACTGGGGAGCAAGATATTCGACTTGGGACAGGACAGAACATGAATTATGGTCTCTATCCCTTGGCAACACCCGACCGTCATAAATATATCGTCTGATTTTAATTCATGCGGAAGGTCCCGGTTCAAATAATTTGCCACCGCCCTAAATTAATAGTAGTATAAAAATAGCTGTAAAGGTTATGTATAGTTTCGAAAATGCATAGCATGCATAGTGTAATACCTCATAAAAGTGTAATATCTCATAAAGTCATAAAGCTTTTGAATCGTATATAAGACTTCATATATAATTTCAAGTCGTTCTTCATTGACATTTTACACTTCACACTATTTTTCTAATCGATAGATTTTTTACCACATTAATTTAGTTTTGAAAATGTTTCTATTAGCATGTTTTCTTTGCTCTATTACCCGACCAACCGACCAATAACGAGATAACTATTTCTAAGCCACTAAAGTTTTTAAAATGAAGCATATGCATAACATAACAATTAGTGACTACTTAAGTACCTCCTGGCCGGTAAAATACCAACCCCGGGGGCGTAGGAGTTGGCGGCGCCAGATCGTAGGGACTCAGCAACGGCTTCCTCAGCATCAACGGAAGTCTTGAAGCAAGGGTAGACGGACGGATCACCGTGACCCAGGGGCAAAAGGGTCTTTTTAACGTCTTTGCTGCAGTTGTCGTATAACCTGGAAAGGACACTTTTTATTGAAACACTTGCCGCTTCTTTGGCCGCCCTGTTTCCTTTGAACCTCCAGACACTACCACCACCGTTTAGCGTCTGCTTCTCGGTCTTGCGTTCAACTTCTTCATCGTGTTCTGTTTCAAATGAAGGAAGCAACAGGTTCGTGTGTTGGCTCATCTTGTTGCCTTTTTGGACAAAGTTTCAAAATAAGATGAGGAATTTTATGAAGTTATGATACTGAAGTTCAATGCTTCATATATATATAGGAAAATTGGCAGGTTCGTGTGTTGCTCATCGTGTTCTTTTTTTTTTTTGGCTCATCGTGTTCCTTTGTTACCCTATGTGTAAAGGTAACGTAGTTAAGTATACGTGGGTTGCGGTTACGTATATTGAGGGAAACAAATAAAGTGGGACGATGTCATATTTTTAGAAAAATTAGCATGATGACTAAGCGACTAACAAAAATATTATATTCAGCTAATAATCAATTATAGAATTTGGCTAGCAAATAGTGTGTATCAAATATTAAGATGTAATAAACCAAAAGTGTGCTGCTATACACAATGGAGAGATGAAAATTTAACTTATTTTTAGGCAGATCTTGCACTATATATTTCTCTCACAAAATAATACATAATATTAAAATTATTATTTTTTAAATCATTCATTAAAAAAAAAATAGTAAATTTATTTAACGAGTGATAATGATATTTTTTTGGTGTTTGCCCCAGAAAAATATAAGTCTCTTTTCTGTCTTCAAAGCAAAACTTTCCGAGACTTAGTTCGGCCAATGTCTAGTGGTTCCAGAACCTGGCACTGCTCCTTATCTAGTTTATTTCTTGCTTTTTCTTCTTATGTTGATAGGTTAATGTTCTAGTGTTTTAAGTTAGTTTGAGGTTGGTTTTCGATCACCGTCCCACCCTTTTTCTCCTTTGAAGTTCTGTTTTGGAATGACATCGGAGTTGAAGTTGCTTTCTCATTGATGTTCTAGAGGCTCTTCACTTCTACCGACAATATCTTCTCAGTTATATTCTCTTGCAGATCGACACGCAATCTTTTTATATATGCTTTAGCTGTTGAGTCTAAAGGGGCTGTAATATTTTTGATCTTCTACCTTTTCTTGATGTGGAATTATCGACCTTAAATCTGGCAGAAAACTCATCCGCATTTCAGTTGAAGTAAGCTAATCATGTCTCTGGCGCTTCAAATAATTTGTTTTATAAGTTTAATCTGGGGAACACATGGCTTCGCCACCATAATATATAAGATGTTGGAAAAAGAGTGAAGTGAAAAGATGTTTGGCAAAGTCTTATGCGTTTCTCAACAACAAGAAATGGACCTTGGTTCATGATAGGAGATTTTAATGAAATAACATGTCATGATGAGAAAGCAGGAGGAAGACAACGTCCTGCTAGTTCTTTTCTTTCTTTTAAGCAGATGCTTAATGATTGTGGTATGCTAGAATTTCCTTTCACAGGTGATATGCTTTCTTAGGTGGGGAAGAGGGCAGGAGGATCAACAGTCCGATGTCGTTTAGACAGAGCTGTAGGAAATGCAGACTGGCATGAGAAGTTTCCCCACTCGGTAGTAAAGTACATGAGGCTATGGGGATCGGATCATCGTCCGATTCTTGCAGATATACTCATAAAGCCAACGAGAAGATCCAAAAAGTTTAAGTTTGACAAAAGATGGTTGGATAATGAAGAGCTAAGGCAAGTTATCCTTGAGGGATGGAAATCTCCTGATCTTCCTCTCAATGCGTCTATCATGGAACATATCTCCAGCTGCAGGAGAGCCTTGAGTGAATGGCGAAGGCAAAATAATGTCAATTCGGCAAAACTAGTGGAGGAGCTTAAAGAAAAGGTAGAAGGATTGTATGCAGATGATAATGCCACAACTGAGGAAATTGCAGCAGCCCTAAAAGAACTCTCAGATGCCCTTAAAGCAGAAGAGATGTTCTGGAAGCAGAAGAGTCGGGTGTTTTGGTTGAGAGAAGGAGATAGAAATACAAAATTTTTCCATGCCTTGACGAAGCAAAGAAGAGCAAGGAATAAGATCACACAGCTCCTAGATGAGAATGAAAATATTGTTGAGGATGAAGAAGGACTAGTAGCCATTGCTACTAGTTATTTTAGGCAAATTTTTGAATCGTCGAATCCAGAGGAAATTGAGGAGGCGTTAGCTCAAGTTCCAACAACGATCACTGGTGATATGAATGCCAACCTTACAGCCCCGGTCTCTGCATGGGAAGTCAAATTAGCGCTTTTTGCCATGCATCCAGAGAAGGCCCCAGGACCAGATGGGATGACTGCGCTTTTTTACCAGAAATTCTGGGATATAGTAAAAGAGGATTTAACTCTTATGGTTAATAAATTCCTGTTTGAGGGGGTAATGGCGAGTGGACTGAATGATACAAATATATGTCTTATCCCGAAGGTAACAAAGCCAAATGCAATGGCTCAGTTTAGGCCCATTAGTCTGTGCAATGTCAGCTACAAGATAATCTCTAAGGTCTTATGCCAGAGGTTAAAAAAAGTACTACCAGGCTTGATATCGGAAACCCAGTCATCCTTTGTTGCTGGGAGACAGATTTCAGATAATGTTATGATGCTTCAGGAAATGTTCCATGCATTGCGAACAAAGCCAAGTGGGCGGAATAAAAGGATGGCCATCAAGACAGACATGAGCAAAGCATATGATAGGATGGAGTGGTCCTTTATTGAAGCTGTCCTGCGTAAGATGGGATTTTCAGAGACTTGGATCAGCTGGGTCATGCGATGCATTACATCGGTGAAATATAAAGTTCTCATGAATGGAGAGCCAAGAGGGAATATTACTCCAGGTAGAGGATTACGCCAAGGAGATCCTTTGTCTCCTTTCATTTTTATTCTATGCACGGAAGCGCTCGCTAGCCTTCTTAATCATGCAGAGATACAAGGGAAGATAACAGGGATGCGTGTTACACGCACGTGTCCGTCGGTATCCCACCTTCTCTTTGCTGATGATAGCCTTTTCTTCTGTAAGGCGGAGCCCCGTGAATGTGAAGAAATAATGAAAGTAGTCAGAAGATATGGCAAAGCATCTGGTCAATGTATCAACTTTGATAAATCGTCCTTACTCTTCGGTAAGCGGATTAATGCAACCACTAGACAAGAGATCAAAGATGCACTTGGGATACAGAATGAAGGTGAAATGGGAACATACTTGGGCATCCCCGAAGACATAAGCAGATCTAAATGCAAACTTTTTGCATTCCTGAAAGATAAGCTGATGCATAGAGTGAATGGATGGACAGGTAGATGGCTCTCAAAAGGTGGAAAGGAAGTGTTGATTAAATCCATCCTGCTTGCTCTCCCGACATACGTCATGTCGAATTTCCTGCTCCCATTGGAGATATGCGAAAATTTAGCCAATGCCATCGCCCAATTCTGGTGGAGCTCGAATCCACCAAAGAGAGGTATACACTGGGCAAAATGGGAAAAAGTGTGTCTACCAAGAGAGGAGGGTGGAATTGGCTTCCGAATGATTCATGAGTTCAATCTGGCGCTTCTGGCTAAACAACTATGGAGACTAGTACAGTTCCCTGATTCTCTTGTCGCTCGAGTTTTACGGGGAAGATATTATAGATTGAGTTCTCCCTTGAGAGCAAATGCTGTGACCAGCCCATCCTATGTGTGGACTAGCATTTCTGCTGCAAGAAAATTGCTATTACTGGGCATTAGACAGAAGATTCATTCAGGCTATGAAGTTAAGGTATGGGAGGATCCATGGATCCCATCGACCCCCGCGAGGCCAGCTGTCCCCATAGCGCTTGTGATGCATCCTAATATGAGAGTAAGCGATCTTATTGACCAGGGAGTAAAGGAATGGGATGTGGGACTATTGGAGAATTATGTTCATCCTGAGGATATACCATTCATAAGGAGCTTGGCAATAAGTTCAACTCATCGTCGTGATACCTTCTGTTGGGACTTTATAAGAAATGGCCAATACACGGTCAAATCTGGATATTGGGTGGCTCAGAATTTATTAAAGGTAGCGGAAGAAAAGGATGTTTTAGAGCCATACAAAGCTCCAAGCCTTTGCGTGGAAATTGAAGGCTCCTACGAAGATATGTCATCTTATATGGCAGTTGTTAACTGGTCATGTGGCAGTAACGAGGAACTTAGTTAGACGTAATATAAGGTGCGATAATTATTGCCCAAGATGTGGAGAAGTGGAGGAGACCGTTACACATGCAATTTTTGAATGCCCACCAGCTCTTCAAGTGTGGTCTCTATCATCTACTCCGACAGGCCCAAATATTTTTCCGCTTTCGAGCGTCTACGCAAATATGGATTATCTATTCTGGAGGAAGAATAGTATCATTGGGCCAGAGCAAGATAGGGACCCATATCCCTGGATAATATGGTACATTTGGAAAGCTAGGAATGAAAAGCTCTTCAGGGGAATAGATAGAGATCCATTGGATCTAGTTAGACATGCAGAGAGTGAATGTCACGCTTGGTTTGATGCTAATGAAGTGGTTGTGGCACACGATAATATAAATGAGGAACCCCAAGTCGTACGCTTGAGAAATATTTGCTTGTTAGATGGATCTTGGACATCTTCTGTTAACTTTAGTGGAAGCGGATGGGCATGGATGGATAGTTCAGGGAACACTCAACTTATGGGAACAAGGAACCTTCCCCGACGCGAATCAGCCTTACACTCGGAAGTAGAAGCACTGCGGTGGGCGATGGAGAGTATGCTACAATATTCGAACTGCCAAAGCTTTGGGACAGACTGTAAGGAACTAATTGCAATGGTAAAGGACCCTCAGGCGTGGCCAAGCTTTTCGACAGAATTGGAAAGGATAGAGACGCTACAGATATGCTTCCCAGCATTCAAAATCTCTCACGTTCCACGGACGCACAATCGGACTGCTGATTTTTTGGCTAAGAATGCTAGATCTTTTCATAGGGAGTTACATTTTGTTGGTTGTTCTATTCCGGTTTGGTTACCCAGACCACCTCAAGTCTGAGTAATAGAATGGCCTTTTGACGTTAAAAAAACAAGAAAAGTTGTTGGTTATCTGGTGGTGTGTTTTTTTTTTTTTTGATTTTTTTCAGTTAGCCACTCGTGTTTGAATCCTTGTTCTTATGTTTTTAGTATTTTAATTAGTTTTCATTGTTTAGGCTAATTATTCTAGGACTTATTTGTAGTTCGCTGACATAAATATTTACCTGATGTATTTCACCATGTAATCCTTTTGATGAAGTTTAATATTATAAAACACTTTGAAATATTATAACTCTAATATAAATAATTTTTAAAATTTTAAATAAGATAAATATTAATCATCCAAAACACTAAACTATAAATCATAAACTTTAAATATATGGTTGTTTTTATACTCTCTAAAATGTTATTTATGCGACTTTCACTTTTATGTATTATTTTGGAGACAAAAAATTGCTTTGGTGTTATCTAAAGTATTTCTTATTTTCTCTCCTTTTTTCTTTCTTTATTGTTAAACAAGCAGAAAATTATTAATTGGTTATGTTTTGTCGTCCTTTTAATTTCCACGCTTTGTTCTTGGGTTCAAATCTAGTGTTTAGAATCCTAGATCTTTAAATCAAAGGACAAGACTGGATGAAAGTATTTCCCATAATTTTTCAACATAATAAAACATAAAAAGAAATGAGAGAAAAAAATATGAGTGACGGTTCTCAGACAAGAAACGTCTTTTAACAATTGAGAAAATGTCATGCTTTTGTATAGTTAAAACCTTCTTCTGTTAGGCCCGAACCCATGGTTAACAAAAAAAAAAAAAAAAAAAAACATTCTTCTGTTTAAATTTAATTATGTTATTTACTAATATTAGAATATCTTTCTGTCGTTGATGCTCTGCTTAGAGCATGTTTATTGGAGATTCTTAGGGTTAGGGTGAAGTTTTTAATGGAATATAAGAATCTTCACCATAAGAACCTCCTATTAAACATGCTCTTAAGTCAAAGATTTTACGGATTTTGTCGATGGGGATCGCAAACATCAATAAGTATAAAATAAAAAAATTGTCACAAATACTACATTCATGGTACCACTTTTCATGTTTACACTAACTACTTTTACCCTCAGTTTTAATGAAGGATAAAATACACATATACCTCTAGGGTTAACTAATCTAGACTTAGGGTTTAGAGTTGAAGGGTGGGGTAGAGTTTTTGGAATGTGAAATTTAGGATTCTAATAAATCCCCTAGTCCCCTAAACATTATTTGAGAAGTGATTTGACACATGTCATCTCAACAATGACATGAATTATGATAAATATGACTTGGCAATTACATTTAACGTAGATTTATACTTTTGTTAAACTTTTTAGAATAAGGTAATAACTCATAAATCATCATTAAAATAAATATATTCAACTATGTCATTAAATAATATAATAATAAATATATAAATATTTTACAAATTTCGAAAAATTATTTAAGTATATTTTTATAATCATATAATTTTTATTATTAAACTTTCCAAATGTTATTCAATATTTTTAAAAAATTATAAATTTTTAGTCGTAATATCAGTTTTTATGATATCTACCAATTTTAAAAATTCTGTTTAGTTTATATTTTGATAATTATAAAAATAATTAATATATCTTAACCAAAAAAATAAATGAAAATCTATCTAAAATATAATTTTAAACAGAATCAAATTATTCATTTTATCATAATTTTATGTTTAAGTAAATTAATATTTATATTAAAATATTGGTATAAAATAATAAAATCTAAAATATTAAGAAAATTTGATTTTTAATTAATATTAAAAAAATTTCGATGCGCATGGTGTAGGAAAACACCTAGTATATAAATAAATACTTAGAAAAAATATTAAAAATTTTTTAAAAAGTTTCAAACATAATTTTTGATTTTCAAAAAAAAAATTCGAAAAAAAATTCGGAAAGATTTAGCAGTATTTTCTTATGATGACCAAAAAAAAATTATAAAAACTTCGAATTTGAAAAAGTATAATTCGAAAACATAAAAAAAAATTATTATTTTTATTTAAATAATAATTTGTTATATTTGTTATATATAAAGGAAATTGCCACAAATACTACATTCATAGTACCACTTTTCATGTTTACACTAACTACTTTTACCTTCACTTTTACAATAATATATAAAGATGGTTTAGAGTTTAGAGTTAGAGTTAAGGGGTGGGGTAGGGTTTTTGGAATATGAAATTTAGGATTCCAATAAATATATAAATAAATACTTGAAAAATATATAAAAAATTTTAAAAATAGTTTCAAAAATAATTTTTGATTTTCAAAAAAATATTAAAAAGTTCGAATTTGAAAAAGTATAATTCGAAAACATAATTTTTTTATTTAAATAATGATTTACTATATATATATATATAACAAGGGTATAAGAGTCTTTTGCCACTTAATGAAGAATCTCTTTTTGAACATGTCTTTTTATTGGTGGTAAAGATGAAAAGTGATACCTTAAATGTGGTAACCATAAAATTTCTCCTATATATAAAGAACAAGTGTGTAAAAGTTTTTTATCACTTAATAAAATATATATTTTTGAAAATGTCTATTTAGCGACGGTAAAAATGAAAAATAGTACCATGAAAGTGGTAAACCGGAAGTTTCCCCTATAAAATATGACTTAAAAAATTTGAAGCAAACATTAAAGCAATCATGTCCACTTTAAAGGACTGGGCAGAGGTACCAAGGTCCAAAAATAAAATTCTAAACAAAAGAAAAAGAGAAAAACATAGTTTATCGAACAAATAGACCCTTTTTTTATCAGCAAATAGACCCAAAATTTTTTAAAAAATTAGTCAAAATTATTTTTCCTTGTTCTATTTGGTTGGACATGAAAGCAATATATCAATTCGTGAGTCTATATTGCTTTAAGGTGTTGGAAATTATCAAAAGATAGTGTTCTATGTATATGTTACTCGAATTTGAAAATTGTACAATTTTATTTGTGGACTTTGTTGTTGTTTATAACTAGATGGTGACTTATAAAAAATAATTTATTTTAAAAATAAATTATATTTATTGTCTTAATTTTAGTTTTAGTATTCTTTTTTACAAAACTACAAAGTACTAATTTGTAATTTATTTTTATTTAGTCTAAGTTTTTAAAATTTGATTATTTAAAATTTTAATTTATTGAAAATGGTTTAAGTCCTGCAACGAACGCAATCTTCGTGTACAAAATTCTAATTTTGTGAATAATTCAATTTGATTGTATAAGGTTTAGTTATTTATTAACCTAATCAATTATTTCTTAACCTAATCAATTATTTGACAATCACTCGGTTAATTTATTTTATTGTAATTAAATTTTAAATATGTTTGATAATTAGAAACTTGATTAGTTTTATCTTTACATGGAGTACTTAATTTTAATATAAATTTGACGATTTAAGTTTCCGCAAAATATAAATATAAATATTTTATACTTTTCATCTTTGACTATATATATATATATTATTAAAATGCTTCAAAAATCTTGTCAAGATATAGATTTCTGTAATATTTTTTCATGTTACAATAATCTTAATATTATGTAATAATTTCTAAAAGTAATATTAGTTTATCAATGTTTAAGTTTAAAATATATTCCATTTAAGATCTAAATTATTTTGCTTATATTTTTAATTATGCTAATTAATAGATATTTGTTGTCGTATATTAGATTTATAATTGTATTGTTGTCATAAATCATAATTATGTTAAATTGTCATGATTAGGTAGGATCCCTATCATTTTCTGAATATGTTATCTCGTCATTTTCTAAAAAAAAATGTACGCCATAAATTAATAAATCTGGATAAATTAATAATCTATAAATTAATAAATTTTGATAAATTAATAAATACCATAAATTAATAAGTTTGTATGGTTCTAAGTTGGGTTCATTCAAAATATATGACACAAATCAATAAAATAATAAGATAATATTTTTTTAGAAGATCTTATATTAATATGTGGTCCCATTAAAATTATAAATTAATAATTTATATGTACATATCTTTTATATAATTATAAACCAACCATTATATTATTTGTTTTACATTCATAATAGAATTATCTTTATATTTCCTTACACTTAATATATTTTGATGAGATTTAGTAAAATTATATTTAAAACCGCATTTAAATTTTATGAGACATATTTTATATACACCAAATAATATAATAAAACTAATCCACTAAAATTAAATATTTTATTATTTTAGAAAAAAATATAACTTAAAACAGAAAAAATCTAAAAAATGAAACTTTATTTAAATTATAATTCTATGAATTAATAAAATACCAAAATCTCAGCATCATTAATTGATAGAGTTTTTACTGTAAATAGGATATTACTTATGCATGAGTTTTATATTTTGTTAATAGTACAAATTTTTTATTAGTTCTATGAGAAATTTTGTCGTATCAATGAATTTTGAGGCGCACTATAATTCTCTGCAAGTGACCAGGTATCGAAAGATGAAATTACCCTTTAAACTTTTGATTTTCAGTATTTTTTCTTTCTTTTGTTAAAAAGGTTTTTACTTTATCCTATGACATGCTTTTTTGTGTCCAATAGAATCCAGTCACTAATTCCTTTCCCGTCGTCTTGCCTTCAGCGTTTTCCTCTTGGTCCGTTACAACTACAAGTGAAGGAACTCAAGCAAATATGTTGTCTCATTGCTCCGATCGGATTTCTTCCCCTTGGTTTGTTTTTCACAGCCCAATCGATCTCATACAGGGACGGCTTATCATAATAATATAATATAAGATTTAAGAGAGATGTACACATTAAAATATAACTAGTAGAACAATACACATGGTAATCCCGTTAGACCATCTTATTGAGAATCTCACAAATAAAAATGAAAAATTAGTGATTGAAGAGAAGAGAGAGTCTCTTCAAATTCTACCACATATAAATTCAGTGGTTTAGTTTATCATAAAAGTACAATTATTACTTTTTTTCTTTCTAAAAACTGCATGCTAGTGCCCCATGAGCAATTTATTGGGATAGTGGGGTTGATCCCTAGAGGCTGTGGAGTCACTTTTATTCTTGCAGCTTTATTTAAAAACAATCATTATTTAACTTTAAAAATAATTTTATAGATAAAACATTATAAATTTTTTTTAAAGGGTAAAACATTATAAAAATATGCCAGTTTTGAAAATTAAAAATTTATATAATTTTAATTTAGTCTTTCGAATATTTTAAAATAACTTACAGCAATTAATTAGAAGTCCTAATTAACTATCATCTCAAAATAAAATAGTATTACAATATAACAATTATATGATTACTTTAATTTTGAAATGAAATTAACTAGAAGAAAAAATATGAACATATTTTAACAAACAAAAAAAGAATTATCCAGAAGAGGCCAATGTTTTAATGGTGTCTGATGAGGATCTTATGCGTTCACATCTAAGAATTCATTTTACTTCTCTTTCATAGTTGTACTTTTATTTCATTTTTTTCTAATCTTGAGATACTCTTTTAGAACATCCATTATAAATGCTCCGAGTCTTCTCTTTCTGCTTCAAACCCTTGATTTCACGGAAACACATGTATATGAATAATTTCTAATCCTTCATTTACATAATTTAGTCATAGGTGCATGTAGGACTGGGCAAAAAATCTGAATCCGAAGAACCGAACCGAATCCGACTCAAAAAAGTAGTACCAAATCCGAACCGAAATTGATTAAATTTCTAAACGGGTTAAAATTTTGGTATCTAAAGAACCAGAACCGAACCCGACCCGAACCGAAGTATTCCGGGTACTCGAATGTATCCGAAATATATAAAATATATTTAAAAATGTCCAAAATACTTGAAAATATATACAAATAATCAAAAGTATGTCTAAAATAGCTAAAATATACTTAAAACATCAAAAATACTTGAAATATCTATTAATTATCTATTCAAATATTCAAATCAAATCAAATTATATGTTAAGTTTCGGTATTTTGATATATGTTATTCAAAATTGTATGTAATATATTATTTTGTTTATAGATTTTGAGAAATTTAAAGTATAAAATAAATTTTAAAATTTTTAAAATAATTTTAATGGGTTATCCAAAGCCGAACCGAACCCGCAGAGATCCGAACCGAACCCGCAGAGATCCGAACCGAACCCACAAAGATCCGAACTGAACCCGCAAAGATCCGAACTGAACCCATACCAAAACTTAGAAATACCCGAACGAGACTGAAATCTTTAACCCGAAAACCCGAAATCCGATTCGAATGGGTACCCCAATGCTAGGTGCATGGTACGTCTTGTTATGTTCGTGATACTCGATAGGAAATGGCCAATCATGAATTATGTATTAAAAATTATTTATTGGAATCAACAAATGCACGAAAAGTGAAAGAGTAAAAAGAGCGATATTAAAAGCAATGTATTAGAGTTCCACCATCCTTTTCCTGACGTTGGTGTCGCCTCACGCTTATTCTGGATATGTTGAACCGTTGAAGTTTTACACTACTAGTTAAAATATTATTACTTCTAAATTCAATTGAGCTTTTTTCATAAACTTCGGTTGACACAATTTTGGAAAACCAAATGTTATGTCGTACGATACGAACGTGAAGTTTACGATTAGTTAATTCGGGATATATTCTTCCTCTTCTTAAAACTCACAAATGTGTAAGAACGTTTTAGAGATTACCAGTTTTCCGTTAAAACTTATTCTTATACGTTCTGCATGCAGCTAGAAGGAATATTGATATTGGTATCCATCAGAGTTAAATTTTGATCAAACCATGCATCCCCCAAACTGGTTAGCTAGTAAGTATTCCAGTTTACGTTGTTTCTTTTAGCCGTAGCATGAACGTGATGCTGGTCAATGCAAGTTGTTCCTCGTCCAACAGGAGTCTGCGGCTAGTTCACACCACAACCTTCGAAGCACTCAAGCCCAACGTTTTGGCTCTCTTTTAACAGTGCCATCTCGCTGTGGCTTCGCATATCTGACTTTGGTTCAGTTTGTTTGATTTTTCTTGATAGTCTGGTTTATCAAATTGTTTTGATTGGATAAGCTTTTGGTTTTAGTTCGGATTTAAATATGTATCCATCAAATTGAGTTTTTTTCACCAGTTCATCATCAAATTTATCTTCCAGTTTGTTTTGGTTTTGATTATGGTATATATGTTTGGATATTAAAGAGGCTGAAATCGAATTGTTTTTTTATATTACTTTTTTTCTTTGAACATCTCTAATCTGGTGAAATATCTTCGGTTGAATTTGTATATCATAAGGGTGACTGACACTATACATTGTCATTTTTTTTCTATTGCTGCAGAGTAAGTGTAAGAGCATCTCCAATTGTGTTCCCACCATTGGAGTCCTTAAGTATATTTTACTTTTTTTTTTTTTAAGAGTTAGGGATTCTAAGCATCTCCAATGGTGTTCCCACCATTGGAGTCCTTAAGTATATTTTACTTTTTTTTTTAACAGTTAAAGATTCTAATGAAATTTGTATGTCCAATGGTGTTACTAGGAATGTAATCTTTAAGAATAAAAAATTAATAAATTTAAAAACATGGGAAAATAAGATAATTTTTTTATATTTATTTATTACATGATTAAACATATAAAATTATAATAATTATTAATTTTTATCCCCAAATTTGTTCCAAATATTTTCAATTAAATCATTCTTCAATTGGTGATGTATTTCCGGCTCGCGAATCTGAACCCGAGTGGCACGCATTTCATTGATGCTTGGAGGGATGTAGGTACCACGCGACTTATGCACCCGTGAACTGCTGGCTACATCTTCTTCTTCAAATTCAGATGGATCGTACTGAGTGTCGTATCCATCTCGTTCATTTTCGACTATTATATTGTGCAGTATGATACATGCTCTCATTGTCTTCCCTATCTGTTGCTGGTCCCATGAAAGAGCCGGGTTTTTCACAATCGCAAATCGAGCTTGTAAAACTCCAAAAGCCCGCTCCACATCTTTCCGGGTTGATTCTTGAAGTTTAGCAAATAACTCTACTTTAGGACCTTGAGGTACTGAGATAGATTGGATAAATGTTGACCAGTTTGGATAAATACCGTCTGTGAGGTAGTACGCCAAATTATACATGTGTCCGTTGACCACGTACTCTACCCTCGGAGCCCGACCTTGAATAATGTCATCAAAAACAGGAGACCGATCGAGGACATTAATATCGTTTAAGGTACCTGGTAGACCGAAGAAAGCGTGTCATATCCAAAGATCTTGTGAAGCTACTGCCTCTAACACAATTGACGGTTTTGTTGATCCCCGGGTGTACTGTCCTTTCCAAGCCGTTGGGCAATTTTTCCACCTCCAATGCATACAGTCGATGCTTCCTACCATCCCCAGAAACCCGCGTATCTCTCCAATATGGAGTAGTCGCTGAAGATCCTCTTCTGTCGAATAAACCCACGAATCAAGAGAGGAGCCACTGATTTAGCAGATCTACGCCGAGGATCGGAATCGCCTTACGAGGAATCAGAGCTTTTTTTTTTTTCGTGACCGAATGATTTTTTGACGACAAAATAACTCGAGATTATACCGGCTTCATTTGCCACGTCGATAAGGATTGGGTATCGAAAACCTCTTCCATAAGGATTAATCCTTCTCAACCCGAGCCCATTTATTATTATTAAAATCGAAAACCCATAAGGACTTGGGCTTAAGGATTCGATAAATACAGCGTTGTGGTTGCTCTAACACTCCAATTCGTGTTGTGGGCCTCTTTAAATAATTTTGATATATAAAGCCCAAAACTTTTAGATTATTTAAGCTTAAACAAAAGAAGATATTGAGTTTTCTTGTTTTAATAGTTTTGGCCATGTTATGATATTCAGGGATGTTTTCAAAAGAAGATATAGGGTTGGTTTAATCAACATCGATTTCGACTATTTGATGCTCGTGGTAGTAACCTATTCAGGGATGCATCTGATGATTTCCCACGGTTTTCCGGTTGTCGAGCAAGTATCTCTAGTTATTTCTTGTTATGTTGTTTTGTTGTATGACGTTCATCAAACCGTCAAGGATCCCTCCGGTTATTATCTTATTATCGTTGAGCTTAGCTCCGGATGTAATAGCTTAAACTCTTTTTAGATTTAATATAATCGTTTGGTTGACAAAAAAAATGATATAATAAGGAAGGATGATATGTATGTTTGATATGATGAAGTTGTTAAGCTAGATGGGTTTCCAACCTAAAACCAATTGGTGATAAGTGGAGTGGCCCATCCATATTATATATTACTAAGGATCCCTTCCAATATCCGATGTGGGACATTTATCCCTAATACGCCCCCTCGAGATGATGGCTCTTTGAGCGTCAATCTCGGAATGTTCGGGCAAGGATCGATGGGCCGAATTTGGGCTAGATCGATAATGGATCGGATTGGAATACATGGATCGGGCTCTGATACCATGTTAAGCTAGATGGACTTCCAACCTAAAACCAATTGGTGATAAGTGGAGTGGCCCATTCATCTTATATATTACTAAGGATCCCTTCCAATATCCGATGTGGGACATTTATCCCTAATAGAAGTTATTATATGGTAAAAATGTTATGACGCACAACAAGAAGGAGATGGGGAGTTTGAATGGTTCAAAGCTGTCTGGAACCTCCAAACTTCACCCAAGATCAAAATGTTCCTGTGGAAGCTGTTCAACAAAGCCATACCTGTGGGGGAGATCCTAGCGCAGCGCCATCTCAACTCAGAAGTCAGCTGTAAGAGATGCGGATCACCGGAATCTATAGATCATCTTTTCCTGCACTGCCTTTTCGCAAAGAAGATTTGGGAAAATGCTCCCTTTGCGACGGCCCTCGGGGATAGAGGATTGGTAGATTTAGAGGATATCTGGCTAGATCTCTGTAGAAAACCTTGTCTCCCTCCTACAGGTGTAGCGGGACAACTTGCACCTTGGATTATATGGCAGATATGGATAGAGCACAACCAGCTTATCTTTGAAGAAAAGTCCCTCTCGGAGGAGGAAGCATTTACGAAAGCTGTTAGATTGGCAAGAGAATGGCTACATGCCCAGGAGCCAAAGCAAGGCGTAAACCCCCAAAGAACCCCAGCGCCGATAGTAAGACCTCCGAACTGCTCAATCATGAATGCAGATGCGGCTTGGAAGACAACCACAAAGGTAGCAGGATTTGGATGGACCTTGAGGGACTCGATAGGTACCTCTGTTTCCTCCTCCCACACGGGCTATGAGAGATTTGTAGGTTCTGCCCTAGCGGCGGAAGGACTTGCAATGCGAGCTGCTCTGACAAAATGCAAGGAGAAGGGAGTGAAGCGGGTGATCTGTGAATCGGATTCCTCACAACTCATCAAAGCCATCAACTCAGGCTCTTGGAAACCCGAAATCTATGGCATAGTTGCAGATATTTGCGAGTTGGGTAGCTCTTTTGATGTAATCAATTTCTTTTGGATCCCTAGAGAAAGAAACACCATTGCTGATAGTTTAGCAAAACAATGTTTGTTGGAGGTTGAAGCTTTTATGGCTGTCACCTAACCTTTTGAGTTGAATTAATTTAAGTGTGTTTCAAAAAAAAAGGTTACAGTCTTTCCTCAAAAACTGTATTGTAATGGACAGACGGATTACATGCATGCTATTAACTGCTGACGAATTTGGTATGGAAAATGTATGAGCTGCAGCTGCCTCCATGCATGAAATTCTTATTGCTATCACGAGGATGATATAACCTAATGAAATATAAATGTATTGTTTAGTAGGTAAAAGGCATGATATGTATTTTATAGGTTTAAAAGTAAATCAAGATATGTGATTGCTACTGTATATGGTTTTTGTTATGATGATTGTTTTATGCAAGTGAAATGTGTAGTTTGGTTTGGTTGAAATTCTCAGTAGTTCATTATTCACCTCTTAGTCTCTCTTTTCAATATTAGTAGATGCATCTAAAGTTAGGACACAGTTTCCTTTTTGGGTACATTTAAAATTAGGACGCGAGACATAAAATTTGAACTGATTGGGGATTGGATGTTTTAGTATGGGATGAGAAGTAGACAAAAAGAACATCTTGCTTTTGAAAAAACACATTGCTAACACAAATATATTACAACTTCTCAGAAACTTCATTACTGATTTTACAGACAACTTGAAAACATCTCTATCTTGCAAACTTGATGGTCATTTATAGACAAAAGCTCAGAGACTAGTGGAACTTTACAACGATACAAGAGATGTCGTCTTTGCTCTTCTTAGATATAGCTACTTCTATCAAGTGCTTTGCTGCTGCTTGTGGATCTTTGACACTCTTGATCACATATCAACCGCTTCGTATACGTTTTGCATGCTGCTAGAAAGAATATTGATATTGGCATGCACCATCGTTTAACTTTGGTCTAACCAAAGTGTTTCAAGAAAAAAAAAAACTTTGGTCTAACCATTCCACAAACTGGTTAACACGTAAATATTCCAATTAACGTTGTTTCTTTTAGCCATGGCATCCTTATTCATCAAAGTGAACGTGATGCTGGATCAATGTAAGTTGTTCCTCGTCTAACCGGAGTCTGCGGCTGGTTCAGACCACAATCTTCAAAGCACTCAAGCCAAACGTTTTGGCTCTCTCTTACTAGTGCCATTTCGCGGTGGCTTCGCATATCTGACTTTGGTTCAGTTTGTTTGATATTTTCTCCAGTCAATTAGCAAATTTATCTTTCAGTTTGTTTTGGTTTTGATTATGGTATGTTTGGATAATAAAGAGGTTGAAAAGGTTTGTTACAATATTTGTTTCTTTTTTGAAATCTCTAATCATTTGATGAAATGTTCGGTTGAATTTGAAAATCATAAGACCAACAATATACATTGTCATCTCGTTTTTCTATTGCTGCTGAGAAATTGCAATTTATGTCCAAAAATCGACATAGACAGGTTACCAGTTTATCTTGCAAGTCTAGATACATCACATTCATCAAAGTTTATTTTTTGATTGGCAAGACTCGTCTTAGTTAGACAAGCAGACACATTCTCAAATAGACATTGACAGCTATAACTACAGAACCAAGGATCAGACTTATCAATAAGACGATATTCTGTATCGTGTAAAAAAGAATAGTGTGAGCAACTTTGATCGTTACGAGGCGTTGACGACGTTCCCGACGCAGTTCTTGTACTTGTCATCGCTTTCTCTAAGGTAGATTTCGCGTTCGCCCTAATGGTGGAAGCGATATGCTTTTAGGGTTTATTAAGAGAGGCGACGATGATGCTTTGCTCTCTCCCAAGACGGACGAGATTAGTGATCCCCTGCTTTACCATATCATGAGCACGCCACGTGTCGTGTTAGGATTTGATATCTATTTATCACATTTATCTTACATAACACGCTCATGGATGTGTTAATAATACATTTTGAATGATTAACTTCAGTCATATTTAAATCCAAGATGATTGAAACACACTTAAATGGACAACCATGGCTGCATATGCATACGCAAGCAGACACAATAATCCTAAGTTTCGAACATAATCGAAATAAAAATAAACAAAAAGCATACAAGAATAACAGAAAGATATATAGGGTCTCAGGTTCCAACAGTGAAGCTGAATTCTTAAGTAGTTTGTGATTTGATATGGCGAGTGAAGAAATCTTTGAGCCTCACGAAAACGTCTTGTAGCATTGATCTCTCGACTCCAATCGAGATCCTCACCCAATTATTCTTGCCGAATACCTCTCCTGCATGAATATTCCAGATCAGCCCATATCTCCAAATATTTTTATTAATAACAGATTAAATTTATTTCAAAATCTTAGATAATATAGATTATGATGCTTACCAGGTAAAAGGACGAGATTCTCCTCTCGGGCAAGCTTCATGCAGAAATCAACATCGTCTGTGATGTCCTCTAAGAGTGATAGGTCCAGCTTCGTCTGCGATATATATAATTTAGATTGGTATTAGTGGCATTTCTTTGATATGTAATGTGATGTATATGTGTACCCTTCATAATAATACTGATGTTTTGGTTACAAAAAAATAAGATAAAGTTATAAAAAACTGTGCGTAAAAATTTGCAAGATTAAATGGTTAGGGAAATTGTATTAGGCAGTTTGCATATATATACTTATAAAGATGTATTTGACAATTTTACAGAAAACAAAAAAAAAATATAAATAAAAATTGAGTATAAGAAGAAATTGGTACCACTAAGGAAGTACACGACTCAGGTTTCTTGGGGCAAACAAGACAAGGAATCTCCTTGAGGGCATCGAACATCATGTCCACATTTTGACTCAATGTCAAGTTTTTCTTCTCAAAGTAGTCTTTCTTTGTCTTCTCCAAGATATTTGGAAGTGCAAACTATCAGTTACACAGATCAACACATTAGTTCTTTTACATTTTACTATTAAGTGGCTTTTAACTCATTGCATGTAGTGTTTTGTTTATTCAAATAAAAATTTCAGGGTACAGACCTGTAGAATTGTCGATGGATCTGGACTTATGTTAAGCAGGTGCTTGATGGATTCAACGACCTTATTGACAAAAAGATATGGTTACATGTTCAGATTAACACATATCTAAAAAGTTTATTCTATAACGTCCAAATGAAGATATATGTAGATATATATATTAACTACGGATCAAAAGATGATCCAAGAATTGAAAACCCTACCCCGGTGGTTTTGAAAACGTTACTTGGGTCATTCATCGCCATCCAACCTATTCGCCAGCCAGGGACAAGCCACCCCTTGGAAATGGAACCGAGTGTAACCACAGGAATAATCGATGCAAATATCCCCATCGGGACAAATGGATTCTTCCCATATATAGTTTCCTTAAAAACTTCATCAGAAATAACCATTATCCCTAGCTTCCTCGCCATCTCAGCGACCTATACTCAGCATAGCTCAATATTATTAGGGGTCCCTCTGCAATTTTAAAGCTCATAACTATTATAAAAAAATCTGAAATTCTTAAAAATAATTATCAGTTAATGTTTTGAGCAAAGATATTTAATCAAGTAAATGTGATTTAAATCTAAATCTGATGTAATATATGTGGTATTATTAAAATTATTGGACTTAGAGTTGGACCCGAGGAGATCCCTGTGTTGGCTCCCCTAGTAAGCCGACCCTCCAAACATATATCAACAAATTGTAACACAGACAAGAGTGAAGTTAAAAAGAAAATTAACTTAAAGTTACGCATTTTCACCTTCTTTAGATGATGATATGTGTAGACATTTCCACATGGATTGTGAGGGTTACATATCACCATAGCGACGGTATTATGATCTGCAATGGCTTCAACGCTTTGGAGATCAATCTCCCAGTCTTGGTCAGGGAGTAGTTCATACTTGCGAATCTCGACTAGGTCATGTATTGCGTAACTATGGTAGAGAGGATAGACGAGGGAGGAGAGCAAGATATTCGACTTTGGACTAGAGAGAACTTGAATCATGGTCTCTATCCCTTGGCAACATCCGATCGTCATAAATATATCGTCTGATTTTAATTTATGCGGAAGGTCGGAATTCAAATAATTTGCCACCGCCCTAGGAGTATACAAATAACAGTAAAGGTGATGTATGGTTTCGAAAATGTATAACATGCAATGCACTATCTCATAAAGCTTTTGAATCGTATATAAGCCTTCATTCTTTCTGTAATAGTAATGGCATTTCAACTCGTTCTTTATTGATATTTTATCATTGCTAATGAAAACATTTTAAAAAATATATCAACGGAAGTCTTGAAGCAAGGGTAGACGATAGGGTCACAGTGACCCAGGGGCAAAATGGTTTTTTTACCGTCTCTACTGCAATTTTCGAATAACCTTGAAAGGATACCTTTCATTGAGACACTGGCCGCTTCTTTGGCCGCCTTGTTTCCTTTGAACCTCCAGACACCACCACCACCACCGTTTAGCGTCTGCATCTCGGTCTTGCGTTCAACTTCTTCATCTTGATCCGTTTCAAATGAAGGAACGAACAAGTTCGTGTATTGGCCCATCGTTACCTTCTTGGAAAAAGTTTCAAAATAAAATGAGGAACTTATGAAGTTATACTATGGTACTGACGTTCAGATGTTCAATATTACATATATATAGAAAGCATATATCATTTATTTGGCGATGTTTCCTATGCATTTTTAGCAAATAAAATAAAATAGGACTATCATATTTTTAGAGAAATCGGGACAAACACAAAAAACATTACAAGTCAATTAATAATTAGTTATAACTTTTGTCTACAATATATATTGTATAATAAAGCAAAGGTATCTCCGCTGGTATACACGAGGGAAATACGAAAAAAAAACAATTGTCTTTTTTTTATCTCTTATATACTCCATCCGTTTCATATTAGTTGTCGTTGTGGAGTAAAATTTCAAAATAATTGTCGTTTTATAATTTCAATGCAATATTTATTGACTTTATATATCAATCTATTTTCTATTGGTTAAAATGTGGTTAGCTGTATTAGTAATGATGTTTTTATTAGTAAATATACAAATTAAATATTTTCTTAATCTGTGTGCGCAAATCTAAAACGAAAACAAAAATGAAACGGAAGAAATATTATTTAAGAAACATTACAACATTTTAATTATGACATTTCTCATCATCAGAATGTGTCTTAACACTACAAGAAAACACATGCTTAACGACGAAAATTAACGAGGAAAAACAATCCTCGTAAATTTGCGTCGAGTTTACGACGAATTTACGTGAAAAACTAAAATCATCGTTATTTCCTCGTAACGTAACGACAAAACTGTTTCGTCGTAAAGTGGATGTAACTTTACGAGTATTTTACGAGGAAAAACTATTTCCTCGTAAATACGACGTAAACTTTGCGTGGTATTTACGAGGGAATAGTTTACGTGTATTTAGCGAGGAAATTTTTGAATCCACCAACTTTATAGGTGTTACACATTTTTTTTGCCCACCTAATTAATTTTCGTCGTAAATTCATAGCAAAATTACAACTACCAGATTCGAATTTTCCTATAAATATGGATGTTTAAACATCATTTTAAACACACCAACAACAAAAAACGTGAAAGAAAAAAAAATGGCTGGCTCCGGGAATATTTACGAGTTGCGGAAGTGGATGTATATGCATAGAGATGCTAACGGGAGAGTGACGAAAGAATACCTTGCGGGTCTGGAGACATTTATGCATCAAGCAGATTCAACACCGCTCGCCCAAGAAAGTGGTAAGATGTTCTGTCCTTGTCGGAAATGCAACAATTCGAAACTGGCAAACCGTGAAAATGTTTGGAAGCATTTAATAAATAGAGGTTTCACGGCAAATTACTATATCTGGTTTCAACATGGAGAAGGTTTTAATTATGATCAGAATGAAGCTAGTAGTAGTAATAGCAATTTTCAGGAAAAAGAACCGGTTGATCATCATTTGCATAATGAACATAGTTACCAGCAAGAGGAGATGGTAGATTATGATAGGGTTCATGATATGGTAGCTGATGCATTCGTAGCTCATGATGGAGATGAAGAACCTAATATAGATGCAAAAAAGTTTTACGAAATGTTAAACGCGGCGAATCAACCACTTTACAGTGGTTGTAGAGAAGGTCTCTCTAAATTGTCGTTAGCTGCTAGAATGATGAATATTAAAACTGATCACAATCTACCTGAAAGTTGCATGAACGAATGGGCGGACTTGTTTAAAGAGTATTTGCCGGAAGACAATGTGTCTGCTGATTCTTATTATGAGATTCAGAAACTGGTTTATAGTCTTGGGTTACCTTCTGAGATGATAGATGTTTGCATCGACAACTGCATGATCTATTGGGGAGATGATGAGAAGCTAGAAGAATGTCGATTCTGCAAGAAGCCACGATTCAAGCCGCAAGGACGGGGACGTAATAGGGTACCATACCAAAGGATGTGGTACCTACCAATTACAGACAGATTGAAAAGATTGTATCAATCAGAGCAGACTGCTGGAAAGATGAGATGGCATGCCGAGCATACTCAGACGGATGGTGAGATGACTCATCCATCAGATGCAAGAGCCTGGAAACATTTCAACAAAGTACATCCAGATTTCGCTAGCAATATCCGGAATGTGTATCTCGGATTATGCACAGATGGATTTAGTCCGTTCGGAATGTCAGGGAGACAATATTCATTGTGGCCAGTCTTTCTTACTCCATACAACCTGCCACCGGAGATGTGCATGCAACGGGAGTTACTATTCTTGACCATATTAATACCTGGTCCGAACCATCCAAAAAGGTCCCTGGATGTTTTCCTACAACCACTGATAAAAGAGTTGAAGGATTTGTGGTCAACAGGGGTGAGGACGTATGACTGTTCAACGAAGACGAATTTTACGATGCGAGCGATGCTTTTGTGGACCATAAGTGATTTCCCTGCCTATGGGATGTTGTCTGGATGGACTACACATGGGAGATTAGCTTGTCCATATTGTAATGGAACGACAGATGCGTTTCAACTGAAGAATGGTAGGAAGACAAGTTGGTTTGATTGTCACCGTCGATTTCTTCCCATTGGCCATCCTTACCGAAGAAACAAGAATTTGTTTAGGCACAAAAGGGTTGTGAGAGACACTCCTCCTCCATATCTAACTGGAGAACAAATTGAAGCGCAAATCGACTACTACGGAGCTAACGAAACAGTTCGTTGGGGTGGTAATTGGCATGTCCCTCGTAATATGCCAGATTCTTACGGTGTTCATCACAACTGGCACAAGAAGAGTATATTTTGGGAGTTGCCATATTGGAAGGATCTTCTTCTGCGCCACAACCTCGATGTGATGCATATAGAGAAGAATTTCTTTGAGAACATCATGAATACAATATTGAATGTCCCAGGGAAGACAAAAGACAACATAAAATCGAGGTTGGACTTGCCGGATATTTGCTCAAGAAGCGAGTTACATATTAAAAGCAATGGACAAGTTCCCGTTCCAATATTCAGATTATCTTCAGAAAAAAAGTCGGTGTTGTTCAACTGGGTGGCATCAGAAGTGAAGTTCCCCGATGGGTATGTTTCGAATCTCTCTAGATGTGTTGAAAAGGGTCAAAAGTTCTCCGGGATGAAGAGTCATGATTGTCATGTATTTATGCAACGACTACTGCCCTTTGCATTTGCGGAGCTACTTCCAACAAACGTACATGAAGCACTTGCAGGTACGTAGTGTATTATATCACAATAATTTACAAAATAATATATGACTAACAATGTGTTTAATTTTTTTTTGAATATAAAAGGCATTGGAGCATTTTTCAGGGATCTGAGCACACGCACTCTTAAAGAAGAAGTTGTGGAACAGCTTCAGGAGAACATTCCCATCTTATTGTGCAACTTGGAGAAGATATTTCCTCCCGGATTTATTGTTGATGTTAATTTTAAAATTTTCTTTTTTTTTTCCAGGTTCGAAAAGGAAGACTTACTGCCCATTACAGAGAGATCTTCGGTGAGCCGGGTAGTCGTTTAGACCCGGCCTCTTCTTCCGCTCCCAGTTCTTCGGGCCAGGAGACTGTCCCCGAGACTCAGTACACTCAGAGAGTCTCTGGGTCTACTTCTTCTAGTGCACCATCGGCTCCTCATGTGCCTCCTCCGATGCCTCCTCCTGTGCCTCCTCCGATGGCACCTCCGATGGTCGCTGATATTCATCCTGATCTGATGGTGCCAAAAACCCCACGCCGGTGTCCGTTTGGAAATGGTAATTAAATATTTTATTAAATAATTTTTTTAATAATTATATTAATTTATTCTAACTTTCTTAACTGTTTTTTAGGCCAAAGAGATGGGACATCTCCCGTCTCTTATGGAACTTTACGAGAGGACCCACAAGAACAAGGCGGGCGTATTTGTAGATGGCAAGTCCGAGCAAATCTACAACGACGTAGTTGCTCGGGTTGAAGACCGCCAGACTCAGCTGACCCAGCAGTCTACCGACGGATTACCCGTCACCTTATCCACACTTGAAGTGGATAAGATTTACGAGGAGGTAAATTTTCAAAAAAATTAATTTTTAATTATTCATTTAATTTAACTTTAAATATTTACTTACAATATTTATTTTTTTGTTTTTAAGGTTGTCCCTAAAAAAAAGGGACGGACATTGGGTATTGGTTCCGTCAACGATGTTCCGAGAGCGACATCGTCTTATGGTCAGCGACGGGATGATGAAGTCACGGAGCTGCGTAGAGAGTCCGCTCAGCTGCGTAACGAGTTGACCGCGACAAAATCTCGTATGGGTGGAGTCGAGGGCTTCTTAGACGTTATTGCGGCCACAAATCCGGAATGGGAGTCCATGTTGAGGAACATGCGACAACAACATCCCATTCATGGCGAGTCATCCGGCGACGTACATAACGAGGCGGATGTTACGAGGAGGAGTGATGAATTCTACCGGGCGATGAACGACCCTTAGTTTTTTTTGTTGTTGTATTATATAAATTCAAAACTTATTTATTTATAAAATATTTTCATATGAATTTATTTTTATTTTGAATTTTAATTTATTATTAAATTAAATAATTTTAATTATTTTTTTATTATATTTTAAAATTCTGTAAAATAATAAAAACGAAGTAAATTCGTAGCTAATGTACGACCTCTTTACGTGGAAATCTTACGAGGAAATGACGAGAAACAGTTTACGAGTATTTTACGAGGAAGTATTTACGAGGAAATAACGAGGAAATGTTTACGACCATTTTACGAGGAAATCATTTCGTGGTTGTTACGTGTATTTTGCGAGGAAAATCTTTCAAGGTATTTACGTGTAGATTACGAGGAACTGTTTTCGAGTTATTTACGAGGAATTGTAGCGACGTCCTTACGAGGAATTGTAGCGACGTCTTTACGACGAATCGTTCTACTTCGTCTTTACGACGAAATATATTCCTCGCTAAGTTACGACGAATTAGCGAGGAAATATGTGTTACGACGGACGTGTAACGAGCAAACGCGTTTCCTCGCTAATTCGTCGTAAAGCCTCTTTTACGACGAAATAACGAGGAAAACCGCCCTCGTTAAGATTATGTTTTCTTGTAGTGTAAAATCCATAGAAAAATATGTTGTCTACTATACATATATTATAGTTCTCATGAAACTAGCTATAAAATTAATTAATAATCTAAAATTAATATTTCTTTCTTTCCTTAAATAAAATCAATAGAATTACCTAATATCTCTTATATATTATTGAAAAAACATTACAACAATTTAACTGTGACATTTGTCTTCAATAGATTGCTCTTTAAAACCCTTAAAAAAATATATTGGTCCACTAAAAAAAATTATTCGTATATTTTATATTTTGAATTTAAAAACCGACTATAAATTACTAAAACTATTAAAAGTCTCGCACTGAAAATTTTGTGATCAATGATTAAAATATTTCTTATAAAAATATAAAAATTATCATAAAACCATATAAATAAATTCATTTAATAGATATTCAAATTATATATATATAGATATATATATATATATTAAAATATATACCATATAAAAATATATAATATTTTGATTTTAAAATTTGAATTGAACAAGTACTGAAAATTAATATTTAATTTCGAAATTTTCACTGAATTTTTAAGAACGATTATAAATTATTAAAACAATTAAAAGTCTTACACTAAAAAATTTGGTATCATGAAGGTTTAAAATTTTTGTTATAAAAAAATACAAATGATCATAAGATCATATTATTAGGAAGTTTAATTTAATAGATAGCCAAATTAAAAACACACTATATATCTCTGTTAATATTATGTAAATTAAAATATATACCATACAAAATAGATAATAATGATTGTATAGATTTATTTACCACAAAATGGTTGTATATAAAGAAGAGTAATTATGTTTAAGTGATTAAGCTCATTTAATTATACATGTAGTAGTTAATAGTTTTTTCAATTATTCAATATATACTTATTATTTTGTTATTTCATGATATGTAGAAGAACATAAAATAAGTAATAGTATATAAAATAATTTGTATATACAATATCCATTTCGCGCAAGATACGGATTTTGAAACTAGTTTCTTGTTATTTGATGAGCATTTCTAAAACAAATAAATACTGTAAATCTCTAAATCAAAAGATACGATCCAAGTACTGAAAAATATTACGCAAAGAATCTCCAAGAACTTGTTGATTTTTTCGAATCTAAGGTTATAATGTAGATAACTGGTATATAACTGTTTAGACAGTAGCTGTAAAAATATTATTGTAAAATTTAGTATGTATAACTTTTTGATATAGTTGTATATGATTTAGTTGCAAAAATTAAATTTAAAAAAAAAAGAAAAAAAAAAGATATTTTTACAACAATATTTTTTACAGATTAGTAAATAATGTTTTAGAAAATAAAGTTTCTACAGCTATTTTTAATTTTTTTAGTTTAAACTTAAAAACTAAATAAAACATGACTGGTAATTTTATGCTTGTACATATAAATTAAGTACATTTGTTATATCCAACCAATCATTTTCAATATTTTTTGTCAATTTTCCAGAGATTTTTAAAGAGTAATCTTTTTCCGACACATAATGATGTAGCGACAACTTCTAAAGATAGAATTTGATCCATTGATTCTAAAATACTTGGAAACTGGGGTTTGAAAATATTCTTCTTAGTATTTTATCAAAAGCTCTTGAGGTTTGGAAATACTCGTTTACGTGCTAAAAAACTCGTTTAGCTATGAAAATTCAAAGTTTATTCAATATCAAAAACCTGTCTACAAACTTAACCTTAAATGACTATATATAAGGAGTTGAGGTGGCTGCACATGTAAGCGTCTTTTGCAAATAGCCAAATACCATGCTTTGATTGTGATTCACAACCACGTCCCATGATAATTGCTCGTTGATGAAGTTTATGTTATATTCTTCGTAGATATCATAAACGGGATACTGGTAACTATGTACCTGAGTTCTTCAAGTTCATCATAAAAACAACTTTCGTGATCAAATAAATGTTCCCTTTGACCTGTTTCCAGAGTCATTTTCCAGAAACTAGAGTTTGAGATTATTCTTATCAGTGTTTATCAAAATCTTTTAAAATTTGGAAATATTATTTTCATTGCTATAAAAGCTCGTTTAGTTATAAAAACTCAAAATTTATCTTATATTTATATATTAAAACAGAAGTCACAACCTTGATTCATGTGTGATTTTTTAAAAATGGACATATTCCTATAAAGTCATGTTGCATTTAATATTTAATCTTATCATTTAAATTTTGGGCCTACCAGAAAATTTTATTGGGCTATCAATAATTGGATTTAAACAATAGATGATCCATTGGATTTATAGATAATATAAATTAAATAGATATAATTTAATGTTGTAATACTATACATGTATATGCTAAATATTTAAATATTTGTCGATGTTAACTTTTAAAACTATAAATTTTTTTTTTTAAATAACAACAATCATATTATCTAACAATGATCAATCTTTACTACATTAAACCAATGGAAAAAAAAAATTAAACTATATAGTTTATTTTAAAAATTAAACAAAAACTAAATGTTTAATTATTTAGTTTAATATTAAAACTAGATCTCGATCCGCGCAACCGCGCGGATTTCTGTTTCCATTTATTTTTATATAAACATTTTGTTTTCAATTCTAAATTGGTACATATTATAATATATATGTGTCAATCAATTTTTAAAACATAATAAGTATACAGTATATTTTTTCATTGAATAGATTGTTTCAAACTTTCACATGTATTTGTATCTTCTTCTATATATATATTTTCGGATTATTATTTCATTATTAAAATCGTAACTATATATATATATAGATTAGTAATATATTATTTTATTGTCATATTCAAAAATATTGTAATATTTCACAAATTTAGAAAGTTTTTAAAAAATTAAACTTTTCGCTTCATAGATTTAGATTATTAAGTAAATAATTAAACATTTAGTTTTTGTTTAATTTTTAAAATAAACTTTATAGTTCATTTGTTTTCATTGGTTTAAGGTAGTAAATATCAACCGTTGTTATATAATATGATTTTTGTTATTTAAAAAAATATTTATAAATTTAAAAATTAACATCGATAAATATTTAAATAATTAACATATGAAGTTATAGTATTACAACATTAAATTATATCTATTTAATTTATACTATCTATAAATCCAATGGATCATCTATTGTTTAAATCTAATTATTGATAGCTCAATAAAAATTTCTGGTAGGCCCAAAATTGAAATGATAAGATTAAAGATTAAATGTAACATGATTTTTTAGGAATATGTCCATTAGGTCAATTTTTTTAAAAAACACACATGAATCAAAGTTGTGACTTCTGTTTTAATATATAAGATATGTCTACAAATTTAAGCCTAGATAGCTATATATAAAAAAACATAAAATAACCTTAAAATAAAAAATAAACTAAATAATTGAAATATTTGCATCACATGGTCACGTGCCATAATTCACATGCCATAACTATAAAATTGGACGAAAAATAATTGTGTTAGGTGATGCCATAAGTTCTGATTAAGTAAGTTCACGTCGAATAAGTTAAAATCGTGTACTGTCCAATTTAATATATTTTTTGGCTTCTTCCTCATGGTTTGTATTTTCTAAAATAGATTCGAATAAACCTCGTTACAGCTTTAAAAATAACAAAAACCTATATCATTATATTCATTACATAAAAGACATCTCATAATAATATAATATGAGAAGACCATCGAAACATTTTAACGTCATTTCATTGATTCTTAAAACTGTTTACAATATCCAATTCATACATGTGAACAATGTGATACAAAAAATTAGGACAACTACTAAATTTTATCAAATTGATTCTTAAAACTGTTTACCTGCACATCGATTCCATCACATGACTGGAATTTAAAAACCACCGCTTCAAACTTGCCCTTCCATTTGATATGTTACTAAAAACATTTCCAACTCATTGTTATTTTAATTCTATAATAGAATTTAGATGCAATTTACTCCTAATTTATTGTTATTTCTTTTTCTAAAATAAAATTATTATTTATTTTTCTATATTTAGATGAAAAAATAGTAATCTCTATTGTTATTCTATATTTAAAGCAATATTATTATAAGAAAATACATTGGACCAAATTTCATTTGTATTATGATTTTTTTTTAGAGAAAATAGTGGTTTATAGAGGAAACAAACACATGCATTACTAACATAATACATAATACATATTCTGAGAAATTTCATTACTGATTTTATAAACAACTTTAAAATACATCTCTATCTTTCAAACGTGATGATAATTTATAAACAAAGGCTCTCTGGAAAAAAAAAAAACTAGTAAAACTTGACAACGATACATGAGATGTCGTCTTTGCTCTTCTTAGATATAGCTACTTCTATCAAGTGCTTTGCTGCTGCTTGTGGATCTTTGACACTCTTGATCACATCAACCGCTTCTTGGTTCGACATTACCTGTAGTTAAAATATCTTTGACACTCTTGATCACATCAACCGCTTCTTGGTTCGACATTACCTGTAGTTAAAATATCCACCATGTTAGAAGAAACTGAGACTACATCAAAACACAAGATACCAAGTCACTAAACTTGCCTTCCAGATATCATCACTCGCAAAATCAATAAAACTCAGTCTGCTTATCAATTGCATGGTGTGTGATATCTTGTTCTTGGCTCAGATGTATCTTTAAACTCTGTCTCAACCGCTAACTATCCATAAAAATACAGATGATCATATTGATTAGGAAATTTCATTTAATAGATAGTTATATTGAAAATATACTATATAACTATGTTAATATCATTTAAATTTGATTATATACCATACATAATAGATAAAAATGATTGTTTAGATTTATTTACAACAAAATGATTGTCAATAAACAAGAGTGATTGGTTTGGTTTCTATGATTGTGCCAATTTAATTATATATATGTAATAGTTAGTAGTTTTTTAATTATTCAATATATATTTATTATTTTGTTATTTCATATAAAAATGTAAAATAAGAAATTTGGTGTAAAAATAATTTGTATATACAGTCTCTATTTCGCACAAATGCAGATCTTAAACTAGCTTTTTTTTTGTTATTTGATGAGCATTGCTAAAATAAGTAAAAACTATAAGTTGATTTTTTTTTTCAAAAAAAAATGTTGGTTAGGTTTGTTCTTTTTTAATTTCCAGGCTTGTTTATATTCGCATGAGAAATGAGTTATTGTTCAAAACTATAGTGTTTATATATCTAAATCTCTAAACCATAGGATAGGATTCAAGCACTAATAAATACCGCGCATAGAAGCTCCAACAATTGACTTTTGAGAATCTAAGGTTATAATGTAGATAATTGATTAGATTGTAGAAATATTATTGTAGAATTTATTATGTGTAATTTTTTGATATAGTTGTATATTATGTTGTCGTAAGAATTAAATGAAAAAAAAAAGAAAATGTAAAATATATTTTTACAGCAATATTTTTTACAGTCACCGACAAACAGGCCGGCTACACTTGCAATGGTGTGTACGGCAGCCCCACTGTGTATAAACACATATCCTATCTGAGATCTATCATTGTGTGGGTCAGATAAGTATCCGGCTAAGCTATCTCCTGGTCGGCTGATATAGAAAATAAAGTTTCTGCTACCATTTTTTTTAACTTTTTTAGTTTTAACTTTAAAAACTAAATTAAACTTGATTAATAATTTTTATGGTTGTAGATATAAATTAAATCAAGTACACTTGTTACATCCAACTTGTTACATCCAACCAACCATTTTCAATATCTTTTGTCAATTTCCCAGAGATTTTTTAAAGTGTAAAAAGAATTTTGACACATGGACACATGCCAAAAATATAATACCCTTGGTAATGTTGGATGAAAAATAATTGTGTTAGGTGATGCCAAAATTTCTAATCGAGTAAGTTCTGATTAAATAAGTTCACATCGAATTAGTTTTTTTTTTTGTTAAAGACACATCGAATTAGTTCAAATCTTATACTATCCAGTTTAATTTTTTATTTGGCTTCTTCCTCATGGTTTGTTTTTTTTTTTTCTAAAACGAAAATTCGAATAAATCTCGTGACAGCTTATAAAAATTACAAAAACCTATATCATTACATAAAATACATCTCATAATGATATAATAGTATGAGGAAGACCCATCTAAACATTTTAACGTCATTTCATTGATTCTTAAATATTGTTTACAATATCCAATTTATACATGTGAATAAGGTGATACAGAAAATTAGGACAACTACTAAACATCCTAAGAGCACCCGCAACGGGGGATGAAGAAGAATTCTTAGCTCTTAATCCTAGGTTATTAGCATTATAATAACAATATAAACACTTAGTTAACTAAGGACTGGTCCGTAAATAAGGATTTTAAGGACTAAATCCTTATAGACGTGGCGGCTTGGCGTTGGGTGGGGAGAGTATTGTGTTTGGTTTGGAGAGAAAAACATTTTATTTCGATTCAACACGAGAGAAAAAATTTTGATCTCGGCCACAAAGAGGCAATTGTGCAGTTCTTGATTTCTCTTGGCGAGAAAGGCGACGAAGGCGAGAAAAAAAGCTTTCCTCTCGGCGAGAAAGGCGATTGTGCTCTTGTTGATTTCTCTTGGCGACAAATCCGACAAAGGCGAGAAAAAAAAATTGTTCGTTTATACGAACTTGGAGTTTCGTTTCCTCAAATTCTATTCTTATTTGGTATAATAGTTGGTGAGAATTTGATTGGATCCTCTTCTGTGAATTAGATGTTCTTGTTTGTGTCTGCAATTCTATAAATTTTCGTGGAGTTTTGGACTTTAGTTGTATGTCTGCTGTTAAGTTTCTTCTTTTGATTGTCTAAGGAGGTTGTTTTAGATACAATTTAATCGGTTTTGTTTTAAAAAAAAAATTTTATTGCTTCTTTAGCATATTTTTCAATGAAGCTTTTGTTTGCTAATGTTAGATATTAAATGCTGATAAGTGAATATCCTCACTAGTTTGATTTTCTGGAGAGAAAGTTTTGTTCTTTTTTGCTTTTATACAAATCCACACTGTCTATGAATCATCTTGTTGCATTCCCTTTAATATGTGGTTGTTTTAGAGTCAATTTAATCGGTTTTGTTTAAACGTTTTGGTTTTCTATTTCTTCTTTAGCATAGTTTTCAATGAAGCTTGTGTTTAATGTTTGGTTTCCTGGAGAAATTTGGTTCTTTTTTTCCTTAAATCAAATTGCACTGTCTATAAAATCTTCTCGACAGTTCTCAAAGTTTTTTTTTTATTGCTTCTTTAGCATATTTTTCAATGAAGCGTTTGTTTGCTAATGTTAGATATTAAATGTTGATAAGTGAATATCCTCACTAGTTTGATTTTCTGGAGAGAAAGTTTGGTTCTTTTTTGCTTTTATACAAATCCACACTATCTATGAATCATCTTGTTGCATTCCCTTTAATATGTGGTTGTTTTAGAGTCAATTTAATCGGTTTTGTTTAAACGTTTTGGTTTTCTATTTCTTCTTTAGCATAGTTTTCAATGAAGCTTGTGTTTAATGTTTGGTTTCCTGGAGAAATTTGGTTCTTTTTTTCCTTAAATCAAATTGCACTGTCTATAAAATCTTCTCGACAGTTCTCAAAGTTTGTGTCTTTAGCCCTTATCTTGACTCATTCTCTTTTGTTTTTGGCACTGCTAATCACTTTCCTGTATTCCTTTTAACGTGTTTGTACTATAAAGGTGTTAGTTTCCATTCCATGCGATGGTAGATAAAGGTCAAGTCATCAGCCTCTGTCGTTCCCTGCTTCGGGCAGGGCGTCAGTACCCTGACTACAACATCAGGGAGTACGCTAAGCGAAGGACCTTGGATGGGTTCTGCATGAACAAGAATCTCACTGATCATTCTAAGGTGGAGGAGGCTTATGCTGAAGGTAAGAAGCAGCTGGAGGTTGTAGAGAGGGTGGTGAAGGTTTACTTGGCATATCCTCCCAAGACCAAGAACATCATGGAACTCAAGCTTCAGTAGTGGATACGTATGTTTGTCACTTTTAATACACTCCCAAAGCTATTTGTTATTGTTATTGGTCATGTTTCTTAGTTCTTTCCCAACTATGAGACATTTGCTTTGTGTGATTCTCATGTAATTTTTGTGGCATCAGACCTTTATTAAGTGAAGAGAATAATCTTGTATTAGAGCGAAGAGATAAAGAGTCCTTTTTGCTGATTGTTCTTAATAATAAAATCTCACACAGTTCTGCAGTTGTTTGCATTGAAATGTTCTCAGCTTTAAATGTTCCCAGCTTTTCTGTAGTTTCTGTAGCTTAATAACACTGATGTTGTTAGGTTATAAATCTCTGGATTCAAATACATTATTGATCTCTTGTCAGAATATTTGGGAGAAGAATATTATGTAAAGAACAACAGCAATATTGTTGCTTGTGTTGGTTTTCCATAATAAGAACCGTTTTGAGTTTTAAGCAACAAGATCACAGAAGATCAAAACAAAAGAGAGTATGTAATGAACATATATAACTCTTGTTCATATACATGAACAATTGAAAAATGATTTAATTGAAAATATTTGGAACAAATTTGGTGATGAAGATTAATAATTATTGTATCTTAATATTTAATTATGTAATAAATAAAATTTTAAATTTTACATGTTTTTAAATTTAATATTTTTTTATCGCTAAGGACTCCAAATTAAAGAACACCATTGGACATACTATTTTGATTAGAGTCTTTAACTATTCTAAAAAAATATATATATTAGTTTAATAATTATAAGGACTCCAATGGTGCTAACACCATTGGAGATGCTCTAACATTATCTGCATATCGATTCCATCACATGATTGGAACTTAAAAACCACTGCTTCAAACTTGTCCTTCCACTCGATATTGTTACCAAAAACATTTCCAACTCATTGTTATTTTAATTCTATAATACAACTTAGATGCGGTTTTACTCTAATTTATTGTTATTTCTCTCTGAATTTTTTTTATATTTTTTTCTTCTATATTTAGATGAAAAAATAGTAATCTCTATTGTTATTCTATATTGAAAACAATATTATTATAAGAAAATACATTGGTTCAAATTCATTCGTATTATAATTTTAGAGTAAAATAGCAAAATGTATTAGAAATGGTACAACGTATTATTAGTGGTTTGTAGAGGAAACAAACACATTACTAACATAATATACATATTCTGAGAGATTTCATTACTGATTTTAGACAACTTTAAAAGAAATTTCATTTTACAGACAACTTTAAAAATACATCTCTATCTTGGAAACTTGATGGTAATTTATAGACAAAAGCTCTGAAAAAAGAAGAAGATACTAGTGGAACTTGACAACGATACAGGAGATGTCGTCTTTGCTCTTCTTAGATATAGCTACCTCTATCAAGTGCTTTGCTGCTGCTTGCGGATCTTTGACACTCTTGATCACATCAACCGCTTCTTGGTTCGACATTACCTGCACTTAACCATGTTAGAAAGAAACTGGGGGGGGGTGGGGGTCACTACATCAAACACACAAGATACCAAAGTCACTAAACTTGCCTTCCATATACCATCACTCGCGAAAACTATGAACTCAGTCTGCTCATCAATTGCCTGGTGCGTAATATCCGGCTCTGAGCTCAAATGTATCTTCAAGCTCTTATCTCCAAACGCTCTAGCAACCGCTAACTGTCCATCTACACGTGGAACATCCCCTGCAACACTTCAAGAAACGTTAGTTAGCTAGTCAAGAAACGTAATAATATACACAGACAGAGCTTCTTTTTACCTGGAATGTTTGATACAAAGCCACCTCGCTTCTCTATATCTTTCCTCTCCTTGCTTGGCTCGTGATCAACCGAGAGCTGATGCGCAACGCCGTTCTTAGACATCACCGCCCTCGAGTCTCCAACGTTAGCAACCACTAGCTTCTGACCATCGATTAAGATCCCCGTTACAGCCGTCGATCCGCCTTTACCAAGCTTGAGAGACTGCTGAAGTATCACTGCGTCTGTTGATCTGTAAGCGTTTCTTATAGCGTTCTCCGTATCAGTCCAAAACTCCTTCTGAGAACAATAAGCAACAGTCAGTGTTAATTCACCTTTTTTAGGCAAGTTAAGATTTTTTTTTTTTTACTTACCTCTTGAAGAATGTTGTCAAAGAGATTGGTCTGCAAGTACTTGGCAACATCATGACCCAAGTGACCATCAAAGATGGCGAACAAACCGAGTTCGTGGCCGTCGACTTTCTTGAATTCGGAGACTACGTAGTCCTCCATGGGATGGTTTGATTTGCCCTTGATAAAGTGGAACCCGTGAGTGATGTTCTTCCACATCTTGCTTTTGCCTCTTCCCATGTCAGGAGCTGCTCCGCAGATCCCAGCCTTTAGGGTTAATAATAAAACAGAGCAAAACAATAAAGAGTATTTTAATACTGCAATCACACAAGATCAAAGATTCTATCCACCAGACATGAAAGTGAGAACCTTGCAGACCTTTAAACAAAAACGCTCAGACCTTTAAACAGAGCACACTATCATAACCAAAACAGAGGACAGTATCGTAAACAAAAAGCTCAGACCTTTAACTACTATCTTTGCACAGAATCTTCATAATAGGCTAACTAACATGTGAGTCGAATTTAATCAAAGAACTCATGAATTTTCGATGGATCAACAAAAAGCTCAGACCTTTAACTTTAGGCAAAAGATAAAACTTCTAACATCAGAGAAGCTGATTCCAAGTGCAGACAGAAAATAACTAAAACGAATCAAATCAAAGGCCAACCAAGAAAAGGGTAACCGACAACAGACCAGATCAGATCAGATCAGATCAAATAAGATAAGCCAATTAGTACCTTCATCTTATGGAGAATTTCTCTGCCTGCCATTCTAAGAAAACACCCTCGACTCCCTTTGTCTTCGTCTGAGATGATCCAAGTAAAACCAGAGAGAGAGAGTGATGGGTTTATTTATGACAGGAATGGTCTTTTGACTTTGATGTAAGAAAATGTGAACTGGCGGTGACAGTAACAGTTTCGGCTGCGTCGGCCAATGCCAACTCGTACTCTTCTCCCACGACTTTTCTTCTTCTGTTATTTTATCACAATAAATATTTCATTAATCCCATTGCTTTAACACTTTCTTAAAAGTTCAATATTTTAAGTATGTTTTTTTTTTTTTGTTGTTGTAAACTCAAGTACCTTGTTAGACGATCTCCAAATCTCTATTTATATATAAAAAAAAATAGAGATGTGCTATCTTCATCTTTAAATATAGTGGTAAAAAGTAACATTCCTCTATATTTTTTTCTAAAATAGAGTAACTCTATTATAAAGTCATACATTGGAGCAAATCCAACTCTAACATAGAAATTTCTATTTTAGAGGAAAATATAGAATCATACATTTGAGATACTCTTATGAATCTGATTCGATACTACTGTTAATTTTCAGGTTTATTAAAAATATTAATCAAACCATTAATTTACGACTATAGATATTTATTTTTTGTTTTATGAAAGATGCCGTTTTCCTTATACATGTAGCAGCCAAGTACTACATACAATACTTATGTTTCATTTTCTTATTCTCCATAAATTCATGTCGGCTCATTCAATAGATTCACTTTGGAGTGTCTTCTTCGTTCCTTCCAAGTCTTCGTCCTTTAGAGTGACATCCCTTCAGTTTTTCCTAATCTTAATTTGGTTTGTTTCGTCAAGCAAATAACAATAGAATCATATGTTAAAACGCTTTCTTTGTATATTATACGTAGTGTGATGGAAACTCAAATTGGTCATTTTTTCAAAACCCAATTATATATCCCAAAGATTTTGTTAATTTTTATCGCTAAGAGGATAATGATCTATGATCAAAGAGTTGGTGATATGTCTAATCAAGGTTTTCGTCATTGGTATACCAATCACACACATAAAAGTAGTACTCGACGATTAGTGGTCAGTTGTAATCGCTCTTTCTTGATTATTTCATATTCTTCTCAAGTATAATGCGATTAATTCACCAATTTGAGCCATCATTTTCATCTCACATATTTACTCGCCGAGAAAAAAATTCTTGCTTAATGGACAGACACTAATTACTCTTTTTCTGTACATAATAATGGTCACTGTATCATAATGATATTAAGAACTATAAAAGTAGAAGCCAGCTGATTATAATACACATTATACTTATATATAACCGCTTATAGAACTTAACATTTGCTTGCTTTTTAAGACTAGTCACTAATACAATAAGCTAAATTATACTCCTATATCATACACAGATAGCTATTACAAGTTATCAAGAGTATATCTACTTTGATATACGTTTCCGTTATGTGGTGTAAGTTAGCACACTATGTGGTTAGGCTTAAGTTAGTAGAACACTTGTATATAAAGGAAACAAGAGTGTACAGATTGATTAATGAGAAAATATACAGTTTCATAACAAACTATTGACTCGTTCTTGACTCGTTCTCGTCTTCTTCGTTTCATATCATCAACTTTTGATATGGTATCAGAGCCTCTCCGATCATGAGTTTATCCAGTATTCAGCTTCTTCTCATTCAGCTTCTTCCGTTTTTTGAGTATCTTGCTCAACTTATCATCGATTTCTTCCATTTCCTCCGAGTTGACTCAGTTTGAGCTCATTGTTCATCTCGTTTCATCGTTTCATCGTCGATTCTCACTCCGCCATCATCGATTCCTCCTCATTCATCTCGTTTCACTTTCATTCTTCACGATTCATCAAAATTCATCATCATTCATCTCGTTTCATCTCGCCTCATTTCGCTTCATCGTCTCTTCACACATCATGGCTAATATTCATCCATTTCCAGCCGATCCCGCTAATCCACAACGTTCAACCATCGATCAATACGAGAATCCTTTCTTTCTTCACAACAACGATCATGCTGGTCTTCAGTTGGTGACTGATCGTCTCAGTTCCGGTGCGGACTTTCATTCTTGGAAGCGATCCGTACGTATGGCTCTCAATGTGCGTAACAAGCTTGGTTTCATCGACGGTACAATTCCTAAACCTCCTGATGAATCTAGAACTTCAGGATCTTGGTCTAGATGCAATGATATGGTTGCTACATGGCTTATGAATTCTGTTGATAAGAAGATTGGTCAAAGCTTGTTATTCATGTCGACTGCTGAGAGTATTTGGAAGAATTTGCTTACTCGTTTCAAACAGGATGACGCTCCTCGTGTCTATGAGATTGAGCAACGCCTGAGTACTATTCAACAGGGTTCAATGGATGTCACTCAGTACTATACTGAGCTGATCACTTTATGGGAAGAATACAAGAATTACATTGAACTTCCTGTCTGTACTTGTGGTCGTTGTGAATGCAATGCAGCTATTTTGTGGGAGCAGATGCAACAACGAAGCCGTGTTACTAAGTTCCTTATGGGGCTCAATGAATCTTATGAACAGACTCGTCGTCACATTCTGATGCTCAAACCAATACCGAATATTGAAGAAACATTCAATATGGTGGCTCAGGATGAGAGACAGAGGGCTGTCAAACCGGTGATTCGTTCTGATACTGTGGCTTTCCAGACTTCTGATTCACATCGTTCTTCAGAAGCTCCTTACTATGCTGGTGATTCTCAAGACTATGTAGCTGCTTATAATACTTTCCGTCCTCGTGGAAACCGTCCATTGTGTACTCACTGTGGTCAGTTGGGTCACACAGTCAACAAGTGTTACCGTCTTCATGGTTTTCCACCTGGTTATAAAACACCTCAGAACAGCTACAACAAGTCTTCTTTCACGCCTCGTGGTGCTAATACATATACACCTAGGCCTTCTTTCACACCAGCTCAATCTACTCAAAGGACTGTTGTTAATATCACTACTGGTTCATCTACTGATAATGTGTTGACTTCTTCAGTAGCTCCTTTGAGCTTATCTTCTTCTGGATCATCTCCAGATATGCCACAGTTCACACCAGCTCAAATCCAATCCATTATTCAACAGATATTGGCACACGTGAGAGTTTCAGAACCCACTGTTGCTTCTTGTTCCACAGTTTCCGAGAAGGGTGTCATGGCTAGTCAATCATCTTCTGGTACTTTACCATTTCTCTCTACTAATCTTCGTTTTGAAAATCATACATTTACCTTTCAACATCAGTGTCTTTCCACTTTATACAATTCTCTGCCACATGGTTCTTGGATTGTTGATAGTGGAGCAACAAGTCATGTATGTTCTGATCGTGCCATGTTTAGGGAAGTATTTCATGCATCTGATTTAACAGTCTCATTGCCAAATGGTACTAGGATTCCCATATTGCATACTGGAACTGTTGCTTTGTCTGATTCTTTGATTCTTTATGATGTTTTACATGTTCCCTCATTCTTTTTCAACTTGGTAAGTGTTAGTGCTTTGTTGCGTTCTAATCAGTGCTCTGCTCATTTCTTTCCTACTTCTTGTTATATTCAGGAGTTTTCTCAGGGCTTGACGATTGGGAAGGGTAGTCTTAAGCACAATCTTTACATTCTTGATCTGATTCCACAAGATATCTCCGCTGCTTTCACTGGATCCTTGTCAGCTGATGGTATGCTTTGGCATCAACGCCTTGGTCATCCATCGCCTTCCAAGTTACAAGTTTTATCTACAGAACTTTCTATTCCACGTTGTATCATTCCTTCTCATTCCACTTGTACTGTTTGTCCACTCGCTAAGCAAAAACGTTTATCGTTTCCTTTCAATAACAATTTGTCTCTAAAACCATTTGATTTACTTCATCTTGATATTTGGGGACCATTTGCACAAGAAGCTATTGAAGGTTACAAATATTTTTTGACTATTGTTGATGATTGTTCTCGTGTTACTTGGATACATTTACTCAAACGAAAAAGTGATGTTATTACTCTGTTTCCTGAGTTTCTTCAGCGTGTCTACACACAATACAATGTTCGAGTCAAGGCTATTAGAAGTGATAATGCTCCTGAGTTACGGTTTGCGAAACTTATCAAAACTAATGGCATGATTCACTATTTCTCCTGTGCATACACACCTGAACAAAATTCTGTGGTTGAACGTAAACATCAACATCTTCTTAATGTTGCTCGTGCACTTTTGTTTCAATCCAATGTTCCTCTTCTATACTGGAGTGATTGCATAACAACTGCTGTTTTCCTTATTAATAGAATTCCTTCACCATTACTTGACCATCGCACTCCTTATGAAGTTTTGTTAAAGAGAAAACCTGATTACTCTCTCTTACGATCTTTTGGTTGCCTTTGTTATGTGAGTACTTTACAAAAAGATAGGAACAAATTTTCACCTCGGGCTCGTCCTTGTTTGTTCTTAGGCTATCCATCAGGTTATAAAGGCTATAAACTTCTTGATCTAGATAACAATTCGGTGTCCATTTCTCGTCATGTTGTCTTCCATGAATCTGTTTATCCTCTTAAATCTTCCACATCTATCATTCCTGATTTCTTTTCTCATTATATTTTACCTAACTCTGTTCCTTATACTGCTGATTTGGATGCATCCATTGATCATAATGCATCTTCATCGACTAGTTCCTCTCATCCTCATGCACCTGATCCGATTGTTCTCGTTCCTCATGCATCTCATTCTAGAAATGTACCACCTTTGGCTTCTGAGATTGTTGATACAGGTGTTGTTGATGCTTCTCTTAATATGGCTCGACCAAAACGTCAGACTAAAGCTCCAAATTATCTTTCCGATTACCATTGTGCTCTTCTTCAGACTACTGATCCTTTACCTTCTTCACACACGACCCCTTATCCTTTATCATCTGTTCTTTCTTATCATAAACTACGCCAACCTTTTATTTCTTTTCTACTTTCATATTCTCTTGAAACCGAACCCAAAACTTTTAAACAAGCCATGGCATCTGACGAATGGAAGAAAGCTGTGAATGATGAGTTACAAGCAATGGAGGCTAATGAAACTTTCACAGTTGTGTCGCTTCCTGTTGGAGTCAATGTGATTGGGTGTAAGTGGGTGTTTACCATCAAGTATAATTCTGATGGGACTATTGAACGAAAGAAGGGTCGTCTTGTGGCAAAGGGCTTCACACAACAGGAAGGTGTTGATTATATTGAAACTTTTTCCCCTGTTGTCAAGATGGCTACTGTGAAGCTGATGTTGGGCCTGGCTGCTACTAAAGGATGGGAGCTCTCTCAGATGGATGTCTCTAATGCGTTTCTTCATAGTACACTGGATGAGGATATTTACATGAGCCTTCCCCAAGGTTATACTCCTGCTCCAGGTGTTGTTCTTCCACCAAATGCAGTATGCAAGTTGAACAAGAGCTTATATGGTCTAAAACAGGCTTCTCGCCAATGGAATCTCACTTTCACTAAGGTTCTTGTTGATGATGGTTTCACACAGTCTGAATCAGACATGTCTCTGTTTGTGAAATCTACTGCTACAAGCTTTCTGGCGGTTCTTGTTTACGTCGATGATATTGCCATTGCAAGTAATAATGCTGACGCATTGGCCTCCTTGAAAGCTTTGTTGGCTGCGCACTTCAAGATTAAAGACCTTGGTCCTATGAGATTCTTTCTTGGCTTGGAAATTGCTCGTACAGCTAAGGGTATCTACATTTGTCAACGCAAATATGCTTTGGATTTGCTTCAAGATACTGGTCTGTTGGCGTGTAAACCAAGCTCGGTTCCTATGGATCCGTATGTTCAGCTTACAACAGAATCTGGTACTCTTCTTGAGTCTGCAACTCCTTATCGTGAACTGATTGGTCGTCTCCTCTATCTGACGATCACTCGTCCTGATATCACTTTTGCTGTTCACAAGCTGGGCCAGTTTCTCCATTGCCCAACTGATATTCATCTTCAGGCGGCTCATCGCATCCTGAAGTACATCAAAGGAGATCCTGGTCTTGGTCTGTTTTACTCTGCTCAATCTGACTTGTGCCTCAACGCTTTTGCTGATGCTGACTGGGGTAATTGTAAAGACACAAGATTCTCAACGTCTGGTTTTTGCATTTATCTTGGTACATCTCTTATCTGTTGGAAGTCACAGAAGCAGAAGGTTGTGAGTAGAAGTAGTACTGAAGCTGAGTATAGAAGTCTTGCTGATGTTACACGTGATATCATTTGGATTCAGCAACTTCTTGATGCGTTCAAGATTACTGTCACGACTACTGCTAAGTTGTTTTGTGATAACAAGTCTGCGGTTTATCTAGCTACCAATCCGGTCTTCCATGCTCGTACCAAACACGTCGAGATTGATTGTCACATTGTTCGCAATCAGTTGAAGAAGGGGACTCTTAAGGCTATTCATCTAACCGCAGATAATCAACTTGCAGATATACTGACAAAGCCGCTTCATCCGAAACCGTTCTTGACAATGCTTGCGCGCATGTCTTTATCAAGCCTATACAATCCTCCCTGATTCGTTTGTAAGGCTTGCGGGGGTGTATCAAGAGTATATCTACTTTGATATACGTTTCCGTTATGTGGTGTAAGTTAGCACACTATGTGGTTAGGCTTAAGTTAGTAGAACACTTGTATATAAAGGAAACAAGAGTGTACAGATTGATTAATGAGAAAATATACAGTTTCATAACAAACTCTTGACTCGTTCTTGACTCGTTCTCGTCTTCTTCGTTTCATATCATCAACTTTTGATACAAGTCTTCCCTTTCCAATATTCATATATTCTTGTAACTAGTTTACTTTTTCAGCGTCGAGTTCCTTCATGTTTCTAAACCTGTAATGAAAGAAAATACTCCAATATTAGTCCTTTACACATAGGAAAACTGTAACAAAATAACATTCTTAGGTTAAAAATTATGGAGAGGAGAATAATAATTACTGAGAACAGTCCATTCCAACAGAGATAGGAAAGCTGAGAGAAAGAGAACAAAGGGGAGGAAGATTGTTGATGGCGGATGCCAGAAAAGGAAGATGATCTGCTTTTCCCATTATCTCTATGCATTCACATACTCTCTCTAACTCTCCAGTCCCCTGCTCATTCTTCCTCGATCGCTGCTTAATATATAACGTCAGATTACTAATAGCTAATGGTGAAAAGAAGGACCAGCCTTGAGATACCGAGAGCCATAAACAATTTGTAAGAACTTTAATATTAGAATTTTAAAATAATTTGGGAATCTGTGTATATATATTAACTTAAAATTTTCGGGGTCCAAGACGAGTGATTCACTTGGCTGTATCTATGACCGGCTCTATACTGAAAAGAAAAACCGTAAATAGAGAAAGAGTAGTAACTGGAGTCTTGAACTTGACGACGTTGTTCAAGTGGCTCACGCCTCTGCAGCATTGTGGAGAAGGTTGCCGGAAGATTCCCTCGACGAAGCCCATGCACGGCATGAAACTGTCGAACACCTCTCTGCACTGCTCAATCGATTGAAGTTGGGAAACGGCGGTCTTGGTCAAGGCCAAGAGTGTCACCAGGATTATGGCACGATGTATCTTCATTGGTCTCTTTAACTGATTACTCTATAGCGATTAAGGAGAGATGATTCTTGTGTGATCACAGTTCGATGTATCTATATATGTATATGTAGTAGTCAGTTAATTTATATTTTCTAGGTTATAATGCATGGTTAGTTTAATGAACACATGTAATTCTCATGGCTCCTGAAATCGGATTAATTCTAGCCGAGTTCTCTTTCAGCTCGGATGATTTTATCGCATGCCATGCGTTTGTTATCTAATACATGTGCCCATATTACTGCATGTAATCTGGTCTCAATACGTAGCGTATGGACTATATATAACATTCGTGCTTTTTAAGTAACATCCGATTTCGTAGGCCTAATTAACACGTTTAGATTCTTTTGTTTAATTAGCAGACTAAAAAGTTGATTATTTCCCACTATCTATTTTTATTTTCAACTAGTCGGGACATAATAAGAAAAAGTCTCTCACTGGATGTAGATGTTTTATCTTGTCCTTTAAGTCTCAAGTTGGGGGACATAACAATAAAGAGATCTAAATCCAACCCTAAGATTTGGTCTTCAAAATTATATTTACGAGTTATGCTAAAGATTGTACTAGTAAGATTGGGTTTACTTGGGTTGTAAGCGAGTTAGTGATCTAAATCCAACTCTAAGATTGGATCTTCAAGTGTCAGCCTCAGATCTCACTTAAACCACTTCAGACAGTCCTTGAACTTATGGGACTACTTGATCCAGCAAACCTTGCTCCAAAGACTGAACCGTAAAAAGTGTCTCTGTATAATAAATCCACAAACTTCAAACAAATGATCCATAACTTGTCTTTCAATGGCTATCTCTCTTACATTTCATGCCCTTCTCTCACTCCTTCTTTTTCATGTCTCTTTAGTATCAACCGCAAAGCATAGCCTTCAGCAACACACACGTCATTCCTCAAACCATAAGCTTCACCACCAAACAAGTCATTCCCAAAACCATAACCAGCATCTTCAGCAAGCGTATCGTGCACTTAAAGCATGGAAGAAGGTCATTTATTCTGATCCAAAGAAAATTTATATTATTCTCCAATAGAACTAGTTGGCCTTTAAAAGTAGAAAGCCTGTCTTATTGCATACTTGATCCATTTAATTAGCCCACTAAAACTTGATTGTATTGAACTCCTTTTTAGCTAACTTGTACATATTTCTGTCCAGAGTTAATAATACTCATCATGTCCAGGATAAAATAAACAAAAAAATACAAACGGTAAGTTAAAAACTAATTATTTCAGTTTTGTAATAACTTACTATCAAATTAGAAGATCTGGTTTTTACTAATGGCTGTTTGTGCTTTGTAAGGGAGTAAATAAAAAGTGTGAAAAGAAGATAGCCGTTAAATCCATTGCATGTCAAAACGTGTGAAGAAAAGAGAAGAGCAAAACTGAAACGCTTCAAACTAATCTGCATATTCTCTTGCGAATGGGATGCGGCCAAAAGGCTTCATCCAACGGCTATGATTTCTACTTTCACAATAAATACACATACAAGCACCCAAGAGCAATATACAGTTCAGGAGAGTAACTTACTTGAGATTTATTAGTTTAAGTTTTGGAGAGATGGGTCTGGTCATAAGGTTTGATGCTTACTTGATGATAGTGATGTTAATGGGTTTGGGGAATGCAATAGGCTTATCAAATGGGTACAAGTTCTATGTTGGTGGGAGAAATGGTTGGATCCTTACTCCTTCCGAGGATTATTCTCATTGTTCTCACCGGAACCGGTTTCAAGTAAATGACACTCTTTGTAAGTCTCTTTCTTCTCTCCTATTTATTGTACACATTAATGTCATTATAAAGTAATAAAGCATGATAATATCAATTGGTGCAACTGCAAGATTTTAAGTACGCCAAGGAAAAAGGTTCAGTGTTGGAGGTGAGTGAAGAAGAGTACAACACATGCAAAACGACTCACCCATAACTTCTCTATCAGACGGAGACTCTCGCTTTGTGCTTAGCCGCTCAGGTCCGTTTTTTTTCATCAGCGGCAGCTCAGAAAAGTGTCCCAATGACCAGAAGCTAGCCGTCAAGGTCATGCCCACCGTCCCCGTCAGCCATCCCCTTCCCCGTCACCGACTCTTTCTCCAGTCCATCAGGCTTTGACGTCTCCAGCGCCTACTCCACTAGGAGTGGTTCTTTCTAATTCAGAAGCTTTTGCTCCGGCTCCAGGACCGGTAAGAGCTCGCAATAATGCCGGTTCGGTTGGTCCTGGAATGGGTCCTCTAGGATTGGTTCTCGAAGTTATCATAAGTTCCATGGTCTAGTGTATAATGGCAAGGTATTAACTCCTCTACAGTTGAGTTTAATATTAATGTGCCATTTTACTGTGTTTGAATTATTATTGTTTTGGTAAACTGTTTGAACTTTGAACTGTTTCTATATTGTCATTCTCTCGACAAAAGAAAAACTGTTATCATTCTCCCACGTACATGTAGAAGTAGAACGTTGTAGTATTAACATGATTCATGCAAAACTTCTTCAGATAGATAAATCTTCGGTCGAGACTGATATTAAAAAATAAACATTTAAGTGTGAATTACCGATTCGCCGTTCATAAAAGAATGACAATTGTACATTTTCATAGTAGATAGAGATATGTTTACTAAATTGTGTATTTTGTTATGTGGTAAGTTGTGATTGGTCAATTGACTCTAGTAAAGAAAAGTTGGGAGAGTCGCTAAGGCTTTCAAATACGGGCAATAATCCAGCCTTTGTTTTTTGAAGTACTCCTTGATTCAGATTTGTAATGCTCTGTCAAAACTTGGATTATTAAACATGTTTGTCATGCGCAATAATAATCTTTATCTTTTCAACAAAACAACAAATTTGTACCAGATCTTTGTTTTTAAGTAATCCTTGATTTAGATTCCTAATGCTCTGTCGGAAAACGATGATACTTGCACGTATCAATTTCAAGTCTTCCCATTTTAAATACCCATTATTCAACCTTGCGACGCTATATATTAATTTCTTTCACAAAAAAAAATATTCCTGTAAAACCCATATTCTTTTCCCTGTACTTTTTTTCTTTTAATTCCACTTGTTCCTCTGAATTGTTTACTAGTCAAAGCCCATGTTTTTTATTCACGTTGTTCATTTGCCTAAGTGACTCTTACAAAACCGTGTTGGCTTTCGACAATTATTACAAGTAACCTTCAGCAAGTAGATCATCCATTCATGTCTAAGGACTAAGGATGCCAATTAGAATTTACCTCAGTTAAAATAACATTGCGTATACTATAATGGATCCAAGGAGTTGCCCTGTTTGGGCGCACAAAATCATCGGCCATACAATCCCACGCAAACTCTCAATGTGAAACTCATTTCACTTATTCTCCTCCTAAGCTACTTATCATATTCGTATGTCTATATATATTATATATGTATATAATCACACGACCGCGACGGCGGCTGGACGGCCCATTCCGGAGGATAAATTACCATAAATACCATAATTCAACATAGAAACTCTAGGCTTTGGCATCACACTCTTATCTTCCTCCGTCTCCGTGTCAACAAGCATCACGGATTTTCTTTCGCAGGTGCCGTGCCATTTGGCTTGCATGTACTTGTGTTTTCTCCAAGGACCAATGTGCATTTTCTTGTCTTTCATACACTTTTTAGCCGCCGTGCACAGTATTTTTATCAGCGATTTTAGCCTTTCTGTTTTTCCGACGTACACTTCAGGTAATATTCCAATGAGTCGCTTGTACTCATCACTACCTCTCGCCATCTCAAACTCCGCCCTAAAAGACAGCTCAATCACCACACGGATCTCGCCTTTCTTTGATCCAGATTTGTCCACGATTTCCAAAAATTCATGCTCGCCTAATATTTTCAATTAATAAATATCATGGTTAGTCCAACTATTATTATAATTAATGACAACTTGATACAATAAGCAAATATCTAGACAATTCCATTGACTTGGTGATAAGGAGGGCTGAACGTTTCAAAACAAGTCCATATCAAACGTAAGGTTTTTGAAAATTTCTTTAATTCTAAAAATCATAAATCGAATCACACAAATCTTTTTAATTTATTCATAAACTATTTTTTTATCAGATGGAAACTATTAAAATACAGGAAATTTGAAAAACCGAGTAAAATGGGGATATAATTTATTATACCTGCAGGGATCTCGTGATTGCTTCTCCACTTGGATTTGCAAATGACGCAATCATAGCCGGCATCTCGGAGACGGCTAGCCACTTCGCCGCGTAAACAGCTACGGCAACCGCCGGTCATCGGTCTCCGGCAAACACATTGCAAACCCTTTGATCTCACTTCTTTCAACGCTTCTTTGGTTGCTTGTCGAATCTTTGTCTCAACAGAACTTGTCCTATACAGTGTCGCCTACATATTTAACATAAACCCCAAAACCAAATTAAGTATACCCCACCAAAAAAACTTGATTTTTTTTTATTATAATCAAAGAAGAGACTATTATAGAGTTTATCAACTAATATATATATTAAAAAAATTACCTGGAGAAGTTGTTCTTGTTCATTCCAAAACGTTTTGTTCTCTTCTGAGTTGCAACCGGCGGCATCGTTGTCCATATCGGATTCTTCGCCGCCGGCGAAGCTACCGGAATCAGGGTAATCCTCTGGTGAATGGTTCCCTTCGTCAAGAAAACCAAATAAAACATCGTCGGAGCTAGCCATTCCGTCGAGAAACTTCATGATGTCATCGGAGTTTTGCCGATCCATTGCTTTCGAGAAGAGAGAGAGATATGAAAATGTTTCTCTGTTCCTTCTTTTAATTCTTCTTTTGTTTTTTAGGATGAAGAAAAATAGGATTAAACTAGAAGGATATATATAGTCAGGAAGTGAAGCCTATGTGGGACCCGGATAAATGATAGGACCCACACTTATAGAGATAGGACCCACCTGAGGAGTGGGAGAAACAAATACAAGGCGCCGCGAACAGGTGCATCGAATGATCTGTTTGAGTTTGGATGAAAGTAACGTGTCAGAATCTTATGAGCTGAGTCAGATCTGATGGCTAAAGACAGCTAGTTTCTGCGTCAGCATGGTCCAACCACAAGAACTCCGCATTACAGATTCGGATATACTCGATCCCTAACATTACTAGAACGTTTCAATTATTATTATAAAAATATTATCTTTTGCTAAATTAAACTGTTTTTTTTAACAGAGACGAAACTTCGTACTAAATTCATTCTTAACACTTGCCATTTATCAATATACTATTTTCTTAAGCTCAATTGAAAAATAGACAAAGCGTGTCGAGTTAGATTATAGATAATTTATCATTGTATATCTCTTTGTCTAATTCATTAGCAACTAACACGTTTTAGAAGCTACTATGCATAATGCATTATCTATCCAAAGTTTTCGTTAAAACTTAATATTGGTACATGTGTTAAAGAAAATTACGTTAACATTTTTATATAATGAGTACACGCGTCTTGAAAGGAGTTTTGTTACTTGACATAAAAGTTATTTTGTATGATTGACTTGTATATATCCATGGTGCACACACAAAAGTTTAGAAACTCTTCATAAATTAGATGTATTACTTATTGCAATGCGATTTTTAAAAGCACAATTATTAATTATTGGAAAGCACTCGCTAGAATCGTCCTGATCATGAAAAGGGGACCCACGTGCCAAAAATCAGACAGAGACAAAGACATCTACGTGGAAGATAGCCATACACGTGTCTTTTTGTCCTAAACGCCTTATCCTGGTTGCCTACATGGGGTGGGGATACTTCTTTCCTTATCATGTCACCAAAATAAAATAATTAGAGAAATTAGCTGAAAATTATAACTTATATTAGGAAATATGCCGGTATTATGAAAATTAGGACCGTAGAACCATTCTTTTCCCAAATCTTTCTTTGACAAAAAGTAACTGTAACGAAATTTTTAGCGTGATATATCACACATTACAAAATTAAATTTGTTTGAGTTTCCAAGTTATGCAAATCTTGTAGTGTATTTACAGAAAGTAAACGACATTTTGACGTCAGTAAAGTGCATCTGCATTACAAGAACCTTTTTCGCATCTACTACAATCATTTAATTGACTAAAAGATACGTTTGGATATGTGGAATATGCTTAATTAATAGAATCAATTTTCGGATACTTAGCAGAAGTACGTTAAGCACATTAACTCTTTTTCGGATGCTTAGTAGAAGTACGTTAGGCACATTAACTCTTTTTCTTTCTTTTTTTTTGGTAAAATAAGCACATTAGTTATTTTTACAAAAGCATGGTATATACTTAAGTTTGGCAAGAATGATTGGCGAATGCGGTGATGGAGTTAAAGTGATTTCTCTGTATTAATTTAGATGTCTACCAAACCATAGATACAGATTACTACATCGCTTTGTAGTTCGAAACAGATGTTATCTCTAGACCGCTCACGTGAAAATGTGGAAACAGCTCATATTGGCTTATGTAGAATATTTGGAACATGTTACATTTCTTGTTTCAGTCTGATTCTTTTAAATTGTACTGAAAAAGATTAATAGTAATCTGATTTATAGCACGATGTATTCGCATTACAAAGTTAAAGTTCTTTGAATTTCCAAGTTATGCAAATCTTGTAGTGTATATGCTTAATGTATTTACAGAAAGAAAACGATATTTTGGTCTAAGTAAAGTGGATCTGCATTACCTGAACCTTTTTCGCATCTACTACAAGATACTTTGGATATGTCGAATATGCTATATATAATTGATGTTCAGATAACTTGGTAAAAGTACGTTAAGCATATTAGTTACTTCTAAAAAAAAGATGGTATATATGCTTATAAGTTTGGCAAATGCGATGAAGTTATAGCGCAATCTCTCTACACATTTAGATGTCAATAGATACAGTTTAATACTTTGTAGTTTTAAACAGATGTTTTCTATCAATCGCTCACATGAAAATGTTGAACATATCATATCATAAGCGAGGTAAAAAAACAGAAAGTAAAAAACTGTTGGATTTAGTAGAATATTCCGCATTTTTTCAAATCAGAATTTTAGGAGGCTGGGAATATTCTTGAATAAGGTTCTTTCACAAAAAGAAAAAATCTTAGTAAGGATCATGTGGTGGCAGCATATGGACCAGCTCATTGAGCTGAGGTAAACACCAAACAGTTGGAACATTTGTTGTTGTTAGTACACTGACACAAAGTAAAGTGTGAAATGTTGGCAACATAACGCAATCATGCATTTTTTTCGTTGCTTGGTAAAACTTTCCGAATAGTTCCGATTTTTTTTTGTTGTTCAAAGTTCCGATTTTCTTACTATTTGTATTTAGGCAAATATAGTGGACATATAAAAATAAAAAAAAACCTTGATACAGTTAGCCAGGCTAATATGCTCCTAAAACAGGTTTTAACTTTGGTCTTATTGATATACAAGAACATGAATAAATATATATAAATCATTATAATATTTGACTCGTCTTGCATAAATTGTATGACTATAACCAACGCAAACGGCATGCTTTTTAGTGTGTAATATGAGAGTCAAATAAAGTGAGTTGAACTGAATTGAATAATGCTGTTAAAAGCTGTCACATGTGCTATCTCTGCATAATTTTGTTTTATCGTGTGTGATCAGTCAAATAAAAGGATATGAAATGATCTTTGTGTATCAATTACAAATTAAATTAATTCATATTGGACTCGTTGAATAAACAATCTGATATTTGACGTTCATTTCTTCCAGATGTGATGAGTAAATACGAAGTCTATGAAGACTACAAAAGGCTAATCGATATTTTCTTCTACATTCAAAGATCTTAATTAAACATTCGTATTACCATAATAAAGTAAATTTAGAAATTATACATGTACAACATATAATCTCTAAATATACTTTATTATGGTAATGAGAATGTTTAATTGGATCTTTGAATATATAAAAAATATCGATTAGACTTTTGTAGTTTTCATAGACTTCGTATTTACTCATCACATCTGGAAGGCCAGATTTCAAAAATATCAACATATATATTATGTAAGGCCAGTTTAAAAAACATATATATTATCTATCATTATTTTGTCATAAGTTACTGATTATTCTTAGTATAATCCGATGGTTAGAGCCCTGGCTAGGAGTGAATCCCAAAAGACAAAAGAGATGAGTAAAGTTTATGGAAGTGTCACTTTTATCATTTTATAACATTTGGTGGAATTTGAATAATATACAAACGTTGCGCTTTCGAAAAGGATCGTTGCCGACCTCGATGCATTTACGGATACCTTAAGACACTTGGTAAAAAGGCATTACAATTTCTTTTATTAATCAGTTTTGTAGTTAACAAGCAAACTGAAATAGGTAATTGCTGGAAATCATACTAACGAGTAGGTCTAATATATAATAAAGTCAGGTATAATATAAATCACGAAAATGCTAAACTTATGTCAATTGTTATGTGCCATATATCTTCGTCAATTGTTATGTGCCCTATATCTTCTCCATATTGCTAGTTTATGCTTTTTTATAGCACTAATATATACATAACTGGATCTTGTTTTTGGTTTTAGGAATAACATCATCTGAGATACAAACAAACGCTAACCTAAGTATATAAACCTAAACGCAAACACAAGAGTTGTATTTGATAAAAGCCAAAGTTTAAATCTCTCAAATATACTAGCATATGAATGTATGCGCGACTAAAGTCACTAAACCATCGGTTTTAATATAGATCTTACGACTCTTATTGTAAGAAGACGTCTCATGAGCCTGAGGAATGACAACTCATTAATAAAAGAGAATGCTTAAAGTTCAGTAATCCAACATTCAATCGATAAGAAGGAAAATAAAACAGGTAAGATCCCGAAGCAACCCGAATTGAAAAACGTGAAGGAAAATTAGAAACAAGTATCAAAATTCGCCTAGCATTCACACTATTTTGGATAACTTTAGATTACTGAAGAACTAAGTAATTACAGACTGTCAGGCTTGTAGGGATCCTTATTCATTATTGTCCACTAATTCTAGTATATCACAAGTTCACAAAAGAAATCCCAACACGATATAGGCAATTACACACTCGACTTGAGTCTTATTTTATGCTCTTAGTTTACTTTAACAAGATAAAGTCTTTTTGAAATTTCAAAGTGTTGATCATGTATAATCTTTACAAATTTTCTTGGCGGATTTAAGAGATTATATGAGGAAGAGTCGGATAAAAAGGATTGGAATACTTTTCACATATTCATTTTGTTTTTGTTTTTTGAATGAAGACATATTCATTTTGTCTCCCAGCATTAAGACTGATGGGTTATTTCCCTCTTAAAATTCAGAATCTTATAAATTGTATCCAAAAAATCTGTAGATATTTTATTCGTCCTTGTAAGAAACAATAATCAAATGAAAACCCACCATCAATCTAATGTCCAACAAAAAACAATTGAAGTGTTGAATCTGTTGATAAAGTTCCCTTTTTTAAGTTTTTCCCAAAAAATATTTATAAAGTGTCAATTTTTAATAAAGTAAGTCAAGTTGCATTAATCATCATACAAATTTAATATATCTTTTTTTTGAACAAATTTTTTTAATATATCTAACTATTATACTCACTATCAAACATTAGTAATTGGAATTTTGTGTAAAGTGTAAGAATCAAATCTTAAATAAATGGAACTTTTATCTTTGTAGATATAATAAAGGCGACAATCAAATCTAAAATATAAATCTCTCTTTAACAAAGAAAACAGAGACGGCCAAAAGAACCAATTAAGATTATTTAATTGAAAATATCATCGATTTAAAATAAATGCTTGTTGAGGCCAAACTATGTGCTAAATGAAAGATGTTTAGCAGGGAAGACTTTAATTCAGTTTTGTGATGGTTTTTTAACGTTAAAACTCATCGATTAAGTTTATTTCGGGTAAAACCTTCAAATTAAGTATTTAACGGAAAAACCTTAAATTAATTTTATTTAATGAATTAAACCCAATCAGGTCATAATTATCATTGTTACCGGTAAATCTTTAGTTCAATGGGTTTTACATTAAGTAAACATAATTGATGAATTTTACCATTAAAAATAAAATAAAATCATAATTTTATAATATTATCTAAAATTAGTAACTTAAATTTTCAAAATTAACATTTTTATTTTTTTTAATAAATATATAAATTTGATGTGTTTTTAAAACCAACATTATATATGTGTAGATTAAAAATGTAAAAACCCAGAAAATATAATAAAAGTTATCTAAATATTTTTTTTGTCAGCAACATAAACAGAACCATGTAGATTCTGCAAACCAAACTGGTAGCTCTGCATCTATATGGACAACAATAGACGATTGCTTTCGTGCACTGCGTGCAAAACTGTCCGCCCTTGAATTATGTGTGTGTGGTACTTGAATGAGTTCTGAGCTATGAAAACTTCTCTTCAGAACCTTTATATCTTCTAAATAACTTGCAAATGCTGGCTATTCTTCTGGTTTCGAAACCATCTTCACCAACTGAAAACAATTTGTTGTACATGTAACAGTAAACTGTCTTAGGTTCCTCATACACTTCATTGCCCAAATAAGCGCTTCCATCTCTGAATGAAGTGGCGGCTGATTCGCTCCCATTAAACCATCAAAACCTTCTAGTGTACTATACCACCCTTGTTCTGAATGTAAATCTTGATTTTTCTATGATCCATCCGTAAAACACCATCGGCCTGGGATATCCGGTACTATCGCTTGTACTGGTAATCGAGTTTGCTCGATTCCTTGTGTTAGTGAGATCTGCGCCTCCACCCAAAGTAAAGACTCTGTTTCTGCTAATTTGAGAGTATCTCTAGGATCCATGTCCAAATTACTAAAAACCTTGTTATTTCTTCCCTTCCATATGTACCATAAGATCCATGCAAATTGATGATCTTCCAATTTCGGAAAAATTCTCCAAAATAAATAATCCATGTTTGCAAAAAATGATTGAATAGGAAAGATGTCTGGATTCGAGGGAATTCTTGAGAGTGCCCAAACCTGAACCGCCGGTGGACATTCAAAAAAAAAACATGATTTATGGATTCCTCGTATGCTCTGCATCGTGAACATATTTTATCCCCCTGCATTCCTCTTGCTCTTAAAAAAATTATCTAAAGATATACCTGTAATTAAATTACTAAACGATTAAAAATGTAAAAAATAAGAAAAATATAATAAAAATTATATCTTATCTAATAAAAATGTAATAATAAATCTTTAGATAATTTTTATGATGTTTTCTGGGGTTTTACATTTTTAATTTATACATATATAATGTTGATGTTAAAAACACATCAAACGCATATATTTACAAACAAAAATTAAAAATGTTAATTTGAAAATTTCTAAGTTACTAATTTGTAGATAATATTATAAAATTTTGATTTTTTTATATTTTAAATGGTAAATTTGTTTTTTGATTTTTAACGGTAAAACTCTTCAACTATGTTTATTTAATGTAGAAACCCCTGAACTAAAAATTTACTAATAGTAATAGTAATTATGACGTGTTAGGTTTAATTCATTAAATAAAGTTAGTTTGAAAGTTTTTCCTTAAGTAGTTAATTTAGGAGTTTTTACCCAAACCAAACCTAGTGGACGAGTTCTAAGGTTAAAAATCTTTTTGTGATCAATAGAGAGGGTAGTATGCGTTTAATTTGTCAATTACGTTAAAACAATTCTACACTGTTCTCGTTTTCGTCAACTGTTTGAACATTGTTCATAATATCAAATTCTGAGACTAGCTCATAGGGTCGCACCTATCTGCTAACCAGCATTAAGTACTTACACTAGCTCATATTTGATTATCGTTTTCTCTAGAAACAAATCAATTGTTTTTGGGACATTCCTAGTTTGTGCGTTACAAAAGTGTAGGAAATTATTTGGGAAACATAATTTTAGAACTCAGCAACTTACATGGAACTGAACTTTAGACCTACTTCCCAATTAGTACTTACAATAATGGATGAGGTAAGCAGAATATTAACTAGTATTATCTTCTTCCCTGTACGACGACGACTTCATGGTAAAAAATGAGCAATTTAGGATATGGGTCGTGATCTTAAATCCCACCAAACAAATATTATATCAAACAAAATCAAGTACCTACATGATAATCTCTTTAACCAAACCTTAATTTAAAGGTTTTTTAATAAATGGACAGGAGACTGATTAAATGGCTTTGAAGATAGTGAGAACATAATGCGATTCTTTTATTAATTAATCATAAGCAGGAAAAAAACATTTCCTTCAACTTTTTTGATGAAAACATAGTAAAAAATGTATATAAACGACTAGACTAGAGAAGAAAAAAAACATACTCCAGTAAAGAGATGTAGTTAAGTTAGAGTATCTTTTTTTTGTCAAAAAAAAAAAAAAAGTTAGAGTATCTATAATCAAGATTTTCTTTTAAGGCTAATCTAATCTTTATATAAACATTAGCTTTAGATTTTATGCACAGTGTATACATGTATATCTAATATCTATCATGTATAAACTAACTGCACCCAAAAGATAAAATAGTTACGTAAATCGAAAAAAAAGGATCGTAAATACATTTAGCTGAATGTTTTTGTTAAACCCAAACTGAAACCTAATGAACAACCTCGGCCTAGTTTTAAGTACTACCAGGATGGAAACGAGCGGCCCAAACATAGAGATCGTAGAAATGTTGTTTTTAACAGTAACAAAAAATTAAAAGAATGCACCAGCCGGGAATCGAACCCGGGTCTGTACCGTGGCAGGGTACTATTCTACCGCTAGACCACTGGTGCTACGTTAATATTCGAAACACAAGTTATTATAACGTATGTTAAAGGGACGATTTTCATGAACATTTCTATATGGAGTGTATACTTTATATAATTAAAGTATTATTAAAGAATAATCTAAAAAAAAAAAAGTTTTTTAAGAATAAAGTGGAGAAAGTTTTTTTTAAGCCGTTTTTTTGTCTAACGGAACCTAAAAAGTATTCCTTTTCGATTAGGAGAGATGGCTGAGTGGACTAAAGCGTTGGATTGCTAATCCATTGTACGAGTTAATCGTACCGAGGGTTCGAATCCCTCTCTTTCCCTTCCCCTTTTTGATGATGTGAAATAGATAAAATCCTAATAAAATTCGCACATTTCCACTATTTAAATATTAAATAAAGTAATAAAAAACCTTTCTTTTTTTATTCTTCATGTCCCGGATTACGTCCTGGATCATTAGATAGGAATCCAAATATGAAGAGAGAAACAAAGAATATAACTACAGTATATACTGTCTTAGAAAAATTCACGATTTTGATTCTTCCGACAATTCAAATCAAAAGATCAAAAAATCTTGACGTAGGAAGGAATTCTCAATTCAAACATTGAATTTTTTTGGTAGCCATACTAAATCTGTTATATAGAACAAAAATACAACTACATAACTTCGCAGACTAGCTTTTCAGCTTCCATACATACATCTAGGAACATGGGATGTCGTTATTATTGTCTTCCGTCACTAGTTACCAACAAGAGAAGTCTTCATTCTATCCAACAAGCTCACTTCCATGCCGTCGTCCCCTTTGCCTCTCGTCACCATCATCACGCATATATGCACCAGCACCACCTTGTCTCATCTTGGCTCAGGCAACTACCCTAACATTCATATCCGTGTCAAGCAACACACTGCTCGTCCTTTACTCCCAATTCAAGAATCAGATATCGAGGGTAATAATCATAATTTTATCAGAAAAAACAGAGAAATTAATATATTTATAGGAAATTCAGAAACTAAATAAGAAGTTACATCCTCATGAATTAAAATCTAAAACCTAGAGGGATTATTCTTGTCAATCTTGGAGACGTCCTAATCGAGCTTGTTTTCTTCTTCTTCTTCTCCTTCAACCTCTTCACCACTGATTCGGATCCAATCGATTTCTTATTGATCTCACTCTCTCCAGCGACTCTATCAAAATCACCAGAGAGGTTTCTGATGATCCTAGCCACTCCCGATCCAATCTCATCCTCATCGTTAAGATCTACGTACCTCCTTCGTTTCACCGCAACCGGAGCCGCGGGAGGAGGAGAATCACAACCAGATCTCTTCTTCTTCTCGGAGTCTCCAGGGCTGGAATCCTCGAGCTGCGCTCGGAGCTTCTCCACGTTTCCTTCGATCCGTCCCTGGAGACGGAGGCGCGTGAAGTTGAGACCACCCGTGGACCAGTGAGCGTCTCTAGCCCACGAGAGAAGCGGATCGGCACGGTGAGAGTTAAACTGAGGATTAGCGAAGAAACGAGGACGGGGAAGCGCGTTTCCGTAGAACTCCACAGGCCTGATGGCGATGTTCTTACTCACCGGCGTCGTCATCGTGAAGTTTCAAGGAAGAAGATATTAGAGAGATTGAGAATCAAGGACCTCGTAATCTGTATTTATACATGCATACATGATTTACTAATACTATCGAGAGAAAAGGAAGATACAATAATGGAAATATTCCTAATCTAATTTCAACAAGATTTATTCGGCGCAAGACTCTTGCCGCGCTGCTTCAAATAAAGTATTTGGCGCCTCCTCAATCTTTGCTTCCTCGCAATTTTAATTCGATTCTGTTAGCGACTGACATGTGTCGTACTAATGAATAAATAAATAAATAAATGTACTAAAAGTGAAAGACAAATCTCCAAAATAGCACTTTTCTAAGTTTATATCACAAAAATAGCACTCAAAAACTAAAACGACCAAAATAGCATCTTTCTAAGTTTATCCTTTGAAAATTTTAATTTTTTATTTTTCAAAATTTAAAATCTTATCCCCAAAACCTCATTTCTCAACTCTAAACCCTAAACCCTAAACTTTAAACCCTAAACCCTAAACCCTAAACCCTAAACTCTAAAACCTAAACCCTAAACTCTAAACCCTAAACCCTAAACCCTAAACCCTAAACCCTAAAATCTAAAATCTAAACCCTAAAATCTAAACCCTAAACCCTAAATCCTAAACCCCACACTTTAACTCTAAACTCTAAGTTTGTGATTTTTGATAAAACATTAAGTGCTATTTTTGTGACTTTTGACCTTGAGTGCTAGTTTGGGAACATAAACTTGATTTAATGCTATTTTTGTCTTTTTCTCAAAAGTGAATGTATTAATCTATTAATTTATAATCTTATTTTTTATCTACTATTAACAAATAATAGTAGAACTACATAAAAATTAGTTGATATGATATATTTGATTATTTACATTAATAATAAACCAACAATAAATTTTATTTTTTATAATTAAAAAAATCTGTTGAGAAAAAATCTAACAAAATCTTACTTAAGAATTTAAATATTTTATGTTATTTATTAATTAATTTCGTAATTAATAATATAATATTATTATAAACTAAAATTTTATTATAAAACAAAAAAATTAAAATTATCTACTATTTTTTATTATAAATTCTATAATTATATTATGTATTATTTAAAAATAGAATTAAAATATGGCAAAATTATATTAAATAGGTAAATTAACAAATTTTAGTTTTTTTAAATTGTTTCATTTAAATAAATTATCACTCATCATTAAAATAAGTTAAATTCGTCAACTATATAATATTTTTATACATTAATAACTTTATTAACATAGGTTAAATTTTTATATCTACAACTATATATTATCTTTCTTTTTGAAACTCTCAACAATATATTGTTTAAAATGTTTATATACAATATATAATAGTATATAATAACATTTAGTTCATATACTATTTAAAAAAATATGTTATTAGAAAAATATGAAATTTTGGTAGTTCATTTAAAATATTAATGTCATTTTAATTATAATTTTTTTTTAATTATAACAAAATATGTTGAGAAAATTTAGAAAATATTACCAAAAATTCAAATATTTGTATAAAATAATGTATTAATGTAGTAACAATAAAAATTCATGTCATCTTCCAAACTAAAAATACTAGTGTAATTTTTCAAAGTTTTCTTGACAAAATATAAAATTTTGAAAATAAATATTCAACCTCAAAATGATAATATTTTAAATTTTACAAAATATAAAATCATAGATAGTAAATAATAAAGTTTTGAAATGCACTACGAAAAAACAAACTATATATGTCGTAAAAAATAAAGCAATCTAATATTTTGAAATCTTAATTAAAAATAAAAATAAAGTTTAATATCATAACATCCAAAAAAAATCTTATATTAATAAAATTTACTAAAATAATACGATAGATGCTACTATGTATAAATTTACTAAAATAATGGGTTTATAATATTAAAACAGTGTTTCTACTTATAAATCTCGTAAAATACTAAAATAATATATGTTAAACTTTTTTTTTTAAACATAACATGTAAATATAAATTATCTTAAACATATTTTTTTCTATGATATAAATAAATAAATTTTAAAAATGTATATATTAAAGAGAAAACATATTTTAAGAAGGTTATCTATTTGATTATTTCATATTGTTATTTTATTATACATAACTCAAAAATATATTAGTAAATAATAAAAATTAATAACAAAGTAAAATGTATTAAATAAATTACTATATATTACTAATACCGAACAAAAAATATAAACAATAATATTATAGTCACACAATATATAATACTAAAATATAAATTATATATTTAAAATATTTGTAATAATATTAAATATATTTATAAAATAAAAATATATACGTGCGGATTAAAATCTAGTGGTTTTATTAAACCACACGTAGACGATGCTAAATATATGCAAGATTGTGTAAAATAAAAGAAACTCAAAGACCAGAGATTTGGGTTGTTCAAGTGGCAGATTGAAAGTAAACACACGAATTATTGAAGGAAACATAAATTGAGTCCCATAAGAATACACAACAGGCCCAATCTATTGGGCCCAATAAAACTAGGGCCTAGAAGAGGAGCCACTGTGGCTTCTCTCACCACCCTCTGGGAGGCCCTCCTGAGGACTGAACACTCAATCTGTCAAGGAGGGCGTTGAAGTCTATAGGCTGGCCACTCTCCTCCATCCGCTGAATCACGCCCATCACGTGGTCTCCTCTGAAACCCATGCTCACTAGCTTCTCTATCAGTTCACCGTATTTTGATCTTGAAACAGGAGGTAGTGTCCCTGTGTTGCCACCACCTGCCTGGTGCTGCTGAGGAGCGTACCCACCACCTTGTGGACCTTGCATATAATGGCCTTGTTGCTGCTGCTGCGGAGGAGGCTGAGGTGGTGGGTATTGCATCCGCCCACCTTCATACATGGCATTGGCATACCCAGGGGGAGGAGGTCCTGAAGGAAGATATGCATCGCCTGTCTGGTGGCTATAAGACATCTTTGTCTGCTGAGGAGCCTGTGGTGGTGGTGGCGCACCGTATCCGTAACCTTGCATCGATTGTTGAGGAGGTCCAGCGTATGGTGATGGCATCTGCATGCTGCTGGGCGATGGCTCCACTGGAGATTGGTTGCTTGGTGGTGCAGGCGAGTATGATGGGTAACCTCCACTGGACTGTGGCCTCGCCTGTGGCTGCGGAGGCCAGTTTTGCTGGTACTGTGGAAACGACTGCGTTTGGGCTGAGCTTGGGTGAGATGGAGCAGGAGGTGGGGGCATGAACTGAGCCTGCGCCGGTGGTGCTTGTGGCTGAGATGGTGGAGCAGGAACGGGTGCAGGTGCAGGTGTGTTTTGAAGCTGTGAAGTAGGAGGCATGTAATACTGCTGCTGCTGCTGTGGTGGTATTTGATGAGGCAAAGCAAGTGCAAGCTGCTGGTTTTGTGCATCAGAGGAGCTCTCACTCTTCTTAGCCTCTGGAACAGGAGTCTCCTCACTTTGTTGGGAGTGAGACGGAGAAGATGAGTCTTTCTGCACAACTTGAAGCCTCGCTAGATCCTTCTGAGTATCAGCCAACTCTTGCTTGTCTCTGAGAATCTGTACTGACCTACGCACCTACATCAAAAAACACCGTTATCACAAACTAAAATCAACACCAAAAAAAAAAAAAAAAAACGGAACTTAAAACATTAAATAAAACACAAACCTCTTGAAGATGTTTCTCCACGGATCTAAGCTTAACATCAGCCTCCTCGTTATCACGAGTCAGATCCGACCTCATCTCACCAATAGTCTTATCAAGGTTGTAGCAGTAGAGCTCAAGCTGTGACAAGCGCGAGCTGATACCTTCGAGAAAGCGCATCACGTTATCCGTATACTTCTTCATGGTTCTTTCCACAGTGGCAGTAACGTCTTGGCTCAACGAGTCCTCCGGTGGACTGTAAGAGCTCGTGGGAAAAACCGACGACCTCGCCATCCTAGTTTTATGAAACTCCTGAGATACAAAAGAGTAGCTCAGTATCATCAACAACGAATCATCTTAACGATGGCGCGAATCGGTGAAGACAGTATTATTGAAATTCCCAAATCGAAATCCTAGAATTTCCAAATATCGACGACAGAGACGGGAGGGAGGGAGGGGGGGATCTGGATTTGACCTTATTGAAGTTGGTAGCGGCGATCGAAGGATCGGAGTTGGAACCGTTGGAGGAGTCCTGGTTGTTGGTGAAGTCGTCGTAAGTGCGGAGGATATCATCGGACCCGAAATCGAATCCCGAGTTGACCCGACCCGACGCCATCGATCAGATAGATTTGTGTGGATAGAAGAAGGCAACAAAAAAAAGGAAAATCAATCGCTTGGGAGGAAGGCAAAGACGATGAGAAAACGCAAGCAGAAGAAGGTAGAGAGGAGGAAACAGCTAAACCGACTTTTTCTCTTATTTCTGTATTAATATTTGTATCTTCGTCCCCGAATAGTTTGATTGGTTTAATTTTGACCCCTTTGTTTGGGTTATTTATTTACAACCCTTTTGAATTTTCCAACGACGTCGTTTCGTGGAGATGTGCACAAATAAATTTGGAGATGAACCCATGGAGAAAAATATGTTGAGCCTCAACATGTGTTTCAAAAAAAAAAAAGACTCCTCCTCAACCATTGGCTGCTTCTTCAGAACACCTAGAGGTAACGACCATGTCTTTTAATTTTGGGTAGGTTTGATGTTATAGGAGATAAGATGAATGTGTGTACTTTGGGGTCTCTGGTCTTTAAACTGAAACTGAGTGCTCTTTGATCCTATGTGCAGGAAACCAGCTTCTCCGATCCACATTGATACTCTTCTTCCTTAAGAGTGTTTCTAAAGATGCTTCTATAATCTGAAATTCAGTCTATACTTAAGTTAATTGTAGCAGGTGCGTTGATGTTGGTCTTGTCACTTGTTGTGTAGAACGTGAGCATCTTATAGTCACAATGGTTAGCTAAGCATTCCTGAAGAGCATATTTTAGTTGTCGCTGTGAAGTAAAGGCCCTGGCTCACACAAGTCCAGCAACGTTTGAAGACCTGCAACAAAAGGAATAATCACGTTAGTTTCCTTTTCACGTTCGATAAGAGACAAAGCGTTGAATACAATCAGGAATAGGAAATCTAATGTTGGTGGCTGGAGTTATAAATAGGGAGGTAGTAAAGGCTTTAAGATCATCTGGAAATACAGACAATAACGAGCAAGAGAGAAAGATCAAGAGCAATATTAAACAGACTTCGTTTACTTATTAACCTTGTGATCTCTAATAGTTGATTGTGCGACTCTTTTGCATTCTTGAATAAAAGATACGTTTTGATTCATTGTTATTCTAAAGCACAAGTTGGATAGAATTCCTAACAAGTGGTATCAGAGCAATCCAGGTTAGATTGCAGGTGCTTAAAGGATGGGGAAAACAAGGATCGAAATTGATAGGTTCGACGGAACCGGAGACTTCTCGCTGTGGAAAGTTCGTATGATGGCTCACTTTGGAGTCCTAGGGCTAAAGGACATCCTAACTGATGAGAACCTTCTGTTGGATCCGCCAAAAGAGGAAGCAGAAGGAGATACGAAGGTCACAGGAGATGGAACTACGGAATCAAGCTCAAAGATAGATCCCGTTAAACTTGAAAAGTCGGAGAAGGCAAAAGACCTCATCATCGTCAACGTAGGTAACCAAGTTCTACGGAAGATCAGCCACTGTGAAACCGCTGCTGCAATGTGGACCGCATTAAACACGTTGTACACAGAAACCTCTTTGCCGAATCGTATCTACTTACAACATAAGTTCTACACGTTCAAGATGAACGATTCCAAGGGCATAGATGCAAACGTTGATGATTTTCTAAAGTTAGTAGCAGACCTAAGTAACTTGAACGTGGACGTCTCAGAAGAAGTTCAAGCTATCCTGTTACTAAACTCAATGCCTCGTATGTATGATCATCTTAAGGAAACTCTCAAATACGGTAGAGACACTCTCAAGATCAATGAAGTGACAGGTGCCGCGAAGTCAAAAGAACGAGAGTTACTTGAAAGTGGAAAGCTTTCAAAATCACAAGATGAAGGGCTGTACGTGGAAGATAGGGGAAGATCATTTAACAAAGGAGGAAACCGAAACGGTAAAGGCAGATCTAAGAGCAGACACGGACGATCCAAATCAAAGCCAAGATACGATAAGAACAACAAAGGATGCTGGACATGCGGGAAGGAAGGACATTGGAAACGGGAATGTCCGGAGAAGAAAACGCATAGAGCTGCTAATGTAGCTGAAGAACCTAAGCAGCCATTTGTACTAACAGTTAGTACACACGACGCCAGTTCAGAATGGGTCATGGATTCTGGTTGTTCTTTCCATATTACACCCAACAAAGATGTTTTGTTTGACCTAGTAGAATTTGAAGGAGGCAAGGTTTTGATGGAAAACAACACTCACTGCGACGTCAAAGGGATTGGCAAGATAAGGATTGTGAGACCCGACGGAACCGTGGTTATTCTTACAGATGTAAGATATATGCCTAATATGAGCAGGAATCTAATATCCTACGGGATGCTAGAACGAGCAGGTTGCAAATACGAAGGAAAAGACTTCTTAATACGTTTCTTCAAAGATGGGAAAGAGATTTTATCCGGTAAGTACCATGAAGGATTGTATTACTTGCAAGGAACAGTTATGAAAGGGGAAGCAAATGTGTCAAGGGCAGAAACTGACAAGACAAAAATATGGCACTCGCGTCTGGGACACATGAGCTTAAAGAATCTGAATGTGCTCGTGAAAGATGGATACTTGTCCAATAAAGAAGTGGATAAACTAGAGTTTTGTGAGACCTGTGTTCTGGGAAAGTCCCACAAACAAAGTTTTCCAACGGCTAAACACACTTCAAAAGGTGTTTTGGAGTACATGCATTCTGATCTATGGGGCGCGCCATCAAGCCCTGAGAGTCTAGGAGGATGCAAGTACTTTATAAGTTTCATAGATGATTATTCTCGAAAGGTTTGGGTTTACTTCCTAAAATCTAAAGATGAAGCTTTCAGCAAATTCAAAGAATGGAAGGATGCCGTGGAGAACAGCACAGGGAAGAAAATCAAGTGTCTTAGGACGGACAACGGGTTAGAGTTTTGCAATAAACAGTTTGACAAACTATGCAAAGAATCTGGTATAAAAAGACACAAGACTTGTCCATACACGCCACAACAAAACGGTGTGTCTGAAAGAATGAACAGGACAATCATGGAGAAGGTGAGATGCATGCTCGCAGAATCTGGGTTAGGCGAAGAATTCTGGGCTGAAGCTGCATCAACAGTGGTCTACATTGTTAACCGATCACCAAGTTCTGCCATAGATTACCGTTTACCAGAAGAAGTATGGTCAGGTGTAAAACCTGAGTTGAATCACTTAAGGAGTTTTGGCTGCTCTGCTTATGTTCATACTACTCAGGGAAAGACAAGCCCTAGGGCAGTAAAGGGCATTTTCGTAGGTTACCCATTCGGGGTAAAAGGATATCGAGTGTGGCTGTCTGAAGAGAAAAAATGTGTCACTAGTAGGAACGTAGTGTTTAACGAGGAAGAGATGTTTAAGCACACAGTGACCCATCGAGAAAAAGTAGAATCAGAAAAGGAGAAAACAAAAAGAGTGACGTTTAAGGAAAACCTAATAGATGGCCCTACATTACTCACTAGTAAAACCGAAGAACCATTGGTTCAAGGTGGAGCTACTGAAACAGAAGAATCAGAAAGCTCAGAAGAAACCAGTTCTGTAGAAGAAGATAAAGACTCAGAAGCAGAACCAGAACTCGAGGGATATATGCTTGCACGAGACAAAGTTCGAAGGACAATCAAGCCACCTTCAAGGTTTGAAGATACTGATTTTGCAGCTTATGCTTTAGCCGCATCTGAAGAGATAGAAATCGACGAGCCAAAGTCGTTTAAAGAAGCTATGATGAGCAAGAAAAGCAAGTTTTGGAAGAATGCTGCCAGGGATGAAATGGATTCTCTTCAAAGAGCTGGCACATGGATACTGATTGAAAAACCCGAGAATGCAAAAGTTATAGGCAGCAAATGGATCTTCAAATTGAAACCTGGAATACCTGGAGTCGAAGATCCAAGGTATAAAGGAAGATTGGTTGCACAGGGATTTTCTCAAAAGGAAGGAATTGACTACAATGAAGTATTTTCACCTGTCGTGAAGCATGTGTCGATCAGATTGATATTGTCTCTCGTGGTCAACAGGGATTATGAGCTTGAGCAGATGGACGTTAAGACAGCTTTTCTTCATGGAGATTTGGAAGAAAGAATTTTAATGAATCAACCAGAAGGATTCATAAAGAAAGGAGATGAAAACAAAGTCTGTTTACTAAAGAAGTCATTATATGGATTGAAACAATCTCCAAGGCAATGGAATCTTAAGTTTGATTGTTTCATGAAGAGCCAGCGGTTTGTAAGAAGCAAGGAAGATCCATGTGTTTACATGAGAAACGTGAACACAGAACAAGCCGTGTACTTACTTCTATACGTCGACGATATGCTTATAGCTTCGGGAGATAAACAAGAAATCAGAAATGTGAAAGAGAGCTTAAACAAAGAGTTTGAGATGAAAGACTTAGGAAAAGCTTCAAGGATATTGGGAATGGATATCATAAGAGACCGAAAGAAAGGAACCTTAGTATTATCTCAAGAAAATTACTTGGAGAAGGTTCTGAATTCGTTTGGGATGGCTGAAGCAAAGGAAGTGATTACGCCAACCTCCACTCAATTTAAATTGAGGAGTCTTACAAAAGACCAAAAGGAAGAAGAAGGAAGGTACATGCAAGATATACCGTACGCAAGTGCTGTTGGGAGTCTTATGTACGCCATGGTCGGTTCAAGACCTGATTTAGGCTTTGCAGTCGGACTCATAAGCCGATTCATGTCAGAACCAGGAAGGGAGCATTGGTCAGCTGTTAAGTGGGTTCTAAGATATCTAAAAGGTGCTACAAAAAGATGTCTTACATTTATTAAACACTCCAAGTTTAGTATTGAAGGTGTTTGTGATTCCGACTACTCAACTGACCTTGACAGGAGAAGGTCGGTAACTGGATATGTGTTTCAAGTTTGGGGAAACACAGTTAGCTGGAAATCGAGTTTACAGGAAGTGGTAGCTCTTTCAACGACTGAAGCAGAGTACATGGCTCTTACCGCAGCCGCGAAAGAAGCCATATGGTTAAGAAAGTTATGTGCAGAGTTGGGTTTTGAACAAGAAAGTGTTAAGATACACTGCGATTCACAAAGTGCTATAGCCCTAGCAAAAAATCATGTTCATCACGAAAGAACTAAACACATAGACAACAAATACCACTTCATAAGAGACGTTGTAGCAGAAGGCAAGGTTCACCTATCTAAGATCCATACTAGTAAGAATCCAGCAGATTTCTTAACTAAAGCCGTACCTGGGCCTAAGTTTGATCTCTGTTGTGATCTCTTAAACATCGCCTAGAAGGGCTAGGCGCCACAGGTAACGTCATTGTTGTAACCTCGCCACAGAAGAAATAATGAGTTGAGCACTCCGGTTATTTCTTAAACAACAATAAAGGGACTTTAGAGTTCCAAGGAAACATTACCTGTGGGGAAGGAGAGGCGAGGGATAAGGGTTCTTAGCTCAAGGTGGAGAAGCTTCAAAGATGATCACCGTGAGAGAACGTCTTAAACAGCTGTGGGAGCTGAAGGGAGACGAGTATCTCAGCTACAAGGGAAGCAAAATAGTGTTCATTAGACATAGTCTTAAACAGCTACAGCATAAAGACAGTGGCTTTATCAAGAGCTGAAGGGAGACATGTGTCTGAAAAATGGTGAAAGCTTCTAAAGGTTCATATAACTCAAAACCGAGACGTTGAAGAATCGCATCTCACTGTCATACTCAAAAGAGATACACTAACATTTAAAGCAAACTCAAGACAGAGAATCTTATCAGGAGTACTGTAATAATTCGACAAGGTTGAAACAGTTCATCCATCATCTACAACATGCAAGATACCGATTTGATAATCATCAAGAAAAGAAAATAAGGAACTCGCGAGCTTTTTTTTTTAAAAAAAAAGGATTACGGATCCCTTACCATGTAGGAGTAGCTGATGAGATTGAAAGAGAGAGACCTGAGGATTTGGAAGATAAGTCGATCTCAAAAATCGAATCCGTAAAAGGGGGTGAAGGAAAAGGTAGCGGCGTACGAGCTACATCGGAGCTATGGCGAAAAGGATTCGCTGATAGACTTCATCACCGCTTCGAAGAGAACAAGGAGCATGACGATGGCGATTGATGGCGATTACGGATCTTCAGGCAGAGTGGTCTATGGAGTAAACTCGAGAAAGGAGAAGAAACGCTCCAGGTTCGTCGACGTTTCCAGAGACAAAGAGAAAAGCAGTTGGGCCATAAGGTGTGGACAGCAATATGGGTCTTAGGTGGAGAATTGTGAAGTAAAGGCCCAATTCCTGGCCCACACAAGTCCAGCAACGTTTGAAGACCTGCAACAAAAGGAATAATCACGTTAGTTTCCTTTTCACGTTCGACAAGAGACAAAGCGTTGAATACAATCAGGAATAGGAAATCTAATGTCGGTGGCTGGAGTTATAAATAGGGAGGTAGTAAAGGCTTTAAGATCATCTGGAAATACAGACAATAACGAGCAAGAGAGAAAGATCAAGAGCAATATTAAACAGGCTTCGTTTACTTATTAACCTTGTGATCTCTAATAGTTGATTGTGCGACTCTTTTGCATTCTTGAATAAAAGATACGTTTTGATTCATTGTTATTCTAAAGCACAAGTTGGATAGAATTCCTAACAGTCGCATAATGTCAGTTGTACCGGAAACCTGAATCTTTAGCATCTGCATATTAGTCATGGTGATTCTGAACTGCTTCAAGATAGCTGGGACAACTTCTTCTAAGAACTCGTTATTAGAGATTTATATAACTGTTTTTTTTCTGGCTTAGTATGGTTCTGTGATTTACATTACTGGGCAGATATTCCACAATCATTTGGGTGGTAAAATGTTTTACATTGTAGAGTAAACTAAGTTGTTGGCTACTTGATTTCCTACATGATTGTAAGATACGGGTATATATGAATTATAGAATAAGTTTTGGCCGGTGAATTGCTGGTGTTTTATAAATAACCTACAGAAGGTTCCTTTGTTTACAAAAGAAAATGGCCGATGATAATTTGAATTAAATAGTGATAAGAGTATTAATATTTCACGATATAATATGGTCTTTATCAAAGAATAACGTGGTAACATTAAATTTGACCTAGAGAAAATCACCAATAACCATATGGAGTTGGGATTCGTTAATCGTAGCCACGAAAAGATGATCGCATCAATTTGCATTCGAGATTTATAACATATCAAATAATCAGATCCAGTTGTTCAATGCCGTTGTTCCCCCGTCATTAGTGTTTCAACCTTATCGTATGACTTTTCTCCAAACAAAAAAACTTATATTATGACTTATATAAAGTACCAACAGTGACAACGGGAAATTAGAGGCGTAAAGCTGACTTTATATTCTAAAAATACCAAGTGTGTGGCTTAGCAAGCAATATTGATAGACCCAACTTTACTTAACAGATCAAACCAATCATGTACCTCTTTGTGTGGTTCTAACGTCCAGGCTCGAAGTCCATTTATTTTCTTTATTTTTTTAATTATTACTTATTTTTGTTATTCATGTTCCTATTCGTTTTTCTATCTTCTTATGTCTTCCTAAATGTTCGACTGCATATAAGGCCATGGTGAATATGTAAGATTTACGTCCTGAAGTAGTCGCTGACGTAGTTGCTGAAACAGACGTCGTGTTGAGTGGTGAAGACCATGTGGAGTCAAGGTGCTGAGCTGGAGTCGTGTAGACTTGGAGAGCAAGAGAGTATCTTGGAGATATGGAAAGAGTAATAAACTTGATGAGCAAATTTATGACTTAAAGGAAGAGGAATAAGTGCATTCCAAGAAAATGAAAGTTGCACTTAATGCTATGGAAGATGTTCATATCGATGTTGCCTTGGAGACTACGATTTCAGGAACGTGGAGAATAATATAAGATAGCTATGGGTCGTCTGTAAAGAGACATACAGAGATACAAAAGTTGATCTTATAGAGAGAGAAGCCCTTGGAAGTGTTTTGGGTCGTGATGAACCAGTGGCTGAAGTACTTGACGGGAGAGAGACATAAGTGGATAGCTTAAAAATCTTTCAGTGTCGTGTGTTAAGGTGTTAACACTAGACGAGTAAACCTGAATAAACAAGGTCTTGTAATAGATTGTTTAAAGGAGATTCTAATAAAGCAGAGTATTTGCTTGTATTGTTTTGTTTCTTAATTTATCTTCTGCATTACCTAATTGTGGTGTCATTTTTGCACTAACACATGGGGATTATACTCAACCTTAAACTACCAAAATGTTATCATGATCCACACAGCATGTATATGAAACATTAGTTTTGTGACGTGTAACGAAATCTTCACGAGGACTCGGATATGTACCCTTTAATTGGTACTAGTATTCTTGAGGGCGAGACACTATAGGTTCAATCCCCGCATAATTCATGTTACTTAAAAGAATAAGAGAACAAAATGAAAAACAAATAGTTCACGAGAGCCTAAACAAAATCGAAAAATGTACATCAATGACTTTGCATGAAAAAAATAACGGGGTGGCTCACCAACTAATTAACAACGAAATGTTCATATATAATATATCTCATGCGGTAACATATATAGGAAAAGTCTTTAGAAGAGGCAAAACAGGAGAACGGTGAAAAGCAATGCGTGTGTGGAGACAAGAGGGATCACTGCATAAGAAGATGATGTGGCGGCCATGACATCGGTACAATCGAGCCCTTCTTTGCCTTCTTTGCACATGTTTGCGAATATTCCCGGAGGATAACGACCATATATATTGATGTAACTGAACATTGTGGAGGCACATTCTGTCTTCTCATCGTTAAGAGCTTCCGCGAATGGGCAAGCAAAGTCCTTGAAGGCGGAGCAACATGCCTTGGCTGGATAATTTGGGCCTTTGCATTTATTCGTTATGATTGTGTAATTCTTGCTCGCAAAATCTTCTTTGCATGCTGTTATTATCACATTGCAAGTTAACACAAGCATTGAATCTTGTTTATTTAAAATTAGGTTTTGAATCAGGTAATCATCAATGAAGCATGCATGAGCCATATTATACGATCAATGATTTAAAATCTTCTTACGTTTTCAAAATATTCTTACGTGTTTTTGCCTGAAGAAGACCTCGGCTTGTGGCTGGGTGTGACTCAAATTCATCAACTGCACATAGAAATCCATTCCGTTTTTTTCAAGAACGTAAAAAAAGAAAAAATTATAGGCACATACTATATTTGAAATATTAGTAAATTACGAGAGATGTGGAGAGACGAGGCGGATCCAGACAAGAGCATGATTGAAAGAAGAGAAACCAAACAACGAGGAGAATTCTCCATGCTTCTGTTTCCTCCTTTGTATTTGTCTTTGTCACATTTGATTTTCTAAACGTTTTTTTGTTTTGTTATTTTGTTTTTTCGTGTTTTGGAGTTATAGGAGGAGAGAAAAATGCTGCGGTTCGTTGAAGTAGACGAAACAATATATATCACTGACATGCCAACAGAAATTTTCCTATTTTAAGCCTTCAAGAAAAACCATCTTATTAACCAAAATGGCGGTTAAGCTTCAACTGGTTAATATCCATAAACCAATTTGAATCATTGAAGACAACCTGCTCCAACAATTTAATATGAGACTTTGAAAACATTATCATCGACGTGCATGTATAATATTATATCTATGACTAAAACAATATTATCTATATACAAATACAAGCTGCAACTTACTCCAATCCTTTTGTTATTATTGCTTAAACATAAACTATATAATAAATCAGGTTGGGGAATGGGGATAAACGGATATACTACTCTAGGGTGTGATTAGATATGTTTTAGGTTCTCTTAACAATGATTTATTGTAAAGTTCATTATTAATCAATTTATAATAACAAAAGATATTTTCCAACCTGATGCCCCGAACCGAGAATGTATTTTTTCAGCTGGTTCGTCACTTGTCACTTTATCAGCGATGTCACTAAACATAGCTGCCTTAAATAACAACACCCAGTGTGAAAAAATTTAGGCACTCAAGAGGTTTGGCGGAAGTTTTGGTTTTACTTTTTTAGAGTTAGTATTTGACATCGTTAAGACTTAAGAGGAAATCGTTTAAGGCTTTTCTATTAATTTAAAGTGTTTTCGTAGGAGTCTAGGACAGACTAGTGTTTGTAATTATCTTTGGAAATTGATTTGATTAGAGACTATAAGCTTTTTTAGTCTTGAAAACCAGAAAAAAAAACATCTTTGTCTTGAGTGTTTTCCAATGATTCTATAATACTCAAAAATCAAAAGATCATGTAAATGTTTATAGAAAAACGGATAATCCAAAAATGAGAGTTGATGGTATTATATAATAAATCGTAAAGATGAAAATCGTATGTTTATTTGGGTCTTGAGATATGGTTCCGGTTATTATAAACAACATGTTGACGGCACAACAAATATGAATATTTAGGCACTGTTTTTATCAATTTAAGGAGTGAGTTTGGGGTTGTCTACTGACAAGTTAACAAATCTGAAATGTAAGCATGCGCATCAGGAGTTTAAAGGGAAGAAGTCGCACGTTTTACGAAAAAAAAATATTAAAATAAGCATAAATGAAGACTTTGGCTCGTCCCGCCTCTCCCGAGTGAATCCGGGTCGTGACTGTTCAGCGGACCCCACGCCACGTGGCGGCCCGCTATTAGTCACTTTATTTAATTTTTTTTTAAAATCAAACGAAAAAAAAATAATAATAAAAAATTAGTTTCTTGAACCCCAATGAGCGGTTCACCGCTGCCCATGCTCTATGGTCCATTGGTCTGATGGACACGGTGAATTTGGTGCTCTTCGCTTCCGTGACGTGTTTGAATTATACTATGTCGATTGGTTGATAAGACCTCTAGTTAAGGCTTCAATGAAAACGTAGTACACTCCAATTCTAATTTAATGAAGCAACTTACCTAATTGACATTGTTATTCACTCAGCACTGCTTTTTCCAACTCACTACTCATCACCTACCTAAAGCACTTCTGTTAGTGGTTTCTCATTAGAGCACTTGCAATGGTCATCCCCACATTGGGATCTTTGGCAATTGTTTAATATATTTTTTTTTGTTTTGTTTTTGTTTGAACAGTGAAGGATTCGAGTCCAAAAAGCTCGTCCAATGGTGATCCCGAAGACGGAGTCCTTAGCAATAAAATATTATTATTTTTTTAAAAAAAATTAAAATTGAAAATTTATTAATTGCATAATTAAAATAAAAGGTACAAGGATTCAATTTAAAGATACAAGGATTAAAAGATACAAGGTTTAAATATAAAGATACTAATTATTAATCTTCATCGCCAAATTTGTTCCAAATGTTTTCGATCAAATCATTCTTCAATCGTTCATGAGTTTGCCTATCACGAAGATCATTTCGGTTGGGAAATATATTATTGAGAATTGTCGGGATTTCGTTTAGTGTAGGGTTTGCGTTTAGGACCTCCGAAGTTCTGGAAGATGCTCCTTCTTCAAATTCTGAAATATCGTACCGCATTGAATAACCATCTCGTTCATCTTCAACTATCATATTGTGTAGTATGATACATGCTCTCATTATCTTCCTTATCTTCTCTTTGGCCATTGTACGAACCGGGTTTTTCACAATCGCAAACCGAGCTTGCAATACTCCAAAAGCCCGCTCGACATCTTTTCGGACTGATTCTTGAACTTGAGCAAATAACTGTTGTTTAGGACTTTGAGGGAGTGTGATACTTTGGATAAATGTTGACCATTTTGGATATATACCATCTGTGAGGTAATATGCCAACTTATACATGTGGTTGTTGACCATGTACCTCACCCTGGGAGCTCGACCTTCTAAAAGGTCATCAAACAGAGGAGATCGATCGAGGACATTAAGATCATTTAAGGTACCTGGAAGACCAAAAAATGCGTGCCAAATCCAAAGATCTTGTGAAGCTACGACCTCTAGGACAATAGTCGGTTTTCTGTGGCCACGGGCGTACTGTCCTTTCCAAGCGGTTGGACAATTTTTCCACTCCCAGTGCATACAGTCAATGCTCCCGACCATCCCAGGAAACCCTCGTTTCTCTCCCATATCGAGTAGTCGTTGAAGATCCTCTGCTGTGGGTCGTCGCAGATACTCATCTCCGAATAACTGTATTATCCCATCAGTGAAATGATGTAAACAAGAAAGTGCAGTGCTCTCACCAAGTCGGAGATATTCGTCATCCGTGTCAGCCGAATTTCCATAAGAAAGTAGATGAATTGCTGCCGTACATTTTTGTAGTGCAGTAAGACCCCACCTACCCGTTGCATATTTTCTTTGCTGAAAGAATGGAAAGAATTGTTCAAGGCCATCGACAATACGTATGAATAATCCCTTATTCATGCGGAATCGGCGTCTGAAAGTTTGTATCGAATATATCGAATGGTCGTCGTTGAAGTAGTCATTGCTTAGCTGGTGCTGTCCTCCTTCGCGGTGTCGTTCAGTATAACTACGGGTCCTTTGCGGTATGGGTTCGGCCTCCACTATATCGTCGTAAATTTCGTCAATGAAATCTTCGATAATATCATCCAATCTCTCCTCGATTTCATCATTTTCATCAGACGAAGATGACGACATTGCTTATCCTGCTGGATAAATAATAATTTGCTTAGAAGGTTTCTTATATTTTTTTTTCTTATAAGTTAAAAATATTTAGATTTCTTCTACTTTTGAATCTTTTCTATTTTTTTTTCTTCTACTTTTAAATATTTAGATTTGTTCTACTTTTGAATCTTTTCTATTTTTTTTTCTTATACTTTTAAATATTTAGATTTGTTCTGCTTTTGAATCTTTTCTATTTTTTTTTCTTCTACTTTTAAATATTTAGATTTCTTATACTTTTGAATCTTTTCTATTTTTTTTTCTTCTACTTTTAAATATTTAGATTTGTTCTACTTTTAAATCTCTTCTATTTTTTTTCCTTATAAGTTAAAAATATAATAATTTCCTCTAAGTTTGAATCTGATATATTTTTTTATCTATTCAATTGGAGTTTGTTATAACTTTTAAAAAACCAGCGTTTACTAGCAACTTTTAAAACTAAATTTTACTAAATAGTTATGATGAAACAAAAACAAGAAGCAAGTAGCGAAACCTGATTATTACAATGGTTATGGTAATAACTTTCAAAAACAAGAAAACGAAAACAAAAACAAGAAGCGAAACCTGATTATGGTTATGGTACGAGAAGCATGTTGATGAGATGGATACAAAGGATTGAGAGAAGCAAGTAGCAGAAAAATATTACAATGGTTTTCGTTCCAAAATGTTACAAAGGTTTTGGTGATAAGGTTTTTGATGTTGAGGAGAAAGAGATACATATCCGAGTACTTATACTACAAGAAGGGAAAACCCGTGACTTATGAGCAGTAGCTACATGCCAAAATGCTCTCAGTACTCTAAATCCACCCGTGACAACTCCGCATTAGCAAAGGAACAAAAGAACTCCTATCCTCCCGTGACTACCTGCAACAACACGTTTAAAAAATGGTTAGTTTAGCTGTAACAACTAAGCAAGTACACACATCACACAACAAGTACTAACTTTTCCTGCAAGTGACGTCAAACAACACAAAGTACACATCATAACATTTCAGACATAAGCTTCATTTTTAGTGTTGTTTCGATCTCAGACAATGGCTCTTTCTTGGCCAGCAAGCGATCAAGGAGTTTATTTCTAGACAGTTTTTCCTTAAGTTCCAAAACGCCTTGTAGCTTAGACAACTCCTCATCTCGACCACTCTTCTTCTTCTTACTGGCACCTTTCGCAGCCTTTACCCCGACTGGTCTATCCTCATCTTCTCCAACAACATTTTCTTCTGGTCTGTCAAGATCCACCACTGGCCTCCGCTTTTCCTTTCCACCATCCTTAGCCATATAAGTGGAGGCCCATTTCTGCTCATGCCTGAGCTCTCTCCAGCAGTGATCGAGTGTGAACTTGGTATTGTACTTGGTGAAGAATATGTCGTAAGCAGCTTTGATCACATCATCATCATTTTGGCCGCTTCTCTGCTCCCTCAGCGCCTGGTTGTAGCAACCAGTGAATCTGGATACTTCATGATTGATCCTAGACCACCTCTTCTTACAAGAAGTAACCTCTCGCGGTACTTCCCCAACGAGCTGAGGGCTGGCGTTGTAGTAGTCTACAATACGCTTCCAGAAAGCAACAGCTCTCTGCTCGTTGCCTACGAGAGGGTCCATACTGGTGTTAAGCCAAGCACCAATAAGGATCCTATCCTCTTTGGGTGAATAATCCATTGAAACAAAACAAAATCGATTGAAACGAAAAATAATCCATTGAAACAAAACAAAATCGATTGAAACGAAAGCAAATCGATTGAAAAAAAAAAATCCCCAAATCGCAGATTTTTTTCGAACCCTAATTTTGATACGAAACGATTCCAACTCTATTGAATATAAATGGAAATAATCTAGTTCGATTAATATAGAAAAAAACGCTTCTACTTACCTTGACGATCAGACGGATTTGAATCGCGAAGGTGGGATCCGACAATCGCCCTAGAGAGTTGAGAGGTTTTTTTTTTCTTTGCTTTCGTCGAAATGACGATTTTTTTCTCCCCAAGACCAAACACATTCGCGTCTCCGTCCAATCTATTTCTGCCACGTCGCCCACGGACCGGGTCCGTCAAGATGCAATTTACGGATCAATCCGTCAAATGGGCTGGGTTTATATTAGTTAAAAAATCCAAAAACTGCAACGGACCGGACTGACGGATTCGTTCTCATGCCCCGTTGCAAGTGCTCGTCCTTTAAAGTATCTTGTAATTAAACAAATGAAAATAATAAAAAGAAAAGAACAAATTGAGATGAATTTCTCATTCAGTTGAGATAAATTTAAATTATCTTATACGAGATATAAACGTTTTATTTGTAACTTAAAATATAATACACATAATTATATTTAAAATCCTTATTTATTTTTGATAGAGATGCTCTAATAATTATAAATTTTGAAAGTATCGAAATAAGGAAAAAATTCAAATAGTTGTAATGAAAAAGGAATAAATTTAGATAGCTAGGACTTAAAAACGAGGGGGGGATAACGAAGTGGCGGCCGGTCAAATTCTTATCCTACGAAAAAGAAATAGGGATAAACCGATAAAGTTTTTTTTTTTTTTGTAAAAAGATAAACCAATAAAGTTATGGGACAATTTGGGAGTTTGTAATATTTTTTAAGTTATTTTTCAAAATTGTTCTGTCAGCTGAATATTTTTTGTTCTGTAGTTGTGATTAAACATTTTTATAGTATTGCCTTCTTTATGTTGCTGACCTTTTCAAAAAATATGCAAATATTCAAGAAACAAAGAAAAAAAAAGAATGCCATTTCGTTACTTTATCTACTTATTTTCAATTAGGTAGACGTTTCTTCTTTAAAATAATTTCTGCTGATTTAGTTTTTACACCTTTATAAAGTACTACTCCTGTTCCTCGAACCTCTGTTCCTCGTAATAAGATTTTCTAAAGTGTTCACGCTTATTAAAAATTCAATAAATATTTATAATTTAATTTTTTTACTTTATTATACACTTTCCAATAACTTTTCACCAATGAAATTTAATCAATTCAAATATTTTTATTTAATGTTTTTTAAAAATATAAAAAAGTACCTTAAACATATAGAAAATCTATCTTTGTAGAACAAGTAAAAAATCTAAAACATCTTACTTTTGGGAACGGAAGGAGTAATAAATAATACTTATGTGTGCGTGTGTGTATAATATAATATAAGCTCTCGTGCCTTCTTCTGCGCCACCTTCGATTTATTATTATTGTTCTTACCCATTCCGCTTTCTCTAATTCCAAATAATTCTCCTCCCTTTGTTCTTCAGCCATAACTCTCTGAGTCTGAGGTTTCCAAAGGCTACTAGCATCTAAAGTCAGCAGAGATCCATCGGTACTTACAATCTTTTCGACGAGTACGTCTCTGAATCATCACTCTTTATATATATATATATATATATATCTATGTTATTGCGCTTGTATGTTTACATATAAAAGCATCTATTCAATAGATCTGCACCGTTTCTTGAATAACTACGCACGGTCGCACGCAGCTGATTCTTTCCGATTATACTAAGTCAGTTTTAGTAGATAATACGATTAGGAATAATCTCCTTGTTATCACTTCGCTGTTTAATTAACCACTATGTTTCTTTAATAATTTAGTTTTATCATGGTATATAACGTGAAAAATTATTTATTATACGAGTAAGACAATACGATTACAAATTATTACTATATATTATTACCTTCTTTTTGTAAAAAAACTATTTATTATTCTTCTCACGAAATTTCGTATTTTAGGTGAAATCTCTAATAAACAAGGACTAGTCAAGTGAATGTGTTTGTCTTGTACGTTTCAGTAAAATGGAGCTAGAGAACCAAGAAGACCTAGCAACATTGGGTGACTCAGGAGGAGACTTCGACTGCAACATATGTTTGGATCAGGTTCGTGATCCGGTCGTGATTTTGTGTGGCCACTTGTTTTGTTGGCCCTGCATTTACAAGTGGACTTACTCCACCAACAATACAAGACAACGCGTCGACCAGTACGATAAGAAGAAATCCTCGAAATGTCCGGTCTGCAAATCCGAGGTCTCCGACGCTACGCTTGTCCCTATCTACGGCAGGGGACAGAAAGTCCCCCAGTCTGGTTCAAATGTACCGAACAGACCATCTGGTCCGGTTTATGACTTGAGAAGAGCTGGTCAACTTGTAGGAGAAGGGGGGAGTCAACGGTACATGTATAGAATGCCTGATCCGGTGGTGGGTGAGGTATGCGAGATGGTATATCAGAGACTATTTGGAGAGTCTTCGAGCAACGTGACACCGTACCGGGGAGACCGTTACACAAGTCTCCGGTTAAGGCGTCGGACAATGCAGGCGGATGAGTCACTAAGCAGAATCTATTTGTTCCTGCTTTGTTTCATGGTCATGTGTCTACTTCTTTTCTAATTGTATGTCCTCTCATCATACATTGGAATGAGTATGCATATTATATTTACGAGGTAAGTTACAAGTGTGTGTGTGTGTAAGAGCGTTGAATCTTCTGATTGTATGATTAGAACATAATAATGTGAAAATCAAGAAACGGCACCGATTTGCTATTGTTTATTCTGATCTAATAATAATATGGATAAAAGGAGGCTCATCTTCAACTCAATCTATTTGTGCACCAAAAGGATGATAACGCGACGCAGACGGTGATACTTTTTTCTTTCCAAAAATTATAAATAAAATTTGGACCCTACGTTTGATTGATAACGGTGAATAAGACAGTGCTGATAGAAGAAGTTGAAATATCAAGTTTATCAAATTAATGTTTTTGGTACGGTTCTTTCTTTATACATTAAAAATGTTGTAAACAAAACTGGAGTGAGCTGTTTCATTTAAAAGCATAGTGCAGTCTGAGATGACGTATATGGGTCCGCATGACACAACCCCCTCATGGCCTCATCTACGAGATCCATTTTTGTAGCTTCAAAAGTTCTAACTGAACGTGCCTATCTCGAAAACAGGTTTTAGAATTTCGAATTTTAAAGATTTTTTTAAATATTATTGTACGTATTAAAGTCCCTAACTCAAAAGAAAAGAATAAAATGGGAAGTAATTAGATAGTATCATAGTAATAAGTAATAACAAATGCAAATGTAATAGCGGATTTACAGTGAGAAGAACTGTAAAGGGCGAGACCAAAGCCTTATTTACACAAAACACATAACATTTCGAGTGTATCTTTGCTTGCTTGTTTCCTACGTTACAACTCCACTCGGTAGAAACGAACCAGTTTCATGCTCTGCACTCTTTCCTCCTGCATTCCCACATTTTAATCTTCCCACTTACAACCAATGTAATTACCAAAATGGATATATTGTGTAATAATAGTATTATTATTACCTGACCCTTGACCGATTCTTTATCCTGCAGTGGAAAATGAAAACCCGTTGAACAGTTCTCTAACTTTTCCGGATTTTTCACCCATGCTTTTCTACCTTCACTCACTTTCACCCCGAACCTCCATGTCTACCACATTCACATACAATCACACGTATGTTAGGTTTACACTTGTTTAAGAACTTTGAGTGAGTGAAATCACATACATACCTGAGAAAGCGGAAACGTGTCTCTCTCAATCTCACCTCCTTCAATGTTTATGCCAGTGCCTTGACATTCTGGACAGAACACTGAAAATATTTGCCAGCTAACATTACTTACCAACCCATTCATGTTCGCACCACTCTGCTTTGCGCATCTCTTTTTCCCTTTTCCACACACCATCTTGCTCCCAAGTATCTCACTCTCACAAAAAAGAAACCAGTGCACGACACAAGACACGTGAAACAGGTGGAACGCACCGAGGAGGTTTCTACTACCACACGCAAGTTTCCCTGTCTTCATGTTTAGTATTGCTGCTGCATCTTTCCCAGGAAGCATCTTTTGCTTACAGACTTCGCATATCCTCTCGGAATTTATCCTCTGTTGCTTCCTGAGCTCTCGTCTTACCTTTCTGTTCTTGATGATCCTCTTGTCCACGACACTATCATCATAATCACCTATCAGAGCCCTTGAAGAGACCTCCTCAGAAGAGTCGTACTGACTACACAGAGAATCACTAGTGTCTTCCGGATCCGAAAAAGACTTCTTCCTCTTCCTCCCACCGTCTTCCCCTTTCCCTGATTCCGCTGGACTAGATGTGAGAAGACGGCTCGGCTCGTCGAGAAAACCAAGCCTACCCAAATTATAGAAATAGGAGAACGTGACAATAGCAAAGTCATGCTCCGGGACACTAGCCTTCTCCTCATCCGAAGGACACTCCTCTCCTAACCACTCGCACCATAGCTTATCTATCCAAGTCGAACGCCCTTTCGTCTCAAACAACCTAGCAGCTATGCGTCCAAAGCCTATAAACTTAGCTTCCAGATCAACAGTTCTCTCCTTAATCAACAAACCAGAGATCAACAGATTATCTCCACAGCGACCAATCTCATCAGCAGGTTGATTAATATCTCCATTTTGCCCTCTGCTTTCATCATACACAACAATAGCAAACCTTTCATCATCACACCAATCCAGCAAAGGACAAGTAACACCTTCACCACCAGAGATCTGAGCTTTCTTCTCCTCTTCTTCTCCCTTTGAACAATCGAAGAAAAGTACACCGTCATTAAAAGGCCACGGCTTTTCACCGAGAAGCGTGATCTTAGCACACGACAACCTCTCCCTGTGAAGGCTCCCGCTCAAATGCCCGAGCAAAACGGCGTCGCTGTAGCAGGGAGCGAGACACAGAGTGCAGAAGAAGACGAAACGCTTCCCGTCTTCGCGAATCTGAACGTACGTGTGACCTTGCGACCTCAAGTTCCTCAGAGTAGTTCTCGCTAACTGCTCTTTCAAGCTAATAGCAGGCTTATGTAAACCTAACTCTCTACTCTCAGCCATTCAATTATAACTTAAAAAAAAAAAAAAACTAAGGAATCAGAATTCTATTGGATCGCGAAAATTCAGATGCAAAAAAAAAGATAAAACAGATCACGGAGGTACGGAATCAACAGAAGATAGTTATACGTATTCGAGGCGTGTTCGGAGAAGGAGTTATGGGGGATTGTTTCATTCGTACGACGGAGATAAGGTCAACGCGAGCAATGGAGCGATGAAGATGGAGAGAAGAAGATCGCGAGTCCATCGCCAACATTTTTCGCGCGAATTTCGCGAAGAAGAAAAGAAAACTTTCGGAGGATTCAGAATTGACGGAGAATTTGAGAAGAAACGACGAGAGAGAGTGATTCAGGAGCGATGGTTGAAGAAGAAGAAGGAGTTAACCGAAATCGAAGGAAAGCTTCTTTGTCCTCTAGTCGTTGAAGAGAAAACTATTTAACCGTTGGATTTTGATGGTTGAGTGATGAACGGTTAAGATGTGCTCTTGAGTTTTATAAATAGTTGTGGAGATTCGAATTTTTTTAATAAGAGATTCTCCGATCCCGATGAGTCGCGGGATAGTAGATAAACTTCAACACTTAATTAAAAAATAAATGAGAAACTATCTAATTTGACTGCTTAACTTTCTATATCTTTTTTATAAACTGCTTTATCAGGAAAAAAAAAAACTCTCTATATCTTCGACATTTGATACCTAACTTTTATTATCGCTCATATTCAACCTGCACATTGAAGGGTGTCGAAGGGTTCGACGTTTGTGGCGGTAAAGAGCGTCTTTAGAAGGTTGGGCCTGGCCCATTTTCTCTCTGCTTTTTTGTCCGTTTTATTTGGGTTGTTGGGTTTTGATAATGTCGGCGTGGGTTTTGTATTTGGGTTTGTTTCTTGGACTCGGCCTTATTAATAAAACTAGTTGGAAAAAAATTCAACCTGCACATTAGGGCTGTTCAGTATGGCAAAACCGAACCGTACCGAACCGAACAGAACCGAAATAGATAATATGGTTTGGATTTGGTATATACCATACAAACCGAATGGATTTGATTTTTAAAAAACCGTAGGATTTGGATATGGTTCGGTATATTACCGATAAAACCGAATAAACCGAATAAAACCGATCTAAAAATAGAAACATGTAAATATGTATATATTTTATAACAACGTATGAAAATCATAAGTTAATTTTTTTGCTAATAACTATTACCATATTTTTTACAGTAATAAAATAGTCCTGATTTGTAAAACACTTGAACTATAATTAAATAACAATTCATCGCAAACATGCTTCTTATTTTCTTAGTCTTCTTTTGATCTTTTTGCTTTAATTTAGCATTGACTAAATTGAAATAAAGATTATAAATTTGATGATAACAATTAGTGGAAATTCTTCACAAATTTTTTTATCTATAAACGAATAGAGTTTCGTGTTTAATATAATAAACATGACTTTAATGAACGCTAAATATGAAAGAATATAATAACTTATTTTTTGTGCTTCGTGCTTCTGTTTTATTTTTTATTTTTTATTTTTATCATCAAAATTTTTAGTTTTGATTTTAATTATAGATTTGATTATTTTATTAGATGATAGAAACATTTTTTATTTTTGTTCTTTTATTTAAACTTATAATATTTTTTAATAAATGAATGTGTTGACAACAAGACTCTAAAATTCATATAATATGATCCCAAAATAAAGAATTATGTTTTTTGGTATAAAACCGAATAAACCGAAAACCGACGGTATATAAACCGAACCGAACCGAAGTAAATATGGATTTAGAATGGTAGTTATATTTTACTAACCGAAATACCGAAAAACCGAAAAAACCGAACCGAAACCGAACCGATATCCAGATTGAACACCCCTACTGCACATATAGGCACTGGAATTTTGGGCATCAGCTCGGTTCGGTTTGGGCATCTCGGGTTTTGGGTATTTCGAATAGGAGGCTACTACTCGACTTATTTTCAGTTCGGTTCAGTTCAGTTACTTTCAGGTTCGGTTTGGTTTGAATAGTAAAACTAGATACTGAAAAGTAGCTAGAAAATTTTTGGTCGGTTCGGGTAGTTCGGATAAAATATCGGTTATTTAAGATAAAATATCAAATAATTAGGATGATTTAGATAAAAATTCAGGATATTTTGGATTACTTTGAATATTTCGGATAAAACTATCTGAATAGTTTCCGATACTTTCGGGTACTTCAAATAATTATAATAATCTAGTTATCCTCAACTATTTTCAGATACTTTTTATAGATTTTGAAATTAAAACATATATTTAATTATGTTACATGTATATATATAACTAATATTTTTATATATTTGGATACCCGTTCGGTTCTCGGTTCGGTTTGGTTATTTCAAATATAAAAATATAGGAACCGTTCAGATATTTGAGGGTTTTGGTTTCGAGTATTTAGGTTCGGTTTCGGTTCGATTATTCGGTTCCGGTTTTTTTTTGCCAGGCCTAATTAAGTGTTTATTGGTTTTCAAGGCTACTAGTATATTATGCATTTTATGTCTATTCTTTTAAATTAATGTACATATAAATCATGGAGTTTTATCATTTTCTTTCAAAAGATAGATCTAGTTTATTTTTATCATATAAATTTTCTACCATGAAGTCATTAACATCGTAACTGAAATTGGTTTGCATTCAAAGTTACATGTACAAATGTAAATGTATTTGTGTTCGCGACCGGTAATAAAGACAGCGCTACTTGCAAGAGGGTCAGTTTGCTGCTGTGATGATTGTTGGTTCATTTCCATCTGGGTCTCTAGTATTTTTTGCCAGTCAAGAGGAGCTAAACGAGTAGAGCTGGAACTAGGATTCAAATTGGGCTGAAACACGTAGCTAGGCCCAGCCATAGAAGAGCCTAATTTCTTCAAATATTTGAAATAATCTTCTTCTATTTTTTTTGCAAAATTTGAAAGTCTTTTTTCTATAAAAAAAATAATTCTTTGTACAAGATAATTTGATATAATCTTCAATCATAATTCTTTGTATATGATACTTAACGAGAAACTCTCTTTTTGTAAGTTAAAAAGAAATACTCATATCAAACCGAAAAGATCATTCCACATTCCTTCGAAGACGTACTCGTCATTGGGAAGAAACTATGAAACACTGTCCAACCTTTTATAACTTTGAAATTTTAACAGAGGCAAATTAAAAAATGTGACTGAAAATACACTAAAATTATAAATTCATGGTGGACAGCTGCCACATCCATGTAGATTCGCCACTGGGTTCAAGTCACTTGTGATAACTTGATATTTGATCAAACTCAGATCCATCCTATACATTTTTACATTCGAAGACCGAGCATACTCGTGACTTGATGCTTGAACTTTTTTTTTTTTTTTTTTGCTTGATTCATGAAGTCGACGGCTCTCGTTGGTTGTCGTAGTAAGGGGGTTTCGGTCTGGGACTTCGCCCTTGTTCTTCATTGCGTCCTTGCGGTGGCAAGTGATAGTCTAGCAGCACCGGTTTCTGTCTGTCGGTTCTCGACGGCGACAGGCGTGTGGTGGTTCTCGTGTCTTTGATCGCTACTCTTAGCGTTCGGTCTTCGCTTACATCCCAGCGCTACTTGGGTTTGCTTGAGCCTATTGTGGCGGTGTGCGTGGCAATTGTGTGCAGGATGGGCTCAGATTAAGGAGTAGGAAGGTTACAGCCCGTTTTTGCTCGGTTTGACATCCTGTTCAGGTCGCTCCGGGCCAAATAATTGCTCGGTTGGTTGTTGAAGGTGTGTTAGGTCGCTGCTATTGCTGTGTGTTTGTGTGGGCAGGTGCTTGATGTTCTCGGTGAGCTGTTCTCAGGTGGGCCATTATTTTTAAGAGCGGATTCATCGGGGAGGCCAAAATTACTGGGTTCCGACTCTCGGTTGAATTTGGTTCATCTTTTTGCGGAAAGTTGTTGTTACGGATTTAGTCGAGTCTCGGGACTGCGGTTGTGGTTGTTGTATCTGTCTTGTTTTCGTATCTTGATTGAGTGTGTGTTTAGGTTTTTTTTTCTGTTTTTCTACTTCGTGTTATCTTCTGTCATTCTGTCAAAAACGAAAAAACTTGATAATAATATCTTAACATTTTTACCCAAAAAAAACTTGTTTGCAAGTTGTGAAGTGTGAAGAATAGGGACTCAAACTTGTTAATGTTGTGACTGCATCACGATTTGTAGTTACCTCTTTAATCACTGTTTGAAACTATGCTTTATTACATTTAAGTTTATAATTTTAAAAGTCTATATTGTGTAAATGGGAACTTGTATAAAAGTCAAACCTCGATTCGTGTAAGTGTAAACGAACAGAAGGGTAGAGAGAATTTGGTTGGCGGTAAGAAGAATGAACTGATTCTAATATGAACTGTATAAGATTCCAATGTCTTAAAAACTCACCTAATCAATTATTCATTTATTTCACGTGAATCGTGATCATACACATTTTGACTTTACCGCCATTCTCTATACCCACTTTCCACACATCCTATTATGGTCCACATGATGGCATGATTAATAAGAGTTCTTAACGTAATATAAAAAACTGTCTTTTAATTTTTAACTAAAAAAATTAAAAATTAGCTTTTAATAAAAAAATTTATGAGCCGGTTCTTAGTTTTTTTAGTTAAAAATTAAGATATGGTTTTTATATTTCACTAAAAACCCTATCGTAAAAACACTCATTAATCAATAATCATGCTCTGACACTAATCTGAAACTACGAATGCTGAACATTGATAAAGTACACAATGACAACTTTAATAAGTGTTTTGTAATATGTAATGATTTTTTTATGCATGTAGTAAAATCTAGAAGTGAAGATTTTTACAAACACCAAACGAATCAGTCACGTCTATTTATATAATATATATTTTTGCCTTAACGCTTTGAATACCACCATGTTCTCTCTGTTATATCTTAAACAAAACCAACCGTAATTGACGCTAGATATCTCCTTTACACATTTTCCTCATAGATTTGAGAAAGTAACATCACATTAATGCCGGGCCGTATAATACTAAGTAGAATTTTTTTTTTTTTTCAAAGTAGAGAATTGGTCATGTGCTTTTGTTTAAAAAAAATAAAACAAATCGTGGATTCACTTTTTTAAAAAGATTTTGGGACTGAGTGAGTGACCAACACATAGTTATTATCTATTGCCCTACCAACGCCAATAATTATAAAACATGAACTAATATGTCATTAGTAAGCTAAAGGTAGTTGTTCGTATAGCATACGAATTGGCAAAAAAAACCGTTACCTCAATTATCATAGTACATAGTATATATTAGGGTTTTTAGTAATTAAAAACCCCAACTAAAGATTCATCGTAAATTAAACCCCCAACTATTTATATTTGATTTTAATCCCTCAACTTATGTTTGGTTAACACGGAGAACCCTCCGTTAACAATGTCGTGATTTATGGATGAAAACTGTTAATCTAGAACGCTGCGTTTCATTTTATTGACAAAACAACACGTCTTTCTCCCCGACGACACGATGTTTGATTAAAACAACAAGGTATTCATAAATCTGATAGTAATCGAAGAAAAAAAATTCAAAAACCCCAAATTTGACGAACCCTATTTTTTTGAGAATTCTCTTGTCCATACATGATTTCATGGTTGATTGAGAGTGATTAAGGGTCGTATAAACAGTTTGTAACGTCGTTTTTGAGATATTTCGGGCTGATTTCGAGAGAGAAAGAGTGTCTGAGTTGTGGTTGATTTCTGGAAACATAAACTTCTGGAGCTTGGAAGATGTTAAGGTAACAGAGTTCTGTGTTTCTTATTGAAATTTTGAATCTTTTGGAATTATCGTTGATTTAAATTGTTTACTGATTACAGGACAAGTTTTTTCCGAGTACATATCGGAGGGTATTGGGGAGGTGATGGATCGTACAATGGCGGTCATACAAGATGTCTTCGACTTGATTATGAAGAGCCGAGTATAGCGATGTTAAAAAAGATGGTGATGGATGCTGGGTTTTCAGAAAATATGAGTAAATTTTCTTACTTCCAAAATGGAGTAGTTGGCGAGAATCGTAAGGAATTGTATGGGGATAGTGATGTTAGAGAGATGATTACAGGTTCAGTAGAAGTAGAATCCTTGAATCTGTATGTGGTTAGAGAAGATGACCCATATCTTGATGATGTACTCCTTGGAGAAGTGGGAGAAGAAGAGGAAGAACAGGATGATGGTGAGGAGTTTGATTTTTATCGTGATGATTATGTGGAGAGCGATGTATCAGATGATGATGATGGCGCTAGGATAGACTTCTTTGTAGGGCAGGAGTTTGTTTCAAAAGAGAAGTGTAAGGAGACAATAGAGAAATATGCTATGAGAGAGAATATGAATATCCATTTTAAGAAGTCTGAGAGGAAGAAAGTACTAGCTGTTTGTGTTCAAGATTGTTGCAAGTGGCGATTATATGCATCAATAAACAGCCGGTCTGACAAAATGGTAGTGAGATCAATGGAAGGACCCCACAACTGTTATCCTATTGGTGTTGTTGATCTCTACAGCGGACCGAAGATAGCTGCAGATTTTCTCAATGAGTTTAGGACAAATCCAAAACTGTCAGCTGAGCAAATAATGCAGAGACTGCATCTGAATGGTCTGCGGGTAACAAAAACAAAATGTCAAAGTGCGAGACATATTATGAAACACATCATTAGTGATGAATATGATGAGCAGTTTACAAGAATGCACGACTATGTTGAGGAGCTGAGGAAAACAAATCCAGAGTCAACAATGATATTAGGTACAAAAGAAAGAGTTTTTGAGAAGTTTTACACTTGTTTTGAATCTCAAAAAACTGGTTGGAAGACTGCTTGTCGTAGAGTGATCCATTTGGATAGTACATTCCTGAAAGGCCGAATGAAAGGGCAACTACTGACTGCTGTGGGAAGAGATCCAAATGATGCTATGTATATCATTGGATGGGCTGTTGTACCAGTGGAAAATAAAGTCTATTGGGAGTGGTTTATGGATCTGTTGCGAGAAGATTTGGACTTGGGAGATGGTAGCGGTGTTGCCCTCTCATCAGATCAGCAAAAGGAGTTAATTTATGCTATCAAAAGCGTGTTACCTTATGCGGAACATAGGATGTGTGCAAGACACATATTCGCCAACTTGCAGAAAAGGTACAAACAAATGGGACCTTTGCATAAACAGTTTTGGAAGTGTGCACGTGCATATAATGAACAAGTGTTCAACAAACAACTTGAGAAGATAAAGACCATTAAGATTGAGGCTTATGAGGAACTGAAGAAGACTGTCGGTTCTAATTGGTCTCGGTAAGGAGCTTCTTCTTGATTGCTAATTATTTTTTTAAATTTTTTTATATGATATCTGGTTTATGTACCTTTTTAAAATTATTGCATCGCGTTTTTTAGTGATATTCCGAAGTCTGCTTCTGTTGAGAATAACATCAGTGAAAGTTACAATGTTGTCCTGAAAGAAGCTCGTGAAAAACTGATTGTTGCATTGCTTGAAGACATTAGACGACATATCATGGCAAGTAACTTGATAAAGCTGAAAGAGATGGAGAGTGTAACGAGCAGTATTACACTTAAGGCTTTGGCTATAATAGAAAAGCGGAAAAAGAGTTTGAAGTGGTGTATACCAACGTCAAATGGTAGAGGGATTTACGAAGTGGATCATGGGAAAAACAAGTATGTGTTACATGTTCGAGATAGGACTAGTTGCTCATTGCTCATGCAGGGAGTACGATGTGAGTGGTATTCCGTGCTGTCACATAATGTGTGCTTCGTATGCTGAGTATAAGGAGACTAAGCTTCCAGAGTCAGTGGTTTTGGATTGGTATTCTGTCGAGAAATGGAAGCTTTGTTACAGTTCACTTCTGTTTCCGGTGAATGGTATGGAACTATGGGAAACTCATAATGACATTGTAGTCATGCCTCCACCAGACAGGATCATGCCAGGAAGACCCAAGAACAATGATCGAGTCAAAGATCCATCTGAGGAAGATTCTCAGCCTTCTCAAAGTTCTCAAAAAGCTATTGTGGTAATCCTTTTATAATACAAATATACTCTCTTATACATCCTTGTTGATATTCATTTCTGATGCAGACATTTAGCAACTGCTTACAAACGGGTCATAACATACGGACATGCCCACAAGAGCTGGTGCCTAAACCACCAAAGTCGGTTCCATTATTTCCTTCATTTCATGCGAAAAGTGTCATGGTAATGAACTGTCTTTCACTTGTTTTATTGTGTGACATATACTAATGGATATGTTTTATTGTGTAGACATGTAGCAATTGTCAACAAACCGGACACAACAAACGTAAATGTCAACTCGAGCCGGTGCCTAAGAAATCTAGCATACCTCGTGGAAGACCATTCAAGAAACAAAAGACCACTGAAGAACCAATGGAAGAACCAAACATGGAGTAGTGTTATTACTGGTGTATTAGTGTTTCTGTTTTTTTTTTTTTGCAAGTAGAATATTGTCTTTTTTGGATGTTGCAATACGTGGGTTTAGTGGTGTTGTTTGATGTTGCAGTTAGTGTTTCTGTTACTTTTCTTTTGGATGTTACAATCGATAACTATTAATGCAACGATATTGTCTTACAAACAACTCATCAAACAAACACAACTCATACATGACATCTTCTTTAACCGAACAGAAACTAACCATCTTACTAATAGCTTCACTCAAGCAAGACACCTTACATTTCTAAAGCTTAGTTCTAATAAGCTCAATCACCTCAATTATCTCTCTCATATCGTTTTTCAGATCAACAATGTCTTGCTTTATCTCTACCAAAGCGTTTAACATCATCGCCTGCCTGCTTGCCAAAACATCAAATTCTTCAAGACGTGCTTCATCAACCCATTTAAAGAGGTGGTTTGGACCAGAAATTGCTCCACAACGATAAAATTTTCTTCCTGGATTGCGACTTGTTGTTGATGTTAACACAATGCTTGCAGCTCCACACTGACAGTTTCTAGGTATTCCTGGTGCAATATCCATCGATGTTATGCTCTTACACCCGCACTATCACAATCTTCACCCTGTAAAATAATATCCAAGTAATGATCAGTCAATCTAAGTAATGATCAGTCGACATCGAACAGAAACAAATCAATTGACCAAATCAATCGACATCGAACAGAAACAAATGACTGAAACCGTTCACACTTACAACAAGCTCGCTCGATTGTTCTCTGAACACCTGAAACCCTAACTTTTCGATTTGGGGATTTTGAGTTTCGTTGCTCTCTGTGTCGTCGGGGAGAAAGACGTGTTGTTTTGTCAATAAAATGAAACGCAGCGTTCTAGATTAACAGTTTCCATCCATAAATCACAACATTGTTAACGGAGGGTTCTGCGTGTTAACCAAACATAAGTTGAGGGGTTAAAATCAAACATAAATAGTTGGGGGTTTAATTTACGATTAATCTTTAGTTAGAGGTTTTAATTAATAAAAACCTTATATATTAACAATGCAATGATTTAAGCGTTGTCCACACGAAACTGGCCACCAAGTTTTCCTCTGAGTAAATCATGCAAGTTATTAAACCAGTTCTCATTCAACTACAATCATTCATATATGCAAGTATATACAGACACACATCAATTTTTTAAAAGAATCATAATTATCATTCAAGTGGTATAAACAAATTCACTAATTACTAATAGATTTTAAACTTGAAGTCCATAAACTTTAACCCTATATCATAAACATTTAGTAACACTATATATCATACAAGTGACCTTTTGGCTCTTGTCTTTCTCCTTTTTTCTTACCAAAAAAACGGTATTGGAACAAATATGTATGTAGCCAACTAAAATTGATATCAATATATGTAAATTACATTTATCTAAAGATATAGGAAGAAACCGAAAAAGATATGAAGAGATTGGGCAAAGGCCAAGTCAGTGTCTTAACGGATTCCTCATCTCCTCCACAGAATCTGCGTGAGATTTCAACGGTCGAATCTCTTAACTTTATCAAAATATACCCTTGTAGGTCCCCTGACAATGACACGCTGGATCGTGCGAAATCGACGCCTTAACTGTCGGTAGGTCCATCTATAGTGGCATCTCACCGTAAATAAGAGCAACGGAATAGGGACTAAACCGTCATAAACTCTAAACAAAAAGAGAAACTACAGAAAAGCAGTTTGGTTCCTTTTTTTCCCTCTATATAACAAACAACAACACTGACATATCAATTGCTCATAACTCAGACACTCTCTCTCTCACTCACTGTCGCCAAAGTAGCCTCTTTCCGGCGACAGAGGTGACATCTCCGGGGAAAATGCAGCTCCCTCCGGCCATCATCTTCGCCACACTCTGCATTGTCCTGCAGCTTCTGAATATCTCCTCCGCCTCGGTGATACCCAATCGCCACGTGTCTAACGCTCATTGGCTTCCCGCCGTGGCCACATGGTACGGAAGCGCCAACGGCGACGGAAGCGATGGTAATTTCCAACACATAACTAAACCTCATGACTTCACATTCTAGCTAGCGAGTCTTTTCATTACAAACCGGAATTGTGTCTTAATGTGCAGGAGGAGCGTGTGGGTACGGTACTTTGGTGGACGTGAAGCCGTTCCATGCGAGAGTTGGAGCTGTGAACCCTATTCTCTTCAAAAACGGTGAAGGCTGTGGAGCTTGTTACAAGGTTCGGTGCTTGGACAGGAGTATCTGTTCCCGGAGAGCCGTCACTGTCATCGTCACTGACGAGTGCCCGGGCTGCTCCAAAACCAACACTCACTTTGATCTCAGTGGTGCAGCCTTTGGTCGTTTGGCTATCACCGGAGAGTCTGGTCCCCTCCGCAACCGTGGTCTCATCCCCGTAATTTACCGGAGGTAAATATTTATTTATTAGTTTTCTCTGTTCAGTAACTAACTAGACAGTGCACGATCGAATTAAATAAATATAAATTATACTATATACTAGTTTTTTGTGCTCAATGGCAAGAGCATGACTAAGATGAGGTTCTTAGTAGACGTTAAGAAACTGTTTTTTAATTTTTAATTAAAAAAAAGATAAGAACTGGTTATTAAATAAGAATTTTAAGAACCCAATTTAATTATGGTCTAAGAAGTTAAACAAAGTCTTAAAAACTAGATTTTATTGTAATTGGTCTCTCACGTTTTTGACCGTTGACCATCTCGTCTTTCTCACTGCTCTTTTTTTTTTGTTAATTAAAAAAAGGACGGCATGCAAATATAGACGGAAGAACATAGCGTTCCATGTGAACGAAGGATCAACTGATTTCTGGTTGTCTCTACTGGTCGAGTTCGAAGAAGGAGAAGGCGACATTGGCTCCATGCATATTCGCCAAGTACTCCTCTTTTACCTCTTTAGACTTTACTTTCCTTTTTTTTTCCTTACCACAAAGTCACTAACTGAGTCACTTCCGCTTCAAAGTCTACTTTTACTTTGTAATACTAAATGAAAAGTAGGAAAAGACTGAGCGGAGTGGGCACAATCATGGTTTTTTATTGACCAACTAGAAAGGCGCACACACACACCGCTGAAATCGAATAAAGTAATAATAAAATAGACAAAAGTGTAAAGATGGGTTTGTTTGTTTGTTTAATGGTGCAGGCAGGAGCGAGGGAATGGTTAGAGATGAAGCATGTATGGGGAGCCAACTGGTGCATTATAGGAGGGCCACTCAAAGGACCATTCTCCGTCAAGATCACCACTTTGTCCGCCGGTAGAACACTGTCGGCCACCGACGTCGTTCCCAGAAACTGGGTTCCTAAAGCAACTTACACTTCTCGCCTTAACTTCTCCCCCGTCCTCTGAAAGACCAATATATTCTTACTACTATTTATGTGATCTTTTTTTTTGGAAGAGAGAAATAGAGAGTGACTGCTGGCCGTAGGATGGCAAGTGTAAGAAAGTCCATCTGAATCCAACGGCTCTTGCGTTCTCTCCTCTTCCTTCTTGTTTTGTGGATTTGTGTGTGTGTGTGATGGTGAGTGTAGGAGCCAATGTAGCCATCTCCAAAGGGGAGATAGAGCTTGGAGTAGATTTTGGTGGTGTCATGTGTTGGGAAAATTATCCAATATCGATGAGATGAAGATGGTATTAGACAACTAGAAAATTTAAGAAGAAGACTCTTAATATTTAGGAAAGGGTTTACTACAAAGATTTTGTTTTTGGAAACTCTCTCTTACAAATATTTTCTCTCTTTGTTTTTCTTGATTCTTGGATGATTACAAATGGTGCTAAGCACCCCTATTTATACTAGTAAGTGGAGACTACAAGTTAGTTCTACACACTTCATCTTCTACACACTTCCTTTTCTACACACTTCTTCATCCTTCTCCATTTTTCTCTAGATATTTCTTCTTCTTCTTGGGCTTCTTGGGTCTTGGGCTAATGAGGGAAAAACCCAACAAATCTCCCCCTTCCCGATTTAGCCCGAAACCGTTGCCATCCCAGTGCCTTTGCAGCAATCTTCAAACTTCTTCAGCGGTAATACCTTGGTCATAAAGTCTGACCAGTTTTTGTCGGTGTGTACCTTTGTGAGATGTATGAGCTTCTCTTCAAGAACTTCTCGTATCCAATGATGCCGAATGTCGATGTGCTTCGAGCGAGAGTGAAATGTTGGATTCTTTGCTAGGTGAATAGCACTTTGGTTGTCACATAGCATGTTGTACTTGTCTTGCTTTACTCCCAACTCAAGCAAGAAGTTCTTCATCCATAGCATCTCCTTGCACGCTTCCGTTGCTGCGATGTACTCCGCTTCCGTGGTGGATAAGGCAACACACTTTTGTAGCTTCGATTGCCATGAAACAGCTCCCCCTGCAAAGGTAGTAACAAAGCCTGATGTCGATTTCCTTGAATCTTTATCACCAGCCCAATCTGCATCGGTGTAACCGTTCAGCTCCAATTTTCCATTGCCAAAACATAGACACTTCTTCGTTGTGCCTCGTAGATAGCGTAGGATCCACTTAACTGCTTTCCAATGCTCCTTTCCTGGATTCGCTAGAAAGCGACTCACAACTCCTACTGCATAGGCAATGTCCGGTCTGGTGCACACCATAGCATACATGAGACTGCCTACTGCTGATGCATATGGGGTAGTCTTCATTTCTTCTTTCTCTTTCTCACTTGTTGGACTTTGCTCCGAACATAACTTGAAATGTCCACCAAGTGGAGTGTTCACTGGCTTTGCCTTATTCATGTTGAATCTCTCCAACACCCTTTCAACATATCGTTCTTGGGATAACCACAAAAGCTTCTTTGGTCTATCCCGAGTGATTTTCATTCCAAGAATCTGTCTCGCTTGCCCCAAATCTTTCATTGCAAAGGACTCTCCTAGGTCATTCTTCAATGCGGCTATTTTGTTGCGATCTTGGCCCACAATCAACATATCGTCAACATAGAGTAATAATATGAGAAAGTTGCCGCTTTCGTACCTCTTTATAAAAACGCAATGATCGTTCTTGGTTTTCTTGAAGTTGTGATCCACCATGAAGGAGTCAAACTTCTTATACCATTGTCTTGGGGCTTGCTTGAGACCGTAAAGACTCTTCTTTAATCGGCACACCAAGTCTTCTTTTCCTGGAACCTTGAATCCTTCAGGTTGCTCCATATAGATCTCCTCCTCGAGTTCACCATGTAGAAAGGCCGTCTTGACATCGAGTTGTTCAATCTCCAAGTCTAGAACTGCTGCTAGACCAAGAACCACTCGGATAGAGGACATCTTCACCACTGGAGAGAATATTTCTTCAAAATCTATGCCTTTCTTTTGGTTGAATCCTTTCACAACCAATCGAGCTTTGTATCTTGGATTTGAGCTTCTATCTTCATACTTCAACCTATACACCCACTTGTTCTTCAAGGCTCTCTTTCCTTTTGGTAGCTTCATCAGCTCATAAGTGTGATTATCATGCAAGGATTGCATTTCATCTTGCATAGCTTCAACCCACTTATCTTTATGGGTGTCTCCTATGGCCTCCTCATAGCTTTGAGGCTCCCCTTCATCTGTAAGATTAACGTACTCATCTCGATAATATCTTACAGATGGTCTTGTCTCTCTTCCAGACCTTCTTGGCTCATGTTCTTCCTCTGGCTCCACTTGAACTTCTTCTTCACCTTCATCACCATTCGGATCCATGATTGGATCCCCTTCGCCATCATCTCCAATCACTTGTTCATGATCTTGAGGCTTATGAGAATCTTCATTCCTTACAACCCTTAGCTTTGGTTTCTTTGATTTGTTGATGTCTTCGATTGTTTGATCTTCGAAGAAAACAACATCTCTGCTCCGGATAACTTTTCTGTTAACCGGATCCCAAAGCCGATAGCCGAATTCGTCTTTTGGTGATCCAAGATAAATGCACTCTTTAGTCTTAGAGTCTAGCTTGGCTCGTTCATCCTTAGGTATATGGACAAACGTTCTGCAACCGAACACCTTCAAATGGTTGTAAGAGACCTTCTTACCCGACCAAACTTCCTCCGGGACATCGCCTTCCAAAGGAACTGATGGTGTAAGATTTATGACGTCCACTGCAGTCTTTATGGCTTCTCCCCAAAATGGTTTGGGTAGTTTAGCGTGAGAGAGCATGCACCGAACTCTTTCTGTGATCGTTCGATTCATTCTTTCAGCTAGCCCGTTCAGTTGTGGCGTCTTTGGTGGTGTCTTCTCCATCCTGATTCCATGAGCTTTGCAAAACGCTTCAAAGGGACCTCGGTACTCTCCACCATTGTCAGATCGAACACACTTGAGTTTTTGACCCGTACTTCGCTCTGCTTGGGCTACAAACTCCTTGAAAGCATCAAGAACTTGATCTTTTGACTTCAAAAGGTATACCCATACCTTCCTTGAATGGTCATCAATAAAGGTGACGAAATATGATGCCCCTCCATTGGATTTCTCGGACATGGAGCATACGTCAGTATGCACAAGATCAAGAATATGCTTTCTTCTCATAGGCGTAGATGATCTTCGGAAAGCGACCCTATGTTGTTTTCCGGCTAAGCAATCATGACATGGTGAGAGAGAAATACCTTTCATATCAGGAAGAAGTTTCTTGCTAGAAAGTATACTTAAACCTTTCTCACTCATATGCCCGAGTCTTCGGTGCCATATATCGATGTCATCACTTGCAACGTTTACTTCTTCCTTGCCAAGCTTGGCTTGAGTCACGTATAATGAGCCTTCTTTTCTTCCTCGAGCCATGATCAAACTTCCTTTGGTTAACTTCCATTTGCCACCACCAAAATGACTGTCCAAGCCGACATCATCGAGCTTTCCGGTTGATATGAGATTGAGTCGCATGTCGGGAACATGTCTCACATCCTTGAGAACTATCTTACATCCAGTGTTTGATGTAAGAATAACATCCCCCTTTCCAATGATCTTGCTTCTTCCTTGATTTCCCATTTGAACATTACCAAAGTCACCACTTTGATAGGTTGTGAAGAAGCTTCCATGAGGGGTGACGTGAAAAGAAGCACCAGAATCAACGATCCATGAGCTATCATCAGAGCTAAGATTACATTCTCCAACGAGATATAATTCTTCGCTCTGGTCTTCCACAATGGTGGTAGTCTTTTCTTCATGCTTCTTTGTAGGATTGAACCGGTCTGGTTTGATATTACCAGCTTGTTTGTCTTTCTTGAAAAACCGACATTCCGACTTCATGTGACCCTGTTTGCCACAGTAATAGCAAGTAACTCTCGGACGTGACTTGGATCTTCCTCGAGATTGGTCTCGTCCTCTGCTTCGGTTTTGACCACGAGTCTCTTCTCTACCTCGTCTATCAACAATGTTAGCTTCTGAATATGAACTCGAACCTCGTTCCTTCCTGCGAACTTCTTCGTTTAGAAGGCTATCAGTGACGGTGTCCATGGTAAGCTTTCCCTCCGGTGCTGAATTGCTTAGAGTGACAACTAGTGTGTCCCAACTCTCCGGCAGTGAACTGAGGAGTAAAAGGGCTTGCATTTCGTCTTCAACCTTCATATCAACTTTGTTAAGCTGATTTACAATCCCCTTGAAATTGTTCAAGTGCTCCATCATGCTCTGGCCATCCTTGTACTCCAACTTTACCAACCGTCGAACAAGAAGAGCTTTGTTTCGAGGTGTTTTCTTTTGAATCATGGATTCAAGTTTTGTCCATAATTCAAAAGCATTTGTGTAGGTAGAGACATGTTCAAAAAGAGATCGGTCGACATACTTACGGATTACGGCAACCGCCTTTCTATTAAGAATCTCCCATGCTTTATCATCCTTTCCTTCCGGCTTATCCTTCATGATGATGGGCTCATGCAAATCCTTACAATAAAGGTGATCTTCCATCATCGGTTTCCAATAAGAGAAGTTGTCCGTCGTGAGCTTGAACATGTCACCTTCAAAGGTAACGGTGGCCTCCATCTTCACTTCTTCAAAGATAACGGTAACCTTGCTCTGATACCAGCTGTTGGGAAAATTATCCAATATCGATGAGATGAAGATGGTATTAGACAACTAGAAAATTTAAGAAGAAGACTCTTAATATTTAGGAAAGGGTTTACTACAAAGATTTTGTTTTTGGAAACTCTCTCTTACAAATATTTTCTCTCTTTGTTTTTCTTGATTCTTGGATGATTACAAATGGTGCTAAGCACCCCTATTTATACTAGTAAGTGGAGACTACAAGTTAGTTCTACACACTTCATCTTCTACACACTTCCTTTTCTACACACTTCTTCATCCTTCTCCATTTTTCTCTAGATATTTCTTCTTCTTCTTGGGCTTCTTGGGTCTTGGGCTAATGAGGGAAAAACCCAACATCATGTCCTCTTTTTCTATCTAATTATTGTCATTTCCTACTTCTGTTATGGGACATTACATAATATATCATATGAATGTTTGTCACTTTCTCTTCCTATTGTGGGACACTACACAATGAAAATTGAAACACTGCATAAACAGAGTAGATCTCTTCTTATTTCCCGTATCCAAACCCAAGAAGAGTATATACAAATATTCTATCTGTTAGGTTTGTTCCAAGAACTGCGTCTTTGAGATTGTCGTCAACTGCTTTTAATAGTTCAAAACTACCAATGTTCCATTTCAAAACACATGTAGATGATCGTTAAAATAAAATATAGAAAAGCTTAAGATATGTAACTAAATAAAGCACGAAGCCATCAAAATCTATAAGACAATTTGAAATAAAATTTTGGGGAAAAAACCTATAGCTTTACGTGTGTTTTAATATTCGCATAGGCTCTATAAATTCAATAGCAAATGGAATATAACCCGCGTTCGGGTCTTAGGCTAGTACTATCCTTAAACCCAAAGTGGAAGCTCAAAAAGTGTTGACAATACTTGAGAAGCTCGCTAGGTATCACCCGAAGAGGAACCTCACAACGTGTTGACAAAACGTCTGCCTCTTGCGGAAGATCACAAAGTGATTTAGACCTTGAAAATGATTGCGATTGGGAAAGACCTCGATGTAGGTGGTTGAGACGTCAAACTTGGAAATGATTGCGCTTACAAATAAGTGGTCTCCAGCTGCTTGGTCACACTCCTTGGCAGGTTCTTGTTGGAGCACTAGTGTGTATTGTGATTACTTGCTTTAGTTGCCAAGGCAATATGGGCTCAGCCTGATGTCTCATTTACAATAGAAAAAATATAGCTCTGATGGGCCCGTTCCTTTCCCCCCGTGTATTGTTAATTTGTGTGCTTGTGTATGTGATGAGTTTGCGAGGGTACGTAGGAGTCACTGTTAGGCATCGCCAAAGGGGAGATGCCGCTAGAAGTAGCATTTTGTGGTTTCATGGCTTTTCTTTTTCTTTCTAACACTTGCCACTTTCTCCTATTATGGGACACTAGAGTAATAATTCAGGGTCGGGTTAACATTGCTATGGGCTCTAGGGCAAAAAAAAATAATTATCCTCTACGATTTGTATTCAGATAATGTTTGAAATATTTTTAAAATTTAATCAGTAATATTTTGTATATTTTGTGATGAAAATAAAACTATATGTATATCAAATATTTTGGGGCCCTTTTCAGTTTTATTTATTATATTTATAATTTTTTAATATAAAAATGTAGATTTATTTAAAAAAATTGGACCGCTTAACTATTAATATACGGAGAGACACGGGCTTGGACCCAGGGCGGTTGTCCCCCTCCTCAGCCGTCCCTCTGTAATATTTGGTGGCTTCATGTCTTCTTCTTTTTCTATTGAACTTATTGCAAATACATTCGCAATAATAGTTTTGAAATACCTTTATCTATCTATATGTTTATGATCTTTATTATGACTTTCTGTTTACTAATCTTTGTGAACTTTGTTATGTCTTTCTGAAATAATGACCAAGACTTAACTTCTGTTTGATCAATTTGAATTCGTTATTAATTTTTTCATGCATCAGTGGCTCAGATTTGTTGTTAAAGCTGTGTACTCTCTTTAGCTTTAAATTGTTTCAAGCTTGGGAATAACTTAGAACTAAGCTAGGAACCAAATTTTCTTTAAAAAAAATTGCGGGTTCTTAGGCTCAAATTTGCTTGCAAGTAGACTAGATACAAGTCAATTGTATCAAATTTCATCCTCAATAATGATATTTTCATATTTAGAAGAAAAAAAAATCCAGTGGCTCAGCAATTATGTCGTCGATCTAGAAGTAAATGTGTTGAGATTGAACCTTTGATTAAATACAGCAGAGAAGATATGTCAAGAAGGTGACAAAGAAATTGGCACAAGAAGAATCTTAGAGGTTCTTGTCAAGAAGGAGAATGGGATCAAGTCCCTAAATGAAGTTGGGTATTTAAATCAAAGGATTCAAGAGGGAGTGTTGAGATTGAACCTTTGATTAAATACTACAGAAGAAGAATGAAGAAGAAGAAGAAGAAGCTTGGAACGCAAGAAATGGAGGAAGAAGAAGAAGAAGAAGAAGAAGAAGAAGCGTGAAGAGCAAGAAAGGAAGAAGAACAAGAAGTCAAGGAAGAAAACTTGGTTGTGTAACTAGAAGTTACACAACAAGAAGAATAAGATAACTAGTTAGTTGCTAAGCTAACTAAGTTAAGTTGAAGTTGTTAGAATAAGATAAGTTTGCTTGTAGAATTAATCCATGGCCTAATATAGAGGCATGGACAAGTGGGAGTAGGTAAAGATATAAGTGTAAGGGAGAGTAAGTGGAGTTAGTAGAGAAATCTACTATAAGTATGTATGGTTGTGTTTGAAGAAGAATTAATGAAAAAGAGTTAAAACATACAAAGTGTTCTCTCTTCTCTCTATACAAACAAAAAAGAAACGTTAGAGAGTAAAGAGAGCGTGTGAGCTTGTGTTATGATTATACACAAGTGAGAACAAAGAGTGAGTGAGTAAGTGAGTGTGCTTTTGGATGATGAAACACAAGTAACAAATAGAGTGAACAAAACAGAGAGAAGCTGGCCGTGAGTGATGAAGAGTGAGATAGGCCAAGCCAGAGAAGAGCAGAATGACAACAAAATGACACAATAATATTGGCGTAAGATCATGCAGTGCCAAGGAGTAGCTGCTTGCAATCATCCGGAAGGAAAGAGATGAAAAGTGGCCAAAGTTCTTGCATGCATTCTAGAGCATGGTCTTCTAAATTTTATAAAAATTCCCATGTCTATCTATATGTTTATGTTCCTTATCATGACAACCCTGACCAACACAAGTTTTCATTAGCCTTGGTTTTTTTTTTCTTTTAACAGTCTCCATTAGCCTTGTTGGACTCTATGTTCTTTTTTTTTTCTCATAGAAATTTTTTTGTTCTTCCGTTTCAGCTATCATCTGGTATTATCACGCATGTTCTTTTCTACCTAATTTTCCTCCTCCTGAAGGTGTACGGCGTTTTGACTTTACCAATTAGAGCCAAAAATGATAAAGACACACAGTTGATGTCTGTAACATGCTAATAAAAGTCATGGACTCATGGTGGTTATAGTATTCATCTTGTTCAAATTTGAAATATATGCCTAATAGCACAAGATTTTACGTTATATACTCTTCAGCAATACATTGCAGGGTTTGAGCTTTCGCTCATGGAGCTATATTTTAGCACAAGATTTTACGTTATATACTCTTCAGCAATACATTGCAGGGTTTGAGCTTTTGCTCATGGAGCTATATTTTTGAGACTACAATCGAGAACTATACAGACCCAAAAAAAAGAAGTACAACTGGTTATAGAATATAGACTTATAGTCAAAGGCAATAAAGTAGCTGAAGTAGAAGAAGCAGACATGGCTTATCTACCCACAAGATGAGAGAATGAATCTATATCCTCACAAAGCCAACTCCTATTAACCATGAGATTTAATAATGCACAACCGAAGATTAAATAGCAAAGTTAGCAAAAAAAAAAGATTAAATAGCAATCAAAAACTCACTAGAACAAAGGGACAAGACAAGATGCATTTGATGGGCGGTAACACCACGTGATGGAAGCACGTGACAACCCAATGACCAGCTTACACGCCATCAAACCCCTTCGGGGACCTCGATTCTAGACTCTAGGTTCTAGGCAGCTTCCCAATAATGTATCCAAATATCATTTAGTTTGGTTTTGGGCCTCTTATCGTTTCACATAGTATAAAAAAACAAAACATACAAGAGACAAAATCTTGAAATTTGTTATGAAAAGAACTATGATTTTATAGTATCGCAGTAATTTAAATAAGGGCAAAATTTATACCCGTAGGAGAAGATAACACAGATATAGAGAGAGAGTGTTTCTTATTAAAGGGAACAGAAGAGTATTTAGTGTGTTTACAAACGAACGCAAACGTTCGTATATATAGAAGGAAATTTACTGTGCAAATAGTGCAGCGGACCCCACATCTTTTATAATTTCAAACATTACGGCTCCTTCTGTTTTTGTTGACTTTCGTAACACTCCCCCTTGGGGGCCGGTGTCACTATCCGCTCTCGCTTAACGTCTTTGTTGCCTCGTTAAAAACCTTTCCAGGAAAACCCAATGGGAAAAACTATAGTAAGGTAAAAAGAGCACAACTACGTAAGCTCCCCCTCGATTGAACAGTCATAGATCCTTCTGATGGCGCATCCCAATGTTATGGATGTGTTTTCTGAATACCGAGGTAGGGAGTGATTTTGTGAAGAGGTCGGCTGCATTGTCGCATGATCGAACATATCTTACTTCAATCTCTTTCTTCTTCACGAGCTCTTGAGTGTATGAGAAGAACTTCGGATGAATATGCTTCGTTCTATCGCTTTTGATATATCCGTCCTTTGTTTGAGCAACACATGCTGCATTATCTTCATATAAAATAGTTGGCTCTATATTTTCGTCAATTCCACTGCTTGAACAGATGTGTCGGCTTATTGATCTTAGCCATACACATTCTCTACTTGCTTCATGGAGTGCAATGATCTCAGCATGATTTGAAGAAGTAGCCACGAGCGTTTGTTTCTGAGAACGCCAAGATATAGCAGTGCCTCCAATCGTAAAAACGTATCCTGTTTGCGATCGGGCTTTGTGTGGATCTGAAAGATATCCTGCATCTGCAAAACCAACCATTTGACCTTTTGAACTTTTAGGATAAAGCAAGCCTAAATCAATGGTCCCTTGGAGGTAACGAAAAACATGTTTGATCCCATTCCAATGTCTTCGGGTTGGAGATGAGCTGAATCTTGCCAAAAGATTCACAGCAAATGATATATCAGGCCGTGTACAATTTGCAAGGTACATCAGCGCTCCAATTGCACTTAGATATGGTACTTCCGGACCAAGTATCTCTTCTTTCTCCTCAGGTGGTCGAAATGGATCACTTTCAATATTAAGTGACCTAACGACCATCGGGGTGCTAAGAGGAGTTGATTTATCCATGTTAAATCGTTTCAACACTCTTTTAGTGTATGTGGATTGATGCACAAATATACCATTTTGTGAATGTTCTATTTGTAGGCCAAGACAATAATGTGTCTGTCCTAGGTCTTTCATCTCAAATTCTCCTTTGAGATAGTCTGATGCCTTTTGTATTTCCTTTTGAGTTCCGATGATGTTAAGATCATCAACATATACCGCGATTATTACAAATCCGGATATTGTTTTCTTGATGAAAACACATGGGCATATAGGATCATTCACATATCCTTCTTTTGTTAAATGATCACTGAGACGATTATACCACATACGTCCAGATTGCTTTAACCCATATAATGATCTTTGCAATTTTATTGCACATACATCTTTAGGTTTGGAACTTAATGCTTCTGGCATTTTAAATCCATCAGGAACTTTCATGTAGATATCAGTATCTAATGATCCATATAGATAAGCTGTAACAACATCCATGAGACGCATCTCTAGATTTTTATCAGCTGCTAGACTCATCAAGAATCTAAATGTAATGGCATCCATAACTGGAGAATACGTTTCTTCATAATCGATTCCAGGTCTTTGAGAAAAACCTTGAGCCACTAGACGAGATTTGTATCTCGTAATCTCATTTTTCTCATTTCGCTTTCGAACGAAAACCCATTTGTACCCAACTGGTCTCACATCTGCAGGTGTGAGCACAATAGATCCAAATACTTTTCGTTTATTAAGCGAATCAAGTTCAGCTTGTATTGCATTTTTCCATTGTTCCCAATCATGTCTCTTTTGACATTCATAGACAGATTTTGGTTCTGGATCATCGATTTCTTCATTTATTTCACTTGACACAATATATGAGAAAGCATCATCAAGGTCATTTTGTTTATTTCTATGTTCATATCCTTTTATTATGGATGTAATTAATAGAAATCTCATGATTATCTTTCGATTCATGATGCTCTGATTCATGATGCTCTGATTCATCAGAATCCTTATCATTTATTTCTTCCAAAATATTTTCTGCTATTTTGGGTGCATCATATATTTCAGCTTTCTTCTGTTTCCTAGGATTCTTATCCTTAGAACCAACAGGTCTACCACGCTTCAGGCGTGTTTTTGGCTCTCGTGTGTCATCCTCCTTTTCTTGTTCATTTGGCATTTTGATACGAGCAGGAGCATTTGCAGCTGGTATATGAGATTTAGTTACCGTCTTGGTATCTACAAATGCATCAGGTAGCTGGTTAGCTATACTCTGTAAATGCATAATTCGTCGAACTTCTAGTTCTGACTCTTTAGTAGGAGGATCAAGATATAACAATGATGGTACACTCCATTTTATATCACTTCCAACATTTTTGTTTTCTCCCCCTAGAACTGGGAATACATTTTCGTCAAAATGACAATCAGCAAAACGTGCTGTAAAGACGTCACCAGTCTGTGGTTCTAGGTATCTTATAATTGATGGGGAATCAAAACCAACATATATTCCCAATCTTCTTTGTGGTCCCATCTTTGTACGTTGTGGTGGTGCTACAGGCACATATACCGCACAACCAAAGATTCTAAAGTGGGAAATGTTTGGTTCTCGACCAAACGCTAATTGTAGTGGGGAATATTTATGGTATGCACTCGGTCTGATCCGAATGAGTGCTTCTGCATGCAAAATGGCATGTCCCCATACAGAGGTTGGAAGTTTTGATCTCATGATCAATGGTCTTGCAATCAATTGCAGACGCTTAATTAAAGATTCAGCCAAACCATTTTGCGTATGAACATGAGCAACCGAATGTTCAACTTCAATTCCCATTACCATACAATAGTCATTGAATGCTTGGGATGTGAATTCACCAGCGTTGTCTAGTCTAACTCTTTTAATAGTATAATCAGGAAACTGTGCTCGCAGTTTGATTATCTGAGTTAGAAATCTCGCAAATGCCACATTTCGAGATGATAATAGACAAACGTGTGACCATCTACTGGATGCGTCAATTAATACCATAAAATAGTGGAATGGTCCACAAGGTGGGTGTATAGGTCCACATATATCGCCTTGAATTCTTTCAAGGAACTTTGGTGATTCTTTATCGATTTTGGTTGGCGATGGCCTTACGATCAATTTTCCTAGAGAACATGCAACACATGTCATTTTATTCCCTTGAGAAATCTCCTGGATTTTCAGTGGATGACCATGTGAACTTTCTATGATTTTACGCATCATTGTAGTTCCTGGGTGGCCAAGGCGATCATGCCATAACGTGAACTCTTCTGGGTTCCGTTCTACTACAAGATTTGATTCGATCTCATCGATATAAGTATGATGTAACCCCGAAGGAAGCTCTGGAAACTTTTCCAATATGTGTTTTCTGCCACATTTCTCAGAAGTTACATACATGTATTTCTTTCCATCCTCAGTTGCAGACTGAGTATCATATCCGTGAAGATATATGTCTTTAAAACTCAACAAATTCCTTTTAGAACTTGGAGAATATAGAGCATTATTTATGGAAAATTTTGTTCCATTCGGTAAAGTAAAGTTTGCTTTACCAGTTCCTTCAATCACGTCTGCAGGACCTGATATTGTATTGACGACAATTCTTGTTGGTTTTATATCAGAGAAATATCTCTTTTGTCTCAGAATAGTGTGCGTTGTTCCACTATCTGGTATGCATATTTCACGAATCCGTTTCTTGGATTTTGCTTCATTACCATTCTGATCCATTTCTGAAATTGTCATAAATGTAAAAGGAAACATAAAATTCATTCATATAAGGAAAAACACAATAATTATACATTAAGGTGATGTTAAAACATCATTATTTGTTTAAAACAAGAAATGTAATAATTATACATGGTAATACTGAAAACTATTCAATACTCTTATCATAGGCATTTCGATTCTCTTCAGGAGTAATCTAGTCCAGCTCATTAGCGAAGTCGGAGGATTCAAGGTATGAAGTCCCTTCAACATTTTCTGTGAGGTTCACCTCTTTAGCCTTTCCTTTTATGGACTCTTGATATAACTTGCACAAATGTGGGGGAGTACGACAGGTACGGGACCAATGTCCCTTACATCCACATCTGTAACATACAGTCTCACTTTTCTTTGTGGTATCCTCTTCGGTTTCTTTGCCTTTAGGAGGTTGTTCAGATCTAACCCATTTGTTAGATCTAATACTTTTAGGATAGTAAGGCTTTCCACGTTTGTTGTTGAAACGCCGACCACGACCTCGGTTGGTCTGGTTTCTCCTTCCCGAATATTCTACCGCCGTAGCATTCACTTCGGGAAATGCCTTGGCTCCCGTAGGTCGGGAATTATGGTTTTTGATTAGTAACTCATCGTTCTTTTCAGCCAACATGAGTGTTACCATCAATTCAGAAAATTTGGTGTACCCACATTTTCTGTAAATTCGGGATAAGACGTTGTGTTCTTTGTGGAAAGTATTATATGTCTTGTCAAGCATTTCTGCTTCGGTGACAGGGTTACCACAATATTTTAATTGTGCAACTATCCTCAAGATAGTGGAATTGTAATCTCTAACCCTTTGGAAATCCTGAAACCTCAGGGTTTTCCACTCTTCAAGAGCGTGAGGGAGATTGATTTCCTTTTGATTATCGAACCTATCTTTCAAGGCTTGCCATAGTACGGCTGGGTCTTCAACGTCTCCATAGTCGTGAGTTAGATTCTCATCTAAGTGCTTCTTCAGGAAGATAATCGCTTCGGCTATATGCTCGGGTGGCGATTTGTTACCGACTTCTATCGCTTCGGTTATCTTTTTTATTACAAGATAAGGTTTCACATTTGTGACCCATCTGACATAATTTTCGCCGGTTACTTTCAGAGCCGGGAACTGGAGTTTCTCGATGTTTGCCATTGTATTTCGAATTTCAGAACGATCGTGCTGATAACGTGTTATGAAAAGAACTATGATTTTATAGTATCGCAGTAATTTAAATAAGAGCAAAATTTATACCCGTAGGAGAAGATTACACAGATATAGAGAGAGAGTGTTTCTTATTAAAGGGAAGAGAAGAGTATTTAGTATGTTTACAAACGAACGCAAACGTTCGTATATATAGAAGGAAATTTACTGTGCAAATAGTGCAGCGGACCCCACATCTTTTATAATTTCAAACATTACGGCTCCTTCTGTTTTTGTTGACTTTCGTAACAAAATTAAGTTAAATCACTTATCGCCAAGATACAATAAAGGTAGGGCCCAACATAAGGAGTCCCATAATTGAAAGAAGAGAGGTGACTCATCTTGAGGATATATAGGACCCTCTAAGGCCGCCACTTGTTTCCTCCTATATCCTTCCTTGCTCATCCACTTTCTCACTTCTCTCAACATTTTAGAAGTTTTAAAAGTTGATAAAAAATTCAGTAATATTTTTATAAAAAAATTAGAATCCATAAAAATAATTTATTATAAATTCTAAAAACTTAATAAAGAATACACAAATTATTAAATGTAATATTAAATCGATATTAAAAAAAGATTGTCAACATCTGGAATTGCTTCAGAAACCTGGATCCCACTGACCATTGCACGAGCACCGCTGGAATTTACCATTTAGCCCACGAAACCTATGTTCCTTTGGATATAAGTACACATCCTCATCTCTCCTTCATCTTCCGACAAAACCTTCTCATCTTCTTTCAGTTTACACAGAGCTTCTCAAAATCCTTTTCAGCTTCCATTTTCAACGATCTAAAGAAAGAAGTTTAGTAGATCATGAATTATCTAAACAAGGTCTGGATGGCAGCATCTTTCGTGGCTGTTCAAGGAAACCCCGATCACGGCGTCAAGCTGAAAACCAGCCTCAGCTCCGCCCACCGTCTTCAACGCCGTCTTTCCTCCGATCTCCGCCCTCTCTCCGCCGCTGATGTTCCCGTAGACGATGTTCCTTCAGAAGAAAGACGACGCACCTCTTCTTCTTCCACTCCTGATGAATCTCTCCGTCAGGTCATGTACCTAAGCTGCTGGAGCCAAGGCTAGTTCTACCTCCATACATTCATCACCATTCACCACAGATGATGCATGGTGACTTGGTCATGGATCCGCTTGAGTCAGAAAAAGCGAGTTGCATTTGCTGATGATAAACTGTATAATAGTTCGTTGTATATTTGTATTATAGTCATCTATGTTAATATTAGACATGTTCAAGAAGATCTAGAGCAAAAGTTCGTTTATGAGAACTCTGTCTTTTGTTTTAAGTATCAAAACATCGTCTCTCTTCCAAGTTCTCATCAAAAAATTATCAAATCTTGATTGTGATTGCCACTAATTCAACATTATCTAGAGTGGAAGTAATTCTTATTTTAAACGATTCCAAAACCATCATTATCCAATGGGACCAGACAAGTCAGTCACTCCATAATGTTATTCATTTTTTAATGGCTGTCATAATTGAATCAGGTCGCCATTAAAATAATTTATTCATTTTTGATTAAATAAAAAATAAATAATGTATTTTCATCTTGAATTAAACAAGAATATCCGCGGGCCCAAATTAAGCGAGGCGCTAGAGGCCTGAATACCCATGGTCTATACTGGGCCATGGCCCATGTATATCAGGTTCACGAATAATAAAAGGTTTGGCTTCATCACTAATCACAAAGAGTCCACAGCTTTGGACACCAAAGAGAAAAACACTGAATCTTGGTCAGACAATCTCACAAACACATTACAAGACTTGGCTCTCAGATACGGCTTGAATCCCTCCCAAAGATGTACCTCCTTGTCCAGTCCGACACCACCAGAGCCCTCGTTCGCCAGCTAACTTGCTTGCTGCATTCACCACATCATTTGTGTTCATACACCCTTTAGATTCTATTAGTAAATAGAGCTTATCAGCATTTATATTTTACCTGGCATAAACAGAATACCAGAGCCACTGGGTGCTTCTTCCAGCTGAAACCCAGTCTCCTGGTAGTTCAGCTGCTGCTTGGTCCCCTCCCAGTGGAGCAAACTGTCCAAAGTGCTTGTACCTGTCATCAACCACAAAAAGAAGGTTTCAGTTTCATCTCTGTATTTAGCGAGTTAAATGGAGGATGCAAGAGTTTTGGCATACTGGAAAGGACGAAACTGGTGATGCCCTCCAGTTCTGAAACGCTTAGGACCTTCAGGATGCTCTTTACAATGCTCCATCTTATTAAAGCATTTTGCAAGATAAGAACCTTGCTGAGCAGCAACCTACACAGTAACAAACACGATAAGACCGTTGAGCCTGTGTTCCACAACAAAACCCCGCTTAAGTGTACCTGAGCAGTTGCAGGCAGGCTCTTCATCTGAGAGTCAACCCCAGAGAGAGCCGACTCAAACGCCTTGATGTCCACTTCTTTCTTTGGATTACCTTCTGAATCAGTCAGAAGGTCTTTGATACTCCTCACATGCTTGCTTTTCAAGTAGAGCTCAACCTGTGGGTACCTCACACTGATATCCTCAACCACGTCTTGTAACTCTTCTTCCGTCAACGTCCCTGAGTTGTCCACGTCACAAGCTTTGAATATATTCGCAATATCCCCCATGATTTTGCGTTGAGCTATGGAAGCACAGTCTCCAACTGCATACACATTCTCACAGCCTTTCACCTGTAACCACTCGTTGGTCGCCAAGGCTCGTCTCCCTCCTTGGCCAACTTGCTCCATGAGGTCACTGATCACTGGACGTGTCCCAACACCGGTGGACCACAGTATCAAACCATGAGGAAGGCTTACGACTTCTCCACTTGATTTGATCTTCACAGAGATGTCTTTATCGGACACTGACATCACACGCATTCCCATCAGAACATCGATCCCATCTCGCAAGAACTTCTGTTCAGCAAATGAACTGATACGTTCATCAAACCTGCAACAACAGCAATCACTTTGTCAAACTCCCAACAACCAAGACAAGCTACTAGACATTTACCCGGAACAGAGGAACCGAAAAAATCTGATATTTAATCAGAAAACACTGAATTTCTGACTTTTTAATCTGAATTAACCGAAAAGCCATAACCGTACCGGAACCAAATGGGATCCAAATTTACCTAAGGATATTAGCCGGTTTCCAATTTTGCTTTCCTAACCGAACCAAAAACCCAAATAACTGAACCAAAACCGAACTGAATTTTCTAAATACTGGGATCCTAAACAACTAGAACCAAAGAACCGAACCTAAAACCGAATGCCGATGGCTACAAGCTACCATAGAGTCTTTTGACTTACGAATTCAAGATATGATCTCCAGATTGAATAAGTGTAATCTTCACAAGCTCCTTGACCGAAGGGTATATTTTGGTGATATCCTCTTCGATAAAGTCATGTAACTCAGCTGCAAACTCCACACCAGTAGGACCACCTCCCACTATAACAAAATGAAGCTTTGTCCTTCTCTGCTCCTCAGTGAGACCAGGAAGAACCGCCTTTTCAAAGCAATCAATCACTCCTCTCCTTATCCTCTGCGCATCCTCTACTTCCTTGAGGAAATGACAGTTCTCAAGAACACCAGGAGTGCCGAACGTGTTGACTTGCGCTCCCACCGCTATGATCAAGTAGTCGTACTCTAGCGAAAACTCTTGGCTTGCTTCAGGGTCATCCTTGAAAACTGGTTGGCAGTGAACCTTGTTGTTGGCAGGATCGATCTTGACACAGTCTGCTTCCCATAACTCAATCTCTCCATTTTTCTGCCAATAACAAAAGTGTATGTAAGCTTAACAGATGATGATGATAGACCAAAGATACAAAGATACCTTCTTGGTGATATTGCGGACAGACTCAACGATGCTTCTAGCTTCAACAGTTCCACAAGTGACGCTAGGTAACAATGGAGTGAAGGCAAAGTAGTTCTGAGGAGAAACAACCTGAACGTCGTAGGAAGAGATGTCAAGATCTTTAAGGAAGCTTATACCAGCCCATCCAGTGCCAAGTACCACTACTTTCTTCTTCTTCTGCTTCTGCTCTTCCTCCTTTTTGTTAGAATCTGAGTAGGCCACTAAACTCCCACCGCTGCAAATGTGTAGAGAATACAACACATTCTCAATGTGAGCAAATCCAAAAATTGTGAAACACAGGTCTCGTTGACACCAAGTCAATAAAAAGGTATTAGATTTAAGTTTAACAGAACAAGAACGTTGTCCTAAGTCAAACACTAAAAGGTTATTATAAAGAAAAGATTGGAGATAAAGGGCGTTACAAGATTTGAGAAAACGCAACTATACAGCATAAAAAGGTTCCTTCCGACTTTTGGGAAACAAGTGAAAAAAGTGAAACCTGAGAGTGCCGAGTAGGAGGAGCTTAGAGGCAAGTGGAGCAGATCGAGAGGCTCTTCCGAGAGAGGAAAGTATTGTCATTCTTGGAGGAACAAAGTCCAGGAGACTACTTGTTGGGAGATATCTCCGACCAAGTTTCAACTATTTTTTTGTTGATAAGAAAATTTAAGCAACTCAATTATTAACTGTGCTGATTAAAAATATTCCGAAAGCTAGCACGTGCCATGTCGAAATGTTCTGACCAAGTTTCAAACATTTGCAAATTATAAAGGAGAATGTATAGACAAGTTCAGATGGATAAACACACAAATTAGAGTTTGACAAAGGGTACTTAGCTTGTTCTTGTGTGGCAAAACAATAATCTGGTACAAGGCCAAGTGTATGAACCAACTGTCCACACACAATATTTGGGATAAGGCATCTTTTTCAACCAGCTTTAGAACAAAAGAGGCCATTATTATTATTATTTTATGATTTTCACATGTTCTAGATGATCATATTAATAATTCACAAATCTCTACCGAACCCAGAGATCTGGACCCAAGAAACTTCAAAGCGTAGATAAGAAAGAAAACAGACTATATGATAGTGTGGCTCCAAGATTAAACACCGCCACTAATTCAATCTTTGCCTCTATGACTATCATTTATTTTCGTTGAGCATTCTCGAGAACAAGCTAAAAGGTGAGTGAGGCATTCACAAAAAAACAACAAATAAACATTCGCATCTGAAAACAATAATCAGAAGAAAAAAACATAAAAAAGCAGATGGCAGAGATACTGAGATGAATCAAGAAGTGGTGGCTCCATTATATAGGGAAGGTCCTTGCAATGCCCCTAACAGTTTAGCTGTAAGTCGAAATGGCTTAAGATGTGCTTAGTTTGATACTTAATGAGCCGTAACTATGAATCGACGCGAAAAAAGAAACATTACTAACCAGTGGGTAGAGAGGGTTACAAAGTACAACACAAACTAGTTTTGTTTGGTCTTTAACTGGCATAGAATTTAAACAATCATCCAAGTCAAGTGCCTGTAACCAGCCCATTTCGCAGCAAGCCTTACGCCAATAGCCAAAGCTGCAGCCAACAACGGCACAGGTGGTGCCTTCCTCAAGCTCTGTCCCTCTTCTTCTTCAGATGAGCTCTTCTTAGTTGAATTATGATACATAGCTAGAGCCAGATACCCTGCGATAGCCACCACTCTCACCCACGGCTCCCCTACACCCGCCAGAACAGCCGCAGAAGGCAACGCCGAGGTCACATCGTCCCTCTTCTTTACCAACCGCGAATACCCATACAAACCCACCAAGACAGTCCAGAACAACGGCTCCGAGATGTACCCCTGCACAGCTGCATACCCCAAAAGACCCGCAAGAGTAACCACATAAGGCTGCTTGCTGATGGAGTTTGGCGCAACCGCTTCTCCTATCGCAAGCACGGATGATGCGAGAAGGATCACAGTGGTTAACTCTCTCACAGGCGTGTAAGCCACGATCCCTGAGTAGAAGGCCCGGACGCTGTAGATTGCGGTTTCCACGAGGGCGATGAGAGAAGTGATGGGATCGCCTATAAAGTGGAAGACGAGTGCCAACGCGAACTTCGAAAGGTCTCCGAGGAATCTAACGATGGCGAAAGCAGTGTTTCTCCAGTTGGACAGCTCAAACAAGACAGCTCTCCACGCATAAACAAGAAACGCTAACGCTGCAGACAGAACATCAAAAACGTTAACTTCATCTGTCCGAATATTGTATTAGACATGTTCAAGAAATTGCTAGGCGATAATTAGGCGCTTTATAGAGGATTATTGATTATGAGGACAACTGATTTTTTAAAAAGTTGCTCAAAAAAATAGTTTTTTGCAGTCTAAAAATTAATTTTTAGAACACTGTTACACTAGTCTAGCTACCAAACAAGGTCTATGCACAACTGAAACAATTTCAAATCACTAGATTACTAGTTCAGATTACAATCACTATGTAAAGATTAAAATTACTGATTCTAGAGGGAGCTCGAAACGGTGACGTACCGATAAACCAGGGCCATCTAACAGGAGTGTCGGGTGCTTCTTTGGTCAAGTGTCTGAATCTATCAGGCATAGTGCTCTCTCGTCTCGCGAATCGCTCCGCCTCATCCTCTGTCTCACCCTTTATTGTATCCTCTTTCTCGCACCTTACCCTAAGTCTTACACTCGGGAACTTCCCCGGAACCGAGAAACCGCGGAGGCTCACGCCGGCGTTCAGAAACTGCGGTGGAGCAATTGTAAGCCTGTTACTGACATTAAGATGAGGATTACGGGAGAGAGAGGATGAACTGATTGCAGGAATTCGAGAATTGCGGCAGAAGGAGGATGAAGAGAGAGCGTAGGCAGTCATCGTCATCGTCTCGTCCTGAAGCTTTTCCGAGAACAAACGAATAGCCTTAGCCAGAGTTAACAACACTGGGCCGTTAAACCATATTGGGCTTTAGCTTTACGACCCAATACATGATTTGTTTAGTTTTTTTTTCTGTTGGTCAATAAATAAATTGTATAGTTTATAACTTTTATATTAGAACTTGAAAGGTTTAAACATTAGCTAGGAAGATGGATGTTTTGTTATCATAGTACATGATCAATTGTTTGTTAGTTATACTAATGGTGCATGTCATCTGGAGATCCCATGAACCCTGAAAATTGTAATAAGAACATGCATGTCATCTGTATATTTTCTTACGTAAGAGAGGAACATGTTATGTAGATTGATTCATATGATTGTAGACGCATTCGAAGGTACATTTGGTTAGATATTGTTACTTCATCATCCTACTTTATTCGCTCGCCCTTTTACTACACGATGAGGACTCTATTCTCATAACCTCTCTTACCTCACTTGAGTCTTTGTGTTGAAATTAAAAACAAAACCTTTGATTAGTATGATAAAAGTATGCATGATGCATCGTCTTGGTGATACCATTTCAACAGTGTTCTAATACGAGCTCAGGACTTTTTGAGTAATAAGAAGATATACAATCTCTTTCCCCTTGTCCCATCTCCTCCTATATTCCAAGACCGTGGTAGGTTTGCCATTGACATCTCAAAGCTGTCAACAGCTAACGAAATAAAGAAATACTTTAATTTTTCCTTCGCCACTTGCCCATACAAAATGAAAGACATGCACTAACTAAAGCATGCTCGTCTGCATGTTCTTCTAGGAAATCCACTTTTTTTTTTACCTTTTCAATTGCTCCATTCAATGACCCATCAGATAATATAGAATAGATATAGCAGTTTTGGAAATTAAGAATACAACAAGGTTTTAAATGCAAGATATTTTTATTTAGTGGACTCTTCTTCAAGCTTTGACATTGCTGGTGAAGTCAACACACATCTGGCAAGTACAATCAGGGAAACGGCATAACTCGCAGCCAAAGCAGACGCAAGAAGTGCAGCCTTTGCAAGTTGGTGAACGTGTGCAGCCTCTATACACTTTCCTGCTTCCTCTCTCTTCCTCTGCCTCACATGTTATCCTGTAACCACCATGATTTATATATTACCATTTCATTTTTGCATAATAAACACAATAACCAAAATAAAACCTACTTGTCGTATGGAAAGTCTGAGCATTTCCAGTTTGGATCAGCCATTGCGTTGTGGTGCAAGAGGCATTCGTCTCTGCTCCTCAACCTGAACCTCCTCTCCTTGCCACATTCGATGCATCCAACAAACTCATCTCTATGGAATACTTTGCTGCCTTGTGATCTGTTTGATCTATTGCACTTCTTTAATGCTTCGTTGTAGTATTTGAGCAATACTGTCTTTGATAATGGAACCTTTTCGCCTCCATTGATAACCCACACATTGTTCTTCCATTTCTTAGCCGTTTCTCTGCCAGAATGCTTCTCGAACGCAGCTGGTGTTAACTTGTCTATACTCAAAACTGTTTAAGTAAGACCATTTTTTTTCTCAAAAGAGCTCTAAATGTGTATATATATACCTAAACGCTAGAGATGGTGTTAGCAGCTACAAGCTGCCACAATAATGGCAATGAGGTTTGTATCAAACTTTAAAATGAAGACTATACACGTACGAACAAGTGATGAATATCATATGTCAATATAGCTACCACAAGGCCACTAAAGAAGAGACCCATCAGCATTAAAGATGCAAACAGCCTAGACATTAGTACATTACAATGAAGCAAATTAAATTCATTTAATTTTCTGTAAGGATGGATTTAGCATACTCTATCAACAATATCAATAAGACATATGGTAGCTAGTTTCTCAAGTAAGAAAGAGTTTAGATTTACTAGTTACTAGCCAAATGTAACCATGTTGATAAGATGTAATCATGCTAAAGATTTTAACTTTATTGGTTAATTACTAGCCGAATGAAATATTAGCTAGGCAGAGAACAAGCAGTAAAGTAAAAGACCCGTGTGAAAACGAAGACTCGAAGAGCTAGAGGAAGAGACAACACAACCTAAAGAAACAACAAACAGTTGATGTAAGAGCGAAGGGTAAAAACCCTCGTAGCCTTAAATAGTAGAAGACATCTCACACACACTTTCACATGTAACATGCACATAAATCAAAACCCATTTTGCCAAAAGCATCAGAAAAACAGGAGAAACAGACGACTGGAGAGACAGAGATAGAGAGCAAAAGAGAGAGAGAGACCTTCATCACAGCCGGGCGTGCATTCACAGGTGATTTCGAGATTGCCGTTGGGGAAAACCCTAAGTTTAGCAATGGCATCACCGTAACGGTGGCTCGTACAACCACACATGACCTCAACGTAACTGCCTCCAACATTGACCCCACTCATCTCTTGCAGCTCCTCTTGTCTGAACAACATAGACCCACATTGTATCTCTTCCACATTCGCCATCTCTCTCTCAATCTCTTCTCCTCTCTGGATCCCTTTCTTATAACGTATGAGAGAGAGAGGAGGAAAGGCCTCGTTTTGGGGTATAAAAGGAAAGCCCTAAAGGAGCACGCATCTCAAAAGCTGAGACTGAGAGAGAGAGAGATCTGATATCAAAGCAAAAGCTTATTAAGGGACTTTTCGGGAGAAGAGAGAGATTAATAAGTAGAAAGAGAGAGAGAATGCCTTTGGCCTTTGGGTTTTGGGTTTACAGAGAAAGTAAAGAAAAGTGCACAAAAAAAAAAAAAAAAGTAAAGAAACTCTTATACAAAAGTAGGCATGAGACGGATCGGATATCCGGGCAATTTTAAGGTATCCAGATTTGGATCCTTATCCGGCGGATCCATAATTTTACTATTTTTATCAAGATCTCGGGTTCTCGGATATCCTGGTGTCGGATATCCTTGAAAAAATTGTAATATCCGGCGGATATCCGGATCCGGATTTGGATCTTTAATATAAATAAAAAATAATATTAATATATATAAAATATTAACAATAATTTAAAAATAAAAAAAATATATAATGTTTTTAATTATTTCTATGTATAATATTACAAAATTTACATAAAATTTATATATACTATTATAAAAATGAAAATATATTAAATAAAATTAAATTAAAATTAAATTAATTTTTATATATAAGTATTACTATTTTTGAAATATTTATTAATAAAACTTACGGATCCGGATATCCAGACTAAAATTAAGATATCCGGATACGGATCCGACTTCGACAGATCCAATATTTTACTATTCGGATCCGGATTCGGCTCCTCTGGATATCCGGATATCCGGATTTTTGGATCGGATCCGGATTCGATCCGGATCTCGGATAAAAGTGCCAGGTCTATACAAAAGTAGTGAGTTTTTATTCTGGCCGATGCCAAATTAGCAGCTGGCTGGCCAACAAAAACAAAACTCGTGAGGGGGGATGGGACATTGGGACCTCTTTATTATATTAAAGATATATTAGCATCCAACCTAACATAATAACAGTGTAGGGATATGAGAGAGAGAGATGCGGTGTAGAAGAAGAGTTGAGGAATAAGGTGAATCAAGTGTTTCAGGTCCTTTTTGTACTTGTTCACGACTCTTGATTTGAAGTCATTTTTTTTTTTTTTTTTTTGATCAAAGATTTGAAGTCATTTTGTTTTGTTTACTCTCTCATCCTTCTCTTGGAGGTTCTGCAAATTCTTGGGCTCTTCCCTTTCCTTAGGGTTCATTGGTTACCGAGTCATTTCTCCCCAGTGGCTCTTTTTTATCTTTCAATTAAAGATTAATTGATAATTAAAAGTTTGTGTGTTTTAATTTAATAAACAAGTTTAATCAAAGCTATTCCTTCTGTTTCAATATAGATGATGTTTTAGAAGGTTTGTTTTGTTTCAATTTACATGAAGTTTTGAGATTTTAAGGAAGTTTTGAGATTTTAAGGAAGTTTTGAGATTTTAATGTTAATTTTAATTTTATTGGAAACTGTTCAACCAATTAGATTTTACATTTTTTTTTATAATTGGTTAACTGATTTTATAATTATATCTTTAAAATATTTTTCTAGAGAAATGTAATTTTCTTAATCTCTGTGCACTATTACAAAATATGTTTTTTTGTGCACATTTTAATCAAAAAATATGTATTTGACTATAAAGCAACTACTAGTAACCAAGTTACGACGTCATTGACATCTATGTCTGTTAGGTATTCTGAAACGCGCTCTAACCCCAATGTCATGTGCATATCTACGTGTATATTATTATGTTTGAGGATCTGATTATTTAATAACCTAATACTCCCTCTATTTCAAAATACATAAAATTTTAGGATATGACACAACTATTAAAAAACTTATTTTTTATTTAAAAAATATCATTAAAATATAAATTAATAATTATTCAACTAATCACAAAACAAATTATAAAATATGATTGGTTACACATTTTTGATAAAGTTAAAAAGTACATTGAATTATGAAAACATCGTTTATTTTGAAAGATAAAAAAACGGAGGGAGTAAGAGACTAGTGTTGCCATATTCTCATAGATATGAATTATGTGTTGTTCTTTAAGTATACTTTTTTAGAAGATGGAAAGAAGATGGAATAGTATTGTCGACATTCTAGCAAAGAATGTTCGGTCTACTCATTTATATTTAGTTCAGTTGATACATTACTATCTGGATTCACACAATATGATCGGTCTTACATAAAGAGAAAAACATACATTGGTATCTTCGAAAATATGACATAATGATGTCAACATCTTTACTCCAAAAACTCTTTCCTCCTAGTTACCCCAAAAGAGTATGGATTCACTAACAGTAGTACTATTTTTCCTTTTGGGTTTGGTTTGTACAAATTAATGGGCCTTGGCCGTTTTAAGCTCTACTTTTTTGGTTCTATTTCCCATAGTAAAAGAAAACTGATGTGATATAGACCTCAATTACCAGAATGACGATGATATAAGCTTCAGCGTTTGATGTTCAAATGGAACCGTCTGTCACGATTGTTACATATGATACGACGAATACCAGCTTCTTTGTAGCACAAGAGATTTTCAGTATTTAATTCAGCATTTTTCTTACACTGCATGTGTATATTATTATTTTTATTCACCATCCAAGGCAATGTGCATTTTTTCTTACAAAATCTTGTTGTGTGTTGAAATGTCTCAGTAATGAGGGGTCACTATCAAGCGAGATATTGTCCACCAGCATGGAATTTTGATTTTTCTTTTACAACGACGAAGAAAAGAACTGTTTCTTTTTGTCTCGATAGTATCAATGAGACATGGATTGGATTCGTCGGAGTAAGAAGGAATATAGGGAGCCCAGAGTAGGCACGGGCCAACCTGTACAGATCGGCCCATTAAGGATAACACGTAACAAGAGAGAAGAGAGAAGAGAGAGAGTGTGTGGAAAGCATTTAAGAAACGTAGAGACAGAAATGGGATGCTGCTTGAGCGCCGGGAAAGTCACAGCTCCGCCTGTCCCCACCCGAAGTCTCAGACTCAGAAGCTCAGCACCCTCCTCCATCGCTCCCGACACCAGAGATCTCTCACAGCAAGTCCGACATTTGCAGCGTCTCTCACAGTTTCTCAACCGCCACTAACTGCTGCTTCCATCCTCGACGAAGAGGACGCTATCAGCAAACTCCACCGACATCCTCCTCCTTCTTCTACTTCTTCTTTCTCTCGCCGCAACATGTCTGAAAGAATCTCCAGATCTCCGAGAGGACAACACTCGCCTCAGGGGAAGCTGTCCCGTCCGAGAGAGACCATATAACCAGCCAACCGGCGAAATGTGGACTCGAGTCCTCTCCCACGAAGCGGGTTGCTAGAAGGTCCAAGACGTCGGTCACGGTCTCCGGCAACTCGTGGCCCTAGTTCGGCAAGAAGAAGCCCCATGAAGAAGCGTGAAGCAGCTCTGGAGAAGGAGGGAGCAGAAGTGAAGGTGAAGAAGGAAGAGGAGAAAGTAGCTGTAGAGGAAAAGAAGGAAGAAGAAGATGTAGCTGTGAGGGAGCCTTATGTGTCTATGGAATGCTTCATCTTTCTCTGATCTCACTCTCTACTTCCATTAACTGATGCTTTGATTGATTCATTTTGATTTCCACTTTTTGAATTGTAAATTCCGTAATGTACAATAATATTAACCAAATCTTTGCCGATCTTTCTTAAAGTAAAAGCAAAAGCAAAAGCAAAAGCAAAGCCGATAGAAGACACTGTTCTGTTATAAGTACACTCAGACTACGTAAAGACTTGTCTTTTTTCATATTAAAAACAAAAAGGTTTTTGTCCAAAAAAAAAACAAATAGGTTAACTTATGTGGTGAACATTCTTTGTTCTTTATGGGTTGCTATAGAGTGTGGGAAGTAGAGAAAGAGAAATTTGAATCGATCTTCATCTGAGGTAGTCTATGTATCTATCAACTTTGTTTGTTTTCCTCGTCTGCATATTGTTTCTTACAGCAGTGTGGAGTCTTAACATGTTATTTGGAAACACATTCTTATTTATAATATGTATCTTTATTGAGAGAGAGAGATAACAGCGATATGAGTGATGAAATGGCTAGTAGACTTGTTGTGTAAACCAGAAGAAGGAATCTGACGATACCAAGATTGTCGACCCTTGTGCGTCTAGCAAATGCTTATTTGTTGACGAGTTCAAGTGGTTGTGGCACTGGTGGAACTTCATCTTCTCTAGAGCTTGGACCGGAAGCTCCATATCCAGGGTGTGGGGCAAAACTACTAGGGATTCCACAAGAAGAGGCTGGAGCAGCAGCAATTGGATCGTTGTAAGGATTGAATGGCCTTTTAGGCTGGGGTGGCAGCAAGAATCTTCCTAATCTAGGGATGAGACCAGATGGTTGGGGTGCAATGCTCACAAGAAACTCTGAGTGTTTTGTCTCACCGGTAGTGAAGAAGTTGGGAATGTAACGCATTCCACTTACTCTCTCTGCACATCCAATAACCAGGCTTAGCATAGCCATTGTGGCAATCAGTGTTTGCAGAGGAGAAGCCATTGTTGTGTTAACGGAGGATAAAGTTGGAGCTTGAATGTTTGTTGGTTTATGGAGGAAATGAGGAATAGATAGTGTGGGGGTTCTTTATAGAATGAAATGGTTCAAGCTAATTGTGTGTACATTAAACGAAAATTAACAAGTTCTTTATTTGCCAAAAAGAGAGCCTGCAAAGTCTGGTGACATCTTTACATTGGCTGAGGTAAGTCATAAGTGCATGATCAGTCACCCCCATTCGCCACAAATGCCTAATTAATACTCTATTTGTTTTTAAATGATGTATTTTTTGGTTTATACATACTAGAAATATATTTAATTTTTTTTTGACTATAGATGTATCGTTTTTTATGTTTAACTGTTTTCCATAAATCAGTAGTATTTAAATAACTACACTTATTTTCTTAAAGTTTACAATTTATAAATAATTAATAAAAATACATAAAAATGTAAAACACATAGTCTAAAAAAAATTTAGTTTAAAAGAATTATCTTGAGAAATGTGTAAATAACTTGATGGGATTTCTAGTCAGTAGAATCTATTCTTCTTCTCAAAAGCAAGTTGTGATTCTGAAGATTTAAATGGGAGAGACGACGGCGTCCAAAGAGTTTGATAACTTCTTTTTTCTTTCTGTTTGTTCTTTCAAAGTTGGTAAACAAAAAGATAATGCAACCCTTCAATTTTTGACCATTTCTATAGACTATAGTTTCATTCTCCGATCAAATCTTTTTTTTTATAATAAGTTTGTTTATTTATTACATGATTTACGTGAGTAGCGGTGTACAATTTTAATTAGAAAAAAAAACCAACAAAAGTCAAAGTCTTTCCGTATGTTTTTAATGCCCATGTCGTACTATTTGAATAGGTCAAACTTGTACTGTAAATAAATTAACAACATTAAGCCGACTGATCCTGTCACATGTCCTTTCTTTTTGTTAAATGATTATTTCTTCACCATATGAATTATAAAAACAAAAGTATAATTTGATTGATTAACCTAGATTCTTCTCTTGTTTCCAAGTAAAATGTGATCGATCTCGTTTCTTTTCTTTCAAGATGTAACCGTAGGAGACTTTTGGCTTGTGGAAGATGTCATCTCAAGCATAAAAAGCTCTGTTTTTTCTAGGTCTTGTTCACGGACTATACAACAAGGCAATTACCAAAACAAACTCAGTCTTATCCGGAGAAACCATAAAAAAAATGAAAATAAATGGAGAAGGTGGAGAGTTGTGAGAGGGACATGTAAATCTACCAATGCATCCTCCTGCTTCAGAAGAATGAGTCACATTGAGAGAGTTTGGTTACATAAACTTATATATAACCTATTTTCACAACTCTCTTTTCAAAAGTATATATAACCTTTCAATCAAAACAGCGTCTTCCCAGGATCTCTCTGTTTTTCTGACATTGCCGTGAAAGTCTCAAACGCTCGTCCTATAAAGCAAACTCATTACAAAAAGAAACACACTTTTGTCCGAAAGTTTAGCTCTTTGAAACGCGTCAGGGAAAGAGAAATCCACAAGACTCTCTCTTACCTCTTTTCTCTGTTTTTTCTGTGTTGAGTTTCTTTTTTTTTTTTTTTTCTTGGAAAATGATGTGTTATGAAAACGAATCAAACCTGGACCGGTTCCTTCGCTGCACAACACCAGTCGTCCCTTCGCTTTCCCTCCCAAAGGTTCCACGCTTTTACGTTCAACGTCATCTTCTTCCTTAATTAACTCTCTGAGTTACATGATCTAAAAGTTGTGTGTTTGGCAGACACAGATCAAGAACCTGAATCGTCTATGGTACCCTTCGGAGAGCGAGAGCGTTGATTATTTCAGGTTAAGTGATTTTTGGGATTGTTTCGACGAGTGGAGCGCATACGGTGCAGGTGTTCCCATCTTGTCTGAAACCGGCGAGACATTGGTCCAATACTATGTTCCTTACCTCTCTGCTATCCAGATTTTCACTTCTCATTCTGCTCTTATTGCCCTAAGGTAATATATATTTAGTCCATTGTCAGAAACATAAACACATCTAAGATGTTGCTGCCATGATGATTACTGAGGGAGGAGACTGAGTCTGGAGACTCAGGGAGCGAGACGTGTAGCGAGGAATGGAGATGGGAAGGATGGTCTTCGTCAGAGGAAGGAGTGGATCATCAAGAACCTCTCGATCGTCTCGGTTACTCTTACTTGCAGTATTTCGAGAGATGTACTCCTTACTCTCGGGTCCCTCTCATGGATAAAGTTTGCTTTTCTCCTATATCTTCTAGTGGCTTGTAATAGTTTATTATTTTAGAAAAATAATCTGTCTACTTTTAGATCAAAGGGTTGGGAGAAAGACATGCAGGCTTGAGGTCATTGAGGAGTGTTGATCTGTCTCCTGCGAGTTGGATGGCTGTTGCTTGGTCTGCCTCTTTTTTTAGCAAATGTCTTATTGTTTTGTTTGGTTTCAGAAAGAAAATTTAAGATCAATGTAAAAAATGGTTATGATGTTGGTTATGTTATAGGTATCCAATCTATCACATCCCCATGAACCGAAGCATAAAGGACTTGTCTACTTGCTTCCTCACTTACCACACACTTTCTTCGTCTTTCCAAGGTGCAGTTTCACTACCCTCTCGGGGATGTGTATATTTTATACCGTACATTCATTTCTATAGTCCTCCTTTTGTTATTTTTGGTGTCATTGTAACAGATGTGGAGAAAGAGAAGAAGGAAAGGATAAGTGTTGGTGCATTTGGGATGGCCACTTACAAAACGCAAGGGAGACTATGGGACAATGATAGATTGCTTTCCCTTTTGAGCGTAGCAGATTCTTGGTTAAAGCAGCTAAGGGTCCACCACCATGACTTCACCTACTTCACCACTACTCCTTATCATCTCTAATAACAGCATAGTGTTTTTATATTGAGTCTTGGTTAACAATCTATTTAGTTTTGTGTGTTTAAGAGTAGCTAGAGATATCAATAACGTTGAACAACATTTGGAAGTCTTAGAAAACAACATGCACTGACTTTTTCTTCAAAATGTTTTCATCTTAGATTTGGTTTTGGGTGTGTATGATTATGGGCATAATACATTTTATTCTCTTCTAATGTTTTATGGCTTTTCTGTTTTGTATAAACGCCGGTTCTCGTGATTTTGCTTGTATACAAAGTCCAAATTGTGACAGCATTCGTGCTAATAGGGATTAAAGGCTAGACTAGCACTAATTGAATCGCCTAATTACCAAGCTTCTTATAGAGCTAAAGTGTAAAATATTATTACAACAAGCAATACAAGTGTTTTTGATGAAAGTAAAAGAAAGACAAGTTTACCTCAAGTTTCGGATTTTTCTACCACTACACTTCCACCTTTTATTAAATTTATTATTCCCAACTAAAAGCTTCCTATAACAACTATAGATTCCAAAAAAAGTAATTTTGATTTCGACATGACATCTCTCTATATTTCAAACCATCTGCAACTATAAGTTCTGATGAACATATCAAGCATATATATATATATGCACGTAAGATAACATGTTGAAATAAGTTACAAACTTGAAAATCTATTTTTTCAAACTTGGTCGGTGTTTAATACCAAAAAGAAGAAGAAGAAGGACTTGGTCGGTTTTGCGAGTATCTTTCAGAGGTGGAGAAAAGAACAAAATATCATAAAAAGTGAAAGCTGGGTTTGACCAATCACCGACCCGGAGGAGTGAATACTAACTATATAATCAAGTAAATAAATAAATAAATAATTTATAGGGTCGAATTAATAAGTTAGACATAAAAATGGTAATTCTTGTGGGGATGTTATCCTTAGCCGCGACTAGCCGACCATTACCAAAACCACCATCATCGTTTCAATTTGCATTAACCTCCTGTAATCTCTTGATTATTGATTATACTAATCTTATCATTTAGAGCTTCTGACTTGTCGCATTTAGATGAATGAATGTATTCACCGTCCGAAAAACAGAGACTGCCACATAGTTGCACGGACGTTAATGGTTTTGTATCCTCCGTGTTGTGTTTTTATGTGTCAACGTCTCTTTTTTTTTATATGCTAATTTTAAAAAAAATATGAATTAGAGTGAAAGCAAAGGAATCATTCTAGTAACACCAAAAGGATGAGATAGACCGAAAGCTGAGATATTTTATAACTAACTCTCATATATAAAGACCATTGAGTCATCCCTCTCTGTTGTAATTAGACACAAAAGCAAACGCAATATTCTCTTTCTCGTCAAGGTTTTCTTTTTGTTCTCTGTTTTGGCAAAAAAGTGTGATCACAGAGATGGACTTTGACGAGGAGCTGAATCTTTGTATCACCAAAGGTAAGAATACCGATCCTTATTTTGGGGAAGCTTCTTCGTCCCCAAGATCTATCAAGAAGATGAGAGATACTGATCATCGACCTAAACCCTATTTCCCTTTTACTCTCGATCCGACCATTCAAAATCAACAACAGCAGCACTTCGGATACGTTCAACAACACGACCAGACAATGCAAGGCCAGAACCAAATGATCTCGTTTAGTCCTCAACAGCCGCAGCAGCAGTATTGGAGCGGTACATTGAATCTGAGCCAAGAAAGTGTTCAGCCGTACAGCGCAACAAAGCTGTACAGAGGAGTAAGACAACGTCAGTGGGGAAAATGGGTCGCAGAGATACGTAAGCCACGGAGCAGAGCGCGTCTCTGGCTTGGTACCTTTGATACAGCTGAAGAAGCTGCCATGGCATACGACCGTCAAGCTTTTATATTGAGGGGTCACAACGCCACACTTAATTTTCCAGAGCATTATGTGAATAAGGAAGTTGAGTTGCATGATGAAACTGATGCGTCAAGCTCGTTGGATCAGAAACAATCCGAGGCGCCGCAGCTAGACGAGGTTAACTTGGAGGGCGAGGAAGAAGCCGTCACTAATGGTGGTGTAGAGGATGGGATGGCTGAGGCATGGTTGAATGCTGTTACAGCGGGATGGGGTCCTGAAAGTCCTCTTTGGGATGATTTGGACAGTTCTCATTTTCCACAATGCTCGTCTACTTCCTCTGCTTCTTGTCCCATGAGACCTTACTTTTGAATAAGGTCATAAAGGGGTCACGTTTTAGGGTTTCGCTCATTGGCATTTGGATGGAGACAGTTTTTGTGATCTCCCACTCCTTTCATCATTTTATTTATATCTACCATACTGTATTCCCCCCCCTAAATTTCCATTAGTATATTGTTTATCATTTTTATGTGTGTGTGTTGCTGATTTTGCTACACAAATAGATGTCCTATTTGATCATCGAGTTTGTTTTATGGCACCGAACAATTTTATTTTTCTGCACTTCAACAAGTTAGCACCATCACATTCGTTGGACCCAATTTTGATCAATTAGGTTATTGGGCCTAAATGACTAGGACTGCACGACCAATGAAGAAGCCCGACTCCGACGAGCTTGAAGAGACCAATTCAAAGGTCCAAAGATCGCGGAGCGGTAACGTTCAATCTTATTTCACTTATTGTATTAGATCTTATTCATCAATAAAATCCATCTTTGCCTACTGGAATCTGATTACATCGTTGTGTTATAAAAATATCGTTGTCTATATCATCTTTTCTTCCCCAGATTAAACTCCCGATCACTATTAAATATTTAGTGTAGATTTTATGATCTACAACATTGTATCTGGAATTTTTATTCTTTTGCCTCTTCTTCAAGATCTTTGTGTGGGAGCTTGGTTTCATTATTGTTTACATTGGTTAGAGACAAAGAACTGGCATAAAAAGGACGCATAATTTTAATAATGTTGACAAAATAAAATTTGATTAAGATATTAACAATTTTAAACAAATATAAGTTCAACAAACTTATTTAGTCTTTTAAAAATTAATAATTATATTAGTAAAATATATATAAACAACTTTAAAATTTATGTTTCCGAATTTTTATTTATCTTATGAAAACAAAAAGTTATCAAACATCATTAGGAATCTTAAATGTATCAGCTGCACCAAACTTTATAAACTATACTCAACACAACCGCTAGATAATATAGATTGCATATTGGGTGCATATATTGCATTTACATGTGTAATTTCATATAACAGGGTTCAAAATTGCACAATTGAAAGATTGAGGTGAAGTCACGAGATTATTTCTGCAACTTATGAAATTTGGTGAAAGCAATACAAAGACGAGCGGCCTTTGTACAATTATGATTAGGTTTGGAATGCTCCATCGAAAGTTTGGGATAAATTCAAAAAGATGGTTCTGCATATTCTAAAGTTTTGTGTGTAAATGTAAATTATCAAAAGAATAAGGACCCAAAGAATAAAGTTGTTCGTGAGATGTGGATTCCGGTAGAATTTGTTAACTTGGCACTTGTTTTTCTTTTCCGAGTGAAAAAAGAGAGAGCGGAGAGAACTAAGAAACAATGATGAAGGTTCTTTATATAGGAAGTCTTAAGGAACTATAACAACTAAATATTAGCAACAACAACAAAAAAAACAAAAAAGAAAAAAAAAACAATTCTAACAAACCTAGTGAAGCAGGTCAATGATTGATCTGTTGACTCCGACGTCTTAAAATATAATTAAAACTTGCATTTGGATTATAAACAACTAAATCATGTATAAAATAAAATTTTATTAGACCATACATAATGTAACTAAAATTATTAAATATTTATGAATAAATAGAGAAAATTTATAATTAAAAAATGAAATCTGTTTATGAGATTTTATTTATCAAATTTCGTCAAATCCAAATAAAAAGTAAATGGTTCTTGGTTAAGATGTTTCTTGTCATAAATTAAAATTTGTCATTATGGTGGCAGAACGTTTTTGTAATTTTGATAGAAAAACTTGATTTTGGGTTTTGGAGGGAAATTTGATTTTTTACAATTTTGGAAAGAAATTCTAATTTTATGGTTTTGGCGAGAAAACTTATTTTTTAGTTGTTTCGGTAAGAAAATTCGTTTTTACGTTTTTAACGAGAAAGCTTGTCTTTGAATTTTTGATGAGAAAACCTATTTTTAGGGTTTTAGAGGAAATTTTGTTTTACGTGTGGCAAAAAAATTCATTTTTGTGATTTCAGTGAAAACTCCACTTGCGAGAAAATATGATTTCAAGGGAAAACTCATTTTTGTAATATGGTGAGAAAACGTGTGAACACAAAGATGGACTTTGACGAGGAGCTCAATCTATTTGTATCACCAAAGGTAAGACTATGGATCCTTCTTTTGGAGAAGCTTCTTCCACGACGTCCTCAAGATCTATCAAGAAGATGAGAGATACTGATCATCGACCTAAACCCTATTTCCCATTCTCCTCTTCTTCATCTTCTGATCCATTGGTGGGTTTCCCTTTTACTCTCGATCCAACCATTCAACATCAACAACAGCAGCACTTCGGATAGCAAGGCCAGAATCAAATGATCTCGATTAGTCCTCAACAGCCGAAGCAGCAGTATATGGCCAAGTATTGGAGCGACACGTTGAATCTAAGCCCAAGAATGAACCAAGAAAGTGTTCAGCCGTACAGCGCAACCAAGCTGTACAGAGGAGTAAGGCAACGTCAATGGGAAAATGGGTCGCCGAGATACGCAAGCCACGGAGCAGAGAGCACGTCTCTGGCTTGGTACCTTTGATACAGCTGAAGAAGCTGCCATAGCCTATCAAGCTTTTATACTGAGGAGTCATAATGCCACACTTAATTTTCCAGAGCATTTTGTGAATAAGGAAGTTGAGCTGCATGATGAAACTGATGCGTCAAGCTCGTTGGATCAGAAACAACCCGAGACGCTGCTGGCAAACAAGGTTAACTTGGGAAGCAATGAAGTCGCCGTGAGTGATGGTGGTGTAGAGGATGGGATGGCTGAGGCGTGGCTCAATGCGGTTACATCGAGATGGGGGTCCTGAGAGTACTCTTTGGGATGATTTGGACAGTTCTCACTTTCCACAATGCTCATCTTTTTCCTCTGCTTCTTGTCCATGAGAATTTTTTTTTTAAATAAGGTCATAAAGTCTCACATTTTAGGTTATAGTTTAGGGTTTCACTCATTGGTATTTGGATGGAGACAGTTTTGTGTGTTGCTGATTTTGCTTCATATACAGATGTCCTAGTTGTTTAATCGAGTTGTTTCATGGCATTGAACAAGTTTATTTTTCTGCATTTGAACAAGTTAGCATCCTCACATTGTATCCAGAATTTATATTGACTTCTGCCTCTTTTTCAAGAATCAAGATCGTTGTATGGGAACGTGGTTTCATTAATTTACATTGGTTGGAAACATAGATGTCAGATGTGGCATAAAAATGGACGAATAATCTGACATAAATGATTACTAAAATAATAGATATTCTCTTTCAAATTTAATAGTTTTTTTCAGTTTTTTCTTTAACAAATTTAAGTTTGATTAATATATTAATTATTTTAAACAAATAAAAGTTCAACAAACTTTATTGGTTTTAAAAAAAAAATTAAATATATCATTATCAGTTAATAAAAAAATATATAAACAACTTTAAATTTTATATTTTTGAATTTTTAAAAAACATTTATCCTCCTGAAACAGAAAGAAAATCATCAAACATCACTGGGAATCTTAAATGTATCAGCTGCACCAAACTTTCTAAACTCCTCGTCACAATTAGCCACTAATGGTTCATCTTCAGTTCCATCATCGCTAAACCGGACTTTGGGTGAAGACTCATACATGCTTTTGGACATGCAATTTTCAGTTGTAAGCATGTTCACCTGACCATGATGTGAAATCTCTAATATGACAGTTTCATCATCAAGAGGCAGTGGTTGTTTCCAAGGCTCTCCATCCATTCTCATGTATGCATGCTTCGCTGCACCTTTCTTAAATTCAAACCTAATCCGATTTGCCTATATATACACACACGAGTTAAAATATGCGCTTCATTCACAGTTTGTTTGATTTCTGTCACTTAATATTTACCTGAGCAAGTCTTGTTCCATGACCCTTTGGAGCGAGGAGAACAAGACCATGCCAAGCATTTCTAAAACCAACGATTTCGATGAGTCCATCATCTACGAATGGTAGAGTCAGGCTTCTCTGTTGAGACATCACAAAAAAACCATTATTTGTATTAGGGTTATTGAAGCAATGTGAAGAGAATGTTAAAACCTACATCATATTGTTTCTTGGGATTTGGTGCTCCCCAAGGATTTAGTCCTCCAGAAAAGCTAGGAAGATTCAAACATACGATGGACCTGATGCTGCCAGAACAAAGGTAAATGTTAAGTTACTTCAGTATAACTTGGACAATGTAGTCTATTTTGGGTATGGATCAGCAAAAGAGGTACATCACAAAGAAGACTAAAATCTCAGCTCAATCTAACATGTGGATTCTTATGCTTGTAGAAAAGCCTCTTATAACCTTTTTCATGGCGTGAATATATATAATCAGTACTGTATATAATTTGATTAGAGTTACCTTTGGGGAATGTGAAGGTCGTTCCACTGGCCACTTTTGTCACAAATCTTAACTTGTGCTAGCTGAGCTATGTTACTGCAGCAACGCCATAGAATATTAGAGTTTCCAAATTTGCAAGGTTTTTGGAGACAAAGCCAAATAGGAAAACAAAAACTCATATAAAGAGAGTAAAAAATTAAAACACATAAATTTACTCACTGTGAAAAAGGGTGAAGAAGAGAGGCACAAAACCACCCTTGTTTGCAAGCAAGCTTTAAATATCTGCTCTGTAACGTCATGAAATCAATTGAAATATTTACTTGTCATGTACCTAAGTATAATTTACACTACAAGATGTGATCACAAGAAATATGAAGAGATTGTTCCACTAAAAGCTTCTAGAGAAAAGTATGTAAACCTGATTGACTAGCTGATTTTTAAAATTTTCAGGATGTAATTTTCTCTGAGAATGAAACTCATAAGATGTTTGAGCATCCATCCCTGCAATAAAATTGATTAATGACGCTAACAAGTCAAGGAAACATATGCTGCAAGTCACTTTTGTAGAGAAAACAGATAAGTGAATTTCAGATGACAATGAGAAAAATTCTTACCCAAGCTAAAGTAATTCCAGAATCCCCCACGAAATGTGTGGTAACCTTCCTGTAAAAATAAAACAAAACAATTTGTTGAATGATCATATAATAGGAAAAGAAATAGATGGTTCGCAAGAGAAGAGTGTCTTACCATATTTGCTTGATCTGATGGAGAAGCACGACGAAATGCATGTAGAGAAGGTGGTAGCTCGATAGAATCACCAGAGCCTTTTCTGGGAGACTTCATCCGCATAAGTACGTGCCAACTTAATTGAGATATAAAACGCATACATGTCAACCCAAAATGAAAAAAAAAAAGAATTAATAACTGGAGAAGAATGATATGTAAAGTATGTACTTGTCTATCTTCATCTCTTTGGCCTTAATCACTTGAGCCAAAAATGACTCCGCAGAAGACGTATCTGTTCCAGGATTTTTCTTACCCTGAAGATGAGCAGATGGGATCATAGTAAGACAAGAACATATACATGCTGTATGATATCATCATGTTAATGTATATGTAACATACCCATCCAAATGCAAATGGAAGGTTATTTCCTGTACCCAAGGGGATAGTAGCAATTGGAGGTGGATTGGATAACTCAAGATCACAAACAACTCCAAGGAGCCAACTAGCTGTGCCATCCCCCCCTGCAACCTGATTAAACACACAACTCAACCTCACGACTTTATTAATTACGACTGATTACTCCATAAAGATGGTTTAAGAATTAACACACAATTATTTTCAACTTTTCCTTAATCTTGCAAGCCAGAGCATCGTGCTTTAGCCTCTCTAGGTTAAGATAGATCCTCTGTAGCACCTTATCCGGAGTCTCTACGTTAAGATCGAAAACCTGAACAACAAACTTGTTATGATCAAAATATAATAGTATATCCTAATTAAAAAATCATATATTATTTTTTATTTTTTTCATCATATATTATAATATGACTATGTACTAATAAAATATAGGATTCCATACTCTCAGTGGAGAATCAATACAAATTCATCACATTTTCTCGATTACTAGCGTATTTGAGAAACCAAAGTTTTATGATTTTTTTCTAAATCAACGAATAATGAACCTAGTTTTTATACAATTGAGTAAATTAATAGTGTATGGTTTAGACCTGCTTGTCGTTGAGAAGAGAACGGTAGGTAAGAATGAGTTCTCCACCGAGTTGACCACCACTTTTGGAGTTGATAAATACGAGAATCGGGCTCTCAGGTGGAGTACTTGGCACCGCCACAGCCTCGGCTTCAGGCGAGAGAACGTACGATGGAATGTAAAATTTCTTGAAAAAATCTGATAATGCCTCATATTTTTCAATGCTCGCCTGTGACTGATGAACACATTCGATATTTTAAAAATCGACAACGCTAATCATGAAAAAGACAATTGAAAAGTGTGGGATCATACCATTAGATTTTCTGAGGGTGTTGAAAGAAAAAGTGTATAATATAATATTTTTGTGTCTGGAGGGATATGAAAGAATCTCGGAAGATTAATATTTAAGTATTGAAGATCCCGAAGATATCTCTATCAAGATTTCCTTTTATTGAAAAAGGGTTTCCTTTTATTATTTTTCTGTTTTAGTTTAATTTGGTTAATAAGGTAACTAGGACGCGGTTTTAAATTAAAAGGCACATTGTTTATTGTATTTATTTTTCATTAGTGACCTTTGTGCACATGCATACGCCATAATTGGCATGCATATCTAGTTAGCATTGACATGGAATCCATTGTCTTTATATGTTTCTTATCTTTTTAAATATTAACTTATAATAAATACGAATGGTAAGAATTTATATTTTTTACTAAAAGGTGAGAATTATATATCATGCTACTTTCTTTATTTTCATTTTTATGCAGTAATATTTAGTATTTATTTATTTGTTTGTTAGACCACCCGTATCGGGGGTTTATGAGAGAGTCATGGGCTCGGTATCATAGGCCTTTTCGATTAAAAGAAATGAATAAATGGGTTTCAACCCGTGAACCGGGTCTTCCAAGTGAGCCCGTATGATACGGGGTCATGCCACGCGGCGCAGAGGGAGTGGCTACGCGATCTCGCGTGTTGAGTGAGAAAAAAAGGGTTTCGCGTGAAAGATCTCATTTTCCCTTCTCTCTTCGAAATCTAGGGTTTCTCCGTCTCTGAGGCGATTTCGTGTCCGAGTCCAGAGCCGGAGATTTTCTCGATCAATTCGTCGTCGGAGTCACTCGTAAACGCTCTCAGGTGAGTCTCAATCACTCCGAGGACGAGATAGCTTCGATTTGATCTCGAGAGGTTTCTAGGTTAAGGAAGTCGATTTGGGGGTTTCGTCTTAGGGTTGAAAATCGAGAAGGGGGTTTCGATTTCTTGGTTAAAATCGACATACGGTTTCCTTTTAGGGTTCGTTTATCGTGGATTTCATTTCGATTTGGGGGTTTCGTGTAAGGGTTCGAAATCTAAAAGGGGGTTTTAATTTCTTCGTTTAAATCAACATACGGATTTCTTTTACTGTTCGTTCATCGTGGATTTGAATTGGATTTGGGGGTTTTTAGTTAGTCTTTCAAAATTTTTTTTTTGTTTCTCGGTTGCTTCTGTTCTAATTATTTGTTTTCCTGATACAGATGGATCCCGAAGCAGAGATAAGAGACACAAAGAGAAGAAAAGAGCACATCGATATGCTTTCATACGTGTGTGATTCAGAACACGGGATTCCGACGAGGTGTCCCTGTGGTGGGAGTATAATTCACGAGGTTTGTGGGAAGGAGGAATACGACACTCTCCCCGGCAAGCGTTTCTTCACCTGCATAAACTACGAGGTAAAAAACGGGTTCTTGTCTTTTAAATAATGTCTTCTGTTTTTGTCTGTTAATTAACAATCTGATATAGTTTATGTGTTGTTACCAAGGCTGATGGATTTCATTATCGTCAGCCTTGGGTCATTGGTGTGCAGGAGCATATCGAACGGCTCACAAGTCGTGTGGAGGAGGTGGAGGCAGTGATCAAGTGGGTGCCGGAGGTGAATAATAAGATTAAGAGTCTGGAGGTAATCTGACTTCCCACTTTTGAATTTTGTTTTGTAATTTTTTTCTTATATTTTATACAGTGACTAACACCATCTCATTGTCATTTTCTTGTACAGGCAGAGGTAAAAGCCCTCACTGTGGAGGTTGATAGGCTCACTGGGAAGGTTTATAACCTGACCGTGCAGGTGGATCACTTGGAGAAATGCTGCTTCGACTGAAAACACAAAGGTAACCACACTATAACTAGAGTTGTTGCATAATGAATTTGAACTTGAACTAGAGTAGGTTAGAGTAGTAGTAGAATTAAAACTTGAACTGAACCAGAACTGAAGTAGTTGTGTAGTTAAGTTAAGTGTAATCAATTTTGAATGGTCTGTGTGAACTTGAATTTAAACTTGAACTGAACCAGAACTGAATTTAAACTTGAAATAATTAATTTGAAAACCTGATTTGATGTTTATTGAATGGTCTGTGTGAAGTAGTTGTGTAGTTAAGTTAAGTGTAATCAATTTTTGGTGGTTAGAAGGTGTTTACTTCCTTGTACTTTCAAACCCAAAAGTAGTTTAAAAACCTAGCTAATCGACATCTTAAAACACAAACGAAAACTTAAAAACTTCAATACTCAACCAAAATGGATCCTTTTCCCCTAAACTCTCCCGGCTTTGTTAACCTGCTTACTTCCCAGACCACTCAGCCAATAGAAATAGGATCTTCTGAGGTTCCCAAACCTCCGGAAAGGAGGAAGTGGACAATCAAAGAAGATTTGGTGTTGATCAGTGCTTGGTTGAACACCAGCAAGGATCCAATAACCAGTAATGAGCAGAAGCTAGGAGCATTTTGGAAGAGAATAGAGGAGTACGTGAATGCTAGCCCTCTGCTCATTGGCTCCATTCCTAGGGAGTGGAGTCAATGTAAGCAGAGGTGGGGAAGGGTTAATGAGCAGGTGTGTAAGTTCGTGGGATGTCATGAAGCTGCTCTGAAGGAGCAGGCGAGTGGACAGAATGAGAATGATGTCATGAAGGTGGCTCATGACATCTTCTTAAATGACTACAAAGCCAAGTTCAGTCTTGAACATTGTTGGAGGGAGCTTCGGTTTGATCAAAAATGGAGATCACACAGTCTGACATCAAATGGTGCAAAGGAGAAAAGGAAGGAAACTGCGGATGAGGTGGGTCGCGAGGAAGATGTTAGACCTCCCGGAGTCAAGGCTAGCAAAGCAGCAAAACGCAAGAAGCATGGCAATGAAGCAGCGTTTGATCAGATCGAAACCATTCTAGCAGCCAAGAATATGTTATCCAAACAGAAAATACTTGATAGGTTGCTAGGAAAAAACGCTGATACACTTACAGATCAAGAGCTTGCTCTAAAAAACAAACTCATATCTGAATTGCTTTAAGTTGGTGAGTGGTTATTTATTTTTTGAAATTTATAGTAGGTTGCTAGGAAATGCAGTGTATGTTGTTTGTGTTTAAATCTTTTCCTTGATGTATATTGATATTGTAACTGTTGTGCTTTGTAGGTCACCAGTTCAAGGAGGAGGATGCGTGGATGGTTGCAGGTCTCTGTTTCTTTATGTATCAAATCAAGTCACGGGTGGTAATGTAGTAGTAGGAGGTTGTAGTGGTAGGTTATGTAAGATGGAATCACGGGAGAGTGTAGTGTTTTCCAACTTTCTACACTCGTTTTATGTATGTATCAAATCAAGGGTATGTCCCCACGGCTTTGCTTTTGTACTCACAGGTGTATGTACCCACATGCTACTTGCTTCAATGTTTTTCTATATATATGACTATGTGTTTCATTCTATTTATCTCATTCATGCATTTTATCAAAACTATCTTACCAACTATGTGATACATCAGTTTGATTCTTCTTACCATCAGCCATACTTTTATCAAAACTATCTCACCATCTCGGAATCTCACCAACCAACACCACTACGAGAATCACCAACCAACACCACGAGAATCACAACAACAATCAAACAAGAATCACCAATCAACACAAGGAATCAACTCTACTACTCCTCAACCCCACAGATCATCTCTACCATTCAACAGAGGTAAGTTGAAAACCAAAAATTCTAAGTAATGAACATATCCTTAAATAATGAAATTCTAAATTCTATATTATCATATTTAAAACCAAAAAAGGTTTATAATTTACTAAAGTTAAAACCCAAAAAAAAAAGATTCAAGAGAAATAAACAGATTTATAATTTTAATGAAAAACTTTACTAAGGTTAAAACCAAAATAATATAAAAAAAAAACTAAGGTTAAAACCCAAAAAAAAAATGAAGAGAAATAGAGAAATAAACTTTAAAAGAGGAAAAGCATACCATATATAAGAAATAAAAATTTGTTTTAAAAGTTTATTAAAAATTCCTCCCTATTGCCTTTTGTAGGAAAAATATTACAATAAATATCATCAACAATGTCTTCCTCATCAAGTGATGAAGCGGATGAAGTTTTTGATGAATTGGTCGATGAAGTTGTTGATAATTTCATCGATACAGTAATTGATGGTCAAACCAACAAACCAAAGAGGCGAGCTTATATTGAAAGAGATCGAGAACTAGGACACATTCGACTATGCAACGACTATTTCAGTAATAATCCAACGTACACACAAGATATGTTTAGGCGGCGGTTTCGAATGAACAAGCCATTGTTCCTTCGCATTGTCGACCGTCTAAGTACTGAAGTTCCGTACTTTCAGCAAAGAAGAGATGCTACCGGAAGGAACGGGCTATCTCCACTTCAAAAGTATACGGCAGCGATACGTATGCTCGCATATGGTCAGTCAGGAGATACATATGACGAATATCTCCGGATGGCTGACAGTACATCACGTTTATGTTTGGCAAAATTCACTGATGCAATAATACAATTGTTTGGGGATGAGTATCTACGAACACCTACAGCCGAGGATCTTCAGCGATTACTCGATATTGGAGAGGTACGGGGATTTCCGGGGATGATAGGCAGCATCGACTGTATGCACTGGGAGTGGAAAAACTGCCCAACAGCTTGGAAAGGCCAGTTCACACGTGGTTCGGGAAAGCCGACAATTGTCTTAGAAGCCGTGGCATCACAAGATCTTTGGATTTGGCACGCTTTTTTCGGCTTACCAGGTACCCTAAACGATATCAATGTTCTTGATCGGTCTCCAGTTTTTGATGACATCTTACATGGTCGAGCCCCTAAAGTGAAGTTCAAGGTCAACAACCACACTTATCGTATGGCCTACTATCTTACCGACGGCATTTATCCTCCATGGGCAACATTTATCCAATCCATCCCACTTCCTCAAGGTCGTAAAGCACATAAATTTGCAGAAATGCAAGAATCCGCCAGAAAAGATGTCGAACGGGCTTTTGGAGTATTGCAATCGAGGTTTGCAATTGTTAGGAACCCAGCTCTACAATGGGACAAGAAAAGGATAGGAAAAGTAATGATAGCTTGTGTCATATTGCACAATATGATAGTAGAGGACGAACGAGACGGATACGCTCCAATTGATACATCTGAGTTTGAGACAGGACAGTCTAGCAGAAGTTCGCAGGTGAGAAGCAGAGATAGTGTTAATGTCACCCCTGATATGTTAGCCATGCGGAGAGAAGTTCGAGATAGTGACAAGCATCATCGTTTGAAAGCTGATTTAGTGGAAAATATTTGGCAAATGTTTGGTGATGAAGATGAATAAATAAGTTATTTATGTTAGAAAAATTTCTCAATTTATGTAATGTACTTTTAATGTATTGAATAAAATGTTTTCATAATTTTAATAATATGTTTTAATATTTTATTCATCTTTTTTGAATATTTTAATTTTTTTTTTTAAATTAATATTATTATTTTATTTCTATGAACTCCTTCTTCGGATTCACTAATGCAGAAAACAGCATATCCGAGTTCATAACTGTTCATGGACTCACGAAAAAATATTAAAAAATGTTGGTGAACCCCCCCCCCCCCCCCCCCCCCTCGTGCTCTTAGATTTTATAATTTTAATCTTTCATAAATCTTGTACTGTATATATATGTCCTCCAATGAATGCTTGCGAGCACGTTTTTGTGGAGAAGTATACTATCAATTTGATAGCTAAAAACATGGTTGGTTATGTGTGAAGCTGAACGAACAATAGCCCTTTAAATTTTTTGAAAAGAATTACATTAATATAGGTAAAAAAATCTCCAAATTTGTAAAAAAGAATTTTAGTTGAAATTTTTAATAAACTGTTTATAATCTCCTAAATCTAACAGCCGGCCAGGCCTAAAGGTTCATAGTATAATCATGGCAACGCCAGCTTAATGAAACTTTATATTTTGTTCAAAAATATCTTAGTGATAACATATTTTTCTCAACCGGTTCTATATATAAACCAATGCAGAGAATGAAAAAGAACCACAAACTCGGACACTACAAATTGCAATAGACTTGTCGCAAAACGTTTACCATGGGCTCATTTAAACATATGATGAAACCCATTACAATATGAGGATTAAGCTGATTAGTGGCCCATTAAGTAGCACATAGGCCTTTTTCGAGAAGCTCCCATTGCGATGACTTGGTACAATCTTTGACTTGACATCAGCATCGTATCTCTATAACGCTGACCAATCCAGAAACCTAACCTAAAGATGTGAAACGATAACTCCACAACTCGACTCTTTCCACGTGTCACATTATTCATGTACCTACACATCGTTAGTTAGGAGAGAGAGAGCATATTATATAAAACAATAGCTTCGGTGTGAACTTCGGAGAATCTGTGGTTCTTGGGTTAACCGGTTAAGGGGATATGTAATTCAAAGTTGGTTGCACAGCTTCCCACCTACAATTTAACAAACAAAAAGCTTCAATTGATGTGCATTTCAAATTTTTTTTTAATATTGTCAACGTGGATGGCTTGTTCGGAGAGACCCTTTCACAAGCAATCTATGTTAGTATTTTACTTGGAGTTGCATGAAGTAAAAAGTTAATTTGTAATTCGCCTTCTCGTTATGATCAATTTTGATAGCACAAGGCACATGACATTAACACGTTATTTGAAAAAGATTTGTGCGTATTTGATAAGATTACCCAACTACTTTACCGTCCTCACTCTCTCACCCATTGAAACTATACGCTTTTTGGTTTCAAAATTCGATGTAACATATATTCTCATACTTTTTAGTTTCTTTAACCAAACATGCATGTAAAGTCAACTGAACAATATATTAACATGAAAAGTCAACAATGTTCTTAACTCTAACTTTCACCAAGGATTAAGGTGAACCAAATTACTCACAGACGAATAGTTACTCCCACAAGGTCTATTTTAATCTCTTAGTCCAATTACTTTTTCTATGAACAGGAGTACATTATATGCACTCCAAAAGTACATCCATAAATTATGACAGAATCCATTGAAAAACCTTTGAACAAAAATATACATGACAGAATCCAAGTTACATGAAAAATTATATAAAATGCAGTGCAATATTGACAAAAAAATATACAGCATATACTATCACGTGGAACGCTTCTAGAATATAAAGTTATTGAAAACAATAGGGGATAATATATGCGGTCTTATTTACTTTTGAATATAATATTGTGGCTCAAAGGCACTTGGCACATCAGGCCTATGCCAAGTGGAATTGACCTTGGCTCATCCAGGTTAATTAAGTGATTTGCATTCACATCCCTATATAAACGAATGAAATGGAGAAGGTATGAGTGCACCCTGCGCATTGATATTTATAAAACTCAAGTCCTCTTTTTCAAATTTAAGAAACTCCTTTTGGTTTTTCGATCCTTTTGCAAGAGAACCAAACTGTTACTAGACTCTTACGATCTGTCTATATATATTTTTCGAAATTACGAAATAAAGATGGGAAGATCACCTTGTTGTGATAAGAATGGAGTGAAGAAGGGACCATGGACGTCTGAGGAGGATCAGAAACTCATCGATTATATTCGATTTCATGGTCCGGGCAATTGGCGTACCCTCCCTAAAAATGCTGGTAAGTATATATGAACCTATTATATGATTTATTAATATATATAGTTTTGTCCTAATAGATTATGTTCAATCGATAATTGAATCAAACTTATAAGTCGTATTGTACAACTTAAAGGACTCCAAAGGTGTGGAAAAAGCTGTCGTCTTCGTTGGACCAATTATCTAAGACCAGACATCAAGAGAGGAAGATTTTCTTTCGAGGAAGAAGAAACTATCATTCAGCTACACAGTGTTATGGGAAACAAGTAAGCCTCATTTACACCATAAGTTGTTTGAGATCCATTAGCTACAATTTTGGTATATTAATTAATGAAAAAGGCGAGGGTGTACGTATGCATATGCATGCGGACAGTACATTTCAACAGTTAGACCATCAACTCTACTAAACTATTATTATTCATACGCATTGACCCATAATTTAATATAACATAAACTATATTTTAATCATGCATCACTAATTGAATTCATGGATTATAGGTGGTCCGCAATAGCAGCTCGTCTACCAGGAAGAACCGATAATGAAATAAAAAACCATTGGAATACTCACATCCGTAAGCGACTTGTAAGGAGTGGCATCGACCCTGTTACTCACTCCCCACGCCTTGATCTTCTTGATATTTCCTCACTTTTAGTGGCACTTATCAATCAACCAAACTTTTCATCAGTAGCAACACATGCATCGTCTCTGCTTCATCCTGATGTATTGAGGTTGGCCTCTCTTCTCTTGCCCCCTCAACAACCTCTCCAAGACTTTAATCCAATTTACGCACCGAACCTAGACCAAAATATTCAAACTCCAATCACAACGGTGTCGTCTCAAGACTCTCAGCTACAAGCCGAGTGTACAACTCCAGTATCAAACAACGAAACTTCATCTTTCGATCCTTTCATGAAAGCAAGACTTGAGGTCAGTCATGAAGATGTATTACCACCTTTGTCAGAGAGTTTTGACTTAGAGTCACTCATGTCAACGCCACAACAAAATAGCATTGAAGCAGAAGCCAACTCCAGCAGTTTCTTCGACTTTGGGTTTCCGGATAATTTTACCCTTGAGGAATTTATGTTAAATTAATTATCAACGTATGCATATCTCTCACTATATATGTCTCCTTTTCCATACCTACGATTCTTGATTTGTTGCATTCTTTGGTGATTTAATGTATAAACTCATTGCTGTTTTTTTGTAAAAGATTGATATATTATTATATTATTTCATGAATGTGTAACATATTAATTAGACGATATTTCTTAACTTTTCTCCACATCATATACCCAAAGAACTAGAGTAAAGAACTAAACATATATAGAAATATAAGTATCAGTCAAACTATAGTAATAATAATTATATAGTTGAAATTGTCTAGCTTCGAGAAGGGATGAAACGAGCATATATAGACAACATTGTTCTTACTTTACAAAATGAACACGGCTCTCTGCGTAGCATAACATTGTCACTTTCACGATCACGAGTAATGTTGATGAGATAAAGGTCGTGTTGGTAATGGTGGGTGACAAGTAATGATAATTTAGAGGTTAACATGGTCGAACTTATATATAATCTTATATTCTCTTCTTTTTCTTATATTTTTCTTATATATTTCTTTATAAAATTGGATTTTTTTTATTTTCTAGTTGGGTTGTTTAGTATGTATAAAGCCTCTTTAGTTTCTATATGTATTTGACTAAATATAATCATTATCCTAACACAGAAAGGATTAAAAAGAGCCGATATATATATATATATATATATATGTAATACACATTATATATAGTTACACGCGCAGAAAAGCCCTACAGTTTTATTTATCATAAGCCGGGAAACTAGTTTCCTCCAAAACCCTAATCTTCTTGTAAATTACTATGTGATTTTGTTGTCTCGCTTAATATTTCTTTTATGAGATTTGTGAAGTTATTCCTGATTATTTTCTTTCAAATATGTTGTTTTTCAGCTGAGAGACTCTTAACATTGTGGGATTTCTGAGAGACTTTGAGGTTAATTATGGTAAGTGGATTTCCCCTTACTAGGAGGATGAGGTTTGATATTTTTTCTTTGTTTGACTCCATCATTAGAGGCTACGACAACTTCTTTTTTTTAAAAAAAATCAAATTGAATCTTAATTAGGTGTAGGGAAGAGTCCATGAGTTTCTTTGTTTCCTAAGTTTTAACGTAGGTTTTGATATTCTTGGGGTGAGTTATCTTAAGGCTATATTTGAGGTTTTTGATTCTATTGATTGTTATTAGTTTGTGTTAGTATTATCCTCCTGGTTATAAATTTTGATTGTATATCATCTAGTTGTCCCCATTCTTGGAATAATTAGTTGATAGTTGGTTTTTAACCTGGGGTAAAAAAAAACAAAATTTATATTAAAGAAACAAAATTGCAGGAGAGGGGGCATGTTTTTTCCGACTACGACATGGAATACTACGTGAACCGACTCAAGCAACTAAAAAAGCTGAAGCAAATGCTGGTCATAGGTATCCTTGTTAATGTTGCAGTGATATTGTTCGCCGGCTGGTACGGAGGTATCATAACATTTCCATTGTTTCCAAACTTAGCGTGGAGTATGCCGCTTGTGCTTTTCATGGCCATGGAAGAATAAAACTCGTGGAAGTATAATGACACTATTTAGACGTAAGGATGATTATAGCGTTTTCTTTTCTTTTTGGTTTTTGTTTAAAATTTATTTTTATTTTTATTTTTGAGTAGTTGTTTCCTCCAAATAAAAAATAGAAAATTTAACAGCCAAAGATTTGTCACCTTAAAGCATTAACAAGCAAGCAAACAAACAAAAACAATTTTGATTATGGTAGGATGATAATTAGATCTATATTGTTTTATAGGAAAACTAGCAACTGTAGTAAACTTGGTGCAAGAGTCAAACAAATGAACAATTGTCATTGCTTGTCGTTCTAAAAGCTATGATAATCATAATGGACGTACAAGGAACATTCTGATTCAAGTTCACAAAACTACTATAATCATCAGTGCAATAGTCACACAAGGAGAATCCTGAACATTACTCACCCTCATAAGCATTTCTTATCCCATGCATCACTAATTCACTACATATTTACTTGTAATATATCAAAGTGTAAATGCGACAACCTTTATCAAACTGTACAATGGAATTTTAGAGAAGGGGAGAATACGAGACCTAAGAAGTTAGTTAAGTCTTTAGCACACTATTGAACTACGGCGACTCTTTAAATCAACTGATACAGAGATAATGTAATTAATACCTCTTGAACTGGATTTTTTCTTTGCTGCCAACATATCCATCAAACTACGGTCAAACAAAATGGTAACTAGATTGGCCGATATACTTTGTCATGGAGAACGAAATGTTAAAGTCGTTTCCAATTTAATCTAGTTTGAATCTTCTCTACTCTGATATTTATTTGTTGGGCTATTTTAAATTAGTGAGTCTTTAATTAGGCATTTATTGGGTTATTTCATACCAACGTTTTAAGGAATCGATAGAATCAACCGATCGCGATAAACCCCATTTCAGAAGTCACTGACTTGAATGAAGTGACGAAGTTATACTTTTGTATATATTATATAAGGTAGAACACAATTCAATGGATGAGTAATGAAGAGAGGTTGATACCATTAGATATTTTATTTAAAATAACTCCAATAAACAAAAAAGAATAAAAAGGAGTCCCCTGAATCTACAATAATACAAATCACACAATCACTATGAACATAAACTATAAAAGAAGAGCGAGTAGGAAGGAGGAAGCAGCACCCACATGGAAGGACCCTGGGAACATCATAGTAGAAGCTGCGGACGTTGTGTTAGTGTCACGAGGCCCTCTGTTTCTCACCCGTTGCTTCATCACCACTGCAAGATTCCTTGACCCATGCTCGTTAGCTGAACCCAAAAGAACTTTCTCGGAAAAGAAGAAGAGGAATATGATAGAGAGGAGTATTATGCGTCTGGCTTTGATCTCATCCATTTCTGCTTCTGTGTTTTGATTAATCTCAAATGGATATGATTTATAAAGATAAAGGTGGAGGAATGTCTCTTATTATAACGATGATTAGTCTTCTTAGGTAGGTTTATAAAAATAAAAATACGCGCTACATGATAGTGATCTGTGTGAGGGAGCCTGAGCCAGCAGCTAAATGTTGCAATATTGACCAATGTAGAAACAGAAAATGTCAAAAGTCAAACAGAAATGTCATTCCACGCACGAAACTTATATATAATCAAACAAGTCGTCGTGTATGAACTTTGAAACTTGAAACGGTGGAAGAAAAGAGACTAAACCTTGAAACGTAAAAGAAAAGCCCAAGTTTTTTCAAGTGTCGTTTAGTTTTGTATGACTCCCATGATTTATTAGAGCCCAATGCTTCACATTCTATTTTAGTTTCTTTTTGGGAAAATTGCCAAAACAGAATAAAAAAACAGAATGGTTGTCCCTATGGTATAAATTCAATCTAAAATTGTCCCTATAGTATAACTTTCTTCATAATACCTAAACTAACCTTAAACTAATCCCAAATTGTATTTAAAAAATATGGAAATCAATTTGTAAAAATGGTTGCCGAATAAAAAAGAAAAACAAAGGGAAAATTGGAAAATGGATTAAAACCATTCTGTTTTTTTTTCCCGTAACCCTAATAAAGAAAACAATCTCTCCGCCTCTCTCTACGGCGACGACGAAGGCGATTCTGTCTTCTCCGGTGAAATCAACGGCGACTGCAGACGCCACCGGTGGAACCCGTTTCTTTTCCCCTACCGGTGGAACCCTTTGTCTTCTCCTACATATTGAAGGTAAACACCAACGTTCTCCATCCAATTTCAATCATAAAGTTTGTTTCTTTCTCCTTCTTGTTCTAATACTTTTCTCTGGATCTCTGGATATCTCGACAAACAAAGGCGATTTCGGAACTTCTCTTGGTCATTGGTGAAATCGAGTTTGTCTTCAACCTCCCCGCCTCTCTATTTCTCCGACATTGCTAGCGCATAAGGTATGTTCTCAATACTTCATATGTCAAGTGGTTTGAGTTCTTCATTCGGGTTTGAAGCTAGCATTTCTCTCTTTCTTTATCCGGTTCTTTATTGCATTTCTCTGTGTTTGAGTTCTTCATTTGGGTTACTCTTTTTATATTCGTTTCTTAGGATTTTAAGTGTTGTTAACTGATTATATGAACAGATTTCGATTGTGAATTGGCTTACTTTGATTAACTGATTTCGTTTGTGAATTGATTTCGTTTATCATGGGCTGGTTTATTGATTGTGAATTGGCTTACTTTGATTAACAGATTTCTTGTGTTTGTCTCTGCTTCAATCAATTTCAGTCTTTAACTAGAATCAATTTTTTTTGTCTTTTCTAGATATGGAGTTAGAGCTACCTAAGCGAGTGTATGCAGAGGGTTTAGAACCTCAGGTGAAGAAGATCAATAACTGCTGCCGCATGGAACTTATCAGAGATCTGAAGAAAGCTATGCCTGCGGAGTACGATGATGTCAAGATAGATCCTGTTTTCAAACATATCATGGCGATTGCGGAAAATAACCTCAAGTTTTCGGGGAAATTGGTGGATAGCTTCTTGTGTAAGCAGCTGATTACCTCGAAGATGCATGAGAAGTGGTTTATATTTGCAAGGAAGCCTCTCCGGTTTTCGCTTCAGGAGTACCACACTGTGACAGGCCTCAAGATCTCGCGGGAAAGTAGCTGTGACGTAATTAAATGGAAAAGTGATGGCGGATTTTGGAGTGAACTACTAAGGACAGGTGGTAAGATCACCTTGCAGTCGATCAAAAAGGTGCATCTACAAGAAGTTCACAGCTGGTCTCGGCGTGATAGGATGAGGTTGATCTACTTGTGTGTGATAATGGGTGTGGTGATGGGGAGAGATGAGAAGGTGAACATCCCTCATATGTACATCAAGCTGGTGATGGATCTCGAGAAGCTTCGGAACTTCCATTGGGGTCTTCACTCCTACGACTTCTTACTGAGTTCCATTGAGAAGGTTAGGAAGAAGTTGGGTAAGAAGAACAGCTACATTTTCGAGGGGTTCTCCTATGCGTTCCAGATTTGGATTATGGAAGCAATTCCGGATTTTGGAGAAATATGTGGCAGCAAAGTCTCGGACAGTTTCTGCGGTCCAAGGTGTGGAAATTGGAAAGGAGTTGCAAAAGTTTCTTATGAAGACATCATTCAACTTGAGGAATCGTTTACTGAGAAGGTATGAATATTTATTGTATTCTTTTATATGGCTGTTGCATATTTTTTAAAGCTTATAATGTAATAATTGTTTTGTAGGGAGATTTGTTCTCGGTAATTTCAGTAAGTGGCAATGGTGATGTGTTGAGGGATGCTGATTATACAAGGAAGGATGAGATGGAAGATGAGCGTGTGGAGCTTCTTCTCGATAGGATTAAAAAGAACTTTGATTGGAGCAACACAGAATGGCCAGTTATAGAGGATGAAGAGACTGAGATGGAGGAAGCCGATACAGAGTCAGAAGCTGATAAGAGTGTGGATGCTACTGATATTGCAGCAGATGTGGAGACATCTTCGGTCCATGTTGCTGGAAGAGGCAAGAGAAAGATTCAGGATGAAGGAGCCGAGTCAAGAAAGAAGAAGTTGTTGTGTAAGCGAACAGCAGAAAAAAACAGAGTATTGATCAAGAAACTAAGAGTTTCATTGAGGGTTTGGTCCACTCATCTATCAGTTCCTTGGGCGATATACTCAGAGCGCAAATGGCGAGTATGGAGAGCATGTTCAAAGAGAGGATCGGCAACATGGAGATCGAGGTTTCACAGCTCAGGGAAGCAATCAGTTTGAGGGCAGAAGGAAGCGTTCCTAAGAGCAAAACCGATGAAGCTGCGCCTAAGACCAAAACCGCTCAAGCTCCTGCAAAGAAAAAGGTCAATCAAGCTCAAGCTCAAGCTCCAGCAAAGGAAAAGGTACTTCCTAAAAGAAAGTGTAGAACTTGATGTTCTTGTATCTAGGATGCCGCGTAAGGGTGCTGGAACTAGTCTTTTGGAGTTAGGTTGTTTTTGGAACTAAACATTTTCACAGTGTAATATTATGTAAAACTTTCGGATATTGTAATAGGTTTATAAATGTGTAATATGCTTGAATGTTTGTGTAATGATAACTCCATGAATGTAATGCTTTCTTTGTGTTTTGATTGAAAGACTTCTTACATATATTTTTTTTGGTTTTAATGAATAGGATTGGTTAAAGAATGGTATAGAAACTAACGAGTTTGATTTTGGATTGAGCACACAAGAATTAAGGGAATTGTCCCAAGATACATATGTTGATGGGTTTGATCTTTCTCAAGTGAAAGTCGAAAACTCAAAACCCTTCAACATGTCCCCACCGAAGTTAAATGATGAGGAAATAGATCGAGCCGGAGAAGCCTCAGCAGATGCGGCATTGGTGTATCTTCGTAAAGAGGATTGGGAAAAAGTTAGCACTTGGTTAATTAAATCCAAGTAAGTAAATTCTCATTTTTATATCATGTGTTTTTAAAATTTAATCAAACCATATCATTGTTTTGAACTTTTATCATTGTTTTGGTTACAGACCTCTACGGATTGGACCTTCATTGTTAGATGCTGAGATTGGTACTCGTCTTATGGATAGAACCGAGTGGCTTCACAACTCGGTAAAACCTTTATACTTTTAGCTTTCATGTGTGTTTTCCATACATGGTGTGTGTTAACATCATCGTAATATGCAGGAGATTGACGCCATGATGTACGTATACAGGGAGAGAACATCTCTGAAACGATGGAAACTTCACCGTGTCGCCTTCATGTCTGTTGTCTTCAGCAACATGATTAAAAAGGAGTATGAGAGTTTCAAGGCGGGTATAAGAAAATACAAGCTTCATGATTTGCTAGTGCAGTACGACAAAGGGGTCCTTCCACCACATGGACAGACACAAGAGATATGGAATGTAGATGTGGATCGACTGTATGTCCCTGTTCATGTTAGCGGGAATCATTGGATCGCATTGTGTATCAGTTTCGTGACGAGGAGCATTGATGTGTTTGATTGCTCGGGCAGAAAAAGGTACAAGGAATTGGATGGGTTCGCAAATCTTGTTCCTCGTATTGTCAAGGCAGTTCAGCCACCGAGTTACCAGAAGGACTTTACGTTCGCTGCATATACGGTTCACTATGTCCCCATGGGTAAGCTGAATAAAAGTGCATGTGATTGTGGTGTCTATACAATAAAGTTCATCGAGTGCCACTCGCTTGGATTGAAGTTGTCGATGGTGAATGATGGTAACATCAAAGAAGCTCGCCACAGAATTTTGTGGGATCTATGGGAAGCGGCAAACGACCCGGAATTGGTTGAGAGGATGTCAAATTATGAACCTCCAGAGTGTCTCACTTCAACCGTAGAAGAGATTCTGTGAGAATCGATTTTTAAATGTAACTAGTTCGGCTTTTATCATAACTTTTAGGATAAAAATGCTTAATCTAATGTGTGTTTTATTAGGAACATGAATGCTTAATCCCTCTAATGAATTGCTTTTGGGTTTATTATTCTAAGTTTTTGACAATGTGTTTAATGAGACCCAAAAAAGTCATGTCGGCGACAACAATCAACCGTAACGAGACCCTAAACAATACCCTAAATGAGACAACGTTCGAAAACATAACGATACCCTAAACATACCCTAAACAGAAACCAGTCATTCAATCGAGAGTCTAAAAACACATAACGAGACCCTAAACATGCCCTACATAACGAGATCCTAAACATGCCCTACATAACGAAACCCTAAACATACCCTAACGAGAAACCAAAACAACATTAATCATGCATTCTAATAGCCGTTGTAGAAGAAATCAACCGATAAGAGTATATAAACGAATCAAATCCAATACACTAAACTTGGTTTCTTGTAAACTCGACTTTTGATCCAAATCAGCAATAAAACCCGACCCGAATTAGATCCACAAATAACCTAATACCCGACATATTTAAACCAAAAACCCGAGTTTTCCCCATTTTTTCAGAATTCTCTTCTCTGTCGAGAACATTTTTCTCTCTGAATCAATTTTCCTAAAACATGAATACTCCAAGGCGATATTCGTACGGGGTGCCATCTAGGTGCTGGTGTGGGAAGGGGGTTGTGATTTTCTATTCGAGAACAGATGAGAATCCTTACCGACGGTTCTATAGATGCGAAATTGGGTCACAGGTTCATGGTTTCGATTTGTTTAAGGATTCAAATACATAATAGTTATCTGTTCATATCGAAACTCTGTTTTGTTAAAGGCGTTGGTCATGGCTTTGATATCTTTTGTCTGAATCGATTTTTGATTAAGAGAGACGAACACGCTGTCCTGACTTTATTTTTCTTCTATGTAGCGAAAAAATGAAACCCATTTATTTAAGTGGGTTGATGAAGCTTTGGTTGATGAGTTTCAAAAGCTAGATGCAGAGCAAGGGAGAATAACAGAAGCAATTGAAGATCTGAAAACGAGTATGAAAGAGACAGTTGAAGAAGAAGTAAGGAAGCAAAAAAATTCCCTTGAATTAAGTTGTTTAGGAATCATTCTACTGTGTTTTGGTAAAGTCAAGAATGAATGAAACCAGTCTACTGGTTCTTAGTATTTTGCTTCAATCTCTTTTGTTCTTACAATGACTATGTCACATTTTATGGTTCTTACTATGGCTTTGTTTTGGTTCATTTTCGAGGGGTTTTCTCAAATCGAGTACAATGAAACTGAGAAAGAATGATGATGGCAATGTATAACAATGAAACTTAGAAGAATGATGCCAATGCTTAACAATGAAAATGAGAAAAAATCCAAACGAAATTTATCCAATTGAAAAGAGAACCTATAGTGTTTAGAAGAAAAAAACCGTACAAAGCAACCTGTGAAATTTATCCAAATGATGAGAATGCACTTTGAAATAAGCTCGCCTAGCTCGCCATCTACCGCCACTTGCAAACTTGAACAGAGCAACCTGTGACACAAAGAACCATACATCAAACACATAAACCAAGCTATAAAAACACATAAATTTACCGCCTATATAACCTCACCCCTTACCATTTGTGACTGACTATATTGGTACTTGACAAGTTGCTCTGTTGTGCCCACTAATACCACATCTACTACACTTCCGAGGCTGCTTTCTTCGTGATATTTGCGATGACCGAATTTTGTCTTCCGCAGTTTCATATCTGCGTTTTCTTTTTCTTCCAACTGATCTTCTTGTCTGTGGTGGTAAAACAATGACTTTCTTAACATCTTCTGGTATAGACCAAGCATCCTCAGGAACATCAATAGGATTTATGCTTTCTTCATAAGCTTCTCTCCAAGCTCCTGTAGTATACATCAAATCAGTCAATGTGTGTGGCTCTCTTCCAACATGAAAACCAGCTTTAATTGCGTGCCTACAAGGGATCTTCATAAGGGTGTACTTTCCACATGAACAAGTCCTTCTATCCAAATCAACTAAGCAGTCGAATTTATCACCTCTAACAAGCAATCGACCAGCACTGACAGGGTAAACTACAAATGTGGCGCCTTTCCCGATTCTCCTCTCTATTTTTTTCTCTACATCTTTAGTCAGAGGATGTTTATGCTTTGAAATCAGTTTCTTACGCTCATAAAACCATTGTGTTAACATTTCCCTGATACTGTCTAACAAAGGGATGACTGGATACTCTCTCGGTGAACGCAAAGCAGAGTTGATAGATTCAGCAGGATTGGTTGTCCTTATGTCGTATCTGTATCCAGGGAATTGACATCTAGCCCATTTTTGCACATCAGCTTCCCTAAGATAATCTCCAATTGCCGGACTGATATTACACACAGTAGCAAATGTCTTCTCAAACTCAGAAACTCGATAAGCCTTGGACGCCTTTGAAACCAACCCAGCAAGTCCTTTCCCATGGAAATATGTGACCACATTATTCAACAAATGATGAATACAAATCCCGTGTCTGGCTGATGGATACACGTTTTCAATTGCCTTAGCGATAGACCCATGTCTGTCTGAAATAAAAGCCAAATCATGATCATCTGCAATGACAACCTTAAGTTGTCTCATAAACCATTCCCAAGAACGCTCATTCTCTGAGTCGACTATTCCAAACGCAATAGGATACAAATTTGAATTTCCGTCTAAAGCCGTAGAAACCAGTAAAACTCCTTTGTATTTATTCTTCAAAAAGGTCCCATCGATCACAATAACCCGCCTCATGACTCTGTTAAATCCTCTTATCGATTGCCCAAATGCAATAAATAGGTAACGAAAGTTCTCATTTCCGTCAATCTCATAGGATGTGTGTGTACCTGGATTAGCCTCTCTCAGCATGTGCAAGTATTTTGGTATTTTCCCATAACTTCTCTCTGGAATACCTCTAACTGCACTGATCGCATATTCACGCGCATCCCATGCTAAAGATTTTGATATCTCGCATCCATGATCACTACGCATAATCTGTATGATATCATTACATTTCGGCCCTTCCTTGACGCCTACATACTTATGCATAATCAGACTGCCTATTGTTTTTGCTGAAGCAGTCTTACCCGCTTTGGTTTTGCTTGAAGGTGCGCATGTATGTTTACCGACATACTTCTTGATCATGAAATATGATGAATCCTTCAGACACTCTGCTCGAACACCCCAATTGCATGCATTATCTGCACATCTAACATACCAAAGTTGTCTATCCGTTTTGATAACCTGGTAGTCAAAGTTATGCTTCATTGCACACATCTCGAAAGTCGCCTTCAACAAAGTTTTGTTCTCAAAAAATTGTCCGACCTTAACAACATGGAGCAGAGAAAACTTTGACATTTTATGTATGTTCTCTTTTTCAGAGATCATGGTATCAGCATCATAGTCCCCATCCTCATCAACTGCGACTCCTTTCCGCTTTTCATTCTTCTTATTCCCCTGCCTCTCAGCATACACAGGAGCTGATTCGTCCCCATTGTCAAACGAGTTTCCTTTCTCTTCATGAGTACATGGATCAGCTGGCGGTTTGTTAAGATCAAAGGCTTCTTTATTCGGATTCTCAGCCTTGGCTTTACATGTTACACACAATCGAGTAGAAGCACTCTTTTGAACAAATCGAACAAAATTATGAAGCTGACGATCGTTTGCAATGATCACAGGTGGACATCCTGAAGTATTGATCAACTCAGCAGGTAGATAACTTAACTCCAAATCGGCTATGATTTCTTCTTCCATACCAAAATCCTCCAAAATCATCCTTTTTAATTCATCTAAAGTACAATTTGATTCCACTAACAATAGCCTACCCCCTTTGCCATCAGCCTCAAAAATCCATCCCGTAGTTGCACCTAATTCCCAAAGACCACATGTTGTATAGATATGCATCTAATCTAGAACAAAAGTTTCTGAAAATCAAAAGAGAAACTATGAAAAAATCATAGATTCATGAAGAAGAAAGGCAAAATCATTTTTTAAAAAAAAAATTGACAAAGAAAATCGAGCAGAACCATTTTAGGAAGTTAGAATATTTTTAGAATATTTTGTTAACTGACTTTCCTTTATTTTCGCCAAAAACAGGTGATTTTATTAGTAGAAGACACCTTCTACAATGCGTAGAACCATGAAAATAATAAGGAATGTAATTTCTACCTTCTTTAGACGTTTGTGTAGTTTTCAGATTTCACGTTCGATAAATGTTAGAATACTTGTTAAAAGTAGAAACTGCATTTTTCAGAAACGTAGATATCTTTACAATTAGTAGAATTCGCATTCCCCATATTTAGATATTGAATCAAAAGTAGATTTTACGTTCCAAAACAAGTAGATGTACGTGTTTATTCTGGATTTTGCATTCTACTAACCCAATTTCCGTAGAAGACGATTTCTACTTTTAGTAGAACGTAAATTGGAAATTTTATTTATTAAGTTTTTGAAAAAATAAAAAATATGTCCTTCTGTATATTGGTGTTCCATTAATAGTTTATATTTTTAATAATTTTTTTGATTCATAAAACTATTTATTTTATTAAGTTTCAGAAATAAAAGGGTAAAAGAGAGATAAAATGGACAAAGTTGAATTTATACCATAGGGACAACCATTCTGTTTTTTTATTCTGTTTTGACAATTTTCCCTTTCTTTTTCGGCTAAAAGAACATCTAAAATGCTTTGCCCAAGCGGCCAAGTCCATATCTACTAAGTTTTTTTGGTTCTCACATAGCTATTATTTAATCTTATGGTTAATGAAAATTGGATTAACCAATAAGAAAGGACAATGACTCAAGCAATTCATAATAATATTAATGAATTTTGTTTATAATTTTTTTCACAAAAATTTCAAAGTTTAATGATTAATAATCTTGTAGCTTAAAAAGGCCCAGACAAAACCAAAGCTTACTTTTACATGAGGATCCATAATTTTGAGCCAGTCCACTCTCTAGCTTATTCAAGAATAAAACAAAATAAATTGATTAATGAAAATTGGATTAACCAATAAGAAAGGACAATGACTCAAGCAATTCATAATAAGATTTAATGAATTTTGTTTATAATTTTTTCTTACAAAAATTTCAAAGTTAAATGATTCTCCCTCCGTTTCATTTTAATTGTCGCTCTAGGTTTATGCACACAGATTAAGAAAACATATGATTTTGTATGTTTCTAAAACAAAAACACAATTACCTATACATATAACCATATTTTAACCAATATAAAAATAAAATGGAGAATCTTATTAATAAATTTTGCATTGAAACTTTAAAATAATATTTATTTTGAAACTGATGACAATTAAATCAAAAACGGTGGGAGTAATAATCTTGTGGCTTAAAAAGGCTCAGACAAAACCAAAGCTTACTTTTACATGAGGATCCATGCTGATTCTGAGCCAGCCCACTCTCAAGTTTTTTATTGAAAGAAATCCATTCTCTAGTTTATTCAAAACCGCTTTTTTCTCCAACATGAACGAATATTGCGGTTGCCGCTATGGATGATCTTGACCTGGAGGAGTTAGCGATGGCCGGAATCATTATAGCTAGGTAACCTAGGTACAACTTGCCAATACCATGTTCGGTTTGATGATGAAATGTTTTCACTTTGCAGGAATCAAGATATAAGATGATCCAATCAGACCAAATTCGTAAATATAGGACACGTGACGATATACTTTTATTTTAGTTATAGACAAGAAGGAACTGTAATGAAATAAATATATCAAAAATAGAGTTGACACCATTTGATAATTTACATAAATCAGTTTACGTAATATACAAAAACATATCCAAGAAATTAAAAAAAAAAACACTGAACACGTAATTCATGACAAGCAAAAACGAATAATTTTTTTTACCAAATAAAACTTATAGAAGGAGAGCGAGGAAGAAAGAAAAACTGCAAAAATATGGAATTAACTTGCCAACGTCATAGTCAAAATTTATGTTTTAGTAGATTTTATATGAGTTGATATTTGGGGAAAATTAAAATTCATGAAAAGACAAAAAAGGCACAAGCTCAAACTGGTATTGTTGGTTGAAGTAATTAGATATCATGTTGCTTAAAAAGCACAACAATTTGAAGAGAATAAATGGTTTTCAAAATATGTAAAATCAATTTTACCAAAAAATGTAAATAAAGGAATATGGTAAGAGTTTATGTCGATTGTTCGAACTCGCCGGTTCCGGTTAATTTCCGTGGAACTACATGTTTTGGTTCTGGGATGTGAAGCTTGTTTCTATTTGCATGTGCTATTCACTATAAGAGGTTTCTGGTTCGTGTTCATCAAGAGCCATTTGAAGTCTAGGATTCATGTTACTTAGAAGCTTTCATCCTTGTCTTCATCTCCTACTTGCTTTTATTTTTCTTATGTTTTTAGCTTCGAATTCGACGTGTCTTATTTTCAGGGATTGTCTTCTCATCCACTGGCTTTGGACTCCGGGGGGTTTGTTATAATTCGCCGGCTTTGGATTTGATCTTGTGCTCGATCTTAATGTATGTTGTGGATCTTGGTTTAATATGAATATAATCTTTTAGTGTTAAGAGATGCATTAAACAGTAAAATGTGACACATTTTTATTTTCTAAAAAATGGTTTTCTACAAAAGAAAACCTTCAATTCTTTAAATGATTTATTTTTCCACTTTACTCTTCATTCATAAAATTATGCAGGTGAATCCACTAATCTGAAGTCAACTCACAGAATAGCTTTTGTGTGTGTATAAATTGTATAATGAACATATAGCCGCCATGTGTAAATTATTATAACTACCATGTTTTAAATATTAAAAATCAGAGAAATGCAAAATAAAAGATTTGAACCTTATGTTTAAAAAAAATTCACGGGAAAGATGATAGTTAATGAAAATTGAAAAGTATATTGTAACCTCGAAAACTAATTCTGAACTCATTATGTACTTTAGAGTTTCATCAAATTAAAGCGATAGTCACCATTTTCTTAAAAAAAAATTCAATGGTTTTTATTTGTTTATGTTGCATAAATTCGTTACTGCGAGCAACAAGTGAGTAATTGGATTGTAACCGCTGAAACTAGTCTCATCGTTTGACATAAACACAAACAAATCTCAGTTTTTTTATTTTATATTCATTTTTCTCTCATAAACTTAACCAACAAAAATAGCTCATATAACTCGTTGTCATCTTCAACTATTATGTATATATTAATTGATCTGAATTAAGTTTCTATGAGCTTCAAAGTTCAGTGACCCTCTTCACAATATCAATACTCTTGTCACCCACCCGACCAATTTTATTGGATTGCTTAATGAAGAGGCTAATGCCTCTTTGAACGTGAAGAGAAAGAACTTGGGGTGATGCCTAAATCAATTACGTTTAAACCTTATGGTTATTCACAACTTATCCAAAAGGTAACTATTTAATTTGCATTTAAGTTGTTCTTGTAATTTTATTGTATGTAATTTTGATTTGAGGATAACTTGACATTTAAATCATTTTTCTTTTGGTTTTTATTGCTAAATTTGGTTGTTACAGTATGTTAAGCCTCATCATTAGCCTATATATAAAAAATATTCATCATCGTTATTCATCTCCATGATATCGCCGTTCCACCGCTCGTCGTCATTCTACCAGCAACGAGGATGAAAACGAAGGGGTCGCTGCGATTGCACGTGGAATACAACAGGTGCGAGATGCTGAGATCCGTCTGCTGATAAGGTTCTATTCACTCTCAGCATTCTCATTGCGATACTTTTCACCATCCGCCTCTTAACCCGCTTTAAGCGAGTCTAGCCCCAGCGGTTCACCACTGTGCATTTACGATATCACACATGTAATCTCAGATTCCCATAGATGTTGTAAATACTCATACTCATTCAGATATAAGAAAAAGATCTTAAATGTGTCTTTGGTTCTTCGATGATTAATTTCGTCATCAAAGAATGTGTCTTTGGTTCTTCGATGATTAATTTCGTCATCAAAGTATTGATTTTGAATATTTTTTAACGTTCCCCATTACAAACGAGAAAAAGAGAGATGGAGAGAAAAATATTGAATACTAGTGGTATGCCCGCCCTACGGGCGGGTTGTTTACCATTTTTCCTATTGATATATGAATTAGTTTAAGCCTGCTTGGTCTATTTGGAACGTTTACGAATTTCGTTGCCCTAGTGCATGTATCGTAATGATGGGGTACATTTGTTTTTTTTTTGTAGTTGCAGTTTAGTTCCTAACCTAAGCAGTAGTGATTTGTTTTTCTAAAAATAGTTAATGAACCGAAACGTTAGAATTGAATTTGGTAGCGTTAAAACTTTTTTAAAAATAGTAGGTATGCATTACGTATTTAGCAGTTTTTGTGTGTTTAAAATTTTCTTAGGAGATGATTAAAAAAACAGTTTTTATCTATGAATATATTGGCCGAGTAAAGATCATATAATTATATATGTAAGGGTATATATAATTATAATTAGATTTTCGATTTCAGATTCTAGTAATGCTTAAGGGAAAGTTTTGTTGGCCTGAAATTATTTTAATGTAATTCAAAAGACATGTTTTGTGTACTACTATATTCACATTCACTGGAAACCAAACCAACTCATGGGTCCTGATCCACATGAGGTCATTAGATAGAAGACAAAAACCTAACACCATAGTCTGTTTTGACACATTTTTAGCAGTAGTTTGATCAGTAACCAAGCTGAAAGTTCTATCTCCAAGTATTTCTTCATATTCAAGGAAGTAATCCTAGAAACTATATATTTCATTCTTAACATTAAAAAGAGGGGCAGTACACAAAGATTACAACAAAACATATAACAAAACATGTTGTCCAAAAACAAACATGTCTCACCCAAATGCATTCAGATTAAAACGTGATCAAACTTGAGGAAGTATGAAGCCTCACTAACACAATTTGTTGCAAACCAATGACGACATAGCCCACGCTTCATAAAAAATCATTGTAGACCATGAACTTTGTTCACTAACATGTATTGAGAAAGAAGGAAGTGAGTGAGGAAAGGCAATGTCCCTGAATCTCCAAGCTCAGCGTTTCCTCTTGTTGATAATGTTACGTATATGTAGAGGCTCACCCTCATTATAAGAAGATTTACTGTACTGTACACCAGCGTATTTTGCTTCGTGTAAACAAATTAATCAGGTAAAAATGATCTTATGTGAAGTTTCAGTTCTCAATGTTGAGTCAGCCAAATGATCTTATGATCTGCACAATAGATTATTGTTGCTAGACAGATCAAAGATACCAACATATAAAAAATATTAAATGGACAATAAAAAAATTCACATCCTTAGAAGATAATATGTTAATTCAAGTGCATGGAGAAAAAAAAAACACTTGGATTAAAAAGTTTCCGTGCGGGAGTAAAAATTGTGTGTGAGGAGTGATATGTGTCTTAAAGTGTAATAAAGAAGTGGAAATGTGACTGAAAGTGTAAATGTTTCATAAATAAAACGTATCCACTTGTTGCATCAAAGACTGTAGGTAGAAGTGAGTTTTCTTCAATTACACGTGCCTTAGAACTACTCAGAAAACAGTTGTCTTTGTACTTTGAAATCTTCTTAGGAGATGATAGAAAAACAGTTTTATCTATGAATATGTTGGCGAGTAAAGATCATATAAATATATATTAAGTGCGGGGTGGTTGTTAGTTGTTTTTGCTATAGATTGCGCTGTGATGTTTTATGTTATCTATGACAGTTTTATGTTTAAATAGTGTTATGTGAAAGGGGTAAAATATGATTTATTTCATTGGTATATGGAAGCCAAAATGAATTATATAACATAAACCATAACAAAGAGGGACAAATATTGTAATGTTTCCTCGACACCTCTCTCTGTTACTAAGAATCCGCATAGAACTACTCAGCATGAGTATTGTCATTGCATTTGATTCCCTCATCTATGCTTGTTTGATATATGTGCTTCGATTTTCCCTTTGATTTTCTTTCATGTTTTTTTATATTAAGTAACACATGGGATATTGTTTTTTTGGTTATATAAAATGGTCATTTTGTTCTGGGAATTGCTTGTTAATTGTTGGCGACACAATGGAAGAGGAATCTTTTTGACAGAAATCACTACTTTTCTTTCACAAAAAGATGTAGAAAACAGAGAAAGAAAATAAAAGATTGTGGTTAAGTTTGACGACACATGCGTTTGCCGATTTCTTTAGGTTTTGATATATTTTTCTTTTGTTCACTGAGCAACCAAAACTGCGAAAAATATCAGTCAGTGGTCGTAACTGCAGTGTTACTGAAACGGACATGGCCGATATCTATTTAAGGATTGTTAGTTCATGGTTATGTTGTTAAGCAATTTATAGATTTATTAAGCCAAGCCTTTTGTAACACTTAGGTGTTCAGATGCTATGATCTAAGTGGTGAATATGTTATAATGACATTCTTGCTTCAACGCTGAATTTTATTATATAAGATGCATTTTTTTATTTATTTTTAGGTTTGTTTAAAATGTTTATGACAGTTTAGTGGTTTTCCAGGGAGCACACAAAATATATTTTAATTTAAAATAGAAATTTTCATTTATTGGAAGATTTTATTATTTGTATGTAACTTTTTATTCGTAAATTCATTAAGTAAACACATGACATAAGATACTCATCAAGTTTAAAACAAAAAGTAACATAAGACAAATAATGAACCAAACGAAAGTCGGTCAACATAGCAAACCGAAAAGTAAAGGAAACTAACAAACAAACAACTCTTCTTTCAGTACAAAACAAAACTCATGTTTGTTCTACGTATTTAGTATCTCAAACACTAAAAGATTTCATACTGCAGTTGCGACTCTATAAACCTAATCAGGTCCAAATCATACCCATTCCTTGAAGTTTCTTGCTTAGCAGGTCTACACCCCATTTCCCTTCGTTCTCTCGCTTCCTCTTCCTCCCTAGATACGTGTCTGCTGAAGATGTAGAATGACACCCTGCCACTTGAGCTTCCTGCATGCTCCACCCAATTCGCTACCATGTCACATCTAAACAGATAGAGAGTAGCAATGTCTTTACCATGGGATATTTAAGCCGTTTGACCATGCCGTACACGCCCACGACACAACGGAGTAGCTAATCATGGTACTCTTTTGAATGAAAACGCACGAGACCAAACGCTTATTAATTTCCTACTACAACATCTGTGTGCCAACGAATTGAAAGTAATATCATTTAGTCACAAGCTAGAATGATGCAAAGATAATAATATGTTACTGAAACCCATCGAGTTAATACCAATCCAGTGTTTTGTTTTTTTTTTAAACTAAGCACACCATATAAGCTTCGCGAGGGAAAAGTTGAAAACGTTAGGCTACAAAACATTACTAATAACTGATAATTGATATTCAAACCCGCCGAAGAAAAACAGTAACTGATAATAAAGATTATAACTATTTATCCAATGGTAGTGGGACTTTTTCTTTCTTCGGTGCCGGTAAACCAGTAAGAGGTAGCATGTAAACAAGCAAGAGAAACCATTATCAGATCATCATCATAAAGTGACAAATATATAGAGATAGAGATGGAACATCCACATTGGTCAGAGTAGCGGCGGTAGAATGGAAGTAGCAGGAAAACAAAAATCAAAAGAGAACATTTTGTAAATAGTAATAAAAGAAATAAAGAGGCCGTGGCGTTTTTGAATGACAGCAAATCGATTTGTTGATTTAGAGAAGATGTCTTGGTTTTATACCAGAACGTTTTCTCACAAAGAGAAGAGACTGATTTTGTGTGTGGAAGTTTAATATAAAGGTACATGTTCATCAAGGAGATAGTACCTGGTGAGAGGTGGCCATGAAGTCTGGACTTTCGAGAGAATGTGTTCCTCATGTTTATTCAGTGAATCTAACAGCGACAAGAGCATCACAAAACAATGAGCTCATAAAGTGAGCATTCATTCAAAAGGTGTTTGAATGTGTTAAGTCTATGATAATTGATTGAGGACTGAATGAGCGTTGCCTAAAAAGGGAAAGAATGAATCAGTTATCAAAAACATGAAAAGGTCGAAATCCTAAACTAATAATTGTAAGCAACAGAAGACATACCTTCACATCTATAAGGAACATGTCAACTCCCATCATCTCCCCATCTTTCTTGACATTCCGGTTTTCCTAAAATCGCAGGAGTTTGGTGTGAACCATCTGCTTGCAACGGCTGGCCTTACGCTCCAAGAAATGAACTTGAGAAGACGCCACGGTCGAAATGAATAGGATTTCGTCTCTGTTTTGGTTTGTATATATATGCATCCGCAAGACTAAATGAGAAATTAAAGAAGAATTGGAGACGATGTAGTAGTGTAATGAGATAACGTTATTGATTGACATTTCAGGTGAGCCTAACGTGATTGGGAAGATGAAAGGGAAGCGTGACCGCCTCCGTCGAAGTGAAGACCTAATGCAACGAAAGAGTAACTCTAACGTGGACCTGAAAAATCGGGCAAATAAAAGTTACGCAGCCCAAATCACTTGCGTTTTTCACGAACAATTTCATTTTAAATGAGCAGCTGACGTGGCGAAAAAAGCCCCTACCTCCCAGATGACTTGGACGCATGAGGAGGGAGGTAAGTCAACTTTATTATATAAGATTACTTCAATATAACACTCTGATGGGAATTTGAACCTTGACATGCGGGCCTGACCCGTAAAAACCCATTACAGGTGGGATTGGGTTGAGATTTCAGATTTCACGGCCCGTTAGCGGGTTTTTGCCCAATCGGCCAATACCATATCGACTAAGTTGTTTTGTTCTCACGTATCTATTAATCTATGGTTAATGACAATTGGATAAGCAATAAGAAAGGGATAATGGACTCGAGCAAAAAATTCATAATAAGATTAATGAAGCTTTTGTTTAATTTTTATGTTTTAAAAATAATCCAAAGTTTAATTCTTAATTGATAATCTTTATGTCTAAAAAGGCCCAGACAAAAACAATGACTTATTTTTATATGATGATCCATACTAATTTTGAGCCAGCCCACTCTCTAGTTTATGTCTAATTTTTACAGAATAAAACAAACTAATTTGATTAATCTGATATGGGAAGTCATGAATGAAATCTCAATTAGATGATGAAATAATTAATATCATTGGTTTAAAAAACAAAAAAAAGAGAGAGATAGAGATAGAGAAGAAAAAGATGAAGTTGGTGATGAGGTGTTAAAGAAGCAAACAAAAGAAACGAGAGGCCTCAATTTTACTTAGCCTCAAAACACTCTTAGAGAACAAGAGCTCTCTCTCGCACCTTATCCTATCCTTTCTTTCTCTCTCTCCAAATCTCTATTTTCTCAATCACTACTTTTACTTCCTTCCTTATTGTCACTAGACTCACTACCACCACAAAGTCATTCTTATAAAACACACACGCCTTCTCTCTTCTTCCTCTTCCTTCTTTTCATCACTATTCACTCATATACACACTTCCTCTAGAAAAGTCCTTGGTATATGCAACTCGATACATATCAAATTCAATTTGGGTTTTGTAACCCAACGTTTTAAGTATTGTGTCCATTGGTAATGGCTCCTAAAGCTGGGAAAACAAAGCCACACAAGAGCAAAGGAGATAAGAAGAAGAAGGAAGAGAAAGGTTCTCATTGTTATTCAAATCAATTTTTGCTTTCTTTTCCTCTATAACAAAATATTTAAAATTGTGGTGGTGGTTGTGCAGTGTTGCCCACTGTCATAGAGATAAGTATTGAAACACCAGATGAATCCCAAGTGACTCTCAAGGTTTTGAGCCTTACACTAACATTTGATATAAGATAATGTTTTAAAAAACCAGTGAATACAATTCACACAAGTTGATGATGTTATTGGTGAAAGGGAATCTCCACGGACAGAATCTTAGATGTGAGGAAGCTCTTGGCGGTCCATGTTCAGACATGCCACTTCACCAACTTCTCTCTCTCTCACCAGGTTTCCTCTTCATGCATTTATGATATTCGATGATGATTTTGTATTAACGGCGTTGCATATCTTTTCGCCTTTGCAAAAGTTTGATTAAAGAAACATTTTCTTTCAATATTTGCTAATGGGCCCAGTATAGGTATTGCGTAGGCCCAAAACAACGACGTTTTTTTAGCTCTGTTTCTGACATTTGCCGCCTAAACAAAAGAAGCAATATTTTCTTCTGGTGCAGGTGCGTGGCACTAGGCTCAAGGACTCCGTTGACATCGTATCGCTCAAGCCCTGCCACCTCACCATCGTCGAAGGTTATGCTCTTAATCTAACGGCTCATGTAGTTTACTACCGTAGGGTTACCCACAGCAGATTATTAATTAAAAAAAACTTTTTCGAAATCGCAGAGGACTATACGGAGGAGCAAGCCACCGCGCACATACGGCGGCTCCTTGACATCGTCGCTTGCACAACCGCCTTCGGTTCGTCGAAACCTCCGGCATCTCGCACGTCTCCCAAGGAATCTGGAAACAAGGATGCCGGCGATTCAGATTCCGTTCTCAGCCCTAAGCTCAAGGAACCAGAGAAGAAACTCGTCGTCGGCGGCGGCGGATGTGAGGCTTCTCAAGCTGCGGAAGGCGGAGACAAGGGCGAAATCAACATGTGCCCACCGACTCGTCTCGGGCAGTTTTACGAATTCTTCTCCTTCTCCCACTTGACTCCACCGATCCAATGTGAGTTTCCTTCTCGCTACTTCATTGCCTGATCTGGCTTACTGATTCACGTTCTTGAATCTTCTAGATATCAGAAGGTCTGTTCGTCCATCAATTGAAGATAAAGGATTAGATGATCTCTTTCAAATCGATGTAAGGACACTCTTTCTTAGTTGATTGCTTCTGAGAGAAACTTAAGACTGATTTGGTATTACCATTTTGCAGGTTAAAGTTTCAAGTGGGAAGCCTATCACTGTTGTTGCGTCAAGAACAGGTTTTTACCCAGCTGGGAAACAGCAGCTCCTGTGTCATTCTTTAGTTGAGCTGCTGCAACAGATAAGCAGGCCTTTTGATACTGTAAGTTTGAATTGATGATAAAAGGTTTAACCTTTTTTTTTTTCTTTCTTTTCAGTTTTGTTTTATGATCGTTGGTGTTATTGTGGTTGCAGGCTTATGACGCTCTTATGAAAGCCTTCACTGAGCATAATAAAGTACGTTAAGCTTCTTTTGTATGCTATGTTGATTATTTAAGAGGCTTCATTATATAATAATTTGTTGTTCTGTTTCAGTTTGGCAACCTTCCTTATGGTTTCCGGGCAAACACTTGGGTAGTTCTTCCGGTTGTTGCAGATAGCCCATCTACTTTTCCGTCACTTCCAGTGGAGGATGTGACATGGGGAGGAGATGGCGGTGGGGTTGGCCGGTCTGGTAAGCATGACAAGAGAAAGTGGGCCAAGGAGTTTGCGATTTTGGCAGCCATGCCTTGTAAAACATCTGAAGAGAGACAGGTTCGAGATAGGAAGGCCTTTCTACTCCACAGTCTATTCGTCGACGTTTCTGTTTTCAAAGCAGTGGAGATTATAAAGAATGTAGTAGAGAGTAATCAACTCTCGCCTGCGTTGGCTTTCCATGAACAAAGAGTAGGTGATTTGGTCATAAGGGTGGCTAGAGATGACCCTGATGCCAGTGCCAAGCTTGACCGAAAGAGTGATGGGACTCGAGTTCTAGAGATCTCTCAGGAAGAGCTTGCTCAAAGAAATTTGCTTAAAGGGATCACTGCTGATGAGAGTGCGACGGTTCATGTAATTTTGTTATAGCTTGTGCTAATTTTCTTAGCTTTCTCTTGCTGGATTTGTTACTGAGATTTATTCAATCATACAGGATACATCGACCTTGGGTGTGGTGGTTGTCAGACATTGTGGTTTCACAGCCATTGTTAAGGTTGCTGCTGAAATTAACTTGGATGGGGGCAGTCTCCCACAGGATATAGACATTGAAGACCAATCAGATGGAGGTGCAAATGCACTGAATGTAAACAGGTAAAATCTTCATGTGTTGTATTATGCGTTAGTATTACTGGTTACTCATGGTTGTGTACAAGTTTCGAGCAACAAAGGCATCTCATATTTGCATTGCTTAACATATCTCTCTTGGCATGATTCACATTTTGGCATACTATATGTGAATTTGGAAATATATGGTATTTAGCAATCATTTTCTGAATATTCATTTCAGCTTGCGAACTCTGTTACACAAGTCGTCAACTCCTTCCAGCATAGCTCAGAGATCACCAAATGCAGACTCAGAACAAATACGTGTGGCTAAGTCCCTTGTGAGGAAAGTATTTGAGGACAGTCTGCAGAAATTAGAGGCTGAGCCCTCAAGAAAAACCAAGCCTATAAGGTGGGAATTGGGAGCTTGTTGGGTGCAACATCTTCAAAATCCAGCTTCAAACAAAACTGAGTCTAAAAACACTGAAGATGCTAAGCCTGAACCACCTGTTAAGGGTCTTGGAAAGCAAGGTGGACTTCTAAAGGAGATTAAAAAGAAGATTGATGTGAAAGCTAACAAGTCTGAACAGGGCAAGGATACCCTTGTTAATACCGTTGACAATGACAATAAATCAGAAACTGAGGTTCAGAAGGAACTCGAGAAACAGAATGAGGAAATGGAAAAGATGTGGAAAGAATTGGTGACAGAAGCTGCATATCAGCGTCTTAAAGAATCAGAAACTGGTTTTCATCTCAAGGTTTGTTTGTTTCCCCAGCTGATGACATTATTGTATAGTAGTAAGAGACGACTTCTACTTACCTAGTTTGCTTTTATGAATCTTACCTTGGGTACTCTCTCTCCATGAACTTTTCCCTGCAGTCACCAGGAGAGCTGATTGAGATGTCCCGCAAATACTACACTGACACCGCTCTTCCGAAACTGGTCAGTTCCTTGGACTTTTACTTCCCTCTATAGTAAGAATCCTCAGCTCCTCATGAACTTCGACTTGATACGTTGCAGGTGGCAGACTTTGGATCTCTTGAACTCTCACCCGTCGATGGGAGAACTCTGACTGACTTTATGCACACCAGAGGCTTACAGATGCATTCCTTGGGGAGAGTGGTAACCATTTCAATTATAGTTTTTGGTACCTTTGCTTCAAATTGAACGAATATGCTTAGAGAAGCAAAGTGGCCCGTTTCTTTAGTAATCACTCTTTTCTTCTTTCATCTTAGGTCGAGCTGGCTGACAAGCTCCCTCATGTGCAATCCCTCTGTATTCATGAAATGATTGTTCGGGCATACAAGCATATACTGCAGGCTGTTGTAGCAGCTGTTGAAAACACAGCTGATCTAGCCATCTCAATAGCAACATGCTTAAATGTCCTATTGGGAACACCGTCTGACACTGAGAGTGAATACGACGAAAAGATAAAGTGGACCTGGGTAGAAACTTTCATTTCCAAGAGGTATGGGTGGGATTGGAAGCATGAAGGTTGCCAGGAATTGAGAAAATTCTCCATTCTTAGGGGACTGTCACACAAGGTTTGCGATTGTCAATCTGATTTTCTTTCATTTGCGACAATCCTACCTTAGATGCTCATATGTTGCTTCACTCATCGTTTTAGGTTGGACTGGAGCTTGTTCCTAAAGACTATGAGATGGACACATCATGTCCATTCAAGAAGTTAGATATCGTCAGTATGGTTCCTGTATATAAGGTACCATTTTGCAATTATCTTACTCCAGTAACATGCTATAATAGAAAAGTGAAATTCTTAACTGACAAAAGAGCACTGCTTTTGTGTGCAGCACGTTGCATGTTCATCCGCTGATGGACGCACGTTGTTGGAATCATCCAAAACTTCCTTGGATAAAGGAAAACTAGAGGATGCTGTCAGTTATGGTACCAAGGTATAACTGATCACTTTCTCCTTCCTCTTTTTATATACTGACTAGGTAATGAAGTTCTTGACTAGTCTGAATACGCTGATCCCTTCTTTGCATGCCGTCCCCTGCCACCACTCATTATATAATCCTTCTTATGCGAACAAAGCAATTGAGTACATTTTTTATTTTCCAAGTTTCTCCATCTTTCATCCTTATCAACCAATTTTATTTTTAGAACTAGCATAGACTTACTGAGTAGGCACTCTTAGCCCCGTGTAAATATGAATTAGTGAGTTTTGTTTTAGCGGGCATGATGATTTTACACTGGAATATCTAGCTCTTCAGCTTGTTTCTGACACCTTTTTCATTGAATGTATTTATTATACTTCAAACTGTTTAAGTGAGTTGATATTATGGGTTGACTCTACAGGCATTAACGAAGCTTGTAGCTGTGTGCGGCCCATATCATAGAATGACCGCCGGAGCATATAGTCTACTTGCTGTTGTGCTGTACCATACTGGGGACTTTAACCAGGTATTCACTTTGAAAGAATTCGAGACTGTCTCCAAGGCATCGCTCAATTCAATTCCTGTGCAGAAGAATGTCTCTACTGCATGCAACTAACCAGTTTTGATTTTTCAGGCTACCATTTATCAGCAGAAAGCACTCGACATAAATGAAAGGGAACTTGGACTTGATCATCCAGACACAATGAAAAGCTACGGCGACCTGGCCGTCTTCTATTATCGTCTCCAGCACACAGAATTAGCTTTAAAGTATGCTTTCTGCATTTCCCAAAGCCAAAGCCTAAAAATTAATTGTTTCGAGCTGCTAACATGTTATTATTGTTGTAGATATGTCAACCGTGCATTGTACCTTCTGCATCTAACATGTGGACCGTCACATCCAAATACTGCTGCCACTTATATTAATGTAGCGATGATGGAAGAAGGTTTGGGGAATGTCCATGTGGCTTTAAGATACCTTCATGAAGCGTTGAAATGTAACCAGAGACTACTTGGAGCTGATCATATCCAGGTTGGTTTTGCTAAGCAAGGACTTGCATTTAAATAGTAAACTTTACCGTGGAAGCTTAAACGATGCACTTGAGAATTGAACTACTTCTGTTATATATTTTTTCAGACTGCTGCAAGCTACCATGCCATTGCTATTGCTCTTTCTCTGATGGAAGCATACTCCTTGAGCGTCCAGCATGAGCAGACAACTCTACAGATTCTACAGGCAAAACTTGGGCCTGAGGATCTTCGGACACAGGTGCGTAATTAGCTACTAATTACATGTAGTTTCACTTAAAAAGTTTCTTACGCTCCAGAATTGTTTTAGGATGCGGCTGCGTGGCTCGAGTATTTTGAGTCTAAAGCTCTGGAACAGCAAGAGGCTGCACGAAATGGTACTCCCAAGCCAGACGCCTCTATTTCCAGCAAAGGCCATCTCAGGTATTAAAACGTTTGCCTTTTATATATTCTTAGCACCGTTTACATTCTGTACATAGGGGACCAAAAGATAGAAATAGTATAAAGTTATATCTTGGGTAAACTCTTGTCCGGATTATGCAACTCATAAGCTTTCTCCCCAATAACAGTGTATCGGACCTGCTAGATTATATAACCCCGGATACTGATCTTAAAGCAAGGGACGCTCAAAGGAAAGCTCGCCTAAAGGTTATAATTGCTTTCTGCTGACTTAATTCATGTTTTTACTGAACTGCTCTCATTAACTAAGTTGTGACAGATATTTTGATCGAAAATGTTTATTCAGGTCAAGGGAAGACCAGGACAAAGTCCAGGACCTGTGTCTGAAGATAATCAGAAAGATGATGAAATTCTGAGTCCGACTAGTATCACTGGGGAGAGCTCAAGTGACAAGGAGAACAAATCAGAAGCAAAACCTGAAGAAAAAAAGGTTGATAAACGTGATTTGCAACCTCAAGATCAGCTGACGCTGGTTAAGCTAGAGTCCACGGCACAAGTGGATGATGACTCTGACGAAGGATGGCAAGAAGCTATCCCAAAAAATCGTCATCCTTCTGGGCGAAGAACCCGTCCCAGCCTGGCAAAGCTGAACACAGACTTCATGAACGTGACCCAGCAGACAACAAAAAGCAGAGGAAAATCCACCAATTTCGCATCCCCAAGGACCAGTTCAAACGAGCTTTCAATATCAGCTGGTGGTTCTACTTCTCAGCACGCGAAGAAGCTTTTGAAGAGCTCAAGTTTGAACAGAAAGCAAAACAGTTCCAGTGTAGTGGTAGAAAAGCCAGTTAACAGTAAATCAGCCCTGGTAAGCTCACCTTGCACCGAACAGATCAACAAGCCAACTCTGATGGTGAGTCCTGTGACTTCCCAAGCTGGAAAACTGTTTTCCTATAAGGAAGTTGCACTGGCACCCCCTGGAACAATTGTGAAAATAGTTGCGGAGCAGTTGTCAGAAGAAATGACTGCCCCAGAGACTTTGGATGCAGCAAAAGTCGCAGTAGATGGTCCTGAAAACGTTAAGGCTGAGGATGTTGTTAGTGAGAATAAGCTGGTGGCTTCAGAAACTGAAGCGAAAAATGCTGATAGCAATGAACAAGGAGGGGTGGCTGTTGGTGGATCAGAGTCGATGAGTTCACCAGAGGATATCAAGGCTGAAAAGGCAGCAGCAGAAGGATCTCCAACAGAGACAGCTGTTTCAGATGCAAGCCAAGGAAAATCTGAAAGTGTACAAACGGCTGAGGACTCAAATGGAGTGAAGCAACATAAGGATGTCTCTGGTGCTGAACTGAAAGCAGTAGATGGTGAAACGGAAGATCTGGCCAATGGAGACTCAAGCCCAAAGGCATCAGTTGTTGCAGATGGAGAAAAACAAGAGGCATGCGAGGCACAAAAGGAGATGAGCAAGAAGCTCTCTGCCTCTGCACCGCCTTATACCCCGACGACCATTCCAATTTTTGGCTCGATAGCAGTTCCAGGATTCAACGACCATGTGGGAATCCTTCCCTCCCCATTGAACATACCGCCAATGCTTCCTGTAAACCATGTCCGAAGGTCAACTCCTCATCAGTCTGTAACAGCTCGAGTTCCCTATGGACCAAGGCTCTCAGGTGGTGGTTACAACCGATCTGGAAACAGGGTTCCTCGTAACAAACCAAGCTTCCCCAGTATCGCTGAGTCTAACGGCGAGGCTAGTCAGTTCATTGGCCCAAGAATAATGAACCCTCACGCGGCTGAGTTCATACCGAGTCAACCATGGGTTTCTAATGGTTATCCAGTGTCACCAAACGGCTATTTGGCATCACCAAATGGGACGGAAATAACACAGAATGGGTACCCATTGTCGCCAGTAGCAGAAGGTGCATATCCGTGTAACATACCTGTACAGCCTCAGAATGGACATACTATAGCTGCACCACTGGCTACTGAAATGGCTGAGGAGAAGAGTGGAGGTGAAGGAGAGAGCAACAAGGAGAAGAAAGCTGCAGAGGATGAAGAAGTCATTGCACAAGAAGCTATTGAAACACCTGAAAATGGACACTCCGCAGTAAGTGAAGAGGGAACCACAGCGCAAGAGATATCTGACGAGAAAAATGGGAAAGGACAAGGAGGCAAGTGCTGGGGAGATTACAGCGACAGTGAAATTGAAGTCACAAATTGAACAAGCAATTTTTCTGTCATTGAAGTTTTAACATTGAGGCTAAAAGGAATGGAGAGAAACTTGGCTCCCATTGATGAGGTTGAGTTACATCAAAACTTTCACAAGGAAAGCATTTCTACATTTGAATCTTTTGTGTTGCAGCGCAGGACCAAGACTTGTCCCTCATGCTTTAACAATTTCCTGCTTTCGTTTTTTTTTTTTTGGTTTCCATAGCTGAAAACTGAAAGTTATTCAACTCTGTTGAGGAGCTTCCTGAATAAAATTCATTCCTCCTTTTGTTTTGATTAACTGTGACTAGTGTTCAGTTTTGTGAGCTCATGACTAGTTCTTTTTACACAGAGACCACATCATAGCCTCGAGATAGCTCATGATTAGAGCTGTTTCAAATGGTCCGTCCAGGGCCCAATTGGGCTTGACCAGTTGGACCACTTCAGTTTTTGGTAGTAATGGGTGGTCCATATTGGACAATGGTCTAAACAAATGTCAAAGATCAATAGAGATCATTTCCAAATTGGCATGTCCATGGACATCCAATAATATTTAAAATTATTTTTCAATTATTAGATTGGATTTTATTTCTAAAATTTTGAAATTATGTTTACTTTCTAAAATTATAAAAGTATGTTTTTTTCTTGTCAAAACTATAAAACTATGTTTTCCTGTCAAAACCGAGAAATTGCGTTTTCCCGCCAAAACCGATAAATTGCATTTTCCCGCCAAAACCGAGAAATTGTGTTTTCCCGCCAAAACTGAGAAGTTTCATTTTCCCGCCAAAATCGAGAAATTGCGTTTTCCCACCAAAACCGAGAAATTACGTTTTTCCGCCAAAATCCGAGAAATTAGGTTTTCCCGCCAAAATCCGAGAAATTATGTTTTCTCGCCAAAACCGAGAAATTACGTTTTCCCGCCAAAATCGGGAAATTGCGTTTTCCCGCCAAAACCGAGAAATTGCGTTTTCCCGCCAAAACCCGAGAAATTACGTTTTTCCGCCAAAATCCGAGAAATTACATTTTTTCGCCAAAACCGAGAAATTGCGTTTTCTCGCCAAAACCGAGAAATTGTTTTTTTTCTCCGGCAAAACCGAGAAATTGCGTTTTCTCGTTAAAACCGAGAAATTACGTTTTCCCGCCAAAACCGAGAAATTTTGTGTTTCCCGCCAAAACCGAGAAATTGTGTGTTTCCCGCCAAAACCGAGAAATTGTGTGTTTCCCGCCAAAATCCGAGAAATTATGTTTTCCCGTCAAAACCGAGAAATTGTGTTTTCCTGTCAAAACCGAGAAATTGTGTTTTCCTGTCAAAACCGAGAAATTGCGCTTTCTCATTAAAACCGAGAAATTGCGCTTTCTCATTAAAATCGAGAAATTGTGTTTTCCCGCCAAAACCGAAAATTGCGTTTTGTTGCCAAAAATGAGAAATTGCGTTCTCCGCCAAAATTGAAAATTTGCGTTTTTCTGCCATAAACGAAAAATTATGTGTCCCGCAGAAACCAAGAAATTATGTTTCCCGCCAAAACCGAAAAATTGCATTTTCCCGCCAAATTTATAGAATACATTTTTCCGTCAAAATTGTGAAATTATGTTTTCCGTCAAAATCTTTAATTTTTTATTTTAACGATAAAACCGTTTTTTGGGTTAAAATGTAAAGCTATGCTTTCTTTTGTTAAACTCACGAAAGTATGTTTTAGGAAGCCCATGAACACCCAAAAAGCGAACACCGTGAATATCTCTATCTTGTATTTTGAGAGCTTGAGAATTCAACGAAGAAGCAGAGTCACAGAGATGCACCTCTTTGCTCAACACTGGAGGAGGAGATCCAACAACCAAAATGAAATCGGCCAGACTAAAACGGAATCAAATCGTTACAGTAAACCGATTTTAACCCATCGGATCGTTAAAACTTTGAACCAACAAAAACTATAATCTTAGGCCCATTATTTTATGGAAGCCCAACACTGAAAGCTATCTTCAAACTTCATTTTCAATCGATTGCGTCTCCTCTTTCTCCCAAGTCTAACCAACCAAACCTTCTCATCGTTCCTCTTCAGATCAGCCATGGAGGATGAGGTAATCGTTCTTCTTTCATATTCGACCTCGATTCAAGATCTGATTTGAGCACCACGTATCGTTTAGATTCTTTGTATGTAATTCGATTTTGATGGAAGCTAGCTTAGCTACTTGGTTTGGTTGCTTGTGTGGTGTGTGTTCAATATGGTCGAGAGTTAGATTTAAGAATCGAAAGGCAAAGAGAGATGAAAGCTTTGATTTGTAAAGACGTTTTTCTAATAGAGAAGAAATATATATATATATCTTATTGCAATGGAAGAAAAGATGAAGCTTTGAATTCTAAGTGTATCTCTGTTTTTTTTTATATCTTTTCTCAATCGGGTTTCATCTTTGTAAATCACTAAGAAGTGTCTTACTTGTGTTTCTGTTTGAATCATCAGATCGAACTGAAAACGGCTCCTGCTGATTTCCGCTTCCCTACAACGAACCAGACAAGGCATTGCTTCACCCGTTACATTGAGTTCCACAGGTACTACTCTTGTTCTGATTGAGTTAGTGTCTCTCTTCAATCTATTCTAACTTCAAACAACAAAACCATCTTTGTAGGTGCACAACTGCAAAGGGTGAGGACTCCAATGATTGCGAGAGGTTCGCCAAGTACTACCGCGCTCTCTGCCCTGGAGAATGGGTTTGTTACTTTCTTATGTTTTTGCTCTGTTTCTTCATAATCTTCACCAGCATTAGTGACTTATGCGCTGATCTTTCCGTAGGTTGACAAGTGGAATGAGCAGAGGGAGACCGGAACTTTCCCTGGTCCTCTCTGATCCGAGCCAGAAAGCTCTCTTTATCATGTTTTCTTTGAGGCCAGAAGGTCGTGTGGATGAGTCACTCTATCTTTTTGTTAATCTTTTTTTCTTTGGTTGATCAAATAAAATAAACTGCAAGACATTCTTTTGGATTAATAATGATTTGACTTTGGACCTGGGACTCCATTGTTAATTCTCGGGTCTATTTTGTCATTTCCAACAATTTGAGGGTCTAATATGCAAATTGTCTACCTGTCATTGACAGTTACATCCCAACAGATTTCGTAACGGACAAAACTAACAGTTGCGTAAAGAATTAACTTCGGCGACATGAGTGGCCTTTTTAGTTTCCACCGGACATAAAACTTTAGAGCTCTGCCGTAAAGACCAAACAAAAAAATATATATATATATAAAAACAATGGTTGAGTGTAGCAATAACCTTGTCGGAATCCTTAACTTCTTCACCTTCCTCCTCTCAGTCCCCATCCTCTCCGCCGGAATCTGGCTCGGCAAAAATGCAGCCACCGAGTGTGAGCGGTTCCTCGACAAACCAATCGTCGCTCTCGGAATCTTCCTCATGTTTGTCTCCATCGCTGGTCTAGTCGGCGCTTGCTGCCGTGTCTCTTGCCTCCTATGGCTTTACCTTTTCGCTATGTTCCTTCTCATACTCCTCGGGTTCTGTTTTACCATCTTCGCCTTTGTCGTCACCAACCGCGGCGCCGGTGAGGTTTTGTCGGATAGAGGGTATAAGGAGTACCGTGTAGGTGATTACTCTAACTGGCTCCAGAAGCGAGTTAGCAATGCTAAGAATTGGGACCGGATCATGAGCTGCTTGGTTTACTCCAACGTGTGTTCTACTTTCAGTAGTCGCTACGCCAGTGTCACCGTCAATGAGTTTTACAAGACTAATCTCAATGCCCTTCAGGTCAGACCATTTTGCTTTAATAGCAATACAAACACACAAGCCTATTCTAATAAAGAGTTTAGTCTTTTGAAACTCTTTTTGATCAGTTCCTTTATTCACATTCTCAGATTAGTCTGAAAAGCTGCTTTTAGATTCTCTAACCTATTGAAAATATAACAATACTAGTGATTCTTTTATCTATCCACACTGATAGTTTAGGTAGCATTTGTCTGGTTATTTAACATGATACCCAAGTTCTTGTGTTGGGTAGATAAATGTGAGTAGTCTAATTTCATATTAAGTTATAATGTGGACTTTCACCAAAATGTTTTTTTATACTTTTGCTTCACTTGTGTAGTCTGGTTGCTGTAAGCCGTCCAATGATTGTAACTTCACCTATGTGAGGCCGACTAATTGGACAAAGACTACTGGTCCATACACAAACGAGGACTGTAACGTTTGGGACAATAAACCGGGGACTCTATGCTACAACTGCCAAGCCTGCAAGGCCGGTTTGCTCGACAACCTCAGAAATTCCTGGAAAAAAGTGGCTGAGGTGAACATTGTCTTCCTTGTATTCCTCATTATTGTCTACTCTGTTGGTTGTTGCGCCTTCCGGAACAATAGGAAACGCAGATGGCGTTAGATCCTTATGTGCTGTGATAAAAAAGAAGCCCTCCAAACCAAGACCAAGAACAAAGAAGATATCTAAAATATGCAACATATTACTAAATGAGTTACAACGGGACTTGCTTTGTGCTACTATTTCTAGTTCTTTTGTGTGTGTGTAGTAGTAGCTTCTTCATCTGTTAATTAGTCGAATTTTTCTTATGTCTGTCCACCGAAAGTATGTTTTCTTTCTATTATTTGATGAAATGATATATCTTTGAACCAATTAGAGCTGGATGCATGGGAAGACATACAATCATAGGATAATGACAAAGAGTCTGACTCATGGTACACATCATCTTAACCATCCTCTTTGTAATCTTTCAATACTTTGTAACTATTACTTTATTTGGGACAATCTTAATAATGTTTTGGATTCATGTAAATTTTATAACAATTGTTTGAGATACATTTTAGATTCGGTTCGATTCATAATATTTCGGATTCAATTATTATTTTTGTAGACATTTAATATTTATGTCAGATATTATGAAATAGTTTGGAATTTTGGATGTAGATTTTGGTTGTTCAAATTAAATTTTCAGACAAACAAATTGAAAATGTTAAAAAAAAATAACGAAAAAAATTGTGGGCCCAGTGGGCCTAGATATTGGAGCTTGAAGCTTAGCAAGAAGGTGAGGACATGGTTAGTCCACCAGAAAATGGCGTTTCTCTGTTCACCTCTTCCTTCATGCTCTGTCGCCATTTTCAGCAAGTCAAACACAGATGGATTCCGGTCTTCTCCTTCCTGTAGGCTCCGTTTACGTCCTATCTCCGCCTCACACATTCTTGCTCCAGCGATCGACAGGTCAGCGATGGTCATATCCGAAACAGTGTCTGAGGACGAGCTTTGGGCTGCAGCTTGCCTCCGCGTGCGGACCTTCAACGAACTCAACCCTTCTTCTTACAATATCCAAGTCAGTTCTTCTCCCTATTACATCTGTTTGGTATCTTTGGTTTTGGACTTTGGGAGTGTGCATCCTATACATATTCAAGAAGATCTTGAATGTGGTAGATATCATGTTATTGAGTGATTTGGTTTGAAAGTGTTTCTCTTCGATGGGTTTTCTCCTTATGTTCTTGTGCTGATGTTACGTTTTGCTGTTCAAGTTTCTTTTAGGATCACAGAAGATACTTGGCGGAGCGTGAGTTCGAGGCGCTTAAGGAGAGAGTTTCTGGAAAAAGAGAAGGTTTTACGAGGGTGTCCTGCGTAAATGCTACTCTTCCATTGTCGCAACTATCAACCTCTTCTGAGGATTTTTTCTCTGCATGTAAGGTCTGTCTTTTCATTTAGTCATCTTGTAGTACCTGTTTATCCCAGTAGAGTAAATATAACAGACTTTTTTTCAAGGGACTTTGAAGAGGCTTCCTTTCATAAGTATACACAATTTAGTAAAAAATTTAATAAAATTTTGTTTTAAACAATTTGGAGATTTTGTGTTTATGTACATTTTTAAAATTTTGGGTTATAGACCAATATTTCATTGTTGCTTTGGGGTATGATATGGATTTGTGCTATGCTTCATCTGTTTCTCAGTTCTCTGATGGGATAGAAGATAGAGTTGTGGTGGGGAGCCTTGATCTTAACCAATGCCGTTGGCTTCCTGATGAAATCGCTGGAACAAAACCAGAGGTATTTGTTGTTATCAAACTTTGTATATAACAAAAACAAAAACAAAAAAATCTTCAATCTGATAGTAGACAAGCTTATAGTCCTTTTTGTTATATAGGGGTTTAGTGTGGATTTTGCGAGGGCATACTTGAGCAACGTCTGTGTTGCGAAAGAGCTGCATCGTAATGGAGTTGGTTACAAACTCATTGAAAAGTCCAAAGTAGTTGCTAGAGAATGGGGTAAGAACTTTTGATTATAATAATAAACACTCTAAAACTGGACTTAGAAAAGGAGTTGTGGTATGGTTCCAGGAATAACGGATATGTACGTGCATGTGACGGTGGTCAATGAAGCAGCGAAGAGGCTATACATGAAATGTGGGTTCGAGCAAGAGAGTGCTGAGCCGGCGTGGCAAGCTCGATACCTCAATAGGCCACAACGGCTCCTCCTCTGGCTCTCTCTCCCTACTTCATGATTCATGTCAAAATGTAGATCTTTTCATAATTAAATTTGTATACATGGTCTTGGCAGTCGATTAAAAAACTTTATACAACTCGCAAATAGAATTACTTTTATTTCAGGTTTGTAAAATTCTTTCTTGTCTTAAAAATCAGTTCCTTGCACATATCTGATTCTTTTAACCAACATTGTAACTTATTAAGCTGACGATTGTTTCAATAGTTTCTAGTTTTAGTTTTTTGTTTTTAAATTTTAGTTTTGGTTTTTTAGATTTTGGTTTTTGGTTTTCAGCTTTTGGTTTTTGGTTTTTGGTTTCTGGTTTCTAGATTTTGATTTTGGTTTTTGGTTTTGCTGTATTTTTTTTATTTTTCAAAACTTAATACGTTACTTTAAAATAATACAACAAAATAGCAATAAATATTTATATTTACAATTAAAATTTATCAAAATATTGTGATTATTATTTAAAATAAAATACAATAACTATTTTAGTGATTATATTAAAAAATATATTATAGAAAATATAAATAAAATATATATAAAATTACACAAAATAAAATTATTTAAAAGTTTGAAACTACTTATAAATTTTTCTTATATAAATTATTTATAATTTGTAAAAACTTGAATAGCAATAGTTTTCTTATATAAATATTATAAATTATACAAAAATAAAAATACTCAAATTTTGAAAATAATTATAAAATTTTAAATTATTTGTATTTTCTTAAAGATGAATGGCCATTTTTATTTTTCAAGATTAATACAATATATTTTATGAATAAAACATATTATGTTTTCTAATTTTTAGTTATTTTTAATGTGACTACTAATTATTAAAAATATTCAATTATTTTATTTATAGAAATTAATAACTAATTTTAAAATTAATTAATATTATTTATAAAATATATAAATTTATTTTAGAGATATAAAACACAAATAAAGTATTTCAGATTATTATTTAAATGATATCTAAAGTACAAAAATTGTATGATAATTTTATCTTTATGAAAATATTATTTATTAATTAATTAAAATGTAGTAGTTTCTTCAAAAAAAAATTCGTTTTTTTTTCATAAAAGCTAACAAAAGTTGGTTTTTGGTTTCTCTTCATAAATTGGTTAAATTTTTCAAAAACTAATTTCCCTAAATTTTAGGGAATCCATTTGTTAAAAAGCTTGATTGGCAAATGAAATGGTTTTTACAAAAACAAAAACTAAAAATTAAAACTTGACTGGAGAAAAAATGTTTTTCGAGAAAACAAAAACCAAAAACTAGTTCTTTTTTTTTGAAACACAACCAAAAACTAGTCTAAAAACTACAAACAATCAACCTCTAACTTGCTTAGAAAAAAAAAGTTTGTGAAAGCCCCTTAAGTTAATGATTTAATACTTTTACACCAAGAACTTTAGGATTTGAATCACAACCATATGATGCAAATTGGAATTATTTGTCATTGGTCTTTGTATATAGCACTAACAATTCCTTTAGAATAAATAATAATAGATTAATGTTAAACATAGTCTGAGTGCTAATCCAGTGTCTTGTATAATCAAGTCACCCTCTAGAACTTTTATTGGATAGTGGATAAGATTTAAGATGTTTTTTATTCTTGTTATTGGTGGGTCTAAAACGGCGGCGTGTTAACTGGCGTTTGGTAACTTAAACCTCAAAACGAATATAAAAAAAAAAAAAACAGAGAAAGGCGCGTGGGAAATATGAAAGGCTTAGAAATGGTGGTGACGTCGTCTTTCTCTCAAACGCCGTCTATCTTCTTCTTCTCCCTTGGAGCTGCTGATCCTCAAGTTTCTTCTTCCAATCTCCGTGGAAGCTTTACTATTCCTTTGACTCCCTCTTCCTCTTCTCTACTGTAAGTTTCTCTCTGAAATATGTTTCTCTCCCCTTGTCGAATTACATTTCTCCGTTTCTCATATGTTGGCGAAAGATTTGAACTTTCGGAATGAACATCGTATGTAGTAGTGTTCTGTCTCGTTATTTTTCAAATTCGTATTCTGGGTTGTGATTTTCTGTAGCTACGCGCCATTGAAGTGTCCGACTCTGTAACTGAATGTTGGATCCATGGTTTTTACCGTCTCTAATGTTTAGTCAAGATGTTGTCTTGTCTGTGAGTAATGCCTCCTTCTGATGTTTGGTTAACATTTTTGTTTTTGTTTTTTTTTATGGAAACGGTTTAATTGGAAGTGTTTCACTTTTACATGTATCACACTTGTGATGTGAATGTTTTTGCTCTTGCGTTTAGTTATTGGTAACCATCTCATTCACATTCTTTGGTGTATTGTTTAACTTAAAGTTTGGCATACCGAATTGGACGTTAATGAGATAAGCATTCCTCTTATTCCGCATTTGCATGTCTTGCGTTTGTTCCCATGTATTCCATTTCCAGTTTTATTTCTTCTCTTTTGTTGCCTCGTCTCTTGAATGAATTAATGACATTTGTTTATGTAAGATGATAATAAGACCATGAGAAAGAAAGTATCCAAGCTTGGTTTTTAATATTATTTTCTCATGTCATTGCTTTTGATAGTTAAATATCTTCCACTATATCTTTGTGTGGTTTCTCAGAAAGGGACTAAGAAGACACCAAGATGCAACAAGATCCAGAGGTGGAGCAGTTCGAGTCCTAGCTAATCCAAATGTATGACCTTACTCCCATTTTTGCTGTGATATTATAAGAACATTCCATTTCCTGGTAAAACTAGGATCCAAATCTCTGTTACATGTAACCCTTTGTTAAGATAGTAAAGTCTGAGATATTGTGAATGGTTGTTGAGTCTTTCAATAGTGTAGTTTATAAGTTTCTGCCCATGCCTGAGTGTTTGTGTAGGCATCTCCTCCTCCTGGAAAAGTAAAGGCCAAAAAAGAGGTAATCATGGTAGACCCTCTTGAGGCCAAGAGATTAGCCGCCAAGCAAATGGAAGAGATCAAAGGCAGAGAGAGGCAACAGAGAAGGCGTGAAATAGAGGCTATTAACGGAGCCTGGGCAATCATAGGGCTCACCATTGGCCTTATAATCGAAGCCCAAACGGGGAAGGGTATCTTGGCTCAGGTTTGTTTATATTCTACACTTCACTCAGTATTGCTGTGAGCCTGTGATCGAGAAAGACTTTGTACTAAGACTCTGTGTTGCATTTTATAACTTGCAGTTGGTTGGTTATTGGTCTTCGCTTCTGCATCTATTCACTCCGTCAACATAGAATCTCCCAACAGTACACAATCAAACCTGACCATTTGGTTTACTCTATTTTCTAGTGATGTTGTTCATGTAAGTTCTTTAACATTTTATACTCCTCGGCTATGTCTATGTGCAGATCCTAAGAAGGGTACACGAATTATATACGTAAAAGAAATGAAATAATGTTGCAGAAATGTTTGGTCTAATCTTATTTCTAAAATCTGTGAAATATAAAAATGATGCTTCTCCTTGGCAAGAGCATTCAGCAAAAGACATAAACAGTTTAAACTTTATAAATTAATAATATACAAAAGATAATTAACTGTACATGTTTTATTTACAAAATCTCCGGATTTTAATGTTTAATAGTATGATAATAGTAATACTAATGAAGTATTAGACTCATAAAGATGTTACTAAAGGAAGTAAGAGAGCTGTTCCTTCTTCCTGGAGCCTCCTTCTCCATACAATTCATTCCACTGCTTCAGTTCATTCATTCCTGCTCCTTCTGCTGCAAAACTAGCTGCTACCTGCAAAATGCTAATCAATTAGCTTTTGTTTTTGCACAAAGATCATTAAACCTAACAAAGTGTCTTTAACTTACCTGGCTTTTAGCTACTCTCATGTCTTCCATGCTCAAAGCTCTCAGCGTTATGACTCTCTCCTCAGATACTTCTTCTTCTTTTGCTTCTGTTCCCTCTTCACTACTACTCTTCTCTGCTTCCTCTCTCTTCTTCCTCTCCTGGTCTTTCAAGCACTCATGCTTTATCAGCTCCCTCACTGGTCTATATGCAGCTGTTGTGCAAAAGTTCTGTTTGCATAATGTTCACTAGAATCAGTCCATGAAGAGAAGATTATGGTGTTGGTAAAAAGAGATGAGAGTTGTCTCAAACCTTGAGATCACTTCCACTGTAGCCATCTGTCATCTGCGCAAGCTCATGGAAATCAAGATTCTCTGTCTTCTCTTTTGACAGTAAAGTTCTCAAGATCTTCTCCCTGCTCTCCACCGATGGAAGACCAACCATGATTCTACCTCCCAACAAAACATGGAGTTAGTACAACTCAAGCTCAAGGTTTCAAGTTAGATCACCTTACCTTCTTTCAAACCTCCTAATGATGGCTTCATCTAGATCAAACGGCCTGTTTGTTGCTGCAAGAACAAGAATCCTATCACCTGAACTCGACATAAGCCCATCCCAATGCGTCATGAACTCGTTTTTAATCTTCCTCATAGCTTCATGCTCTCCAGCTCTAGTCCTCTGCCCCAGCATGCTATCCACTTCATCCACAAAGATAATAGTCGGAGACACTTTAGCTGCAAGTGTGAACAAAGCTCTCACATTCTTCTCATCTTCTCCAAACCATTTTGAAGTGATTGTGGACATTGACACGTTTATGAAACTAGCTCCAGCTTCGTTTGCTATGGCTTTCGCCATCATGGTTTTGCCAGTACCAGGTGGTCCAAAGAGAAGGATTCCTCTGCAGGGCTTGAGAAGACCACCTTTGAACAGGTCAGGCCTACGAAGAGGAAGCATGACAAGTTCTTGAAGTGATTCTTTGGTTTCATCCAATGAACCTATGTCAGCAAACGTCACACCAATCTCATCTGCTGGGATAACCTCTGGTCTTATGCGCTTCTCGAATTCATTGTCAGGTGGCACCTCCTACAAAACCAAACCTGTAAGGTGAGGCAGATACATTGAGATATGAACGTTGAATAGTATGTTTTAGCTTACATTAACAGGTGCTTTTGGAGGCAGAGGACATTCATTCTGTGCTGAAGGAGTAGACTCAGATTTGAGCTCACTGTTTATTATCCCTTCACTTTCTTCTCCCTGCACCAGAGCCATAAACACGCCACTCACTTAATATTTCAAGCACATGGTCAGAACTAGGGTTGGGCATTTAGGATTTTCGGTTCGGTTCGGTTCGGGTTATTCGAATTTCGAGTTATTCGAATTAGGGTGTTTAGAACCCGTTTATGAACCGGACATTTTTTGGATCGATCGGTTCGGATAATGTCGGGCTAGGATTGAGTTTCTTTTTTTAAATAAAATTCGAAATGGAACCCAATTAGAAATAGTTCTGTTTTAAGTCGAAAAAACCGAAAAAACTCCGAAATGGAACATGTCAATCATCTTAAAATTTCAAAAGCTCAGCCAGACTCAGGACTGTGAATACCTTGGAGTCAGTGTTTCTGTCCATCTTCAAGGAGTTCTCATGACATCTATGACCTTCCTGGAATATACTTAGTCCATGGGACAAGCTGTTGCAGAATCATTTAATCAGTTAAGTTGCTTTGTTGAAGAGATAATAAGGTGTCTTTAGTACCTGTTGGAAGATATTACAAGCCTTCCGTTTTTGTACTCAGGTTCTTTGTTGTTCATCAGATGGTAAGAGATTGCAGTAACCACAATCTCCTCAATGTGACTACTCAGGAACATGGTATCTGCATGGCATACCGAACCTAAGTCATCACATTCTAAATCATTAGCCGCAAGAACCTCAGCTATGTGGTTCTTGTTGTCCTGAAACTGTATCAGCTTCATATCGTCTTCAAATCGAGTTTTCCAGCTCATGAGTTGAGACTCATCCTCTGGTGGTCTGATCTCGATGTTGTAAGGAAACAAAGCGGAAATGCCTTCTCCTACTTGTTGGCAGTCATCTTCAGGCTCTAATAGTCTTGAGCCTAGAAGTAAAACAGGTCCAGAGAGCTTAGACAAGAGCTTCTGGAACAGTTTGTAGAACCTTTCTGACTGAAGAAGCTTCTCAACGTCCCTTAGGTATATTATAATAGGACTGGCTTCCGAAACTGAAACCAAGACCTGTAAAGATAACAGTAGTTCAGTTTAAGAGTTGAACTGAATCATTCCATGATGATTTAGAGGTATTACCTTGTAAAGTGACTGAAGGAATAGTCTCTCATCAAAACACAAGTTTGTACTGCGTTTGCTTGAAGCTATAAAAGGTATAAACAGTCACAAAATGAACAAGATGTCTAAGAATCTGAAGGTTAATACAAATAAGACGTTTCCATACCTGAAACAGAAGTTCCAGAACGGGATGATATGCTACTGATATCAGAAGCAGCAGAAGCATTTCGCTTGAGTTGTGGAGGATGACTTGAACCTTCAAAGCCCCTGGTACGTTAAAAGGAACTAGTAAGCTTACATAAGACAGATAAAGCAATATTGTTCCAGAACCAATGTACCTTGAGGTAAGATCGTTGCCACTAGTGAGCCTACGCAAGGTCCCTGCCATTTAAAATAATGCTTACACTTGAGGTTCATTAGGAACAAAAAAAATTAATTCTAAGACCATTGAGAATGTATGTACCTCTTGGTTGTTCCCTTTGGGTGAGCATAGATAAAGATCCCACTAGATTCGACATTTTGTCCAACGTCAGCTCAGAAATAGACCTCTTGTGAGACTAGCAAACAGTAGATAAGAAATAAACACACAGTCACAAATGTAAGCTACACTAACATAAGATCACAGAGTAACATACAGGTTCCTTCTTGACGCATCCGTACTTGCTTTGTATCTGTATCAAAAGATAAAAGCTTACAAAAGCTACTCTTTACATGGAAACTACTAAAACTATATGGGATTAGTTATCACCTTAATAGAGAAGTCTGTCACATCTAGTAGTAATAGTTTCGATTCAAAGTAATGAGCCAATGCTTTTGCTAGCATTTGCTGATAAAACTCTGCCAAGAAAATTACACAAAAACCATTGAGGAGATTGAGGTTTGATGAACACAAAAGGGTGAGAGATGTTAACCTGCAGGTCCAGACAGTAGAATAGCCTTACTCGCAGGTGCAAGATTACGCGTGTGCTTAGAGATATCAAACTGCTTTAGGTGAACATAAGCTGCATTTGTCAATAAAAGCCTAGTTTTCTCGCTGCAACATGATCAAAGTTAAGCATCATGAGTATGGTAATATAAACAAATGCATCTTTCTTGATACACAAGCAATGTTGATGTTACCTTAGAAAATAAGGAAACTCGTCGAAAGTGACACCACTCTCTCTTCCATCAACAATCTGCCTCACCAACTCTTGCTCAATCTTTTCTCCTGTAAGACCATCCTCTGCAGAAACCGAGCCGTTTGCCCATTTACCTAAACCTTGACCTGAAGCTAGCCCGAGTCCTAAACCAACACCGACCCCTAACGCTGAGAACAACACGCTCTTCTGCTCCATTTCTGCCAAACAAATCCTTGAACCAAACGCAAAAGCATTCCCTGATTAAAATGTTGTCTTTTTGGTTTTTTTTTTTTATTCTCAAATAACTCAGTTTTATTGGGTAAATAAGAATATGGTGGACGAAGGAGAATACAAATAGGTGTGATGTGTGTAGGACGATCGTTCTCTATCTATAGAAATGCTTGCATTAGCTTTTATGGTCGTTAACCCTTTTGCCGGGAAATATCAACCATTTTGGAATATTTTACCCAAAAAAAACCATTTGGATTGTTTCTAATAAAAATAGGAAAGTAAAACTATTAATTAGAGTTTGATAAAATAAACGGCAGGCCATAAGCGGTAGCGATAGATCCGCGTTGAGAAGGCGCTACGGTGTCTTTAGGTTCTACAAATGGATGGTTTATATGGCGTGCTGAGGGCAGCATCGATTTATCCAGATTATTGTTACACTACAAGAAAACATATTTATTACAAGGGTCATATTCCTTGTTAATTCGTTGTAATAGAAGGGTTACAACGAATTAACAAGGAATAGTGTTTCGTTGTAAAACGCCCGTCGTAATGCAAGATTCGTCGTAACTTCCATGTAACATTTACGACGAAATAAATTCGTTGTAAAAGCGAAAGAGAGTATTTCGTCGTAGTTTCGTAGTTACGCTTCATCGTAAAAGACTCGTATAGTTTCCTTGTAAAGTCGTCTTTAAGTACTTGTACAATTTACGACGAATTTACAAGTCTTTTAATGTAAAGTCCTTGTAATATTTACGAGGAATTTACAAGTATTTCCTAGTAAATTTCCTGTAAAGATTACGAGGATTTTACAAGGAAGTACTTGTAAAATCCTCGTAATCTTTACGAGAAATTTACATCTCATTGTCATATTATTATATTATTATCAAATACTCAAAATCAAAATATATAATTTATAAAATAAAATATTGAAAATTAAAATATTTTTTTAAAAAAATATATAAATGTCATAAAATAATATTCAAATTAATAATAGAAAACAAAAAAATCGAAAAATAAAAAGCTAAGGGAGAACGCCGTCGAAGTAGTTGTTGGAGGTGTTTCTTCCTGGAGAGTCTCGTACTTTATCTATGAGTTTCGTCTCGAAGAGTAGGATGAAGTCGTCCTTGTGGCTTCATTGATGAAGCTTATTCATACCGTCAGTTCCATCTTTTTAGGAGCCACCTTGAAAAAAGAAACATATTAATATAATTAATTACATAAAATTATAAGAAAATAAAATATATTTAATTTTTTTAAAAAAATATCTAATCAGTCGTTTAAATGCCTCAACCTAATATTTGAATATAGTTTTGTTACCTAAAATTACCACCTAAACTAACCACCTAATCTAATTAACTAAACTAATCACCTAAACTAATTACCTAAACTAACCACCTAAACCTAAATTAATATTAAAAACAACATACCTTTGAGAGAAGGAGAGGAGTGGTTTGAGATGAATGAAGGAGGCATTCCTCATTCATGTTTCGAGTTTATATAAGAAAACAACATTCCTCGTAAAGTCGTCGTAATTTTACGAGGAATCTACCAGGCCCGCGTTTTTAGTGTTACGAGGAATCTACCAGGTCCGCGTTTTTAGAATTACAACGAATTTACAAGGAATATTTACGACGAATTTACAAGGAAAAATTTACGACGACTTTACAAGGAAAGCTTTACAATGAAATTACAAGGAAAGCATTACAACGAATTTACAAGGACACATGTATTACGAGGAATCTACCAGGCCCGTGTGTTTTCTATTACGACGAATTTACTAGGACTATATCTGAAACCCCGAAAATTAAATCCCTAAACCCCAAAATCACTTATCTATTTACACCATACCCTTTTACCACATCATCCCCTTTATCATATTTTTTCTTAAACCCTAAACTCCAATTGAATCCTTAAAACGCAAGTTATAAGTACTATAATCAAACAACCACTTCATAGCAAATAATCAAATTATTCTGTAATCTATAAACCGAGGGTATGAAATGAAATTAACTTGCTTGGCTTGAGAATGCTTACAACAAAATCAGTTTGGTAAAACAACTTAAACACGTTTTCACCAAAAATAATGGTAACATGTTTCGTGAAAAAAATCCTTGTAAAGTTACAACGAATTCACAAGGAAAGCATTACAACGAATTTACAAAGAAAGAATAACAACGAATTTACAAGGACACATGTTTACGACAAATCTACCAGGCCCGCGTTTTTAGAGTTACAACGAATTTGCAAGGGAGCATTACAACGAATTTACAAGGAAATCTTTACAACGAATTTACAAGGAAATGATTACAACGAATTTACAAGGACACGTGTATTACAAGGAATATACCAGGCCCGTGTTTTCCATTACGACGAATTTACTACGACTATATCTGAATCCCTGAAAATCAAATCCCTAACCCCCAAATTCTCTTACCTATAACCTCATATCCCTTTTACCCCATTCCCCCATTCTCCCATTTATCCTATTTTCTCTTAAACTCTAAACTCCAATTAAATCCTTAAAAGCCAACAAATAATTATTATAACCAAACAATATACACTTGCATTAAGTCTTAAACTGATTTATATATTTTTTAAAAATATTTAAAACATATATTACATCATTCTGAATCATTCGAGTTTTCAACAATATCAGTACAATGATTACAATCGCTTGCATCGAACTCTTCTTCACTTTCTTCATCCGTCATATCGTCGAAAAGATCTTCATATTGACGGTTATCCACATCAATTAGAAGGATGTCATCAGTTTGTTGTTCAGATACTTCCACTTCAGTGATACACACTTCTTCTTGCAAAAGTGATTCTTCTCTAGCAACTATTCGTTCACGAGGTGTAACTTTGATAGCAGCTAATCAAGTTATTCCAAAATCTCTAAACCGAGGGTATCAGTTTGGTCAAGCATGCTTAAAACACGTTTTCACAAAAATTAATGGTAACATGTTTCGTCGTAAAAGCCTTGTAAAGTTACAAGAACTTTACAACGAATTTTTTCTTTCCTCGTAAAATCGACGTAAATTTACATGTAAATTACCACGAAACATTTTCCTTGTAACTTTACTACGACTTTACGACGAAATTCAGTTTTGTCGTAAAATCGTAGTAATTTTCTCGTAAATTTACGAGGAATATATTTCCTCGTAATTTTTCCTCGTTATAGGCATGTTTTCTTGTAGTGTTATCGCTTCTTAGGAGATCATTTGCATTGATTTGTCGTTTGCTTTGGTGTAGTTGTTTTAGTTCATTGAGCCGTAGTACATTGTAGTTCTTTTACCTTGTTAAGGGTGTGTTCGAAAGTTATACGTACGTGAGTTTTAACTGCATGTTCTTTGGGCTCTTGGTTTCTGAGATATCTTTTATCTATCAGTAGTTTTTGTAGTAAGTATGAATGAATTTCAATTTTGAAAAAAAGAAAAGAGTTTGATAAAATAAACAAATAACAAGACTAGAAGAATAATACAACTTAAAAAAAACTTAAATGGAATAATTATATTTAATTTTGTTAGGAAACAAATAGTTATTTATTTTCACTCTTCTTTTTCACATAATGGGATTTTTAGTCTTTGTAATAAATGTGATTGCGTCACATTATGTAAGTTTTCCCTTAACAATGGAGACAAAGAGAAGAAAGAAGAGGTAGCATTCTATTTCAGTTTTAACAAAAGAAGTTGGTTCAGTTCAAGAGGTGGACATGTTCAAAAAGAAAACATAGACAGAGTCAAAAGATTACAGTTTCACTACGTCCTGCAACATCAAAAGCCATATAACCAAATGGCACTCTACATATATATACTAGATTTGGTTCCCTCATTCTAATATGATGGGCTGATCTTTTGTAGACCATTCTTGAGTTTCAACCGTTGGAGCTTTGCCACATTCCTTACTTTGTATCCTCGTTTCCACCTCCTCCTCAAGCACCGGATCATTGCCCGGTGTAGCAGCAGGGTCTAGCTTGAAAGAACCAGCTGGAACTTTATGAGAAAACCTCTGCATTTCCCCCGGACAGATAAACTTGATGAGTCCATGCTGCTCAACACGGTTTAAAACCGGCTCAAATCCTTCAACTCTCCCCATATATGCCACTGAAATGCCTAGTTGATCGTCAAACTCGGTGATAACTTCCACAAGGTCGTACCTATAAGGAGGCTCGTGGAGATCAGATTGACTCTTCCAGCTTATATCCCAATCTTTGAAAAGAGCCCATGTTTCACCCTTTCTTGGGTTCACTATGACACTCTTGTCACATTTGGTGTGGTCCATCTCATGAGCAAACATCAGGTGGCTTCTGATCTCTGTATCTCCATGCCCAAATCTCCCACAAGCACTGGAAAGAAGTGATTTCTCGTTCTTTGTGGCTTTCACATGTTCAAGTAATGTCACCTGCAGACTCAACTGAGAGCTAAAGATGCTCCTGATCTGAGCATAGATCCTTGGCATGTCATCTCTAGGGTCATGTAAAGCCCATACTTGATCTACAGCAAAAGAGCTCATTGACATGCCAACATCATTGAACTTCGTATCAGGACAAGTTAACGGTTTAGGATCTTTGCAGGCAATGCCTCCAATGTCTCCATCCTTTGAAGCACAAGCCGAATCTGCTTCCTCAGATTTATGTTTTTTAGCTGGAGGAGTAAGAGAACCAGCATCATTATCATGCTCAACCTCATGGTTGGATCTCTTTCTAGTCTCTGCACTGCTTCAATTCAAGCTCTTTCATCATTTCTTCCAGTTTCTTCTCCCTAATCTCAAGATCTTTGCTCTTCAGTTCAGTCTCCTTTCTCCATCTATCAGCTTCTTCTTTCTGTTTCAACCCAAACCTCTCCTCCTTTCTCTTCAACTCAGCATATATCACTTTGATAGCCTCCTCAAGTGAGCTAAGCCTCACCATCTCCACTCTTTGTTTCACATCAAAGTCTTTCTCTGCCTTCTCTAACCCACACAACTTCTCATGGATTGACTCAAAAACCAACTTAGCTTCCACTTTCTTCCTTTCACACTCGCTTGTAACATCTTCAAGTTTCTTTCTCACTGCTACTTCAGTTTGTCTCTCAATCACCAATCTCAAAAGAGATGCTTCAAGGAGCTGAATCAAATCAAAGTCCATCTCTTTCTCCTCCAACACTCTTGATTTCTCAGAAACAGTCTCCTCAAGCAAAGCAACTTCTTTCTCCCTCGCTTCGACAACTCTAAGCCGCTCTTCCTTCTTATTCAGCGACTCTACCATGTGATTAAACCGAGGCGAAAGATTGAGAAAAGATGAAGCCTTTTCCTCAATCTGCTCTAGGGTTTTTAAAATCTCCTTGTTTAGGTCTGTAAAGTCTGAATCTTTTTCCATCACCATGGTCTCTGAGCCGTGAAACCCTAAGCAAAAACAAGGATGGGTCATCAAAGAAGAAACTTTTCATGAACAATGTACACTAAAGAAACAAACCTCTCTCGAGTTAACGTTGGTGGCTGGTTTTGCTCCGGCGTGTCTGCACCGGAAAACAGTAGATATTCCGGTAACTTCCTCTCTTTTTCCGACCGGAAGATAAAGGGATTTAGGCAGACGAAAAGTCGAAAAGACAAAACCTGTCTTCTTTTGTACATTCAGATACTTTTTTGTAATAAAGAAGGGATGATCTTTAATTGCTCTTTACCTGAAAATGGAGGGAGGGAGAAACTTGTGATGCATATCAAAATGTATATACAAAGTTTCTTTCCTAACCGTTAGATAGGATTGTTTTAAGCCGTCGGATCATGAGAGTTGTGAAAGGATCAGCTAATGGGCTTTCAAAGGAACGAGTCAGCCCATTTAAGTACAATGATAATTTCGAATCAGTTCAGTAGGCCCAGTAGAAGTATACACAATCTAAAATGCACCGACGCGGCTAAACGAGAGTGAAAAGGCCAAGCCGCAGCTGTTTAATTGTTTTGACTTGTGAGTCAAGGAACATTTTATCTCTAATATTTACTACTCCTTTCCGGTTTCGTAACCTAGTTATTTGCATATTTGTATTATTTTTTTTGTTTGCACTGTTATCATCATAATCTATTCTTACCGTCGTTATATTTTTGCATTAATAGGTTCTTTTAGGCGATAGGGACAAAATTTCAGGCAAAAAAAAAATTCAGGCAAAAATCACCGGTTGATAAGAGATCTGTTTGGTAGTACAGAACCAATAAAATAAGTAAGAGTGAATGCAGACAAAGCCCTGCTGGTCAGAACACAACTGCTTGAATAAAAACAAAAATACAAAGACATAAAACTTTTATATTTCTTTAGACAGCTCAAAAACTTAGACAGAGAGAACATTCTGGTCTTTCGGTGGACTTATTTAACTCGACATATTTGGCGGGCACTACCAACTGCCAACAGCCCACACATAAACATTATTACTCCTCCGTGCTCTGCAGTGATCAGATCTACATCTTCTCTTTATTTTCTGTAAAATAAGGTTTATATGTTATATACATAATACATGATCCAGTTAGATAGCAGTATATATCTTTGAATGTGAAGTTATATATTTGTTTGGATCCTTATTAGCGTTGCTCCATTTTTATGTACTAAAAGCAGAGAAATTATGAATAACCCGAGATCGGCTAGTCCTTCTGTTTCTCTGGCAACCTCAGATCTATTAGACAAGCAACGTCAATCGAGTCATGGAGAGTTCACGCGACTAGAGAAACGAATGGGAGGGAGGAGGATGACGTTTCACTCCAAGTCTATGCCTAGAGGTTCCATGTTTCTTGACAAAGAAGCTTCTAGAAACTCCCACGACAAGAGGTTTGACCTATTCAGGACCATGTCAGGGAAGCTCGAACGTCAGATCTCAAATTTACGTGGAAAACCCATTGAAAGATCGTTGCATGAGGAAGAGATCACTGAATCTCTAACCGCTGATAGATTCTTCGACGCTCTTCATCTTCAAGGCCCTGAACTTGAAACTCTCAAGGTATTATTAATATTTTTGATTAAAAAACATGGTTTAACTATGAAAACAAACATAGTTTTAAAAGTAAGTGTATTAAAATGAACAAAATAATTCGTTTAAGTTGAAATTTTTTTATGGAATTTTTTTTAAATTCTTTCTTTTTAGTTACTTGAGTTTTGATGTTTTTAACATTTATATGGAAGAACAGGAGAAGGAGGAGATAGTTCTCCCTGATGACAAAACGTGGCCGTTTCTTCTTCGGTTCCCAATCACATCGTACGGGATGTGTCTTGGAGTAAGCAGTCACGCCATCATGTGGAAGACCTTAGCAACCACAGACGCCGAAAAGTTCTTGCACGTGACGCAAGTAGTCAACCACGTGCTCTGGTGGATCTCTCTCGTCCTCCTCATCGCCGTCTCCATCACTTACCTCTTCAAAACCATTTTCTTCTTTGAGGCGGTGCGCCGCGAGTTCATGCATCCAATCAGAGTCAACTTCTTCTTCGCACCTCTCATATCAGTCCTCTTCCTGGCACTTGGGATCCCACATTCCATCACCTCGAGCCTTCCCTCTATACTTTGGTACTTCCTTATGGCTCCGGTCTTGTTTCTTGAGATGAAGATTTACGGACAGTGGATGTCTGGTGGACAGCGACGCCTCTCCAAAGTTGCTAACCCTACAAATCACCTTTCTATTGTTGGTAACTTCGTTGGAGCACTTCTTGGAGCGTCAATGGGGTTGAAAGAAGGACCGATGTTCTTCTTCTCCATAGGGTTGGCTTATTATATGGTCTTGTTTGTGACTCTGTATCAGAGACTTCCCACAAACGAAACCTTACCTAAAGAGCTTCATCCTGTTTTCTTCCTCTTTGTGGCTGCACCGGCCGTTGCTTCCATGGCTTGGACCAAGATCTCTGCCTCTTTTGATCTCGGTTCGCGTCTAGCTTACTTCGCCTCCTTGTTCTTATGCTTCTCTCTGGTAATTTTCTATATTTAATTTAACAGATATAGTCATAAAGAGAGCAAAGTTTCTTGCGTCACAAGAAATGATAACAGTGAGAACAGAGCAAAGTTGCTTGCATCACAAGAAATGTTAACAACTTGTCTACTTGTGGTTCTTGTTTCAGGTTGTTCGGATTAACTTTTTCCGCGGATTCAAGTAAGATACTTCTCTAACTGATTAAAAGAGTCTAGAGATCAAAAAGATTAGATGTTAACTGATATATCTATATTGTTAAATGTCAGATTTTCGCTAGCTTGGTGGGCTTACACGTTTCCGATGACGGCCGTGGCCACCGCGACGATAAAATACTCAGGGGAAGTCACCGGAGTAGCAACTCAGATACTGTCGGTTTTATTGTCGGGAGCAGCAACGCTGACGGTGATAGGTGTCCTGGTAATGACGGTGGTGCACGCTTTTGTCAAATGTGATCTCTTCCCCAACGATGTAGCCATTGCAATAAGTGCAGAGCAACCGAAGCAGAAGAAATGGTTCAAACAGCTCAAGGTTTTGGACCCGGAAGATAATCAAATAGATGTAGAAGCCCCTCCTTTATTAAATGCGTAGTGTTACATGGTTTAGTTAGACCAATGATTCAGCTTAGAGGTGTGAAGCAAAGTATTAAGCAATTGATAATATACAGGAAAAATAAGGATCTAGTCTGTGACAATGTTGCTGCTTTTGTTAGACTTAAGCTGGGGAGTTTCACTCTCACAAGTACCATCTTTGATTCTCATGTCTTTGACCAGAGCATGACGCAGGGTTTAGCAAGACGAATAGTTTTCTTGAATGTTATAATACCAAGTGCAAGCCCCACCTTGGCGAAGACTGTGATGGATATTTTGGTTTCCATTTTGTTTTTCGGCGGCTCCGGAGAGCTCTTTATTCGAACGTCTTTGTGCATTTCTTTTTCCTAGTTGCATTTCTCTTCATTTATCAGGACACAATTTTTTATCTAATTTGAAAGTATGACAGTGTTTTTATCTAATTTGAAAGTACATGTGACAGTCTTTTTAGCAAAAATTTTTTTGACATTGTTAAAAAAAAAAAGCCTATAAAATATTAAAATAATCATATGGGCCCATTATATGGGTTAGGGTTTTGTTTATGGTTTCAACTTTCAAGCACATATAAAACCGTTTGAGATATTTTACCCACATAAACACAAAACATTTCAACCACACAAACCCAAAACATCCCAAGGTAAATATTGCTGCTCTATCACCATCTTGCTATTGTTTTGTAGATTTGCTCTACCAGATCTTTGATATGATTCAATTTGTTTTGTACATTTTCAAGTGAGGAACTTTGAATCATGCTGTGTATTTTGTCTTATTGTAGATCGAAAGTCATCTTTGTTCAGTCTCAGAGGAACTATAGTATTTGAGAGTTTTGTGGCTTTGGTTTCGAATCATGCTTATTCATCTTTGATTTTGCTTCTCTTTGGTTTAATATGTATTCCTTGATGTAGATTTGAGATGGAGTTTACAAGAGACGAAGCTTTTGATCGCGCCCTACTCAGAGACATTAAAGACAGGGTCTTTTATTTCTTGAAAAAAGCATATGCGATTGTGAATGATCCTTCAACAGATTCAATGATCTTGTGGGGTCCCAACGGCAACAGTCTCATAGTGCATAGACCTCTTCCCCTAGAATATACCGAATCCTTTCTTTTCCACTCGGGAGCTCTAAGCATGGAGAGATTTGTAGCTTATGTAAGTCTTTTTTTTTTCTTTTCTTATTATCAAATATTCAAATAAGCATAAAGTTTGTTATAGATTTTTTTTTTTTTTTGCCAAAATGTGAATTTCATATTAATATGAGAAGAGTTTGTAATTGCTTACAAAAAGTTTTAGATAAAAGCTTGAGTCAGCCTTGGACAAAAAAATAAAACAAAGCTGAGTCAACATAAGCATTTAAAGAACCGGCATGTTATTCAAACCGTAGCCATTGCTGCATAAGTGGGATAAAGGGCTTTAGTTTCCTTTTTCCCAGGATTGTATCCCTTATGAAGCGATCAAGGATTTTGAAAATAGCTGCTGGACTTCGAGTTTCACCATCATGTAGACGTCTATTCCTCTCAGTCCAGATGCTTGATATTGTTGCTTGAGCGACGAGTCTCTTGAGCGTTCGGCTTGTGACAGCTTCTCGCATAGATAACCAATCAGAGAGAGCAGTCCACGTGTGGAATGCTAGAGGATGATACCCGAGTCTCTGCATCACCAAATCCCATATTTCTTCACTGATCTCACAGCGCAGGAAGAGATGATCTCTGTTTTCCTCTTGCAAGTTGCAGAGACAGCAAAGGTGCGATACGTTCATACCCCATCTGGCCAAGCGAGACCTGGTAGGGAGGCGATCCTGATGTGCTATCCAAGAAGTGAAAGCATGCTTCGGTACATGGCCCTTGAACCAGATATTATTTGTCCATTGTTGGATTCGTCCTCTATTTCTGACCTCGTTCCATGTCTTGCTAGAGGAAAAATCTGTGAGTTCTTTACCGTCAACAACCCAAACGTATGCGTCTTCTGTTGTAGATATCGAAGGTAGTTGCAGGGAAGTCAAGTAGATGTGAAGTTCCTCAGCTGCCTCAGAACGGGCACCTCGGATAATCCATCCTGCTCTGTTGCAAGCATCAGATACAGTTGCAGTTACTGGGATTTGGAGCTCTCTTGGACCCCGATCCCCAAATCTGTGAAAGAGTGGCCCTAATGGAGTCCAAAAATCATACCAGAAGCTTATGATCCTGCCGTTTCCCAACTTCGGTCTGAGAAAACGGGAAGCAAGACCTCGTAGAGAAAGAATTGATTTCCATGTTGAGGAAGTAGTCTTGCTTTCGTCAATGGCCCAGAAGTTTTCTCCTTTCAGACGATATTCACGGGTCCATTCTGCCCAAAGTGAATCAGCATTTGAGAACAAGAACCATATCAGCTTCAGACATAATGTTTTGTTCCATCTACCAATGTCTCGCAGGCCAAGACCCCCTTCAGTCTTTGGAAGACAAACAATGTTCCATGAGACCTTTGAGATACATTTTTTCGTTTCACTGCCACCCCACAGGAAGCGAGAGCATAGACCTTCAATTGTTTTTATGCAACCTTTTGGGAGAATGAAAGCTGACGCCCAAAAGTTTATCATCCCATACATAACAGAAGAGATAAGCTGTCTTCGCCCTGCAAACGTCAAAGCCTTGACAGACCAGGAATTAAAATTACCTGAGATCTTTTCGAGCAATGGCCTGTAATCAGATAACCTCAACTTTCGATGCATCAGGGGCAAGCCTAAGTAGCGGATAGGCATTGAACCTATGGTGAAACCAAGGCTGGAGAGGTTTAAGGTTTCAACATTGTTCAAGCCAGCTGTAAACATTTCCGTCTTGCTTCTATTCATTCTCAGACCCGACTACTGAGCAAAAGCTTCCATTGTGTCCGCAATGCATTTGACAGAGTTGACAATGCCGTCTGAGAATATCATTAAATCATCAGCAAAAGATAGATGAGTAACCTTTACTGTCGAAGTATGCGGGTGATATCCAATGGACCCATCTTCATATTTACTCTTCAACATTTGTGTAAACACTTCCAGAGCCAAGACAAAGAGATAGGGAGATAACGGATCACCTTGTCTAAGCCCTCTAGTTCCCTTGAAGTATCCACATAACTCTCCGTTGATTGCCACAGAGAAGTGAGTCGTTGTCAAGCATTTTTTGATAAGAGTTCTGAAAATTGGAGGGAAATCCAGAGCTTCTAGCGTGAACAAGACAAAATCCCAGTCTAAGGTGTCGAAAGCCTTCTGAGATCGACCTTGAGCATACATCGCTTAGATATTTTTTTCCAGTTGTAACCTGCTACAAGTTCTGTGGCTAACAGCACGTTCTCAACCAATAAACGGCCCGGTACGAAGGCTGACTGGGCGTTGGAGACCAGGGACGGGAGAAGAGCCTTTAGTCTGTTTGCAAGGAGCTTTGATGCCACTTTGTAGACTGTATTGCAACATGATATTGGCCTAAACTCTTTCAGACGATTGGCATTTGCCTTTTTTGGAACAAGAGTTAGGATAGTTGCATTCCACTGTTGAAGGAGTTCACCTGAGGTTAGAAATTCCTTTACAGCTTCAATCATATCACGCCCCACTGATTTCCAGTTACCTGTGAAGAACTCCGCTGGATATCCATCAGGGCCCGGTGATTTGTTCTTTGGTAGGGATAAGAACGCCCCTTGAATTTCTTGGTCTGAGAAAGGAGCTGAGAGAGAAGCGATAGCATCTATGGAACATCTTGCTTGTATCACCGATGCAATAGCAGATGGCGAAGAAGTAGTTGGAGTATTCATGCCGCCTAGGAGTTCCTTGAAGTAATTTACAGCATGCTGTTTTATTTCCGGCAGAGAGTCAATGACGTAATCACTATCATCCAGAAGGAAAGCGATATGGTTCTGAGCTTGTCTTGTCTTTATGACTCTATGATAGAAAGCTGTGGGTGCATCTCCCTCAACATTCCACTGAATCCTGGACCGTTGCCTCAAGAATTTATCCTCGGCTTTTGCCAAAGAAAGCCATTTAAAGTGTGCTTTGCGCTCAGCTTCTGAGGAGACAGTAGATGGGGCTGATAAGGTTACTTGCTGGCATCTTGTAAGATCATCAAAAGCTTCTTGCACTCGAGTTTCAATGCCACAAAAATTTTCTTTACTGAATGAGCGAATAATAACCTTCAGTTCTTTCATCTTCTTTGAGACGCATAGCTGTCTCGACCCATGAAATGGCAGAGCATTCCAGGAAGAGGATATGAGTTTCTCGAAATCAGGGTGACTGTTTAAGTGAGCAAAGAACTTGAATGGTCTTTTCTGAGGAGGTTTGTGCTGGTCTAAGAAAACGCAGCAAGAGCTATGGTCTGAAATTCCGGGATCACCAAAGACTCCAATAGACTCCGGGTATTTATCCATCCATTCTTCGTTACACAAGATCCTGTCCAATTTTTTGGATACATGAGAGTTGGACCAAGTGAAGCTATTACCACAGAATTGAAGGTCAGACAACGAACATCTCTGAATACAATCGCGGAAATCTCGCATTCCCCTTTTAGAAGAGAACTGATCAGCAGTGGAGTGTTCTGTGGGATATATGATTTTGTTATAGATTTTTGTTGTTGTTATTGTTGTGTAGGGTTTTACAATGACTGTCTCTGGATCACAAGTGGAATATGCAAATGATGATTTTGTGAGAGGTCAACCCCAACGTTTAGGAAAGATATGCGACCCCTTTGTGGCAAGGGTGAAACAAGATATAGAGTTGCGGTTTAAACAAGATAATGGTGAGCATCCTATATTGGACTTTGAGCTGGTAGGGTTCTTATCCATGGTCTTAATGAGTGTATTATTTTTTGTCTTTTAAATTTTAGATCGAAAGCGCCACTGGGAAGAGCTCCGTAGTTATGGGATGGTCGTTGAACTCTTCAAACATATATATTCAGTGGTAGATGATCCTGCAACGAACTCATTCATCTCGTGGGGACCCAATGGCAAGAGTTTCATAGTGCTGGATCCTCAAAGATGTGCCTGTTATTGTTTCCCCTACAATTTACTTGAAGAATGTGTAAGTTTGTTTGTACGATTATTTTCCATACAAAAATATGAATCCACTTTGATCGATGTTTACTGTATTTACTTTTTTTTTGGTAGGGCTTTACAAAAACAGTGTCTGGATCACAAGTGGAATTTGCAAGTGAAAATTTTGTGGCAGGCAAACCCGAGCTTATAAAGAAGATAAGTGAAAAGCATAAGCCAGCGATGATTGCATAAACTAAGAAATTTAGGGAGCGTATGGAGGCTTTTAGTCGAAATCCTGCCATGGAGAAGAGGACTGATTACGTTTTGCAAGCAAGCAAGCTCTCATGACTAATGAATATTAAGTAAAAAATGGGACTTTGCAAATGCTGAGCATCATGTTGGACTCTGATGATCGGGTCTTAATGAATTCTGGCTTTATGAAATAATGTTTTGACTCATAAAAATACATTATGAGAGAATGTAAACTTTTTTTAATCTCTGTCAGTTCAGAAACTCTTGAAAATCTGTTTGGTGTAATCAGCGCCGGACCAACCTTTTATATTGCCCCAATCAAAATTTAAAACTATGCCTTCATATATGTTTTATCAAGATCACAAAACAATATAAAAAATAACTTAAATTTTCATTAAAAAAATCAAATTTCATAATATGTTCATAAAAAACATTGATATAAAAACACTTATTGCTGAAATATAGATCTTCTTGCATTTTTCCCTGCAAAATCATCCATTAAACTCCTATAGTCAAGTTTTTCGACCATAGCAGTCTCAATTGTTATGTTTCTATTTTAGAATTAGGGTTTTAACTATTATCTAAAATATAAATTTACTAATATATTTAAAAAGTTTGACAAATCTTATTATAACTAAATATGTCCAATAGATAATATTTTAACAAAATAATCTACAGATTTTCTTTTTATGTATATACTAATATTTTTTTTTTAAATATGCCCCACTAATTTGGATGCCCTAATCCTTGGCTTGGGTGGCTTCCCCTCGAAGTCGGCCCTGGGTGTAATTCTCGTAAATGTTCCTTTTCTGTTATCTTTTAAATTTTGCATTCATCACTCCTTTCTGATTTTTTGCGTCACTACTAATTAAGTAACACCATGAATCCTTCTTTGAGTAGCTTAAGAGATATCAAGTAGCATGTAAAAGATGGCGTTTCACCCCGTCTATGCGAGAGGTTCCATGTTTCTTGACTAAGAAGCTTCTAGGTATTCACACGACAAGGGGTGTTACCTATTCAGGACCATGTCAGGGAAGGTCAAACGACAGCTGAACCGCTAACCGATGATAGATTGTTTGTCGCTCTTCAGGGTATTAGTCCCTCTATACTTTTGTATTCTTTATGGCTCCGGTCTTGTTTCTTGAGATGAAGATTTATGGACTGGGATGTTTGGTGGACAACGTCGCCTCTCCAAAGTTGCTAACCCTACAAATCACCTTTCCGTTGTGGGCTTGAACTGCCGTAATTAATAATTTCTTGATCCGTAATATCTCTGATCAAGTCGTCGTTCATTGTTGTTGTCACAGTCTTTGGGAAATCTTTTAAAATATCAGTAGTGTTATTTATTTGATCTTGACGTGCATAAACTCTTTGAAAGAAATCCTCCTCATGTAATCCGTATTACCATGCTCATCATTGATAGACAAATCTTGTTTCTTGAATATCCTGTTTTTGTGCACGATTGACAAAATCTAAGGCCAATAAAATCTATTAAAACTAATGAAATGGGACCATTATCTGGGTTAGGGTTTTGCTTTAGGTTTCAAGCACATATAAAACCGTTTGAGCTATTGTCTGAAACATTCCAACCACACAAACACAAAAGATGTCAAGGTATATATTGCTCTTTCACCATTTTGCTATTGTTTTGTAGATAATCTCTACCAGATCTATGAATATGGATCAGTTTAAAGATTATCTTGTACATTTTCGAGTGGAAAACTTTGAATCATGATGTGTATTTTAACTTATTGTAGATCGAAAGTCATCTTTGTTCGGTCTTAGAGGAACTATAATATTTGAGAATTTTGTGCCTTTGGTTTCGAATCACGCTTATTCCATCTTTATTTTTGCTTCTCTTTGGTTTAATATGTATTCCTTGATGTAGATTTGAGATAGAGTTCACAAGAGAAGAAGCTTTTGATCGCGTTTAAAAATGTTTTAATTTCGCATTTGTTGTCTTTTGAATTTTTAAGATTTTAATAATTCTTATTATTCAGTATTATTCGGTTTAATTCTATATTTTATAGTAAGTATCACGTTTTTTTTGAAAAAGGAGGAGAGGACACGGATATTCAACCTATATATTTTGAATACAAAAAAAACTTGAAAATATACCATCTCACACGAATAAATACATAAATGTACATGAAGATCAAAAACTCGTCTTATATATCTTCTATTATTTATTCATACTTATCTGAAAAATTTTGCTCAATATTTACTTAGAGTTTTCAATACTTTTTCAATAATGCATCTGTTAAGGTGTTTCAAATATTAAACATACAATGACAGCTTGAATTTTTTTTTTTTGTGATTTCTTAAATTTGTGATCTAAAATTCCGTTAATCTTTTTCGAGATCAGTCTTTTTCGAAACTGTTTATCATAGTCCACACTAACGAGATTGCTTATTGTATATCTGGTAATATTAACCAACTAATATATTATAAAAATCATTGCTATATTTTGTTTTAATTTCACGTGATTACCTTTTACTTATCAGGATAAATTATGTAATCTTTTCACATACAATTTAGTTTAACAAAAAGAAAAGTATAACAATATATATAAAGTAATAATAAAATACAAATGATAAGAAATTGTTGGCCTCAGCCTTATTGGTTTAGCCTTAAAAGAGTCCAATAAGCACTAAACAAAACCCAGCCAACATGCTTTAAAGATACATAGCAAGCTACAAGAAGACACCTCAACACAGACATTATTGAAAAAATAGAAACCGGTTGATATTTTATGTTTGAAATACTGATGCAGTTGGAAATTTGGAATAGTTGGATTACAATGTCTTCTGGTGAAATTTTAGATCACGAATTTAAGAAATTATAATGAAAAATTCAAGCTGTCATTGTATGTTTAATATTTGAAACACCTCAACACAGAAATTATTGAAAAAATATTGAATATTCTAAGTAAATATTGAGCAATTTTTATCAGATAAGTATGAATAAATAGTAAAATATCATTTTTTTGGCTCAAAAATAGTAAAATATCATATAGATTACAATACAAATGTCTTTATAAAACTCCAAACGTTATTTAAATTCAAAAATATATAAAAAAAATTGTTTAAAAAAAAAATATAAAATTTGTGCACAGCGCAAACAAACGATTTTCTTTTAATAGTGTATATGGTTTTTTCTAGAATCAAAGTATTCTTAATCGTAATTTTAAATTTTTTTCCCCTTTTATTTGTATATCTGAAAATGGCTTTCAATGCTGTCAAAGCTGAGGCAACGGGTGCATTAATTGATTTTATTGATGAAATGATTCCAGCTCTTCTTCAAGATTTTAAAATGTTTATGAAAATATAGTTTCTTAAATATAGTTAAATACCAATAAAAATATATCCAAATTTTTATATACATTAATTTTATCAAAGAGACAAAACTATAATATAAGTGATTGTAAACATTTTTATTATTTATATATGTTCACTAAAATATATAAATACAATGTAGATAGAAAGTTATAAGTGAGAAATTAACATAACAAAGGTAAAAGATACAATATTAACCAAAAAGTTATTTGATAAAAATATGGGCAAAACAAAAAACATTAGCAAACAATCTTCAAATATATAGAAATTACAATAATAAATGAATTGTAAAATATACACATCATGAAACAAGAATGATGTAAAACAGTTTAAACCAAATAAATATAAATAATTATTATTAATTTGTTGATTACTTGCAGAGGTAAAATATATTTGATTAAGTATTTAAGTCAAGTAAAAATAAATGTTGGGATCCATACATTTCTCATATGAAAAAAGGACATGGGCAGTAGTTTTTCTTTTCAGACATTGAACACGGTTGTGCATGTATAGTATAGTGCTTCAAGTTACGGCCGAAGCACATGCATTGTTGATTTCGAAAACCCAAATGTTGAAGCTTTTGCATACGACTATCTTAAAATATCCCATAAATTTAAGAATTATTCACATCTAATTCCACTAAGACATCAAATTATATTAACCCACTAACCGCAATGCGCTTCATGCTACAAACACGGAATATTACAGAAATCAAAATATCAGTTTCCAAGAAAAAACGGCAGACTAATAACTCCGGAAGCAACACAAGTAACCACTACACGATCACTTCGAGCATGGACCATTCTATAGTATTTTCTAAGAATCACCAAAACTTTTTTTTTCAAATCTAGCAAACGACCGAGGGCTTTAACCATTGTTAAATATCCGAACATGCAAAAGCCTGAAGACGCATGCAAAGTAATATATAACAATTACAACTACACGTGTCAGTGATTTGACTAACTACAAATCTATCTTCAAAGTCTCCATAACTTAGCAAAATAATATTTTTATTTACGTGATGGAGAGTTCGTGCACAAGAGAGCATGGTGAATGCCAGGTTCCATTCATTATTAAATTAGATTTATAAAAAAATGTTGAGAATGAAGATAGAACTTGCTTATAGACTGAGTGTAGAGGCAATCTTCGATCATCAGTCTCCATTTTTGTCTTTAATGAATCAGGGAATCGAGATATTGTTGGCATCTACTCAGTAATGGCATTAACTATATTCATTAATGTTAGTACAATGTTAATGCGATTCATTAATGGCCTTCAGTTGGCTTCATTTGACAGCTTGGTTTAAGGGATAACATGTTTTCAAATTCATTTATTGCATCCGTTTTCAAGGTCGTTTAACAAAATCGAAGCAAATCAAAAATATTTAAAATTTCTACATCAAAATAATTTGAACAAATTGTTTTCATTGGCTTTGTTGCATGTTTTAATTATGGCACAAAAGAAGGCCATTTTCGCCATTGATTGTCCCTGCTTGTGGGCAATGGGCATTCCAGCTGGAACAAGCATACACTTCCTCTGTTTCACAAATAGACTTTATATAGTCCTTCTGGATCTAAATGTATGATGTTTTATGTATTTCACACATATTAAGACAATAGTTATTTGCTATAAATTTTGTCACTACAATGAGTTTTAATGCATCACCTACGACAAATAAATTCTCTAGTAAAGACAAGTTGCATGTACCCGACCAGATAATTATTTGCTATTACTAGATGTGTTTGTTTTTCAAGATAAATTTGGTTACTCAAAAGGCACTGTACACTTTGGAAATTTGTTAGTTTTGGAGCCACATTTTTAACGAAAACGAATTTAGAATGGAGCCAAAACCAAACGAGCATTTCACTAATCTTCTATATATATTAGCAATATGGATTGATGCAAATTAAAACTTCTCAATGGCTTTTCACAGATTTGATTTAAATTTACCATTTCAAAATAATGAAAGAGAAGCTTTGTTTGATTTGAATAAAAGTCCACCAAGAAATTCTACTAAGTGATACATTAGGTGATGGTATGTAAGAAGACTATAAATAGTACTCTTTGCACAGGTGTAAGATGTGTACGATAGTTAATTTCATGCAATAGTCATTAATAGTTTGACTTTGAAATTTCTTTTACTCATATACATTTATCACTTTTGCACAAATAAATATATATTCTTGGAAGTTTCATTTTTATAAAACCAAAATGCATTAATTAAACCTCAAAACATCCTGCATTAGTATACAAGAAAAAAGCTATAACATCTTACATTCGTATCCGGAACGAGTAGTTTTCACACATATTAAAACACATATTAAGAAAATACATTAAATTACTATAATAAATGTATTGTTTTCTGCAATTTTCAATATCTTTTAACCAATAATAATTTAATAAAATCAATTAATTTTTTTGAAATTTAAAGTTTTTGATAGAAAACACAAAATATCTATTTTTTGTGAAATAATTTTTTTCTAAAAAATATATCTTTTTGAAACGGATAAAGTATTAGTAACACTTAAAACATATTCAAAATTTTGACTATCAGATTCTTAGGAATACGTTTGTCAAATAAAATTACTTATAGGAATAGCCGGCAAAAATACTTTTGACTCGCTGTAACAATTTTATTGTCCACAATTTGGAGAAAATCTCGATCTCTAATACGATAAATATTTAAACTATTAATACACTTTCACAAATAAGACCAACATTTCTTGCTTGTGAACTAAGACTGTCCACGAGAATGACTTAAGTGGTACTCACGAGTTGCGACCATGTAGCTTCTGCTACAAGACATACATTAACTTGGGGAAACTCGAAACTCACACGTTATGGTAATTTTTAATGTTATCTTAAACTTGTTTATGAGAAATAATTGCTCAAGCGGTTGCCTTCTCTAGTCTTTACTTGTCCATCAAAATTCGAGCTTATAAACTCTTTAGTTTAAAGCTATACACCATGACCAACGTATATCAAAGAAATAGTATATGATATATTTCTAATGGTGATAAAGCTTTCAACGTTTTGCTACTTTGAAGGGTTGCCCTTCTTTTTAGAATGTATATTTGTCCTTGGTTTTTGTTTAACCAAGCCTCTTCCGTTTGGATTCTTTGTTATGACCTGTAAATTGGACATGTTCATATATTATGCATATATTTTTATTAGATTTGAGTAATTATATACCAGCTATTACGTCTAGATTTTTTTTTGAAAGAATAGCTAGTATTACATACGCATAACCAATTACTTTGTACAAATTACTAGATAATAATCAATTATAATAAGATGAGGTTTATATATTGCATATATGTATCTAAATAGAAGGATAAAAATATATGTGGATTGGTCAGTAGTACTTGGCTCCATGGAGGACAGTGGCCAAGAACACTGCACTAAACCTCGGGGTTTGTCTTTGTCAATCCAAAGATTCCTCATGTCGTCTCTCTTCCCACTTTGGATCTTTCATAACGTAATCGTCCTTAGTTTCTCTCACGCACCCTCAGGACGCACCAAACTGATACTAAACTACAAGGACCATAATAACATGTGGAATAACTCCTAAAATCACGTTTTTAATGCATGGACTGACTATATATAATTGCATTTAGCTGTTACGAAATTCAAGAATTGAAAAAGATTGCAATAATGTAGAGGTTCCAGTGGAATGAAAAACGAAAATACGAAGATTAAGCTATTGGCGGGAGCTAGTGTGGAAAAATAAATGGTAAAAACTTTCTTAAAAAACTTGAAAAAAAACTATAAATGGCACCAAGTCCCAGGTTGTCTGCAACGTCAGTCCTCACTGTAAATTAATGAGAAGATCTTAATAAATAATTTGTTACCATTTTCCTTAAAATAATTTTGATAATAGAGGAAGTAAAATCTATACGAACAGAAACAAATATATTTTTAAAATATAGTATATTTTTACATATATCATGGCTAAAGATTCTATAAAAGAGGACTAAAGAGAGTGAATTCTGAATCTTTCACTTTAAACTTGCCTACTTTTTCTGCATTCTCTCTCTCTCTCTCTCTCTCTCTCTCTCTCTCTCTCATTAACTAGAATCCTTCAAACTTTTCACAAAATCAAAATCAGAATCTCTGTTTTTTCCTCCAAACAGAATCTTGAAAAGCGAGAAAATATAAGTTAAGTGAGAGTGATGATGATGGATGAATATATGGACTTCAGACCAGTCAAGTACACAGAGCACAAGAAGGTGATCAAGAAGTACACTAAAAAGTTGCCAGTGGAGGAGAACAAGAGGAAGAACAGTACTACTGGTCGTGACTCGGCGAGGTTGGTTCGTTTGTGCGTGATGGATGGTGACGCCACTGATTCATCTAGCGACGATGAGGAGGAGTTTATGTTCCCTAGAAGACGGGTCAAAAGATTGATTAACGAGATCAGAGTTGAACCGAGCTCCTCCTCCGACGAAGTCTCGGCTCTGGCCGTTGATTCTCCTCCCCAAATGGTCTCTGTTTCCGGCGCCGACCAAAACCAAAAGAAGTTCCGCGGCGTGAGACGTCGACCGTGGGGAAAATACGCGGCGGAGATTCGTGATCCGGTACAACGCCGGAGGATCTGGCTAGGTACTTTTTCAACGGCGGAGGAAGCTGCTATCGTCTATGACAACGCAGCAATCAGGCTTCGTGGCCCTGATGCTCTTACCAACTTCACCGTACCACCAGAACCTGAACCAGAACCGGACCGGGAGAGCAACGTATCGGTTTATTCAACATTAGAATCAGTGGAAGACTCTCATCATCATCTATCATCTCCTACATCAGTTCTGAACTACCGTATATCCGAGCCAGTTGATGAACCGGTCAAACCGGTTAAGCAAGAGTTTATTGAACCGGAACCAATAAGCTGGCACCTGGAAGAAGTTAATTGTTCATTTCCATTGGACATTCCATTTCCGGACAACTATTTCACTGAAACATTGGAGGATATTTCCATCTTCGATCAGTCCATGTCTCCTATACAATCATCGGAGAGTAATTTCTTTGACGATCTTATGGTATTCGATAACAGCAACATAGGAGGAGAGAGCTACTCTTCTAAAATCAAAGAGATTGGTTCGATATTCAATGATCTCGATGATTCTTTGATATCAGAACTTTTAGTTGTGTGATATTTGTACCAAAGAGAAAAAAAACATTGGTTGCGGATATTGCTGGTGCAAGTCACAGTTTTGATTAATTTTTCTGTTTTTTTTCTTATAATGTTGAGAAATTTTGTAATATTGTATTGTCAGTTTGTAAACCAGTTTTGGGAGAAATATTACAAATGAATAGCTAATTAGTTTGATTGTTGTTTTGTCCCTAGAATATTTGAGTTGTCTGAAATATTGTTATTTGTTCATAAACTATAAAATTAAAGCAAAACTAAAATTCTCTTTGGCGATGTCCCCTCACACAATTCATTGGTCATGACCCGTGAAGCAATTGGCTTTTGGGTCAGTCTCAGTCGACAGTGTTGGCGTTTTTTTTCCCTTTTTCTACGTTATAAAGTGTTTTTGTGTTCGCTCGGGCGGGTCATAATGCAACCAAATCAATATGTATTAACTTATTGAAAACCATTTTTTTTAACTCTGGTTTATTATGATATTACAATTATGAGAAATATTATATAAAAAATACGACAACCGACAATACTACCTACTTTATAAGGATCTACGTCTAACTGCATCATCTGATACGTCTTATGAAGATCACGTCTGACCGAGTTTACTCATATCATGTTGAAGATCTCTTGTAAGCTTTTTTTCGTAGTCTGCATAATTGTTTAATAAATCGATTTTTCCGATAATTAAAACCTGGACCTGCTGGTGTAGAAACAACTAATGGTGTAGAAACAACTAATGAACTCTCAGTACTTTGAAAATATTTGTTTACTAAATAAGATTCTCATCGTTGACTTGACTATATAATCAATTAGATTTTGAACAATCTACCACTTTCTGGTTTCATATTTTATTCTCTATAAAATTTTCATTAGTGGAATGAGAAGAATGGTTTCCAATTGTAGATATTAAACACCAAATATTTCCCCGGATCTTAAAAATTTCGTTTTTGTTTAATGATTAAATTTTTTTGAACATTCGAAAAGTTTAACTCAGATCCTATTTATATTTGCAAATTTTGACTGCTAAAAATAATAAATTGGATACTTTCCATGTTTACAAGACCATATAACACAAGGTATAATTAAAAAAAAAGAAGAAAATATACTAGTTTTCCCGTTAAGAAATTAATTGCTAAAAAGAAAATATACTAGATATACATGTATATTATTTTCTTTCTTCTTAAAAATTACTTCAATGAATCAATGATTTAAATATTTTCAGTCATTTTCCTCATAATCAAATATTGGTGGCAGTTTAATTTAAAATGATTTACATTTACATATTTTACAAATGATTTATTTCTTATAATATTAAATTAAATTTCTTATTTTTCACGTGCATTTCTAAAAACTAAAATCATAACAAATGCCAAAGAAAAGATGGGAAAAAGCAAAAGGGACAAATAATTATGTCCGAACGATACAAAATAAAATAATATTTACAAGATAAGGATATGAATGAGTATGAAACGTTGCACTAGTGTAAGAAATAATATCTCACAAGCGCCTATCCTATCCACATGTTAATTTGCAGATGTACATATCATTATCATTATTATGTTTGAACTCTGAACTCATGCATGCTATATACATATGCAAACATTCGCACTTGTATACCACATATGAGTCTATGACAATGTTACTATTTTGATTGAAATCATATAATACAAGTCTAACTCACAAATTATTAAAAACACAACACTAAATCCTTTTTTTTTTTGAGAATAGGTGATAATTCCACGGACGCTATGATATAGCCACTTAGAAAAGAAGAAGGAAAGTCGCAAACATGCAGGTTGACTAAGCATCATTTTGGTTAATTGTGATACATATTGCAAGTTTATTAGATCTAAACTTTTTCAAAGGAGACAGCATACATGAAGACGTTGTTATTTAGAGAGAGAGTTGAAGTAACAAAGACTTTGTTGAGTAGTTGCAAGAGTTGACTAGGTGTTTCTCTTCTCCATTGGAAATATTCAATCTTCATTTATCATTGGCCACATAAAAAGGTTTGATATTACAAAGCTTATTTTTTGTTTTTGAGAAAATTATTATAAAGCTTAGTTTTTTTTAATTAACACCACAGATGAAAACGTGTTCATTACGGTATTATGGTTGCAAATCTCTATCGTACCCTCAGTGGTATGCAGCATTTGGTACACAAAAATTCAAACTAAGAACATCATGATTAATCAACAAAAAGATGTTAATGATTGCGATGTGTTACTATTCTTTTAACGTTTTGTATCGACTATCTCGTAACTCTCACGTTCCATGCATAGAACCATATGAAAATACAAAATAGGTCAATGTCGGAGAAGAAAAATCAATGACCATATGACATCGTGAAGGGAATTTTCACGTGGACAAAACACCGACTTTCTATTTGTCAACAAACGAAGACTTTAGTTTTATTCATCACCAAAATTGGTGAAAAAACAATAAATGATTTACTCACTAAATCTGGACAACTTGAAATGACGTTTTAACACGTCGGTGGGTCACAAGACTCGCAACTGAGTAAAATCATAACTTTTTTTTTTGTCAACCTCATAATAGTAATTTTCAGCTTACAATTAAGTGAAAGGCACACAAGTATATATGATTTCCCAATTAACCTCATGTCATCAAATTTTGGAAATTAACTAAAAATAGGATGATACAAATGGATGAACCTTACTCATGAAAATTGACGTTTTGGGAACTAATACTTTGCACGTAACCACGCTGTTGGAGAATGCCAAGTTTAAGTTATTGGTATGTTAAGACGCCAATTAGCACAACGTCAATATATATTTTCGATCTAAATCTGCGTGGTGTGTGTGTGTGTTTAGAGATGTAGGAAGCTAAGGAATATGGGTTTTAGTACAAGATAGACGAACAGGAATCGGTCTTCTTTTCGTTACTAGTACGAACGGTCTTAGGTTCTTAGGATGAGTCTAACAGCATCATTATTGCCGAGTCCTTAGTAATTGGTTCTTAATTTTTTTTTATCCGATTTAAAAAAAAAAGATATTTAAAAACGAACCAATCGCGGACTGCCACGTTTCAGTAGGGCCCACAAATAGTACAGAGACCAAACCAAAATATCTCTTAGTTAGAGACTTTCTCCTTAGGTTCTGGTGTTTTTGTGAGACCCCTCTTGTTAAGGACCAAACTAAGAACTGCAGTAATGTTGCTCCAAGGAAGGTAGGCCACTCATGTAGAGAATAATCAGATGTTGTGAAGGGGCCTCACAATATACAAACTCTTTGACGGTGAAGAGGCCTAAAGAATGGCAATCCATGTGTCAAAAAGTCCACCAAATACGCTCGTTATATTTTTTTCTTTGGTCTCTTCAGAAAAGTCTTTAATGAACGAAATGGTAAATCTAGTGGTAAAATACTTGAGGCACGGTGCAAATCCGTCTGTTATGGTTAGAATGGGAATAAAGTTGATGTTACTTAGTTTGGATTTTGAGCTTGGTCCATACAATTTACAAGATAGTTCAGTAACAAATGATCTAGATACCCTGACATTAGTAAAAAGATACATTCCAAATTCGGATTAATCAGTGTGAGAACCAATCCACTTTTTAACACTATCTACCGGGTTAGTTGATAAGGATATATATTTAAAAGTGAAAAGTTCATTTTCATAATTTCTTTTGTACAGCTTCATGCCACTATTCAAAAGTGAAAAGTATAATGTTCTTCTAAAACGTGTTTAGGGCGGACTAATTTTAGTTTTGACAAATCGCTGACGCATGCGATCGAATTCAAAGAATAGGCTTTTGGAAAATTGGAGATGCAGCAGAGTTGGAGGGGAAGCTGCATTCACTGAAGGTGCATCATTGACAAGAATAAATAAAATTGGATTCTTCCTGAAACTAACAAGTTATCTGTACAGAGAGCCATAAAAGAGATAAATAGTTGGGTCACTTATTAGCAATAACTCTATCGTTTCTTGAGCAAAAAAAAAGGAGAATATTGCTTGGCTTTATCTTCTTCTTCTTCTTCTTCATGTTGTATCATGTGCACCTTATCTAATCTAATTCATGAATTTCCTGCAGTTGGGGGCTTTACATAGGCATGCCACCTTGGATTCCTCTGGCTCGTCTGGATCAAATAAGTAATCATACCTGCCAAACAACACACACACAACAACATTCTCTAAACTAATGTATGACATATTAACATCATGACCTTTAGATTGAAGAATACTATTTATTATATGTAAAATCTGTAGTGTACGTTAACTCCTCTCCCACAGCTACATTGGCCTTGGCGATCAGAACAATCCTGCTTTCCCCATCTCCTACGCTCATTATCCTTGCATAGCAATTTGGCGTACACTGCACCACACATCTTGAGTTTAGGCTTCAGAGCCTCTAAATTTATTAGTACATGTAAGAAGTCCACATTCCAAAGTGCTTACCGAATGGTTGATCAGCCGAGCTATATTCCCTTTATCTGTAGCATCAACCACTACTTCCTCACTGATCTTGAACAGCTGCAACATCACAAAATCCTTCCCTTGGTTAGTAAGAGAGATAGAGAGAGAAAGATACAATTGTGGAGAGATTAAATGGGAACTCACGTAGCAATCCTTCCCTTCTCTGCGGTACCCTGCTTCTCTCAAATCTGCAATGCTACCTCTCACTTGTTCCCCTCTGTATTCAATAACCTGAAAACAAAATAGCTTCTCTCATCATTCACTCTCATCCCCAAATAGAACTAAACCCACATTCATAGATGAGACTCCTTAGGTACCATTTCTCCATCTTGGATAATTCTTTTAGCGAAAAGACCCCATCCATGTATTCCAGATCTCCCAAAGCAGACCCTATCCATTTCTGTCCTCTGTCACATGAAACATACACTTGTTACATTTGATCAAAGACAATACCAAACAAAAAAGAACCTGAAACATCAAAGAATGCTTGCCTGCAAGTGGCGAAGTCGTTCCCTGAAAGATGAAAACGATTTGGGTTCCTCCGGGACATGCTACAGGTAATACAAAACCAAAACTGTCAGATCTAGATAATAGTTGGAGAACGGAGTATGAAGACTTTCTTTACCCTGAAAGCGTTTAGAGTTCGGATTGCTTCTGCTGGATGATGGCTTGGTCCCCTTGTGTGGTTCGGGATAGCTTCTTCTTCACTCCTCTACAAAACCAATATCAGCCTAGTGAACAATAGCGCTTTTTGTGGAAAAGACACAAGATAGTAGTACCTTCTTGGTATTGATATTTCTTCTATATACTCGACAACGAGCAGCAGAAAACGGATCATCACATGTAACGGTATCCTCTGCGGGTGGTTCTTTATGGTCCCTTCTGATTGATGTTATAAGCCGGGAACTGCCACTCTTCTTGTTTTGGACAAGACTTTTTGCAGAGAAGGCCTCTTTAGAAGTTTGCATAATTAACACAGTATCTGGATCTGGAGCCCTACACACCAAAACAATAGTTTATTAAAACAGCATTGGGTTTTGGTTATAATACCACAGCTTCTTTATTAATAAATGTTACCTGTGATAAGCACAGTAGGACAGCATCTTTGTTATCTGTCGACCATTTTTTTCCAAGCTGTGCAACTGCATACATAATGCATGGAAACACTTCTTGATATTAAGACTATAAAGGTGAAGAGGCTAAACACTTTGTGTATCTAAAACCAGTTCTATTACACAACGACTACAACAATTTGGTTTTATATCTTTCATATCAATGTCGTCTGAGGAAATGAAGACAAACCAGAAACACTAAGGCATACCTCCATTCTGTAACGAGCTCGAGAGGCACACATGGCGTGGTAATACGTAGAACACTTGCAACACTGAGTGCACGAGCCGTGTATTTGTTTGCATATCACGCATATCTGAAACCCACCAAAACTTGCATATCAGTTCAGAAAAAAATCTGAAAGAAAGGTTTCTTGCATTGTAACTCTCTGCTGATAGTGGTAGTGGAATTTTACCAAAGCGCAAACCAAAACTGAACACAAAAAGTTAACAGTAAAATATACCTTGACAAAATTACTAGATGGAATACTCAAAATACCAACAGCTGGTTCCATTTTTTCATCACTTGCAAAACATACTTCAGGCTGAAACCAAGCACACGTCACATGAACCCACAATGTTTCCACATCCGTTGGCTTTAGTGCACCTCCTATCATCAGTCAAAACATTTGTCGGACCAAAGAATATAGTTAATGGCTGGATAAAGCCTAAACAGATAGCTGAATATGCTTTATAAAACCATCTTTAGAGAAATTATGCAAAATTGCTACCAGGAAAGCAATCACTTTTAGAAAAGAAAGCGTTTTACTAGCTGTGACAAATTGAACTCAGATAAAGAAGCTAACACCGTATCACATATAAGTTAAGAAGAAATATCTTAACGCCACAAAATGAGAAAGGCATATACCTTTTACAGGGCAGAGGCAGCAATCCCGCTTAATACTTGGCTTCTGGCATGCTGTACAGACCCATGAGGTGAAATCATGAATATTTCTAGCCCCATAGCATTCTTGATGCACTGCTATTTGGCATCTGACAAGAAAAAAGAAAGAACAAACATCTTAAACAATGACATGGGAATGCTTCACAAGTCTCCTTTAATAGTACCTGTTGCAGATAATAATCTTGTTGTAGTCCCAGTCTTCAACCCATCTACAAACTGCACATCGTTCTGTTGTCCATTTCGCATTGACCGGTTCATACCTCTCTGCCAACAACGGAAAAAAACCGCCAAGAAAAGCATCAGACAAGTCACTTGAAAAGCTTTTCAACATGTTACAAGATAATCATTTTCTTTTATACCTGACAGAAAAGCACGCAACTTCTGCTTTCTCTGCTTTATGGAAGGTCGTTTAGGAACATTAGCTGCTGTAGCATTTGCATGTAACTCGCCTAATTTCATCATCTGCAGTGTAAGGGAATGGTCCGGCAGATAATTATGTCATTTTACTTTTACCTAAGACAGCTAAAACTCAGAAGGATTTGCAATTGTACAAACCCATTCTTCTAGCGGCAGCTTTGAGCTTTCGACTTTCACACTCGTCTTCCAATTTCTTACTTTGGATCCGGTATGCTTTTCCCATTCACTAAGTTGTTTCTTTTGAGGACCACATGAGCCACACTTACATACGACTCTGTAAATAAACAATATTGTGTAAGAAGTTATAAACCTGAGGGAGAAGTTAGAGGAGCGTAAAGAAAAGGTAAAATGGTATCTGCTTACAGATGGAGACTTGGGAAATAGATTCCTTCAACTCCAGAGCATACCACAATCACCTTGTCAGGAAGAACCATCCCACCATCGCCTTTGCCAAGTCTGTACCAGAAACCTCCCAACAATGTAATTTGACAATGAAAAGACAGTTGTTGTGAAACCAATAAGAAAATTAAAAGAGGAGGCCTACTTTGACTTTGAGTCTGGTTTTTCTGAATCTGATAGCTCAAAGTTGAATTTAGCTCTGCAAGTAGGACAGTAGTAATCTGTTTCTCCCAAACCCCTTCAGAGACCATCAAATGAGCTTTTGTTTCAGCACATGCAAGCAGATTGGAATAGGATAACCTTAATGAAGTCCATAATTGCATACCTTCAAATGTTTATCTGATGTTTTGTCACACTCTGCGTGTACCCAAACTTTACAACCATCACATTTCACCTATGCCGATATAAAATGATCAAAATAAGAACAACAAAAACCTGAGGCTATACACTACTACAGGACCTTCAATTTTTGAATTCGTACCCATGTTTGCCTGTCCAAATGATTACTTATCTTCTTGCATATACCACAAGTGTGTTTTGATTTAGTCAACTGCAACAACAACCAAAGTAGTCTTACTCGTATCCAACCAATTTCTCCATTAATTAAACCTAAACTAAGCATAACCACGTAATAAAAAGACACTACATACCCTTGAACATGGTTTACACAACAATTGATCTCCGGGAATCAGAGCCTTCAGTTTTTTGGCCATCTCATAAGAAAATGCTGTTTCACATCCTACACAGGCTAGTAGATTTCCGTATTTCATCAACTCCTGCAAATAATAAAATTAATTAGATAAATATTGGAGGAGATTTACAGACAAATTAATATAAAAATGGACTAAGGGGCATAAAACCAAAATTCTTATCAGCATTGTTTTCTTTTGATAACTAGAACAAAACCAATCAATGAATGTGTTGCCAAAGTAATGCTTGAAAAGGAACCTATGTAAAACTAACTCATAGACAGAGAGAGACACTTGCCTCGCTTGGAGCATTGTTATTGAGATCCTGACTCCATCTGTGGAAAGAATCGTCAAAACTCGAGTTACCAGCAGCCGTGTGAATATCATGCATCAACTTCTCCATGAATCCTTGATCTGCCAAAAATGCTTCCTCTAAAGCCATCTGAAATCTCACAGGGTTGCATCCCTGTTGTTCCTGGAACCTGAATCAGTAAGTAGCTGTTAATCACTAATCCACAATTAAAGACACTTTAGAATATATATAAATTCAAGAGATCCACCTGGCAACATAATCCATGAAAGGGAAGATCATCCCTCTCCTCACCCATGCATAATCCTGCTTACATTAAAAACACAGTCAGAATCCTGCAAGATCCATATCCGGAGAACCAGTTTGTCTCTCTCTCCTTACCCTTTCATTATCGTTCCCAGAGTGACCAAAGAAGACAACGCAGGCTGAATCAGGTACACACGAACGCAAGACAAGCTCTGGCGCTTGTGTCAAGGGATCAATAACAATGGCTGGCCAAAACGGCTCAACTCTTCCAGGTTTAGCCCAAACCAAGTCACCTGAATAAAAGTTCTCAGGCCCATAAGAACCAACCCTTTCGTCTTCCCTCTCTCTGTCAACAACACAAGCACGGGCCTCCTCAAGTTGCTTGCTTTTCAAACTAGTAGCTTTCTCCTTCCTGCAGCGTTCAACTTCACCCTCGCTGACGTTCTTGCCATCTTTCCTCCAGTTATCGAGCACAGAATCTTTGAAGCGAGAAGGAAGCGTACGGATTCTCCCTCTAGATGTCCGAGGAAGCGGTGGACGGGGAGCCTCCGTCGCAGTGGACGGTGAGTGAGAACGCGGAGCAGAGAATACATTCCGTCCTCCGCCCGGAACGATCCCGGAGGAGATTTCTCCGAGAAGGCTGAGAGGGAAGTAGTAACCTCCCAAGCTCGACTTCCTGGAGCCACTCACCGAGTTACTGAGTCTGCACCGTTTCAAACTCGGTATCATCTGGGATTTAAGTTCCCGTTTAATAATCATCTTCCTTCTTCTTCTTCTCCTGCAAATTCTCAGAATCAACAAGTGAGGCCCATACAGGTTCCCCCAATCGTTCCGCGAACCCTAACTTGTCAAGTGAGAATCAAGAGAAAGTCGATCGTCTTCTCTGACCCACTACTGGAAATCGTATACAGGTCTTATCTGACAAGGAAAGTCACAAACTTGCAGTTTTACGGAGAGAAGAAGAGACGTTTGGTGACACGAATGAACAGACAGAGAGAGAGAGAGAGATCTGTTGCTAACTTCTCTCGCTCTATCTCTATCTTCAATTTTCAGAAAGTCCAAATTTTTATTAAGAAAAATGAGTCCTTTCTTATGATCTGGATAACAAAACTGAGAAGAATTGTTTTTTTTTTCTGGGTGAGACAATTTTTGAGAGAGAGAACGTGAACGAAGGTGCATATTACTGTGGTTTTAGCTAACATGCGCCTGTGGAGGTTTTGATAAGCAAAAGCAGAGCTCATGCTTTTTTCTTCTTCTTCTTCATTCATTTTTGTCTTCTCGGACACAATTTAAAGATCGCGTCTCTTGTCCTTGTTCTCTTACTTTGTTATCAAAATCAAAGTTTTTCTCTTTTTTCAGTTATTTATACATGAGTTTCCGTTCCAAGATCCTTGTATCTGCGACCAATGTACCTACTTTCGTTTATTTTCTCCCCTATGTTGTGAACAAAGTTACGGAGAATAGCCAAAAATTACTACTCTCTGCACAACTCTCTCCTTACGTATTCCTCCTCTGTTTATAAATGTTTGTTCTGCTTTGTTGTGCACCGGTGAGCCAGCTTTATGGAAGAAAGCAGCTATGACAAAAACAAAAACAAAAAAATTGAAAAGTTTCCCACCAAATTTTTCAGAAGGGTGTTTATGTAATTACACAACTTGTCTGGGATTTCTGGTTTAGAAATTAACCGAGGATCTCTGTGTTTTGTATAGCAAGGAGAACCAGATCATATTCGAGTTTGTTTTGTTATGAATGTTCAGAAGATCATGTTCGTGTTGATTCGTTAAGCAGCAAGCTTCCGCGTTAAACCTTGAGGTCCGTTGAAACCAATCAGAGAAGTGATCTGTGCGGTTTCATAGCGTTATAAGTTATTACATGATTAGAATTTAGAAGTCTAAGATCATTCAAAAAAAAAAGGATTAGAAGTCTAAGATGTCAATGTTATAGAAATAACATGTTATATAGAGAGAATTATAGCCTAACGATTTATATTAGCAAAACCAAAAGGGCAGGTCTGATCTTAGAAGCCACAACAAGATGATAGTTAAATATTTTGATATCACTAAAATAAGAACAAAGGAAAAGATTAGTTAAACTTTGCATTAGAGAAGTCCATCTCAGGATGCTGAGACATAAACTTCTTCATCATATCTTTCTTCTCCATCTCATCACTCGTCGGGAGTCCCATCTGCTTCTGCCTTTGATCAAACATCATCTTCTCAACCGTACTGCGAGTCTCCGGATCAAGATCAGACAGTTTGCTGCTCTCCGGCTCAACTTTCTGAGTGTCAATCTCAGGCTCCCCCTTCACACAGCATTTCCACCACTCCATCTGGTCTTGCTTGGTCAAGAGCACCGATATGAGCTTCTGATCCTCGATGTTCCAGAAGCAGTCGTCAGGCTTCACAGCGTTGAAGAATTCTCCGTCTATGGTTGGTTCTTGCCCCTTGAGACCAACTTTAAGACGGTTCTTCTTGATCTCACAGGTAACGGAGCGTGGTTTAGTGCCGCTAGGAACTGGAATGGTGATTGTGACCTCCTGGAGATTCTGTGTCCACGAGTATGTCTCGAAATCAAGACCATTCCCTTTGTTAGGAACTGCAACAAACAGGACAAATAAGTTAGTTTTGCAGTAAAGATCTAAACTTTATCCTCTAAAGGCCTTAAAGATCCAAACTTTATCCATCTAAGAGCAGAACCAAACAAAATCAAGATCCAATTACCATTAAGAAAGACTTACCGATGGGACCCTCTTCCTCCTTAGGCTTCTCCTCCACCTCCATGGGCTCTGTAGGCTTCAAGCTCTCCTTCTTCGGCTTCTCCACCTCCATGGGCTGACTACTCTCCTCTTTCAGCTTCTTCTCAAGGGGTTTCAAGCTCTCTTTCTGCTCCTTCTTGGCTTCCCTCAGCCTCTTCTTTGCGGCCGTAACAGCACTGGCGATCTCCTTCTCCGCCGTGTCTTTCAACAGAAAGTCGCTCTCTTTCCCAATAAAGTCGAGGACTTTCTCCAAAAACCCTAGTGGGTTTGAAGGATCAAGACTTGCATTGAACGGCAACAACGAGGGTTTCTCTTCCTGCATCTCAGAGATGATCGCCATTGGTATTTGTTAAGCTTTTAAGGATTTCTTGCTGGTGTAGATCAGAATGAGATTTACTTGATGACAATGAAGCAAATTAGCAAAGGTTGTGTATTTATAGTGGAAGCAACAAAGGCTAGAAAGGAAGGTTCCAGAAGAACCCTTCAGATTTTGTATTGGTTTTTTCCTTTAGTTCCCAAAGCTTTATATAAGTTTTCCAATATTCATATAACTTTCCTTATTCAAAGTCTTTTCTTGATTTTTTTTTTTTTTTGTCAAAGAAAATCCTTTTATATTCATTCAGTTAAATAGTATGGAAATTTGCAAATCCCTAAATGAGAATCTGTGTGCGCGCGCTTCTTCTACTATGTTTTGGCTTTTAGATTTTGGTTTTGGATTTTCAGATTTTTTTTTTATTTTAACTTTTAGTTTTGGTTTTAATTTTTAGATTTTGATTAGTTTTTTAGTTTTAGTTTTAATTTTTTTTTTCAAAAAATACTTAATACATTATTTTAAGATACAACAAAATAGCAAAAAAATATTAAGGAGTTACCATCAAAATTTATCAAAATATAGTGATTATTTTTTAAAATAAAAATACATTAACATGTTTTTAATTTGTATATTACACTAAAATATAAATCATAAAATATCTATAAACTATACAAAATTAAAAATACTAAAATTTGAAACTATTTATAAATTTTCTTAAATAAATTTTAAACTTGAATGGCTATTTTTTATTTTTCCAAATTAATATAATGTATTGCATTAATAAAACATAATATTTTATAATTTTAGTTATTTTTAATATGTCTAATAGTTATTAAAATTATTCAATAATTATTAATAGAAATTCACAACTAATTGTTTACAATTAATTAAAATTATATACATATATCTACATTTATTTTACAGAAACAAAACACAAATAAATTATTAAACATTATTGTTTATCTGATATCTTATGTACAAAAACTTTATGAGAATTTTATCTTTATGAAAATATTGTTGTGTTTTCTACAAAAAAAAGTTTCGTTTATTTCGTTAAAACTCACAAAAGTTGATTTATGGTTTTTATTGATAACTTGGTAAAAATTTGAAAACTAGTTTTTCTAAATTTTAAGGAATCTATTTTAAAATAAAAACTAAAAGCTAAAATTTGATTCTATGAAAAATGGTTTTTGGAAAACAAAACGCTTTAGATTGATTCTATGAAAAATGGTTTTTGGAAAACAAAACGCTTTATAGTTGAAACCAATCAGAGAAATGATCTGTACCGTTTCATAACGCTTTAGATTGGTTTATAGTTTATACCAACAGTTATTTTTCCCTCATCGTTCGTAGTATTGAACAAATCAAAACAACATTAATGAAGATTACAATTCTAGAGATGTCAATGTTGTGTTACAGTCTCATTTTCCATTTTTTTTAAAACGTTACCCTTTGCTGTCTGTACATTCACAATCTATCAAAAGTCAAAAGTTATTCACGTCAACTGTTAATTCATACGGTCAAACTATAGAGAGCAGCATCAAAGAAGCTTATATATAATTATATTTTTAGAGACAAGATGTAACATATATAATCAGCAATCACTTGAGTAAACTCCAACAACTTGTTATCCTGTCCTAATCATTAGTACTTAGGCTTATTCGTAAGATTCATCCTGAACCTTCGTTCTGTGCACATTCCTAGAGAATCATACTGAGACATGGACTTCTTCTTCAAATCATGCTTCTGCCTTTCATCAAACATCATCTTCTCAACTTTACTGCGAGTCACCGGGTCGAGATCATCCAGTTTACTGCTCTTCCGGTCAACTCTCTGAGTGTCAATCTCAGGCTCCCCTTTCATACAATATTTCCACCACCCATGCCAGTCTTGCTTTCTCAAGAGCACCCATATGACCTTTTCATCCTCGAGATACCAGAAGCAGTCGTTAGGCTTCACAGCACCGAAGAGTGCTCCATCTATGATTGTATTGTGCCCCCCTTGGAGACAAACTTTCAGACGGCACGTGTTGAATTCACAGGTAACATACCGTGGATTGGTGCCGCTAGGTACTGGGATGGTGATTGTGACCTCCTCGTGATCCTGTGTCCATGAGTATTTCTCAAAATCAAACCCATTCCCTTTGTTAGGAACTTCACCAAGCGTGACATTCCATTTGTTAGGAATGGCACCAAACGTGAACTCTTTCTCCTTAGGCTTCTCTACCTCAATGGGTTCCGTAGGCTTCAAGCTTTCCTTCTTCAGCTTCTCTACCTCAATGGGCACACTCTCCTCCTTCAGCTTCTTCTCAAAGGGCTTCCAGCTCTCTTTCTCCTCCTCGGCTTCCCTCAACCTCTTCTTCGCAGCCGTAACAGCACTGGCGATCTCTTTATCCGCTGTGTCTTTCAACAGAAAGTCGCTCTCTTTCCCAATAAAGCCAAGGACTTTCTCCAAAAACCCTAGTGGGTTTGAAGGGTCAAAACTTGCGTTAAACGGCAACGAGGGTTTCTCCTCCTGCATCTCAGAGATGGTCGCCATTGGTATTCGTTAAGCTTTTAAGGGTTTCTTGCTGGTGTAGATCAGAATGAAATTTACTTGATGCCAATGAAGTAAATAAAGATTGTGTATTTATAGTGGAAGTAACAAAGGCAAAAAGGAAGGTTCGAGAAAAAAACCTTCCATATTTGTATTTGGTCCTTTCCGTAATCCCCAAGTTTTTTTTAAGATTTCCAATATTCATATAACTTTCATTATTCGAAGTATTTTCCTTTTTTGTCAAAGATATTTTACTATTTATCATTCAAAATCATATGGAAATCTCCCTAAAATTAGATTATATACCATTTACAAAGATGTGTCCATACAAAAAAAAAAAGATAATACAATTTACAACATTTTAATTGATTTTAAAAAGCTTGAGATTTGTTTGTATCAGAATTTTATTTTTATTTACAATAAAACCTTAAATATTTGATGGAATCATCTGGACAGAATAAAGCAGATTTGATGAGACCTGGGCAAAATAACCGGAACCGAAGAACCGAACCGGAACCGAACCGAAATACCCGAAACCAGAACCGGACCAATACCCTCAAATACCCGAACAATTCCTATATTTTTATATCCGAAATAACCGAACCGAACCGGAACCGAACGGGTACCCGAATGTATAAAAATATTAATTATATATACATATAACATCACTAAATATATATTTTTTAATTTAAAATTCTATTAAAAGTATCTGAAAATAGTTGAGGATAACTAAATTATTATAAAATATCCAAACTACCCGAAAGTATCTGAAACTATCCGGATAGTTTTATCCGAAATATCCAAAGTAATCCGAAATATCCAATTTTTTTATCTAAATCATACTAACTATTTGATATTTTACCCTAAATAACCGATATTTTATCCAAACTACCCGAACTATCCGAACCCGAACCGGATCCAAATGAGAACCAAACTTTTTCTGGATATTTTCCGGTTCCTACGTTTACTATCCGAACCGAACCGAACCCGAAACTATCCGAACCGAACCGAACCGATACCCGAAATGCCTAGGCCTAGATGAAATCTCGTTGACAGAACAATAAGATTTGTTGAAATCTTACATGATATACGATCTCTCAAAGTTATATGAATTGATTACATCATATTTAGCTTTTGCTTATTTGACAATTCTGAAATTCTGTAGCTTTAATTTAATTTTCTCAAACGCTGTTAAGAACATCGTTAAACTTGATTTTTTATTAGATTTATAAAGATGTTAATTATATTTTCTCAATCTATATGTACTTGCAACCTTAAGATTTGAGCATCTGAACTCTGTCAGAAGGCTTGCCATCAACCGAGACTATACTTGTGATAAAGATCAAACACATTCATTCAAGATAGAGACGATGAATGATCAGGAAGACATGTTTGGCATGCAAACCCCAGAATCTGGACTGTGTTGTTCTTTCCAGACTTTACCAGTGACTCTAAGTTTAAGCTCTTTCCTATCACCGCCGGAGAAGAAGAGAGCCATGTTTCTTTGGATGATGAGACCGTCGTTGCTGTCTCTTACTTTCCTATGACTATCTCTGATGCTTCTCGGGGTCCCTTCCCATGTTAGCTTCCTCCCACTGCCTCCAACTTCTAAGCTGTAGCTGTACCTCCTAGCTTCTTCCTCGTCTCCCATGAATCTCAGGAACGCCATGTATACAGGACCCACCCCTAGCTGGAACGCCTCAAAATGGAGACAGAAGTATTGCCCAAAGCAATGAAACACCTGAAACCCAGAAAAAGGTTCTGTCATAAAGTATTGCCCAAAACATTGAAGAGAATCATGTTTTAAGGATGCTCACAGTTAACATCCACGTGGCGTTCTCTACTTCACGCGGATTGGATTTAACGTAACGGTTGTTAAAAGTGGAGCCCGCGTGCATGTCAAATTTATGATCATCCCTGAGATGAGCCACGAGGAAAGGGATGCCTCCAAGGACACCACACTCGGAGCCAGCGTAAGGACAACCGTAAGGTCTGAAGTTACAAAGAGACTCGTGTTTAAGTTTGCTGTAGTAAGGAAAAATCTCAGGGCATCCGAGGTTGAAATACTTGCAAGGTAGCTCAAGGGACTCGGCTACTTTCTCGAGAGCTAAACGTCGTATATCTCCAAGCTCTTGTCTACACGTGGGACAACGGTTGTGCACTCTCACTTTACAGGTCGAACATAACGTGTGTCCATTTTGACACTACAACAAACAAAAAAAAAAAAAAAGAGAGAGACTTAAAAAAAAAAAGATTATTCAAGCAAAAGCATTGTCCGAACAAGAACACAAAAGATTGTGAATTAAAGTTCCACATTACCTGATGGATAGGATAGGAGGATACATGGAAAATGTACAGACAGGGCACTCTAGAAGCTCGTAGACGCTAGTTGCCGCCGGACCGACTATATTGGTAACGACGGCGTGAGTCTTGGTGGTGGAAGAGAAGTGGTGAGTTCCGTCTCCATTACCAAAAATCAATTTCCAAAAATCGAAAAAAACAAAAAAGTCCCTAAATTTCAAAACAATTAAGTCAAAAAACCATTCATTTTCTCAAAAAAGTCCCTAAATTTCAAAACAGTTGCTTGCTTGCTTCTTAACACTTTTAGGAATCTGTGAAAAATGGATTTGATTATATAAAACTTCGAGAAAGGAGAGACAAGGGTTATTGACAGAAGGAAACCGAATCGGCCTTGACTCTGTCTCTCCTCTCTCGTCAACGTTTTCTGGGAAAGCTGCTGGTGCTTTTCTTCTTTGAGAGAGAGAAGAAGAAGAGAAATCAAATATGAGCCGTCCAGATGCTGAGGCTCCTTTTGAATCCGACGGTTCTCTCTCCAACCCAACTAATTGGATTCAAACCCAATGCGAGCGTAACTGATGTCCGGTAATGTTCTTTAAACGTCGTCGTCGTTGTAGCGTATTTTTACGGCAAGCGAGATAATACTAGATATTTATGTCTATATTGATTGCTATAACAAATGGTTCTATGGTCTAGCGGTTAGGACATTGGACTCTGAATCCAGTAACCCGAGTTCAATTCTCGGTAGAACCTTCTTTTTTCTTATTTTTTCATACAAATCAAATGGTATGATATTCATAAAATTCGAATACAGCCACCATTTATTATTTTTTTTGTTTCCTACCCTTGGAAACAACTCCTGCACTCACAACAAAGATTTGGCATCTCTATATAAAACACACACACACAAGTTTAACAAGAGCTCACAAAGCAAAGCAAAAGAGAAAAGTAACAAAACGTTGGATCCTTCTCAGAGACGAAAGTTCTATGTTCAGTATGGTGATGAGTATCCAAAGCCACCAGCCTTTCTCCCCATAAGTGAAAGCATCATCTCCCCCGCCGGAGTTTCAGACCATCCGTACTTCTCAGTCAGCTGATTCACAACGTTACCAACCACGTACGTAATCCCCGACACAGACACAGCAGTCGCAGCGTAGTACAAAACGCTCTTAAAGTAGCTGCTTCTCGGGTTCTTCACGTGAGCTTTCGCTAGAGCGAGCAAGGCGATACATATCAGAGATGCACCGAAAACTGATGCCACTTTGTAGTCTTTGTTGTGTGCTTTGCTGAATGAGAAGTAGTAGACGACAGGTGGGAGTAGTCCGGTGATTATAAAGGATAAGATTGCGACTGTTGCGTGAAGCATGAAGTTTTCTCTTCGTCCCAAGAGTCGCTTGTACCGACTTTCTTTTGGACCATTGGTCTGGCTTTCAGCTGTTGTTTCTCTAATGGGTACTTCCTCCTTTCTGATTTCGTGGAGCTACCAAAAAAATTTCTCAGTAAGTTTATTGAGATTGTGGGTTTAAGCATAACTCAGACCCGGTTTAGAGCATAGGCAAAGGAACCGATCGCTTAAGATCCAGACTCGGTCTTGAGCATCATGCATGATTTTATGCAACAATTTTAGTCCTACTTAGGAAAAAAATTATATGAAAAATACAAGCTCTTATTCGAGCTTATGACATTATGAAAATTTAAAAAATGTCAGACCAGTAAAGATTAGGAAACATTAAGTGATTGCTTACATTATGAATAATGAGAACAAGCCCCCCAAATAAGTTCGCAAGCCCTAATACCAAAATGTTCACTGCAGCCACAACGGTTGATACGAGTGAGAGGATTTTCTAGTAATGAACTTTGTGCGTTGAGTTTCACAATCACAATGAAACTGGTATGCTAAGGGGTGAGGGTGTACTTACATGTTGAAGCACCTGAACCAGCGGCAGATGAGATAACACCGAGGCTTGTGATTGCTTCTGCTAAACCTCCATATACGATGCTTTTCAATATCTCCACTTTACGTCCTTCAACAACTGGTGTGATCAGTAAAGGCTCCGCTAGAGTCACTGGGTTTGATACGGGGAGAGATGCTCGCATCGGGGTGAGACGTCCTTTTTTCTTTGGTGGTTTTTTCCTGTCATCATTGGCCATTTTTTGCTGTGTTGATACGGGGAGAGATGATCGCATCGGGGTGAGACGACGTCCTTTGTTTCGTGAATCATGTGAGTTTGTAACTTCCATCATTTCATGAAAAGAATGGTGGATTTTTTTGCAAGTCAAAGGAGAGATGCAAACGCTAAATAAGAGAAGAAAAAAAAGATTGGCTATCACGTTTTGTTTTCATTAAATTGACTTCTCAAACAATTCAACTACAAAGACATGAACATGCATGGGTTCCACTTTCTGAGTGTGACCTAGTCATACTTTTGTACCTTGAATCAAAGGGGTCTCTAATCCATTTGCACCACAGTGTCTTCTAAGAACCAAGGGTAAACTTGTAGAAAGATATTTCTAATTACGTATCTCCATTTAGAGAGACATTTAATTAGAACGTGAATTTGAGAATCCATCAATATTTATATTGTTAAAGTTCAAAAGAAAATATTTAAATTGTTATTGTTTTTTACTTCTTTTTGAAAACCCCTCCCTTGTACTATGAAAACTTTCTAATAGAACATCAAAACTACTAGACATCACTTCTTCAAAATTTTGGACTTATAAATACTTATATTTTTATATAGATAGTCAACAATATTTATTAATATCAGTTTTATTATGATAACTAGGATTGTTAATCATAATTAATTTTCATACCATGCCGAATAATTTTTTCATTCAAATCAAATGTATTGATATCATAAAAATCTTGGAAGATACAAAAACAAATTCGAATACAGTCACCATTTATTATTTTGTGTTTCCTACACTTGGAAACAACTTCACACACTCACAAGAAAGATTTGGCATAAGGAAAAAGCACACACACAAGTTTAAAGAGAACTCTCATAAAGCAAGTGAAAGAAAAAAAGTAGCACCACGTTGGATCTTTCTCAGAGACAAGCTTTTGTCATCAGTATGATGATGAGTATCCAAAGCCGCCAGCCTTTCTTCCCATAAGTGAAAGCATCATCTCCCCAGCCGGAGTTTCAGATCCGTCAGACCATCCGTACTTCTCAAGCAACTGATTCACTACGTTACCAACCACGTAGGTAATCCCCGACACCGACACAGCATTCGCCGCGTAGTACAGAACGCTCTTCAGATAGCCGCTTCCCGGGCTCCTCACGTGAGCTTTGGCTAGAGCGAGGAAGGAGATACATATCAGAGATGCCCCGAAAACTGATGCCACTTTGTAGTCTTTGTTGTGCGTTTCTCTGAATGAGAAGTAGTAAACCACAGGAGGGAGTAGTCCGGTGATTATGAAGGATAAGATTGCGACTGTTGCGTGAAGCATGAAATTTTCTCTTCGTCCTAGGAGTCGCTTGTACTGACTTTCTTCTTCACCGTTAGTCTGGCTAACCTGTGTTGTTTCTCTGATGGGTTCCTCCTTTTTGAGTTCTTGGAGCTGCAAAAGAAGTTTCTTGAGATTGTGGGTTTCATGCATAACTCAAGCCGGTCGAGAGCATAGACAAAGGAACTTTAGAACATCACGGTTTTATGCGACAATTTTGTTGTATGTAGGGGGAAAAGTTATATGAAGAATAAGAGCACAAACTTTAATTCGAGGCCTGGGAGGACAAGATTTAAAATGTGAAAAAATTTAAAATGTCAGACCAACAAGGATTAGGAAAGATCAAGCGTTTACTCACATTATGAATAATGAGAATAAGGCCGCTAAACAAGTTTGCAAGCCCCAGTACCAAAATGTTCACTGCAACCACAACGGTACATACGAGTATTAGTGTGTGTTGTGTTTCACAGTGGAAGTGGAGTGCTATAAGGCTGAGGGGGTACTTACATGTTGAAGCACCAGAACCAGCGGCAGATGAGATAACACCGAGGCTTGTGATTGCTTCGGTTAAACCTCCATATACGATACTTTTCAGGATCTCCGGTTTACGTCGTTCTTGGGGAAGTAACCGCTCCCCTAGAGTATCTTCATCGATAGGATTATCTGAGAGTGGTGGAATATAAATTTCATGACGTGGTTCTGTGTCAACTACACCTAACCAGAAGCGTAAAGTTAGCAAGGTATGAATGAGGATGACAGCAAGGTAGTTAACAACTTAAACTTAAAAGAAAAGACGAGAGAAGGGGTGAGACGTCCTTCGCCTGTCGAGATGTTCTTGTGTTTAAGAAGCAACTTTAATGAAAACAAAAATCTTCAGAGGCTTTTGAAGGGACCAAAAAAATACCTTGGTGAACATCTGGTTCTTTTTCCTTATTAAATCCAAACACTCCACGGAGACAGTTGAAATCGACTGGAGCTTCCTGTGGAGGCTTTGCCTGAATGCTAAGTCCCCCCTCGACACCTTAAAGCAAAACGGTTCTTTATATATAGAAATGGATCGGATCTAATATTTCAGTGTTCAGAATAACAAAGTAATTGTTCGAATCTAAGATACCTGTGTGTTCAAATATGCTGAAGCAGGACAAGCACTTGTAGAAAAAGGATTGATTCGGTTCAGTTATAGCTTTATCACCATCACCCCGAGATGGCGGATTGACTTCCAAACGAGGACTATCATCAGTCCCTCTAGGCCTCTCCGGCACATTAGGGTTGTTCTGCCTATTTTTCTTGTGGGCAAACTTTTTCTTGAGGACAACCCTTTTCTTGAGGACAACCACTTTGGTGATGCAAGTCTTGCATTTTGGACATAATAGATCAGGTGTCTTGTGGTTCTCCAGCAGTTCCTTCGCCTTGTAATCTTTAACATCTTCGATGTCCACTTCCTCCTCCTCTATCACCTCCACCTCTTCAGCGATATCACCGTCTTGTACTTCATCGATCTCACGTGATCCTTTCTTGTCCTCAGAAGATGAACCCTTTTCAAACTCTGTCACTTTTTTCTTCCCATTCAAGTGGTCAACAGTTTGGGACTCATGATCATCAGATTCCGCATCAGATGACTCAGAACCTAACATAAGAAGATCAAACAAGAATTAATTAACCAGAATCTCAGTTATACATGATGTCATCTTCAACCAAGCAGCACATTGTCAACTAATCACCACAAGTCAACCAATATTAACATGAGAGGAAAGAGCTAATCTCTAAAAATAAAAAGTTGTTGGTCAAAGAAGTCCTATAACACAGGACTGACCTTTGGTCAAAAAACATAACAAAGATTCCTCTCTGTAGGTCCAATCACAGTGTCGACATTTCCAAATTCCTTCATTCACAAGCAACAAATCATGACCAGGACTTCTCATCACGACCAGCAGTAACGTATCATTAAATCTTTCCTAAACAAGTAACTATCCAAAGGCTGATTATAGCCTACTAGGTTTGAATCATGTCCCCATGCAAAATAAGGGAACGGAACCAAAGAGGACAGCTCAAAACATGAAATATAATAGAAGGCTTTAGTTACCACCAACCTTGGTCTACGTCCAAGTAGACGTTGCCATTGTTCAGGTCGTCGTGCTCACCGTGAAATCCGGTTTCTTTCTCCTCCGACTCATGGACCTCCAGACTCTCTATTGTGACACGCTCTCCATCACCAGAAAAGCTAGAAGATGAGCTTGTGTTGGTAGTGGTGATAGTACTGCTATCTGCACTATCGGGTCTCTTTTCATGAGCCAACGACGACGTTTTTCTCTCCAACCCGACAACCTGGTCGTCCTCTTCTTCCATTGCTACATCCTGGTGGTGCTTCTCTGTCCCGGTGGTAAGCTCCATGACTTCGGCGAATGCCATCAAAAGAGGACAAGGTGGAAGGCAGAAAGGGCCAAAAGAAAAGAAAAAGGAGAACAAAAGAGAGACTGAGATCTAGAGAAGTCGCTGTCTCTTCTTCAGTTCAAAATGTACTTGATAAGATGATGTGTCTTCTGCTTATATAGCATCATATCGAATTATTGATTATACCATGATGATGAAGTGTTTTGACTTTGCCGCCTATCAGCACGTTTCTACATGATAATATTTTAAACAATAAAACAACCAAAACTATGGAACTTTACTTAACTAACAAAAAACTGCTGTTTAAATAATATATATACAAATACTTTGTGGAATTTTACAAAAATAAACAAAATTAGCAAAACAGTAGCCTTATTTTACATATTTATTACTGAATTTCGATTGTAATTAAATTTAAGTTTTGAATGTTTTTAAGTATGCTCATAAATATCAGTTGCAATTTTCATTGAAGTTAACGGAATTATAAACTATTGACACTGTCATTGTAGTACTTAGAGCACATTTATCGCTGTATATAAACAAAGGTTTTAAGGCATGGGTTCCGTATAATTTTTAAAAAACGTATGCAGAAGTAACGAAATAGGAGACGTTTTTGGTGTGTCTTTAGTGCTGTTTGCGGACCCCACTGACATATGGCGGTCCGCAATTGGTTCCTTCTTTTAAAAAATAATAATAATAAATAATAATAAGAAATCCAATGCGATAATGGTGCTCTTAGTTATTTACACCATAGCTTAATCCTCCGAACAATAAGTTAGTTGAGCTGACAGAAATAAAAATTAGTTGAAGATTTTGTCACCTTCTTTTAAGGGATTTAGATCATTATTAGTGGGTATTCCAATTTGTCTTTTTAAATATGAACGCAGCCAATTATATTAATTTTTAGAATTTTAAACTGTAAATACATGATTATATTAATATTTTTTCTTAAAGATATTTATTTTATTTTTTTAGAAATTTATACGAAGACATATAGATAAGAAAACTTAGTGCAGACTTTTTCATATTTAAATATTTACTAATAAATTATTAGTTTATTTACATTTATATACAATATAGAAATATTAATTTATAATAAAAGGATAAATATTAATATAGTTTTATGTTAAAAGCTAAATAATTATCACATTGGTCACATCACATGGATGACAGAAGAACATCGTCACCGAGATGACGAAAGAGATGGAGAGACCGGACTCATTTCACGTTGAAGTCCCAACTCAATTGAATCTTTTTTTATTTTCGATTAGACGAGGAGACTTTTTATTTTGCCGGCAACAGACTCCTATCTAGATCAAACACAGCTCATAATAACACGAAATAAACAATCAAACATGGAAAAATATGACAAATACTAACAGAACATACGATACAATATTTGCTTGTTTACAGCCTAGTACTTGTTTTCGTTATAATAATAAGAAAGTCGCATCTTACAATAAAATACTCCGTGTAAACATTCCGAAATAATTACACGTTTGCTGACGTATTACAATCATCACATCCGTATTTATTTAGCATATTGTCCAATCTGTATCGACGAAAGTTAGATCCAATTTTCCTTATATTACTAAAATAATTTATGAGAATAAGCTAAAAAGGTATTCTTATTGTCTTTCTACTTTTCTGAAATCATTAAACGACTCAAATATAAACTTCTACTAAGCTATTGGGTTAACAATTTAAATCCGTTTGCATACAAGTTTGTTTCCGTAGTCGTCTCGTGACTTTTAGCGTTAATCGTAATATTTCTCCAGGTTGTAGTTGTGATCAATCACCATCACCATTAGTATATTTTGCATATTTGTAAGTTAGTTATAACAAAAAGTGACGTCAAACAAAAAAATGTTATCACAATAGTTGGAGACAAGATATTTGACCAAATCGCCTGGTTCTTTAAATATTAACTTCTCGTATACAATACCGCCTGGAAAATAATTACCCTGCAACACGCTATGAACGTGGTTGACAGCACAAGCATGTTCAAATTCAAACTAACTAGAGAAGTAGATTTGATTAACGTTGCGTAGTTTATATAATGACTTCGATTGGTGACATGTAATATTAGAATTGAGTTATGATAAAAGTCAGAAAAATATCCTCGGATTGCACTAAAAAATTTTTTGTCACAAATATAGACTCTAAAAATCAAAATGACCAAAATGTTTTATTAAAGAGGTAAATATACATTTATACCTTTATGGCTAACTAATTCAAACTTTAGAGTTTAGAGTTAAGGGATGAGGATTTGAGATTGAGGTTTAAAATTTTATAAAATAAAAAATAAATATTAAAAATTTGAAAATAAAAATTTTAAAAATAGTTTCAAAAAGTATTTTCGAATTACAAAAAAAAAAATTCAAAAAAAATAAAAAAAATTTCAAAAAAAAATTCAAAAAAAAAATTATAAAATGTTCGAATTTGAAAACATATAATCTAAAACTATAATTTTATTTTTATTTTTATTTTTATTTATTTTTAATTTTTTATATATCTAGGGTATTAGAGTACTTTTACCTATTAAATGAAACATTTTGGTTATTTTTCTACTTGTGGTCTATTTTTGTGACCAAAACTTGAAAATAGTCTATTTAGGAGAATTGCCCTAAAAGTTATGGTTTGATATAGTTTGCAGTAAAATCTATATGTAAAAACTGTAGATTTATGTGGTAAGTTTGCTGTAAAAATATATGTAATTATTTTATTAACATAACTTCTTGGTAACTTTTTTGATGTAGGAATTGCAGTTTGTATTAATTTTAGAAATATAAATAATAATATTAATAGGATTTTTTTAAAATTATAATACTATTTAGAAGAAAATAAAATATATTATGTTATTCAAAACTATATATATATATATTCCTCCCATATATTTACAAATAATATATGTACAGACACTTTAATTACTAGATAGTATTAACAATAAAACTACATGAACAATTTTGATTAACTAATTAAGTGAAAAATATAACCATAAATTTTTAATTACAAAACAAAAATAACTTTCAAAATTATAGGCACAATTTTATTAACTAATTAAAGTGAGAGTTTTTTCAAGAAAATATTTGGCTAACAAGTAAATAGCTATATTAAATTATTTAGTAAAATGTATTAATTAATACAACTAACCGTACACAAATGTATTATTATGGATTGCAATTTGTTACATTTGTTTAAAACTAAAAAGTGGTGGTGGGGTGGTTAATAGAAAACCCCATAATTTTTTGAACTCAAATCTTAAAATGATGTTGATTTGATATTTGAGTTATCACTTTTACAAAGGATATAATTTAAAATTGTAACTCAACAATAATCAATTATAACTCAAACACAGCTTCAAAAATACAAAACTAATTTTTGATTGGTAACATTTTTGTTTTGTATATCTAACTCAAACTAAATCAATCGTAATGTAAATTTAATTAATTATATTATCTCAGTCATTCGACCGGATGATGAGCTATATATGATTCATGAGTGTGAACTTGACCTATGAGTTCACATGGATTCATATATATTATACATATTTATGATATGGGCCAGATTCTGATACAGAATCAACAAAATAAAATAGTAGGAGTTGATAAAATGTAGTCTTAATTTCATTTTCACTATGATTCTTTGAACGGGTATGCGAATGTGTGGTAGGTGTTTGGACGTCCTGCGCTTTACACCACAATACGCGAACACACTAAGGCAGACATACTTGTTTGCAAGTGTTGATATTGTTTGCAAGGTGTATAAGTGACATATAACTTCTCTCTGTAGTATTATAGCAGATTGCGTAATGCTTGTAGCCTCGTACTAGGATAGGAATCAGAGTTTCTTTTTCTAATATTAGGTGTGTATGTGTTAGTTGTTGCTGACTTATTCAACATTTTAATAATAGTGTGTTTAAGAAAAACAAAACTTTGGGTCTTTATTTATTACTATCCCTAATACTAATCGACAATATACCTTAATATTAATTGACCTAAGCTAGAATTGTCATATTTCTGTTCGTTTCTCTTTTTCATTATTTATGACTTGGGAAATATTGTTTACGACTTCTAGTTTCTGTTTGATTTGAGGAATATCAGAGTTGTACTTATTTTTTTTTTTTTTTTTTTTTTTTATCAACGCATGCTTTTTATTAAAGCAAAGCCCAGTGGGCAGGTACAAACTCAGATACAACAGCTCGTTCCCATATATATTTTATACAATCAGCCCATGAAAACCCATTAAACAAAGTATTGTCACCGGTTCCATGATTTCCATCATCTTGCCACGAGTCGGAAGATGGACAAAAGAAGAACACGCGTCAATTAAGTCCTCTGCATGTTGCCAAGCCATCTCACGCGCGTCCCTGACGCGCCACCGCGCAAAATGAAGAAATCGTTTCCTGGATCTGTCCGGTTGATCAATAATTCCTGATATACTTCTGTGAGCCTGTTGATCTTCGTTTGAGAGCGCCTTTCACCATTAACCGCGGCTTCTTGAACAAAATACCATGTTTCGCCGTATGTTTATGAGCAAGGAAGCTTCAGCCAATATGAAGGGAGACCATTTGCCGGACCGTCATAAAACGCCGACTCTTCTTGATCAACTCCATAGATGACTGCAAAATCCATCTAACCTCTCGACTCCCAAATCAGAGATACTTTCTTCAAGCCAATCGGCTAAACTCATTAAGAAAGACTGATTCTCCTAGGAAGTGATAAGGTGGTCGACGATTCAAGATATCTGATCAATCACCGTCGGGATTCAACTTTGATTTGGGTGAAAAGCAATTGTATATAAAATCCGATTAGGTAAATCGGAATTTTTATTTATTCAACCTTATCGGAGAAGATAAGAGTGACGAACACTCCGACTTGGATGAATCCACACTTCAAAATCGCCTATGCGAAGGGGAAAATCGCCTTAGCGAAACAAACATAATCCGCTTGAACGGAAAAGTACTATAATACAAACAAACAAAAAGATTATGGTGACCGGCGGTAGAACCACCGGCCACCGGAGAGATTTTCTTTATCGGAGGTTTCTCCTGTTTTTAGAAAACTTCTAGAGAGAGGTCAGAGAGAGTTTAGAATTGTCCAGATGAGTTCTATTCTCACTTTTAAGTTGTACTTATTAAATTACATATATTTTTCAATTTGAGTAAAATATCAGATGAAAAGTTTAAACGTAATCTAGTGGTAATTTTTTGGGGCTTGGTGTGTATCCACATCAGTTTTGGGTTCGATTCCTCTGAAATTAAATTATCACTACTTGGCATGTCCAGGTTTGGGCTTCGGTCCAAGTGGTTTACAAGGTGGGTCATAACAGATGATCGGTCTAATAAAGTCGGAAGATATTTCTAACTCGGGTCAAACAGTGTGATACGCTTTCGGACTAGTCCACTCTATAGCACTAGGTGCGTTCCTTTCAGGACCGATTGAATCAGCCGATAAAACTTATCAAAAAAAAAATTGAGCGTTTTTGGGGTTGAGATGAATAAACCAAAAAGTTGTCAACTTTAGAGAAAGAGGTTACACAAGTTGTAAAAAAAAAATTATCTGAATAATTTAACATTCGTGCAAAAAAAGAATGCATGGTCAAGAATGCTCACATCCTAAACATAAATTATTGAAAACTAGTATATAAAAGATGAGGTATATTTATTTAAAAAAAAGGGGTAGTTATTCAATATCATTTGGTTTTGCAGTGAAAATTCTCACATATACTATTTAGGGGGGGGGGGGGGGGTTATTGGTTTAAGAATTTTTAAAGAATTATAAAATTTTAAGAATTCATGGTTATTGGTTTATGGAATTTAAAAGTCTTTCCAAAATCCATTGTTATTGGTTTAAAGACTTTTAATTTCTATTCAAATCATTTGTTATTCAAAAAATTTAGTTTTTATTGATTTTGCTATTCTATTAAATTCTATGGTTATTGGGAACTAAATTCTTTATATTTTTACTCATAAGCTAGACTTTGAAAATAGCGTGACTACTCATAAGATTTCTGAAATCTGTGTACTAATAAATACATTCCCACACTTTATGATATTTTTCTTGTTTGACATGTGATTTTCAGAAGATCTCTTTGTCGGTAAGTTTCGTATTTGGTGTTTTCTAACATAATTTTTCGTTTGTATGAGTGGTGTCTCAAAAAAAATGTCAATGAAAACAAGACTGTTAAAAATATGTCATCTAGCATGAAGATAAAAAATGATTATTTTGACAACATAACTAAAAACAAACCATGCATAACACAAATAACCAATACCATAAAACGCATTTGTCTATGTAAACACACCAAACGATAATATAATAGTGTCTCATCGAAATTCATTGTTGAAAATTTCAACAACTTTTTTTGTACCTTAGAAGAAAAAACTTTTTGAAAAACTATATTGTGCAAATTCTTAATAATCAATAATAATCTATAGAAATCAATACAAAATATTTGATAGAAATTAGGAAACATTTGTGAAATCTACTAAATTTTTAAAAATCTGTCAACTTCTAAAATCATTCAATTCTTTCCAAATTCTGGTTCCAATAACCCCCGTTAGACTCTTAGACCATCTCCAATCCACTTTTATTTTCATTTCTATAATTTCTTTTAAAATAGATAAATTCTATTATAGAAGTGAATTTGCTGCAACATATACTTCTATAATAGAGTTCCTATATTTATAGGAGAAAATATAGAGATATGTTATTTTCACCTCTAAAAATAGAGACAAAAAATAACTTTTCTCTATATTTTTCTCTCTAAAATAGAGGAACTCTATTATAAAGACATGCATTGGAACAATTTCACTTTTATAATATAGATTTCTATTTTAGAAAAAATATTGAGACATATATTGGAGATGCTCTTAGACTATTAATTCACTTGTGAGTAATGATAAAAATGCTCAGCAAGGGATGCAATATGCTAAGGTATGGTCGTGGTAGTGTCAATTCCTGAGTAATTCATTTAAGTAAAATTAAGCCGCAGGTCTGTGTAGTGTGTACTACATTCCTATTTTTAAGTCGTGCATTTCGGAAAACATAGTCATTGACTCATTAACATTTGTGTAGAGAATGTTGATTATGGTTAGACAGAACTTGTACTTGATTAAGTCTCAAATCCAAAAAAAATTCTTCAATCCCTTCAATGTGCAATCTTGGGCTTAGGGACCAATGGGCTTAAAGAGTTGAAATTGTATTTAATCCAAGGAAATTTGGGCGACAAAACTATAGCAAACGACAAAATTAAATCTATACCCGTTACCATCAAATAGTTATATATTTTTATAATATTTACTATATTGTTTTTTTTTCATTTTCACTTCTCTTTTTAATTAACTTATAAGTTAAAAAATTACTTAGTCAAAGTTTTTATATATCTATAAAAAACATAGATTTTTTTTATATAATATGTTTTGAATTTTGTAAAACTAGCATATATTTATAAAATTAAATATATACGGTTATAATACGATTATACCATATTTACGAAAAGTATAATAGAATTGTAATTATAAAAAATTTATTTGTTTCATCTTTCACATCTCTCTCTCTATCTCCATCCTTATCTTCTTCTCTCTCTCTCTTCCTCCTCTTTATCTTTTTTTCTATATTCAAATAATAGATTATTGTATTCTATTTTATTTATGAATTGTAGAATAGAATTATAATTATACATTCTCTATATATATACATACTTCCACATACTATACTATATAACCATGAATAATAAAATAATAAATTTTATTATACATTTTTTATTATTATTTATACTATATCAATTATTTTGCTCTTTTGCATGTTATATTATACACTTAAACATCTATCATGCAAATAAATATACTATTTCATATTAGACATTGTTTAAACGACATTAAACTCTACAAATAAATAACATTAATATAATTAATTTTTCATAGTTGTATTTGTGTTTGAAAGAGTTTATTCTATATCTCTATTATAAATAGAATAGTGTTTGGTTACCGAAAAAAGTGAATTGTTGACGGGATGTGGTAGCTCGTTTGGTAAGGGTTTTGGGGGCCAATTGTCATGCTCCCGGATTCGACGCCAGGCAGAGGGAAACTGCCCATCCTGTCATCAAATGCGGTACTGGGTGTTGGGCCTTGTCCCCAGTCCAGGTAAAACTCTTCCGGGTGAAGTGGACTGTTGCCTAACCGGATCCAGGAGAATGATCCCCATAAGTGAGGAACCTCTGGATTATAAAAAAAAAAAAAAAAAGTGAATTGTTTATTGATGTTCTAAATCGACACATCTTCCAAACTATGATTAAATTTTTATTAATTTTTTTGTTACTATGGCCATCCCACAAATTGACCTTTTAATAAAAAACATGAGACACCGTAAAACCGATCATTGGATTTATCAAACTCTACGCACAATTATACCAAACTAGTATAGTTCATCTTGTTGTTTCGTTGTAATTTAATACGCAAACTATAATAAATATATAATCCAAATAAAGGTACCAACAATTTGCTAGCCTCAACGTGGCGGTCGTCCAGCGCTGAGAGGATCAAAGGATGAACTATAAACTTCCATGTGTCGCATTTTCATCACGCCAAGCTGGGGGACACTAAGAAAAAAGCTAAAGCTAGGAGATTTTTTCATAAATATTGAAAATTACGAGGGTACTTTCACCAAAGTAAAAATTAATCTGTTATTCTGTTATCTTTTTTGCGGTAAATTCCTGTTTTCTTTTTTTTCTTAATCTCTTGTTGTTGGTTTCACCAATAATGGAACTTCTCCACCATTCTCGTCTGTTCCCAAGAAAATCTTGAAACCGAGAATAAGACGAATCTCTAGAGAGAATCACTGAAACCTCTGCTCTCTTTTTTCTCGGATCGGTAGAGATGATGTCGAACCCACGTCTCTTGTTCTACTCTTGCATTGCAAGAGGAACAGTGATTCTCGCCGATTTCTCTTCCAAGGACGAGCCAGAGATCGAAGCTCTAGCTTTGCGATGCATCCAAAACGTGCCTTCTCATCACTCCATGATCTCTCAAACTGTCCGTAAGAGAACATACGCTTCGATCATAGACGGTTTGTTTACCTATTTCGCCATTTTAGACGAGGCCGCGACGAAAAAAGAGTCTCTCTGGCTCTTCACTCGGTTGAAATCAGCCATGGAGGCTCTGGTTTCAGACGGATCTGCGTTGGATAAACCGACACAACACTGTCTCCAATCAAAACTCGATCCTGTTTTCGCTGAGATCGCTGGTGGTGGTAATAATAACAACAAGGATTTGGAACCGGAGTTAGGTTTGGTTGGATCACCGAGGGAGATCAAGAATCCGAGTCTTGATTCATCGAAAGAACAGCGCGCGTTGAAGCCGCTTCTGGCAAAGCCATTGATGGTGTTGAAGAAGAATAAGAAGAGAGTTCAGACGGAGGCCAAGATGGATGTGGCAGGAGGAGTAAGCGTGAGTAATAGCAGGGGATTACCAAGAAACGGGTTGATTCACGATCATCATCATAGACAAAAAGCCAAACAGATTTGGAAGAAACATGTGTGGGTTGTCTTGATGTTTGATGTCTGCATATGTCTTGTTCTGTTTGGAATCTGGCTTTGGGTTTGTCAAGGGTTTCAATGCATCCAAGCGTAGAGGATACTATCACTCACACTACAGAGTCTTCATCATCAAATCCATCACTACCAAAAAAGAGCTTCTTCTTTTATCATGTTACTAAGTTATGGTTGAATTTTCTTTTTTAAAATCCAAGGTGTTGTTTCCAGGGGCTAAATGCTGGCTTTACACCTTTGTGATGATGTTTACTATTGTGTGTGTGTTTTGTTTGAAGTTTTTCTTCATGATGCTAAAGAAAAATAGTTTTTGTAAAAAGTAAATGTATCTTTCGTTTTCTTGGATGTCAATCTCTTCAGCTGTGATATGTGATTGAGACGAGAGATGGATGCAGTTACATTATTATTACTTGACACTTAACAGTATGGTATTGGTAGGTTTAAGGAGTTTAAGATATAAACACATTTAATCCTTACATAGCAAAACTTTTAACTCAACATTTCCAAAACCCATAGCTTCTGTTGTCAGATAAATTTCTTACTAAGAATTTACAATCTGCATTTCATATAACAGAAGTAACTTTGAAGTGAAGTCTTTGATGATTTGTATTGAAAAAATGTAAAATTTATATAGTTGTTGGGCCAAATGTATAAAGTGAGAACTGGGGGTCCTTAAGTTAAGAAAGGTTTGGGCCTATTTCACCAGATGGTCGTATTCATGCAGTACCGTCGGTGCAAGTCAAACTAGCTAATATTGTAATTTGTTATGATTGATAATAAATCCATGTGTCACGTCTTATCTAGTTAAAATAGTAAAAGAATTGATGATTATATGAGATAACTGTTTGTAAGATACAATATAGAGAATTGGAATGTTTATTCAACAAAAGTTTTGCGGCCGAACTGCCGATCACCCCGTACTTGAATGTCGTGTTCAACATGACCAAATTTTTTCTTCGAGCGTTCATTGCCGTAAGACCTGTAAAAACAACTTATTTTTATGTTTTGAACAATAAGTTTAGTATGCTTTGTATACTTTAAATTCATTGAATGTTTCCGCTGAAACTTACAAGTTTGCATACAACCTTCAAGTTTGCATACAACCTTCTTTCCTCCTTAATAAAAGAAATTCGGTATATGTATCCAGTGAGATCTAACTTATAATTATTCCACAGATGTTCTTTTCAGTTTTTAATGTTTGTCTGTTTCACCAATTTTGCATTTTACTACTGGCCGGACCATTTTTTCCCCAAACGTGGATATACCTCATCATATTCTGTAATTTTTTTAAGAAAAGTGTGAGGAGACGAACCCTATTACCGATGCAAGTGGCTTCCTTGTAAGCAACAGTACAACAGTGCAACATCTTGTAATTGTATCAGTCATTATGTATATAAACTTTTATACGATGACAGCACATTATCTTTTCAAAATTGATCATATTGACGTACAAATGTTTGACTTTTTTTGTGTGATTATTTGCAGATTCACCAACTCCTGAAATTTAAATTCCGTGTCCAAACAAAACAAGAAATACAAAACTTAACAGGATACACACCAGCACCCGGTCATTTTCACTTACCGAAGATACTTATAAAAAAAATTGACATCCTTTTTTTGACATCTATATAAAATATATATTTCGTCAAATTTGTATGGTAGTGGCCAATTTGCATATACTAAATTCTTCATCGGATGTTTCGACAAAAAATAATCTTCATCGGATGTAGCTAATTAGTAATCCAACTCGTGTCGAAAAACCTAAAAATCTAGTAGAAAGTAAATTGTATAAATATGTACTTGTAAAGGATATACTATACAGCCATTAAAAAAATAACAAAATATTTGTAAGGAAATTTTCAAGTATGAAGATATTTCTCAGTCTATTCAAGGAAATCCAAGCCTTGATTGCGATTTCACGGAGCACATCACATACAATTAATATGAAAACACATTTAAATGCATATATTCAAGTGGATGTCAAAAGAAAAAAAAATGTACATTCACCTCAAAGTTCTGCTAAGTAGGCCACGCATGGACTATATATAGTCATGCGCGCATATATGTTTTCTTTTCTGAAGAAAATTCGCTGTTGTCTCTTGATGCATATATGTTGAAATGTGAACTGGAATTAAAACCGCCACATATTTTGGACGAAACTCCAAATACCGTTTCTGGAGGAGTTCAGCAACGTAAGTATGTACATGCATGAAATATCAAAACTTGCAAGGGCTCACAAGGATAATATGATGCGCCTAATATTTATTCTCTGTCTGCTTAAACATGCATCATTTCACCACTCACACATAAATAGCTCATGCAACAACAAAGAGCAGCCTTTGACTTTTCAACGCATCGCATTCCTCGTTGTCTCACCAATATTTCGCTACACGTATAATAAGAGCACCAGCATTAATGAACCCCCGGTTGGGGTTCATAATTTGAATTTTTTATTATTTTTTATTATTTTTTTTATAAAAAAAAAAATAAAGGAAAAAATAAATTGATTAATAGCGGGCCGCCACGTAGCGTGGAGCCCGCTGAACAGTGACTACTCGGGTTCATACGGAAGGAGCGTGGTGAGACAGGATCATTACTGTAGCATATTATAATATTTTTTTTTCTGGGGAAGCGTGTGAACTCCACCCACGAACTTCCAATGCTGGTGCTCTAAATCCATCACAAACTAGTTACAGGTTACGCATTCGTTATTTAACGTAAAACATTGCTCCTTCCGTTTCTAATTGCAAATAGTTTTGCTTAAAAGTACGAATATTTAGAAAATTGTTATTTAAAAAAATATATCATTTAACCAATTAATTCAACCAATTATTAAAAATTTAACATTATTTCATTGGTCACACAATATCCAATAAATGAAAAAGATGCATTGAAATATGTAAACTACTTATATTGTGAAACAAACTCTTTTTACTAAAACTACTTACAAACTACTTATATTGTGAAACAAACTCTTTTTATTAAAACTACTTACATTTAGAAACGGAGGAAGTATTATTCGATTAATTGGATTCCCATAAATAAACTAACGGAGCAACGTCATCTCACTAGTGGATATCACTAAACAATGATTTGCTACGCTCCATGACTTGGATATATAGGATACACCTATGATGGCCTACATATGTTTAGTTCAAAGACTAAACCACTCGTATGGTTGACAGAAGAAGACAAACTTTTTTTTTTGTCGACGAACAAGACTTCTTCAAAATACATAAATATCTATCATTTATTGTTACCACTAACCACTATCGCAGCTTATAGGCAATAAAGGCTTGACATGAAATTTGAAAGGATCCAACGTTATGAAAATCGTTTGTAGGACCCTCTTTTTTTAATTTATTTATTTTCTCTTCTATGTATCTCTCTCGTGTATAAGAAGCGCCACAAGCACAAGGAGCGTTTTGTTTTATTTTCTCTTCTACGACTTTACATAAAATATACTATTCCTCACACTATTCTACCTTACTTTTCCTTTTTTTTTTCTTTTGTTCATTTAATTCGAATATGTTTCTCTATTTAAATCAACTCATTATTCATATAACGTCAAAGAAAGTTCATATTCAAAAGAAGAAAAAAGCTATGGAATGTGAAAGTGATGATCAAGAACGGTTCTGTGCGACTCCTAAGCTTCCTCTCTTCTCGATTCCGTTAAACAGAACATCTTGCGAGACTCCTGGCCTAGCGACGCCGCCTGTAAACATCGCCGGATCAGTCCCGTTTATATGGGAGGAAGCTCCGGGAAAGCCACGCGTTTCCGATGAGAACAAACCGCCGGCGTCCAAGCAGAACGCCGTGCGATGCCTTGAGCTTCCTCCGCGGCTTATTTCGCAAGCCGCCGTGAATGAGCCATCTCCGACCACAGTTCTTGATGGTCCTTACGCTGTACCACGCCGGTCTTTGTCGTTGACAAGGAGAAGCGAGAAAGACACTGAGTGTAGATTCGACTTTTCACGTTCCACGAACAGTCGCTGCTGCGACGGCGGCGACACAACGGTGAAGATCAGTAGAGTTAGAAGAAAAGGAAGTCTTCTGAATCTTTCTCATTCCAAATCGCAGTTCTTGGTACGTTTTGAATCATTTTTAATCTGCTAACTTTTCTCATCACACCTCTTCTGTTCTAAAAAATCTCGTTTCAGTTGTTTAATTGTTTTTTACGTGATTGGAGTTTGATTTGATAATTCAAAACCAGTTTTCAACTAATGTGGGATTTGAATAAAATGTTTTTTTATGTGCAAAAAGTTTTTCCTCATTCACTTAAAAGTCCTGGTCTTTTGATTGGTTGCTATTTATGTTATATTTGGGGTTTTAGTTATACATTTTTGTGGTTGAAAAATTTGATTATTTGGCCTATTTTGCTTGCATAATAAAAATACAGGCAAGGGTTTACAGAGGGTTTAAGCAAGTCATTCCATGGAGACGTAGGCAAGATAATCTTCCAAGGATGAGTTCTTCCAACGTCTAATAAGATTTCTCCAGTTTCTTTATAATTCTTCAGTTAATAGACTAATATTCCTCTGTGTATACCACATAATTTACAGACATGAAAAAAGTAATTACAGTTTTAACTTTCACTAAATGTAGTAATTAATATAGTCAAATTATGACACATGCTGGTGGGGGAGAGCTAAGACAATGCCTCGGACGTTGACAGACTCAATATGTTTTCTCTCTTTCGCACATCAAACTTGTTCATGTTTATAATATCGTCTTTATGTTTCCTTAAATAGTTCACTATACATGTACACATTAACAGTTTTGTTTTCTCTCTTCCATGTCAAAGTAGTATACTCTCTTCTTCTGTAGTTTTTGTCTATAACTTTCATTTTAGACTTGTATCATATCAAAATATGAAGAACTGCATCTCGTTGAAAATGAGGACTCAACATATCCCTGAAAGAAGATTCAAGATAGTGAGAAACGGACGACTCATTAAAGCACGTATAGAAAAGCTAATGCAAAACTAGGAGCTTATCGTTTAAAAGCAAAGTCTTACATGGGGTTGACTTGATTAACGACCTCAAAAGCTTGTCTTGAATACCCAAAAGCCAACACAAGGAGGCTAAAGCAGACAATGGTGAAACTTTTCAATAGTGGAATATGCAAGTCTCTTGCCTTCTGATGAACTTCCAAATGATGCTATCTTTCTCATCAAGTAACCTGGAAAAAGAAAAGAAACTCTGAGCTATATCTCCTTGTCCAAGAAGACTAAGATCAAATGATTGAATTATGCCATATAAATACCAGGGTCTTCCATAGCGAGGTTAGTCCAATCATTTGGGTTTGGGTTTATGTCTGAAGCCTTAAGTAGCTCGAGAAGAGCTTCATTAACCTGAAGCCAAAGCAGCGAGGCAAAGCTCTTGATATCTGGTAAAGTTTTTGAGCTGCATACACATGCTCAGAGTTCATAATACTACTCAAGAAGATGCTCACAAAACATGATACTTGATTACAGTACATGCATTCCGTGAATGACTTATCTGATACGAGAAATCCAGCAGAAAGGATTACATCAATCTCTGCTTTTGTAAGTTTATGCAACCAACAAAGGCATTAACTTGGCCATCAAAACCGTAACTGGACTGCATTCCAGTTGCTTGATATCTCTTTCACATATTGCTAGCATTCTATATGTATATATATATATGTATCTCACAAGATTATAGATATTTATTCATTGACTTCTCACATTATATAAAAATCAGTACTATCCCCAATAACTCATATAATAGGTCTGTTCGTTTGCAAAATCATGTCAGCGGCCGCGTCAGTCGCCAAGGATCGATTAGAGTTAGGAAACCGGAGTTGCCGCTGCCGCTGTTATTTTTAGTGTCGTATCTGCCGGTTATTACTTGATGTAGCGACTGAAAAGGAAAATCTCTTTTTCTGCGACTGTGATGTATTTGCCGTGATAATAGTTAATATTTTGAACCGCTGCCGCTGTCGCTCACATTTATTAAACGAACAGGCCTAATATCTCCTGTCTTGTGTTGGTCCTATACGTTCGTCTAGGTAATATGGTAATACTCCCAGTCCGCCATCTTGCTTAGGTCTACACACATCTGCCCAAGAAACTCTAGCTTTCTTCCCATTTAGTTCTGGTCCAGACCACAGAAACGCAGAGCAGAGTTTTTCAACTTCTTTAATACAAGCGCTAGGGAGTCTGAAAGCCGCCATCCAGAAATTTGAGAGACTAATAATCACAGAGTTTATCAATTGCAATCTTCCTGCATATGATAAAATTCTGTTCTTCCAAGAGTTGATCCTTTTTCTGATTATCTCGATAAGAGGAAGAAAATCCAATACTGTCATACTCTTTGTCAACAGAGGAAGCCCAAGATAACGTACCGGAAGAGAACCAGTCCCAAATGGAAACTGATGTAGAATATCTTCTTTGTCTATCATTTTCGATAAGACATTCATACTGATCACAAAGAGATACGGTGACAAAGAACATCTCTGTCTCAATCTCTTGTACTCTGAAAATAACCTGCAAGCTCTCCATTTATTTGCACCGAGAATGAAGCAGTTGAGATGCATAATGTTATCCAATGTATAAACTTCTCCGGGAGCCCCATTGCTTTCAGAGTGTTAATCAGAAACGACCACTGAACTGAATCAAATGCTTTGGAGATGTCTATCTTCATGGCAAAACCCTAAACCCATTCACCACATTCATAGGCAATACAATGAATAGCATCTTCACAATACAAATTACCCATTTCAAGCAGTTTAATTTTGTCACTTAGTGGACTTTTTTTGTTAAGAAAACATTAAAAAATAGTTGCATAGGTTTAGGTGTTCTTTGTTATTCACACAAAATGATTAAACACATATACCATATAGATAACCATTTTTTGAGTAATTGATGAAAACGTTTGACGCTTACATTAAGTTGAAGATGCGCATAACAAAGCTCACCGCTATAGCAATTGCAATACCAAATAGGTGAAATGATATTAAACATGGAGCAAAAATCTTATTTCTGCTCCATACCTAGGTAGTCCACACTTAGTTGGATCCACTTGAAGAGAATCTCTTTCAACTTGTTCCTAAAGCAAACAATGGTCCCAACATGCTTCTTAAAGATCCGTAGTTGCAGAGTTATCAAAATAGATCAGAACATTTGTATATATGAATGAATGACATGCGGCATAAGACATGTATCTAAACTTTATGGATGAGTATATATTATTTTGAATTAAAATAGTAAAAAACCGTTACTAACTTTTTATGGATAAATATAGATGTATATGAATGTTTGAGGGTATAAAAATTGAACATATTGTTAAACTGAACATTTTTAGTTTATCGGTAATAATAGATTTTTGCATAAAATGAATAGGTTATGTATAAAAATTGAATTTTCACTGCCATATAAATTAGGTATTGATACACTAAAAATAAATCTCGCTACTGTTAAGTTAACAGTGTTGTATGTTTAGATTCAATTCAGAGGACCAGTTTACACTTTATCTTATTGATTCAACGCTAAGCTAAAACAAGATTTGGGGTTTGAATTTATGGTTTCGTGAGAAACAAGTAACAAGACTGATTAAAGAATGCAAATTTAACAAGAAGCCAGTCTGAGGTTATTTCATCGGGTGTCAATACTGAGCCAAACAATTATTCAAGCACGATTAAACACAATCTAGAACTCAGATCACTCAGGTAGAACAGCACATTGACGTGGAACTGCCCCCTATGCCACTCAATCTTGATACCTAAACTCTCGCTTAGAGCAAGATCGAGGGCAAGCGTTAGAGATCAAGTCCGATAATTTCACTAACACCCTAATATCTACTTTCGCTGATTAGGATTGCTAAGCTCATTCATACAGTATCGAGTCATCTTCTACGTGGTTAGCGAGTTGATTAGACCTAGGTTCAAGCATTAAATGATCAGATTAGTGCAAGCAGTAAGAATTGATATGAATGAATAACATAATGAATTGCTTATCTATGTTTAGCTCATGGGATCAACGCCCAAGAACCCTAGACAAGCTAGCCGACTACTCAGACATAACACAAGATATCAAAGACATGATTTCTGAATAATACTGCATATAAATAAAAAATAGAAATAAGAGGGTTTATGATGATCTTCTCTAGATGAGAGGTGGAGCCGTTTTCCATACAAGTCGCAAATTGTCAAAAACAAGTCTAGGTTTCTTGCTAAAAACTAGTGTACATAATAAAATAATCATACCGAACCGACGCTTTTATATGGAGGCACCATTAGGCTAGAGGGGAAGTGAGACGACTAGGGTAAACTTCCAAATTAACTTGGTGTTTATTTAAATGTGGGGAACAATCGCTCGGACTGTTCCTTGAGGGAAACAATCGTCAAACTGTTCTGTCTGGCTGTTCCGCGGAAAATCTTCCAAATATGGCATATTTTCTTCAAGCATCCTTCTCCGACTTTGCAACCTATTCCAGACCCGAAAAGAGTATATAAAAAACTACACAGACTCGATAGAGAACTATAAACGTTTGAAATATAATGATGTTAATAACACCGAATGTCAGATATAAATTGAACATATTGTTATATTTCAGGTTAGATTATGGCTGTTTTCCCTCACTTGAGCTATATACGTGGAAGATCGGACGTCTGATCAAGTTCAAATGCCAGCGAATCGGAGAGGAAACAGAAAACAAAAAAAATTCTCGAGTTTGATTAATGGTCAAACTCAAAGATAATTAATCCCACTTTCGGGCCATATCCATTAATCAAAAAGCCCATTACTGAAAAGTGGACCGTTAAGTCAGTTAAGACGCCTTTAGTTGACTTTCTTATCTTCAGAGATACTAAGAGGAGAATCCACTGCCACTCTTTTATACCATTTTTCTCTTTCCCTCCGAGTTAACTCGCTCTTGCCTGACTCACCGAGTCATGGCGCTTCTCAGGCCTCACCTTCATCGATTCCACTCCAACGCTCTCCACCAATCAGCCCCTCATATAAATCCAATCGTCGACGCCGGCGGTGGACTTGTCGTCTACCCGACGTATGGTCGCCGTCGTCGTCACCGTTGCTCCGCGATTGCGATCGACGCTCCGTCGTCTCTCGCGGGCGTGACGCCTATCCGGTGGGGGTACACGAGCGTTCAAGGGTTTAGGGAGGAGATGGAGGACGACATCGTCATCCGCTCGGAAGCTCTCGACAGCTTCTCCTTCGCCGCGGTTTTCGACGGCCACGCTGGATCCTCCTCTGTTAAGTTCCTCAGGTACTTCATGCAAAGATCAGTTTTTGGAACTGTGTTAGTGGTGATGGTGATGATGATGGTTTTTTAATAGGGAGGAGCTGTACAAGGGATGCGTTGAGGCGTTGCAAGTTGGATCTTTGTTGAAAGGTGGTGACTTTGGTGCGATCAAGGGAGCTTTGGTCGAGGCTTTTGAGAGCGTGGATCAGAGTTTGCTCAAATGGTGAAGCTTTCGTTTAAGGGTTTGATTTAATTTTGATTTGGGTGAAGTAAAGTTACATACTTTTTATGTATATGGTTTTGGATTTAGGCTAGAAACAAAAGGTGAAGAAGATGAGTCTGGTTCAACGGCTACTGTGATGCTCATTAGAAATGATGTTTCCTACTTTGCACATATTGGTGATTCTTGCGCTGTAAGTCTTCTTGGTTTAGTAGAAGTTGTGGACATTTGGTCAGTGAATCGTTGTAGTTTTTTTTTCATGTGGTTAATGGTTTGGAATAGGTCTTATCTCGATCTGGACAAATAGAGGAGTTGACTGATTCTCATCGTCCATATGGAAGCAGTAAGGCAGCTGTTCAGGAAATGAAAAGGATCAAAGATGCAGGTGGATGGGTGTGTCTTCCTCAATCTTTTTTCTATGGTTCTCAAATATCACTTACTGTGTGTAACTTGCTAAAACCGGTTTCTTTGCTCTTCATTCAAATCAGATTGTCAATGGAAGGATTTGCGGAGACATAGCTGTATCTCGTGCTTTCGGTGACATCCGATTCAAGACAAAGAAGCATGAGTTAGGATCTGTCTCTTTTCTTACAGTTGCTCTTCTTTTATAGATGCTACCTCATTGCTCACTATATATAGTTCATGAACACAGGATGTTGAAGAAGGGTGTCGATGAAGGAAGATGGTCCGAGAAGTTTGTATCCAGGTACTGAAATAATTGAAAGTTGTTTATAGTTTTGTCAAGTTTCTTCAGTGATTCCTCTCCTGATTTGATGGAATGTTGCAGAATCGAGTTTAAAGGGGACATGGTTGTCGCAACTCCGGATATCTACCAAGTACCTCTCACATCGGACGTGGAGTTCATTATTTTAGCTTCTGATGGATTATGGGACTACATGAAGAGGTTTCTTTTTTTCTTCACACTTCCCCCTTGCAATCATATGCTTTTATCAAGAAAAAGTACAGAGCTGACAGTGATCAAATGTTTTGGCTGGCGCAGCAAAGACGTGGTTAGTTTCGTAAGGGAACAGCTCCGAGAACATGGAAATGTCCAGGCAAGCTTTTCTTTTAATTCATGTCCTTACAAATTAGTTTCCAATAAATGAACATGGATATGGTTGAGTCTGAGCTAGTCTTTTATATGTTCCTCTGTAACAGCTTGCTTGTGAAGCTCTTGCTCAAGTTGCTTTGGTAAAATAACGAAAACCCCTCCTCTCAAGCTTTCTTTAATCAGGATCCCGAAACTGACATCTCTTTCATAATTTCAGGACCGGAGATCTGAGGACAACATCAGCATCATCATCGCTGATCTAGGGTGGGTCTTCCATACATGATTCATTTAAAAGGTCTTCCAATTCATAGACTCTTGACGTGTCTTGGTTTCGATGAAAACAGAAGAACAGAGTGGAAGAAGCTCCCGGTGCAGCGGCAAAACATGGTGGTTGAACTGGTTCAGGCGGCAGCCACTGTGGGTATAGTTACTGTTGGCATATGGATTACTTCTCTTCTCTCTTGAGTAAAATGGAACATCCAATCTCCTTCCTTCCTTAGTGTATATAAAACATGTAACTATGTCAAACTCTCTAGCCTTCTCTTAGAGATGGAGATTACCTCACAGTTGGTAACTCACCAAAGTACATGTAAAATCGTTGGAGTAAATGCTTAGTGTAAAGAAAAAAAAAACACTCCAACATAAAAGCAAATACTTATATGGACTATCAACTTCCGTTTATATCCCATTGGGACTCTGCTTTTTGAGAACGATCTGATGAGTGAGAAATGAGAACTGAGTTAAGCTATATTTATACCAAGAACTTAAATGTACTCTGCAGTCTAAAATTATTGGTGGGAGTTTTGTTCTTTTAATCTTTTCTATTTACCAACCTCCACAAGACATTTTTAAGTTTATATATTTGTAAAGTCAGAGTAGAAAGGTTGTGAGACGTAAATGTCATTCAATATAATTCATATCCAAATATATTTGAAAATTAAAAGTTAATCAAGTAGAGAAACGCATGGCTCATGCAACAGTTGATGGTTCTAAGTGTTTGCCCCCTTGACACTTTTTAGGCATATATAAGATGGGAACATTAGGTAGAGTTAGCATGCATTTTTATGGGCTAATTAGGTAGACTGACTTTTCAGAGTTTTATTTACAAATAAATAGGCGAAAATGTAAATAAATTGGATGTTATTTTGGTGAGTGTCTAATAGTGTAATACCCAAGCTGGCATGGGTAGAAACATCAATAGAATGAGCCTGGTCTCGTTTATGAGGAGAAAGGAGGACAGGACGATTATCATGGTGGCGGTTAGTACCGTGTAACCACCACCAGGGCCATTTTCTTGTATCCTAAGGCAGGGTTCTTTGGAGCGAAGATGAAAGGGGTACAAATTTCTTTGGTCATTAATTGATGTACTTGTCCCTATCACCATTTTTACCGCCAAAGTCGGTTACTCATTTCCTGAGAATCCAATAATGACAAGAAAAAAACCCTCTTTATACAGCAAAAGATTGTTGTAATATAAGAAAAACGAGAGATTTAAAAAGGACAAGACTTTGAAACGTCCAAGTGATTCACTGTTGGAAACGACATGGTAAGTGAGAGTCAAAAAAAAAAAGAAAAAAAAAGCTTATAAATAAGTCACTTCATCATATACAATGCGGCATCTCCGAGGTTAGTTAGGGGTTATTGGTTGTTGTATTTTAATGGATTTGAAAATCCGAACTAAATCTAGTGTTATTGGTTCTATGATTTTCAAATCTGTATTAAAATCATATGTTATTGGTTTAATGATTCATAAATTCTGTATCAAATCAAGTGTTATTCAATCGTACGGATTTACTAATATATTTAATTTTATAATGGATTTGAATGGATTTGTTTGGATTTTTTAGTTAAAAATACAAAGACTCAAATCCGAGGAAAACCTTCGGATTTGCATATTTTACTTGGATTTATAAATAATATATGGATTTCTAAATCAATCAAAATATATAAACCAATAGCACCTCCTTAGTCTGTCTGCTTCACTAGAAACTCGGCGATGGCTTCTCTGTCTACTTCTGCTTCTCTAGCAAACGCATGGATGGCATCAGTCTCTCAGGAAGAAACGCAAGGATTGGGACTAGTTTTTCATTCAGATAGACAGCAAACGAAAAAGAAAAAAAAAAGCTCCAAGTTCTTCCACTAGCTCGTCGTTGATAATATAGTAGCCAGTTCACTAAAAAAAAAAAGTTGTTGCAGCTATACGAGATGCTAAGTTAACATACTCTCTTAGTTTTAAATGAACCTTTAGATTTCACATATATGATCTGATCTAGACACTCAGAGAAAAGTAAAACAAGAGAACCTTACAACTCATTTTGGGATTCCTCTTCATAAACCAATGAGCTAAAAACTGTCCCAATGGTTCCTCCTGAGCTTGAGACTGCATCATTTCGACTTCCAGCTTTCTGGTACGCCACAACAAACCGAGCAGAGAAGATCAAACAAACAGTCCAGAAAAAGAAAAAAATAGAATGAAAATAAAAGAAGAGGAGGAAAAAAGGTTAATACCAGGCCACAGTCTAACCAAGTTGGATAAAGCTGAGTGACAATCTCAATATACTTCTCCATCGCTTCCTCAGTGGGCATAGCACCCAGTTTCCTCCATGCTTGCCTGAAAAGACAAGAAGATCAACTGAAACTCCCAATCAATGAAATTTCCGTCTCAATAAAACCACATCATCTCCAACACTTTCAAAAGGCAAACTAAGTGATAACATGATCAAGTAAAGCATCAAACTTCAGTCTCAAACCGATCAAAGAAGCTAATGGCAGAGAGAGAGAGAGGGATACCACTTGGCACGAGCAGTAAGTTTGAGAGCAGAAGGCTGAGGAGCAGTACAAGGCCCTTCCGTAGCGATCTTGTACAGCCCGTAAAGCTGCTTCTGGACATCACTAGGCACCTTCCGCGACAACCGATCTGCTGCGGCTGTAGTCACGAAGAGAGTAGCTGCGCTGAAAGCCTCGTCCAGTTCCGTGCTCTCTACGCCTTCCCAATCATCGTCTTCGCCTCTTGAGCTACCCTGCTCCGCCACGACCGAATCCGCCTCACCACCGACGGTAGAAGACTCGACGCGGCGCGAGTCAACCTCCGATTCCGGTTCGGGGTGGCGAGCAAGGAAGAGATTGTCTTCTTTAAAGGTGACGACGATGGAGATGAGCTTAGCCAAGAGGTAAGAAACAATTAAACCTAAGATCACAGACTGAGCAAGCTGAAGCCAATCACCCATTTTCTCAAGAAACAGAACTCGAATTTTTAAAAACCCTAAAGGAATCAAAACAGAGTCACGATTTAAGAAGGAACCCTAGACAAAAAAATGGAACAAACTTTTTGATTCATTAAACCAACAAACAAAACGACTTTTTTTTTTCTTCCTTATGTTAAAGACTTTTATTAACGACAACAGAAAAATAAACTTGACGACAGATCACAGAAGCGTCTAAATTAGGGAAGACGTGCATGGTGTTGTAAGACCATGATATAAAGGAAGGCTTGAATCATACGACACGTAAAAAAATAAAAATGTAAATGTAACCATAAGCATATAAAAAGGTAGACCATAACAAAAGACAAAACTCATACACCATATTAATTAAATCGTTCCATTCACTAACACTGCTTGCTTAAATGAGCATCTCATGAAGAGAGAAGAATCCAACTCATAATTAAGGTCTACATAGTGAGTGTGAATCACTTTCATGGAATACCCATTTAAGCAAGAAACATTATAAAGAGGAAGGTGAGGTAATACCACTTCTGTCCATGAGAGATGCTTTCACCGCTACAAATATTTATATGCGCAACGTGACTTGCACAAACTAGGGACACATTTACGGAAATACCCTCCACTCAAACAAGAAACTACTACCCACCACTCTTTAACTCAGTTCCGACAAATTTGAAGAAGACTTTGCTAGTAAGCCATGGAATGGCAGCTAAAGCGTGCCTTTTTAACCAACAATCAAACATTCTCACACCCTTTCTTTGTCCTTTTCTGAGCACACCACATGCCTGGGGTACTCAGTCCCCAGTGTACAGTAGATTACAAAATATTCAGCAACAAAAAATAGCTACTTCTCAGTACTTACCCTTTTGATCTGTAAGGGGGACATTCAACATGTGGACTTTTTGTTGTTGTTTTCTTGGACGACTATTCTTGCTGAGATCCATATCGGCATTGGACATTTTCCCCTTCTATGAGAGCTTCTCAACTGCACCGACAGGAAGACCCACCAACTCTAGTGTCTTTTCCCACACTCTATGTGCAGTTTCTGTGTTGTGTGCTTCTTCGGAAGGATTTGTAGGTCGGCAATCTTGGGAGATGAATGGGCAAACAGGCCAATCATCGGTTTTTAGTGTCTCCCAGTACTCTGGAATCTGAGGGTCTGTGGCTGAGAAGAGAGAACTTCTACAACCTTCTTGAGGTGAGAATATGAAATAAGGTATCACTGCGTAAAGAGCTTGAAAAATCCTGGGTAGATCCCTCGCCTATAAATAGAAAATGACTAGTTTATTAAATGAAATTCTGAGAAACAGAATGGGTGTACATCCTGCATTTGTAACTAAATGAAGTGAAGCTAACACTCACAACATTTGTAAGAACAACACCAGGGGATAGACATATGACGCTAACTCCTGTTTCCAGAGGCAGCTTTTTGAAAAGAATGCTACTAAACATAATCTGGAAAATAAAGGGAACCAAAGACTAAAGCCCTGTTCGTTTGGTTGTCGCAGGTTTCGGCGTCAGCGGCAGCATCAGCGGCGGCGGCGGCGGCAGCGTCAATGAGGACAGTTGTTGTTCGTTTCGCAGACGCTGACGCTGCCGCATACAAGGGCTGTTCGTTTGGTTGCCGCAGGTACCGGCGGCAGCGGCAGCGTCAACATTTTGCGTTAACTCTTGTTCGTTTCGTTGACGCAGGAAGCTGCGTCTGACGCCGCGTCCGAACGCCGCGTCCTGCGGCTGACGCCGATAAAACCTGCGGTCGTGATATAATATGCGGCAGCGTCAGCGTCTGCGAAACGAACAACAACTGTCTTCATTGACACTGCCGCTGCCGCTGACGCTGAAACCTGCGGCAACCAAACGAACAGGGCTTATATCGCGACCGCAGGTTTTGTCGGCGTCAGCCGCAGGACGCGGCTTCTTGCGTCAACGAAACGAACAAGAGTTGACGTAGAATGTTGACGCTGCCGCCGCCGCCATGCCGCCGCCGCCGGTACCTGCGGCAACCAAACGAACAGCCCTTAAGTCACCAGTTTCTGAAAATAGGCAAAAATTCCAAACACAAAAAAAGTTGCAGATGGAAATAAAATTAAAAATTATTACGGTAAGCTCATCTGGGCTAGCTTGCTGCTCGAGTATCCTACAACGCTCGAGTACTTGCGGCGACCAGAAACAACATTCATGTCATCCGGATCAACAAAACCAACACTATGCATCTACAAAAGTGAATCCGACGACACATTATCTTGCATGAAAAATAATCACCAAAAGATGATTAATATAAATTGTTTCAGCTTTCATACAAACAGCCATGCCACCCAGTTTCAGTGAAAGAAGCAATGATGAATGCAGGGGGTAGAATCTGGTCATTGTCGTTTATTTTGGGTCAAAACTTTCAGCAAGCGTGGGTCTATTTCTTTTATCTATACCAAGACTCTGTTCATATAATAACATGCATATTCAGCCACTTAGAGAGAACCTATATTATTCCTCAATATATTCTGCAATCAATTGACACGACCAGAGCTTTTCAAGTTACAAAATATACAAACAATTCACATATTTTTTTTCAACATCATTACCTAAAGAGCATAGAAAACTGGAGAACGGAGACTTGGAGCATGTAATGTTACTAGTGATCATAAAACTTACCACGGAATTCACATTGATGATTCGGCTAGGTGAACCTCGGATTAGAGACGGCAAAAGGAGTACTGAAAGAAGAGCTGGAGCTAAATGGTTTACTTGCATGTGCTGCTCGTATCCATCCTCTGAGAATTTCTGCGCCTCTACCCAAATTAGAGAGTATAGCATTTAAGTTGATTTTTTTCCTCAACACATACTGCAGAAAATGTATCTACAATCATTTAAGAAAGAAATCCGTCAGACAGTTCCATAAACCGGCAATAAGAGTAGTCTTGCTCTAGACAACATTCGTAACTATAACTCATAAGAGTTTAGGTTTGAAATCAACGCTACACATGCCAGTTCTCACTAATTGGGTCCTTCCATCAAGTTAGAATATTGATGATGATGAATGAAGCATTAGTGATCTTCAGAGCATATCAAACAGATGGTGAAAATCCAAGAAGGAAACAAACGGGAGAGAAAGTAGCTAAAAGGGGGTAATAAAACCAACCTCCCATAGCAAAGATGCCAGCATTGTTAATCAGAACATGCAAAGGTCCCAAACGAGCGTTCCAAGCATCAGCGAATCTCGCAACCGAATCCAATGAAAGAAGATCAAGTTCCATTGCCTTTACAAAAAAAAGAAAAAAGGAACACAGAGGATCTTAATTACATGTAACAAAACTAATACTCTTGTCTAATAACTAATACACATTATTGACTATTTCCAGTCTCAATAGCCACAAACTATAATTTATTCATCATTATAATAAGAGAGAATCCATATAGGAGATGATAAGAAGAGTGTACCTCGACATTACATTAAGTGGGAGACCTTTGCCAGACCACTCGTTCTGCCATTGCTGAATCAGCTCCTGAGCTGCCTTTGTGTTTCTCACGGCCATCACAACATGTGCACCAGCTTCCGCAAGCTGCCTGCGAACAAAGAAGCAAAGGCATCAGCAATAATCCCTAGTCTACACAAAATTAAACTCGCGATTTGATTGACGGGGAAAGAGGATAAACCTAGCGGTCTGACGGCCAATGCCGCTGGTGGAGCCAGTGACAACGCAAGTGAGGAGGGAGAGGGTTGAGCAAATGAGAGGCGGTGATCCTCTGGAAGAGAATCTCTCCGAAGACGCTGCTCCATCCTCTCACCCACTCCATCCATCCCAAACTCTCCTTCTTCTTAGAGGAAGCTTTTTCGTCACTCATCTTCTTTTTCGAGATAGAGAGAGTTAGTAGATCTACGACGTTGTTATATACACAATAGTGAGTAAAGACAAAAAGTGTATTTTTCATTAAATTAAAATAAAATAACCTCGAATCGTGGAAGGGATCATTGGCCGGCGAGATTTTCTGACCCACACAGATTTTTTTATAAGGAGTAACAAACTTTCTTTCTCAAGTGACTCTGCTCATGGTTGATGGACTCATCATATACAATAATATGTCAGCTTTTCATTTATTTAAACACAAGAGACTGACATGATTAACAACACAGAGTGAGAGAGAGACAATGAACTGAGAAATGGATGATGATGATGATGAAATCCATAAAGACTGGAATCTGACGTAGCCAAATTATTCTTTCACTACCAATCCTCCTCCTTGACAATCTTAGCTTTTTCGAAAATGAACTTGCCCTCCTTGTACTTTTGCGAGGCCTCGTAGGCTCTCTCGTACTTCCAGCCCAAGGGTTCATTGCAGTCAGCACAAGATATGTCAGCCACGGTGTGGAGACCTGTTAGGAGATACCTGTCTTCTTTAGCGCCTAACACGACGTTCATTGCGTGGGAGAAGAGGAAGGCTCTCCCGGTTCTTCCCTATTAATCGAGAAACATGGTATTAGAAATTCAACTGAAAATGGTATTCAGGATCGAGAAACACAAATGCTAAGAGGCATCTCTCAGACATAACTAGTCTTGTTGTTTATTACAATTTGAATCAAAACGCTACTTCTTTGGTTTTGTCCCAAGGATCAATCAGTCTCCAAGTTTTGATTTGACTCTAACACCAACAAACAGGTAGGAAAAATGCATTCTTGATCAGAGTAGTATTGATAAAAGACTAAAGCCAAGGACTTTCCTAAAATTTGAAATCATAGGCAGATCCTCAGAGCTGCAGCTTAGTCTTAGTGTGATTCTCTACATCTACCATAAGGGACACAAGCAAGCAAGCAAGCAATCACAAAAGGAAAATGATGAAGCAGATTCTCACCTGAAAAGCCTTGGAGATGATATCATCGTGAAGCCCTACATGATTCCTGCAGTTGCAGCAACTATACAGCCTTGGACCAATTGACTGAGCCATTTTCTCAAACACTTTCAGTGCGTTGGTCAACTGCTCCAGATAGATCAAGCAAGTTCTCACCTTTTCACAAGAAATCGAATTTAAAAAAGAAACCAGCCCCACTGTGGAAACAAGAAATTAGAATTTGTAACAGACAAGGGAAGATCAAGAGAAACCTTTCTGGAATCTGTAAGTTCACCAAACTCCAATGTCTGAAGAAAATAAAGGATAAGAAGAACAGTGAGCAGGTTGTTAGCGTGCAGGACTGAAGATTCCAATTTCCACACGGTTTTACCTCAAATTTGTCAATTAACAAATAGAAGTGACAAGAGACCAAACTATATATACTATCCTAGACACACAAGGAATATAAAAATATACATTAAATATTATATTCGGTAGATATTCCCGGATTAAAAAATGGAGAATAGTCAGACGAAAAGGAGTCGATGATTTTGAGGGATCTTACTAGGGTTTAAAAGGAGTCGGATGAAAGTTTTGATCTTTATTGTTCTCTCTGATCTGATCAAGCAGTTCTTGCCTTTGGGTTTTGCTTTTATCACTTGAAAATGAAGAAAGAAGCAAATGAGTAATGAAAAGGTGAGTGAGACACACTTGTCTCTCCATATTTTTTAATTACTTTTCATTTACTTATTTTTAACATTCATTTACATTACTAAATACTATAGTAAGAAAAATAAATATTAAAGTTCTGAAATCTCTCATAATAATAACGTTGCTTATATAGGAACAGCTTGGTGGTTATTGGAAGTGAAGGAAGAGTTGACACTTAACATAACATTATGATGAACAAGAGAGATTCAATAATAAGATCAAAGCCTCTTGGTAAACAGCCAAAAGCAATTATAAAGCATTCTATAAAGCACTATTACAGAACAGAGTGAAACTGTTGCAAAAGCTCTAAAACTTTACCATTTAAAACCAGAACATTTTTTATAAAAAAAAAGTTGATCCGGAATTTCATTCAGGAATCTTCTTCCGGTTCACGCTGCCATGAACCCTGAGAATCTGACTGAAGGTTAATGAACTGAGACACTAGTAGCTTCGAGATTCCACTTATCGCTGCTTGGACCTCATCTGGCTCCCTTGAGACTCTCAGCCCAGAGTACTCCCCTGCTGCTACTTGCGTCTTCTTTGACGTAGCTAGAACTTTCTCCAAATCAAGCTGTGATAATGGCCTAGGGACCTGCAAACTCACAACATCAATTAATACTTTAACAAGGATGCAACAACATTCAACATTATGTTACTTAAAACTTACAGGACATGGTCTCCCTTTTCTCTCTTCCTCTAGTACTTCTCTGATAGGGAAGTACGCTGCTTTCTTGCAGAGCTCAAAGATGTCTGATCCTGTATACCCTTGGCATAAACGAGCCACGTGATCAAAGTCGATATCAGGCTCCACCCTCTCTCCTTTCAATGTCACTTTCAATATCTCAGCTCTCTCCTTACGATCAGGCATTCCAATCTCAAACGCCTGAGGGAGACGCCTCAGTATCGCTTCATCAAGCTCTGACGGTCTGTTAGTTGCAGCAAGAACCATAACCCTCGCATTCGCTACAAAGCAAACCATTAGCTAGGCTGCACTAGTCTAAAGTAAGCTGAAAGGTAAAAGGATTAAACTTACGATCAGTGGAGAATCCATCCCATAAAGCCATAAACTCAGTCTTCATATTCGCCATTGCTTCATGATCCGTTGAACGGCGCTGACCAAGAAAGCTGTCAACCTCATCGATAAAAATGATAGCAGGCTGGAGTTTAGACGCCAAGCTAAACACAGCAGCAACTGAAAAAGGAACAAAACAGAATCATTTAACATAAGAAACTTTATCAACAGAACCAAAGAACAAGCCTTAGTAGTCTTACCAAGCTTCTGAGCATCACCAAACCACTTGCTCATCAGATTAGAAACCCTAACGTTAATAAAAACAGCTCCTGATTCTTTAGCAATAGCCTTAGCAAGCATTGTCTTCCCAGTACCAGGAGGACCGTAGAGCAAGACACCCTTCTGAGGTCCAAGCAGCTTCCCATAAGCAAAAAGCTCAGGTCTTTTCAAGGGTAAGATCACAAGCTCGTACAAGGACTGCTTAATGGTCTCTAATCCACCGATAGAGCCGAACTCCACATCAATGTGGTCTGGGTTTATCACATCACACGCTATTACATCCTGTTTTACAATAACAAGACACAAGTGAGCATAACTCTAAGCTCAATTAATAGAAAAAGATTGAAAATCGAAACGACCTCGTATGGATTGGTGTGGATGAGAGGACGACCGAGACGCTTGGAGATTTCTTTCTTATTCTCTAGAGCTTTCTTGGACGCCTCGCGATTAGGGTCGAGATGTTTGAGCCCGGCGAATAGAACTAAGCAGCTGAGAGCAGCGCTCGCCGCGTAGAGTATGAGTTCTTGCAAGATCTTTGTCTCCGAGGAGCCGCCCATTTCTCTTTCCAAAGAGGCAACCTTTCTTTTTTTGATTTCAGAGGATCTTATATAAAGAATTAAAGAATCCCGAAGAGATTTAGGTTTGTAAGATGATATGTTTGCAGAACACGGTGGGAGTCTTGCTCTTCTTGCGGACGACGACAGAGTTTGTGTTTGTCTATTGGGTTCTCGAATGCTTGAGGATGTGAAATTACTGATACTGCCCCTCGGTTGCACCGTCGTTAATTCGTTAACCGGATTGGTCAAGAAGGATCCTTAATGACCTCTAGTTGGGCCGTAGAAATAATTAATTAACACTTAAGCTTGGCAACTAAGTAAGAAAACAAAGGTGATTCCGGTGAAGACGATGTGCATGTTTTATCCATCCTAAGAAGTAAGAAGAAACATAGCTTTGGACTAAGGGTGGGCGTTCAGGTACCCATTCGGGTTTCGGATTTTCGGAATTAAAGATTTCAGTCTCATTGGGGTATTTTTAAATTTCGATTCGGATTCGGTCCAGATCTTTACGGATTCGGAACCCATTTAAATCATTTTAGATTTTTAAAATTTTATTATATATTTTAAAATGAGAAATTTCCTTAGATAGCCATTTTTAGTTTATTTTCACAAAAATAGACTTCAAATAAAAAAAATGACCAAAACAAGTTTTATTAAAGGGTAAATATGTATTTATATCTAAGGGTTAACTAATCTAGACTTACGGTTTAGAGTTAAGGGGTGGGGTTTTGGGGATAACTGGATAAAGTTTCAAATTTTCAAAAAAAAAAAAAAATATTAAAATTTTCAAAATAAAAAGGTGCTATTTTGGTCATTTTATTTATTTAGTGCTATTTTTGTGACTAAAGCTTAAAAATGTCTATTTGAGAGAATTGTCCTTTTAAAATTCTCAAAATCTATAAACAAAATAATATATTATATATGATTTTGAATAACATATGTCAAAATACCTAAACTTAACTTATAAATTGGTTTGGTTTGAATATTTGGATAGAAAATCAATAAATATTTCAAGTAGTTTTGGTGTTTTTAGTATATTTTAGTTATTTTATACATTTACTTTTGACTATTTGTATATATTTTTAAGTATTTTGGACAACTTAAAAGTATCATATATATTTGGATGTTTTTAATATACATTAAATTTAAAAATAATTAATATATTTAGGTATATAAATCTATTTCGAATACGCCAAAATTTTGCTTAAAAGTATCATATATATTTGGATGTTTTTAATATACATTAAATTTAAAAATAATTAATATATTTAGGTATATAAATCTATTTCGAATACGCCAAAATTTTGAATCCGTTCGAATATTTAATCAATTTCGGTTCAGGTTCGGTACTATTTTTTCGGTTCTTTGGATTTTGATTTTTTGCCCAGACCTACTTTGGACCATATTTTTGTTTCACATTATTTGGGGATAAATGATACTATATTATTATTTTCAATCTATATAGTAGTCTGGTATAGGCACAAATAAACAAACTTTGTATCCATTTACACATCTATATATATTTTGAAAATACATTTACAAAGAAATACATTTTCCAACAACATCAAAAACAACTTAAACAACGAGGATATTAGTGGCCTTACAAGACAGAGAGACAAGACAAGATATATGCAGAAGAAGAAGACGTTGTAGAACAATAGATGGAAGCAAAACAAACGAGAAGGATACAATGTTCCATGGATAGATGTAGTTTTGTACATATCGGGTTTATATCTTCTTGAGGAACTCCATGATGTGAGTGCCATAGGCTCTGCAGACAACTTGGAAGCCCTGGAAGCCGGAACCTTTGGCCAAAGCCTCAAACTCCTTCTCGGTCCGTTCTTTGCCTCCGGGGTTGTGAGCCAACATGAGGCAGTCCATGTGTACAACTTCTTTTGTCATGAGGCTCGAGTCTGGCAGCACCGGAAGTATAGATTCCGCCACTATCACCTTCCCGTTGTCAGGGAGTGCATCATAGCAGTTCTTGAGAAATTGCAAACAGTGTTGGTCGCTCCAATCATGACATATCCACTGTCACATGTAGGAATTGTAAAAAAAAAAAAAAACATTTGAGGACAAGAAACATAATAGGTTCTTATGCACCTTGTTGCCAAGAAACCTAATAGGAATAGTTTACTAACCTTCATGAAGATGCCATCTGCTTTAGGGACATTCACAAACATATCTCCCCCAATATGTTCAATGCCTGAATCATTAAAGAAAACTCAACCAATATATATTTCAGGACTAAATGCTTTTCCGAAATAGCAAAAAGAGACGTACATACCAGGGTAAGAAACAGCTTCCTCAATGACATGAGGGAGATCATAAAGGATGCCTTTGATGTGTGGGTGTTTGGAAACAATCATACGGAGAGTGACTCCAATGCCACCACCAACATCCACCAGCGAAGACAATCCCTCAAAGCCTTTGTAGGTCTCTAGAATCTTGGTCATTACAATGGTGGTGTGGTTGGACATTCCATTGTTGAATACTTTGTTGAATCTCGGGTCGGACCCTTGGTACTCAAAAGCGTCCATACCAAATGCCTTGTTGAATGGAATCCCACCTTCAAGAACTGCATCTTTCAAATGGTACCTGGACTCATAATGATATCATTATAAACTTGTATCTTGATTAGTGTAATCATATTATATATAAAATATACAAGTTAGAATATTGAAAGGTGATCATATTATATATAAAATATACAAGTTAGAATATTGAAAGGTTTTAATATTTTATATACCAGCTCTCCATGAAGACTCTGTGTCTGTTCAAATGACAAAGTGCAGCTAGTGAGACTCCATCTTCATTCTTAACAAGGTACTTGCACACCGGTCCAAGTCCGTAGAGACGCTCCACAACACTATCAGGAAGTTTACGGACAGAGCATGTCAAGATGGAGTAAGCCGCAAGCAACCTGAGGATCCGGTCAACCATGACTGGAGCATCAGGGTTCTCGGTCGATAGATGGGAAGATATTTCTGTCGGGGACAGTTGACCGCCAGGGAGAGGGACATTTTTGGATATGATCTCGAGCAGGTCTAGCTCCAAAGCCGATGTCAAAACCATAGGAAGCACGCTGGCGCCAGCTAGCTGCATGGCAAAGAGGTTGGCCTCTTCGTCGGAGACTTTAGCAGGAGTGATCTGTGTTTCAGCCAAGGATCCCATTGTGACTTTTTTTTGGGGGGGGGGGGGATTTTTATTCTATTTTGTAACGAGTTTGGTCTCTGACTTGAGAATGATGTGATGACTGATGAGTGAGAATTTGGTCTCTATTTATACTAAAAGGTAGCCAGCCATCTATGACAACATGGACAATGAATATTGTATTTACGGAATTCACTATTTGTACTTGGTAGTTGTTATTTTCTTTAATCAACAATTGATGTTTTAAATTAAACACAATTATAGGTTAAATACTAGTATTACATAAAACTAATCCAAAGATGCATGGGAAAAATCAATAAAGATAGAAGGAGAGGGAAACGCATGGGTCATGCAACATTAGTTGGTCATAACCATGCCTACTAAAACTTGTTTTCCTTCCCGTGGTACGTCTCCATCAGGCTGGTCTCCATCACAAAAATTTTTAAACATTTATTACAATTTGATTTCCCTAATCGTTTATTGGATGTAACAGATTAGAGTTAGAAGTTAAAACAAATACGAGTTGTATAATCCTGTTGTTGCCGGGTTCGTCTTTAAGTCGAACCTAGTGTGAAGACTGGATTTGTCTTTTAGAGGCCATTAATTGGGCTTTAATTGAGGCCCATATTCAATTAAACGTACCAAACGCCTAACCAATTGCAATTTAGTTGATTCATTCAAGATAATTAAATATTTCGAAATGAAACCGAATCGTCATCGCTCGCTTCTTTAAATCTCAGTGCGGTGTAGAGGCGCAACGGTAACTTAAATTTGCATTTTCTGGAAAAAAAAACTCTCTCAAGAAAGAACCAAGAAAAGATCGATACTTTACAGTCTGAAAAAATGGAAATTGTGGAGATAGCTCCAGATCTGTGGGAGGCGATGAAGACCAAGAGAAGAAAGAAACTCAGCAACGAGGAGATAGCAGAAGCAGAAGGGACACCTCTCAGAGGCATGTTCTGTCTCAAAACAAGACAGGAGGATATGAAGCCTTTCGAGGAGAAAGAGGATTGCTTTATCCTCGATTTCGACCCCAGCGATTCATTCGACTCGTCCTTCTCCGAGAACCCAGAAGGAGGTGATGACGACGATGTGGCGATTATACACGAGAAAGGACAGGTTTTGGTTCTAACAGACTCTTGGGTACTTTTGAATTCATGTAAAGTTTGGGTCTTTAGGCATTATCTTGACGTGATTGCTGCTTTCAGGTGGCTTGTAGGGACTTCCCACATCCAAGGCATCTCTGCTTGAAATATCCATTTCGATCGACTCAGCACTCACTGCATTGTAATCAGGTAAGGTAGATCTGTTTTGTCTTCTATAGTTCTATGTCATCTGACACAAGTTTATGTTTTTTGTGTGTGTGTGTGTGTGTGTAGTGTTACTGTTATGTTTGTGATTTGGCTGCACCTTGCCCACATTGGACGCCGAGTTATGAACCGCATTGTGAAGCATTAGAAAACTCTAGGTGGAAGAGTTTACGGGAGCTGCACCGCGGCCGTAGAGGACATTAGGTGTAAGAAGCGTTTATGAGAGTTGTGTCAGAATCTTGCTGCTCTGCATCAAACAAGTGAAGGACGTGTGGTGGAATTTGTTTTTTTTTTCCAGTTGCTAAAACTTGAGAGTGATGAATGTTATGAGTGTCTGTAATAACATTGCCATCCTTAGATGAATATTTTGCTTAGTGAATAACCCAAAGCGCTTAACATCGTTTTCCATATTCAGCAAGAGTGCTCACTTAAGTTACTTAGCAAATGTCACTACTGAAAGCATTGTGTATATAACTAAATTTCTCCGAGAAATAGTCTAGAGTTATGAATATTCTGGTAGAATCACGTTTCAATGGATGTCTGAATATTCAGAAGGAATGTTTAAATGGGAGGATGAAGCAATGTAGTTTTATAGAAGATGTGTTGGTGTTGTTGTTGTTGTTGACTAGATTCTTCTCTTATTCCAACTTGGCATCCTTCGCGGACCGTACGGGTTTTACTGATTCTGTGCTTTTAAAAAGAAGTATAAAATTTTGATTTTGTGCGACACCAATGGTTATATTCTTGGTTCTAGAATCTCCAACAAGTCAATAATGAACCAATTGAAAATGATGTTGTTCTTTTAGGACACCAACAATTGGATATATTGTTTTAAAACAGGGTATGTTCAGACACAGCGTCCATATAGTCTTGTGATTCTATAAATAAAAGAGTCAAAATAGTTGATGACATGTCAATGACATGAAACTATTGAAAGAGATATAATCACATAGGAAAATTTAGAATTTTGAAATTTTCATGTGAGAATTTTGTCTGTCAAAGTTGTAGGTTTCACAAAAATAAAATTAAAATAAGTTAGATCAAAATTTTATGAAACTAATTATACCTTTGTTTATTTTTCATATTGACAAAAAAATAATATCAAAACTAGAATTTGATTCCGCACGTCCGTGCGGATATTTTTTTTATTTATAAATGTATAAATTTGATATTATTTTAAACGTTTTAAATATATCACTTAAATTTTAGTTTTATATATTGTGTAGCTCTATAATTTTATTGTTTAGCTTTCTTAAATATATAGAGATCTATTTTTTATATTTTAATTTTTATTAATTTTTTTGTATACAATATAATTTTAAAATTAATTTAGTTATATTATAAAAGTATATATTTTATAGTATAATTAACCATTTTCGCAATGATGATATAATATGTTAGTCGAAATCTGAGTAAAATATGTATAAATAAAATCATATAATATAGCAACTATATATTTATATAGCACTATAGCTATGCAAATATTAAAGGTTAATTATATTATAAAAATCATATAGTTGTATAACTATAATTTACCAATCATAAATTCATATTAATAGTCAAAATCGAAGTAATGTCTGACGCTAAATACATCAACTCTATTAGGCTTTGAAGTTTTTTAAATGGTAGAATAAATAAGAAACAATTAAATACAATAAAATGTCTATAGTCTCACGAAAAGAAATGGTGAAAGTTTTACGAATGTATAGTTAGGATGAAATTAATGTTGTTAAGTTGTTAACCATAAAAGTAGGAGTGTCACATTTATAATATTGAAAGTAAATTAGAAAAAAATCTAAAAATATCTTATTTTAAATGTATTGATATCTATTCCTAGTGGAATATGAATAAGTCCAAAATTTAATTGACGATATTTATAGGTAGATAAAAAAATAGGACTATAAATTAATATAATATATTAAAATGATACTTTGTTCCTTTTTGCTACGATGATAGTTTTATCTTGAGTTCTTAACCCTTGTCGAATCTGAAGTGGAGATAAGTTGTAAATTTGCAACTACTTGTCAGTCAACACTTAATATCAAAATCAAGTGATACAACCAGGTCCACACCACACATGAACGGCTGACACCATGACGCGTCCTAGCTAATTTCATTAAAGCCGCCAAATACCGTGTGAACGTTCCCTTTCTCATACTGTTCATACTTTGGCAGTTTGCCTCTTTTTTTTTTGACTTTGGCAGTTTGCCTCTTTGTTGTGCAATAATGCATAAATATTGTTAATGGTCTATATTTTAACTTTATAAAATTAGTAATTATTACAAATTTAAATCTAAACTATAGCTTTAAATTATACGCCTTGAAGAAAGTAACCTTGTAATTTAATATGAAATTATAGGGTATAAAAGAAGAAGGGAAATGACATTTTGTTTTTGATCGAGTCTGTATAGTCTTCAGGGAAGTGACAAATTTCTACCCAAATATTTTGTATCTTCCACCGGGCCATAGATTTTTCCTCTCTAGTGGATGTATTGTCATGTGCTTCTGTGGGGTTTGTGACTGAAATCATTTTAATGACTTAAAGCAAGGTGTTGATTAATCTAGTAGATGTTTATATTTATTTATAGTTATTATAATTTATTAAAAGAAATTACAACTCATGTACTATGATGGTTTGTGTTAGATTATAAATATTGTGTCATTTTCACATTAATATTTGGTTATAGGTGCACTTAACTGCACATCTTTTCTAGGGAACATCACAAATACAAAATATTTTCTCCGTTTTATATTAAGTATCGTTTTAAAAAAAAAAAATCGGTATAAAATAAGTATTGTTTTCGATTTTCAATGCAAAATTTATTAATTATATGCAAAATTTATTTTCTATTGGTTAAAATATAGTTAGGTGTATAGGTAATAGTGTTTTTTTATAGAAAATGTACAAAATTATTTGTTTTCTTAATCCGTCTGCCGAAACCTAAAACGACACTTATAATGCATCACTCACAATATATAGAAATATGGATGCCAATCAAGAATAATCAGTGAGTGAAAACCATTTAATACATATAACATTGATTAGTAAAAATAAACACTATACATTCTCGAGGATGAGCATCTAATTAAACTATACTAGAGCTTGGTTTTTATTTTGATTTTTTAAATAAAATGTTTAATAATTTTTTTAAACGCATAGTTTATTTTGATATTTTTAGGTTCTTACGAATCTATCCACACCTGGAAGGAGACTCAAACCCCATCCAAATATTTATAATACTCGAATGGAGTTTAATTTTAAAATCCAAAAAACCTGGTATCCAAAAAAAATTGATTCATAATTGGATAGACTTGGATGTTCATGTCTAACTGATTATGTAAAAAGTAAAAAAATATTGTTAACCGGTTTGAATGCTTGTCACGGATGAAATTTTTATATTCAAACTTGTAAAATTATTGGGTTTAACACGTAAAATAAATGATGTTGAATTACTATAGTAAATACAATTAATGAAATAGTTAAAAGATTGAAAAAGAAAAATATTATATAAAATGCTTTAAAATAGTTAAGTATTGTTTTATGATTTGTAATAAATAATGTCAAATTAATTAGTAAAGAAAAATAAATGAAATAGTTAGAATTAGTTAAAAATGAATGAAAATTTGTAAGAAATCATTTTAAAATAGACAAATACTATTTTGTTTTTAAGTTTTAATAGAATAGATGAGAAAGACAGCTTGGACTTGTAAATGATCAAAAGATTGTCTTTCTTACATAATTTCAAAATTTGAAAATAAGGAGCGTAGAATTAACCATAACCACAACTCATAAGAGCATCATTATCGGGCTTCTTAGCCCGATTCTTATAATTTATTTGGGCCAAATTTAAATCCAAAAATGAGTTAATTAGTGGAATCAATTTTTACGTAAGAAGTTTTTGGTGGTGGTGCTTGTGTCACGTGGCGAGTTGTGATAGGAGATACGAAGCGGTAGAGAGAAGAGGTCATTCGGTCTCGAACCATTCTCTGTGTCTCCCTCTTCTCTCTCTCTCTCTCTCTCCATCGAAGGCGATTACACGAGGAGTGAAGCCGCGTCGCAAACCACACGGATTCACCGTTCAATCCAAAGCTCTACCGCCGCATCGAATCTCCAGCAGGTTCGTGTTCCTTCTCTGGGTTTTTTTTTTCGATTATCGGTTTGTTTTGTGGATCTAATTTTTTTTGGTTCGATTCCCTTTTGCATGTGTGGTATTTGATCTGGGTTTGCATCGTCTCACTATTCTCTCTCTCTCGCCGGTAGTTTTCGGCCGCCGTCGTCTATTCTCACCGATTCCAAAAGGATCTCGCCGTCGTCTTCCGAATCGAACGATACCAGGTTTGTCTTCTATATCTGTTAATCATCTGTCTCTATGTTAAGGTCTGCGAATTAGAGGAAACGATTTGCTTGGTTTGTTCGAATTGATTGGTTTGTTTCTGAATGTTTGGTTGTATAGTTCGTGTCTATAGAGTTTCTGAATGATTGTCTGTATAGGTTGTGATGGATTGGTTGGCGAGGAATTTGATTGTGAACTGATCTGTGTCTGATTGTAAAGTCCATTGATGCGTGTATTTTAGAATAACTTTTGGATTTAAACTCGATGGATCTGTGTTTGTTTAACATTGTGAATGTATACTTGATTGATTAGTGAAGTGTATTCGGTAAAAGCTGGCATAATATGTTGTTTAAATTACATTGTCTTCATCATTGAATTTACCAGTGTGAAAATTTTAGAAAAAACTGGTGTGGACATTTAAGGGAGACGTTGTTATAACTGTTGTAGTTAGTTTCGAACGAGTAATCAGTCTGTAAGGAGTATATAAGTTTATTGTTTGCTCATTGTAACTTGAGTGTATTTTGTTTCTAACCAAATGAAAATATTTAGTGAGATGATTCATTGTTTTGATGGCTTTTAAGTGTTGTAATAACTATTGATTAGACCATAGTAGTTGATGGTTAGGTCTTTCTTTAAAGCTCTTTATGATCTCTTTCTCTCTTTTTTCTTTATATAACGGCAAGAAGCTATAATTCTTGTCATAGTAATCTCTTTATCTCTTATTTCTCTCTTGTTTCTCTTTCTGTCTTTTATAATCCTTTCATTCTCCTCGCTATGGATTCAAGGAATCCTTCGAATCTATATAGTGACTCCCCTAGTTATAGCCATCTTCTCCACAGTCAAAACTTCCAGTATGGAAGTTATCCTCCGAGTCAAAACTTTGGAGGAGGATCGGAGATACCTCCTTTTAGTTCACAAGCACCAGAGGCTCCAGCTCAACGTGAAAACCCATCAGTTGCCTCTAAGGAGAGAAGGCAACGTGAAAACCCATCCGAGAAGACGGCTACCAGAAGCTCTGGAATGATTACTTTAGCGAGACTCCAACTTACAATCCCGAGTTATTCCGCCGACGGTTCCGAATGAACAAATCTTTGTTCCTGCATATTGTGCAACGTCTCGAAACCAACATACCGTATTTTCAACAAGGAACAGATTGTACCGGACGGTCTAGTCTAACACCCCTACAAAAATGTACCGCAGCAATACGACAGTTAGCATATGGCGGTGCAGCTGATTCACTTGATGAGTATGTCCGACTTGCTGAAACGACAGCTCGGAAATCTTTGCACAAATTTACCGTCGGAATAATCGGCTTATTTGGTGATGAATACCTACGCCAACCCACACAAGAGGATCTGCAAATACTTCTCTATATCGGAGAACAACGTGGGTTTCCGAGGATGATTGGCAGCATCGACTGTATGCATTGGGAGTGAAAGAATTGCCCCACTGCTTGGAAAGGAATGTATTCCCGAGGAACCGAAAAACCAACAATTGTTTTGGAGGTGGTAGCTTCAAGTGACCTCTGGATATGACACGCGTTTTTTGGAGCTCCAGGTACTGTGAACGATCTTAATATTCTTGATCGATCCCCCGTTTTTGATGACATTATTAACGGAATTGCCCCTGAAGTGAACTTCTATGTTAATGGTAATCCATATCATTTGGCATATTATCTCACTGATGGTATTTATCCTAAATGGGCGACTTTTATTCAATCTATCCGACTTCCACAAAGTGAGAAACATTCGTTATTTGCTAAAACCCAAGAAGCTGTTCGAAAAGATGTCGAGCGTGCCTTCGGAGTTCTGCAATCTAGATTTGCCGTAGTGAAAAATCCATCCAAGTTATGGGATAAAGACAAAATAGCAAATATTATGAAAGCATGCATCATACTCCATAATATGATTGTCGAGGATGAACGATCAACATACACTCAGTATAACGTGAGAGAATTTCAAGAAAGCGAGGTAGAGGATACATTCACCGTTACTCCGAATTCAAATCTCAGCACTGCAATGGATCGTCGATCGAGTGTCCGTAACAGACAAGCTCATGAACAATTAAAATTCGATTTAATTGAAAATATTTGGGCTAAATTTCGACATCTTTCAAATAACCAATGATTTTAAAGTTTCTATGAATTGAATAAAATGTGTGATTTATGAATTTTTATTTTTTTATGTAAGGAATGTAATAAAATGTTTGTAATTTTAATTAAATGATTTTTTTTTCCTCTTTTTAATGTATTGAATATAAATGGATATATCTTAATTACTACTTATTAATAAAAAAATATATTTTATACCTAAAAACCTTCAAAAAGTTCTATTGATAATGTTGTATTTTATTTAAGTATCTTAGAAAACTTCTTAGACTAAAAATACTAATTAAATATTCTAAGATGTTTGATAAGAGTTGGCATTGATAATGTTGCTCTAAGTTCTAAATATAGAGACACGTCTACGAGTAGTTTAATGTGTCTCTACAAATTCATACACTTTGCTTTGTACCCTCCCATTCATCCATCTAACCCTTCCTTTTCCCCTTTATTTTTCTCTATTATCTCTCTCCTTTTCTATGTGTATACATCAATGTAACTACAAACGTTGATACATTTTATAAATCAAATAAATAAGTGAACGAAATTAAGTTCCTCCCAATAGTAGCTGATTATTTTCAATAATTTGAGGAAAAAAAACCACATGCATTGACTTGTCATACTCATACACATATCATCTGTCTAATTACCATAAATGTCAATTTTAAGATACTGCTTACTAGTAAGTCGACAAATGTTGATAAAAATGGTCCATAGGGCGATAGACATTGGAGTAGGAAGACAAGCATGACTTTTATACCACACGAGCTTTTTATTATTTTTCTTTCCCAACTCTTCTGTGTGGATATTAGATGACCACGGAGGTCCATTCGTTCTCTTTTACAACTATTGGGGTATGATATTCAGCTCAGTGGTACTGGGTTGATTCAGTTCATACCGGTCCAAGCAGACCAATTAATGTCTAAAAAATACGTGTAAGGTTGCAGGTTTGACAATCATTGACAGGTAACTATCGTAGGAAATACATAGGAGCCAAAAAAAATTAAATATTTGTTTATTTTCTAAAAATATACTTGTTTTAAGTATAAAATGTAGTAATGTTTTCGTTTGTTTAAACTTTATTTCAGTTCTCTAAAAAATTTAAGGCTTTTTTTCTAAAGTTTCATATATTTATATTTATTAAATAACTATAGTAAATTATGTATTTCTGCTTTATTCATTTCACTTATTTTTCCTTAACACATACCAGTCAAAACGATAGTTTTGGTTTTACGAACTTGATTGTTTATTTTACAAGTTGCAACCATCGCTATACAACCAGTTGGCTTATACGATGGTTTAAAAGGTAAAGAACAAAGTCTAAACAGACAAGTGCGTCTGTTTTTCAAAAAAAAAAAAAACAGACAAGTGCGTCTTGTCAGAAGAGAAGAGTGAAGCCAAAAAAAATCTAGAGAAAGTTTCTTCAAAACGAAGTCTTCAAAACCATATTCTCTATTAATAACTCGATACAATTATACAAAGCTCTGACCAAGCACTCAACACAAAATCTAGAGAAAGTTTCTTCAAAACGAAGTCTCTCATCCGCCACGATCTCGTAGAAAGCTCCGGAGAAGAACACAAAACTGAGATCTGAGAAAGTTGGTTTTGCGCAGATCAGAAATCAACTAGATGAGAAGAGAAATCTGGAACAGGTGTCGATCTAGAAGGAAAACGGAGAGAGAAACCACCAATCCTTATAACGTCACCGTCTCCTCGCCGTCTAGGAAGAATCCCGGCCGCGAGTTTCGCGAGTGCCGTCGTGTACTCGACCAGTAGCTCAGTGATTATAACAACAGAAATCATTATCTCTGATAATAGGAAATTTTAATAACGGTTCTCGCCGGAAATCTACAAGTCTCTCACTTATCTCTTATGGTGTTTGGAAGTGAGAGACACCATACATGTATAAATCTCTTTATATAGGCGACAAACCTTTAGCTCCCAGTGTTTTCGAGACCTACTACTTGTACACGAATATCGCTTTCCTTTTCTTTATTTTATTATACTACTCTTTAGTAATTGACACGCGTTGCAGACAAAACTGTCACAGTTTTGGTGACATGACAAAATTCAAGGTGGAGTATCTCTAGTCCCACTCCATAATTTACTGCAAAATATAATGAAAAATTGAATGATAAACAAACAAAAAAGTAATTATTATTTCATATTTTTGTTTGTTTATCACTAGTAATCATTTATTTATTTATTTATCACTCTATTTTACAGTAAATTATGGAGTGATGTTGAAGATACCTAGCTCAGATGACCTAGCTCACATAATACGGATACGGCATATACCATTAGCTGCTGCTTTTTCATCACTCTATTTTACAGTAAATTATGAAGTGATGTTGATGATGTAATACGGATACGGCATATACCATTAGCCGCTGCTTTTTCATATACCACTTACCCAATAAAGTATATATAAATAAATACTCAGTCAGTGTGTTTCTGGTCTACTTGGTTTTAGAACATTCTATTTGTTTTTTTTTCCTTTTAGGTTCATCTCATTTTAGTTTAATAGTCCCTCTATTTTTCTACAAAATTGGAGTCCATATCACCAAAATGGATATGAAATTTTATATATATATCGGTAAAGTTGTTTTATCACCGACTATCTTTTGAAAGAATTCTACTATAAAATGTGACTGAATTTAAAGGAGGTCAATTCTAGGAAATCATCATTGGTCGAGACAATTACCAATTGGACACAACAGAACATATGATCAGTTAACATAACTTAAGAAAAAGGCTGTCATAATCATAATTTCTAGTATTATATAATTCGATACGATACATGTTTACAAATCTCTAGCCTGTGCTCAGTATCCAAAAGGGGAAAAAGAAATCTCAGCTGTTATCAGAAATCGACAAGATGCGAAGAGAAATCTGGAACCGGCGAGGACCTAGGGGGACAATACACAGAGAAATTGCCAATCCTTACGAAGTTTCCGTCGCCTTGCCGCCTCGGAAGAATCCCAGCGGTGATGAGTTTAGCGAGAGACGTCGTGTACTCCACCAGTAGCTCAACAATGATTACTACGGAGATCATGATCGATCGATGAGACTTGAATATTCGCGGGAAAAGAATGATCTAGAAGTTTTTTGAGTTCTACTTCGAGAGCTACAGTTGTTAAATGACTTGTGAGAATGAGAGAACTCTCTTTATTTGTTTATATAGAGGCCTAAAGCCAGAGTTTCTCCACGTTGGTCGTCGTTACTCGGACTCGTGTACGTATTTTAATATAATTTTATTTCTCTTCAGACAGTCAGAACATAAAAATGAAGACGCGCTTGTCCCTTTCGCGTTAGCTGATCCTCTAATAAACTTAACGACAATCATATGTGTTTTATTTACTAACAGCTCAGCACTTGCATCACTTTTTGAAATAAAAAAATAACTCAGCAGATACAACCTTGTTTGGGGTTACAGCTCACTTACACAAAAGATAAATAAACAGAATTCTAACACGTCTTTACATCTTCATAACTCGATTTCCTTGTGAATGTCTATCCGATGGAGTTGGTTATCTTCAGTTACGTTTAATAAAATAAATGTGCTTTTTTTCTCGTAGATCCATCTACAATGCTATTCAAAATAAAATAAAACTTTACTTATCATATACATATTTTGACATATATATTTTTTGTTTGGTAATTTTTTTTGGCATATAGTGACATTTATTCATTCTTGATTGGAAACAGGGAAATGGAAAACATGCATAAATCTTTGTATAGACTAGACAAATCTTAAATATCTTAGATTTTTTTGTCTAAATCTATTTAGTTCTTGATATTATTACTAGTATTATTTTTTACACGTCAAGTCTGACAAATTCATGAACTATCTTTTTTTTTTGCTTGTACAAGACTATAACTATGATGACTGTTTGGTCGGATGTATATTGCACTTAAAAATCAATAACAAGGAGATGGATTTAAAAATTTAGTAGCATACTATTGGAACTCTAACCACATATATAATTAGACATATGATCGGAGCTTACAGATGTAGATTTTGAGCTAATTCTGTATGGCAATATAAGATATTTTGTTCTGATTCTGCGACGAGGAGATATTATAAATTATATAGATGATAAAGGAGTATCGCCTAAACAATTATAAAGGACATATCAAGCTTCCGCGTTCACAACTCGGCTGCTGTAAAATCTGTATGGCAATATAAGATATTTTGTTCTGATTCTGCGACGAGGAGATATTATAAATTATATAGATGATAAAGGAGTATCGCCTAAACAATTATAAAGGACATATCAAGCTTCCGCGTTCACAACTCGGCTGCTGTAAAATAGTCGCACAAAATAATATTGAATCATATAAGTTAGGCAATTTTTAATTCGGTATGAGTTGTAGTTGACTGTAAGTTGTATCTGAGTTAAATCATTGTTAATTACCTGAGCGTCGACCTAGTCTTTGATGAATCGCACCTATAGGCATGTAGTCCACTTTCTGGATTAAAAATTCAAACACTTCTGTTTTTACTTTAATTTGATATTTATAAACCTAACTGTTTACGTCTGGAGTTAGTTGCACGAAATTATGTCTTTCTTTTTTGTGCAACTAACTAATTGATGTCATACCCTAATAAATCTTCAGAAGTCTGCTAGTGAAACAACTAACAGACTTAGCTAGAGTATTTAATTAGAGAAACGAATTTAATGCCGACATAAACGTACCACAATGCCGTCCATCATTAGCAATTACCATACTTCTATTTTATTAATAGCCAAGAGGTTTAGATATGATATACTTTCGATTGTTTGAATTTTATTTCGAATTTATCTATCTACTGAATTTTGTATTACTTTTTGGCTTTATTTTTTTCATTGGTCACTGATTTTCAATCAAACCACATATTACAACGGTAAATTTCATAGATACTATTTTTAGTTTCTTTCACAAAATAACATTAATTATCAATAAAAAAACTAAATTACTCTACATCCTAAACGGTGAATCACACTTTCTAAATAATAAACTCTAAACTCATATGTGTATATTTTTTTTTAACTTTTTAATGAATGTTTTTTTAGAATTTTTTCCTTGTAGATTATTTTTAAACAAAATTTTGATTTAGTGATATTTAAGAGTATTTATCTAATTATCTGACAAATGGCATATTTTTACCAATTAAAACGTTCGTGAAAAAAATTATATGAAAACTTGATCTTATAAGTACACTATGAATTCGTTCCACTAACCCACCTTTTATTTTAAAACCATTATGTTTGTAAAATCACGTATTCATTATTAATACATTTCCAACAAGCAGACCAACATTTGAAAATCATCATTGGCCGGGACAGTTACTAATTGGACCCAACAGAACAGATGATCAATTATCATAAATTAAGAAAATTCTGTCATAATCTCTATTAATTCAAATACGATAAATGTTTACAAATTTCTAGCTGCCCAGTATCCGAAAAGGGCGAAAAAAAAATCCTCAGCTGTCACTCATCTACTTGTTAAAAAAATAGAAGGGGAAAAGGTAAAGCATCGACGTCAGGGATCAGAAGTTGACTAGATGCGAAGAGTAATCTGGAACCGGCGACGATCCAGGAGGACAATACACGGATAAATTGCCAATCCTTACGAAGTTTCCGTCGCCTTGCCGCCTCGGAAGAATCACAGCTATGAGTTTAGCGAGAGACGTCGTGTACTCCACCAATAGCTCAGAAATGATTACCACGGGGATCATGATTGATGAGACTTGAATATTCGCCGGAGAATAATGATCTACAAGTTTCTTGAGTTCTACTTCGAGAGCTGCAAATTGTTAAATGACTTGTGAGAAAGAGAGAGCTCTCTTTATTTGTTTATATAGAGACGGAGGGAGACCAAAGCAGCTTGAGTTCCTCCACTTTGGTCGTCCTTACTCGGACTCGTGTTTCATATTTTAATATATTTCTGTTATGAACAATGTGGATTGGTAGAAGCCAAAGACCAAGACCGAGGCCCATAGAGAGAGAGAGAGACCGCGGCCCAAAGGGGAGAGAGAGTCGGCCGCCTCTTTACTTAGACGTTTCCATTTACCTTTCATGTTTATCTATTAGGAGGTTTTCCTTTTCACTCTAGGATTATGATTTGGATACTTTCCTTTTTGTCTATCCCTTGTATCCCCTATATAAGGGAACACTTTGATTCAGAGATTAATAAGACAAGAGACACACGATTTACACTCTTGTACACAACACGTTATCAGCACGATAGCCTCTGAACCCTGAGACCAAAATCGAAACCTAGAAACCTAAAAGTCTAAGCCGGCGATCCAAAACCAAAACCCAAACCTGATCTTGTCCCTTGTTCATCAAGAACCTAAGAGACCCATCTCAGCTTCTCAGATCACGTTCCAGACCGAGAAGGACCGCAACCCAGCTCGCGATCGAACCCGAACCCCGCGAGACGACCCGAGACGATCCGATCCCTGATCAGCTCACAGCCGAGACACCTCCAGCCGCGATCGACTCCGTCCGCGACCCGATAGGAGGCAGCAGACGTCCGATCTTCTCAGCTCGAAGTCCCTTCCATTCTTTGGTGGTCCGGTTCATAAACCCCTACGAAACTAAGGTATAAACACAATCTGAGAACCTAGAATAGGAAGAACCCTAATTCCATCATTATGGAAACAATGTCCTGATGAAACCCTAAAAGAAACCATAGATTAAAATCAACAAAGCTCTTGAACTAGAAACATGATTTGATTCCAATTAGAACTTGCTGTATGTTGATTGATTGAATCCGAATTTGATAAACCCTAATCAAGGAATCGAAAACCCTAAACCCTAAAGGAAACATGTAACCGATTCTAAGATTGATCTTGATTGCTTGATGTCTGATTTGAATTGAGGTTTAGGATTGTTTAGATTGCTTGAATTAATCTGTCTGAAACTAAAAATACTTAAGGCCTTGAAACCTTAGACATAAGTTGATAAGATTGAAACCCTAGGAATGCTTAGATCGTTTTGCATAAATTCAAACATGGTAATGCATTCACAACTGATTAAGAATAAGATCGGCCAGCATATAGAAAACACTTGACCTTGAATCTGATTGCATTAAAACTCATATGGCCGTGTGGCATTAATCATCCTAGTACATGTAGAATTGATTTTTAGGATTGATCGCACCATGGTAAATTTAGAATTGCATAACCGAACCCATTGATTGTTCATATAGCCGTGCGGCTTGCTTGATAGCACCATGGTCGAATTAGAATTGCTTGAACATCATAAATGCATAAGACGTGTTGTGGCCGAGCTTGCATATATCATGCGGCCACGTGATCCCATTATAAATCTAATGTCTTGTATGATAATGTGGATCAGATGTCGAAAATAGCAAACAGAGACTATGCAGCCCTGAATCTCTCCGGAGACAATTACTTGCAGTGGGCGCTAGACACAAGGATTAGTCTAAAATCCAAGGGACTCGGTGATACTATCATCGAGGACAGTAATGAGAATGAAAAGAATAGATACAGGGCCATATGTTATATGCGCCATCATCTCATTGAAGGTCTTAAGGATCAGTACATGACGATTGAGAATCCATTGGATCTTTGGAATGCTTTAAGGCACAGATATGATCACCAAAAGATGGTGTTGCTTCCAAAGGCAAGGCACGATTGGATGCATCTCATATTCATGGACTTCAAGTCCGTGGATGAGTACAACTCGGCCTTGTTCAAAATCGTCTCAATACTAAGGCTGTGTGGTGAAGAAGTGTCTGATGTGATGATGCTTGAAAAGACCTATACGACTTTCAATCAGTCGAATTTTGTGTTGCAACAGCAATATAGAACAAAAGGTTGTGCCACATACACTGATCTGATCTCCTGTCTACTCTTGGCCGAGGCAAATAATGAGCTTCTCATGAAGAACAGTGGAGCTAGACCGGCCGGGACAGCACCATTACCCGAAGCCCATGACATTGAAAAGAAAGATCCCAAAGAAACCTACTACGCCCAAGACAACAGGAAACCATACGGTCATAGCCGTGGTGGGTACAGAGGACGTAGACGTGACAATCATAACGGTCGAGATAACTACTCAACCGGCCGAAGAGGAAACCACAATAACCGTGGTCGTGGTTCCAATTACGGTCGGGGCCGAGGGAGTTATGGCCGTGGACGAGGTGGCATATCCAAACCATCTCACACGACCAAGTCCTTATGTCACAGATGCGGGATGGACAATCATTGGGCCAAGAACTGCAGAACTCCAAAGCACTTGTGCGAACTCTATCAAGAGAGTATCAAGAACAAGAATCCGGAGGCAAACATGATCCAAGAAAACGGTCATGATGAAAAAGGATATGGGTATGATGCTGATGATGAATCCGACAGGGACAACAAAGATGACCAAATGGATTTTGAAACTTCTGATTGTCTAAAGGACTAGTTTTTCGAATCACATTGTCTTATTGCTTTATGTCTTTGATTTGGTGTTTTTATTTTATGAAATGACATTTATAATAAAAGTTTTACAAAGTCTCTAAAGTCTAGTAAATTTTACTTATAGAAATGAATGATGAGATGAGTATACTTGTGGTGGATAGTGGCACAAGTCATACGATCCTTAGAGACAAAAGGTATTTCATGAATCTCACATTCCAAAGTGCAAAGGTACAAACCATTGCGGGTGAGGCCAGCCTGATTGAAGGTCACGGCCAGGCCTATGTGATGATGCCCAAAGGCACTCACCTAGAGATCAAAACCGCCTTGTATTCCCCAAGCTCTAGAAGAAGCTTATTGAGTTTTAAGGACATAAGGTTGAACGGTTTTCACCTTGAAACATGGGAAGAAGGAAACAAAGAATTCCTTAACATAACTTTGATCACCAAAGGCAATAAAAAGATCCTAGAGACCATGCCCGCAATGTCTACTGGTCTTTACTATGCACGGATCAGTATGGTCGAGGCAAATACCTCAGAGCTATTCACTTTATGGCATAACCGGCTTGGCCATCCCGGAACAGTAATGATGCGAAAACTAATGATGAATTCATTAGGGCACACGTTTAAAGGAGTGATCCCACGAAATCTCACATGTGCTGCATGTGCACAAGGGAAACTCATAACTAGGCCATCACCAGCTAAGGTTAATAAAGAAACCTTAAACTTTCTGGAAAGAATCCAAGGGGACATATGTGGACTGATACACCCACCTTGTGGGACGTTTAGATACTTCATGGTCCTCATTGATGCATCGACCAGATGGTCGCATGTATGTCTGTTGTCCACTCGGAACTTAGCCTTTGCACGGCTACTTGCTCAGATGATAAGGCTGAGAGCACATTTTCCAGATTTTCCACTCAAGACTATACGTCTAGATAATGCTGGTGAGTTCACGTCCCAGGCGTTTAATGAATACTGTATGTCCATGGGGGTAAAAGTAGAACACTCCGTGGCACATGTCCATACACAGAACGGCTTGGCCGAATCTTTCATTAAACGTATCCAGCTGATAGCCCGTCCATTACTTATGAAGTCTAAACTTCCGGTATCAGCATGGGGACATGCGGTTTTACATGCTACGGAACTGATTCGCATCAGGCCATCTAGTGAGCATAGATATTCACCATCCCAATTACTTACGGGTCATGAGCCAGACGTGTCCCACATAAAAACATTTGGATGTGCCGTCTACGTTCCAATTACTCCACCACAGAGAACTAAGATGGGACCGCAGAGGAGGATGGGAATATACATAGGATATGAATCCCCAAGTATTATAAAGTATCTTGAGCCAACAACCGGTGATTTGTTTAAGGCCAGATACGAAGACTCACAGTTTGATGAGTCCACATATCCGTCCTTAGGGGGAGATAACAGCCGGTTGATAACAAAAGAAATAGAATGGTTTAGACCATCGACATCTTGGCAAGATCCTCGGACTAAAGATTGTGATTTAGAAGTCCAGAAGATAATACATCTTCAAGAGCTAGCTAATAGATTGCCAGATACATTTGCTGACCCAAATAGAGTGACAATATCACACATCCCGGCTTGTAATGCACCTGTAAGATTAGACGTCCAAGATGGACAATGTCAAGTGGCTACAGAGTCTAAGCAACGTCTAAAACGTGGCAGACCAATTGGTTCCAAAGACAAACAGCCTCGGAAATCCAAGAAAGGTGCTGGATCCGAGAGCATTAAGAAAACCGTCCAGGACATAGATGGAACGGTCGAGCCGACCATGACGGTTGAGCCGAGTGAACCGTCCACACCCGATGATCCGGTCGTTCCTCCAAGTGAGGTCCGGGACGCTGGACTTCACGGGACACCAGAACCGGACAATCAAGAGATCTCTATAAACCATGTGATGTCTGGAAAACAATGGAACAGAAAAGATATCAACGTTGATGATTTATTTGCATACAAGGTAGCACTTGAGATCATGGATAAAGATGAGGATCTAGAACCCACGTCCATACAAGAATGCATGCTAAGATCGGATTGGATCAAATGGAAACAAGCTATAAACGTGGAGTTAGAATCATTGAGAAAGAGAGGCGTTTTTGGCCCTATAATCTTGACACCTAGAGATGTCAAACCAGTGGGATACAAATGGGTCTTTGTAAGGAAGAGAAATGAGAAAGGAGAAGTAGTGAGATACAAAGCACGGCTTGTAGCACAAGGATTCTCACAAAGACCAGGAATAGACTATGAGGAAACTTATTCCCCTGTGGTGGATGCGACTACATTGAGATACTTAATCAGTCTGGCCGTGAGAGAGAGCATTGATTTGCGCCTAATGGATGTAGTTACAGCATACCTGTACGGACCACTGGACAATGAAATACATATGAGAGTTCCAGAGGGTATTGAGCTCAAAGATAAGAAAGGTTCTCGAGAACAACATTGCATCAAGCTGAACAAAGCTTTATATGGTTTAAAACAGTCAGGTCGAATGTGGTATAACCGGCTATCCGAGTACCTAACCAAAGAGGGTTATAAGAACGATCCAATAAGTCCATGTATATTCATAAAGAAATTCGACAGCAAGGGCTATGTTATAATATCTGTCTACGTGGACGACCTCAACATAATAGGAACCTCTGGAGAGATTTCCCAAACCGTCGAATGTCTAAAGAAAGAATTCGAAATGAAAGACTTAGGGAAAACTAAGTTTTGTTTGGGATTACAGTTTGAGTATAAAGAAAATGGCATCCTTGTGCATCAAGAAACTTATACAGAGAAGATACTCAAGCAATTCAATATGGACCAGGCACACCCCTTACCGTGTCCTATGGTCGTGAGGTCCTTAGACCTTGAGAAGGATCCATTCGGACCTAAGAAACCGGACGAGGAAGCACTCGGACCGGACATGCCTTACTTAAGTGCCATTGGGGCCTTAATGTATTTAGCTAGTCATACTAGACCGGACATAAGCTTTGCCGTGAGTTTACTATCCAGATTTGGGTCATGTCCGACCTTAAGGCATTGGAATGGTGTGAAGCATCTGTTCAGATATCTGAAAGGAACAAAAGATCTTGGTTTATTCTATACCAACCGGCCAGGAGAGAACATGGTCGGATATGCAGATGCTGGGTACTTATCTGATCCACACCAGGCTAGATCTCAGACAGGATATGTGTTTACACATAGTGGAGCCACAATATGTTGGCGTTCAACAAAGCAATCCTTAGTTGCTACATCGTCTAATCACGCCGAGATCATAGCCATGTATGAGGCAAGCCGTGAGCTTGTTTGGTTGAGGAACATGACCGGCCATGTCTTGAAAGAGAGTGGTCTGTCCGTGGGACAAGAGAAAGAGGAGCCAATGATCATCTACGAGGACAATGTAGCGTGCATAGCTCAGCTCAAGGAAGGATACATCAAGGGAGACAGGACCAAGCATATCCTGCCCAAGTTCTTTTTCACCCACGACTTGCAGAAGGCAAAGGAGGTTCACGTAGTCCAAGTCCGATCCAGCGACAACTCAGCCGACCTTTTCACCAAGTCTCTGCCAACCTCAACGTTCAGGAAGCTGGTTCATCAGATAGGGATGCGTCGCCTGAAGGATCTGCAGTGATGCCTTCATCAGGGGGAGTGTCATGCGTTGTACTCTTTTTCCTGTCTACGGTTTCCATTTTTTCCCACCTTGGGTTTTTTGGTTTTCCTAGAGAGGTTTTAACGAGGCAACATCATGCATGATACGAGCCCATATGGTTCTAGCATCCAAGGGGGAGTGTTATGAACAATGTGGATTGCTAGAAGCCAAAGGCCAAGACCGAGGCCCATAGAGAGAGAGAGAGACCGCGGCCCAAAGGGGAAAGAGAGTCGGCCGCCTCTTTACTTAGACGTTTCCATTTACCTTTCATGTTTATCTATTAGGAGGTTTTCCTTTTCACTCTAGGATTATGATTTGGATACTTTCCTTTTTGTCTATCCCTTGTATGCCCTATATAAGGGAACACTTTGATTCAGAGATTAATAAGACAAGAGACACACGATTTACACTCTTGTACACAACAATTTCTCTTTTTTTGTTTTTGACAACCAATATATTTCTCTTTAAAACAGACAAAATATAAAAATGAACCGCGTACACATTTAGAATTAGCTGTTCCTCTAGTCAATTACCGATAATCAGGTGTGTTTTATTTTTACTTATATACCTCAGCAGTGACATCACCTTTTTAATTCACCAGCAGATACACAATTTTTTGGGAACTAACACTTCTAGAGATAAATAATCAAAACTCTAACACGTCGTCGCATCTTCATAGCTCAATTTTCTTGTGAATGTTTTATCAGATGGAGTTGGTTATTTTCAGTTTCATTTTTTATCAATTTTTTTTTACCTATTCTATATCCATCTACAATACTATTGAAATATAATAAACTTTATTCATCATATATATTTTGACATATATGATATATTTATATTTGATATATATTTATTCTTGTTTGGAAACGGGATGGGGTGTATGATTTGTTTTTCTTTGTATATGCTAGTATAGCAGCATATATATATGGCGTTGTCTTTGTCATAACTCATAACAAACTTTGGTTATTAAAATCTACGAGTAGCTCGTGTAGTAATTAAGTAATAATATAAGTATAATTATTTATGTTATTTTGATCTGCTATGGCTGATATTTTCATCATTTGTTTTAAAATACTAATGTTTCATATGTTATATTAGTTACCGATGTTCCCATCCCAGTTTTCGTTCCAAACCTAAGTTGAGAAAATAAAATGGGATAAGATCTGTTTACTTCCAAGTACTTTTTTTCTTGGGTCGAAAATGTGAAGTACTTTCAAGTTCTTGTTTCTATCCCGTTGTTACAAAATCTCGTTTGCCTACCTCTACCTTCCGATGCTGAAGTTAAAATTAAATCGTTTTCAATCGTCCGAATGTCTTCACGGTCCAAAATTGACTTATAACCAACTTTCAAATATATATAGTTCATAGACCAAAACAGTTGAACATTCGGAATTGGAAGCTAAATAATTTAATGAACTTAATCCGTTAAAGGCGACTTATCTCAAATATGAAGTTATATACTGTATTCTTCTCCCTGCTTATTTTTCATCTATTTCTGACGTCATATAAAATGAAGTTATTACTTATTCATCGTCATTAATGTGAATAACACCGCAAACAATTTTTTTTTCTTGAAGATCATCATTAGGTAAAAAGATCAGGAGTTCATCAAAGATGTATAACTTTCTATTATATTTCGATACAAAAATTTACAAAGTTCTAAGCGATTCATCACAATCTAGAGAAAGAGAGGCAGAGAGATACACTCAGTGGAAAAAAAACTCAGCCGTCACTTTTCAATTAGATCAAGAAGGAGGAGAAGATCCGCAACAAAGTCTCTAAAAAGTCTTCAAGCAGATCAGAAGTCTACGAGATGAGAAGAAAAGTCCGGGAACGGCGACGACCGGTTAGTACTCGAAGGAGAAGGACAAGGCAAGATGAAACCGCCAACTCTTACGACGTTGCTGTCGCCTCCTGGCCGTCTAGGAAGCATCCCGACGGTGAGTTTAGCGATAGCTGATGTGTACTCCACCAGTAGCTCGGCGACGATTACGACAGAGATCATGTTCGATGATTACTTGAGTTTCAGGTGATGGATTTGCAGAAGAAAAAAGAAGGACCTCGAACAAGAGAGAGAGAGAGAGAGAGAGAGAGAGAGAGAGAGAGAGAGAGAGAGAGAGAGCTGAAATGGAAGTTTGGTGGTATGACTTGTGAGGAAGAAAGACCTCTCTATGTCTTTATATAGATGAAATAGTTTCTCTTCTCTAATCTACCGATTATAATAATATGCGTTTTATTTTTTTAATTTACCAATATAACAAATCAAACACATCGCTTTCAAGAAAACTGCACTTGTTGTTCTTGTCTTCTAGACCTCTTTTGTCCAAATCTATTTTAGTTCTTGATATTATTACTATCAATTTATAAAATACACGCCATATGTGACAAATTCACGAACTGTCTTTTTTGCTTGTACCAACACTACAACTATGATGTATTTGTTTGGTCGGATGTTTTATTGCACTTGAGAAAAAAATCATTAACAAGGTTACAAGGGAGATGGATTTTATAAATTTACTAGTATATGATTTGGAATTCTAATCACATATCATTTGGCATATGATTGGAGCTTACAGATGTAGATTTTGAGCTAATTCTTTATGGCAATATCAGATATTTTGTTCTGATTCTCCGAGGAGGAGACATTTATTAATTTTTGTTAGTAAAATGAGCATCATTTAAACAATTATAAAGGACATGTCAACCTTCACGCGTTCACAAGCACAACTTGGCTTGCTGTAATATAGTCACATAAAAACTAATGTTTTGATATTGAATCATATAAGTTAGGCAATTTTTAATTCGGTATGAGTTGTCGTCGACGGTAAGTTGTATCTGTATTAATTCATTGTTAATTACCAGAGCTTCGACCTAGTCCTTGATGAAACGCACGTATTTTGTTGCATCTGTCGCACACTCATCTTTTCTCGCCATGCATTATCTCCATTCAAAGTTGCATCAGTTAAGATTTAAGAATAACAAGTTGTAATAAGAAACATCACAGAAAGACATGGCCGAGGATCTAAAACGAATTTATGTATTTCCTTTTTTTGTGCAACTAATACTACTGAATTACTAATTGATGTCATACCAAATAAATATAGGAAAGTCTATAAGCTGTTTATTGCCAGTGAAGTGGACCACGTTATGTATTTTAAGTACATTAAATGCTGCATATCGAAACGTATCGCAATGCCGTCCATCACCAGCGATGACCATTCTTCAAATTGTCGGTAGATAAGTTTAGGATTTGATATAATTTTCATTGTTGAATTTTCTTTTCGAATGTATCTATCTATCTACTGACTTTTGTGTTACTCTTTTGGCTTTATTCTATTTTCCCCCCTACACATTGGTCACTAAGTTCAAAACAAACATCATACACAATACCAATATCTGAAATTTATTATTTATCAACTAGAAAAACTGGGGCCATCCCGGTTCAGCACCTATTTTCACCAATTAAATTGTTAGCAGTCCACTGTTTAAACTTGTTTATGAAAACTTGATCAATATATTAATAATAAAAAGTCGTATTCAGATTTTATATGTTTTTAAAATTTTCATTATAAGTGGATAGTTTTCTAATGGGATATACCTTTTTTGATCTAGAAATATATATATATTTTTTTTGTTTTATTGAATAACTAGGTTAAGATCCGCGCCGTGCGCGAGATCAACATTATATATATAAATTATTTTATGTATTAAATATTTTTACATATTATGAAATAATAAATATATATTAAATAATTAAAAGTCAGTAACTATTAAATATATAATTAAATTGGTTCGAACATATAAATCAATTTTATTATTCCAAAAAATATTTTTTTTTATATTTGATAGGATATGTTATTAAATTTAAATGATACTAATATAGATAATATATTTTAGTATATATTTAATATTAATGTCTATTAAATGATGATTTCTACTCATATAGTTTTTTTTTTATCATTTGTATCTTTTATAGAAAAAAAATTACTGATAACAAAATTTTCATTGTGGAACTAATAGTTTTAGTAATTTATAATTTTTTAAAAAATAAGTTGTCAATGATTGTTCAAAACTTTTATCAAAAAAATTGTTCAAAGTAAATTTTGAAACTAAAATATTGTATTTTATATGGTTTATAGTTTAATTTAAAATGATATATATATTAATCTTAATAATTAATTAAATTAGACTTTTTACTTATATAATTTTTGAAATCATTTGTATTTTTTCATAACAAAAATTTTAAACCATGGATCATAAAATTTGAATGTGAGACTTTTAACAGTTTTAGTAATTTATAGCCGTTTGTAAAAATTCAAAATATAACATATACATAAAAATCTAAATTTTTATTATATGGTTATTGTGGTTGTTTAATTTATTTAATAGTTTAAAATTAAACAAATATGATAGAAGATACACTATTTTTATCAAATCTTTATTATTCAAAATCATTGCCATATATACTTTAGCCACATTAGGCAATTCCGTAAATTTTATTTAAGGAAATAATAAAGTACAATAATGATGAATTTATTGTTAGTTTAATAAAAAAATTATTATATAATTAGATGGATCAACATATTTCTTTAATGATTCTAAGAATCATTTTGGTGATGACATGTGGTTACAAAAAGAAATTGTAATGCTTCTCAAATAATACGTGGGGATATTCATTTACTCAAAATACGTATTTAAATTGATGACTCTTTTACCCCGACAGTTTTAATTGGATTTTAGAAACACTTAGTTGTGTATTAAATAAAACAGGCCTGTCTTAATCTACTAGTAATAAAATTGGATTTTAGCATTAGGGCTGTTTTGACCTTTCAGAAGCTGCTACAGACGAGAGAGACTTTGTCGAAATCGAAACTCTGCGTATGTGGATCGAGTCTCCGAACCTCTCTAACATTAACATAGACCCTCGCCGGAGGTTTGTAACTTTACGTCTCTCTTTACTTCACCAATTCGCTTATCGCCTTTCGATTTATGTGCAAATTCAGAGACTTTTATTCATCTCTCTGTGTTTTCTTATTAGACTCTGCTAGAGAACATACCTTCTTCAAAAGCGAGATTACGATGAAGATTGTCCGCAGAGATTTCGTTCGTAATGGACCCGGAAGCGTTAAGGTTGTTTGATTGATTCCCTTCTTCTATTGGGATGTTTGAAGCCCTAAGCTTTAACTGCAATTGAATTGCTTTTTTTTTTTTTTTTTTGCTAAATATAGATGGTGGCTGAGGACTCTGATGATCTCTGGTATGCTTATAACCTCATTGCCGTCCGAGATAGTGTAATGGCTGTCACTTTTAGGTACACTCTCAAGGGATTTATGTTTGTTTGATTGAGACTAGTGACACCATTTCGTTAAAAAGGATTTTTTCGTGTTATCAGAAAGGTTCAGAGAGAGGTGCCTGGTGGGGGAAGAGACTCTGAACGTGTTAGACTGAAGCTCGAAGTACAAGTTGAGGTATGTTTTTTATGGGATTGGTTTGCTGCACCTTTGTTAATACTTCTCTACAATGTCAATAAATGTACTATATTGCTTTGCGTTCATACGGGTTTGTCTTTTGGGTCTTGGAAGGTGTCTTTGTCTAATATTTTCTTTATTCATTGAATTAGGAGGTGGACTATGACAAAGACGCGGCTGTTCTGCGCATACGTGGCAAGAATATCCTGGAGAATGATCACGTCAAGGTAGATTGAGACGCTGACTTCTACCATATAGATTTTTATTTGTGTGTGTCTGTGCTGCTGAAGCTTGTGTTGTATCGCAGATTGGTGCATTCCATACGTTGGAGATTGAGCTGAAACGACCTTTTGTATTGAGAAAGGTAGATGCCCCTCTTTTTTTTTTACTAATCTTATCCTTCACAAGTTCTGTTCTCTTTCTACCTTGTAAGTGTGGCATAATGCGTCCATTTGCAAGATAATTATCTTTTAGTATTTATATTTATTATGCGTAGAAGAGTCAGATTGCCTTTAACTGTGGTTATTAAAGTACACGATCCCATTTAAAGCAGTTTTGGAAGTAGAAGCTACCTTGCTGTAGTTAGGTCTTGATGTTGTTTCTATAGCAGCCTGCTTACTATGTTGGTGGTTGATTTGAACTTTTCATTCCTTCTTAAAACTTCATTTGTAATCGATAGTGTGTACATGGGTGTGTGTGAGTTTCAGGGAATTTGGGACTCATTGGCGCTTGATACACTCAAGCAGGCCTCAGGTATGCTGCTCCTTTGATTTTGTATATGCTCATAGGCCTGCAAATCAATATTTATATTCGGACTCAAGTTTATTTATCTTTCTTTTTTTTTCCTTGCATAGATCCCGCTGCTAGTGCTGATCTAGCTGTAGTTCTAATGCAAGAGGGACTTGGACAAATCTTCCTTGTCGGCAGAAGGTACTACTTACTCTTTTGACGGCATGTATTTCTACTTTCGTTCATTTCTGATCTTGTTTTTTTTTTTTTATGATTGGCAGTGTGACAAGTAGCCGTGCACGAATAGAAACATCAATTCCTAGGAAGCATGGACCTGCAATTGCTGGTTACGAATCTGTATGTTCCTCCACAGTTTCACTATATAGATGTCCAAAACTATGGTTTGATGGAATTTCTCTGATATTACCCCTTCAATTTTTTTCTGTAGGCTTTGAAGAAATTCTTTGAGAATGTTCTGCAGGTTTGTTTTAGTTCCCAGAGTATACATGTTTCGTATTGTTGTTTTAGTTCCACATATATTCTGAAAGTCTGTTTGGAATATCACAGGCCTTTGCGAAACATGTTGACTTCAGTGTCGTTCGTTGTGCAGTGATCGCTAGTCCCGGCTTTACAAAGGTAATTTTTTGTATCTCGAGGCTGTGTCTAAAACTTACAGAGGGTTAATCATTGTTTCAAATGCAGCTGGGCAAGCTTTATACTAGTATAAAACACTTCCAAGGTTTACAGGTTTCCCTTACATATATGATAAGCTTTTTTGATTGTTTCTTATCTTCAGGATCAGTTTCATCGTCACTTGTTATTGGAAGCTGAAAGAAGACAGCTGAGACCTATAATTGAGAACAAATCACGTATAATTCTGGTGCACACAAACTCTGGTTATAGGTATTGTGTTTCTGTAACCTGTCAAAATAATTATCTCCCAAGTTACAAAAATCAATAGCTTTTTGTATTGTTTTGCTTATTCACTTCTATAAAGCCTTCAATTTTTCTTTTTTCTTTTTTGATTTCTAACATTATGTTTTTGGCTCACAGACATAGCCTAGGAGAGGTTCTTAATGCACCCAACGTGATGAATATGATCAAAGATACTAAAGCAGCAAAAGAGGTGATTTAATTTGTCAATTTAGCTTTGAATTGCTAAATTGGTTAAGTGTATAAGAATGTTTTATTGTCTTTTGGATTTTTTTTTCTGGTTGCTTATTTGAATTCTTCTTGAAATGTACCGTTATCATCCACTTGCTTGATGTGAATTTTGCCTCTTGTAGGTCAAAGCTCTCAACGATTTCTTCACCATGCTTTCAAATGTGAGGTTCTTTTGCGATGAGTAGAGAAATATTCTCAATCGTTTTAATATTTATATAAATGCGTCTTGAGATTCGTTTGCTTTATCTAATCCAGGATCCAGCTCGAGCATGCTATGGACCAAAACATGTAGAAGTTGCTCATGAGCGAATGGCAGTCCAAACACTTCTCATCACCGATGAGCTTTTCAGGTTCAGTAATGGAAAGGAGTACCAATCCTAATTCGACTTTTTATAATTTCAAAAGGTAAATGTGATTGATGTTGTTATAAACTTTTTGTGCAGGAACTCTGACGTGAAAACAAGGAAAAAGTATGTGGATTTGGTGGAGTCGGTGAAAGATTCAGGAGGAGAGGCTTTTATATTCTCGTCGATGCATGTTTCAGGGGAACGTGAGTGTTTCCTTCTTTATCCCTTCTTCTTTACTGTGCCAGACTCTTATACAGTGTTGATGATTTGCAGAGTTGGCACAACTCACTGGAATTGCAGCTCTTCTCAGGTTCCCTTTACCAGACCTCGAAGACATTGAGATGTAATATATCTTCGGCTATAGAAAACAATACAAAATCATATAGCTCTCATTATAATCCTCTATAGCTTAAAGTGAGATTTGTATTGTGGGCTATGAAGGCAACTCTTACATTGAAGTACAGTTAGTTGTTGCTGTTTTTCAGCGCTTTGGTTTCAGTCAAATAGGAAACGCTATACCTTGTTGAATCTTGAGCTTTCTAATCTGTAAAACATATTTTGGGAGCACTTAACATTAACACATGATTTCTTATGCGTATTTACAAATTTACAAATAAACACTAGTTATGTTTTTACATTTGATACAAGACCATTAGACCAAGATCTTCTATCTACCAGTCACGTTACTTGCTGTTAGTATGAATGCCATGAAAGTTCATATAATTACTCGCGAGCACTCACACATACAAATAAACTAAGTTTCAACAAACTAATAAATTTTAAAATATTTAAAACCGCAAAGTTGACCAGTTTCATTTATAAAATATAACAGATCAATTTCATATCGACAAAGTTGCAAAGTAAACGTATATTTTTATATAAAATAAATATTGTTTTTTTGGTGTAAATACAAATATTAAGTTGTTTTTTAACCGTTTATGTTAAGCTAGATGAAGTTTCAACTTAAAACCAATTAGTGATAAATGGAGTGGTTATCTTATGTATTGCTTATAATCTTTTTCAACTACCGATGTTGGACTTTTGTCCCTAATACGTCATTCGAGATGATGGCTCTTTGAGCGTCAATCTCGGAATGTTCAAGCAAAGATCGAAGGCCAACTTTGGGCCGGGTCGATGTAGATCAGGTTGGATTGCATGGATCGGGCTATGATACCATGTTAAACTAGATGAGACTTCCAAACTAAAACCAATTGGTGATAACTGGATTGATCCATCTATCTTATATATTGTTTATGATCCATTCTAAATTTTTACATCCAATTAATTTGTTAAATATTTATTCTCATATAACATTTTTAAGAAACTATAGTCAAATAGTAAAGTAAAGTTTGCTACCAATAAATAAATAATACGATACCGACCAATAAATATGAAAATTCATCTGTGGTAAAAAAAAACCGTTAGTTATAAAAAGAGGAAGAAATGCAAAAACCCTTAAATAAATAAAAAAGGGGAGAAAAAAGAAAAAAAGAAAAACCCTATTCGCTCACTCTTACTCTCCGACAAACTCCAGCAGCAGCAGCCTCTGTCTGCTTCGGGGAGATCAATCAATTCAAACCATGGCGCAATCTCTCGAGCTTCTCTTGATCCAATTCCTCATGCCCGATAACGACGCTCGTCGCCAAGCTGAGGATCAGATCAAGCGTCTCGCCAAGGATCCTCAAGTCGTCCCCGCCTTAGTTCAGCACCTCCGCACCGCTAAAACCCCCAACGTCCGCCAGCTCGCCGCCGTCCTCCTCCGTAAAAGAATCACCGGACATTGGGCCAAGCTCTCTCCGCAGATGAAACAGGAAGTTAAGCAGTCTTTAATCGAAAGCATCACCGTAGAGAATAGGTTTCTCTTACTTCCTCACACTCTCTCTCTGTTTTTCTTTTGAATAGGGTTTTTGAAAGTTTCGATTTTTAAATTAAAGTTTCGATTTTTTAAATTAAATTTGTTAATTTAACAGTCCACCTGTGAGGCGTGCGAGTGCCAATGTTGTGAGCGTAGTAGCGAAGTACGCTGTTCCAGCTGGAGAGTGGCCTGACTTGTTAACCTTTCTCTTCCAGTGTAGCCAGAGTGCTCAAGAAGACCACCGTGAAGTGAGTCTCTTACTCCCCTGTGAGCTGTGAAACTATTTGATAGGATGTTTTTTTCACTTAGACCATCTCTAATGGTTTACTAACTCTGTAATAGAATTAGTCATTCTATTATGGAGTGGAAGTAGAGTTGGAATTGAGTTCTTTTACTATAAAATAGTGAAAAAATAGAGTGAGGTTGGAGATACTCTTATCTTAATGTGTTTTTGTTGTTGTTTGTAGGTGGCATTGATCCTTTTCAGCTCTTTGACTGAAACTATTGGGAACACATTTAGGCCATACTTTGCTGACTTGCAAACTCTTCTTCTCAAGTGTATGCAAGATGAAAACAGCAGCCGTGTCAGAGTTGCTGCTCTCAAGTAATTTTTACTTCTCATCTTGCTCTTCTCTTTTACAGTTATCTCTATCTTTTACACGATTCTGTAATTTACCAGGGCAGTGGGCTCTTTTCTTGAGTTCACAAGCGACGGGGATGATGTGGTAAAATTTAGCGACTTTCTTCTCTTTTTTTGGTTTATGTTGTAGCCATGTTTAAATGTTTCTTAGTATTGAGTTTGTTGCTTATGTCGTTTCTATCAGGTCAAGTTCCGAGATTTCATTCCAAGCATATTGAACGTGGCGAGGAAATGTATTGCTTCTGGCGAGGAGGATGTTGCTATACTTGCTTTTGAGATTTTTGATGAGCTGATTGAATCTCCTGCTCCTCTTCTGGGAGATTCTGTCAAATCAATCGTGCAGTTCTCTCTTGAAGTCTCATGTAATCAAACCCTGGAAAGTAGCACCCGTCACCAGGTTAGGACTTAGGAGAATCATTCTCTTTTTACTTGAAACAGGTTTAAATTATGATTCCTTGTGCTTTATTTCATTTATTGTCACCAGGCGATCCAAATAGTTTCATGGTTGGCAAAGTACAAATACACTTCCCTTAAAAAACACAAGCTAGTCATACCAATTTTGCAAGTTATGTGCCCTTTAATCGCCGAGTCATCTGATCAAGAGGACAACGACGATGATGATCTCGCTACTGATCGTGCAGCTGCTGAAGTCATTGACACACTAGCTATGAACCTGCCAAAGCATGTGTTCCCCACTGTTTTCGAGTTTTCTTCCATGTATAGTCAGAGCACGGATCTGAAGTTTCGGGAAGCTTCTGTAACTGCTCTAGGTGTTATATCAGAAGGCTGCTATGATCTTATCAAAGAGAAGCTAGACATTGTTCTGAATATAGTCTTGGGAGCTTTAAGAGACCCTGAGAAAATGGTTCGTGGGGCTGCATCTTTTGCGCTAGGCCAATTTGCCGAGTATCTCCAGCCTGAGATTCTGTCGCATTATCAGAGTTTTCTTCCGTGTGTTTTGAATGCGATTGAAGATACATCTGAGGAAGTGAAGGTAAAATTTAAAGCATATGATAACATGAAAACGTTAGTTTATTAGTAACATTTGTCATTACTGTCCACAGGAGAAGTCATACTATGCTTTGGCAGCGTTCTGTGAGAACATGGGAGAGGAGATTGTTGCTTACCTTGATCCTTTAATGGGGAAGCTCATGGCAGCTCTCCAAAATAGTCCACGTAATCTGCAGGAGACTTGCATGGTACACAGACAATCTTTCCCAGAGTTTTCTGGAATATTGATTTAAGCTGTTTGCTACTTGCTTGCAGTCAGCAATTGGGTCGGTTGCTGCTGCTGCAGAGCAAGCATTCAATCCATACGCTGGGAGGGTTTTAGAGGCGATGAAGTTCTTCATGGTGCTCACTAATGACGAAGATCTTCGTGCCCGTGCACGGTCTACTGAGCTTGTAGGGATCGTCGCAATGTCCGTTGGGAGAAAAGGGATGGAGGCCATTTTGCCACCTTTCATCGATGCTGCAATATCAGTAAGTACCTTACTGTTAGTATGTCATTTTGTGGAAGAGAGAGAGAGCTCACAATCACAAAATTTTCAGGGATTTGGATTGGAGTACAGTGAGTTGCGAGAATATACTCATGGATTCTTCAGCAACGTAGCTGAAATATTGGATGACACTTTTGCCCAGGTGTGTCTACATTTCATTTATATAGAGATTTATAACAGCTTTGACTCCATTGATTATGTTTAAAGTAAACCAAAAAACATTTTTTTTTCTGCAGTATTTACCTCGCGTTATGCCGTTAGTATTTGCTTCGTGCAATCTTGATGATGGGTCTGCGGTCAACATTGATGAGTCAGACGATGAGAGTGTTAACGATTTTGGTGGGGTATCCTCTGATGATGAAGCTCATGATGAGCCTAGGATTCGGAACATAAGTGTAAGAACAGGAGTTTTGGATGAGAAGGCAGCTGCAACTCAAGCTCTTGGCCTGTTTGCACTCCACACTAAATCTTCTTTTGCACCGTATCCTTCATCTTTCCCTTTACATTTTCTTCTTCTTTGAACTTCTTACGAGAATCTTTATTCATGGCTACTTAACTAACTTATCAGCTACCTTGAGGAGTCATTGAAAATCATGGACAAACATTCTGGATATTTTCATGAAGATGTTCGGCTTCAAGCTGTCACTGGTTTGAAACGTGAGTTTTCTGTTTATTGATTATCTAATTTCTTGTTCCATTGATTGTCATTGTTGTTACTGGGCCGGAACTATGCCGACAAGGACGATCTTAACCATAACCCTTTGAACCTCTTCCGTTAGATTAATTTGAATAGACAAGCTTAGTAAAGTGTTGTTTACTTGATTAAATTTCCTAAACAGTTGGGCATATACTAGATCTACAGTACTCGTTCTTGCCGCCAATATGTGGTTCAGCTGTCTAAGCCCTTTACTTTTGTAATATCATGCGGGATGTAATGTCCACTCAGTTTGGTTAGAATTAGAAGTATGCAGTTCATCGCATCCGTTAGTATTTAAAAGCTAAGGTAGTCTATGGGTTAGACTTGACAATAATGGTAGCATCAGAGACGCATTCTACTTTGAGTATACTAATCTCATATTTTTCCTGTTGGATTGCAGATATATTGGCTGCAGCACATGCCATATTCCAAACTCATAATGTAAGGGATTTGATCTTGAATCTCTCTATCTTTCCCTCTGTTCCAGTTTCCTTTTTCTGAATGTTTGGTTCTCATGCAGGATGGAACTGGGAAGGCAAATGAAATTCTTGGTAATCCGCATTACACATCAATTTTGTTTTCTTCTCATTAACAATGATAATTTACTAGAAGATATTGAAACAGTTTTGGTCCACCGCAGATACAGTTATGAATATTTATATCAAAACCATGGCTGAGGATGACGACAAGGAGGTTGTTGCTCAGGCTTGCTTGAGCATTGCAGATATCATGAAGGATTATGGTTACATAGCCATCCAAAATTGTGGGTGTCAGTTTCATAAAAAAAGTTATTTCACGGTATTCAATCTTCTTTCTACTCTTGGACTGAAGGCGTTGTTTCGTAGATTTACCACCTCTTGTCGATGCGACATTGCTACTGCTGAGGGAGAAAGCAGCTTGCCAGCAGCTAGAAGATGAGAGTGACGACGATGATGATGATGCTGGACATGATGAGGTTCTCATGGATGCAGTTTCTGACCTCCTCCCCGCCTTTGCAAAGTGTATGGGGTCTCATTTTGAGCCCGTCTTTGCAAGTTTCTTCGAGCCGTTGATGAAATTCGCGGTGGGTATTAATAACTACACCATTCATTGCCACAACTTGTTTCATTGAAATTGAGGCAATTTCTTTCACTTCTTGTCTTCTGTAGAAAGCTTCACGTCCCCCACAGGATAGGACAATGGTAGTTGCCGGTCTTGCTGAAGTTGCTCAAGACATGGGTGCTCCAATCGCTGCCTATGTTGATGTGATTTTCCTCATCTTATATCTTATGTTCTCTAAGATCCGTTTCTTTTTGTTGAAGAAGCCATATTAAAACCAACCATTGTTGAATATTTTTTTTGCAGAGGATAATGCCCTTGGTGCTAAAAGAATTGGGGTCACGTCATGCAACCAATAGAAGGAATGCAGCTTTCTGTGTCGGAGAGCTATGTAAAAACGGGGGTGAAACTGCTCTTAAGTATCCTTTTCCTTGTTACAAACTTCAACTATATCCTAGGCGTAAAGACTTTTGTCCATTGGTTTCTATGCTTATCTATCGTCTTCCTCGGTCACACGCCACATTTGTCTTCCCTTGATTCAATACCAGATATTTTAACGATGTGCTACGTGGAATTTACCCGCTTTTTGGCGAGTCAGAGACAGACCTTGGTGTTAGGGATAATGCAGCAGGTGCCACCGCAAGGATGATTGTTGTTCATCCTCAACTAGTCCCGCTAAATCAAGTATGATCTCGGACTAGGCCAGTTTCTCTATTTGTTTGCTTACTTCATGAAACACGGTACTCATTCCATAAGTTATACAATTCAGGTACTTCCAGTGTTGCTGAAAGGTTTACCTCTAAAGGAAGATCAAGAGGAGTCCATGGCTGTATACAGCTGTATATATTCACTTGTTTTGGCAGCCAATCCACAGGTATTTTTTTCCACTAAAACTTTTCAAGTTCTGACAGGAACATTTTCGTTTGGGGCTTAATCCTTGTGCTTGGGATGCAAAAATAGATCGTCTCACATGTTCCGGACCTGGTTAAAATCTTCGGACAAGTAGTGGAGTCGCCGGTAGAGAAAGCTGAAGTGAAAGCAATTGTAGGGAGAACTTTCTCCCACCTGATATCGGTTTATGGCGATCAGTTGCATCCATTAATAAGTGGCCTACCACCTTCTCAAGCTAACGCTCTTGCTGCGTTTGCTTCTACTGGCTGATCATCTCTCTCTCTTGTGATCTATATATACTATCTCTCAAAAGCTGAAAACTGTCTTCAGGTATTTTGTTTGTTTGTTAAAATTTTTTAAAATCCATTCTTGCTCATTTGAGCCACAAATCTTTGTTTTTAGATATCTTGATTAGCATTTGGGGAAGAGGGTGTTTTGCTATATGTTCCTTTCTCTAGAGTTTTGTCCTCATGTGTTCATCTCTTTTCTCCATTTATTTTATAATTTTCTAAGTTTGCAAGTTATACGAGTGGGGGATGGGTAAAATGGTTGGCTGTATTTTACCCTATATATGTTTCAATTTTCTTGTTGTGTTTAATTGATTCATCATAGATAAGAGTTTTCTTACTTCTTTAGCCATGAATTATATATGCCTTTGGATATTATTATCTTTCATGCAACACTTTAGTGGCACTAATTAATTCACGAGGCATTGACGGAAAGGGACTAAACTATGTTTATGTGTGAATTTATTGTTGGTTCAAGATCATGTGCTTCACATATATGTTCAGTGACGCTTAGAAAGGAGATATAAAATAGTGGTCCAAGAAAATTGGAAAGCTCTCTTCTGACCACATTTGTTTAGCTTCTTGATCTCTGGATATGATCAGATCCTTACTTTGGTGTCTTAAATCAAAGGCTTTGAAGAATCTTGGTTGTGGAGTTTAATTTTAGCACTTTTTTTGGGTCAAGGTTTCCTAATCGTTAGAGACTTATTAGCCGAGGACATATATATACAGTATAAACTAAATTAATCAGAATAACAAATTACACAAAAGATAAAGAAGTTAAAATGCAATTTATAATTAGAAATGGAATTAACACACAAAAACTAAGCTGGAGTACTACTCAACCACCGTGAGCGTCATCCTTGGGACGTAGTGTACGCGTGTTATTTATTTATTAATAAAAAATAATAGTATCAATAAGGAGCGAAGTAGTGTGAGGCGCCGTCTCTTCAACCTCTTCCGTTTCGCTTCTTTTCTGAGGTTTTATTATTGTTGTAAAAGTTTTATTACACCATATCATTCGCGCGAATAACCGAGATTCCTCCCGGAATCTTATTTCCTCTGAAAGTGACAGGTGGATTGTAGAAAACTGCAACGAGAGAAGAGCGAAGATTAAAAAGGTCAAAAGCCGGAGAAAATTTACAGTCAATAAAGGGAGGGGGGGGGGGATTATGGAGCACTAATGTCAATTTTGTCTTATGAGGTTCGTTCGTATTGCGATTATTCTCCTCTCCTTTTGTTTCGAGCTGTGATTGCGATGTTTTTCGGGGTTTAGTGGGGTAGAGCAATTAATGGTAAGTAGTTAGCTTCATGTTCAAGTCAAGTATCTATCTCTCTTCGTATATTAGCCGTTTCGGAGACTTACTCCTACTTTCTTTAATCATACGCATTTGGTGGCTTTAGGAATTGTTTACATTTGACTGTATTATCGTAATCGATCTGTGCAGGTATTGCTTGGATGGTAGAGACGTTTTTGACTTACTATGAGCACACGAAGAAACAACAACGGCTTTTCCAAAGCTGAGAAAGTTTGTGGGCCGAATTGGATCTTAATTGCAGGGGGTGCCTTGTTGAGCACTTTGTCCATCCGCTTTGGCTGGAGACTTAGGCAGTCGTCTCTTGATTTCAACCCTCAAATTCAATCCAATGCCTCTCTTGGATTCAAAGGTTTTGGTTTTCATGTTTTGTAATTTCGGCTAATGAATTATGCTTGTTTGTTGTTTAGCTAATGGAACATCTGAGAGGGGAATTTTTTTAGGTTGTTGTTTGCACTCCAGCAAATCTTCATGTGCACATAATGATGAGTATTGTTGCTTCCACTCCATTCCAGGTCTGACTTTGCTACTTCCTTTACAGATAAATTTTGTATAAAAGCCATTAAAAATAATATCTCCTTGGAAGAATATGTAGGTGTTGCCTACAGTGTTCTAGCTTCCTATTATCTTGCCTAGTGATGTCTTTGAATGGTTATTAGCGAACATGTACTTGATACTTATGTATGAGGTTGGAAACTAGTGACTCCAATTTGAAACCGCAGACTGCCTAAGTCAGTTTACAAGATTTTCATCTTGGAAGTACTTACCTTAATTATTATTGGTACTATGTGGCATACCATCAGTGAAGGCTGGCACTAGGGAAGAAATGACGTCTGTCTCCAGTTGCTGAATGTTAGCTATAGTCATAAAAGTTGTCATTATCCAGAAACCATAGTTATAAGCTTATAAGATTTGTACTGTTATATCCACAGCTGAGTTCTGCTTTCAATTTGTGAAAATTTGTGTAGGAACTGAGCATGTCGAGGGGAAAGAGGAGACAAACGGGCACATGATATCTGCATCTGACACTTCACTGCCTCTTGTAACCCTTCCTGCTCCATCATACGGCAAAGAGAACGGGGTCATGTGGACTTCTTCTCCTGATCGCCTGGAACTTCCTCCGAAACCATACAATCACCATTCCACCTGCTCGGATTCACCTTGCGTGTCTGAAACCAGCTCAGACATCTTCAGCAAACGAGAAGTAATACAGAAACTGAGGCAACAGCTGAAGAGGCGCGACGACATGATACTTGAAATGCAGGAACAGAATCTAGTGCTGCAAAACTCGTACAACGCACAGAGGGCACACTCTAGCCATCTCCAGGCACAGCTAGACTCGATGAACAGAGATCTGTTCGAATCAGAAAGGGAAGTTGAGAGACTGAGAAAAGCAATCGCTGATCACAGCGTGGGATGCACAGGTAGCAACGGCAAGACATCTCCTGTTGCACCTTGGAGTAACGGGTTTATGGAGAGCGAGAACAATTATGAGTCGCAGGAAAAGGGATCAAGGGATGGAGAGAGAATAGAGATGTTGAGAAAGGAAGTGGAGGAGCTTAAAGAAGTGATAGATGGAAAAGAGTATCTACTAAGGAACTATAAAGAGCAGAAGAATGAGCTATCACAGAAGGTGAAAGAGTTGCAGCAGAGATTGGACTCGCAGTTCCCAAACATACTGTAGGTTTATGAGTTAGGGCATTGTGCATTCTTGCTAGTTGCTTCTCTTTCTTTTGGTTTTGGTATTTTCTGCTTCTCTGAGAGAAAATGAACGATGTACTAAAGCTCATCTTTGGAGTCTCTCACTCTGGAGAGAATAATTTTCAGGTTCTTCTCTCTCTGGCTTTAGCTTTGGTTTTGTAATGTTTTGATTTTGTTTCTGGTTGTGTCTTGTCTCTGTTTTGAATGTAGAGGAAAGTAGTCGTTGAAGATTTTTGCCGAGAGAATACGTTCCTTCTGTTCGTGCGTGTAAGGCAGCCACGGCGTCTGGTGGCGCGTCCGAGCGCGTACCGGCGCCGTTGGCTCCTTTCCTTGTCATTCCGTCCAAACCCTCGTGTGGTTGTTCCGATCTGTCAGGTTTCTCTGACATGCGCGCGGATCTGGGTTAGGGTTTTGATCCGGGAAGAGATCGGCTCGCTGCGACTCTTCTTCCTCTGGATTCGCGGCGAGGAGGTAGGTCAGACAGATCTTCGTTTCAGCGTCGGTTTTGGTCCCGGGATGTAGAGGCTCCCATAGCTTTTGCATCGCCGCTAAAGTTCCCGGGTTGTGGAGGCTTCGTTAGCTCTGCAGCGCCGACTAAGCTTCCGGAACGTGGAGGCTCCGACAGTTCCATTGTTGCCGGCTTCTGGCCCCGTAGTTCCTTTCTAGGGTTTAGTTTCTTTTATTTTTTGTGTTTGTCACTAGTTATGTGAAGTTGGCTCTGGCTTGTTGGTTGAGTTCTCGTCGGAGGTCGATGGAAGCTCTGATGGAAGGTCGATGTTTGAGCGAAGCCCCCTCCTTGGTCCTTGTATTGAACTATGGCGGATGAGATCTCGGTCACGATTGATTCTCTCCGAGATTAGGCGTACTTGGGAGGGTAGGCGGTCGCGGTGAAGAAGGTGTGGAGTCGATGAGCTCCGGTGTGGTTCGGTGAATCGGTGGGTGGTTCTCCGGTGGTAGTCGAGGCAGAGGTGATGCGGCGGATCGCGATGGAATGCGGCCGACATCCATTGCTCTCTTGAGCCTAGGGCCTTTCTTGGGCTTGCGGGTTTTTTTAGTGGTTTTTAGTGGACCGTAATAGATGTGGGCTTTGTAATCGTGATGGGCTTTGGGCCTTTATTAAATAAACCTTAGACGGGAAAAAAAAAAAGAATGCTTTCCTTCTGTTCCTATAAAGAGAAAGGATTAACAGTTGGAAAGATTAGTATATTGTCAAATGCTAACAAGTTTGACAAACAAATGTTTAAGGGTTTAAAGACTTGGAACTTTTTAACCCATTAAACCCTTGGAATAAGTTTTCAAGGTTTAGCAAAGTGTATTAGTTTTGTAAGCATCTAATACAAGAGAGATGTTAAAAACAGAGGTGTCAAAAATAAAATTTATATAAATAGACATCATTTTAGTAGTGGAATAAAAATAAATACAAGGAATTGTCGTCGTCAGCGTGCTCATATTGAAAAATTTAGTTTGAAAAGTCAAATCAAACCTTATAAAAATAGTGTGTGTTAATACTAATCGTCTAATCCTTAAAATAAGATGATTAGTAGTTTGATTATTACTATATAATAAATAAAAAAAGGAGTCATTTTATCCGCTTCGTAGCCATCTCCGAAACCATTAGTTCTGTTCTTGTGTTCCTTCCTCCTCTCTCTCTTTCTCTCGAGTTTTGGATGGAGATGTGAGCTTCTTCTTCTTCTTCATCCCAAAACAACGAAAGAGAAAACCTTTATATACATTCATATGGCCGCCCTTTCTCTCCTCTCTCCAATTCCTTCCTCTGCCTCTCTTCCTCCTATTTACTCCCTATATCACTTCAAAGGAACCCTTCAAAGCAACAAAACCTCCTCAACCTCCATTTTCAGCGGTTTCAGAAGCTCGTGGAGCCTGAGGAATGATTCCAAGGCGGAGAAGAGGCAGCTTGGTCTCATGGTTGCTAGAAACGGTGGAGGAGGAGAATTGGATGATATGGATGAAGGCCAAATCGAAAACATCTGTGGTCAAGACGAAGATGACGAGGAATGGACACAAGCCCATGCTTCTTCTTCTTCCCCTGAGAGATGGGATGTTCTGGGTCTCGGCCAAGCCATGGTAATGGTTGAAAAGTGTTGATCTTGATGATAAAAACGCTTACTTTCTTACGCCCATTGGCTTTCTATACCTTGATTGTTTTGTAGGTAGATTTCTCTGGAGTTGTGGATGATGCGTTTCTAGAGAAGCTAGACTTGGAAAAAGGAACGAGGAAGCTGATTAACCACGAGGAGAGGGGTAGAGTCTTGCAAGCAATGGATGGTTGCAGCTACAAGGCTGCAGCTGGAGGGTCCTTGTCCAACACTCTTGTTGCTTTGGCGAGATTAGGTTGTCCTTCAATCACTGACCGCCCTTTGAATGTCGCTATGGCTGGTAGTATTGCTGGTGACCCTCTCGGTAGCTTTTACAGGTACACAACTCTCTCTTTATATACTTTTTTCTTTTTGGCTCTTCTCTTAGTTATTGGAGGTTAAGGTTAAATTATGTTGAGGGATAAGTGGTTGATCTATAATTAGCATTGAGTTTAGTAAAGTTACTAGACTATATAGTTTGTCTTTGTGCTTGAAAGGTTTATTAGTTTTTTTATGATTCATGTTCTTACATGGTTGGTTTGATTTTACTAACAAAGGCAGTTCATCTGTAGGACTAAATTACGGCGAGCAAATATAAATTTTCTTTCTGCTCCAATCATGGATGGAACAACAGGGACAGTGATTGTTCTCACAACTCCTGATGCACAGCGTACCATGCTTGCATATCAGGTATGGTATTATATGTTCAGAGTATCCCAATATTACTAAATGAAAGATTTTTTTAACATATTTTTTTCTTTCTAATTAACAAACCTAATTTTTAATGTACAACTTTTCAGGGAACATCTTCTGTGGTTAATTATGATTCTTGTTTGGCTAGTTTGATATCCAAGACAAATGTCTTTGTTGTGGAAGGCTACTTGTTTGAGCTTCCTGATACTATAAGGACCATAACCAAAGCCTGTGAAGAAGCACACAGAAACGGAGCCCTTGTTGCTGTGACTGCATCAGATGTGTCTTGCATTGAGAGGCACTATGATGATTTCTGGTGAGCTTTTCTTGCTCCTCCTGCTTCTACAGCTTGGTTAGAAGTTATCTTAATCTTTTGATTGTTTTATGTTGATTCAGGGACATTGTGGGCAACTATGCAGACATTATATTTGCCAACAGCGATGAAGCAAGAGCGTTTTGTCACTTCTCCGCAGATGAAAGCCCTATTTCAGCTACAAGGTACTTGAGCCACTTTGTCCCATTTGTTTCAGTGACCGATGGAATCAACGGGTCATACATTGGAGCCAAAGGAGAAGCCATATACATTCCTCCATCACCGTGCGTGCCGGTTGACACGTGTGGTGCTGGAGACGCATACGCTTCAGGGATCTTATACGGTATCTTGAGAGGTGTCACTGACTTGAAAGGAATGGGAGAGTTGGCTGCTACGATTGCAGCCACTGTGGTTGGTCAACAGGGAACCAGGCTTAGGGTTCAGGATGCGGTAGAGCTGGCTCGGTCACATGACTTCCGCCTCAACAGTGTTGGAACTGATGTTGGGTCTTGATCAAATCTCTCTAGCCTGTGATTTTTATTTAGCTTTGATCGATTCTTTGTTTCTATGTAGTAATGCTTTTGCAACTAACTTGTAATATCTTTTTTCATGTAGTGGAAAACATTGGATTATTTGTTGTATGTAACATTTTAGTATATAGCCTCTTGTCACTCTGTAGACACAATTGTTATGCAACAGAGTATGAAACTTCTATGATGGGTCATGGATAACATATCCTTGGGTAGACTTATTAAGAGGCATGGTATAATACATGTATAATAAATAAATCAGCTTTCTAAATGACACCTAAACGGATATATATATAAGATTAATATAGTTGTTAGTTTTAGAAAACTGAACACAAAATATTTCAAATATAAAAGTTGTATAAAATTAAATTAACATATATAAGTAGTTTCAAATTATAAGAAAATAAAAACATGTTTAGAAATATGAAGATGATAAATTCATAAATTTTAAATATTTTACAAACAGTTAAACTAATAACTATAATCATATAAATACATAAAACAAATAGCAGTTAACATAAATAATAACATTTAAAAATATATAATCATATAAATATTAGAATTTTTTTGAATAGTAATGTTTAAAATCAGTCATAGACGGTATAATATAAACGCTAATCCTTCCGTTTCAGAAAGATGTATGTTTTAGGTTTTTCACGCTTATTAAAAAAATATATGAGATTTTAGTTACTAATACAATATTTTCTGTTATCAACTATTCTCCACAATTTTTAACCAACAAATTTTTTATAAATACTATTATATTTTTTGAAGTTTACAATTTACAATTAATTTATTCATTGAAAATACAAAACATATATTTTTGAAATATTCTTTTTTTAAATATATATTTTTTAAAATATTTTTTTTTTTAAAGGGATGGAGTATTATCGACTTAAAACACTACAAAACGTGAAAACAATATAGTAGATGCGTACCTATGCGCAGATTTTAGAACACTGAAATAAATCATATATTTACTATTCCAAAAGGTTTACACGTTACAAAAAAAAAATGATTTTGAAATTCCACTTAAACATGTATCCACTTATACTCTAACTTGGGAGCTTCCTGACCGTGTGTGAAGTACATGCCATCTTCTCTAGCATCCCAAAAGTTGGTCTTACCATAACGAATAATGCCACCACCACTTTTATAAGCTGTAAAACTTGCATGAAACGAGAAATTAGGACCCTGGTCTAAGGTACAATCGAAATAGGTCTTCAAAATACTATCATGAAAACTAAAATCGTAGGTCTGTCCAGGGCTCAACAAATGAACACCCAAGTCGTCGTCGTTCGATAGACAACGAATCCTCAGTGTATTGCCCGGACGAAGAGAACTTTTGAAGTGGAGACTGTTTTTTTCCCAGATTGCGTTACTAGACCCAACGATCAATGCAATGGTAAGCAAAAAGCACGAGAACCTATTCATCGTCGTGTTTGATTGATGTGATGTGATGTGTTTGTGTTTGTTTTTTCTAGCTTTGCGGCTGAGAAATATGTGAAAGATAGAAAATGTTCCAATTTATAGAACCTTGTTTACGAGGTCATCATGCATGCATTCACAACTTTGACTATGATTTTCTTCTGATTTAGGCGTAACGCGCGTTGCCAAACAAAATCTTCCTTTTTTTTGGGTAACGCATCTTTGGAAATTTAATAAATTATGCCTTGACCATTTCTAGGGATTATATACATGATCCTGAGCTTTTAAGTCTGAGATAAAATCTCTTTTACATTAACTGAGAAACATTGTAACATGTGAACTATAATGATATGTCATAACTAAAATGATTTTTAAAGTGATTATAAAAATATGTTTGAAATTATTAGAATAATTATAGTACTCCTACATGTCACTGATTTTTTTTTTTTTGAACACAGTACATGTGACTGATTATCTTAGAACACCTCCATTAGAAGTTGTTAATAAGGAATGATTCTTTAAAAAAAAAACAAAAAATAAATCAAAAAGAAAAAAAAAAACATAGCAACCGGTTCTTATAAGAGGGTTTTAGAATCAATAAAAACCCCTAACGTGTCCATTTTTTATTGGCTTTTCTTGTATGTCTTTCTCTCTTTCTGTTTTTCGGGTAAATCAATTCTTCTATACAGATCCCAAACCTTAATTCTTTCTTCTTCATCATGTTTGATTTCGTAGGTATTATCTCAATTTAGGGATTTTGATGTTCTGATTTGGGAATTTAGGTTTCTTCGAATTTGGGAATCAATCGAAGAAAAGAGACATTTTTGCACTTTGCCTCTGCAGGGTTAACTCTTTCGATCAAGGCACCAAGGTTCGTCTACTTCATTCTCTCTCTTTCTCTGTAATCAAAAATCAAAATTTGTCATCTTTATTTTATGAGAAAGTTAACTAATTTGTATTGAATCTGCAAAAGGTATGGATAGATAAAAAAGAACCGGTGGTGTTCAAAAGAATACTTCTTTTCTCCCTAATTTGTGTGTTGGTTTGATTACCTTACATAAGCTCTTCAAAACTATACTCTTTTCCTCATGAATTGGTTTGTTGATCACGTGGTTTATATAGACAAACTTTTCTTAGTTTCTCTTTGAAATACATTATCACCTTGTTTCTCTTGGTTGAACTTCTTTGTACAATTAAATCCTGTCGTGTTCTGATCATATTTGTGATATATATGGGAATGGATTCATTATGATAACATGTTATGCTCTAACATTCATGTTTTTCAGTAAAAGTTAACATTTTTTTCTTTGGGTCAATCGATTCATTTTGAGTGGTAGATGAGTATTGAAGTACATAGTCTTGTGGTTGCTCTGATCTGTGTGTTTCTGCAATTATAATTGGAGATTTCTTGGTTGCACACTCTGAAATTGCTCAGAGAAGAGAAGCTGATAGAAAATCCACTGGTGATGCTAAAGGAAAAAGAGAAATTTGAAGAGACTTTAAACTCAAACGGGAGTTCTTCGAATTCTTCAGAGGTTCCTAGGTTAGCTTATCTGATCTCAGGTGCTAAAGGAGATAGCCACATGATGATGAGGACTTTGCAAGCTGTGTACCATCCAAGAAACCAATATGTTCTCCATTTAGACCTCGAAGCTCCACCTAAGGAGAGGCTGGAGCTTGCAATGTCTGTGAAGAGTGATCCTACTTTCCGTGAAGTTGCAAACGTCCGTGTTATGTCACAGTCTAATCTCGTTGCCTATAAAGGCCCTACAATGATCGCTTGTACGCTTCAAGTTGTGGCGGTTTTGCTTAAGGAGAGCTTGGATTGGGATTGGTTCATCAACCTTAGTGCATCAGATTATCCTCTCGTGACACAAGATGGTTAGTTAAAACTCTAATGACATTCTTGATCTTTTGTTACAAAGTTGTGACTCTTGTTTGTTACTGAACTTGCAGATTTGTTGTATGTCTTCTCCAAGTTGTCTCTAAATGTTAACTTCATTGAACATATGAAGCTCACCGGAATGTTAAATTCATGATATAAATTTGTATTTCTATTTTTCATATGTTTTTATGTCATATTTGTTTAAATGTTATGAAATCCAATAATTTATAAGTTTTGTAATATTTAAATTTAATAATTCAATTTTTTTTAAAAATTTAAGAAAGGGTTTTCCCATTGGACTTTCACACAACTAATTATATTAATAGGAGTTCTAAACTTTATAAAGTACACAATTAACTATTAAATTAATTTTAAGAACCGATTAAGGAGTCTAACCAATGGAGTTGGTCTTATCTATCTAAACATAACATATACTAAATTATATTAGATTATGATATCATTTCAGGAGACATAGTAGACACGCAAACCAAGAATTAGATAATTCTTTGGGCCTGAAAGAAAACAGAAAGCCATCTTTTCCAGCTTTCAAAATATGAGACACTATCCATTTCAGCGGCTAGAATATGATATATGAAAGTGTTTTTTAACACAAGATTTGGTCATGTGCCTCATTACTTTTTTATCCAGTTCGGTTGTAGTATTTCTGTATCCAGGAAATGTTATTGTGTCCCTAAACCAGACAGAGAGTTACGGTGGGGCATGAAGCTGTCCTCCTGATAAATAGGAACGTGACAGAAATTCAAAGGTCTCATTACCAATGAATCTGAAAATTACCTGAAATAGCATTTGTCTATATACAATCTCCTATATATCTCTTTACAGGCCTCTCCCCTCTATCTATCATTTTTGTTTTGCTCCACAGCTCTTCCCATTGTAATTTTTTTCAAGCTAATCCTTTCAATAAAAAAAGAAAAAATGGGAGGTTGTGCGAGCGTACCTAAGGAATCTGACATCGTTGAAGGCTCTGCACCAACCGAAAATGTTGTTGTTGAGTCCAAGGATGTCACGACCGAGACAGATACCACATTAACTCAGGTTTTTTTGAATCACATATGATCATTTCTTGTGTCTTGTTTGAACAAACTCATGTTAAGATGAAACTATTGTTGTTGATATGTTTGATTCACAGGAGAAGAAGGAAGAGTCTGGTGAAGAAGCAAAGAAAGAAGGTGAGACAAAAGAGGACTCCTCTGAGGCAACCAAGGCCGAGCCAACTCCAGAAGCTGTCAAGGCAGATGAGAAAGCTCCTTCTGAGTCTGAGACACCAACACAAGAGACCGCACCTGCAAAAACCGATGAGGCGCCTCTTGTGATTCTTTGATTTTTCATTTCCAAATATCAAGATCATGTGTCTGTGTGTGCAAATGTTCTCCACGTTATAATTCCTATGTTCATCTCTGTTTTATTGTCAATTCCATTAAATATTTTCTTAAAGAGTTTCTTTTCATTATAAAACTAAAAAAAAAAAAGACAAAGAGATAAATAGTAAGAGTCAAAGAGACAATGTGAGAAACTGAAAAGCAGAGAACAATAATGAGTTTTGCAAAGGTAAAAAATAGCAAATAAAAGTCTTTAATAGTGCCATTTAGCCAAAAGAAAATTCTAAGAGGATCATCAGGGCACCATATGATGATGAGTCAAGGATTATTGTGTGTGCAAAGCTTGTGGATCAACTGCACAACATCATCAGATGAGTCAAGGAAATAGCTAGCCTTTGTGTGCGTGTTCCCAACAGCCACAGAGAAGTAGTTGTCTCCCTTTACGTCAACAAGGGTCGATGACACCTTCTTGAGGGGGCCACTGCCATAATAAGGAGAAGACATGGTTTTCTTGGTTAACTCGGGCTCGAAGAAGGTGTAAACATCTTCATCCTGTAACATATATCAACCCTTGTATCAAAATCCATGGATATGTAATTGTATAATCAACATTTGGTTACATAAGAAGCTTACCTTCCCCAAGAAATTACCAATGCATAAGACATAATCAATTGGTGTAGTTATCGACTTATTCTGTAGTACTATTTCTCCGAGGATACGCTCCATTGCACTTCCCTAAGATAACAGAGAAGAGACAACATGTGATAGATCAAAGAATAATTAGAATATTTTGGTAATTGATGATGTAGAAACAAATGAAAACAATAGCATTAGTTACCTTTGTTACACCAACCGAATGGACTTCAACAGAGTAGCGTCCTTGGACAACATCCACTGATGCATTAGAGGTTGGTCCAGCCCACAAGTGTTGCAACATATCTTTTGCTTGAGCTCTCCCAAATTCAGCATCTACAAATAAATAAAGATCAAGTAGTTGTCTTCAGTAGTTATTCTTAGTAGAAGTTAAAAAAAAAAAACATATACGTATAAAGTAAATCACCTGCATAGTGGTAATTCCATACAACCGAAGTCTCGCTTGCTTGGAAGTAGGATCCTGGTGTTCTTTCAGTGAAGTACTTGAATACTTGCTGTAGACAAAAGCAACCACAAAAGAATTAAAACATGGATGAGGGTATCAAACTTTAATTCTAAAAATATATTTTATTTACTAACCTTGACACCATCAATCCATTTCAAGTTCATGTTTTCTGGCATTTTCGTCACCCACTCCCCAGCTGTATGCCTTAGAAACATTCCATTTTCCGCGGCTAACCACATATCATGCTCTCCAAAGTTCTGTTTTCAAGATACTAAGTAAGTCCACAATGAGAAAGCAAGTAAGTAAATTTAATAAAGACGAGAGAAAACATTTACTTGATCCAATACGCTTTTTTCACTTCTACTCAGGACAACTACTGTTGTTTTTGGATCACTGCATAATGCTTTTAGTCTTTCTTTTAGCTGTGGGTGAAGTTCAAGATTCATTCCTTCGTCTCTTCTCTCTTGGTTTTTGTTTGGCTTAGTGAGTGTTCCATAAAAGCCCTGAACATTTTATACAGTTATAAAGATAAGTGACCAAAATAATATGCAATGTACAAGACCATCTTGATACATATAACACTTACAAGAATTAGCAGCCTATTCTTAGACTTTGAATATTGTTGAACCACATCATGTTGTGGAAGTTCATGTGGGGCTTTTCCAGTTTCTTGCTCCGCTTTACTTGTAACCTCATTTAGTTTACTAACCAAATAAAAAAAAAATTGTAAGACTTGTCTATAAGAACAATAGTTGAGATGAGATTTAAAGAGAATGAATGTTGTGATTTGTCACATACTTCATGAAATCATCTGCCCACTGTTGAGTAGAGTGTGTTTTCACATACTGAAAATTGATTTGATGTTTTTTCTCCTTTTCTTCACGTGACATGCTTAGAGCTTCTCCAATGGCATTAGAAACTTCTTTAACGTTCCAAGGATTCACAAGAAGAGCTCCAGCACCAAGTGACTGACCAGCACCTGCAAACTGTGAAACTCAATACAAAAATATATTACTTTTGAATGATAACTGTTGGTTATTAGATTCATAAATATATTTCAGACCAGAGAAAGAAAATACAATTCATATACTTAACATCAGACCTATCAAAGTTAGGTTACCTCGCTTAGAACGAGAACTCCTTTTTCCCCTTTTTGGCAGGCAACAAACTCAGAACTCACAAGGTTCATTCCATCTCTCAAAGATGTTACAAGTAATACATCTGAAGAAACAAAGATGAAAATAAACTCATTTGTTAGGAATATACATCGACACTAATCTTTAACATTATATAACCGTTTTATAATATATGTGACTAAATCATCAAATGTAATATGAGAATTACCTGTGATGGCGTAAAGTGCGCACAGTTGATGAAAGTGAATAGAACAATCCTAACACAGAAAGATGAAATATGTATCAGAAACTATAAGATATGACTTGTGATGAGGATAAAAGAGAGAAAATAACAAACCAGGTGGATTATTGGAACGGAAGAGATAGAACCAAAACGACCATTAATACGTCCAACAAGTCCATGACATTGGTCTTTGATCTTTTGATCTGTTATAGAACATAAACACAATCCTATGAATTGATCGATGCATATCAGCTAAAGAAATAAAAGAGATATAAAAAACTTACATTCACCAATACCATTCCTTGTTGGCACTGCAATCTGAAGTAACAAAACTTTACCACGCCAATCTTCATTTTCCTCAAGAAACTTCTCAAATGCCTGATACTTATGTGGTATCCCTTTGATCGTGTCGAGACGATCAACACCTAGTATCAACTGTCAACAAACATAATTATATATGTCAAATCATTTTCCCTTTTATGTTTCAAGCATCATATATAAAAGTATAAATCTACCTTTCTGCCCCCAAAATCTGATTTAAACTTCTTCATGTATTCTGTGACCTCAGAGAGTTTACTTGTGTTTATGAACCTCTCAGGTTCTATCCCAATGGGAAACTAATATATCCAAATAGAAAAAAAGAAAGCAAACCAAAATTAACATTTCATTAGGAGATGACTAAATCATCAATCTTAAGAGATTTTCAAGATGGATCCTTACAACAGCTACACGAGTGAGTTTGCCCTGATCCACAACTCCTTCAGATGTTGCTTCGGTTCCAAGAATACACATGCATGCATTCACGAAATGTCTTGCAAAATCATACGTATGGAAACTAGAAACAAAAAAGGCAGAGAAATAAAAAAGAGTAAGAGGTAAGTTTACTTTCAAATTCAAAATAGTTACTACACTGTTAAAAAGGTAAAAAACATTTACCCGACTAAATCAGCAGTAAGAACAGAACGAAGCAGTTCTGATCTTGAGGGCAAGGTTTTGTACATCTCGGAGGAAGGGAATGGCGTATGGAGAAACCATCCAACTTTCATCTTACTGTTGTATTCTTTTAGATATTGAGGAAGAAGCATAACATGGTAATCATGGCACCAAACCACATCTCCTTCTTGATAATGCTCGTTTACCACATCAAAGAAAATACGATTTGCTTTCTTGTATGCATCATACTGTGACTGGTATGTTATGATTACATCGTTACGATATTCTGGTGGGGTTCCCAAGTAGTGAAAAATCGGCCACAGAATATTGTTGCAATAGCCATTATAGTATTGATCACAAACTTCCTCCAGAAACACCGGGATACACCCCTACAAATCAAAGTCAAGCGTTTTAAAAATCAACTAAGACATGTATAAGGCTTTAATAAACAAAATAAGACATGAATAAGGTCTTGATTATTTTTTGCCTTTTTTCATTTTACAATAATATATATGAGAGTTCAAAATCTATACGTTTACCTTTTCGGCTAGAGCAATGGAGAGTGCCTTTTTTCCAACCGCATCATGAACATCGACTCCAGGCCAGCCAATCCATTTGGTCTCAAACTCTTTCAAACCTTTAAGAGATATATCACCACAAATTAATGTAATATATATAAAAATCGGTTTATTGTGCTTATTTAATTCATTCATTGCTACATTGTTAAAGTTGTAGACTATCTTCTTACCTAGAAGAGCACTAACTAGACCACCAGGACTCATGGTGAAAGACCAAGTTTCTTCTCCGGTCCTCTTTGCAGTAACCGGAAGCGACATCGACACTACAAGCAGTCGTGGTCTCACCATTTTTCTTTCTCTCAATCAATTTTCGTTCTGAAGAATTTAAAAGTTATGAAAAGATGGTCTCGTCTTTTCTTCTTATTTATAAGAACCTATATAATGCTGGCATGATGAGGGAAAATAGTAAAAGGAATTAAAAGTTACTTTTTTGTTGTAACACGTTTTCTAGCTATTATCTCTATATTATGTAGTTATGTGACACGTATCATTTTGGAAATGAACTTTTAAAATCAACTATAGGTAAATTGTTTTCCGCAAAAGAAAAGAAATCGAAATTATATGTACAAGATACTGTTAATGTAATGAATTACACTAATATGTTACACAAATTGAGTATATAATCTCCAACTTAAATACGTGGACAAGTACAGAGATTTGGACATTTAAAACGTATTTGAGATGCTAATGTATTTTAGGTAGACTTTTTCTGTTAAATTTTATGTAGATTGTATTACCTTTTGGATTCATTTATTGTAAATCTTTAACACAAAGTAAGAAAATCTGATATTTTATTAATCATTAATTTGGTATTCTTATTTTTAGACATGTTTATATTATATATTTGTCTATGAACATATTTAAAAGCTGTTATTCTTGGGTTTACGCCAAGATAGAATCTTTAGGTTCACCAACCAATAGGATTTCATTATTTTAAATTCAAATTTTTTTTTTTTTTAAAAACAAAATATTGTCAACTTATATTATGTTTTTAAAATAAAAAAAAGTAAAAAAAATAGTAGTTACAGAAAAATAATTAAAAAAATAAATTTTTTTAATGTCGTCGGCAAAACACTAAACCCTAAATCCTAATCCATAAACTCTTGGATAAACCCTAAATCCTAAACCCTAAACTCTAAACCCTAAACCCTAAACCCTAAACCCTTGGGTAAACCCTAAACTCTTAGATAAATCATAAACTCTAAATAAAAAACATTAAATACTAAAACCCTAAACTTTAAACCCTAAATCCTAAACTCTAAACCCTTGAATGTTTTAGTGTTTGCTGATTTTGATTTAGAATTTATGATTTATTCAAGGGTTTAGAGTTTACCCAATGGTTTAGGGTGTTTAGTGTTTTGCTGACAACGTTAAAAATATTTTTTTTTGTAATTATTACAATTTTTTAATTTATTTCTTTTTACTTTTTAATTTTAAAAACATAATATAATTTGATAATATTTTATTTCTTTTTTTAAAAGATATCGAATATGAAATAACGCAATTTTATCTTTTGGTGAACCCAATAATAAATCATTTCAAAACCACTAGTTAATTAATAGTGTATCCATTAATACGGCTTTATACAATGTGTATTTATTTTTGGAGAAGCTTTGAATGTGAAAAATGACACTTTATTTATTTATTTATTTTAATGACACTTTATTACTTAGGCATATGTCCAATTTTCTATATAATTTGTTTTGTATCCATGTTTTCAGTCATTAAGAAATAATAGATTGATGTGATAATTTTAGAGGAATTCTTATATATTAATTGAGAAACATTACAACCTTTAAGTGTAGCCACGTGTCATCACCCGAATGAAATTCAGAATCTTTAGAAAATATGTTGTTCCAATTAAGTATATATTATATTTTCATTAAACTAATCATAAAATTAATTAAAGTGTATAATTACTATTTTCTTTTCTTTCCTTAAATAAAAGCTACGGAATTACCAAATATGACTAATGTATATATGACAATTAATGATTCTAATAATAAAGATTTGATAACAATTTATATCCCATCCATTGTTTTTGTTTAATTTTATATTATTAAAATAAATTAAACAATCAAATTAGCTATGAAATTAAAATATAGATTTTTTCGTATATGTTATATTTTGAATTTTTAGAAACGACAAAATTACTAATACTATTAAAATTATTATGTTAAAAATTAATGATCAATGGTTTAACATCTCCTATATATTAATAGATAAACATTTAAAAAGTTTAGAACCTGTAGTTTGTACTAATTAAAAAAGTGTCATACTGAATTGTCACGTAACTGGAATGATAATTTGTTTACGTGGCGGCTTGAAAATCAATTGATAATTTTTTTAGTCTAAAATTAAATTGCTAGAGAATGTTATATTATAGAGTATGTCCATTATGGACCATTTATTTATCAAATTGAAATTTATTATATATTATTTCTTTAAATAAAACTTACGGAAGTACCTAATGTGATTATGATATATATAATAATTAATGATTTTAAATAATGAAGATTTGCTAATAATTTGTATATTTTCTATAATTTTTGTTTAATTCTTTATTATTAAAATAAATTACACAGTTACATTAATCATATATTAAAAATTTAGATTTTTTTGTATATGTTGTATTTTGATTTTTTCAAAATGAGTATAAATTACTAAAACTATTAAAAGTCTCACATAAACTTTTGTGATCAATGTTTAAATTTTTTTTATAATAAGATACAATGATAATAAAATCATATAAACAAATAATTTTATTTTAATAGGTGTTTATGTTAATACATATATATATATATATATATTTCATATCCTTTAAATTTAATTATATATCATATACGATAGATAAGATTGATTGTTTTGATTTATTTATTCTAAAATGACTGCGAATATACAAGAGCGGTCATTTGATTGCAAGCTAATTTATTACATAATAGTAACTGATTTCTTAGTCATTTAATATATAATTATTATTTTATTATTTCATAATATGCACAAAAATATAAAATAAGTAATAAATATAAAATATTTATTCTGCACAAGACACAAATCTTAACCTAAGTATGTATCTCTTTAATAATTTTGAATCTTAAATATTTTCTAAATTTCAGGCCAAAATAAAAGAAAGAAATGAGAATAAACTCAAAAAATTAATATTTATATCAAGCAAATAACCAAAATGATACAAAAATTATAAAAATATCGATGATAGATAGGATTGACACGTGAACGTAAACTTCTTATAACCATAATTAACTTTTAAATTGCTAAATCATGATATAAAACCGAGCTGACATAGTTTCATTGTAACCAAATAGTAGGCATAAGATTTTTCGGCCTAAACGTTAGGTTTTTATGTGATAAGTAATTTTTTGACCTAAAATATTTTTAAAAATGGGACATTAGTAAACAAATTATGTAGAACAAAAAATTCAGAGGAGGCGATAAGGCGATTTTGCTCTCGAAAGTGAAGAACATTAATCGAAGGGTTCTCGATGGTAAAGAGGATAATCGAAGGGTTCTCAACGCAATCGAAGGTAAATCGAAGGGTCCTCTTGTTGATTTATGGATTTACGCTAGGTTTCATGTTGTTTTCCTCGCAATTTAGGGTTGGGATATCTTATTTTACTTCTTAATGATAGTTACTCATGCAAAAATAAATATCTTATTTTTACATGTTTTCTTTTCTTAATGAAAGTTAATCATGCAAAAATAAATATTTAAATTTGACATGTTTTAATTTTTTTTTCTTAATAATAGTTAATCATGCAAAAATATTTATTTTAATTTCACAAGTTTTAAAATTTATTAATTTTTTTTTTTAAATATTTCAAATTGGATAACACCATTAGACATACTAATTTGATTAGAATTTTTAACTATTTAAAAAAAAAATACTATAATATTCCTAAGGATTCCAATGGTGTCTCTTGCATTGTACAAGAAGCAACGAGAACTAGTGATGGTAACTATATCAGCAACAGATGGAGCACTACTGTTGTAATTACCGTGTAAAGAAGTAGATATGTGTATGTTCATGTTTATGGTTCCTCTCTTTGCTAAAAAACATAGCCGCCATTTTTGTCATCTTTGAGATCAACACTAATCATGTCTCGTCAACCCAAAAAAAAAATGGAACCAGATGCAGATTTAAGACTTTTTAGTATTCTTATACTAGTATTAAGTTACTGAGATTTAGTGTTGAATCCGATTCTCGCCACAGTTCTATAGCGCTCTTTAACGCGCACTATACTCGTACCACTTTTCTATTTTTCGATGATATAATAAAATTTCAAAACGTCGGTAGATACAGAGAGAAAACTCTTTTGTATTAATGAAGAAGCAAATTGATACGACATTCAATTTTAAACACGTAGTAGTCGACATCTTCTCCTTATCATAAAGACAAAACGTTCACTTTCCTTTAGCCCTATTCCCATTTTTCTTATTTCATCTTTAACAACCTTTCATTGCTATATATTCATCATAGTCACACAAACCCATTTATCTCATAATCTCCCAGCTTTTAGAAGCCATGGCGTTTCTAAGAACCAATAGCCTTTGTTTCTTCCTCTTCACGGTACTCCTCTCTTTCTCTACGTTCTTTACCGATGCAAGGAGGTTTGAAGTCGGAGGGAGCGGCGCGTGGGTTCCAAATCCGCCGGAAAATTACGGATCTTGGGCTGGAAAGAGCCGGTTCCTAGTACACGACACACTATGTATGTACAAATAGCCTATCTTTTCTTATTAGTCATGTGATTACTTTTTAGTGTTTTTTGTTTTGTTTTGTCTGAGACTCGGTTTGGGTTCTTGCAGATTTCAGCTATGCTAAGGGAATGGACTCGGTGCTAGAGGTGAACAAGGCTGATTACGACGGGTGTAATACCAAGAATCCGATCAAGAAAGTTGACGACGGAGCTTCAGAGATCTCGCTTGAACGTTCTGGTCCGTTTTACTTCATCAGTGGCAATGAAGATAACTGTAAGAAGGGACAAAAGCTTACTGTCGTTGTCTTGTCTGTTAGAACTCCCTCTCCTCCTCAAGCCGCAGCTCCGGGAAATTCTCCTCCGGGATCAATGCCACCTACGTCTTCTTCCCATGTTTCTCCGGCCACTTCTCCACCCGCACACACACCACCTAAATCCTCTTCCCCTGTTACTCCGTCTTCTGCTCCGGTGACTTCTCCACCGGGATCAATGCCACCTAAGTCTTCTTCCCATGTTTCTCCGGCCACTTCTCCACCCGCACATATGCCACCTAAATCGACTTCCCCTGTTTCTCCGTCTTCTGCTCCGGTGACTTCTCCACCGGGATCAATGCCACCTAAGTCTTCTTCCCATGTTTCTCCGGCGACTTCTCCACCGGCACATATGCCACCTAAATCGACTTCCCCTGTTTCTCCGTCTTCTTCTCCGGTGACTTCTCCAACGGGTTCAATGGCACCTAAATCATCTTCATCCCCTGTTTCTCCGGCGACTTCTCCACCGGCACTTATGCCACCTAAATCTTCTTCCTCTGTTTCTCCGTCTTCTGCTCCGGTGACTTCTCCGCCGGGATCAATGCCACCTAAATCTTCTTCCCCTGTTTCACCGTCGTCTGCTCCGGTGAATTCTCCGCCGGGTTCAATGCCACCTAAATCATCCTCCGCTAAATCTCCGGCAACTTCTCCACCTGGTTCAATGGCACCTAAATCTTCCTCTCATATGTCTCCGGCGACTTCTCCACCCGCACCTATGCCACCTAAATCCTCTTCCCCTGGTTCTCCGTCCTCTGCTCCGATGACTTCTCCGCCGGGATCAATGTCACCTAAATCATATTCCCCTGTTTCTCCGTCATCTGCTCCGGTGACTTCTCCGCCAGCGCCACCTAAATCATCTTCTCCGTCTTCTGCTCCGGGATCTTCACCGCCGGGATCAATGTCACCTAAATCATCTTCCCCTGTTTCTCCGTCCTCAACCCCGATGGCTTCTCCGCCGGGATCAATGTCGCCTAAATCATATTCCCATGTTTCTCCGTCCTCTTCTCCGGTGACTTCTCCGCCAGCTCCTCCGTCGTATGCACCGGGTTCTTCACCGTCAGGATCAATGGCACCAAAATCTTCTTCCGCGGTTTCTCCATCTTCGTCTCCCGCAGCATCTCCTTCCTCTGTTTCTTATTCGCCGTCAGATTCTCCGTCAGCATACTCGCCGTCGGAGATGGGTCCCTCGGGAGATGCCCCGTCGGGCTCGGCGATGGGTCCTTCCGGAGATGCTCCGTCGGGCTCGGCAATGGGTCCCTCCGGAGATGCTCCGTCAGGTTCGGCGATGGGTCCGTCAGCCTCCGGTAATATCACTTCGCCGTCGGAAGCTCCAGGCGAGGAAAAGGCCTCTGCGAATGGTATGGCCGTTATGTCGGTAACTACAGTTTTAAGTCTGGTTATAGCCATGTTTATGTCTGCTTAAGAACACTTGGAGGCTAGTTTCATTTCGAGTCTCTCTACTTTTTTATTTTTGTTAATTGTTTTCCGGATTCCATCGTAATTATGTATTATTGAGTATAGTTGGATAACTTGGATTGTTGTTTTGTTATAATAAATAAGAGTCACACTATTGTGCTAATACATTATAACTCTGTTTAAAAGTATTTAATTCTGTGATTAATACTCATCACGTTTACATGTGACACTGAGCTTATAAGGTTAGGTAAAGGTGATTTATCTCTAGCTCCGGTTGGTTTTTTTGGACATAAACAAAGTATCCTACTAAATATTTAGAGTTGCATGGATAGATCTTAAGTTGGATCATACCAAGCTTTATATAGTTCAATGCTCTAACTAGGCCTGGGCAAAATAACCGGAACCGAAGAACCGAACCGGAACCGAACTGAAATACCCGAAATCGAAACCGGACCAATACTCTCAAATACCTGAACGGTTCCTATATTTTTATATCCGAAATAACCGAACCGAACCGGAACCGAACCGAGAACCGAACGGGTACCCGAATATATAAAAATATTAATTATATATACATATAACATCATTAAATATATATTTTAAATTTAAAATTCTATTAAAAGTATCTGAAAATCCTTGATGATAACTAAATTATTATAAAGTATCCAAACTACCCGAAAGTATCCGGATAGTTTTATCCGAAATATCCAAAGTAATCCAAAATATCCAATTTTTTTATGTAAATCATCTTAATTATTTGATATTTTACCCTAAATAACCGATATTTTATCCAAATTATCCGAACTACCCGAACTATCCGAACCCGAACCGGATCCAAATGAGAACCGAACTTTTTCCGGATATTTTCCGGTTCCTACATTTACTATCCGAACCGAACCGAACCCGAAACTATCCGAACCGAACCGAACCGAAAATAGGTCAAGTACTAAATGGATCCTCTAGCCCCTATCCGAACTATCCGAAACCCGAAATACCTGAACCGAACCGAACCGATATCCGAAATGCCCAGGCCTAGCTCTAACAATGGCATTAAAGGCTAATTGCAGTTTAATTCATTTACCTACCAAAGCCCACGTATGAGAAAAGGCATAAGGACTTTTCTCTTTTCTTTATATCAATGTCATCAATGCAGGAAAGTTGTTTTTATTTTTCCACTTATTTTTGTCTGATGACTTTGACAATTTAATTACAAGTCTTTCTGAATTTTCATTATTGTATCTTTTGTAGTATTTTCAGTGGTCATTACTTTACAAAATTGAATTTGCTTATTTTTTCTCTCTGTCGGCAGTAGAAACCTATAAACTATGGACCTACACTGATTGTGCATCTTATCTTAGATTAGTCAATGGATTCAGAGCGTTCAGTGCGTTTTGAACGCATGTACATAAATTTAACGAGGCTAAATCATTTCATTACACGAAAACTGTCTTACGGATAATTAACAAATAATTGAAACTAGCAGATTTCTTAGCTTCACAATAAGTTCGCAATCTTAATTTGATAATTGCAAAAAGCAAAAGTTAGTTTACATTAAATCTGTTATCTAGACAGAACCAACGTACTGTGAACGAGACCAAAGCATTTAAAGACGATAGCTAAGTTGGCAAGGCCATTACAAGTAACACGTAACAACTAGCCATTGTATCATCGCAAGTGTAGCCCCCACGATGATGTAAACACGTTTCGAACGCTACGACTCGGCCAAGCGTTATTAAAGGACACAGTGACCACTGATACGCATTGTCTCTCTCTCTCTCTCTCTCCCCGGACCCACAAATCACCAAGTTCCCTCTCAAACATTTTCTACCATGTGATGGAGCACAAAGATCAAGCAAACGTCATCAGTTTACAGTATTGTCCAGATTTGGTATGAGACTAATAAGCTTTGTCTAAAGAACTACCTCTACCTTATTTCATTTGCCTGTTAAACTATAAATTAGTCAAAAGGATAAATAAATAAATATGGATTGCTTAACTACAAATCAGTGGTTACTAGAGTCTCACATCGGTTGGGACAAAGGTTTTCATTGATGAGGTTTTTGGTGAATAAGTCAATCAGGGATCGATCTACTTTTCCAAGTAGATTCTGCAATTCGCCTTATGTGTGTGGTGGTAACAACTAATAACTCTTTTGTAGAAAACTCTAGAGTTGTCCCCATATAACCATTGATCCATTTAGAACTCAAACTGTTAAGCGTGTACTAAAAAAAGTTGATCACGTATCTCATGAATCACAAGTCACAGTTTCGACTCATTAGTCATGATAACTAACTTAATTATATGTAGAAATGATATCTTCTGGGATAATCTGTAACACTATCAGAGCTATAAAAAGTAATGTAACAAAAACTGTTTTCATACTTGAAAGTTAAAGCCTCAACAACAAAAGAGAAAAAAGAAGAACAAAGAAGTGAAATGTAAAAAAGTACTTGTAAAAGGGAGGAGTAGCTACTCTGTATGTAAAAGGAGGCATAAGTTTAAAGAGTCTCATCCTCAAAAACAAGATCCCAAACTACAACAAACGCAGACTCGCTTGATCATCATTACGTTTTCCATCTAGAGAACGTAGTAGTAACCCAAGACAAGAAGCATTAGCACCACAAGAGCAGCTGGAGCAGCATAAATCCAGTAGTTAGTCGCCTTCTTACGCTTGAGGATAGCTCTAGGGAGTGTTTCTGGTCCTCCTCTAGTGCGGATCCTGTTCCTCACTGGTTTCTCCTTCAAAGCTTTCTCCTTCTGTGGTTTCTCCTCCACTGGTGCTTCAATCTCCTCCTTCTCAGCCTCAGAAGCTTCTGGAGCTTCCTCAGATACAGCCTCTATTCCGCTCTTCTTGGCCTTCTTCTCTCTCTCCTGCAACACACAAAGGAAATGGAGAATTATTAGAATGGAGAAGAGAGGACGCAGAGAGCATTGATAATTTTACCTTTTTCTCTTTCTTCTCAGCTTCCATTAGAGCTCTTTTAGCAGCTTTGGCAGCAGCTTTCTCCGCCTGCTTCTTTTTCCTTTCCATGGCAAGCTTGGCTTTAGCAATCTCCTCTTGCTTTCTCATCTCTCTCAGCGCCGCTTCATCCACCTTCTTCTCCTCCTGCGGCTTTCCAAGACCATACACTTCCTCATCCTCCTCCTCTTCATCAGCAACAACAACGTTCTTTACTTTCGCCGCATCTTTAGCTTTCTTCTGAACAGCAGGAGCATCTGGTTTAGGTGCAGAAACTGGCTCCTCCTTTGGCTGCTGCTGCTGTTGCTTTGCCTTGGCTTTAGGAACAACCTCGGTCACCGCCTTTGCTTGCGGTGGTGCCTCTGGAGGAGCAATCAGAGGCTTCTCTTCAGGGTTCCTCATCCTTCCATCTCGGCTAAGCTGCCTAGCATCAAGCGATGGCAAGAGTCTCTTCTCGTAATCTTCTCTGAAATTCTTCTTGCTGCACCAGAGGGAGATGAACTTCTCAACCTCTGCGTTGGAGAGCGCCTCGAGCTCCTCTATGTTCTTCTGTGCAGCCAAGTCTCTAGCTTTGTTCAACACAACACGTCCTTGGTAGAATCCAGAGTTCTGAATCAACAAAAAGTACATAAGAGTGTTTTCAATATCCCACAAACATGCTCAAGAGTATGTGTGTTTTGTACATTCTCATCTCTTTGCTTCCTAAGCTCACGGATGTTTGAGTAAGCTTTGTCTCTCTTCTCAGTCACAGTCTTCAGCTCATTCTCAAGCACCTGAATCTCATCTTTAGCTGCTTTCACCTTCTCACTCAGCTGATTAATCCTCGCGGAAATCGCCTGCCTCTCTTTCTTCACTCCGTCCAAGCCAGCACCCATTAACTGCAAACCAAGCATAGATTCTTTAATTTTTACAGACTCAAAAACTGCAAAGAGAGCCAACCAAGAGCTCTCTTATTACCTTAACTTGACCTTGAATATCATCTTTCTGACCCATAGACTCTTTGATCTTGGCCCTCACAGCCTCATTAGCAATGACCTTATCCCTCGTCCCTTCAAGCAGCCTGATCTCTTTGAGAAGCTGCTTCTCCTCGGTTAACGGAATGCTCTCATGTTGAATCCTATACTGGTAGCTGTATATCTACATTTTCCCCACACAAACCAAATGAGAATCCATCAAAGGTGAAGAAAATAAAAGTAACAGATTGTTACCATATTGTTCAGCTCTTCCTCGGAGGAGCATATAGCAGGCCCACGAGCATTCCCACCATCATTGCCCCTTAGCTTCCCCAGAGCTTGCTGCAACGGTTCCATCTCCTTTCTCTTCTCATCAAACTTGGTGTTGTACCCTTGACGCTCCGTCTTCAACGGGTCCAACAGGTCAAACAACTCAGATCTCTCCGCCTATACATCATTACAAAAATAAAGTCAACTCTACAGACCATTCATCAGAGTTTCCAAACAACAAAAAAAAGAAGACTTTACCCTCTTAGCTTTCAACTGTTCGTAGACAGCACTCCTGGCCTTGCTAAGCTTCTCAAGCTCCTTATCAGCTACATCAAGCTTGGCTTTGATCTTGGGGTCGTCGAAGTGACGGTACTTAACGAAGTAGAAGGACCGGATCTGCTTCGCCGCGGGCCACTCTTCCGCTGCGTCTTTTGGTACATCGGAGATCAACACATTGTTGTTGTTGTTGTTGTTGGGACTCTCTTCGGCTTTCTTGATGGCGACCTTATCCACTACCTTCCCGTTCGTCTCGGGCTTTCCTTCGAAAGGAGCCGGAGCTACCTCGAATCCACCGGACTTCACAAACTCAACACCCATCTTCTCTAAACAGAGCAAAAAAAACAGAGGATCCTGATCCAACACAAGAAAGGATTCAACTTTAAGGATCTAGATCGTAATCAATGCATATCCGGATAAGATCATTTCCAGAAAAAAAAAAAAAAGACAGCACATACAAACAGCAGATTCGATATATACGGACAGAACAGGGGAAAGATCAAACCTTTAAACAACAGGGTCAACGGAAAAAAAAAACAATTGTCGGAAGTCAAATTAGCAAAGAGATCAGAGACGATCAAAATGATTTCAGATGAGAATAGAGGAGGAGATTTATACATACATATGAAGCTGAGAAGCAAGAATAATCGAACGCAAATGAATCAATCACACGAGTTTACAATAGGAAATAGAATAAGGGAATGAAGGGATACCGTGAAAGTGGAGAGAGATGAAGATCTGAGGAAGGAGATGTAAACTCTTGTGATGGTCAGATCTCAAATCTAAATATATAATCTTCGATTTTTAGAAAAAGCCCACATTAAAGTCAGATATATTTTACGTACGTGGTAAATATTTACTCTCCCTATCTACTGATTTTTTTCTAACCCTGATTGGGTTCTTTCCTAGTTTCCTACTTTTTTTTTTTTTTTTTGGGTCTAAATGTTAAATAGTAAACAAAAATATAAAAGCCTAGTTCCCTACTTGTTTTGTTTGTTCATATTTGTCTATAATCTTTTATCAAAAACAGTAATTCAATTAATTATCTAAAAATTGCAAAATTTATTGGATTTCTTTGGAAGAGCAAATATTATCTAGTTGAGTAGAGCGCATGACTTTGTGTAACAACTTTCAAACGAATCTAACGACGTGCTTTTAAATGATCTTTTTTTTTTGGCAAAGTATCAAACTTGCAAATTGCAAGCATGGAGAGGTGTGGTCACGGGCCTTGCGGCTATAGAGATTTGTATATGTTAAAATGATCTTGCGGAACTAACATAACTTGTCTCTCTCTGTAATCGGTATAGAATAAAATAGTGTGGATAATAATCAAAACTAACTAACTAGTAGAGCATCTTAGCTAACATCAAACTAGTTTAGAAAATCAGTTCAAAAAAAACATCAAACTAGTTTAGTTGGTAACTCCAATTGCAAATTTATTTTACTTTACTCAAATTGCTTGAATCATTGAAACTTTGTTATCTGGTATTTCATTAATGTTTTTTTTTTTTGAAAAAGGGCCTCGTATTTCATTAATGTTTCAACAAACTATTGTTTATTTTTTTCATTTCAAGCCAAGGGTGCGCGGTAAGGTGGTAGATATGTATTTTCACCAAAGAATCAAATATTTATATGAACAATCTATTACCATCTATATCTGTCGAGTTTAGTTATTGGTTTAGAGTGGTGATTAATAATTTACAAAATATTAAGATTGTTTAGTAAACATGGAAGTTAACGAAATATTAAAAGGGTGCATTTTTGGTTAAGACGAACCTGTCTTAATAAGAAGACAAAAGTTGTTCAAGGTAAAAAAAAGGGGAGACAAAAGTGGGAAGAGGTGGAGAAGAAAGAAACAGTTGTTGTTAGGTTGTGTTGAAAACGTGGGAAGTCTTCTTTGGCGTTAGAAGTCCCATGGTTACAGCTGTCCACTTGTCAGAGACACACGTCTTCTCTCTTTTTTTTTTGAACACATGACACACGTCTTCTCTCTCTGCGTTTCAGATTCATATCACGAGTCATGCCGTATTTTAGATTCTTTCCATTGTACTCTTCTTACATGAGCTCAAGCTCAGACGTAAGCTGAAATTCCTCAAATACCCTCCTAACTGCGATTGGGTTACATGAGCTCATCAAGCTCAGACGTACGCTGAAATTCCTCAAATACCCTCGAATACCCAATCAACCCTACCTATATCGTCAGCACAAACACGTGACGTGAACAACGAGACCCCAAAATATCTCAATGCAGTTCCGTATAAAAATTGAAGATCTGATTTACTGTATTAGTGCAAGGTCACAGACTCACAGTAAGACAGGAAATGAAGATTTGAGTGTCGGTTTGTGTGTTTAATAGAAATACACATTTAAAGATTTTGGTACAAAATTGGATTTCATTTCATAACAAACGATATATAGCTCCGCAAACTTAACGTAGCAAAATACATCGGTCTAAACTAAACCAGACTGGTTTTGATAGGATACTAGAAGTCAAGCATGTGCTGAGGTGGCAAGAAGGAGATCAGCTAGATGATGTCAACCAAACGGCAAGTATCTCGCATGAAGGAGTCTCACGACTCATTTATTTTCTAGTTTTATTAATAAGAGAAGTGGTCTTCCTTAACTATAGGAACCAATCCTCATGTCACGTTTCCCATTTCATGTTTGTTAGGAGTTGATGCTCCACTTCCCATTTCTTTGCTTCATGTACGCTTTGCTATTTATATGAATTAAAAACCTAAAAAGAAGTAGTCATAACTACCCAAAGAAAAATGTGTTCTTAGTTTGTTTTTGTGGCAAATTCTCTTTGATTTGAAGAGTGACTTTAATTGGTATCAAATCACATGTTTCTATATCCTATAAATGGGACCTATCAGGTTTGGTCTAAAATCAATTTCACCTAAACACAGCTTAACCGGTTTCATACTATGGCTGAGGTACAATCCAGAATCCATATAGTTTCTTGAGTATGTTCATTCATCGGAAGCCGAGGCAGCTTGTTTCAGACAATCCCGCATGATCTCTCCAAGTTTCGAAGAAGCATCCACGCATAGCTGCATTGCCTGCAAAATTTTGTAAATTGTTTGGTTACGTTTCTACACGCTCATAGTCCTATCACCCAATTAGTTTAACGTTACGTGCTAAGATGTTACCACATAGACCCCTTGGTCGGAACTTGCGGATTGTTTAGGTATGAACACACAATAATCTAATTTGTGCATAAAGATTATAATGAAGAACAGTCTAGTTAGCCCATGTCATGTGCTTTAAAGCTGAGCAGCAATCAAAGGAGATAAGGTATTATTGGAGGGCATACCTCGTTGATATTAGGAGTTGCCCATTCACCAGTGATAGTCAGCTGAGTGGACTTCATTACGAGACGGCATGCACGTCATCATCAAGCTTCCATCTTCACATCCTTCCTCTTCTGTAACCGGGTCAATCATAAGGCTTTTACCTATGCAAGACTTTCAAAATTGCAGGCATTATTATTATTTTTTTAAGTCAATTTTTCAGAAAAAAATTATCAGGAGATAACAACAGGTTTATTATATGTCTCAAGCTTAACCACATGGTACTCTTGTTCTATTTCAATGAATGTGTTACTTTCTCCATCTAACGCTAATAAGATTAAGAGATAACGCAGAGTAATTGGTGCAATTGTTGTAACATGAACATACCACTGAGACAGCTGTGATAAGGTCATACATCATAATACCAGCATCTGCTAGAGCAAGACTGGCACATGATATCACAACGGGGAGGTCACCTGCAACACAATACAATTAGTAAGCAATCTCCTATGCTGCTATCATACTCTCCTACAAGAACTCTTATAGCATTTTGAGTAGTGTACTTGAGACTGTTAGAAAGTAGAGCAGAGTCATGGGACTTACTGCCACCAGATTCAAGCACAAGCGCAAAAACATCAACGGTTGTCTTTTGGAACGTCTCCATCATTATTACGCCTTCCAACGCTTTGTGAAGCATTGATGAGTACTCTTTGTGATCAGTCTCCTGAACACAACCACAAATGTATAACTAACTTGATGAAACAAAAATTATAATAACGTGATAAAACTTCACATACCTGACTCCCGAGAGCCGGGGCAGCAAAAATAGTGTAGCTAACATTGCAATTCAATCTACCAACATCACTATAACTCGTTGCTTTCTTACTCTCCCTTGGCCCAATTCTAACAGAACAAGCCAAACACATACCAAAACAGAATTAACTAAGAGAAAAAAAAAACAAATTGTGAAAATAGACGATGTGGACAAGTGTTGTCTAATACACTCACACTGAGACGATGACTTTTGTGTTACCAAACTCAGCATAAGCAGACCCAGAAACAGAACTCACAGCACCTGTTTGAAGCACTGAAAATAAAAACACACCAAAGGAAGTAAATTTCAAGTTGGGTTAGTCTCAAAAGAGAGACCTTTCACCAAAGTCATATGGTTCTTGTCGCAGGGACTAATGATAACGTTTAAGGGGGTTAGGGTTTTTACAGGCAGGTCGGCATTGGTGGAATCCACGGCCATCAGGACGTGTCCAATCGAGGTCGAAATCTTTGAAGATAGGAGGTCGAGTTCTGGCGATGATTCTTGGTGAATACGTTGTAGTTGAGGCTCCCTGTTTCGCTGCCATGATTCAAGCTTGAAGATTTAGGGTTTAACCAAACAAAAAATAAAAGTCAAATTGTATATTTTGTATAAAATAACCTCAAGCTTTCAGCTATTTAAGCAAGTAAACCCCAAGTTTCGATTATCATGTTTAGCATCGCCCTACTCTATAACCCAACCTAGGACATCTCTGTTCTATATAATTAAAAAGTGGTTTATAAATTTTTATTAACCAACTCCAGTCAACTAGTGCCAAATCCAGAAGAAGTTATGTACCCCCAGTCACAGCAAATTTATAATGTAAACTAGAGATGACAGGCGGGTATATTATTGATGCCCAAATATATTGATGCAGTTAGGTGAGAAGTGATGTGGTGGTTATTAGGTTAATTGATGCGGTGGTTATTGTATAAAATTTGTATTTTTCTTATATACAGTTATCATATCAAAAAATAGGTATCATGGAAAATATTTGTTAGACTAAACTAATATCAATAGGTCACACTGTGTTTTAATAGAATAGATTACAAAACAAAATTGTCACACAAAAATACAATGGTGGGAGGAACAACCAACTTCCAACAATCAACTAATCAAAGTAGTAAACTCAACATAATATGGATAATGTTATAAATTAAGCATTGAAATGATCATCCACTCCTTTACCAACTCAAGCACTATGATCATCTACTCATCAAGCATTATGATCACCCACTCATTTACCAAATTAAGCACCATCTTTGTTATTTTATGTATTGTTGTTCACTATAAATACCATCACTCATCTCACTCTTTTGTACACCATAAACAAGAACAAGAGTTTATAATCAAAGAACCATTACATCTTCTTCTTCTTACTTATAATAAACTCTCTCACTTATAGTAGTGTTATTTGCTTCATACGGGTATTAAATTCTACTCTTATTTAAATTTCTCGATACTATAAATTATAAGTTATTTCATAACACGTTATCAGCACGATCACTCTGCGATTCAGTAAAATTTATTTGTATAATTTATACCATGTTATAATGGTCGGTATACCGCCTCTACTATTATTTATATCATGTTATAATGGCCGGAATACCGCCTATATTATTTACTAGTAATTTAATTTATTTATTGGTCGGCCGAGCCGCCTTATATCCTGTTTATTATTTATTGGTCGGCCGAGCCGCCTTATATCCTGTTTATTATTTATTGGTCGGCCGAGCCGCCTTATATCCTGTTTATTATTTATTGGTCGGCCGAGCCGCCTTATATCCTGTTTATTATTTATTGGTCGGCTGAGCCGCCTTATATTCTGTTTATTATTAATTGGTCGGCCGAGCCGCCGTATAATTTATTTGATATTATGCATTGATCGGCTGAGCCGTCGCATGATTTATTGTCATATAACATAAATATTTCATTGTCATAATTTTTCACTTTTATGAAATTTTATAGATTTGATTGACCGTTTAATACGATATTTTCGGACTAATTTTTGGTGCACTCGATTTAACCCCAACGGTCACAAAGAATTTTTTTCAAAAATTTCCCCTTTCTCCAACGGTCATGAACAGTAATTTTCATCTATAAATACAACTCATTTTCACTTCATTTCATCATCCAAAACATTTCATCTTCTCTCAAAAATTTCAAAATCGCTCTCCTCCGATTTTTCAAGAAAGATGATTCGCGCACTTTTGTTTTTATGTGCCATTTTTATTTGTGTTTCTATTTATGGTTTATTCGATGGAGAATTTACTCCGAGTGAATTTAAGATGATTATCGGTTTAATTTTCTTTACATCGCTTCTCCTTGTAATTGCTTGTATGATTAATGTAAACGGTTTTTAAATTATGAAGTTCATAATAAATGGTTCATTTTAAAATTGCGAAATTCTAAATATATATATATATAGTCATTTTAGACGATGATATATATATATATCAACGCTTGTCTATATGTAAGAATAATAGTTATTTGATGAATTAAATTTTGCTTATTATACTTTAATATGCTTCATGGTTTAATGGTATTAAGGAAACATACTTTATGATTCATGGTCTACATCATAAAAGAAATTATTTGTAATCGGTTAGTTTTGTGGTCGATTAGTCTTTGGTCTAATATCATAAAAGAATTTGGATTATATGTTGATATTTACTAATGTAATGGCCATATTTATATGAGCAAAATTTAAAGTTTTCAGGATTGTGTATTCTCTCAGAAAGATATGTACAAGTTATCAGCCAATTCAGAAACGTGAACAGCTGAAACTTTCATCGCCGATATACTTCTGTTTATAAGATAAGTATTTTTATGCTTTATATACAAGTTTAACAAACTTGATTAGATAAATCAATTTGCATGAAGTTGGCAGTGATATAAATTTGTTCATTAAAATTGATTGATAGGTTAAACTTTGTTAAAAAGCATGAGAGTAATAATATAGTCTATATAATAATTACTATGAAAGTTTTATTTATTTTCTGATATAATAAGACACCTTTGTTAATACATATTTATATATATTTGAAATATTTTGATTTTATTACCATTTATATTGAGGATTTTAAGTTTAAAGCTTGACTCTAAAAGATCCATAAGTTTTGGAAGATAATATATATAAAAAATGTATTATCAGTGATTACCTAAAGCTCATTTTGTATTTTGCATTTAAAGATTACAAGACCCGAAGTCTGTAAATAAAGCCAACTATGTTGGATGTTAAGTTTAAAAGTAAAATTTCTTCAAGAATTTTTTTTTTTATGATGCATATATATTGAAAAATATCTATTGATAAATCACGTCTAGTTGATTATGATTCATTCTCCTGAAGAGAATATGACATTTAAAAAAAACTCATAAATAGTGGTTTTAGACGTGAGCATAAATGAGGTCAAGGTCCAAAGAGTTTCTTTATAGAACTCATACTCTCACTTAAAGTTGAGAAAATAAACATGGTAATAAAGAAAAGAAATTATGAATTCATCTGAAGATGAAAGAAAATTTATTGTGTGTACAATACAAGGTAGTAAAACTTATAGAATGCTTAAAAAGAGGATATATATGATGCTCCAGAAGTATACATAGTATTACTGCACATAAAAATTTAATTTAAAGTTCTTAAGAGTGCAATTTAAAGTTATTAAGGTATTGTATTTTTATAAGTATCAAAAGTTAAAAGGATTTACGAAAAATACATAACCCATGTAGGATATGTTGTTGATTAAGAAAATGAGATACATTCGAGATTGATAAACCTGTAGTATTATACTCTCGAGGGGAAGAGTTAAAGAATCTCACTTTTTATGATAAGTCAAACATCCAGAAGATTATATTTACACTAAAACTAAGATTAATGAATTTTTCTCAAAGTAAATCCGTAAGATTTTGAGACACTTATGTTGAGACAATAAGCAAACGAAATGATATATACATTTTAATCAGAAATAATTCTCAAAGCAGTATAAGTATTTTAGAGAAAATATCTACAGCCTCTTATATATTGTACTACACAAAGATTAGTATAATGAAGATAAATGTATAGTAAACTAGAAGTTTACATTTGGCATGAATCAGTTAGACCATTTTGGTTCATTAATAATGCGAATATATACTTAAAGGTCATATGCATAGTCATATAAGAACCAGAAGATTCTTCCGAATGATTTGACATATGTTGCTTACCCATAAGATAAAAGGGTGATATGGTTTTCACCAGCCAAAATAAGATATTGGCATAAATAACGAAGATGTTAGTGGACTGATCACCCACTATGCATTTTTATAATATTGGTGAATTCACTTCTTAAAGTCTTTAACGACTATAGCACATTCACTGAGATAAGTGCTAAACATTTTGAGCAACATTGGATCGCATCAAGCCAATAAATATTCACTAGTTCTCCCCATCATTGGTATAGAATCAGAAACCAATCATTTTCATCTAAGAATGTTGGATGTTGCTCCGCCACAGAGCTTCAAATGAAGATGTGTTTTCAAATGAGGTTGGAAATATATGTTGGATATAAATCTCTATTGACACTTAAGAATCCAGAGCCATCCCCGAAAACTATAAGTAAGGCTATACATGAATTCTAAAAGTGAGTTAGTACTTCCAACATAAGGGGGAGAAAATAAACAGCTGGAAAAGAAAATAAGTTGAAATGAATTATCATTGATCCTCGGGCTAAACACAATGTGAAATAGAAGTCCAAAAGATAATTCATTTCAAAACTTACTAAAGCAGTTGCCAGACACGACCCATATAAATATAGTGATCAAGTCACATATACCAGCTGTAAATGCTCCAATAAGAATAAATGTTCTACAAGAACAATATCAAACTGCTAGTCACGCCTGCAGCGTGGTAGACAGATTGGTTCCAAAGATAAATCCTCGTAAATGAAAAAGGAGCATATATTGATAATGGTCAAAACGAGGCAATATAGTTTTGTATGATCTCCAGAAGAGAAATTAAACATGACTGACGAAAATTCAGGTACCTGAGACAAATGAAGAGATCTCAATAAGTTATGTCATGTATGAAACAAAATGGAACCGATAAGAAAATTGACGTCGATGATATTATACATGCAAAGTAGCAGTTGATATAATAAATGAGAAAGAGGATCATGAAAGAAAGTCTATTGAAAAGTGTACACAAAGAAATGATTGGCCAAATCAGAAAGATGCAATAGACAAAGATATAAACTTCTTGTGAAATAGAGAAGTATTTGGACCAGTAGTCCATACACTAAAAGGTGTAAAACAAGTGAGATGTAAATGAACCGTTGCACACAAAGAAGGATCAATATGAAATTGATTGTGAAGAGACATAATTTCATATGGTAGATGCAACTAGTTTCAAGTTCCTTATAGTCTGGTAATAAAGGAAGAACTTGAATAAAACAATCCACTTGAAAAATGTTAATCCCTGAAAGTATAATCCATGAAGGATTGATGATATCAAAATCATGTTCCCGGGAACTCTGCATATTCGATCGAATTGAAACAAACTATTTTATGGGATATATGAAATATTATAAGGTTAACAAATGTATCCATTTGTATTTATCAAGAGATTATAAATCAATAGAATCATGATTTGAATATAATCAAAACTCCTGAAGAGTTATAGAAAAATTATATTTTGAAAGAAAACTCTTGACAATACTATATTGTTTTTATGTATTCTAAACTGGAGATCTAAAACTGAGATGTTATCATAAAGATCCTTAAAGTATTTTATTTAAGACGCTCGTATATGTTTGGTCCTGAAATACCATACGTAAGAGTGTTATTTAAGAAAATTATTAATCTTTTTCATTACTGAAAGATGTAATTTCATATGAAAAGAAAGAAAATCATAATAGTAACTTCTATAGTTACAAATGAATAATTCGTATGTACGAGACGAATTTCTATACGATTATATGTAAGAAATTTGGTTTGAAATCCAAATAGACCAATAAACTATTGTCTAAGTCAAAAGAGAATTATGGACAAGAAGTCTGAAGGCCCTAGATATCATAATAGAAATGAATAGAGTTTATTCTCTTAAGTTCAATTCTCTGAAGAGAGTTGATTGGAATGCATATCCTGAAGATATTGTTTCCAGGGAAAGAAATATGATAGTAAGTGTGGTTGTACTCTTTTTCCTTATCATGTTTTTTTTTTTTATCCCATTGGGTTTTTCCATGACAAGGTTTTAACGAGGCAACAAAGAACATACAAAAGATAGACAACCAAAGAGAATGTTACAATTTGAGAGATGAAAATCTATCATTGTTCTAAAGGTTCTATGACTACTCATTCGAGGGGGAGCTTACGTAGTTGTACTCTTTTTACTTTTACTACGGTTTTTCCCATTGGGTTTTCCATGACTAGGTTTTTAACGAGGCACCACGTAATACAAGATGGATGATCAAGGGGGAGTGTTATAAATTAAGCATTGAAATGATCATCCACTCCTTTACCAACTCAAGCACTATGATCATCTACTCATCAAGCATTATGATCACCCACTCATTTACCAAATTAAGCACCATCTTTGTTATTTTATGTATTGTTGTTCATTATAAATACCATCACTCATCTCACTCTTTTGTACACCATAAACAAGAACAAGAGTTTATAATCAAAGAACCATTACATCTTCTTCTTCTTACTTATAATAAACTCTCTCACTTATAGTAGTGTTATTTGCTTCATACGGGTATTAAATTCTACTCTTATTTAAATTTCTCGATACTATAAATTATAAGTTATTTCATAACAGATAATTACTTATTTTTTCCGGAAAAAAAGTCAGTGATCTAGGTCCATTACATTATCAGTCTATATCGCTAGCTCTATATAAATATTGTCCTTGTACATTTCTCAAACTCAATCCATATGGACCATATCTAGACTACAAAACAAATAATAAAATCACATATTTGAGAGATAAAGAAAATATCTCTTACCAACACATGTTCATTCTATTATCCTCTAATAACCTTTTTTTTTTTTGAAACACCTTATCCTCTAATAACCAAATTGTGTTTATATAGCGTATATGAGAGAAATGTGAACAGATTTATTTCCCAACAAATTAAAAGCATAATTATTAATTTATTGGATAACAGATTAAATACTTCCTTTGCAAATCAACACACGTGTCTTTTTGAATTAGACTAAAAATCATTTGGTCATTTTCAAAAGCACTATTCAATACAACTTGCCTAACTCATCAATGTATTTCATAAACTTTCAAAGATTAATTAATTTACCTGCTATGCATGCTGACCACAAAATTAGGAAAAATGTTTGACGTAACAAAATCTTTTAAAAAATGATGAATAGCATTTTAAGTTCTAAACGGATTCGTTACTCATTTTAACATCACAGAACATGTATGATGCATAACTGAACTGGTAAACCAAACTAATAAATGTTGTTTATAAAATCAAAATCAAAGTCAAAGAGATCGCACCGTTTCTAGGAAGTGAGTTAAAACGAAAACATATGTGTGGGAAACTGAAATCCAGAAGAATTCTATATCTCTCAGATTTATTTCATATTTTCTTCTTCTAATTCAGTCTCAGATTTCATTCTTCTTTTTATATAAGTTATTAGTCTCAAATTTATTTCTTTAAATCTATTTTCTAGACAAAAGAGTTATTCACAATTTAGTTAATGAATCCTCAAAAGATAATTAAATCTTAGACTCCTCTCTGGATAGTGAAGTGCCCGTAACATTCGCACGTCAAGTCCAGAGAAGATTTAAGAAACCAGGTCTTATAAATTTTTGCTTTTTCCCATTGTCATCACATCTTTAAAATGTGTTTTGAACTTTTGATTGGTCGAATATAGAACGAGAGGGTCTTTCTTATTTTCAGACATGTCCTTTTCGACCTATTTTTATGATCGGCTAATACTTGTGATCACGTTTTACGATTTGTGAATCCCTCGGTTTTCGTTTCCCTCATCGACTATTTCGGGATAAATTCAAATTCGAATTCTTGTTTTTTTTTCTCACAGAATTAACGATGAATATTTAAAGTTATATCAATCTCCATTTGTGAATATCTTTGATGATGATCCCACAAGAGCTTGTTACGTTGACCTAATTTTTTTTTTTTTACGTAAACTTTCGTTTTTCAGATTCTCTATGAAAAGACTATTCAATGGCGTTTTCAAACTCAGAAAGGAGATGGGTTTTTCCTCTGGCAATGGCTTCTCTCATGTTCATATTCCTCATAGCTGCATCCTTCAACATGGGTCTCCTCTCTTCCGTGCGTTCCATTAACTCACTCATCTTCTCATCAAATCTACCCTCCACAAACGAAACAACCGTCAGTTTCGTAGAGTCAAAGACCAACAACCACTCCTCTCCTCCTCCTCATGTACAGTCTAGTCCTCGTTTTGGTTATCTAGTTTCAGGTTCAAAAGGTGACTTAGAGTCTCTATGGAGAGTGTTACGAGCATTGTATCATCCGAGAAACCAATACGTTGTTCATCTCGATCTCGAGTCTCCTGCTGAAGAGAGGATCGAGCTGGCTAAACGCGTGAGAGAAGATCCTGTGTTTAACGACGTTGGGAATGTTCACATGATCACAAAGGCTAATCTCGTTACGTATAGAGGACCAACAATGGTGGCTAATACACTTCATGCATGCGCCATTCTATTGAAGAAAAGTAAAGATTGGGATTGGTTTATCAACCTCAGCGCCTCGGATTATCCTCTAGTGACTCAAGATGGTACGTAAACACATAGTCTATTATATTCGTTTGTATCAATTGATCATCAGTGTTAGTTTTTTTTTTTTGCATTTGCAGATCTTATTCATACATTCACTGGGCTGGACAGGAACCTCAACTTTATCGACTACACTAGCAAACTAGGATGGAAAGCGTAATGATTCTTATTATTTATAACAGACTATAAACTTTGAGATGTGTCTGAAAGAGTAATGATTCTTTCTTCTTGCAGAGAGAAACGAGCAAAGCCTCTGATCATAGACCCGGGGCTTTACTCGACGAAGAAAGCAGATGTCTTCTGGGTTACACCTCGTAGAACCATGCCAACTGCATTCAAACTCTTCACTGGTAACTAGTCTTCATTAGTTAAGTAACAAGAAGTGTATAATTAATGGTTAAGAAACTTGGTGGCTGAACTATGTGTATTTTGATGAAACTTAAGGCTCTGCTTGGATGATCTTATCACGGTCCTTCGTAGAATACTGCATTTGGGGATGGGACAATCTTCCACGGACACTTCTAATGTATTACACCAACTTCCTCTCCACACCAGAAGGATACTTCCAGACCGTTATATGCAATACACCAGAGTATTCGAGCACGGTGGTTAACCACGACCTGCATTACATCTCATGGGACCGTCCTCCGAAACAGCATCCTCGGACGCTCAACATCAGCGACACGGAGAGGATGATTGCAAGCGGAGCTGTGTTCGCCCGCAAGTTCAAACACAATGATCTTGCTTTGGACAAGATCGATATAGAGCTGCTAGGTAGAGGTAGTGGGGACTTTACACCTGGTGGTTGGTGTGCAGACAAACGTAAATGCTCCAAGGTTGGTGATCCGTCAAAGATCAATCCTGGTCCTGGAGCTAACCGATTACAGGAGCTCGTTAGCAGACTTGTTTCAACATCTAAAGTGGATCAAAGGAAATGTAGATAGGCTCTCTCAATACACTGGCAGCTGAATGCTTTTAGAGGCTAATTTTTTTGTTTTTAGATGTTTCATGTTTAATGTGACTAAAATGTGACTGAATAATATACACCAACTCACTTCTCTTTACATAGAAAACCTATTCAAATTATCATTTAGCTATATCTATAAAGTTCTTTAGGAAGCTTGGCAACTTTAGAAGAAATAGAAGATGAAATGTTCATATGAGACTCAAACATATATATATATATATATATATATATATATATGGTTCATGAAGATTAGATACAAAGCATGTATATGTCTATGGATACGCAATACACAGAGAGCAATATTGGCCTGCAATTTGAGGCCTAACTCAGAACAATAGTGTCTGTAGTTATTTTACAGACTATTTACAACAAAGTCTATACAAGGAGGGAGAGAGGGAGAGAGAGCTAGAAGAGAAGGAGGCAAAGGATGATGCAACAAAGGAAGAAAAGGGATACCCGATTAAGAGACTTGTCAGTCTGCATCATCCTCTGGCTTTGGTAAGGCTGAGCTATTGCGTTTGTGAAGGTTCCGAATATCCTGGTGTAGACCATGTCCCCAAACATCCCAATCACCGGGTATAGAAGACTCATCATTACCGCATTGGCGAGGTCGGTTGATTCAGTTGTGGTGAAGCCACGAGGGGAGTATCGGTGGTTGTGAAACGTTGGAGACATTGTTTGATGTTGCAAGCTTGGGTTCAGAGAGGTGACTGGATTGTTTAGGGTCGATGGAGAAGGTCTCCGAGGTATAACTGTGGACTCTGAGTCTTGTTCCTTGGAGTTGAAGGATAGAGAAGGAGAAGAGATGCCTCTTCCGTAGAGGGGAACCAGTGAGGTGATTGCAATGTTGGATTTGCAGACGGGGCAGTTGTTGTGGCGGTGATGATCAGTGGAGAGAGAAGATAACTGAACGTGTAGCCACTTGTAAATGCAAGGCCAGCAGAAAAGGTGTCCGCAGAGAGTGACCACCGGATCAAGGGCTGTCTCTAGACAGATGTTGCAATCAAAACAGCCACTTTCATTAGCTTGGGATCCTGCTGGACCCGTGATGAGATTAGGTTTTTGTTTGACTTCTTCATGTGCTTGTTGAGCATCAGAGATGAGGAAGCTTCCTTCCATGGGAGGCAAAGTCCTGTTAATGGAACACAACCAGACCCAAAACTCTTAAAAAGGGTTTCTTGGTAATCAAGGTTTGTGTGAGAATGATTTGCTGATAAGCATCTAAACCTAGATTAGAGAAGAACACATAGAGAAGGAAAATAAAAAGAAAATCCCTTTTTTTTTTTCTAATCAAATCCTAGAGATCTGTTTTGCTTAAACCATGCTACGAGAAAACAATAATAATTCAATAACCAGGGATTCAGATTTCAATTCTCTAAAGGAAGGAGAATCCAATACAGATAATGAAGAGAACCTACCGAATCGATCGCCCAAGGGCTGAGGAGTTTCAGGGAGATTGGATGATGTTAATTCGCTCTCTATAAGTCAACTTACGATGATGATAATGGAGGTTTTAACGACAACGACAACGACGACGAAGGTGATGGCTTGTTGGCTTTTTTGTCTTCTTTCTTTGTTTTTCTTTTTGTTTTTAGTTCCGACAAATTAAAATAATATTGAAGTGTATCCCTAAATATCTTAACCGTCCCACTTACACCGGTTCGGTTCCAACTAAAATAAATTTTTGTCAGGTTGTTTTGTGGATTGATGACATGTATTATCTCTTCTTAGGGAGCTTGAACAAGCTTCTGTTGTGTCAGCTAAACAACCAATACGGTATTATTTCTGCTCAAGCTCTTTTAGAGCATAGCTGCTGATGGATCTGTTGTTATCTCACATGATTTGGATGTCATCAAAGAGGCTTGTACTATATCTTCTGCTCCTTCGTACTGGCTTCATTATTACACTTTACATTAACACAAAGGGTAGGACATGATCATGTTGACACATGTGAAGATAGTACTGATGGATTCTTGATATGCAGTTCGTTAGAGCCTGAATCTTGTTTTTTTTTTTAACCAGACATAGGAGTTAAATTTTGAAGCACAAAGATGTTGGTGTATGATTGATGCTGGCCAACTTTTATTTCTTTATTATGGGGCTACAAGCCAAACAGATCTACACTCAACAGAATCAGACATCTAAAAATCCAGAACATCCTCTAGGTATTTCATCATTTGGCACAACATGATCTCATCAGAAAGAAGAGATTCCAAGTGTCATTAAGCCAACCCAACGAGCTTCTCACTGATCTCCCACACTTTACGAGCCTTCTCAACATCGCTTGCTTCTTCTGATAACTCGTTCTCGAAAGACGCCGAAGCCTTGTTCCAGCTCCAGTAAACCCCTGACTTCGTCAAGCTCGGATCACTCACCACCTGGTTTATTACACATAACTCCACTGATTGAGTACACAGCAAAAAAAAAAAAAAAGAATAGTACTTCCTTGGCTCACAAGTTATTACCTGAGCAAGTCTTTTGCCAGACTCTGTCTCGGAGACATAACCTTTAGTGATGTACTTCTGAAACGGAGGGAAGAGTGTACGGAACAGCGGAATGTGCTCTCTGAATAGACCCGTAGAGGCAATGCAACCAGGGTAAAGCGAAGCGAATGTGACTCCAGTTTCTTCATGGTAACGCCTGTGAAACTCTTGCATCGTCAACATGTTGCACACTTTGCTGTCTTTGTAAGCCTTTGCACCGTCAAAATCTCCACCATCAATCATCACCGAACTGTTTAATCCGTTCAATCCACCCGCTAAACCTCTCAGATCGCCTAGATTCGCCTTCGGTGGAACATTACCAGCCAATGTATTGGTGTTCCCTAAACCAAAACAAAGATACAATGATCAAAACTCATTCTTTAGCGTACAATGGTTTAAGGTTGGAAGCTCATCTAACTTAATATATATATTTTAGACAATACCGGTAATGGAACCGACGATAATGAGACGCTTTGAAGGGTAATCAGACTTCTTCAAGTCATCAAGCAACAACCTCGAGAGAAGAAAATGTCCCAAGTGATTCGTGGCAACACTAAGCTCAAACCCTTCTGCACTGTAAGTAGGTTCTTTAGCTGTAGGGAAATAAACCGCAGCGTTGCAGACCAAAACATCGAGAGGCATCTCCGATCTCCTGAAGCTATCAACGAACTGTCTCACGCTGTCCAACGAGGCTAAGTCCAAATGCATCACCGTGTAGCTGTCTTTAGGCATCCCTGCGGATTTAGCGGCTCTCTCGGCTTTAAGAAAGTCCCTGCACGCCATTATCACGTGCCACTTACCTGTCTCCGCAAGAGCTTTAGCCGTGGCTAAACCTAACCCTGACGAGGCTCCCGTGACCACCACGGTACCTTTCCTCAACGTTTTCTTGCCGCCAGATGAAGATTTTGTGACCGAGGGGCTTGAAGTTGCAGCTGTTTGGGCACGAACTGCGAGCACATTCCTCGAGCTATGTTCTCTCTGAACAATAGTAGATATGTATCTATTAAACAATGAACCATTACTTGACCAAGAATGCAATGTTAGGAGTTATGTACCTTGAATCTAAATGAGAAAGAGCCATGTTCTGTAATGGAGGCACCAAAAAGACTCGATTCCTTGAAGGATGATGAAGAAGCATTCAGTTTTCCATCTTTTCGGACAGAAAAAGCAGAGGAGACCAAAGAAGCAGCTTGAAGGGCCATTTTGGGAGGAAAAAAGACAGATATCAAGATCGATTGAAGAAGACGACTGTCGAAGTGGATATTTTGCGAAAGAGAATGTGAGTATATATGTACTTGTCAAGGAGTGAAGGAGGTGATATTCGGACAGGAGAAGAGTGGTCCCCTACAGAGATCACTGAAGATAACATTATCTTTACAGAAAGTATCTGCCAAGTCATCATTAAGTATCCAATGAGAATTCGAGGGTTAGATTTCCTTGTCAGAAGATATTTTATTTTATTGGTAACAAATGCAAACTTGTGGATGGTGATTGGTGTTCATGGGATTCCATGCCTCTGGCATGGGAGAAAGAGAAAACTTACAAAAATATGTTACTAGTTGTTATAGTTGTTATGAACAATTCGATGTTTGGATAATTTTCAATATCCAGAGGAATAAATGATTTGGTAAAAACAACATTTTAATTCAATATCCATACAAATCAATCTACAAAACTCATAGTTTTAGCCTCAGCTTCATATAATTTTGCTGTCACACAATAAAAAGATAACACCCCAGAGTATGACAATAGTATACATCACATAGCATATAGAAAATAAAAACATATTTTTGTAAAATTTAAAGTCCTCTAGTACGGCAAGGGGAAGGCCTCAGCAGCAGAGGAGTAAAAGAAATAATAGAATTGAGAGACAATAGCGTTGAAGAAGACGAAAGAAGCACCCGCAGCGAATACTCCCTTGCGAAGAGTTTGACAGTCTGGAGGATTGTCCATGAACATTGTCCTATACTTTGTGTGGTATGCATTCTCTACTGATCCAGCTAATAGGCATGTCTCAGCTATCAAGAAGAACATCCTTTTCGCCAAGAAAACAACAATCAAATACCAAAACAAAATTATTCAAACCAGTGAAAGATTGAAGCACAATTGGATTAGTAAGCAAATATAATTAGCGCCTTAGACATTGTAACGGATTAAGATACCTATGTTAAATTTGAACTATAGAAACATTCGTAGTTTGAACAGAGAATGTAGCTTGCAAGGCGATCGTTAGATTAATCATGATTTTAATATTCATAATAGACTAATGACATATAACTAAGACGGATATGTTTGACTGTGGATTTGAGTCATGTTTGTATTTTCATTTTCTGTTTAAGGTCAGTTAGTTACTTTGGACCGAATCAAAACCGCATACTAGAACAAGTTATATCCAGGCTAGCTTAAGATAAGGAATATATATATGGTCGATGAACTAATGGAGCTAAAAAACAGCAAAAAGGTAAATATATTACCAGCTGACAATAAAGAGAACGAGGGCAAGAGCGCGTGAACCACCAGGCTTGAGAGGCTTTCCACAACAGAAGCAACGGCTAACGAGCATGATAAGGAGTTGACTAGCAACTGAGAAGAAAAAGGCTCCAATTCCATACCCTGTGGCTCTGTCCGAATCATACACACAATAGTTGTATTGCACCTCAGTGTCCTGCACAACCGTTGCCTGCCCCCACCAATTTTTTTTGTAAAAAAGATCAGATAATCACCATCTTGTTCAATTTAGATGTGTTTAATTAAGACTTACAGTGCTTCGTCTTTGTTCAGCAGCAACGGCTAGACCAAAGGCGACGAGGTTGAATACAAAGACTATGGCTGAGACAATCTTGGACGCCATGAGTTTACCTTACTCTCGCTCTCTTTCACAAAATGTTTCTTTAGATATAAAGACAACTTTGTTTGTTCAGATTTTATCATCTCGCCTAATGTAAAAAGACACGTTACCATCTTTTTGAAGTGGGTATCTCCCCTTTTTCTTTATTTATTCTTATGGTTCAATAAAAAGTACTTTTGTGTATTGGAAAAGTTTATCTAAGAAATTGGAGGAAAATGGATGGTAGTCAAAAATGCTTATAGCGAAAGGTAGACACATGAGCTTCCTTGTGGGAGAAGTCTTTGTTGTTTATGACAAAAAAAAAAAAATAAGGGGGTGATTGGTAAGCGCTGTGAGTGCTTTCCAGAGTTCATTTTTTTTGTACATCCACCTTAGTTTACTAATCATGATTTAAGAAAAAATTTAAAGCTACAACCATAAAAACTAAAACAGAAAACAAAATAACTTTGGAAATCAATTTTTCTAGAGCATTTAGTGCTCTGGAAATAATTAATCTTAAGCTACAAAAATAAAATCTTTGGCTATTATTCTAAAACCAAAAAATAAAAGTCACATCGCTTACTAATCATCCCCTAAGATATTGATTTGTTTTTTAAAAGTAGATTTTTTTTTAAACTAACGTGATGGAACCAAAGTTCTTATTTTCCTTTTTGATCGTTTCAAAACAGAAAACAGCTTGAAAAATGCCTGGAAACGTGAAAAGATAAAACGCGGGAATCAGATTCCCACTTGATTGGAACATGTTACCAATATAAAAGATTTAAAATAAATAAAAAATTTAAAAGAAGAAATGCTTATAGAAATTCTAGTTGGATGTGTAATGTCGAAGACTTCTTAATCAGTCCAACAGATCAAATGCTTAAATCCGAAGAATCATTAACAATGAAGCTAATCATGTACGTAATACTATATGGTTCCTTATATGAATGAACTCCATTACTCGTTTTTTTCTTAGTTAACTCTTCTTCATACTCTTTTCGTTATCCTACTCATCACATATCACCATTCAAATAGTTTACTTACAAATATCCAAAAAGCCTTATTTTATTCTTGTGACAAAAAACCTTATTTTATTCAAACTCATCAAACAGTTTTTTTTACTCCAGTGCTATAAACAACATATCAACAATGATATATAAACAGCCAAGTCGAATTGATAAAAACCGTAACAGAATTCAACATCACACATGAAAATCTGTAAAGAATAAAGAGAAAAATATTAAACTGGCTTTTCAACCGAACTTAACACGACGTCGTTGCAATGTCCGATCTAAAGTACTTTTATGAAAAAACTTGCATATTAACTTATTCCCTGGATCTAAAGTAGTCTAGTGAAGCGCCAACTTTTTGTAAACCCTCTAGCTAGCTAGCTAGCTATCTAGCCATGCGGGATTCCCTCCACGAGAAACAAGTTTTATGGATCGAAGAGTATCTCATTTGGACACTAAGTTACGGGGATCAGCTTAAGGTGGAACACGGATATCACTAACACCAATTCACTCACTTAAACCATTCCATTCAAAATATCTAGAATCTTATAAGTTGTAAGGATTAATAAATTTGTGTTCGGGAAGCCAATTCTCCCCACAACGATGACCCAGTGGTCATGTGGGAACGCTCATCTCTCGTATTGGCTACAGATGACCATCGGTTTTATTATTAGTTTTGTTTTATGCTGGTAACAATATTCTTTCAAACTCTAGAGACTCTTGTAAATAACTTGCTCTTGTTTAATCAGTAGATTGAAGCATCCAAAAGATGTATACTTACATATATAGTTGGGAACCCACAAATAAGAAAAACAAAACCTATTTGTATCCATAAATATTTTCAATACAATATGTTAGCATATGCATTTGCATATCACCTTCTTCAAGAGATGGGAGGAGATGAGTTGTACGAAGCTGTATCTGTATCCCGTCCACACATCCTCGACACGACTTCAGAGGCGACTTTTATAATTTCCCCGGTGAACTCAAGCAGTGGCTTTCGGACAAATCGCGCCCAAAGTCCCAGAACACCTACCATCACCATCCCCGTCTCTGCAACCATTTCTTCAACTTCTTCTTCTTTGGTTTCCCCTAATGTTTTTTCGGTACTAAGCTCAATATGTGAGAAAATTTATGGTTAAAGAATTCTGTGAGGGATATGTCAAACTGTAGAGCAGAGAGTGGCCATAAAAGGTTTGGTATATTTTATTGATTTCATGTGGGGGTTGCAACCCCCAGAAGTGTGCTCAGCTAACGGTCAACATTAAAGAAATTTCAAAACTCTCTAAGTGGACCAGAGAGTTAGGCTTGAGTTTTGCTTTTGAATACTCAATATTTGACATGAAAGGAGTACCACATCATTGAATTGCAAGTTTTCAAGTCAAAGTGTCATTGGCCCCGAAAATCAAGTAAATGTAAATATTTTTTATTAGTTTTATTTGGTTTGTTTCTTCTTCTTGTCAGAAATTTCCTAAGAAATAGATAATGAGTCCAAAGATGACCCAACTCTTGAAGTACATTACAAAGATAAGAAGGCTTGAAGAGCCTTTTTTGCAAAAACATCAGCTAAAACGGTTACCGAACTAGAGAATGAGATTGATGCAAAACCAGAGGAGATCAAACGGATGTCGTTCACAAAACCGATGATTTCTTTAGACTGAAAGTTGCCGGAGATAGCTCTGATGAGCGTTGAATTGTTGGAGAAAACCTTGAGTTTCGGGAACTCTAGGGTTAGCGCCATGTGAAGGGCCGATGGCATCGCAATAGCCTCTTCAATTAGGGGAGATCTGATGTAACTTTGATCCAAGGATCCATGGATCGGAGCTTCTAGATCGTGGCCTGAGAGATTCTCCTTTACTTCATCTAATAAGTATGTAACTGATAGGACCATTGGAGGATGAGATCGTCTCGGGTTTTCGATGGAACTTTGTCGGAAGCTGTTGGCCGGCAAGAGCAGCTGAGTGTCTCTAGAACCATAGCTACGAGCAGTTGGGAAAGGCCTTCTTTGCCTGGATATAACTCTAATATTCATGAGAAATGGATCGAAGACTGTGAAGACTCTGATGCCCTGTGATAGTTGACACAACAGTGGAACAAATTCAAGCACAACATCACGGCTCTGGGCTATGTGAACCCTGTAGACTGAAGCTAGACGATGGACATACACCATTAACGAACCATTGAAAACATCATACCAGACAAGAGAAATAAGATTAATGGGATTTAATGATAGAACATAGACTTTGGTTAAGTCCAAGCTTTGAGCATCCGCATTACCGTTCTGGATCCAATACGCTTTGGCAGAACTGGGTCTGAGTCGCTGGTCATCAGATCCCATCAAGCTGGAGCTGGGTTGTCTGGACTGAAAACAGAGGCTTCTAGGTTCAGCGAGAGAGCCCTTAATTTTTTGGATTTAGAGTTGAAATTCCATATAGTTGTGGTGTTCTCAAGGAGTAGAAGACCTTTCTGTTCACTGTGATGGAGAGAGGCGGAGCAAAGTGACGAGATATGGTGGTGAAAAGCATTGGCCCAGAGAATCGGTGGAGGGTCGGGGGGACTGGAGGGTCTGGCGGATCCACCTGAAGCCTAACGTAAAGCTCTGCATCTGGTGGTTCAGGGGGCAAGCAAGGAGAAGGAGATGAACCAGCTACAGGGAGATCCATTGGAGGAGATGAAGAAGAAACCTTGAGATGGTGTGGACGTCGAAGACAGCAGAAGAAATGCTCGAATTTAGGAGGAGCTGTGCCGGAGTGAGATCTTCATTCTGATGGAGGAAGCTTGTTGAGCGGCTGCCTCGGACTCCGTGCCTGGGAGCGAAACATATTTTTCAGGTAGAAAGGGTTCCAAAACAGCGGAGATTGTGGTTTTTCTTTTTCTTCTTCTTCTTCTTTTATTGAGTATGCAAATAGAATGAGAGTTGATGCTAGTTAGGAGTTTGAGAAAAAGTGTAGTTAATATGTTATGTGTTATGTAATTATGCCACGTCGTCAAAGTGGGATTCGACTGCTCGTGTTCTGTATAGCATATATCAAGCTCCAGCGAGAGAAATGAAATTCAATAGTTAAAGTTCTCAATAGTTGTAAGAGTGACTACCTAAATTACCTAGTTTCCACTGAAAACAAATTTTATCCTCTAGTAAGAAAATGCAAGTTTAATTTGGAACTCCCTATTCAATCGAAAAGGTCTAAGCACTAATAAATTAAACTCTCATGTCATTTTGACAACAGTAAGTTGTTTTAAGTGGATGATTGCGTGTTCATCTCTTACTTTCGCTTGCGAATTCCCACGTTTGATTTCTTAAGTGGAGGGTTAAATTTCTTTTACGTTCAGTCATCTTTTATATTGCCATTATGTTTATGTTAGTGTATTGGTTCTGTTTCGATGCATATATGGAAATATAGATATCTCGTTTGTTAACCACCATCCAATTAGAACGAGTTAAAACCTTATGAAATAATATATATATTGATTTCAAACGCAACCCTAAGAGTACTATTCACACTTGCGAGAAAAACAAATCAAACCCTAAGATACCATATAATTAATCAAATATTAACATTTTACACCAAATAAAATATCGACGTGATATTCGACGGTTTATAACGGTTGCAAAAGAACCAATCAAAAATAAAAATTTAATTATAACTATATAAACAAATATAAGAGTAGTAGTACAGTTAGTAAACAATAAAATAGTTGGATGATCATAGAGAATACAAATCTCTATTGAATGATCATTAAACTTCGAGAAACTTATTTGTATAGATCATTAACGTTTTATTTGTTCTAATTATATTTTTAATATCTTTGATAAAAGTGATGAACAAATTAATTCAAAACTAATATATAGAATCAATATTTGTCATACTTTTCAAAAGAATTTTATATATGGTTTTTTAAATGTCATATTATCACTATATAGTTTTTTTGGGTGAAATGTCACTATATAGTTTGTTGTTCATTTGTATGGATTTTATTACTGAGGACTATAATATTAATGACGACAAATAAATAATGAATTGCTAGATTCCGTGTTAATTTTTATGTTTTTGTCTATTCCTTATTATTTTATTAAAAATAGCATTGTACTTCACCATATTTATTACATAATTATAGCTTGTTATTTTATTTTAAAGAAATAAATAATTTTAATTAGTGATTTGGAAAAAAACCTTCCCAGGCTCTCTTTCCCTAGTTTAGAAAATATTTATTTCCTAAAAAGTAATGTAAAAATTCTACTATAATTTTTTTTTTGATTGAAGTAATGTAAAATGTTTTTTAAGATTCTTATTTTCATTGTTATTTCAGATTCTTTTTATTAAAGAAAAACAAAAGAAAAGCGTAGAAATCTCTGATTGATTTGTTATTTATTAAACTCAAATCTTCCTTTTTCAAAGGATCGAAACAAACATCCCACTCTAAAAGCGTGCTTAGTAACAGAAGCATTTTTCTAAGTATCTTCCTTATATATATCCTTGAAACGCTCTCACTTTGCTTACATGAACCCTTTGTCTCTTTATTTGAATAAAAGACTTGCATGTTTTAGTTTTGTCGGATCTGACTCTAGAACTCCAAGAGCCAACAAAACCAAAAACTTCATTCAACTTTCTCTCCTTCTCGATTCAGTTTTATCAAATAAGAGTTTTTTTAATTAGTAGAAGAGTATTTTATTTCGTTTTGATCGGTTAGTTACCTGTGACTGAGGATTATGCATCGATCAATATTGGGAATGGATAATCAAGAGGTTATTGATATTGAAGCTCAGATCGAGAATAATAACGATGATCAAACCCTTCCTTTTTCAATTTTTAAAAAGGCTAATCTTCCTATTACTTTAAAGGTATATAAATTTATTTACTCATACATACTCTATGAGTATATACAGTTTTTTACATATGTTAAATGGAAAACACACATGTGGTTCATTAGGTTAAGAAGTGTTGATTTGTGTAAGTGTATCTACAAGTATGAGAAGGGATATATATATACGTTATACGAATATTGTAATTTAATTATTATAACAATATCTTATGTGTGTTAATATAACAGATCTGCTGATTCAGTTTTGTTCTTGTTGTTTTGGAGCAGTTTGAGAATGTTGTGTACACGGTGAAGGTGAAGGAACCAAAGAGCTGGCTAGGTCAAACCAAAGGCAAAACCGAAGATAAGACCATCTTGAAGGGCGTAAATGGGATCGTTAAACCGGGAGAGATCCTGGCTATGCTCGGTCCCTCGGGAAGTGGCAAGACCAGCTTGTTGACCGCTCTAGGAGGGCGGGTTAGTGAAGGGAAAGGGAAGCTCACAGGGAACATATCATACAACAACAAGCCATTCTCCAAAGGTGTGAAGCGAGCCACCGGTTTCGTGACTCAAGACGATGCTCTTTACCCTCACTTAACTGTTACCGAAACTCTAGTCTTCACTGCGCTTCTACGGCTTCCGAACTCTTTCAAAAAACAAGATAAGATCAAACAAGCTGAGGCGGTCGTGACTGAGTTGGGTCTAGATAGATGTAAAAACACGATCATTGGAGGACCTTTCTTGAGAGGTGTTTCGGGTGGTGAGAGGAAAAGGGTTAGCATAGGGCAAGAGATTCTTATAAACCCTAGTTTGTTGTTTCTTGATGAGCCTACTTCTGGTCTTGATTCGACCACGGCTCAGAGGATTGTGTCCGTTTTGTGGGAACTGGCTCGCGGTGGAAGAACGGTCGTGACAACAATTCATCAACCTTCTAGTAGGTTGTTCTATATGTTTGATAAGATTCTTCTCTTATCAGAAGGTAATCCGATCTACTTCGGGCTTGGATCCAACGCTATGGATTATTTTGCTAGCGTTGGGTACTCTCCATCCGTTGAAAGGGTTAATCCATCAGATTTTCTCTTGGATATAGCAAACGGTAAGCCTCTCGTTGTGGTTTCTTGTCAAACAAGTTAGCCTCAATATATAGCTTTTTCTCTTTATTGAGTCTCATATCAAGACATGGATATATTATATCTATAGGTATTGGATCAGATGAATCTCAAAGACCAGAGGCTTTGAAGACAGCTCTAGTTGCGGTTTACAAGACAAATCTGTTGGACAATGTTATCAATGATCTGAAAGGGCACGACGATCATTACAACCAATCAGTAGAGAGTCTTGGAGATTCCAAACGTTTTGGAGACTGGCCAACAACGTGGTGGCAGCAGTTCTGCGTTCTTTCGAAGAGAGGCCTTAAGCAAAGGCGACATGATTCTTTCTCTGGCCTAAAGATTGGTCAGGTTTTATTCGTGTCTTTGTTATGTGGTCTCCTCTGGTGGAAAACGGACCTTGCTCACTTACAAGATCAGGTATTTAGCTTCAACTCGATACACTTTTTGCGAGTCTGTTTTCATTGTGTAGATACATATAGGTGATGTGAATACTTTGTGTAGATATGACAAAGGATGTATGCATCAATCTTTTATCTCTTTGGTTTCACATGGCTAATAGGTTCTAATAGCTAGCATCTCTTGACTGTAGCAAACATTAGCTTCTCTGTTGTTTATTTTTTGGGCCATAGACGTACTCGGTTAACTTAGCATATGTAACCATTTTATTTTGGTAATATACTTTATTTACATTTTATCAAAATAAAATATAGGTGATGTGAATACTTGTGTTATTGTTGCAGCTAGGGCTATTGTTCTTTATGTCATCTTTCTGGGCGTTCTTTCCTCTTTTCCAACAAATCTTCACGTTTCCCCAAGAGCGAAAAATGCTTGAGAAAGAACGCTCCTCGGGCATGTACAGGCTCTCATCTTACTTCATGTCTCGAGTTGTCGGGGATCTCCCAATGGAGCTTATTCTACCAACCATTTTTCTCATCATCACATATTGGATGGCTGGTTTAAACCCAAAACCTGTAAACTTCTTTCTGACCCTTCTGACCCTCCTTCTCCACGTCCTTGTCTCTGGTGGGCTAGGACTAGCCCTAGGTGCCCTAGTGATGGACCAGAAGACAGCCACGACACTCGGGTCAGTTATAATGCTGACGTTTTTGTTAGCTGGAGGATTCTACGTTCGAAATGTCCCAGTGTTTATCTCCTGGATCAAGTACGTATCAATAGGTTACTATACCTATAAACTAGTGATATTGGGTCAGTACACGGAGAGTGAGTGGTATCCTTGTGGTGAAAATGGGAAAATGAAGTGTTATGTTGGCGACTTTGAAGGTATTAAGCACATAGGGTTTCATGGTGGATTAGTCTCTGCATTCGCCTTGGCTTTGATGCTTGTTGGTTATAGAGTAGTTGCTTACATTGCTTTGATGAGGATTGGTAAAACCAAGTCTGGCTAATAATGTAGCTATCTCCATTTTTTGTATTGGGTTTTAGTACTTTTTGAGTAAGAACGAATGTATAACACCAATATGTTCTTATTGCAATGTTGTTTGTTCGTTAGAGTCATTTGTAATGATATATGATGAATTATGTTTTGAAATAATTTAGCATATTTTAATGTTATGTTTATTATGATGGACTGATTAACTTGGACCGGGTCAAGTGGTCCTATGATAAGTCATATCTCAATAAAGGGATATAAGAATCTAGGTAGTAATGTAAAGAGCATGTTCTGTGTGTGTTCAAAGGAAAAGTTCAAAGCCAATTCAATGTTTGCTTATTGGTTGTGTTCCAAGTTCAAAATATGTAACACGTTGAAATTATTCGTACATAAAAGATATTTGACCTCACGCGGTTTTAAAATTCGAACAGCTAGCTGATGAATTTGTGGTGCATAGTAAACGTACTATCGACTTCGTATAGTATCATTAACGCATTATTTTAGATACTTCAATCAGCAAGTGGTCTAGCGGAATAATCTTTAATATAAATTAGATGCCATACAAATAAGAAAATAACCTAAAAACTAAGCCAGCTTTCTGTAGTTTCTAGCATAGTAGCGTTGTGTTATAAAAGAATAGTCTATTAATGAAATTTTAGTTTAGGTTTTAAGTTTATTTAGCATCTAAAGGTAATGGATTAATTGTTGGAAAGCTTGTGCTGAAGTTACAACTATCTAAATATACCTGTCATTTAGTCGAAAAAAGATCGGTCTAAAATCATCGATCTCTCGACCACTTTACAGTTTTTGTGAATAGCCTAAAATTCAGAACGGAATAGTCACCAATGGATAATATAGAAACCAGATTCTGAATCAGTTATAAGTGATGTCTAATTATTATGCATGTACACATATGTCATACGCAGGGGTGGTCCTGAGCATGGCGGACTGAAACACCGGCTTAGGACCCCAAAATTTTTTGAAAAATTTTACATAGGAAAAAGCTCCCGAATTTGTAAAAACATTTTTTTTTAGAAAACCCTCACTAAATTGTTTTAGGCCCCATCATCTCAGGTACGCCCTGGTCATACGCGATGCATTTATAAAGCATTATGCCTTTTTTTCTTTTTCTTTTGATAAAACCTTCGTGATCACCTCACCTTTTCTTCTTTAAAGCTTCAATAAACATGCAACTTCACAAAGAAAAGCATACTTTAGCGACATGCGATACAGTGTGTGTGTACAATTAACTCAGTGAACTCACTAATTAATTATTAGACGCGTCCATATATATCAACTTTTAATAGTATTGATGTATTGATTTATTTATTTTAAAATAAATACATAAATGATGTTTATCTTCACTTTTATAAAAAAAAATGTATTCTACGTTTGGTGTCTATTTGGGGATAATCTAATAAATTAGTTCAGGATCATCACAAATTAAGTTACCGTTTGACTATCTGGGGATAATCTAATATATATTTTTTGACTTTTTGTCAAATTCATAAGAATAATATGCGCTTACTGAATAGCGATTGCGGAGTTTCTTATCAAGACATTTTGCAGTTGTGCAAATCGTTGAACCAAACTTGTCGTATCTTTGCTAATATTTTAAAATTATTTTCTTAACAAAGAAATGGGTGAGCATGTCCCTCTCTCTGTGAACAAGAATTCTCCACGTTCACTAAAATCTAAAATCCAAAAGCAGTCGAAAACGAAATGATTGAATAATAATTTTAAAAGAGAAAAGAATTATCAAGAAGAAGAAGAATCGAGTTCTTTGAATCGCGCGTCACATGTAGTATATTTATATAAAGGCTTGTGAGGTGTGACCTGTCCAGCATGGTCCATTGTTTTCACTTGTCAACTTCTTAGGCCATTTATAGTATTTAATCACTCTTTTTAACTAATTATAACATAAAATAAATAAATGAGACAATTATTGAAATAAAACTTCGAAAACATTATCAAAATAGTAACATATTTTTTCTTTGAAGATTGAAATATAATTTAATACAAATAAACAAAAAATGATAAATAATATTCTTCTTACAATATATAAGAATCAAAAGTAGGAAAAAAGCATCATAGGTAAATTTATTAGAAAATTCATTTTTGTTAATAGTTTTTTGTCGCCTACATGTGTAATCTCAGCAGTATATTTATAAAACGGATATATTTTATAATTCTCCAATACGTGTCTCGAGTTAACGTAAATCCATTTATATTTTTATTAGTTAGAACTTTGTAGTATGTACACTTGTTCAATATTTTCTGTCCTTTATGAAGTATTGTTTTCTTCTTAATTTCGTCTCTTTTGACTCTTTCATTCAAGCCTTGCCTAACTCTCCTAACACGTATACATTTCACACGAGTGGGGCATTGCCTTCCACGCGTGTCTGAGCCTGATTATTAAGGCTTTTTGCTCAATAGATTTATCTACCGAAGCGCTAGTGCTTCTTTCTTTTCTTTTCTGACTCCAACGTTAGTGCTTCATGAAAAGATAAATCGTACCGGGCTCAATTATATATGGAGAACTCTGATAGATACACATCGTTGTTAGGCTTTTCAGAATTCTAGAAGAAAGGACATATGTCTCAACACGTGTCGGCTTTTCCTGACGGTTCATGAACCAGAACGGCATCAAATTGTCGAATAATTGAAAGTTAAAACTTCGGTGAAATTATAGTTACCATAGAATTTCAGGAGTTATTTAGAAAGTTTAAATGTCACGAAGGAAATAATAGAGAGGAAATTTTTTTACCGCGATCATGTTTTCTCAAGTTACTGCAGTGACTTGGGACTTTTTTTTCTCATACTCGTGGTAAAATAACTTGCGCATGAGAAAATCTTTCGTTTGTGTGTCTACGCACATTCATATGGCTCCAAGAAATAATGTACAACTCACCGATAAGGTCGGCTGGTTCATATACGTGGCACTATGTCAATGGTTTAAAAGGGTCCCACAAAGAAAATCGTATTAAGATTTTTGAACAGTAAGACAAGGACGACCGTACTTATCCTCGAAGAACCTAACCTTTTCCACAGCCTATATAAAGCAGCTAATCACCAGCTTGTCAAAAAGATCGACGAACATAAACATATAACTTTCTTGGTTTTCTTAGAGTTCGAAACACATTTAGATTGTTTTGTCTGCTGAAGAATCGAAGTTAGGGGGAAATGGGTGTTAGAGAAATGGATCCGTTAGCCCAGTTGAGCTTACCACCGGGTTTCAGATTTTACCCGACAGATGAAGAGCTTCTTGTTCAGTATCTCTGTCGGAAAGTTGCAGGCTATCATTTCTCTCTCCAGGTCATCGGAGACATCGATCTCTACAAGTTCGATCCTTGGGATTTGCCAAGTAAGCAACGCCTCTTTATTAACAAAGTCTATGGTGCTATTTGTCACAAATCATAATATCGGGGTTTCATTTGGGAAAATATTAAAACTAAGGGGCTATTATTGTAAAGTTTCTCATCTTCTTGGTGTTTGTTATGTATGTGTACAGGTAAGGCCTTGTTTGGGGAGAAGGAATGGTATTTCTTTAGCCCGAGAGACCGGAAATATCCAAACGGGTCAAGACCCAATAGAGTAGCCGGGTCGGGTTATTGGAAGGCTACGGGTACCGACAAAATCATCACGTCGGATGGCCACCGTGTCGGGATTAAAAAAGCTCTGGTTTTCTACGCCGGAAAAGCTCCGAAAGGAACCAAAACGAACTGGATCATGCACGAGTATCGCCTCGTGGAGCATTCTCGCAGCCATGGAAGCTCCAAGGTAATAAAAACACGATCGAAAGCTTGAAACTTTCTTCACTATCAAACTCAGAATCGCTAAAGTTCGTTTTTTTTATTTGTTTTTCTTTCAGTTGGATGATTGGGTGTTGTGTCGAATCTACAAGAAGACGTCGGGGTCTCAGAGACAAGCCGTTCCTCCGGTTCAACCTTGCCGCGAAGAGCACAGCACGAACGGGTCGTCGTCGTCTTCTTCGTCACATCACGACGACGTTCTTGACTCGTTCCCGGAGATGAACGATCGGTCTTTCAATCTTCCTCGGGTGAATTCTCTGAGGACGCTTCTCAACGGGAACTTCGACTGGGCGAGCTTAGCGGGTCTTAAACCTATCCCGGAGCTAGCTCCGGCGAGCAACGGTTACGGAGGTTACGACGCGTTTAGAGCGGCGGAGGGAGAGGCGGAGAGCGGGTTGAGGAATTTGCAGATGAACTCGAGCGAGTTGACTCAGAGTTACGGGTACAGCTCGAGCGGGTTGAGTAGTGGTGGGTTCGGGCTTTCGGGTCAAACATTCGAGTTTAGGCATTAAGAGAGAGAGAGAGAGAGAGATCATGTGATTTGGTTTGGTAACTCTCGTGATAATCCTTGAGAGGGTAGAGTGGTAATTAAAGTATATAAATAGGGATTTATATGGGCCTTAAACCGATTCGGTTAGGCTAAGGATTGCAGAAAGGCAATGAGCGCTTGATTAGTTTTGATGGGAGGGAAATGTAATGAAAATGGAATCACAATACCTTGATGGATTATCAGAATTCTTAAATAAAAAATAGTTGTTTGAGATTGTTACCATATTCATTCAACATTCTCAAGTTGTATATATTAATGAGTTAATAATTTTCTCATTTTTAAATTAAATGTATGTGAATATTGAATACTTCTTCTGTTTCATAAATTAATTTACATATTTTATAAAAATAAATATTTCAAAAAGAAAAAGATGCATTTTATATTTTCTAATGCATATTTTATCAAATAATAATGATTAATTACAAATTTTAAAAAATTTAATTACACTTATTAAATTTTAGAATTAAAAAAAAAAAGATAATCGCAGAAAATTAGGTATTTACTACATATTTTATTAATATGTGTGAAAAATTTAAAATATGTATCATATTCCCTCCGTTCAGTTTTAAAAGACATTTTGGTCAAAAAAATTTGTCTCAATATAATTGACATTTTCCGAAAACCAATGCAAATTATAGTGACAAAATACTATGTTTACCCTTTTATTCACTCCATTTCGTGTACTTAATTATACAAAATAATCAATTAATGAAGGATAAAAAAGATATTATACTTGGTGCATTAATCTGTGTGAAAGTTTTTATAACGATAGGAGTATTGAAACAAAGAGAGTAGCAAACTTGAGAGTTGAGAAAAAAGAATGAAAAACGTCTTTAGAAGTTACGTTCACTGGTTAACACGAGCATGATCCACACTTCTCGGTCATTACATAGAAGCACTGAATTAACATTGTATCCAGATCTAAACGTATGGAAAACCTCTTTTTATATCCTAAATTAAGTTTGTTTTTGAAGTTAGTGTTCATATAAAAGATAAGCAATATATGGCTCTAAATTATTACAGCATATGGAACAAAACGGATGTAGCATACCAGTAACTACAATGCATTTTTGCTTACCGATAGATGGCTATGTAGTCTTGCATTCTGCTTTGTACGCGGTCATCATTCATAACCTCAATGCTAGGAAACCTTTTTATCTATTAATTGGTCAAATGGTTAAAATGTTTCCACACTAGGGAGTTTGTGAGTTCAATGTGTTTAGAATTTTCATAATTGGTCCATCGCAGTTTTATTTGATCGACGTAAATAACAACAGAGTTACAATTACTTTCTTCATTATTTGGTTCTCAGTTAGCTTAGTACTCTTCTTATTTTGACGAAGGAACAAAATTATCACATAATATAGTATTACACAAAATAAAGCAACTTATAGTACTTCTTTTTTACTATGATCTTTTTCATTGTCTTTGCAAATTAAGTTTGGACGTTAACTACTTCCGGCAGACGATTCCATAACCCGAAGACGCCCCGCGGGTGCAATCTAACAATGTGTAGTCGCTTTTCACCTTGACAGAGCCACTATCAACAGCCATTTCTTCAGAAAATAAACAAGTCTTGCAATCATGAGAGAGCAGAGAAGATGTCCTGAAGCTATCCTCACCTCCCACCACTGGCATTGCGACTCCTGGCTTAGCCGGATTCTTGAAATCGGGTCTGTAGGTGCGTCCCAAGATTCCATCAACTTTCGGGGACAGATTTATGAACTTGAACTGGACTTCAAAATGGGCAAAACAGTCATCTTTAGGTAGTTTGTAGTTGTGGATTCTATCGTCTTCTTTGGTCACTGGAACCACTTTGACCATGATCTCAGTTTTGTCTTTGATCGTGACAATCACACTGTTCTTTTGTGTAAGTCTCTCAATCTTGATCTCTTTGTCGGATGAGTACCTGAGAACGTGCATGTTGTTCAAGAGTTATAAAAGACTAAAGATTAATTGTTTGTAAGTGCTTTTGCGTTTGTTTACATGGTAAAGTTATGATAAATGTATACATAATACAATATTTAAAAACAAAATTATTTTGTCGATTATGAAAAAACTTGGGTTTACACGTTTTAATTTATGAAAATATAATTAAGAAGCATCATTAAGAGAAACTGTCATTTTAGAAGCATCTTAACCGAAAGGCTGAAAGACAAAAAAAAAAAGATGATATAGAAGGTGAAATTTGAGTTTTTATAATTACCAAGTGAATAAAGGTTTTTCAGGGATAACCAAATCTTGTCCATCAATAGTGAACATGAGATGGTCGACTTCGCTGTCCCAAGTGGCGACTTTGGTGGTCTCAAGTGAGAACTTGTGGGTGTTGAAGAGGAAGCCGAGAGCTTGGATCCATGTGAAATCTCTGCTGCGACCAACGGGTCTATGTCCAGTGAACCTAGCATTGATCTGAACATCATGGTCAGATACGAGGCTGAAGTGTTCATTGCTCTTTCCATGGAAGTAGAACACAATACCATCACCACCTATAAACCTCGGGTCTAGACAAACCGCTCCATAGGATTCGCAGTTGGGCTTTACCCCTACAAATATCATATTTAAATTGCAAAAACATCTTTAAAATCTAAAATCAAACAGATGAAATTCTAGTAGTTGCACATTTAAAGTATATTGATCTACATAAATATTTAGTTAAGTAACAACAGAGCTGATTTTGGACGTAGCAAAATAAAAAGTTTGTTTTGAACTTTCAAATTTTAAAAGCATCTCCAACCCCCACTACAAACTTTATGCAAAATAGAGTGGATTATGCAGTTGTGAACAAGCTAGTTATGCTTTTTTGTTTCTTCACAACTGCATAATCTCCATTTTGCGGTAAATTTTGCTGCCGGATTGGAGATACTCTAAGTTAATATATAAACATAGACCCCGAGTCACCTTTTTTTTATATTATTAACACTCTTACTAAATTGTCTATAACTCATGAAATATTATAGTGGTGATTAATTACCGCGACACACGGCCATGCAAAGAGGATTAAAACAGTCAACCCAACAAAGTTTCTTCTGAGAGTAAGAATCAAAGTCGGTAGGGCACTCATCAGGACAGTCGATGTACTGGAGCTGGCATCGAGGATGTGCGTTGCCACCACAATAAGTCTGGCCATGCCAAGCCTTGACCTGTAATAAACAAGAAGCTACCGAGATAATTATCACTGCCAATGAGGTTTTTGAGATCTCCATCCTTGAATCTTATGGTGTGGAACCTTTAAGGATAGAGAGGATGTGGTGTGTTGCGTTGGGGATTGATGAGTTCGATTGTGAATTTATAAGAGGTTTAAAAGTCAAATATTTTTCTTCATAAGATGGCCAACTCTCATGCAGTTATTATGAAGTAAGGTTTGTAAATTGCTCAAATAAATTGTATCGAGATACACTCCTCATACACGAACATATATGACGGCTGAATACATGTATTCAAGCACTGGTTGTCTAAATAAAAATATATATAGTATGACCTAGTAGACTTAATATAAGACCACTGAACGAAATGACAATTCAACGATATTTGTAGTTTAATCCGAACCCATATCAAGCTAGAACAAACAATTGTTAATCAAAAGTAGATGTAGTGTGTATGTAACTTTTAGAAATTTAAAGTGAACATGTTTAATCCATATTTGCACTCTAGTATATAAATTTAAATCGGATATCTCTCTCACTCGCATCAATGATCAAACTATAATGCAACTTGAGCTGTTAGGCCTTGCCTAAAGTCTAAAGTCTAAAGTCAAACTTCTGTTTTCCTTTGCATGCCTAAAACGTTGCGTTTAAAGTAATAGCCACGTATCTCTCTCTCTCAAATCAAACTCGTGTTTAGGAAAAAAATAGATTTGCGGTGAGCGTTGATCGAACACGCGACCTTCAGATCTTCAGTCTGACGCTCTCCCAACTGAGCTATCCCCGCGTTGTGCTAAAATCTGTAATTAGTTTATATCAAACCTTAAATTATCGAGAAGTTGTTCTTTCCTTGGTTGCTTGAGCGTTGGTGTTCGGCAAGCAAACCCCCATTTTCAGATGATGATGGCTTCGACTCCGCAGCTCACCCTTTGTACCTTCTTCCCCATACACGACGGTTTCAACAAGGAACCCAGAAACAGACTACACGCGAAAGGACGGAGCTTTGGTCCTTCTCTGCTGGGAAACAAGCTGGGATTGAGAGCTTGCTTGGTCGAGCTTCGTCAGAGACGGCCAGCGCTGATGGGTCTGAAACTGAAAGAAACTGGATTTCTAGCAAGAGAGAAGGCTCTTAATCGTAGTAAAAGAAGAGTCTTTAAGGTTAGCTGTAACAAAGGTTTAGGCTTTAACGGCGGAGATAACAACGGGAACGGGAGAATCCTCGGGAACCTCGCTTTGGCTATTGGTTTGACTTATCTCTCTATGACTGGTCAGCTTGGTTGGGTTCTCGACGCTATTGTATCCGTTTGGGTAAATCAACTCTCTCTCTCTCTCTCTCTCTCTCTCTCTCTCTCCATCTCATTGGTTATCTTTAATTGTATCCGTATGGTTAATTGAAGTTTATTACAATCTGTCTGCAGCTGGTTGTTGTGATTGTTCCAATTTTGGGGTTGGGAGCTTTTCTTTGGTGGGCACAACGAGATATTGTCCAGAGCAGTGTATGTCTTCTTCTCTCTTTGGCATAGAGATGCGATCATTCTTGAGTTAAAGTTAGCTTAGCACTTGTGTGTTTTGAGTATATCCTTCTATGTTGTGTTGTATTAAGCTTTTCTTTACGCTTTGTGCAGTGTCCTAATTGCGGAAACGAGTTTCAGATATTTAAGTACGGATGTCTTTCACAAGAATCTATCTCTCTGTTGTTTTTGTTGTTGCTCTCCACTGACTGAATATCCAAATCGCTGCAGGTCTTCGTTGGACGATGAAGTACAGCTTTGCCCTTTCTGCACTCAGCCATTCTCAGGTGCAAAGATGAAAATCTCTTTACTTTTAGATTTATCAAAGTTGTAGATCTCCTTTTTCAAGCATTGTACTTGGGGAAAATGCAGTTGTGGATGATAAGTTTGTTAAGGAACCAGTGAAATTTTCCAACCAGACTGCTGCTTTCGGACAAGACCTAAATGGGTTTTCTTCTCCGCCTAAGAAAGGTTCTTACTTACTTTCCTAAATGCCTGCTCCACTTTGTGCAAATGTGTAACTGAGAAGTCTTGTGGATCTAGTGGTGAGAAGAGGTGTATTGATTTTTGCAGGAAAGGGTTTCTCAACAGCGGTGGTGGACATAGAAGCTGAAGTAACAGATGCAGACTGAAAATGCGACTCAATGTATTTTGCAGTAGACTGAGCAAAGAAGATATTGTAGAGACAAAACAACAAACTTTTGCAAATAGCTCGTTGTTGGATATAGAAGTAATATAGAAATACACATCCATATGTATATATACATGTCCTTGACGTTGTTATTACATTTTGATCTTTGTTGTTTGAATGATTGTTTGAAGTAGTAGTTCCCATCTTATGTTTTTACCAATCCATAAAAATTACAGAAAGAAAGCACAAACTTGTAGAAAGTTTTCTTCTTCTTTTTTAAGGTAAGCGTAAACGCTAACAAAGACCATGAATAGACTACAGAATCTTCAAAACTTTTTCTATCTTTTGGCTTTCTTTTTGTAAGTTTTTACCAAATGCCATTCATACAATTTCTTGGCGGAAAAGAGTTATATGTTTCTTAGTAACGTTCTTTGAAGTTTTATCTTAATACTTGTCGCTTACTGCTAGCTTTAGCCACGGCTTTCATCTTCCTTACATTCTTCGTTCATGCTTGCATAATGTCTGTTAAGTTGCTATCTTCTAGACCAGAACAGAGCAATTCACAATGGAAAACTTTGTCCAACGCTTACAGGTTACGAACTGATTTACTCATTCGGGTCGTTTTATTGGGTCTCTTAAAAGCCCATTCAAGGGTTGCGAAAAAATGTGTTGTTTAATCGTTGCGCATGAGTCAGAATGGGTCATTAATGTTGAGTATTTCATCAGCAACGTGAAATGCATTAATTGTTTACTTTTTTCTAGTTTCTCTTACGATATGTAATAAACTAGTACATGTTATGGCACTTGGATCAGTAATAATTCTATGTTTTCAAGCGAAAGGGTTTAAAAGTCACCCAAGCTGTGGTCATGAATCTACCAAAAGATGCCGCTGAATCTCTAGCTTTGAATGTTTCTACTGTAAACTGTTTATATAACAACTGATAATGTCTAATACGCACAATATATGGAGCACATTTGCAAATACAAAAAAAAACAATTTGTACTTTCAGCCTGAAATAGTTGCAGTGTCTTGTTGAAAAACAAGACAAGAAACAAGTGAAAGGGACAATAGCTTTTGTTATAATTATTTAATATTTTGAAGAAATATAATCTTCATCACAACAAAAATTCACAGAACCCTATTTAAAGCTTTCTACTAGTCTTTGGACACAGAATATATGGGGCTCAGATTTGTCTCTGCCTATTGGAGGGTCCAGATTTCAACATTGTTTCTGATCCTCCATTCCATAGTTTTACTTTACAAGTTTTAACTCAATATTAAGTTTAACCCCCCTCCCTGGACGTTATATCTTCATACTTGTATGTTTAATCAAGTGTGGTAATTAATTGTTTGTTATGCCAGTTTAACACATCGGTTTGGTACATTTTTCATGTCCGGTTTAGAGGTTTACAAATGCAAATGGTGAGTAGATTGATAAATGAAGAATCTAGATACTGCAAGGGAGAAAAACTAACTTAGTTAACCCTTTCCCAAAAAATGTAAATTAGTTGAATAAGCCTGCAACAACTGTACTAGTGATGGAAAGGAGAGAATCTCAGTTGGAGATTCAGATCTAAAGCAATGATTAAAAAAGCAATTGTACTCCCTACACCCCAAAGATACCCTATTTGCAATCCATACCCTAAATCCCTCCATTTTTCTTCCCCCCATCACTACCATTTTCCCCCATTTGTATGGTATCCCACTCTTATAAGTATATTGAGCTAATTAGCTCTAGGAAAATAAATTCTTAGAAAAGAAGAAATGAAAAAAGAAGATGAGAGAGACATGTGGTCCAAAAGAAGGTTTAAGGAAGGGTTTGCAAGCTTGTATGAAAATAGATAGATAAGGAAGACCATTGTATAAAGCCAAACTAACAGTTTCTCTCTTTTAATCCTTATTTCTTTATTTTGTTTTATAATTCTCACTGCCCCAATATTCACTCATTTATTCACCTACTCTACCTCCTTTTGTACTCTCTTGTCTACATTTACTCCATGAATATGCATATATAAGACATACTTAGAGATCTCTATAAGAAACAAAAGTATATACTGTCTCTTATTGTATAAATAATGTCTGTAGTTATATATCTTGTGAATGTTTTTCACAAATACAGTACTGAGGTAAATAGGTTTTACAATTCTGGTAAGGTTATCTATCTATGTTTTTTTTCTGTTCAAACTCATACTAATCGATAAATTTTACGAATCATAAATTTGATTACGGTGCTCTTAAAACGGAAGCAACATACTCCATCTGAAATGAAACCTAAGCAATGGTTAAGAAAAGTAGAAATCATTGCATCTCATTTCGTTTCATTAACCAAATAAAGTATATGATGTATATAATTTGTTATCTTGCTCTCTCCTAGATATGAGCATTAAAAATTGTTTGAAAGGATCAAAGAAGAAGAAAGAAAGGATCCAATCATTCTTAGAAAGGACACAATATGCTTCACCGATCCCAAGAATCTTTCCGTGCCTGCCTAAATCCAGCAATATAAACCCTAAAAGTGGTCCTCGTTTTTACACGTGTCATTTGGGCCACACTTCGTAACTTAACATGAAAGCACATGTGGGGTCTTCCGCTCGTCCTTTGCCCTACAAACACCTTCACACAGTCCATTGTCCTAGCCCACAATACAATCTAGAGAGACTTACATAGAGAGACACATTATGTCTTATGTTTACGCTTGGAGACACATTGTCTAGTTGACACACTTTATGTGTACAGTTGTTTTATTTTGGACAGAAATGACCTTTCCTTTGAATAAGCTGAAGAATATTATTTTTAAAGAGGCATCCGAAAGCTAACTAGATTTATGTTTGGTTGCAGTTAAAATTAAAGGTTTAAACGGTTTGAAGACGTAAAAATCAACGTACAATTCAACAACAATTGAGTTAGTTAGTTATTTTATTTATATTATTATTATTTTTCATTCCATTTTATGTTTATTTGTTCTTTTTCCAAAGTTTAAGACATATAAAGCAAAAATAATTAATACTATAAATTATAATTTCTTTTTCTCTACATTTTAACATCCATTTTCATATATATTTTTTATAGATTTTAATAATTATATAAAAATACGTGGACACGAGAAATGTGGACAGACAATTGTGGACATAGAAAAAAAAATACATGGACACGATAAGTGTGGACAGAAAATTGTGGACATAGAAGAAAAATACGTTAACAATGATTATTTTTCACTCCATTTTATGTTTTTTTGTTTTTTTCTCCAAAGTTTAAGACATATAAAGCAAAAATAATTACTACTATAAATTGTAATTTCTTTTTCTCTACATTTTAACATCTATTTTCATATATATATATTTTTTATATATTTTAACAATTATATAAAAATACGTGGACACGAGAAATGTGGACAGACAATTGTGGACATAGAAAAAAAACATGGATACGATAAGTGTGGACAGAAAATTGTGGACATAGAAGAAAAATAAGTTAACAGTTATTATTTTTCATTCCATTTTATGTTTATTTGTTTTTTTCAAAGTCTAAGACATATAAAGCAAAAATAATTACTACTATAAATTGTAATTTCTTTTTCTCTACATTTTACCATCTATTTTCATATATATTTTTTATATATTTTAATGTGGACAGAAAATTATGGACATAGAAAAACAATACATGGACAAGAGAAGTGTGGACATAGAAGAAAAATAAGTTAATAGAAAAGATGTGGACATATAGATGGATGAAAAAACGTTAAAAAAAACTTTTATTTTCATTTTTTAGTTTTTTTCTGTTTGGTTAAAAGAATTATTTGGTAACATATATATTTAGTTTGTAAATAGTTCATATTTGAAAAATATTTATAGAGAGAAGATAAGCGTGGACGGCTACATGTGGACATATAAACATGTAGGAGTACATGCGTATGAGTGTGGACGGGTAATCATGAACGGTTATTTGTGGACAGATATGCATGAACATATGCATATGGATAAAATATACATATGGATAGATAGACGTGCGTGGATCTGTACAATGGACAATTATTTGGTGGTGATTTGTGTTTGTGTGACAAAACATATATGCCAAACAAAATGTCAACCTTATGAATAATGAGATATCAAAAGCATAAACAGTTAGCAATGAAGCTCTTATCCTTTTCCTCAGCAATGTTCCAAACACCATCTTCATCTAATTCAATTTCAGAGGTAGATGGCTTTTCAACAGATAACCATAAAGGTAGGTCTTGAGACAAAGAAATAAAATGTTTTAAAAAAACACAGGATAAGAGTATTTCCGAATGCAAGACGGAAGAGACATAAACAGATACCTTTGTGTACTGATTCTTTACACGGAGTGAACCTGAGAAGAAAACTAAATCTATTGTATATATGATGACTTGCATAGAAGAGAAATTGGGACGAGAATACACACTCATACTCCAATTGTTGTTCCAACTGCTTCAAAAATTAACAAACGAAAAGGGAACAAATCACCATCAATAAGAACATGAATAGGAAAAAGTTTGAAACTTTGTCTCATACCAATCATTGCACGATCTACGGCTAGAGTTGCAGGGTTTGTGTCTTTGCAGATTTGCAGAGGTTCTAAGAGGAATTGCAGCGGCTCTAAGAGAATTATAAGTGTGTATGGCGCCAGTGGTTGCTCGTGGTGAAGAACAGAGCCCTCTGTCTGAGTTAAACGAGATGATGATTGGTTCAAGCCTTTTGCTGGAGCTCAACGAGAGAGGGAGAGTGGTTCCGTCGGTGGGGTTTAGGGATGTAGCTTTCCATTAACGATAGATATTGTTATTTAAGCGGATTAGAGATTGTGATTTGTGAGAATTGGGGAAGTTAGAATTTTATCAGTTAATGATTTTGTTTTAAAAAAAAAAAAATCTGCTTAGTTACAACAAGAAGGTAACGAGAGAGAAAAAGCTTTCAAGGGTATAATGGACAAACGGTAAGACAAATGTGTGTTGCAAGTGGGATGTGTTCTTTAGTGTAATTAGAAAGTCAAAATGTGTCCTCCAATGTAAATTTCTCTACAATCTAAAGCAGTATCTATAGTAAATCATGCATCCATATTAGTTTATTTATTCGGTTACATATTTTTTTTTTTCAAAAGTATCAGTTAAACTGTATCCAATAACCAAAAAATATTAACCTATTTCATTTTATTTTTATTTCATTTTGTCTCTCAGTTTTCCTTAAATTTTTTATCACATAATCTTCTTCGGAAAACAATAAATTAAAGTTACAATGACCATCTCATTTTTCTAACTCAAGGATCAGCTATTGTACTAATCACAGGAGATGACACACTTTGTTAGTTAAGCTAAACCGTGATAGAGCATTTCTGTCTCTATATATAAATGATTATCTTATATTGATATGTTACGATAACTTGTTTATTATCTCGCCTTGCGTTCTAGGCTTGGTAGATATGTTGGGTTGGTCATGCGGTTTGGATTTTTTCCCAAGTGGTAATCCAGACTTTATTTTTCATGGTATCGAATTGGCTAATTGTAACAAAATCATTCTGAGTGAAATTTGTGTGTATATGATAGACACTCTTAAAAATTACATAAGAAATTTTCTCCTAGAAAAATTTAGGAAGATATTTATTATAAGAACACAGTGTAATTTATAGTTATTTCAGAGGGCCGGGGTTTGCTTAAGATTAGTGTAAAAATAGCCAATAAATCAAATAGTTTTAAATAATTATAATTTTCTAATTGTAGTTGTTCGGCTGATGCAAGAATTAACATGGATGAAGCTTTAAAAAAAATTTCTGATATGATGCAGCCATCATTTATACTCTACTCCGCTCCGTAGCCCAACCTTCTCGTAGTTCACGACTCTTGCAATTCCTTTTGCTTTACTGATCATCATCTCATGTAAAACCATAGATATCACAGGTAGTTTTTTTTCTTATTGGGTAAAAAGTCAAATTTTCAAATACATAAAAACTAATTTAGGGGGTTATTGGGAGATGAATTTGTATAGAGTTGGTGAATTTTAAGAGTTGATAGATTTTAAAAGTTATGTGGATTGTGAAAATTTATATACATTGACTTATGAAATTTGATCATAACTTTTTTGGATTAGTATAGATTTTCATGAATTTGTACTACCTATTTTCTATCATTTTTTTTGTAAAGTAAATATACAATTTATTTATTTTCTAAATCATATAGCATTATTATTTATTTTTTCTTTCAAATTAAAAAGAAAATAATAGTGATACATACAAAATTGAATTTTTTTTCTTAAATAATCATTTTAAAGTTTTTGTCACAAAGAGAGTATTCAAAGAGAAAAATGACCAAAAACATTCATGAAAAGGCAAAAGACGATTTTACCATTTGCTTTATATATATAAGTAATAAAATAATAAAAAAATTTGAGAATAATTAACTTTCTTTTATAATTTCGAAATATGTTTTCAAATTCGAACTTTTTAATAAATTTTATAATTTTGGATTTTTTAAAAAAATATTTTCTAAACTCAAGTTTGTCCGCGTAACCCAGGATTTGGCTCTCAAATTTTCTTTTTGAAATTCAAATTTTTTCAAAACTATTTTAAAATTATTAATATTTATATTCAAAATGATAGACATTTTCAAAATTACTTCGGGTAAAGTAACAATTAATACAACATTGAAAATGTCTTCTCATATAATACGTACGTTTATATTAGCTAAAGATTTCATAATTCACCGTAGATTTATTTCTAACTTGTAAACATAATTGTCATATATTCTCATTGAAAAAGGTTATTATCTAACTTATTGAAAAATAAGTAGAAGTACTTTAAGATTTTGTTTGGTAACACAGATATGAGTTAAAAAAAACAGCGGTTGTTTGAAACATGGATAACAGTAAGTTAGAAAAAAAAGTAATAAGATTATTCTATTAATTTTTTTGGAAATCCATTACATTATATTAAAAAATAATTGGTTTATGTTACTTGATATACATATTCAAATCAAAATAATAATTAAAAATTGATTTATATTAAAAATCCATTCAAAAATATACATATATTCAAAAATTGATTTTTACTAACATATTTTCCAATAACCATTATAAAAATGTTTTCAAAATATATAAGAAAAATACAATACAACCAATTTAAACACCAACTTAAATTATGGTTTTTATATTTCACATTGAAATTTAAAAATATAATATATGTGATTATTTATATGATTGTACGTATAAAATATTATTAATTAAAAGAAAACTTATTTGATAGTACGTATAAAATACGATTAATTATATGATAACACATATTTTTGTAACCTATGATGACACATATATGATATATAATAGTGATTAGGGGTAGGCGTTCGTGTTCATTTTCGGGTATGTTTGGGATTTCATGTTCGGTTCAGATATTTGAGGATTCGGTTCGGATTTGAATAACCAATTTAAATTGGTTTGGTTTAAATATTTGGATAGATAATTAATAATTATTTAAGTATTTTTGGAGTTTTGAGTATATTTTAACTATTAGATATTTACGTTTGATTATTTGTATATGTCTTCAAGTATTTAAACGAACTTAAAAGTATCATATATGTTATGGATGTTTTTATATATATTAAATCTAAAAAAAATTAACATGTATAAGTATATAAATCTATTTTGGATACAAAATATTTCGGTTCGGATCGGATTAGGTTTCAGTTCTTCTAATATCAAAATTTTGAATAATTCAGATATTTAATCAATTTCGGTTCGGAGTTGGTACTACTTATTCGGATTGGGATCGGTTCGATTATTCGGATTGGGATCGGTTCGATTCTTCGAATTCGATTTTTTTGCTCAATCCTAAATAGTGACATAAAAATAAATAGCATCATATTTTAAAAAATATACACACGCGGACGCACGGATCAAAATCTAGTTATATATTTAAAAGAAGAGATTTAAAAGAATAAATATAACTTCGACTGTAACTAGACTTGCTTATTTTAGATGATATGAGCTGTGTAAAATCACGTTGCTTCAGACATCGCTTGCTACAACCGGCGAATGGTCTCACGTCCCGACACCTATCTTCTGCTCCGCGAGTTCTATACACTACTGACAACGCACTGTTTTTATTGGACCGTGTGATTCAGACATCACGAGTGAGTCTTGCCCCAATCTCCGATATGCCGCCTCGACGGTACCAAATTCGGATTTTCACAATATTACCTAAGAACAAATATTACATAAATAAATCGATTAAAAGCTTTTAATTTTATAATCTTACGTTTTTCGCTCACACAATGTTGAAAGAAGGATCTACACCCCCCCTCTCCCTTTTGTTGTTAAGCATTGAATTTCGAAAATTGCCAAGCTTGATCATTATATATAAAAACTATTGTATACACAAGAATTAGGATCCAGCGGACAAGTGTTACCTATTTGCTATCACTGTCGTCCTAGTATATATATGTAGTTTATATCTGCACATAATATTCTATAATGTATATATAGTTAGTTTGTTACAATTGTTAATAAAAAGTAGGTTGATATAAATGAATTAATTAAGGAGTAAGTGAGGATTAATTATCGAAAGAGAGAAATTCACCACTGAATGGGTATAACCAAGAAAAGTCAAGATTAGCACTAACTACCCTTCTGTTTTGTTGAATTTCTTCCTCGATCCAATGCATGCATAGCATCAATCAATCATACATTCGTGCCATAAACACTAACAAAAATACATAATACTGCAGATGTCTCTCGACTTAAACCCCAACAAAATATAGTGGATTAGTGATCTAGAGTAAACCCATTTTCTGTCTAGTGTAACTTGAGTTTACACACATAAGTTAGACGTGCATGCAAGCAAGTGCAAAAGGAATAATTATATCTGGTTAACTATAAGAAGGTAAAGAAAAGCGTATTTATTTTACTTATCTTTTTGAATTAAAAAGGCCTTAATATTTGATAAAGAAAAAGGCTTTAATCTAGTATATGGGGTAAAAAGTTACAAGGTAAAAACAAAAAAAAAAAGATAAGTTTATCCTCATATAGTACCTGGAAATAACAGCAAGTAAAAAAACAAAGATAAGTACAATGCCTGAGTACATGAACAAATACACAACACACATATATGCAAAGAAATCAGGAACAAGATAAGACGTAAAGCTATTTGCCTTCTCCTCTTCATCTCCCTCTCTAAGCACTTCAGTGATTATCACCAATGGCGGCTTCTCTCTTCTTCATGCCAACAGACCAAAACCCAAACGAGTTTCTGAGAAACACTTACCTTGTCAATGACTCCAGCGAGATCCCGACAGAGCCGCCACAGAATAGTCATGGTCGGATGCCGGGATCCGAGACAGGGAACCAAAAACCAAAGAAACAAGTGCTGAGAGGGATGGGTGTGGCAAGGCTCGAGCGACTCAGAATCGAAGGAGAAAGGAAGAACATGGTCCTAGCCCAAGGAGGAAGAGGAGCGAGCCCTAACGCTACCCGTTCACCCGATCCGGGTGTTGTGCTACAAGGCTTCCCAAGCTACGGTACTGGTGGGCCCAACATGTCTGTCGGAGGGTATACTCGAAACGGGTCGGGTCAGATCCCGGTTTATTCCCCATGGGGTGTTGTAGGGACCTCCACTCACGAGCCCTCTTCATTCCCAACTCCTCAAGTGTATAACCACTGTGATGTTTGCTTCAAGGTTTGATTTTCATCTAAGAAAAATATGAATATATGATTGATAATGGTATTGGCATCCAAAGGGCTTTGATTTTTTTTTTTTTTTTTTTATTGTAGAGGCAACGTATCAATGAAGAAGTACGAGCCAACGGTGGTGGGTTTCCGCAATACACAATGGTTCCTCATTTTCTTCCACCAGATCAGAGGAGCCAAAGCTTCTTATACGATCATAGAATCACCAGATATTCAGCCTCACCTTCTGCTTCTACTAATCAGGTTTTTAACAAATCATACGGTTACTGATCTGTCCATTTTGAACATATATTAAAGATATGTATGCATTTATAGTTGCTGATCTTATTTTCTTGTTATCAATTAATGGTGTATTAGGGCTCAATGGAGGAACTTGGGAGCGGAAGCCCTAGAAACGGAACAGGAGATGTGAAGGAGTACCAGTTTTTCCCTGGAAGCGATGGTAATAAATCGGTTTCATCAGTGTCTACATCAGTTGGTGATTGCAGTCCCGACACATCCACCATCGATTTGTCCTTGAAGCTTTAAATGTTCTTTAACATATTTTTGAAACATTTCTGGAGAATTCTCTCACCTTTTCTCTCTTTCTATAAAATATAAACAATTCGTCTTTTTGATTTCATATAATACAGTAAAAAAAATTATGAACAGAAGAAGAAAAACCCTTTTTGGTGTATGCATCTGAAGGCTAAAACGAAAGAAAGATTCAGGTTTTTGATTACCCTTTTGGTTGTTTATTATGAGATTCTAACCTAAACAATCAGACATGTGTTCTCTGTTCTCTTCCTTAATTTGTGTCATGAGACTTCTCTCCTTTCCCTCTCTCTCTCAAGCTGTGTCAGATCTCTTGGGGCTTGGAACCATTTTGTGTTTCTTTAGTTATGCAATGATGCTGTCATGATTCAGGTTATCACCTAATCCTCGGTTTAAGAACTGTGTGTCTGATTTTCCTGTTAATTTGATGAGATAAATATATCAAATTTTTCTTCATTGTAGCTTGTCCAAGGATGTTGCATAAAATGTAGAGATAGAGAAATATGATTTCTAACTGTGAGACTGAGTAGCATTAGATGCTCCTTTTCATCATTTTTTTTAAACATCTCCTTTCATCTATAACCGTATATATATTATTATGTAAAATTGTCTTTCGGTAATGTTTTTTTTTGTATGATTTGTGAATTTTTTGAGCAAAAGCTTTTTTGTATGATTTGTTGCATTAGAATGCTACATCATTGAGAGGGAGAAAGATAAATGAAAAGAATTGTGAAACTGAAAAAAAAAGAATCAAAGATTGTTGTGTTGAAGACAGTCTTTGTACTTGTCTCCTGCAGCCTATATGAGAGAGTTCTATTTCTCAATATTTTTTGTCCACATTTTTGATGAGTAGGGGATGTGGCGACTCAGCCTCACCATGCTTCTTTCTATTCCTTTCTCTCCAAATCACATAGAGACGTTCGGAGCATGAATAACGCATGGTCGGGGCCGTCGGGCATATCTTTTGGTTGCACTAGATGTGTAATGCAAATCCAATTCGTTGTGTATTTCTCTGCCAGCATCCCTTTAGTCAGCTTCTCTCACATAAAAGCAGAATAAGAACAGGTGAAAAATAGGTGTTCCACGATTCCCATGGCCATTTGCATAAAACACACACAAGGGATTGATGTTTGAGTCCATTTTGTTATTCGATCACATGTGGCTAGACGATTCTTCATCGCTAGCCATAGAAGGGAATACCTGGGAGTGACATACTGAGACCAGACTCCATTTGACCAGCTGATACATGATGGGTGCGCCTCTCTTATATGCCCCCATGTGTCTTTAGTCGAAAATTTCTTCTTGTATTTGTCAATCTTACATTTCCACAGAGCAACATCCATTGTCTATTTTTCAAAAAAAGGAAGAAAATCATTGTCTGTGAATTCCTCACCCGATTTAAATCAATCTATGCGTCCACCTCATTTAACAGGCTGTCCCTCTGATTTCTCTTACAAAATTAAAGAAATTTTATGATTGTTATATAGGTAAAACTGTGTGTTGTATATATATACGTTGTCAGTTTTTCGTAAAGATGCATCATGCATGCACTTTGAATAGTTAAAATCAAGATATGCTTCCCAGATTTCAAGATTACTCATATTTCGCGAGCGTTGAACCAAACTTCAGATTTATTAGCTAGGACTACGAGATCTTTCCAAAGAGTATTCTATTTTATTAGTTGTTTTATTCCGGTTTGGTTACTCAGACCACCTCAAATTTGAGTAATAGAATAGTTTATGTCAAAAAAAAAAGTTAAATTCATCAACAAATCATGGAAGCAAAATATTTTTGACAATAATCTAATAAACGATAAGATAAAACGCGAATAACGATCACCGTTCAGCAAACAACAATATACTAGGATAAGACCTATGTTTGGTAATATCAATTCAATAGTAAGTATATGTTGTCTAACATATTGATAGAGAAATACAATATAACTTCTATAAATTAATAATGTTGGGACTTTGAAATTTTATTAATTTACAAAAGTTTCATTATTTAGATTTATTATTTTAAGATATATTTATTTAAGATAAGAAAAATATATGATTTTATTGTATAGAGATTAGTTGTTATTTTTTGAAATTTATAATAATTTTATTATATTATTTGGTGTATATAATATATATTTTATAGAACTTAAATGTGGTTTTAGATATACTATTACTAGATCTCATTAGAAATTTATTAAGTGTTAAAAAAATATAAAGATAATTCTATTGTAAATATAAAACAAACAATAATGGGACCATATATTTACATAGAATTTTCTAAAAAAATTATTATCTTATTATTTTATCGATTTATGTTAAATTTTGAACCGACTTAAGTTGGGACTGACGAAATTTATTAATATATAAAAATTATTAATTTATCAAGTATTAATTTACGTAGGTTTCACTGTATTCTCAAACCCAAATGCATAGCTTTTCTTTTCCATCAAAAATATGACATATGGGCCCTTAGTATAAAAAGAAAACCCGACCCATTAAAGAATAAACTGATCACTAATTAGATAAAACAGTTCTACTACTCTTTTTTTTTCACTTTGTTAATCTTATTAAAGAAAGGGCAAAAGCCCAGAACTACAAGACATAAAAGAGGCCAAACAAAGCCCACAGATGAGGCCCAACAAAGGCCCACGAAAAAACAGTTAAAATAGAGTCCAAAGGAAATCAGTCGTAACTCGAAATCCACACGTTTCTTTTAGCATGAAAGGGACACATGCCCACTATACGAACCATCACCACGCTTCAGCGACAAGGACATCTCCGGCGAAGATCTAATCGGCTGGCTCACCGGAAACAGAGCCCCGTTCAAAGCGCCTCGCCGTCGACGACATCAGGAGATGAAAACGTCACTATGTACAACACCTTAGTCTTTAGCGTGAGATCTCCATACATCGTAGAAAAAAAATCAAATGAGAATGATTTGATTCTCCATTGAAAACCAACAGACCCACAAGAGAACTAAAGCCAAATGATCTCTCTTCTTAATTTGAAGTTTCTATGGAAGAACAACGTTCTCGATCCAATCGAGCAACAAAACCGATAGAAACAGAGATAGCTTGAAAAAGATAAGATATGACAAAAGTCGGGATAAACCCGGAGAAGACCAACGTCACCACCGCGAAGAGAAGTGAGACGTGGAGCCAAGAGCCAACGGAAACATCGGAAGAGCTGATGTACCGTCGGAGCCAAAAGCCGGCTGACCACCAAAAAGAAGATGTGACGCCGGAGACCAAAGCCGGCGAAATCAGTGCTGAGAGAGCCACTGTTTCCCGGAAACTGAAGCCCAATAAATGAGAGTCATGGCCGGAAAAGGAAACCGACCAAAAAAACAGAGCTTTGGTCTCTACTCAACTCCTCCTTGTTAAAGATTACAGTGACGGAACAGAGAGGAGAGAGAGACCGGGATGGGTAAAATATGTGGCCAACAGTTCCACTACTCAGCACGTTCGCGTATTTTTCAAAAAATGAACATTCAATAATACTAAGAGCTAATCCATTATCCAAACCATTAGAGCAATAAATAACGCATAAAAAAATTATACGTTAAGTATATTCTTCATCTTCATATAGTAATCAAAGAAGTTTCTATAATCATCAAATCGGAAGCAAGAGAGAGAGAGAAGAAACATGAACCCAGATTCCGATCACCCTCACCTCCCCACCATCAAGATCCACCACCCCTCCTCCCCTCGCCACTCCCACCACCACCACCACTCCTCCTCCACTCCCTCCGCCGCAACCCCCACCCCCACCGCCGGCGCCCGCCGTAAAATCGGAGTCGCGGTCGACCTCTCGGAGGAAAGCTCCTTCGCCGTCCGCTGGGCCGTCGATCACTACATCCGCCCCGGAGACGCCGTCGTCATCCTCCACGTCTCCCCCACCTCCGTCCTCTTCGGCGCCGACTGGGGCCCTCAGCCTCCTTCCTCCGCCGATCAGACGCCTCCGAAGCCTAGCCAGGAGGATTTCGACGCGTTCACGGCCTCCAAGGTGTCCGATCTGGCGAGGCCGTTGAAGGAAGCGGGGTTCCCTCACAAGATCCACGTGGTGAAGGATCACGATATGAGGGAGAGGCTGTGTCTCGAGATCGAGAGGCTTGGTTTGAGCGCTGTGATCATGGGGAGCCGAGGGTTTGGAGCTGAGAAGAGAGGGAGCGATGGGAAGCTTGGCTCTGTTAGTGATTACTGTGTTCACCATTGTGTTTGTCCTGTTGTTGTGGTTAGGTATCCTGATGATCGGGATGGTCCTGGGAATGGTACTCGGGATGCTATTGTCACTGTTAAGTCAGGTAGGGATGATGATGGTGAAGAAGGACATGAGGCTAAGGTTGCTGATGCTCATCATGAACACATCAAAGGTACATAGGATTGTTGATTGAGAGAGAATGCCATTGATAGGAACTTTGGAAGGTTTTGATCCTTTATTGGGATTTATACTGTCCACGCTTCAAGTATTGATTGTTTGTTTCTCTTCATCTGATGATTGTTATTGTCTTGTATGCTATTGTCTTAGCTTTGTTGTGATAGTCTACAAGTTTAGGCATAATCTTGGTTTGAAAAAGCTTCAACCTTTATTCAACATTGCTTTAATCAGTGGTGTCCTCTTCTTTGGTGTTTGCCCTACTTTGCTTCACGCGTTTTGTGTTTTGAATATTCTTAAACCTATTAGTCTATAGAAGATATATGCTCTTGGACGACAAGAATGTTTTTGTTTTTGTTTTTGTTTTTGGGTGTCCACTTGAGTTGTTAAGAAGTGAAGAATGAGTCTTCTGAGCTCCTCAGCTTTACTCCTAAAACATGCATCTAGTGGAATGCTGTATGTAATCTTGAAATGTAAATCTTTCGTTTTCCTTACATTTAGTTGCTCAAACCAAAGTTTTGATGAATAATTGTGAAGGGAAAAAAGAGAGAACGACTTATGTTTGCATATATCTAGTTATCCTTTTTCGTGTTTCCCAAGTCTTTGCGCTGGTTGTACTCATCTTAGACAATATCATGTCTCTGTGCAGGCTGCTGCAAAATATGTATATTAGATTGTCAAAGCCTAGGGTTTTAAAAAGACAAATGTCGATGGTCTTTTGCTTGATTGGTTTAATGATCTGTCTTGTGTGCCCTTTAGAATCTAGTTTGAGCTCTTTGAAGTTTACAGCTTTAGAAGGAAACTTGACATTAAAAGCTTACACTACTTCATCGTTACAAGTTACCTTTAAAAACCATCGCTGCATTTGATTTGATTATCCAAAGCTAATAACATTTAATACTCCTACTTTTACAGATGAGTAATGCGTCTTAGAGGCTCATTGGATCCACCCTCTTCACAGCAAGGTATATAGAAACTACCTTTTCGACTTTGAAACGACCACATATGAGAGTCTCTATAGCGATCATTTTGTTTACTTTTGAAGTTTGTTAGGTACCACTGATGCATGGAAACAATGGGGTTTAAGCGGATTTGTGCAGAGGAGTGTGTTCGTGTGTGTGTTTGTGCTATCTTTTGCAATCAATAGGTCTCTGGAATCTCCTCTGGATTCATTATTAGTCCTCTTTTCTTTTATATGATTCACCATGTATGATTTTCACATTAAAAACAATGAAATAGTTAGTATGAACACTGAAACCCTTTAAGGATTATGATATTCATCTTCAATCTGATTTTATATAATCCCATATGATAATAAAACATTGATGCTGATTTGTTATATAGCAAAAAAAATTCAAACTTGACCAAGTCATTCACACCTGGTCCACCCCGACTAAAACTAGTTTGGGAAGTCTATTGTAAAAGCTTTTTTCAACTATTTATGATGACTGAAAATCTCATTTCATTTTTCATTTTTGGTCATAGTGAATGACAACTGAATTTTATTTAAACCTATCACCTGTAGTCTGGCCTGTTCGCTCCACTTCAATAAATGATTCAGAAGACAAGTCTCGTCACCTGTTTCAGTTTTGAATTTATATCCTTCATTTATGATGTCTCGTTCGTGTAAATGAAGATCACGTTATGGTTGAATAAATGTTAGGTTTGTGGTTAAAATTAGTGTACAGTTTAAGCTAATTGTCAAACTCAACGTATGGGAGAAAGACCGCGTCCATTACTTTTTGGTTTGACTTTTGGGGACTATGGACTAAAAAGCTTGAATTTTTCGACGATAGTCATGCTTTGATTGTGAAAGCCACCGAATTTTCTTAAAGAAAGTAAAACGTGTTTTGGTAAGATCTGAATATTTTCTTTATATTATCCAGAGTACTATGCCATATACAAAGATGAGATCATGTGAATCAAATAGGATGGTGAGATTGAGATAAGCTTAAGCGAAGTAAATAAACATGACGATGACATTATCCTCAATTCCTCGTGGACCATCGAAAACAGTTCGCAGACTCGTCAGATATGACTGGTTCAGTGTTCTTGGCAAATGAATGAAAAACTTTCACGACCCATAAACCATAAAAATTCTTGAATTTATATCGTCTATTTTGTGAAGTCCCCACAATTTTATTTTTGAGTGGTCGAGATAACAACTGAAACTACAATCATGCACTTATTTTTCTTTACGTTATATCAATGTGTCTATTTGTCACCATTCCCGCCCATTCCTTTTATCCATAAACTTATAATCTAAATAATATAAAATTCGAGTCTAATAATAAGCATTTCAATACATAGGAATCCAAATTAATTACTCAAATAAACAAAATCAACAAGATAACGATATTGATAAATGAAATGCAAACATTTAAAATTACAAAACAATGAACTACCTCATCATTAAAACAAGTCTATTGTTAGAATCACAGAAATGAACGGTGGTGATTGACCCAAAGAGGAGAATCAACGGCTGAGATCTCAACTCGTTTTGGAGATGGCAAAGAACAAAGAAGACAACGAAGGAGATGACTCAACGGCGCCGTTCCTCTCTTGACGGTCGCTTCAACGGCCGAGAACAGTTTGACTCTTGAGCTGAAGAGCATCCGATCTCCTCCTGCAATTTTCAAAAAAAAAAAAACATAATTAAAAAAAACCAAAAAGGAAAGAAGTTGAGATTGTTAAGACAAAACTGAACGAGAAAAAGACATATCCGTACATCGGAGCAGTCCCTCGTCCTCTTCGCCAACGGACCTCCGCCTCCACCGTCAGCAGATAATGAACTCATTACAAGAGGCGGTTGCGCCGCCGCCGCCGCAGCCCACGGCACCACTTGATTCTCAGCTTCGTCTTCTTCATTTTCATCTTCATCACTGTACTCCTCGTCTTCATCTTCGTCCTCATCATCATCGTAAGACTCCGCGCCGTCACCGTCATCATTATCGAAACCATTGATCTCCTGGCCAGGATTCTCCGACAGAATCCTCTCAGTGCTGCTGACGCCGTCTCTACCGCCGCCGGCGGTTTTAAGAGCGACGCATGAATCGCAGACGGAGAAGGTTGGGCCGAGGCGAGGCCCCGCGGCTTTCCACGGCGTGGGTGACTGGCAGGCGCTGCAGAGAAGACATCGCGTGTGCTTAGCGACGAGGAAGTTAGCGCCGTGAACTTTACCGTCGCAGTCCCAGCAGAGACTCGCCTGATCTGACTCGCAGTACATTCTCGCAACACCTTCGCATAAATCACACTTTTTTCCCATTAGATTCAATCTCAAGAGTCGAGACTATTTCTCTCCTTGGTTTGTTCTTGTTTTTCTGGGGACAGCAAGAAGAGGAAATCAAATTGCAAGTTGCAAGAAGAGGCTAGTTTCGTCTCTTTCTGTTCCAGCAAAAAATCTATTTCTCCTCTCTTCTTTGGTCTCACGATGGTTTTGTTTTATAGAGCACCCATGTTTTTTAATTCTGTGGTCAGGAACCATCTCATTTTCATTTACCTATACTTACTTTCTTAAAGTATTGAATTTATTAGAGATTAGTTTAATTTAATCTTTTTTATTAAGAGATTGGTTTAACCTTTTTCGGGATTTTTGTTTAGATAATGATCAGTTCAATTTATATATCTGCAATTTATTCTATCCACTTACTAGTATTTTCTTTATCGTTTAAGATTTATGCCATATCCTCTGACTTTAGTTTTCAGGATAAGATGTTTTTGTTTAACTTTTATTAGCACTTAATAAAATGATTTTGAGAAATTTTAGTTTTATAATCGTACAATTTGCTCAATAAACACCAATAAGTCGTCTTGTGGCAGTTAGTTAATTTAGCGATGAACACCATACATTTTAGAAGCTCAAAAGTTAAAACAAAAGACTTGTGTATTTAAACCTCATTTTAGTATGTACTTACTTACGGTTATAACTATTCTTTCTGGGAAAGATTTATAACAATTTTATAGTCTTATAGAAGGTAATCAAGTTATATTCATCTATCGATTGAAGAATTTATCATGGAACTATAAATTATATTTTATGTCTTTTCCGCTGATATTTCAATCGTGGTTAGGTATTGCGAATATCATATAACAAGAATGTCAAATGAGTTTAGTTATTGGGTTTAAATCCTCGGTTTATTAAAATAAATAGTACTCCTATATACTTGTATATGTCATTATTTTAACATACAGCGCTGGTCTAATATGTACCATAGTTTATTTAATTTAAAAACCACTTAATGCGTATGGGCCATGGCGACCAACTCTTGGTTGAGTTTCGAGATATTTTGTGGGGAGATTTATTATCGATGACGTGGCGAGATCTCAGCCACGAGAGAAGGAGAGAGAGATTCTTCCCTGTCTTACGTGGACGAATCAGATTCTCGACGGAATAAAGAGCCACGTGAGCCCACCTGGGTGTTGTCTGGACCATAAATAGCCCCAGTTCTCCAAAAATAGACAAAAATGAACTGGGGCCCATTGGGTGTTGTCCAATGGCGTCAGTTCTCTCTCGCAGAGCACCCCATCAGTGAATCCCTTTTGAACCTCATGAAAGAGGTTCACAAAATATTTTTTTATTATATTTTTTTCCTGTTTCATTTTTGTTTTTTTTTTAAAAAAAAAAAATTAATCGGACCAATCGCGGGTCGCCACGTGCCATGGGATCCGCGCTACAATGATGAACCCGGTTCACTGGAAAGAGATGAAAAAAAGACAAGTTCATCACTATTCATTATTTTAATTTTTTTTTTTTTTATCCGTGTGAACTCTTCCATAAGTTCAGTAACGATGTTGCTCTGAGTTATTTCTTTTATAACCACTTGTTTTTTGTTTTTACTTCTCGCATACTTCTTTCTCTTTCCAAAGTGATCCAAAAACATTTGTGTTTCTTAACTTTTGCAGTAGAGATAATAAAATAATTAAAATACAGAATGTAGAAATAAATCCTTATAATATAACCGAACATTATTTACTTGGACCATAATTCTTTGATGTTTTTTTTTGTTATATGGTCATATAATTTGTGTTTGCGTATGTGGCTCTGCCGAACTCGGTATTGAAAATTAAATTAAATATTTGATAAAGTAATAACCACATGATGTAATTATGTGAAGAGGAAATTGTGCACATGTGGCATGCTTTGATATGGGGAAAGCCTACGTGAGGAAGAACAACGGTGGTATGAAGAATCAAAGGAAGATGAGAACCACCAGAATGCACGAAGTTTGTGGTGTGTGGTCGTTTGCTTCTTTACTGTTGTTTCTTTTTCTTCTTCTTTACATGTGTGGATAAGAACTTCGGAACAATTCAGAACTTTGGAGAATGAACATAATTTATATAAATATTCAGACTAGTTGAATACATCCCTTCCTCTCAGTTCTCGTATCCTAAGAGATGTGGCATGTATGTGTGTTTTCAGAGGATATGCATTGATGACGCCACCATTTTTTATAAAGTACAAAGTTGTAACAAAATAAATAAAAGCAAATTGAGTTTGTTTTGCTATTTGTGTATTCATCCATTTAAAAGTTTTAAGCATTATAATTAAATTTTAAAATACTCAGTTTTTTTTTTTTTTTTAAATCTGGCTCAATGTTTATAATGCGACCTATTCTTTGGTTTAAGTTGGCAGGAATTGATGGATCTAACAGTCTAATTATCCAAAGTCATCCGATAAGAACTGGATTCGAACTCCCATAGATATAGTACATAGTTTATTACTTTATTTGGTTAAACACATATATTTATTAGTTATTTTCTTGATTAAAGATCGGTCTAAACTTGAATAGAAGTTTTATGTTTCGAAATATTTTAACGAACATATATAGAGATATCGGATAAAACTCGTCAATAAATCCAATAATGCTCCATATGGAAAAGCCATACGTTTAAAAACCCTTAAGTCGACACGTCTACGAGAAAAAGACCATAAGTTAAGGCCGAAGGGATGGGATGTATGTTAGGGGTGGGTACTTTACCAGATATTCGAAGCCGCATCTGAAGCCGATTCGAAAAACCCGAACTGAAATCCGAACCGAAGTAGCAAAATACTCGAACGAGTATTAAATTAGGAGAGATTGGATATCCGAACCCGAACGGATAATATTCGAACCCGAATAGATATCCGAAGATAACGAACATATATATACTTACTCTTATATTTCTAGTTTACATTTCTCATTTTTTTAAATATTTACATTGATGTTATACATACTTTAAGATAATAAGTATATATATAATTATGGAAAAAATGATTTGATATTCATTTAAAATGCATGTCAAACTTTTTGTTTCATGTATTAACAAAAGTTACATTCAAAGTTTAAAAACAATACCCAAATTAATATCTATTTGTTTTTGAAATATTATCTCCAAACCTATTAATCATTCAATCTATAAAAAAAATAAAAAAAAATCAGTTAAGTGAAATCTATATTTTTAAATACAAGAAACTTTAAAAAATGAAAAATTTAATTTTTTTTTCTTCTTAAAATCTAAATATCCGAACCCGATTCAAAATAACTGAACCCGAACTAAAAATATCCGAAGTACAGAAATATCCGAACGGGTTCTCTATCCCTATACCGAAATACCCGAAAATCCGAAATACCCGATCCGAACCCGAACGGATACATCCGAACGCTCACCCCTAGTATGTTATCGTAAGTTCATAACATGGGCCTCTTTGTCCACGTTTTTTTCTCTTTCTTTTTCTCCCACGTTTTCTTTCTCTTCTTGCCATTCACGTTTTTAGGTCTCTCTCACATTCTCCACGTTAAAGTGTAAGCATTAGGTGAGATCTCTTAGTACTAGATACAACAATCATCTTAATTATGTCTGTTACGTTCTCATGTGCCTAATTTTAGGTCTTGAACTTTTATGGTAATTGGTAAATATCAGTTTGTGCCATCTAATCACTAAACCTATATGAATCTGATCTTAGATTCTTGCAAAACTTCTTACTTGCCGAACTCTCTGTCCACCCCATAAATACTTGGAAATTACAATAGAACGAGCACCTAAAATCAATAGGAAAACTTTGGATCATGGCTTCAACTACTTTTATAACAATATATAGTTTTCTTTTTACATAAAAATAGTTAGAGATTATAGAATATACAAAGATCGACTACAAGGTTTATCTAGGCTCCATTACACTCATGGTTTGTAAATTATTGGAAGGAACGTCAATATTAATCGATGTAGTGTCAGAAAACAAGAGATTTCGCTCGTTGTAAAACCCAGGTTCCTTGGGATCAAGAAGCAACATTTCACTACTTAGCATCAGAACCACCATTGACATGTTTGGTCTATCTATAGGATCTTGTTGTACACATAACAGACCGATATGAATTGCTCTCAACACTTCAGAAATATCTGTACACGATTCCTTGAAAGCTTCATCGATTAACTCACTTGCCTTCTCTTCTCTGTATTGCCTCCAAGCCTACAAAATTAATTATGACTACTTTAAAGTAAGACTAAAATAAGCTGTGTTGGTGCTCCTAATGTACTTACGTGTCCAAGAAGGTTAAGCCTGTGTTCATGATTGCAGAAACCATGGTTTCTTCTTCCTGATACTATCTCCAATACCAAAACTCCGAAGCTAAATACATCGGATTTTAATGAGAAATACCCGTCAATTTGATACTCCGGTGACATATATCCACTGCAGAACGATAGAAAACAAACCCTTTATTAAAAATAAAAATAAAACTTTTTTTTAGCTTGCTATGCACGTAAGTCAATAAAGATGGCCAGTCTTACTATGTTCCAACCACTCTAGTTGTGTTTGCTTCAGTTTCATCTCCTCCCAAGGTTCTAGCCAATCCGAAATCTGATATTTTAGGATTCATATCGGAATCAAGCAAAACATTGCTTGCTTTGAGATCGCGGTGTATGATTCTAAGCCTTGAATCTTGATGGAGATACATCAGCCCGCGAGCAATCCCTTTGATTATTTCCAAACGTTTAGGCCAATCAAGTTCCTTGCGCCGTTCTTTATCGAATATGAAAGAGTCCAAGCTTTTGTTACGTTGATACTCGTAGATGAGCATTCTTTCATCTTCCTCCACACAATACCCAAGTATCTTGACAAGGTTGCGGTGTTGTAGCTTTGCAATTAGCTTGATCTCGTTTTTAAACTCTTCTATGCCTTGTCTTGACGTTCTTGAAAGCCTCTTTACCGCGATTTCTTCTCCAGTAGACAACGTTCCCTGGTGAAAAAGAATAAAAAAAAAAGATCTTACCATTTAATCTGAAAATAAGACAAGAAACTGTGACTTATTACCTTGTAGACAGGTCCAAACCCACCTTGTCCGAGCTTATTCTCATCAGAGAATCCACATGTAGCTTCTGAAATCACTTCAAGATCAAGAAATGGTAATTCAGGATCTTCCTCCTCTTGTCTCCTGCTGGAAACACGGTCTAAATCGCGCTGCAAAGTATCTGAATATATAAATCAAGGTTTTTATTAACTTGTAAGCACATTTTTAAATCAAGATACTTCAGTTTCATAGAGCCATAATCATTTACCAATTGTTGTAAGTTTCTTTTTCTTCCTCATGTTGCATACAGTCAGACCTATGCATATGGAAATAAGAAACAATGATGTAGATAATACTATAATGAGTATCATCCTTTTCTTCCCCTTCACGTCATAGATATTATACTTTTCTGGAATTAAACAAAAAAAAAAATGATCAAGAGATATAAGTAGAAAAAACATTTCTTATTTTCACAAAGTCTTAGCATACCTATTTCTGAAGTAGCAAGCCTAACAAACAGATCTTGTCCATTTTCATCATACTCTCTTATATCAAGCAAATCTCCAAACCATATAATACATCCTCTTCCTCCATCTCTAATATCAAAAGGAGAATAAGCTGAGCAAGAACAGTTTCTCAAGCATTCCCTCTTGCATTCATTCAAATCCATGCTCTTATCGTACCACGATGCTCTTGTATCAGGTAACTTCAACTTTGAAATCTTGAGAAAATCTTCTTCTCCTTCACCACAACTCAATTTCACTCTTCTAACACACCCTTTAGACCAATCCCCATCAGAATAAGCCTTTGGAGAATAAGGAACAAACCCTTTTAAACACCTACAAGCTGGAGAGTCATTGATGTTACAGCTTCCGTAAGAGCCACACAACTTGTAGAGATCACAGCTATCCATTTCAGCTGATAGATAGAAGTTCCAATGACTATCCACCCAAGTGTAACGCTGCAAAGCTCCACTAGGATTCAACTGCATTCTTGTGATCACTGAAGGGTTCTCAAGCCTGTACGTGTAGTAAGCTTCATCCTCCGTCAACACAAACTCATACCGATAAATTGGGTTAGGTTTTAGGTTAGGCATACCAGTGAATCTTAGACCATTCCATGGACCAGCCCTGAAGACATCAACGGAGTTTCTCTTCAAGAAAAACTGCGGAACACCGTTTGGATCAAGTTTATTTGTATAGTTACCAGTTGATGGATCGTCTGGAGATTTCCAAGATGTCAAGAACCGGTTAAAACCGGTTAGAAAATCGATACCATATTTCATTCCTGGAAGAAACGTATCTCCTGGGTAATCTAAACTCTGCCATATGTAATCTTGATCATCCCCTGAGCTTCTTACAACTAAGTTACCTGTATCAAGAATCTGTACAATAGGGTATCTTGCATCGATCTTCTTCAAAGAAAATGATGACCAGATGAGAGAGTTCATGCCACTGAAGAGACATAAGCTCCCGTTTCCATTGACTTTTAGGGCTCCTGAGAGGTCGTAGAGAGGAGAATCTCTGTTTGCGACCCAAACAACTGTCTGTAGAGAGACTTTCTTGTACCAAATCCCTAGATAACGGTTTCTTGATCCTCCTGGAGAGAAAAACCCGAGCTCGAAGCTCCCATCTTTTGAAACAATAGTGTCTCCATCTTTTAAAGTCTGGTTTGGTGTTATTATATCTGTTGCTTGCGCGAAAAGAAAAGCAAAAAACTGAGAGATAAGGAGCAGATGAAGCACATTAATGGCTTCCATGGAGGCTCCTGCGGAACCGGAGAGAGTTGGAAATGATGTTGCTGTGTAAACGTACTGATGCAGTTAATCCGTTAATTATTATTGAAATATTGTAATAATTGAGGAAAGTATATAAGTAAGGTTCAGTGGTATAATTTTTTATTACTTGTTGATGGGACAATGGAGAAGAATAGTTAATTTGTTAATTATTCATTTAAATATTGTAATAATTGAGGAAATTATATATAAGTAAGGTTCAATGGTATAATTTTTATTACTTGTTGATGAGACATTGGAGGAGAATTGCAACGTGTTGCATGCAGTATCTATGAATCGTGTTACTATTGACTGTTAATGTCAACCACAACGTGCCTAAGAACTGTGTATGTTTATAATATACTATAGGACAATTGACAAAAGATTGAACGATTCAAAAAAGATGTAAATTTGTATTTCATTTGGAACTAGATAATTTAGTTAAATGAATAGCAGAAAATAAATAACTGAACAAACAAAATTCAAGTGGGGGACTTCTCAGTTTACAGATGAAACTTTTAGAACTCTCTCTGCCCAATGATCAGTGATTAAAAAACCATTGAGTATTCAAACATGCAAACCTTTTAAGTTGGAACGTCTTTAAACAAAATAATTATCTTCTTGGGTGCACGGGTAAGTTTAAATGAAATTTTCTGTTAAATAAGGAAATAATTATTTAAATATAATTGGTTTGACAAATTTTCATAGGTTTTCCTTTTCTTGCTATCCAGATTCCAGAGTGATGTAATTGTAACAAGCATCAGCAAATCTGTAGATGATTCAACTTATGCCCTAGTAGAAACGAAGTTTCCGTCAGTGGAGTGTCAACTCGATTTGGGCCGTCTTTGGACCTTGACACAAATAGATGCATCGCCACAACTTCTCTATGTTACCTGTCTTTGCGTTGTCTGACCCATATCCATGTCACTGTCAGTAGATGACCCTTTTTGTCTTTTATGTATTGAACGACAGATCATGAGATAAATGTTGTAAATATGATCAAATTACGTTCTGCATAATTTTTATATCCAGAATTGGAAAAATCTAATTATTTTAAAACTAATTTTAAATACATAAACTATAATAATGCGATAGATTTCATTAAATACTTTTTATAATGATGTTTTTATTGTTTTTCTATCAGTTTTAAAACAGATGAACTGGCAATAGTATCTCTATTTTTTTTTGTTAACTGCAATAGTATCTCTATTGTCCCATTCAATGAAAATCGACCCAGTAATTTATACTAGTAGATTAGAAAGATCCATAACCGGGTTACGAGGTTTCTTGGATACGAGTTCAATGTCTAAGGAATGTCTCGATGGCTGAACAAAACGCAGCAAGAAAATGTCAGAATGTTACAGTCTATCTTATTATTACTTGAAATCTGGTTAAGTTAGAATTTATGATATAGTATGACGAGAAACCCTTAATTTAATACTCTTAAGAAGCTGACGATACTCTTAACATGAATGTGCATTATTCTAGTTTCCTATAGATGGCTAAAATATGCTAATAAATTCATATTATGTAAATATTTGAAACGAATACTTTAATTATTATTGTCTCAAACTATCCGTTTTAGAGTTTTACACTGTGTGAAATGAAGTATATGTTTTGAATTGTTTTATGATATAATATATAAGCTTTAGCATCACGACGTTGAATATGCTTGAGTCCAGACTCCAGACCAATGATTATCAACAAAAAATGTGTGGTTTTTTTTTATGTATTCGCCCTAATTTGTAATGTGATTAGGAGGTACCCAATGTTTTTGTTTGATTAATCCGTAACTCGAGAATTATATCTTGAAAGGTATATGAAGCAAGTGATATATATTAGTTATGGATTAGATTTTCTGACAAATAAAAATGAAAAGCTCAATTTTCTTTTCTTTTGATTCTCAAACAAGCAACTTTGGTTGTAAAATATTTTTTTGGTTGAATTAATTTAACATTCTTTCAAATAACAAATAAAAATGAAAAGTTAAAACAGTTAAGTGAAAAAATGCACCTAATCGATTAGTTAACCCGTGAACAGTAAACAAATTTTGTTGTCCATAGCTGATACTTCGTTTAGAAAAATGGCTCGTTTAATACATCTATGTATCGGTCACAATAGTAAAAAAAAAAAGAGAGGTAAGTCCATACCAAAAGATTAGGTTAATTCTTAATCCACATCGAAAGATGGAAGTTAACATATTTTTTTCTTATACGTTGTTGATTCACTTAATGTTATTGGTTCGACTGTAAAGACAAAATAAACATACACATTACACAGCATAAAATATTGTACTGTCAAATTTAACTGGCGAGAAGTCCAGGCATTAATTTATATATACATTTATATACAGTGATCATCATCGCATGTAAATAAACGTAGATGTTAACATTACACATAAAAACCACACCATGCCTTTACTCTACCCACAGGATTAGTTGATTAAAGGCATATGTTTATATAGTTTTGTTGATAGACAACTTCACCTACTGAATTATTATTTTTTGTAACTGAGGCTAGCCTACTGAATTATTACTATACTAAAGTATTTAAATAACTCTTTGTTGATTAATCATATATCTATGTGCTAGAGAGAAAAGTGAGGGGACCAAACTAGTCTTATAACTTAAAGTATGTTTAGTAGTCGAACATTTGGGATCAAATTGGTTTATTCGATTTGAGGTACGACTTAGTTGATATAATTTGGTCTAATAAATCAAGACATAAAACAAAATAATTGTAAGTTAAAGAGGGGTTACTTAATTTGGCCAAATACAATAACATATCCGAAGAATCCATGAAAGTAATGCCAAAAAGAAAGGGGATAATAAATCCAAAGTAAACTATCCCTAAATTTAATATTAATGAATCTCACATAATAATTCCAATGATGTATGAAAGACTGACAACATTATGTTGGGTATAAGCTGTTGCATGTGCAAGACCCGTAAATAGATTTTTAATATCAAAGGGACTGTCTTTATTGAAGAAAAAGGTAAAGGAGAAATCTTCAATTCTTTTTTAATAATTCATATCGGCTGATCCGGTCAGCCCCGAGAGAAACGCACTTAGTGTTACAGAGTGGACTAGTCTGAAATCGTACCACACTACCCGAGTTTAGAATACCTTCCGACTAATGTCAGAAGGTGGACCGATCATCTGTTACGGCCCAAATGGTTTACATAGTGGACCGAAACCCAATCGTAGACTGGCCAAATAATGATAATTTAGTTCGCAAGTGGAATCGAACCCAGAACTGATATGGGTACACACCAAACCCCTATAAATTACCACTAGGCAACCACTGCTTACTACCATGAACAGTTAAAATATAATCACAAAAGCATAGTAATTAGTAATTACTACCATCACACTGGTTAAAGTAACCTTCTCTATCATCATAGTTCATGTAAGTTGGCATATTAAAATATTTTAATAAACTTCATGTGGTTGGTCGTGGACTAACACATTGGTTTGATCAAATTAGGACAAGAAAAGAAGATATTTATGATGTTTTTTTTCAAAAATAAACAATGTCCTTGAGACATAAAAACATTGCATAACGCATTATGCGTGAATGCATGTATATTCAATTGTCACAGTTTTAAACAACCCATGATGAACTTGTTTGATTATAGTTTATCATCCTTAAAATAATATTATAATGGCCATGCCATCGTCCCAATGTAGCAACAATAACACATGCACATGATTACTATTTCGTTACTAATGTTAAAATATATACATGCACATGATTACTATTTCGTTACTAATGTTAAAATATATACTATGTCATATATACTTTAATCTTTCGTGGAGATCCATAAATGATAGACTATGGTTAAATGGTTATTTCAGAGTATGTAAACTGACCCTTGAAATTCAAGAACAAAAAAATAGATTATTGAAGAGAACAAAAAAATAAAATTATTTACTGCAAAATAGAGTGGAGTTAGAGTATAAGTTAACATCTCTGCACTAAATTACTAAATTATATTGTAATTAATGTAAGAGAATTTATCAAAGAAATTTCTTGACCGTGTTATTTGATAAACACAAAATGTCTAAATCCCTGTTTGTCTTCTACAAGATGATAAAGTTGGCTTTTCAAAAAAAAAATAAAGATGATAAAGTTGGAGATAAAAGAAGATTGGTATTGAAGAACTCTTCAGCTAATGTCATTTTACTTCAACAGTGACAATGGGCCAAGATCTCTGGTCTATACGGCCTACTATGTACGCTCCAAAGAAGACCAGAACAATGTCTGCCACACGTGCGGGGTCGGGACCCGGTCAGAAGTCAACATACTCTGAGCAGATAAGTTCAACTGTGAACTCCAAGTGTGGCTTGCCAAATCCTACACCTACTTGTTGTCTGCGCCATCACAAATTTCTCTATAATCAAATTCATATATAAATATACGAACTATAATTCCAGTCTGCTTTGTCTCGTCATTGCGAACTTTTTTTTTTCTCTTTTTTTGTAACGCATGTCGCATGAGTTGCAAATGTAAGCATTCGATTTATTATAATTACGGAATTGTGTTTCTATGAGTTCATTGTCTCCGATCCACCTCACAGGTATGGGGCATACTGGATAGTGCATACAAATGGTACATCATACATGCACAGCTAAAGGATAAGCTTTTCTCAATAAAATAAAATGTGTATATTTTATTTTTATCCGCCCAGTAACTATCTACCTCCTTAACATCCGATAATATATTTTTATTTTACGTATATAACTGGCTGACACATTAAATTTATAGATTAATAATTTGTGTTAGTGTTACTTAAAAGCCTCTTTACGGTTTTAAGTTAGAGTAATGTATACCGTTATTGATGATAAAATTTAACTCATGTTTTGCAAAGTTCGTATTGTTGATCGATAGATGTTTTGGTATACAGAGGCTAAGTAAACACAGATGACTTTAGATTGTTGACACTAATAATATACTTAACTTTTAGTGCTTACAACATTTTTTTTCCGAGAAGTAATTCTTACAGAATTTATCAAATAAGCTTTTCTAACTTATGTTTAATAAATTTCCTAAATTGATTATTTATAAATATATATATATATATCCCCTATATATTAACTGTGGAACATTTGAAAAGATGTAACTTCAATTTTGTATTAATTAAAATAGGCCCCAATGCATAGGTGGCACTCAATTAGGTAGCCAATTACATTCAATTGAAAAATAAGTAGGTCCACATTCGATTTTTATATGTTGTTAGATACATAAGTTGGTCAAACTATATGATATAATGATATGATATGTTATTTTCTTTCCTTAAATCAAACCTACGGAATAACCATAAATGACTAATATATATATGACAATTAATGATTTTAATAATAAAGATTTGATAACAATTTATATCTCCTCCATCATTTTTTGTTTAATTTTATATTATTAAAATAAATTAAACAATCAAATTAGCTATAAAAGTAAAATTTAGATTTTTTCGTATATGTTATATTTTGAATTTTTAAAAACAACAATAAATGACTAAAACTATTTAAATTACTATGTTAAAAATTAATGATCAATGGTTTAACATTTTTATTATAAGAAGATACACATGATTTTAAAACCATATGAGTAAAAAATATCATTTAATAATAAAATAAATATATATATATATATATATATATTAAACACTATATACCATAGGATTACATAAATATTTTAATATTAAAAGTTTCAATGAATTTTCAAGAACATTTATAAATTATAAACTTATTAAAGATTTCAGATTAAAAATTTTGTTATCGATGATTTAAATATTTTGTTATAAAATGATATGAATGATCATAGAACCGTATGATTATAAATTCTTATTTAATAAATAACTATATAAAATATAATATTCTTAGAAAAATAGGTTGGTCCATCTTAACTTATATTACATTTTTTATTAAACTAACTATCGAATTGATAAATAACGTACCAAAAAATGTTTTGCACTTTCCTTAAATAAAAGCTACGAAATTACCTAATATGATTAAAATCTATGTGAAAATTAATTATTATGAATAATAAATATTTGATAACAATTTTTGTATCTTAGTTCTTTTTAAAAAATTTATATTATTAAAAGATATTAAAAATCACATTAAATATATAGTAAAAAAACATTTATATTTTTTTATATGTTATATTTTGAATTTTTCAAAACGTCTATCAATTATTAGAAATTTGAAGATCACCACTCTTAAAGTTTTGTGATCAATAGATTATTTTTTTGTCATAATAAGTTACAAATGATCATAAAATTGTATTAATATGAACTTTTATTTAATATTATAAGAAGATACACATGATTTTAAAACCATATGAGTAAAAAATATCATTTAATAATAAAACATATATATATATATATATATATATATAGATTAAACTATATACCATAAGATTACATAAATATTTTAATATTAAAACTTTCAATGAATTTTCAAAAACATTTATAAATTATAAACTTATTAAAGATTTCACATTGAAAATTTTGTTATCGATGATTTAAATATTCAGTTATAAAACGATATGAATGATCATAAAAGTGTATGATTATAAATTCTCATTTAATAAATGACTATATAAAATATACTATTTTTTAAAAAATAGGTTGGTCCATCTTAACTTACATTATATTTTTTATTAAACTAACTATCGAATATTCGAATTGATAAATAATCTACCAAATATTGTTTTTGCACTTTCCTTAATTAGAAGCTACGAAATTACCTAATATGATTAACGTATATATGAAAATTAATTATTATGAATAATAAATATTTGATAACAATTTTGGTATCTTAGTTCTTTTTTTAATTTTATATTATTAAAAGATATTAAAAAAATCACATTAAATATATAATAAAAACATTTATATTTTTTCTTATATGTTATATTTGGAATTTTTCAAAACGTCTATATATTATTAGAAATTTGAAGATTCTCACTCTGAAAATTTTGTGATCAATAGATTATTTTTTTTGTTATAATAAGTTACAAATGATCATAAAATATAACGCATATGAATTTTTATTTAATAAATATTCAAACTAAATAATATATATATATATATATATATATACTAATGATTTAAAGCAACAAGATTGGCTGATCAATTTAGTTGTCCAGTTGAAATTTTTCAAAAGTATGTGAAAGACTAAAGTCAAAGTAAATATGGATTTAGAATAGTAGTTATATTTTACTAACCAAAATACCGAAAAAAACCGAACCGAATCGAAACCAACCCGATATCTGGATTGAACACCCCTAATCCAAATGAAGCCAAACCATTGTTTCATTCTCCAAAATATAATAAAAATAATAACTTAATTCCGCGCAAGGCGCGGATCTTATCCTAGTATCATTGTAAATCACGTAAGCATGGTCAAGTGGTACGTCAAATTTGGAAAGGTGCTAAACATTTCGAATTCAAAATTTACCATCTAATATATATAACCGTTTGTTTGGTCATGCAATGTAGATTTCTAATTCTCATTGCCAATATACATGATTTGTCTAGCGCCAATATACAGACTTCCAGAAAACTATTCTTTTGGTCTGCCGAATATTTCCGAATTGTAAAAAAACAAAAAAAACACATTGTAAAAATAATAAACCTCTGTTAAAACTTTTAAGACAATAAAAAAACATTATCATGTGAACAGCCGTTTAAACTGTTTACGGCTCCCACAGGTCCCAGTCAACGCAAGGCTGTGGACACTTGTTGCGATCGGAAAGGGTTGTTATGGAGAAAACCCTACACCTGACTCTGTATTTGAGTCCCCACAGACAGTAGCAGTGAACCTGTCGGTTCTGTGCGGGTTTGTTGGTTTTAGATTTCCGCGCCCTGAACTTCTCTACAGTTTTATTATCCTCGAGCCAATAGCCTTTTCACGTCGATATCTAAATGTATACATTTTTATTATGATCAAGAGTTAACAAGTTCGGTAAAAAGTCCTTTTAACAACATCCTCGAGTGTAATTTGTAATATAATCAGATTTTTAATATACGATGTATCATGTATGGATAGATCTTGATGAAAATTTGGAAGATTATATTCATTAAAGCGACTTTGAAAAATCCTTACCTCTCATGTTCATAATTTACCTTTAAAAATGATAAAATGTAAATTCAGAATCTTTTCAAACTAGTAAAAGTAAAAGGAAAGTATCAACAAAGCTACAGTTAGTCTCCAAGGATTTTTGTTTCTAATTATCAATCACACTGAAGAATAGACTGGGCATGAGACAAGACAGCCTTATCTTTAAAGTCAGTGGCTCAGTAGCACTCAAGTACAGTTTTTCATTATTGCAAACATCTAACGGTAAATATTGTCTCTACATAGATAAGTATCTTAAATATGATAAGACATAATACACTGCACTTGTACTTCAATATAATTGAATTTTGGGTCGCTATCTGTAAAAAGTCATTCGTTTTCGTTTTCGTTTTATTGTAAAGGGTGTGTTAACTGTTGCACACTATCTCATTATATAGTCTAAACTTCTTCACTAGTATGACATAAATGTATAATAATATGTACATTGATCCATTATTAAAACTAACAAGTTTTCTTCCCCATCCACGAGTCGACAAGGAGAAGGAACAAATACACATTACGTAGATTAAAGAATGTTTCTCTCGACACATGAAGTCAGATCCCACAGGCCACAGATACCGACTTGCATCGAATAATAAAATATTGTTTTGGATACAAATGCAGACAAAGTTTTGAGGGATGCTTACAGAGAAAGAGAATGGTATGCAACTTAAAAGTTTTTTTTTTTTGTAACACCAAACTTATATTAAAAAGCTCAAAAACCATGAAAGTTTCCGACTGAACCAAAAGATTCCGGAGACATGCTCGACGGTAAATTGAAGTTATAAAACATTACAAAACATTACAAAACAACTAAAGATAGAACTATTTAAGGGCGAGTCAAACTCAGCGAAATGAAAAAACTCAAAGGGAAACGCCACTTTTGTTCCCATGGCGATTGTTCGAAAGAACAATTGATAGTCGAAAACGATGTTGATACACCTATAAGAAGAGGTTGGAATGTTGACTGGCAATAACTTTAGGTGAGGAGCTCCAGAACCGTAGGCAACATTGAGAGTACAAAGTCCTATCTGACTTGATATGAATCTGAAACAAGCACAATCGGCTTTAACCTCAACAAGGCTTACCGAAGAGATTAGGTGAATCTCAAGCTCTAGCTTTGCCTCCAAAGAGGCTCTGAGGATGAAGTTTGATGACAGAGATGATGATTTAATTGGGTCTAAACCTCGGAGCTCAAAATTACCGTGTCGAGTCCAATAATTTGTAACCGAAGGAGATCTAAGCATACAATCATCGCACTTGTTCAACTAGAACGTGTGTGAGCAAACATCGGATAAGAGGTAAAAAACTTCGGGATGGTTGGGTCTTCATGCAACAACTCCGGTTTGAAGGTCGCGTAGTTGACTCTGTGAAGGCTTTTGTAAATCTTTTGCAACTTAAAGTTTTTAATTATAAAAATAACATATGTGAATTGATGGGTTGTTTATATGTCACTAAAAAGGACCTGCCAACGTAGCATTAATTCGAGGCCAGTGTAGTTGTCTTTGATCCTTACTTAGGGAACACTTGTATCTAGACTTGAATGTATCTATCTTCTCTTTAATACTTATTGCTGCTTTCAAGATGATAATACTAATATATGAAAATTACGGGAGGTTATTTAGTTGTGGATGCGTCTACGTACGTTCCTTCTGATCATGCTCAAAGAGCTAAGTTATACGATATCAATTATGGCATATTTTACGATTTTAAGTAGTATTATCTCTCATATGTAGAAAAGACTATATTATGTCTCAAGATTAAAAAGTAGTTTCATTAGGTTAGTGACTACAAACTATATTTAATAAACAATCATCAGTTATCTACAAGTAAAAGTTTGAAGTTTTCCTTTGTGCTCAAACTATTTTTTTTTTTCAATTCATCCATGATTTTGCTTTTGTTTTAACAGAAACCCAACACAAACAGTGGTCATAGTGTTGTTATCAGAGATTGGTTTTCTTCTTTTAACAAAATTAACTTAGCACATTGCTATTTACCGTTGTTAACGGTAAAGGATCCAGCCAATTAATCACTCAAATATAAAGTTTAGAGGCTCAAGAAAGTGATGGAGAGAGGACAGAGAGCTGCTTGGAGAAACATGATTTGCTTTTGTACAACTGGTTTTCAAAACCAAAGGGACTATGCATAAAAAATACCAACAAAAAAAACAAAAACTAAACTAAGATCAAGATTAGAGAGACATGAGATATCCTTTGCAAGTCCCAAACCTTCTACTTCAAAGACTATCTCTTCACGGTTCCTGATTCCATCTTAGTTACTTCCCCACTGTTTATGACCAGGGACCCATTTAGGACACTTGGGGCTGAAGTAACTATCAACAACTCTCGAGTTCAACAGCTCAATAATTGGAGCAAACTTCACGCATCTAGGCGTCTTATACTGATTAATAGATGCTCCCAAGCTGATCGCGTAATCCATGAGCTTATCAAATGTCCCCGGCTCAACAATCTTGATCTCGAGTGGGCCTATGGACTTGTCACTAACCCTTCCTTGTCTATAAACAGAGTTGAACGACTCTTCCACGGCTAGGCAGCAATCCTCAAAGACAGAAGGAGGGATTGGTGTGTTTCCATCCAAACATAGCTCCCAGAACAAGACATAATGGCCAGGGATAGAACTTGTATCCGCATAGCTTGTGTATTCAGAGAGTGAGGCATCGAATGGGACGAGGTGTGTCATTGCGTTCTTCACCGCGTTCTGAAGCTCAACTTCGTCGGTCTTGTCGGAATCTATGCTCAAGACGACATTCTTGCGGCAGATGAAACTGAATTGAGGTGCTTTGTTCTTGAATCCAGTCACTCTCAACAAATCACCAACTCGGTATCTACAAAGTCCTGCAACAGATTCACAAAGCACACAAATATAAGACTAAACCCTTAAAAGTGTAAATTTTTTTTTTTTGTTTGTTATTATCTATTTTCTTAGGGCAATTTTTTTAGATATCCTAAAACACAATTATAACAAAAATAGCATACAATATAAAAAAAATCACTAAAACAGCAAAAATGACTAAATTATTCCAAATTCTCAACTTTATCCTAACTTTTACTTTTCAATGCTAAACTCTAAACCATAATATTAAGCCATAAAATTGAATATAAAATATCTTTTTGTAACTTCTAATAAATGTATTTTGAGAATTTTTCCCATGAATGCTATTTATTTATTTTTTAGGAAAAAATGCTATTATGGAATATTTTTAATTTTCTTACCGGCATAAGTGGTGACAACGAGTTCGTACTCCTGACCAAGCTTAACATCAACAAGATCAACAAGCTCTTGTTGCTCTTTCTCCGTGAGTGCTTTAGGTAGATTGATGGAGTTAGTAACACCTGTGTTTCTATAAACAGGCAAGAACTCGAAATAAGCCATGGTCGGTATGAGCGTGTAAGAGACGTCGCTGGGTTTGCAAAGTGGCCTTAGGTTCACACCAAAGTAACACTCGGAAGAAGCATACATTGTGCAGACAAGAGGCAAGCCATTGCTGTAGTAATCCAAAGTTGGAATGTACTGAGACATTGTCCCTGTCACAATCACATCCACATACTTCGTGTTAGGCCACAACCTAGTGATAATCCCTTGCCAAGACTTCTTCTTACACTCGGATTCAACAAAATCTGCGAGTTTTGGACTCGGTTTAAGGATCTTGGCGACCGCCTCACGCACTGAAGGATCAGTGATCAGGGAGCTTAAGGTACCGGTTCTGATGTCACGGACCAGCTCGGTCCAGTGCTTCTCAAGAAACTTGATAGCTCTGATGAAACCAGAGGCGAAAACGGCACCGACTCGAAGAACCTCCTGGTGTTGGCATAAGCCACAAAGCATCTGAGAGTACATGCTCTGGTAGGAGTCAGGGCAAAGGATGGTCTCGTTGGGGCTTGTGTAATCGGTGTAAGGGTCAAAGGGTCTTTCTTTGAAATGGGAAGATTTGTAGTAACTGGTTAAGACGGGACGAGCAGGTAGGCCTCCTGGTGTCTTGGATTCAGACTTGACGAACAAGAAATACATTCCTTTGCCTTTGTCGAGGCCAGGAACGAACTGGCTCATCACAGGCATCAAGAAACTGTAGAGAAGTGATCTCCTGTCTAGCTCTTCTTCGATTGTCGGCATTAGCTTCCTCTCCCCACCAGATGTCCCAGAGCTGTCAAAGAGCATATAAAAATCTTGTAAGGCTCTTGAAAAAACAGAGCATAAACAGAGCAAAAACAGAGCATCTTGAAGAAGAAGAATAAGAGAGAATGTTAATAACGAACCTGGTGAGGAACTCGGAGATGGGCTTTGAAGAGAGGATAGGAGATTTATCACCGTTAGCAATCCTGTTGATCTCAGGCTGGATATCTTCGTAGGTTATAACAGGCATCACGTTCTTGAAAGTCTCTCGGTCTGTGCGACCGTTGAGGTCATGACGCCTGAGATACTCCACGTCAGCATTACGGGTCAAGATCTCCTCCAAGACACGTCTCTGGACTTGGTCGGCGTTTGAGGTCAGTTCCTCGATTAACTGAAGTTTCCTCTTGTTCTTCTCGTCGAGGGTCAGATCGAAAGCATCTAAAGATTCATACTTTGGTGCCTCAGGCATGGTTTGGTTTCAGAGAGAAGCTGGCAAAATTTTGAAATGGGTGAGAAGGAGATAAGCTTATGTTTGTTAGGAGCTTTTAGTGTGTGAGGAAGAAGGAAAGACAAGTGTTGATATATATAGAGGAGGAGAATGAAAGGAAGGTGAAACTAGGCAATGGACGTTGAGGAAGATGAAGGGTATAATCGTCATTTGCTGTAACATGTCATGGGACATCTATCGCTATATAATTAGAACTTTTATAGTACTCTGCAATTCATATACTTACTTGCACTTTGGATATTTATTTTTGGAAAAAACAAATGTTATATAAACACTTTTATGAAGAATTATAATTACATGTACGACTGTAACTGTTGTGAAGATTTAGACTTTATGTTAAGAAAAGATATAGATTTTGACATATTGGCATATACTTGTAAGAATTTTGTAATAGACCATTGGTACGTACGTTGTTTGCATTGTCGTTAAGAAAATCACTTTACAAAATAATGGTTCTATAAAGGAAAATCACTTTACAAAATAATGGTTCTATGGCAAAAGGAGATGTATTACTTTCGTAAAGGCAAAGGAAAAATATCACCGTTTACTTTTACAGCCGTTATTGATTTTTTATCCATCAATAATTGCATTGTATATTTGGTATGCAAGATTATGCGGATTAACGAACTTATATTACAATAATAATGTGACTAACTAATAGTTAAATGGTTCGATGCAATACTGAGTCTAGTATATTTTATTTTCGCAACTAAAATACTCAAATCAGTCATCCAGTATACAAACATGCTCAAATCACCCAGAAATCATGTACAAAACATGTAATTAAATCCATTAACTAGCTATCTCAATCAGACTAGACATTAGAATATAAAAAAGTATACATGACATTTAAATAAGTGTACATCCATAACAACAAGGCATGAGAGATGGGGGCACGGATTTTATAACGGGGTTTTACTCGGTTGACCAGCTCTCTCAAACCAGCAATATCCGGTTAATCCGCTACGTGATGTCCCACGAATCGCCGGCAAACCAACTTTAACCCTTTTTAATACCCTAAGCTAACAAATATTAAACCCATCTCTCAAAACGGCGTCATTTTGAGACGGAACGTTATCATCACGGCGAGAAGCATTCGAGAGGGGGGGGACCAGACAGCTGGATAACACACTTGATAGGTTGACACGTGTACAGAACTTTTGCTGTTGTACGAGTTTGGTGCCTTCACGTTGTTTATTTTTTAACCGATATATTTTTATTTTATTTTGCGGGATCAAACTGTTTTGTTCATTATTATCCATGTAAATCGAATGAGTTTTATTTCAAAATTTTGTTGGGTGTGAACGTCTTTCTTTTGGAGATTTCAGTTTCTTTCTTTGGATAAAACACAACCAACGTGAAACTTTATAATAAACTACACCAACGATAATATAGATCATTATTAAATTAAATGCAATTAATTTTGTTTAGTGTTCAGATTCTATTTTGGGGTTTTAATATTTGACGTTTCAAATTCTAAATGTTGCAGTTAGGTAAGTAGCAAACATATATACTTTTAGACATTTTTTACTATATTGATTTTCGTCGGAAACGGCTTTTATATTCTAGAGAAGAAGTCAATCGATCGTATTACTTGACTGTATACAAAGAATAACGTACGCCTACGTAAGATATTAGTGTCCACTCGCCCTGCCTTCGGCACCCCATCCTAGATAGCTGCAAAAGGAAAATAATTTCTCAACATTACAAATAAAATCTTTATGGTATATAACTGATGATTCGTGATAAAGAAAATATCGTCTCTTAATAGATAAAGCTATAAGATATCTAATTTAAAAAAAATCCCCACAATACCATGCTTTGTTAGCACCTGTGTATTAATAACGGAATACGGCTTAAAAGCAAAATAATAACCATCGTAAAATTATCATTTTAGTGGTACATGAAATGGAAAAGAAAAAAAGAAAAGAAAAATCCAATGGCTGATTATTGGATAGGGTTTAGAATCGGTGCCTAACAAATTAACTCGTACGCAGACGTGTGCATATATATTTAGCGTAACAATCTTAGTTTCGTCTTTGTATCAAGGAGTCAAATACTTTGGTACGTGCTCGACTATAAAGTATGTGTATATCTATCACAAAGACTCGAAAATTCGTACTTTATTTCATTTGCCTCCAAATATAATGGTGTTCGGTGGAAATTGAATTTTCAAACATCAAACGTGTTTTAGCTTTACGACATTTTCAAAAAAGCGATATAAATCCCACAAGTAATAAAAGGCCAATATACTGATCAGATAAGACGTCACGTCGGATAAAAAAATCGATCAATCACGTTATAACATTTTGACACGTTAGCTGGGTTTTGCGTTTTTAAAAACTTTCGTGTTATGAGTTTGGGCCATGAAACCCATCTTATTTGAGAGACAGAAACCCGAGAAAATGCTGTGTTATGAGTTTGGACCATGAAGCCCATCGTATTTGAAAGACAAAGACTCGAGAAAATGCCGATTCGAGCTCGCTCTTCCTCATATCTTCAAACCCTAATTTTCTCGATCGATACGGGACCCTTTGCTCTTCCTCATCTTCGTTCCGATTCACGTTCCTCGATCGATTCGGGACCCTTTGCTATTCCTCTTCTTCGTTCTGTTTCGCGATTTGATCCTGGAACAATCAATACACCCTCTATTTTATCTCCCTTAACTCTCATTTATGGATTCGCTTTCCTCTTCTCATTCAGATTTTAGTTATAAAACTCTCGATCGGAGTTTTATTTCGATCAAACTTCGTTCTATATTCTCATTCGTACATCACAATTGCAATGAGTTCCAACGGAAAATCCACGTTATCTGGTGATTCCCGCTCGGAGAAACCAAAAGGCGTTGAGGCTGACTCTTTTCCCGGACCGATCAAGCCCACCAGTACACCTTATGTATCTTCAGGCCTCTCGATCGGCGATCCCCACTCGAAGACAGTCAAAAGCCAGACGTCGGTCTCCTCCGGTCTGACTAAACCCATCGGCAAGAACCCCAATGGTAAGAACCAGTATCGTTTCGTTGTCCAATTATATAGTCCGTTTGATTGCCAAAAAAAAATTATAGAGTCTGAAACTTTGTGATTTAAGACAATGAGATGAACAATATATATTTTTTATAATAGTTATATTTGATTATTCAGAAATTAAAAAAGCATATGAAATTGTGGTACAGAGTTGAGTTTCCTTTTTTGATGATGGCAACGTTCATATTCATCTGCAGGTACGATCATTCAGACCACGAAGACCGGTGTCTCTTCAGGCGTTAGAGGCAAAGCCGCTGTCTCATCTGGCGTCAGGGGAAAAGCCATTGTCTCCGCCGATGTTGGGGAAGTGATGGTTTCAAAGATGTGAAATTCGGATCTAATCAAGGCGAATTGAGGTTTCGGTTGATCTATTTTTGGGAAGCTCGAAATGTTCTGACGAAGGTGATTTTTGGTCTCGAGATGCTTTTCATCGACCAAGAGGTATAAAATGTATTCTTTATTACAGTTTAGTTTAAAAAATGTTTAGCCGAGATGTTGATAAATCATTTTAGATCCAAATTATAGATTTATTCTTTTGTTCTTTTAATGAATTCATAACAAGTGTTTGATATTGTTGATAGTACCATAAATATAAATTTGTTGTGATGCACTGCGGGTTATATATCTTTAATTTTTGTTTATTTTTCTAAGATTTCTTCTCTAGCATTTCTGATTTAATTTCTTTAATGTTGTTAACTGGAAACTGTTATCCAGGGCTTCATCCCAGCTGGGAAGATAGAGACTTATTTGCCACACATGAAAGCTGGTGGCATTTACAGGCTCAACAGTTTTTTCGGGTCTAACAACCAGACTTTGTATCGGGTAGCCGACCCAAGTGTCACCATCATCTTCTCATCGACTTCTGTCCTCTCTGATCTAGAGGACAATTTGGTTTGTTTCCCTGAGGACCGTTTCCGGTTCCGTGGATATGAGGAGTTCAATGCTGCCAGCGACTTGAGAGGGGATCTTTATGGTAAGTCCTCACTGCGTATAGGATAATGTTTAATCTAATCTTAGATGATGTGTTTTCATTCGATCAAATATATTCAGCATTGTTGGCTATGATTATGTTTTGATCCAGACTTACATTTTTAGATTTCGTTGCTGGGTTATAAGATATAAAGCATTGAGTTTGATTGTTTTATTTTGCAGATTATGTTGGCCACATCAAACTTGTGAATGAGCAGGTTCTCAGTGACAGTATCGTGCTAGATGATGCTAAGATATCTTCATCCCGCCGAGTTCTGCTTCATGTTCAAACACATGAGTAAGCTAATCTATATCTTTTTTACTTTTCATTTTGGTTAATTCATCCATCCGTTTGTCTCTCTGATCACACGAGTTTTGGATGTTGTAGTGGTCCGGTGATGAAGTTGCACCTATGGGACAAGGCTGCCTTTGACTTTAGTGAAAGAATTAAAGCATCTGAAGGAACTGCACGTGTTATTTTAGTCACCACCTTAAACCCGAAACGATTTGGAGGTTCGTATTATCAACTTTTCTTATTGTTTAAGAAGTACATAGGATGGTTAATGAATCTATCTGGTTATGTTAGCTTTAAATAATATGACTGCATTTGATAGAAATTGGCGCTTATTAGCTATGAGTGAACCGATAGTTTCTGAGATAACAAATATTAGAGATATACATTATATTCTACATCTCATTTTACATCAAATTTTGACTATGTATTATAACATTGGATCTGTTATAGGTGCCCTAGCTCTCTCCTCTATGACGTCATCACATGTATTTTTGGACAGTGATGTCCAAGCAACCCGTGATTATCTCACTTGGTAAGCATTCTTTTATTAAATGTTGTTCGTTGTTATTCCATCATTGTATTTGATGTTTGGATGTTTGCTCAGGTTGACCTCGAACTTAGCTGTTGCTAACAGAGTTGATGCAGTCGTTGTCACTAAGACTGAGACAGTGACTATAGGCGAGCTCTTTTCCTTTATGAAGCAAGAAGTTGCCAAGATCGTACAGTACCAATGAATAACACATTCAATATGATAGTCATAGTTTCTCATTTAATTGTTTAACATTTTGCAGGTTGCTTGGTTCGAGTGCATAGCAATCATTGGTGATGTTGCGCACGGTTCAGCATGGTATTACATAGGATGTAGTGTGTGCCACACTAAGGCAACCAAAGGGCCTACCACCCTTATGTGTAAAAAATGTGGGAAAAGCGATATTGTTGCACTACAAGAAAACACAAATTTAACGACGGCCAAAATCGTCGTTATTTCCTCGGAAAAGAAGGCTTACGAGGAAATGGCGATGAAAGGCGTTTCGTCGTTATATGATTGTCGTAAGAGAAGATTCGTCGCCATTTCCTCGTTAATTAGCGAGGTTATATTTTCCTCGTAAAGAAGAAATAAGTTTTCGTCGTAAATACCACGTGGGGTTTCCACGTAACGCGGTCGTTGTGCTTCCTCGTAAGAAACTCGTAAATGATTCGTCGTAAAAGACACGCAAAAACCTCTAAATAAATTCGTCGTAAGAAAAACGTAAGAAACACGAAAATAATTCGTCGTAATAGAATCGTAACTAAATCCACGTAAAATCCTCGATAATTGTTCCTCGATATTTCGTCGTTAATTTTCCTCGTTAATACATCGGGAATTAGCGACGAAATTACTTTGTTTTCTATTTACTGAATTTATAAATAAAAATTATATTTATTTAATTTATTAATAAAATTTTAATTGAAATTAAATCGAATAGGAAAATTTTTTTGGCCGAATTAAAATGAAATTATATAATATATAAATAAGTTTTGAATTTTAAAATACAATAACAAAAAAAAAACTAATGCTGCATTGCCGCGTCGTAGAATTCCTCGCTCCTTCTCGAGAGATCTTCCTCGTTGACTTGCACGGATGTCTCGCCTGGAATGGGGTTTTGTTGTCTCATGGTCCTGAACATGGCCTCCCATTCCGGATTTGTGGCCGCTATGACGTCCAAGAAGTTCTCGAGACCAGTCATACGAGCTGTGAACGACGATTTTGTCGAGGCCAACTCGTTTTGTGTCGACGACAGCTGATGTTGTGTCGTCTCCAACACGTCGCGCAGCTGAGAGACTTCATCATCCCGTCTCTGGCCATAAGAGGAAGTCGCTCTCGGAACATCGTTGACGGAACCAATCCCCAACACACGTCCCTTTTTCTTAGGAGCGACCTTAAAAAACAATAAAATATATATTAAAATTTAAATTTTAAAGTAAAATGGAATTAATAAAAAATTTATATAAAATTTACCTCCTCGTAAATTCTATCCACTTCTATTGTGGATAAGACGACGGGTAATCCGTCGGCGGACTCCTGCGCCAGCTGGGTCTCACGCTCGTCAATACGAGCTGCCACATCATTGTAGATCTTCTCAGACCTCTCATCTACAAATGCGCCCGCCTTGTTTTTGTGGGTCCGATCGAAAAGTTCCATAAGAGTCGGTAAACGTCCCAACTCCTTGGCCTAAAAATAGTTAAGAAAGTTTTTATATATATATATATATATATATATATATATATATATATTAAAAATCAAATAGTTAAATATTTAAATTACGTACCATTTCCAAACGGACGCGGGCGTGTGGTTTTTGGCCCGTACTATGTTGCATCGCCCTGTGGCCATGCTCATCTACCGAGTTACGGGAGGCGGAGCAAGACTGGGCGACTCTCATGGCATCAGGATCCCTCCAGTAACGGATGAGGCCATCCCACACGTCCGTGGTGATGGTTGAGGGTTTACCCCGCTCATAGCCCTTCACGATCCAGTCACCCTTCCAGTTGGAGACCGTGTCCAACAAACGTTTCTTCGCCTTGTCGATAAACTCTTTCCGCACCTTCTCAGTGACCCCCATGGACCAATTAAATTTTTGCTGCAAAAAAAAAACATTAATAATTAGTTTAGAAAAATAAAATTTAAAAAAATATAAATCAGGAATAAATTGTAAAAACTTACAGCGTAAATCTTGAACCACGTCCTTCTGATGTAGATCGGAGTGGATTTCCAGTTGGGATGTGCCATGGAGAAGTAACCTTTAATCGTCTCGGTTACTTCTGTTGCAAGGCAGTTATCAACCCCAAACCTGGAAAAAAAAAACAAATTCAAAGTTTTAAATATTTATTAAAGTCACAAATGAATTTTAAAAAATAAATGTAACATACATACCAAAGAGTTCCTTCAGGTCGGTCGGGGTCTATGATCGGTAAGCCTTCTCTGCCTGGCAAACCGAGAATGTCCTCAACAGTGTACTGAGAGTAAGGACAACTCGCTGGCACCATCAAATCAGCATGAACCTGATGGGCGGGCATCTGAGGAGGCACATGAGGAGCTGGCATCGGAGGAGGAGCTACCGGAGGAGGCACATGAGGAACTGATGGCGATGCCGTAGAAGAAGGCGAGACTCTCTGAGAAGATTGAGTCTCGGGGACGGTCTCCTGCTGACCCGAAGAACCAGGAGCTGAAGAAGAACCGGGAAGTGAAGACGGGTCTAACCGACTACCCGGTGGACCGAACATCTGCGAGTAGTGAGCACTACGCTGGTGCCTACGAATAGTCTGCAAAATTTAAATTTCTAAATTAAAGTCAAGAGTAAATAAAAAATTATGAACAGTATTAACTACGTAATTAATAAAATGAGGAAACCTAAATTTTGTAAACTAATTTCGTAAACTAAATTCCCTAAACTAACCACCTAATCTAAATTCCCTAAACTACTTAGAGAGGAAAGAGAGTTACCATGTTGAGAGGAAATGGAGAGGCTCTAGAGAGGAATTAGAGAGGAAATGAAGAGGGCTGCGGTTTCGCCTATATATAGGATTAGTGTTCGTCGACAATTCGTCGCAAAATAACGAGGAAAGACAGAGGCCCGTCTTTCGTTTTGTCGCAAGGCCCAAGCAAATTAACGAGGATATACAGAGGCCCGTCTTTTATTTAACGTCGTTCTTGCGACGATTTTTGTTTTATCATCGATTTTACGTGGGCCCGTCTTTTGTTTCGTCGCAAGGCCCAAGCAAATTAACGAGGATATACAGAGGCCCGTGTTTTATTTAACGTCGTTCTTGCGACGATTTTTGTTTTTATCATCGATTTTACGTGCAAATAGCGAGGCTTTTTTTGCTAACCCCTAAAATTTTAAACCCCAAACCTCAAACCCTATCTTTCTTATCTCCAAACCTCAAACCCTATCTTCCTTATATTTCTTATCTATACTTCATATATTTCTAACCCTTTAACTTCAATATATATATTTTTTTGAATTTGAAAGGTTTAATACGTTGGAAAACAATTTTACAAATTTTGAATTTGACATATCACACAACAAATCAAACACACTCTACAAATCATATATGAAAGGTTTAAAAACATAAAAAAAAAGAGAAGAAGATATTTGAATACAAATGATGTAGATTTATGTGGGCTACACTTACGTATCTCGTCATATGTGTTTCCAATATCTTTCTTCTCTTTTTTTTTTAAGTTTATATAAAATTGAAAATTAATTTTTTTTTAGTTTATATGAAGTAGGATGGGGAGTTTTAGGGTTTGCACATTTGGGGTTTAGGGATTTGGGTTTCATTTTAGTTTAGGGTTTATATTTACCGACGAATTAACGACGAAAAGTAAAATAAAAAAGCTAACCTCGCTCATTCCACGTAAGTTAACGAGGCTCTTACGACGTTTTAGTCTTACGTGGAATAAGCGAGGTCCGCTTTTTTAATTATAAATCGTCTCTTATTCCACGTAAGTTAACGAGGCTCTTACGACGTTTACTGTTACCGTGGAATATGCGAGGTAATGTATTATAAATCGTCGTAAAATTCCCGTGAGATAACGTGGAAAGTACGACGACTGTCTCTAAACCCCTAAAACGAAACCCCAAATCCCAAACCACATCTTCTTTATCTTCTACTTCATATATCAAACACTTCTATCCTTTAACCTCAAGCAATTCATTCTAATCCAAACCGAAAATTATAAAAACACAATTCCTTTACTTATAATTAATGTCGATATCTTATTTATAAATAAACTCCCATTATCTTTAATTATATATAATAAATCAAACTCATACAAATATGAAATACATTAATCGGATTCATCGACATTCTCGTCATCACTTGAAACATCATCATTTACATGAAACTCGTCTTCAACAGCTTCCTCCGTGGGATCTTCGGTAAGATCTTCATACTCGTGATTATGCGGATCAATGAGAAGGATGTCATCAATTTCTTGTTCAGGTTCATGAACTTCATTTATTTGTTCTTCTTGCAATGGTGGTTCTTCTCCTACGATGATTCGTCCTCGAGGTGTAACTTTGATCACGGCTAACCAATTTATACCCGACTCTCTCATCCGTGGGTATGGAAGGAAGCTAACTTGGTCTGCTTGTGAAGCTAAGATGAAGGGCTCGAATTTGTTGTACCTCCGGCCACCGTTGACATCTACTACACCGAATTTGTTCAACCGAACACCTCTATTGACGACGGGGTCGAACCATTCACACTTGAAGAGGACGCATTTTAGCTTCAATATCCCTGGGAATTCGACTTCAATAATCTCCGTCAAGATTCCGTAGAAATCTGTTTCTCCTTTCACACAAATTCCATAGTTACTGGTTGCCCGCTGTTTACCATACTCATATGTGTGAAAAGTATAGCCTCGTGTGAAATACATCTGTGATGTGGTGACCTTTACAAGTGGAGATTGAATTACTTCGTGTAACCACTTAGGATAATCTGCATCGTCGTCATAATCAACCTATTTAAAAATAAAAAGAACGTTGAAATACAAATCATTCATGTATGAAAATTTTAAAAGTATTTGATTAATACCTGATTCTTCAACCACTTAACAAAGTGTTGATCTTTTCTTTTGTCTACGTCACTTGTGGATATACCAGGAAATGTTTCTTCGACTTGTGAAACAAACATGCTGTAAATTCACATTTTACATGAATTAATCTCTCTCAATTATATAATGTATACTCAATTTAAGTTACCTTTCAAAATAACGCATCAATGGATCCTCGCAATTGAGTAGAATATAGGTGTGTGCACTATGAGCGTCTTCTTCACTCGACCACCAAACCTGTTTTGATTTCCCACCAAGTCGTCCAATCTGGCTAAAGATTTCTGGAACACCAACAACTGCATATGTGGGCGCAACGCCACCATCATCATATCTTCTTGGAGCTCTTCTTCGTGTACGTACTTTTGACGCAAAGTAGTACGATGTGAAGTGAGAAACTTCTTCTGTCAAACTTCCAGCAATTATAGAACCTTCAACTTTGGCGAGGTTCTTTGCTTTTCCCTTCAAATATTTCATGGCTCGCTCGTACTGATACATCCATCCGTAATGTACCGGTCCACGAAGCAATGCCTCATATGGGAGGTGGATAGCTAGATGCTCCATCACGTCAAAAAAGCCTGGAGGAAATATCTTCTCCAAGTTGCACAATAAGATAGGAATGTTCTCCTGAAGCTGTTCTACGACTTCTTCTTTAAGAGTGCGTGTGCTCAAATCCCTGAAAAATGCTCCAATGCCTATTCCAAAAACAATTAAACACATTGTTAGTCAAATACTATTATTGTAAACTAAACCAATTTAATATTATTGTCCTATTGTAAACTACCTGCAAGTGCTTCATGTACGTTTGTTGGAAGTAGCTCCGCAAATGCAAATGGCAGAAGTCGTTGCATAAAGACATGACAATCATGACTCTTCATCCCGGAGAACTTTTGACCCTTTTCAACACATCTTGAAAGATTTGAAACATACCCATCAGGGAACTTCACTTCTGATGCCACCCAATTGAACAAAACCGACTTTTTTTCTGAAGACAATCTAAAAATTGGAACGGGAACTTGGCCATTGCTTTTTATATGTAACTCACTTCTTGAGCAAATATCCGGCAAGTCCAACCTCGATTTTATGTTGTCTTTTGTCTTCCCTGGGACATTCAATATTGTATTCATGATGTTCTCAAAGAAATTCTTCTCTATATGCATCACATCAAGGTTGTGGCGCAGAAGGAGATCCTTCCAATATGGTAACTCCCAAAATATACTCTTCTTGTGCCAGTTGTGATGAACACCGTAAGAATCAGGCATATTACGAGGGACATGCCAATTACCACCCCAGCGAACTGTTTCGTTAGCTCCGTAGTAGTCGATTTGCGCTTCAATTTGTTCTCCAGTTAGATATGGAGGAGGAGTGTCTCTCACAACCTTTTTGTGCCTAAACAAATTCTTGTTTCTTCGGTACGGATGGCCAACTGGAAGAAATCGACGGTGACAATCGAACCAACTTGTCTTTCTACCATTCTTCAGTTGAAATGCATCTGTCGTTCCATTACAATATGGACAAGCTAATCTCCCATGTGTAGTCCATCCAGACAACATCCCATAGGCAGGAAAGTCACTTATGGTCCACAAAAGCATAGCTCGCATCGTAAAATTCTTCTTCGTTGAGCAGTCATACGTCCTCACCCCTGTTGACCACAAATCCTTCAACTCTTTTATCAGTGGTTGTAGGAAAACATCAAGTGACCTTTTTGGATGCTTCGGACCGGGTATTAATATGGTCAAGAATAAAAACTCCCGTTGCATGCACATCTCCGGTGGCAGGTTGTATGGCGTAAGAAAGACAGGCCACAATGAATATTGTCTCCCTGACATTCCAAATGGACTAAATCCATCTGTGCATAATCCGAGGTACACATTCCGGCTATTGCTAGCGAAATTCGGATGTACTTTGTTAAAATGTTTCCAGGCTCTTGCATCTGATGGATGAGTCATCTCACCATCCGTCTGAGTATGCTCGGCATGCCACCTCATCTTTCCAGCAGTCTGCTCCGATTGGTACAATCTTTTCAATCTATCTGTAATTGGTAGGTACCACATCCTTTGGTACGGTACCCTATTACGTCCCCTTCCTTGCGGCTTGAATCGTGGTTTCTTGCAGAATCGACATTCTTCCAACTTCTCATCATCTCCCCAGTAGATCATGCAGTTGTCGATGCAAACATCTATCATCTCCGAAGGCAACCCAAGACTATAAACCAGTTTCTGAATCTCATAATAAGAATCAGCAGACTCATTGTCTTCCGGCAAATACTCTTTAAATAAATCTGCCCATTCGTTCATGCAACTTTCAGGTAGATTGTGATCAGTTTTAATATTCATCATTCTAGCAGCCAATGACAATTTAGAGAGACCTTCTCTACAACCACTGTAAAGTGGTTGATTTGCCGCATCTAACATTTCATAAAACTTTTTTGAATCTATGTTAGGTTCTTCATCTTCATCATCATGAGCTACGAATGCATCAGTTACCATATCATGAACCCTATCATAATCTACCATCGGCTGATCCTCCTGATGGTAACTATGTGCATTATGCAATTGATGATCAACCGGTTCTTCTTGAAAGTTGTTATTACTACTACTAGCTTCATTCTGATCATAACTATAACCTTCTCCATGTTGAAACCAGATATAATAATTTGGCGTGAAACCTCTATTTACTAAATGCTTCCAAACATTTTCACGATTTGCCAACTTTGAATTGTTACATTTCCTACAAGGACAGAATATTTTACCGCTTTCTTGGGCGAGCGGTGTAGAATCTGCTTGATGCATAAAACGCTCCAACCCAGCAAGATATTCTTTCGTCACTCTCCCGTTAGCATCTCTATGCATATACATCCACCTCCGCAACTCGAAAATATTTCCCAAGCCCGACATTTTTTTCACTTTTTTTTTCTTGTTGGTGTGCTTAAAATTATGTTCAAACCTCCATATATATAAAAATTTTCGAATCTGGTAGTTGAATTTTGCTAGGAATTTACGATGAAATATTAGGTTGGTGGCAAAAAAAACGTGTTAAGTTGGTGGATTTCTCGTTCTTTCCTCGTAAGTTATTTCCTCGTAAAAATCATGCTAAAATTACGACGAATTTGCGACGAAACACATTTTTCTCAGAAAAACCACGTTAACTTACGACGATTTTACGAGGAAAAGCTTTACTCGGTATTTTACAAGGCCATTACGACGAAACTTTATTTCCTCGCAATTTCATCGTTAAGTCATCGTAATTTCACGAGGAATAGTTTTCCTCGTTAAATTTCCTTGCTAAAATTGTGTTTTCTTGTAGTGTTGGTGTTGCACAGTAAGTGGCTCAGATTTACTTACACTCATACTTCAATGCATTCATTGATAATCTGCTCATGACACAAGTACTTAGCCACGATCTCTGTGTATGATAATGATGATCAGGCGTCCTTTGTTCTCCTTGGTGATGTTGGTCATGAGTTGACTGGAAGGAAAGCTTATGAGTTGGTTGAGAGTTATTTCGAGGTAGTTGCAAACCAGCCTCTCTTTGTTATTTGAAACTGTCTTCTCCCCCATATAGTTAGTAATATATAGTCATAATTGTTTAAATGTATGTTAGGCCAATGAGAATGTAGGAGATGATCATTTGGTTCTGGTGCCTCAAGCTCTGATCGATTCCATAAGATAGACTCGCATATTCATTGTGAAGATATCAACTCACAATTTGACTGGCAAGACCCAAAATTTGACTGTGACAAAGGTGCTCACTCCAAAAGTTCCAGAACTTGAAGGTAATTTAGTAGGAAATGTGATTTACCAGATGCCCAGGGACCTTTGCAGAAGGGAGTTGCTGAGGATGATCCTTCTACATGTTTTAAAGAATCTGATGGTCAGGAGGTGAAAAGAGCTGCTGATAATGTTGAGGCAGAAGATCCCAAGCGAGCCAAATGTGGCTAAGGTGTGTTAAGTGGTGGTTTTATGGATACTAAAACTCTATGCTTGGTTTTTTTCCAATTTCAGACTTTATCTTTGCATCATTGAATATCTTTCTTATGATCTGTGTTGGCTATACTATGTACAATGATCTCTTTCTTTGAGTTCAATGTTTGATCATCTTAGTTTCATTAGAACTGATGCTTTTCGAATTTTAGATGAGATTTGTGGCCTTTGTCTTCTCCATTGTTTATAAATTTACTCGACCACAAATACAAATACACAAATACAAATGTGGAAATAACGTCTAAAATAATTTTTTGGTCGCCAATTTTTTAAAATAATTTAAACAAGTGTAAAATAATTTTTTAAAATAATTTTAAAATTGGTCAACAACCCCACAGAGTAAATACTAAATGTATGCAACCGTTGGTAGTATTCGAAGAAATCTGTAATATTTAAAGTAAAATCTGTAACTTTTACTTTAAAATTTGTATAAACTCTTGAGGAGATGGAGTTATATACATTATAAACATTAATCAAACCCAATTAAGCTAGGACAGAAAAAGGAAATTAAAAAATAAGAAAAAAGGGTAAAAGACATTGCAGTGAAATCTATTCCGATCCCAAATATAAAAATTAAAAATACCACTTTTCTTACTATCAAAAAACAATATATTGATTACATCTGTATTAGATGTCCAAAATAAAAAATTAAACTATATTTATCATAATTCAGGTGAAAATATTATCCAACCAAGATTTTGGATTGAGTATTGGTTTAGTACCAGTGAATATATCAATTTATGATACATGTTATCTAGCAGTGCGCATAGCACAAATGATTTTTTTTTAAATAAAAAAAAATGCAGTAATGCCAAATAATCACTCCATTCATATATTTAAATCCAAGTTCAAACAAAAATAATTTATATAGTATAAGAGAACCCATTCTGGAGGATGCTGACAAAGTGTGCTCCATCTGCCGGGACAAATTCATTGGAAGTGGTGATGTAAACTCACTGAGTTGCAACCACATATATCATCACCTATGCATCGTGGAGTGGATTCGCCATAGCCTAATTGTCCCACATGTCGGGATACACATTTCTAACTACAATTTTTCCGTTTCTTACTACCATTGAACCATTCATATCATCACCAATGCATTTTAGACTGGATCAAGATCATCTTAACCTGCCCAGTATGCAGATCAACACTTACTTAGCATAAAAGACCACTTATAATTTTGAGAGTCCAAATGCTTAATTTTCTGGATATTAACTAAGATTTAGGGAATTTCTTAATACATGTGTCATGTATATTAAATATAATGATATTTGTATAAACTCGGGCGTAGCCCGGTCAAAATAAATAACTAAGATAAAGAATATATATAGATCTTAATTTATAATTTAGTTAACTTTTTATTAATCTTACTAATATTCTACATAAAACTCCAATAAAACACAACAAAATATTTCAAATATTTTTAAATTTGTATTTATGTTTATAATTCTATAACAAGTTTCAGTGTATATCATATTTGTTCGATTTTAAAATATAAATATAAAAATTAAACTAATATTATAGAAAAAAATCCGGGCGTAGCCCGGAAAACCCTAGTATGGTTTAAATGCAAAAGACCCACGAATCTTAACGATCAGTCGCCATTTCCAGATACCAGAGATAGGTTAAAATTGTCCTAACATTCAGTCAGTTCTATACTAGATTCGAACTCCTATTTTTGCATGTTTAATCTTTTACTGAAATTTTACTAATTTCAAAGGTTACACCATACCAAAGTTCATGTCTTGAGTGATTCGAACTCTTCGACTTAAATACTCTCCTTGTTTAAATGGCTAATATTATGCATATCAACATTTTGTGGTTATCTAGATGATTAATGATCTTTACTTTTATAATTTCTTTTGGTTGTTACACGTAATATCCCAACATGTTTCCCCACCGAAAATCATGCGCGTATGTGTCATATCCAAAGCTGAGAAAGCGTGTATGTTTTTTTGGATTTTGAGTATTCTAAAAGAAATCCGTACACTCACAGTCTCACACTCTTTCCACACTCTTTTGCAGTTTTCGTTTTGCTATTAATATGCGGAAGGTTGTGCCGTCGGCAGGAGACATCGACAGTCTAATATTAACACCTTTGACGTTAACTTTCCGATATTATCTCCGAGGTTTTCTTTTTCTACATATCTCATTTTTCTATCAACTTTAATCTAAAAGAGTGCTTTTATAAAATATCAAAAAGAGCTTTCTTCCTCAGATCGTATCATCGGATTTGCCCTACTTCAAAGAATAATGTTACAAAAGTGTATGTTATTTCGTTGAATCTTGAAGATGACTTAATTACTTAGTATGAGCCTATTATAGTGTGATATGCTCGAAGTTTAAGTCCTCAACTACATTCTTTTTTTTTGAGAATTCAGCCAAAAAAAATCTTAACTTTACACGAATTGCCAAAAGAAATATGAATTTTTGGGCTGACCAAAAAAACACCAAACTTTCATTGACTTTAGAATTAATTAACAATGTTTTCGCTGACTTGCCAATTTATCACGCCGTCAACAAATTTAACAGAAATATTTGACGTCGTTTATTGTTGGCGTTAAGTGAAACGACGTCGTTTTCAAATGAGATGAAACGACGTCGTTTTACATGATTTGAAATTAAAAATATGTAGACCCCTGGATTCGAACCCATGTTGTTTGGTCAAATGGCAAGGTCTTTTACCACTAGGCTAGTGGAACTTTCAATGTATTTACTAACATGTTTACTTTTATTTGATACTGATTGAATATAAAAATATTCTCTAAAAACTTAAAAAGATCTTTAAAATTCCAAAAAATTGAAAAATAAGAATTTTTTTATAAAATCAATTTTGAAATTAAAATTGAAAATAAATTTTATTTTTCTTTTTAAAAAATAAAAACTATTCCAAAATTTTCTATAAAATTAAAACGAACTTTAAATTCCAAAAAATTGAAAAAAATAAAGAATTTTTTTATAAAATTAATTTTGAAATTAAAATTGAAAATAAAATTTTATTTTTCTTTTTTATTTTTCTAAAAAACAAATATTTTATTAAAAAAAACAAAATCTCCCAAAATTTTCATAAAATTAATTTTGAATTAAAATTAAAATATTTTTTTTCTTTAAAAAGTCAAAAAGTTTCCAAAATTTTCATTTTTTTAAAAAAATCCAATTTTAAAAAAAATTATAATAAAATGAAAAAAATTAAAGTTACAATTATCAACTTTTTATGTGTGTATAATTAATTTCAACTTTTAGCAAATGTATTAAAAAAAATTGAAAATTTTGGAAGATTTTTTATTTTATGAAAAGAAAAATAAAATTTTAATTTCTATTTTAATTTGAAAATTAATTTTATAAAAAAATTCTTTATTGTTTCAATTTTTTTGGAATTTTAAAGATCTTTTTAAGTTTTTAGAAAATTTTGGAAGAGTTTTTATTTTTTTAAAAAGAAAAATAAAATTTTAATTTTTAAAAAGAAAAATAATTTTTTTTATAAAAATCTTCTATATTTTTATTTTTTTAGAAATTTTTTTATATTTAATATGTACCAAATAAAAGTAAACATGCTAGTAAGTACATTGAAAGTGTGAGTAGCCTAGTGGTAAAATACCTTGCCATTTGACCAACCAACCTGGGTTCGAATCCAGGGGTCTACATATTTTTAATTTCAAATCATATAAAACGACGTCGTTTCATCTCATTTGAAAACGACGTCGTTTCACTTAACGCCAACAATAAACGATGTCAAATATTTCTGTTAAATTTGTTGACGGCGTGCTAAATTGACAAGTCAACGAAAACATTGTTAATTAATTTTAAAGTCAATGAAAGTTTGGTGTTTTTTTGGTCAGCTCAAAAGTTCATGTTTCTTTTGGCAATTCGTACAAAGTTGAGGTTTTTTTTGACCGAATTCTCTCTTTTTTTTGTTATCTTTTTTTTAAGGGTTAAAACATTTTTAGCAAAAAAAAAAATTCGAGCAACCGCAAATTTACTGCGTATATATATATATATATATATATATATATATATATATATATGAAATTAAAACAAGTAGAGCAGCATATGCAATACTAGCTCTCAAGATACAGTCATGTTAAGTTGTTAAAGTACAAGCTATCTGCTATACTAATGTAATGGAAGAAACTTATGTCAATTATGTCTTCAATTAAAATGATGATAAACTATGTCTTTAATTAAAATGAGAGAGGAAGTTCTTTTTGGAAAAAATGATAACATTTTACATCTATTATTTTTTTGTCATCAACATTTTACATGTATAAACAGCATATATAACTGATATTTCACCAAAAAATGAATGAACTGTTATAAGATAAACTTTGAAATGATTCTCCACTCCTTTACCAACTCAAGCACTATGATCATCTACTCATCAAGCACTATGATCATCTACTCATCAAGCACTATGATCACCCACTCATTTACCAAATCAAGCACCATCTTTGATATTTTATGCATTGTTGTTCACTATAAATACCATCACTCATCTCACTATTTTGTACACCATAAACAAGAACAAGAGTTTATAAGAAAAGAACCATTACATCTTCTTCTTCTTACTTATAATAAACTCTCTCACTTATAGTAGTGTTATTTGCTTCCTACGGGTATTAAATTCTACTCTTATTTAAATTTCTCGATACTATAAATTATAAGTTATTTCATAACACGTTATCAGCACGATCACTCTGCGATTCGGTAAAATTTATTTGTATCATTTATACCTTGTTATAATGGTCGGTATACCGCCTCTACTATTATTTATATCATGTTATAATGGCCGGAATACCGCATATATTATTTACTAGTAATTTAATTTATTTATTGGTCGGCCGAGCCGCCTTATATCCTGTTTATTATTTATTAGTCGGCCGAGCCGCCTTATATCATGTTTATTATTTATTGGTCGGCCGAGCCGCCTTATATCCTGTTTATTATTTATTGGTCGGCCGAGCCGCCTTATATCCTGTTTATTATTTATTGGTCGGCCGAGCCGCCTTATATCTTGTTTATTATTTATTGGTCGGCTGAGCCGCCTTATATTCTGTTTATTATTAATTGGTCGGCCGAGCCGCCGTATAATTTATTTATTATTCTGCATTGATCGGCTGAGCCGTCGCATGATTTGTTGTCATATAACACAAATATTTCATTGTCATAATTTTTCATTTTTATGAAATTGTATAGATTTGATTGACCGTTTAATACGATATTTTCAGACTAATTTTTGGTGCACTCGATTTAACCCAACGGTCACAAAGAAATTTTTTTCAAAAATTTCCCCTTTCTCCAACGGTCATGAACAGTAATTTTCATCTATAAATACAACTCATTTTCACTTCATTTCATCATCCAAAACATTTCATCTTCTCTCAAAAATTTCAAATCGCTCTCCTCCAATTTTTCAAGAAAGATGATTCGCGCACTTTTGTTTTTATGTGCCATTTTTATTTGTGTTTCTATTTATGGTTTATTCGATGGAGAATTTACTCCAAGTGAATTTAAGATGATTATCGGTTTAATTTTATTTACATCGCTTCTCCTTATAATTGCTTGTATGGTTAATGTAAACGGTTTTTAAATTATGAAGTTCTAATAAAATTACTATTTTGTGTTTTAGAAATACAAATGGCAAACATCGAGAAACTCCAGTTTCCGGCTCTGAAAGTAACCGGCGAAAATTATGTCAGATGGGTCACAAATGTAAACCTTATCTTGTAATAAAAAAGATATCCGAAGCTATAAAAATCGGTAACAAATCGCCACCCGAGCATATAGCCGAAGCGATTATCTTCCTGAAGAAGCATTTAGATGAGAATCTAACTCACGACTATGGAGACGTTGAGGACCCAGCCGTACTATGGCAAGCCTTGAAAGATAGGTTCGATAATCAAAAGGAAATCAATCTCCCTCACGCTCTTGAAGAGTGGAAAACCCTGAGGTTTCAGGATTTCCAAAGGGTTAGAGATTACAATTCCACTATCTTGAGGATAGTTGCACAATTATAATATTGTGGTAACCCTGTCACCGAAGCAGAAATGCTTGACAAGACATATAATACTTTCCACAAAGAACACAACGTCTTATCCCGAATTTACAGAAAATGTGGGTACACCAAATTTTCTGAATTGATGGTAACACTCATGTTGGCTGAAAAGAACGATGAGTTACTAATCAAAAACCATAATTCCCGACCTACGGGAGCCAAGGCATTTCCCGAAGTGAATGCTACGGCGGTAGAATATTCGGGAAGGAGAAACCATACCAACCGAGGTCGTGGTCGGCGTTTCAACAACAAACGTGGAAAGCCTTACTATCCTAAAAGTATTAGATCTAACAAATGGGTTAGATCTGAACAACCTCATAAAGGCAAAGAAACCGAAGAGGATACCACAAAGAAAAGTGAGACTGTATGTTACAGATGTGGATGTAAAGGACATTGGTCCCGTACCTGTCGTACTCCCCCACATTTGTGCAAGTTATATCAAGAATCCATAAAAGGAAAGGCTAAAGAGGTGAACCTCACGGAAAACGTTGAAGGGACCTCATACCTTGAATCCTCTGATTTCGCAAATGAGCTGGACTAGAATACTCTTGAAGAGTACGGAAATGTTTCTAATAAGACTGCTGAATAGTCCTCATTTGTAATGTATAATAATTATGTTTTCAAAGAATAATGTTGTTTTAACAACAATATATGTATAATTATTGTGTGTTTTCTTTATATAATCAATGAATAAATTTCACGTTTCACTTTTATTTAATGTTTATGATAATTTCAGAAATGGATCAAAATACTAATGGAGCAAAATCCAAGAAACGGATTCGTGAAATATGCATACCAGATAGTGGAACAACGCACACTATTCTGAGACAAAAGAGATATTTCTCTGATATAAAACCGACAAGAATTGTCGTCAATACAATATCAGGTCCTGCAGACGTGATTGAAGGAACTGGTAAAGCAAACTTTACTTTGCCGAATGGAACAAAATTTTCCATAAATAATGCTTTATATTCTCCGAGTTCTAAAAGGAATTTGTTGAGTTTTAAAGACATATATCTTCACGGATATGATACTCAGTCTGCAACTGAGGATGGAAAGAAATACATGTATGTAATTTCTGAAAAATGTGGCAGAAAGCACATATTGGAAAAGTTTCCAGAACTTCCTTCGGGATTACATCATACTTATATCGATGAGATCGAATCAAATCTTGTAGTAAAACGGAACCCAGAAGAGTTCACGTTATGGCATGATCGCCTTGGCCATCCAGGCAGTACAATGATGCGTAGAATCATAGAGAGCTCACATGGTCATTCACTGAAAATCCAGGAGATTTCTCAAGGGAATAAAATGACATGTGTTGCATGTTCTCTAGGAAAATTGATCGTAAGGCCACCGCCAACCAAAATCGATAAAGAATCACCAAAGTTCCTTGAAAGAATTCAAGGTGATATATGTGGACCGATACATCCACCATGTGGACCATTCCATTTATGATATTAATTGACGCATCCAGTAGATGGTCACACGTTTGTCTATTATCATCTCAAAATGTGGCATTTGCGAGATTTCTAACTCAGATAATCAAACTGCGAGCACAGTTTCCTGATTATACTATTAAAAGAGTTAGACTAGACAACGCTGGTGAATTCACATCCCAAGCATTCAATGACTATTGTATGGTAATGGGAATTGAAGTTGAACATTCAGTTGCTCATGTTCATACGCAAAATGGTTTGGCTGAATCTTTAATTAAGCGTCTGCAATTGATTGCAAGACCATTGATCATGAGATCAAAACTTCCAACCTCTGTATGGGGACATGCCATTTTGCATGCAGAAGCACTCATTCGGATCAGACCGAGTGCATACCATAAGTATTCCCCACTTCAGTTAGCGTTTGGTCGAGAACCAAACATTTCCCACTTTAGAATCTTTGGTTGTGCGGTATATGTGCCTGTAGCACCACCACAACGAACAAAGATGGGACCACAAAGAAGGTTGGGAATATATGTTGGTTGTGATTCTCCATCAATTATAAGATACCTAGAACCACAGACTGGTGACGTCTTTACAGCACGTTTTGCTGATTGTCATTTTGACGAAAATGTATTCCCAGTTCTAGGGGGAGAAAACAAAAATGTTGGAAGTGATATAAAATGGAGTGTACCATCATTGTTATATCTTGATCCTCCTACTAAAGAGTCAGAACTAGAAGTTCGACGAATTATGCATTTACAGAGTATAGCTAACCAGCTACCTGATGCATTTGCAGATACCAAGACGGTAACTAAATCTCATATACCAGCTGCAAATGCTCCTGCTCGTATCAAAATGCCAAATGAACAAGAAAAGGAGGATGACACACGAGAACCAAAAACACGCCTGAAGCGTGGTAGACCTGCTGGTTCTAAGGATAAGAATCCTAGGAAACAGAAGAAAGCTGAAATATATGATGCACCCAAAATAGCAGAAAATATTTTGGAAGAAATAAATGATAAGGACCTGATGAATCAGAGCATCATGAATCGAAAGATAATCATGAGATTTCTATTAATTACATCCACAATAAAAGGATATGGAATAGAAATGAACAAAATGATCTTGATGATGCTTTCTCATATATCGTGTCAGGTGAGGTAAATGAAGATACCGATGATCCAGAACCGAAATCCATATATGAATGTCAAAAGAGACATGATTGGAATAAATGGAAAGAAGCAATACAAATCGAACTTGATTCGCTTAACAAACGAAAAGTGTTTGGATCTATTGTACTCACACCTGAAGATGTGAGACCAGTTGGGTACAGATGGATTTTCGTTCGAAAACGAAATGAGAAAAATGAGATTACAAGGTATAAAGCTCGCCTTGTAGCCCAAAGATTTTCTCAAAGACCTGGTATTGATTATGAGGAAACATATTCTCCTGTAATGGATGCGATCACATTTAGATTCCTGATGAGTCTAGCCGCTGATAAAAATCTTGAGATGCGTCTCATGGATGTTGTTACAGCTTATCTATACGGATCATTAGATACTGATATCTACATGAAAATCCCTGATGGATTTAAAATGCCAGAAGCATTAAGTTCCAAACCTAAAGAGTTATGTGCAATAAAATTGCAAAGATCATTATATGGGTTAAAACAATCTGGACGTATGTGGTACAATCGTCTCAGTGAACATTTAACAAAAGAAGGATATGTGAATGATCCTATATGCCCATGTGTTTTCATCAAGAAAACAACATCCGGATTTGTGATAATCGCGGTATATGTTGATGATCTAAATATTATTGGAACTCAAAAAGAAATACAAAAGGCATCAGACTATCTCAAAGGAGAATTTGAGATGAAAGATCTTGGACAGACACAGTATTGTCTTGGCCTACAAATAGAACATTCACAAAATGGTATATTTGTGCATCAATCCACATACACTAAAAGAGTGTTGAAACGATTTAACATGGATAAATCAACTCCTCTTAGCACCCCGATGGTCGTTAGATCACTTAACATTGAAAGTGATCCATTTCGACCACCTGAGGAAAAAGAAGAGATACTTGGTCCGGAAGTACCATATCTAAGTGCAATTGGAGCGTTGATGTACCTTGCAAATTGTACACGGCCTGATATATCATTCGCTGTTAATCTTCTAGCAAGATTTAGCTCATCTCCAACACGAAGACATTGGAATGGAATTAAACATGTCTTTCGTTACTTACAAGGGACTATTGATTTAGGCTTATTTTACCCTAAAGATTCAAATGGTCAAATGGTTGGTTTTGCAGATGCAGGATATCTTTCGGATCCACACAAAGCCCGATCGCAAACAGGATATGTTTTTACGATCGGAGGCACTGCTATATCTTGGCGTTCTCAGAAACAAACGCTTGTGGCTACCTCTTCAAATCATGCTGAGATCATCGCACTCCATGAAGCAAGTAAAGAATGTGTATGGCTAAGATCAATAAGCCAACACATTTGTTCAAGTAGTGGGATTGACAAAAGTACGGGGCCAACTATTCTATATGAAGACAATGCAGCATGTGTTGCTCAAACGAAGGAAGGATATATCAAAAGTGATAGAACAAAACATATACATCCAAAGTTCTTCTCATACACCCAAGAGCTCGAGAAGAAGAAAGAGATTGAAGTAAGATATGTCCGATCATGCGACAATGCAGCCGACCTCTTCACAAAAGCACTTCCTACTTCGGTATTCAGAAAACATGTCCATAACATTGGAATGCGTCATCAGAAGGATCTATGACTGCTCAATCGAGGGGGAGCTTACGTAGTTGTACTCTTTTTACCTAACTATGGTTTTTCCCATTGGGTTTTCCTAGAAAGGTTTTTAACGAGGCAACAAAGACGTTAAGCGAGAGCGGAGAGTGACACCGGTTCCCAAGGGGAGTGTTACGAAACTTAATTTAATACAAGATGGATGATCAAGGGGGAGTGTTATAAGATAAACTTTGAAATGATCCTCCACTCCTTTACCAACTCAAGCACTATGATCATCTACTCATCAAGCACTATGATCATCTACTCATCAAGCACTATGATCACCCACTCATTTACCAAATCAAGCACCATCTTTGATATTTTATGCATTGTTGTTCACTATAAATACCATCACTCATCTCACTATTTTGTACACCATAAACAAGAACAAGAGTTTATAAGAAAAGAACCATTACATCTTCTTCTTCTTACTTATAATAAACTCTCTCACTTATAGTAGTGTTATTTGCTTCCTACGGGTATTAAATTCTACTCTTATTTAAATTTCTCGATACTATAAATTATAAGTTATTTCATAACATGAACCAATTTTTATGCAGTTTTTACGTTTGGTGTTTAGATATGGTGGGAGCTAATAGTAGTTCCTACTAAGTAATAGATTTAAACCCTTTTAGTTTGTTTCACCATATACGCATCGCAAAAGGATGATCGTGTCTGACGAAGACGTTAAATAGAGTGTAATTGTAAACTCATGAAGAATTTATAACTTAAAATAAAATATACTTTCAAGGGACGGTGGATGAACAAAGGTACATTAACGAAAGTTGATTGGTTAGGGAACTAATGGTTTCGAAACCACATGAAGTGGCTATGCTTTGACAGTCCAGAAGAGTCATGGAGGCAGTGTGTTTTAAGATATTATCTCATCTTTTGATGAATCTGTAGATCTTTGTGCATGTGTGTATAATATAATCATTTAATCTTTCTTTAGTTTAAGCATTGTTCTTATAAATAAATAAATAGACAGATCATTACTTAATGAAGGAGCCATTCCATTGCAACTCAACTTTTTTTATTAGTTGATCTTGGTCGATTCTTTTCCTAAACCACTTTAGCTCTTTAAGATTATAGAAAAAAAACAAATATCGAGCTTGAAAAAGGATTATAGATTCCGTTTTCTTTGATTTCATTACTCTTATTAACTTAGAAAAATATACGCAGATAATCATACTATTTATATTTTTTTATCAAAGAAACTATTTAGAGTTACATAGATGACCAATTATTCGTTTGTTCAGGATAAAGAATTTATATGTGTTAAATAATAGATTAGTTGCAAACCATTAAAAAAAATACATTTTGAAAGAAAAAATAATAGATTAGTTAATAAAATTAGAAATTGTGCTTTCTAACAAGGAAAATGGAGGGGCATTATTTTAAGTAAAATAGGTTGATTAGACATTTTTATCCACATAACTTAAATCTTCATTGTTGAACTTTTATAGAGTATCTAAACAAAAAGAAATCCATTTGAATATGTTATTTTCATTTTAAGATTTATTTATAGAACTTTGTAACGGGATAGCTCTAAGAGCAACATTATGGATAGGGGTTCTTAATTTTTTTTTTTCTCTTTTTGTCCGATTAAAAAAAAAATTAAAAACGAACCAATCGCGGACCGCCACGTGTTAGTGGAATCCGCGTACAGTACAAGGACCAAACTAAAACGCCTCTTATTTCCGTTCGGTTTTGGTGTTTTTGTGGATACTCTCCCCTTAAGGACCAAACCAAAACCCTCGATAATGTTGCTGTAAGGTAGTTTCGTTTTCAACATGTTTTAAGTGTTTTGGACATTCAGTAAATAAAATGGACTTCTATTTGTTTCATATAACCATACAATAATAAAAAAAAACATTATAGTTTACTAGTATTTAATATTTATTACCAGTGGACATCGACAACATTGACAGTTTGTTACTTGTCTAAATTTGCTGAGAAAGCTAAAAATGATCTACGTGAACTGACTTTTTTCTTTTACGATTTCATTAATCTGGTCTCAAAAATTTTCCGGAAACAAGTAACTTTAATTAGTCTTTTTGAAAACAAGTAACTTTATTTAAAATTATTACTTGATGTGATGTCATATCATGAAATCATTTGTTGATTTTGAAATAGATCGTTCGTGGAGGAGAAAGTGAAATGTTTATGGTGATACCCATATTTATTTGATCAAAAAGTCAATTGAAATGTTCAGTTTTATCCTTATCTTTTGACGTTTTTAGTGGTAACTATTAAAGTAGCCCACTAAAACAAGACAAAAGCTCTTGAGATTGAAAGAAGCATTGACAATTTGAGGTTCATGTCTTCTCTCGTTTGTTTTCACTACTCCATTATTGATTTCTTTCTCTTGAAGTCTCATTTTCTCCTCAAGAGTTATAGTAATGAATGCATTCTCATACTGTTATAATTTTTTTTGAGAGCTAATTCTCATACAGTTATTACGATGATTGCTTAGTTAGGATTATCCGGAAGTTTTTGACCAAAGTAGATGTGGATAATTTTCTATAATTTTTTTTAAATATGTATAGTAATTTAAGATTTGTGTTTAATCTATTCATTGTTTTTCCCTGTTTTAATTATTTCCCGAAATTATATATGTTTTTTGGCATGAAAGAGCTGTCAAGTCAAGCAAATGCTGAATTGTTCACAGTTGCATATCACTGCACGGTCATCTCGTTCCTATACTAAAGACTTGGACAGTATTTTATTCCAAATCTTACAAAATAAACCAGTCCATCTTGACTATCGATAATGCCAAATGATGGTTAAACATCACTTGACATCTACGGTTATGTGGGAACATAATGGAATGTGCCTAGTTTCGAACTTTCTAGTAATCCGATCTTATAGTTTTATTTGTTCATGGCTTCATTTTATATGTTCATAACAATATTTATAAAATATACTACAAATATTTCATTAATGTGATAAATGTTTATTTTTTCATGAATTCATTTGGTAAGAGAAGAGACCCACAGACTTGAGAACTTCTTTGTATAGACTATATAGAGAAAATGTTTTATTAAAATAACTAAAATTAAGACCATATGATAAGTAAATAAGAATACTTTTAAGACAACACAACCAACAGAATGGATGGGCACAAATATAAAACACATGCTACTAACCAAGAAAATGAGTGTGTCGGTTTCACCTTTTGTAATATTTCATCTAGGGCCTAATTTCATTACAGTCAAAATATTTGATATTTTCTGTCAGCCATGATTAGTTAACTTTATCTCCCACTAAGTATTTAGAGCAACTCCAGAGGGGTATCTAACCTACTTCCAACCAAGTATCCATCTAATTAATTGTGTTTTAATTAAATCAAAAATATAAAAAATACTTAGAAGTGTCTCTAACTTTAGATGTTTTGGAAGTGTATCCAAAAGAAACGTGTCAATCAATTGGTGAGTGTATAAAAAAGGGATTGAAATTTAGAACTTTTAGTTGGTTCTACCATTAGAAAGGTTGAAATTAAGAAAGTATCTAAAATTTTGATTTGATTAATTTCAATTAAAAAATTAATTTAGAACTCAAACACCATGTCTATGGCTGGAGATGGTCTTATAAACTTAGGAAAAATTAGCCATAAACTTGATTGCCTTAGGCTAGGATAAAATTCATGTGTCTAAAATAAAGTTGACAAGATGGGTCACAAAGAGGTTAACACAATTAGACATTCTAAAGCCTTATGTATAATAGCTGAGACATCTACTGTTATTTATATTCGCAGCTTATTTCACATCAATGTCGTACTTAGAAATGCTTTGGAAAATTAGTTTGAAGTACGACTCGTAATTTTACTTGTAAATTTGTCATATTCTTATGGTCATTTAACTATGCAGTTCAAATCATATTCTTAGTTTTTTGGTGTAAATCATTCGTAGTTAGTAGCATGTGTTTTATATCTGACCATTACTAACGGTTTTGATTAATTGGAAGAAAATATAGGAGCATAACTCGAACTTCGTATAAATAAAATATATTATCAAGCAGAAATCAAAGTTTCCAAAAATTATCACGCAGAAATCAAAGATGCTAACAACATTATCACGCAGAAATCAAAGATCACCTTATTGTTCTTACCATACCATCTTTGTATGTGTGAAGCGGTTTGTGTCTATGTAATACCCAACTTTCTCTTTTTTATTCACCAAACAGGGCGAAGCCACCTTATGAGTAGTGGTGGCAAGTGTACCCATAACTATATTGATATTCACAATTTTATAGACAAAACATTAAAATTTTGGTAGAACAGATGGCAAAACTCAGCCTATGCATATCTTGAGTTCAAATCTTTTTCATACATTGTAAAATTTTGTTACAAATAATGCGCCCATTGAATATGTTCTCTAAATTCGCCTCTGCCAGACACTACCCACCATTTCATCATGTCGACAAGAATAGTTATTATAAAAAAAAGAATTATGTCAACAATTACTTGTATCACAGTATCATGCTAGTTTAGATGCGAATACGTATACAAACATTATTATATCTATACATATAAATTCATCTAGCAGATAACGAAAATGAGTTGTAAATTATTGATCCGCAGAAACGCGGGGTTTCACACTTTGCATCCAAAGATTGCATGTTTTTGTCGTTTTAATCACGTAGGCTGGCGTATCCGTAGATAAATATTGTTATAAAACCGATAAGCTATATAGTTACATAGTATTAAATATTAAAGATTTTTTGTAGAACTACAAATTGTATACTGCTTATGATGTTTGCCAGATGATTATTCCATTGATGGGTAAAGTGTGGATCTGTGGCCCAGCCCATCTTAGTATTCCAACAATGTCTTGGAAGCCTTCCTATTTGATGTGGAAGTTCTTCAAAAGCGCTTAGAAAGACACAAGAGTTGGATGGAAATGAGGCTCCATGACTGGTGTTATTCATAATCTACGGCGTCGAGATAAATGGAAGCAACAAAGTCACGAGCCAAAAATTAAAAAACCTGCACAAGTAGCTGTTTTCTACAGCTAGCTAACTGTTTTTAATATTTCACTCTTCTTCTGTCTTATCCAGTGATGTATGTTCTATCTTTTTTACCTTCTCTTCTTCATATATATCAAAATGCACTGTGATAACAACACCAGTGATACAATAATCTTATCTTACCAAATGTCATAAAATGCCAAAAAGAAATAAAAAATGGGGTTGTCTCGTAGTTTTCCGAACGTCAGATTTTGGAAACACACAATTTTGTTATAAAATACAAAAAAGTTAACACCAAACCAGAAAGAAACAAACATGCAATATTAAAATAGCACAGACAAAAGACGGTGGTGGTATCGTTACAAGCCAAAAATTAATAATTAACTCTCTAAACCCACTTTGGCTTTCGGAGAGGAAAGCGAGAGAGACAATGGAGCTGAACGGAGAGGAAGGAAAAGCGACGACGTATTGCGTAACGGGTGCCAGTGGATACATCGGTTCTTGGTTGGTTAAGTCTCTTCTCGAAAGAGGCTACACAGTTCACGCCACTCTCAGAGATCTTGGTACTCTCTTGTTTACGGAAAAACAGAAACTAATTTCAATTTCTTGAAACTATTCGGTTGGTATCATATAAGTTTTTGCATGGCTCTGAAATTATTTGTTAATTTTATGAAGTGTTAATTTGTTAATTTAACTATATCAAATCTTAGATACTTTTTTTTTTGAAACTTCAAATCTTAGATATTTTACAGAGCGTTTCAGAATAATTATGGACGAATTGGTTAATCAGATTCAAAGTTGGACTGATTTGAAAAATAGCTTTGAAGTAATCAGAGTTAACCTAATAGCTTCTTCCTCTGACAGCAAAATCTCAATATTTAAAATCCAAGTGGAGAGGAAACGAACGGCTTAGATTATTCCGAGCGGATCTTCAAGATGAAGGCAGCTTCGATGACGCCGTTAAGGGCTGTGATGGCGTGTTCCATGTCGCGGCTTCCATGGAGTTTGATATCTCACCGGATCACGTTAATCTAGGTACAACCTTCTCGTTGCACGTACCGTTTTTTTTTTTAGCTTTTCACATTGCGTTAACCGCCATAAACCAAAATCTTCGGTTTTGTACTAATACTAGAATGTTATATATGACCAATATAATCCTCTGAAACATTGACCATGATATGGTGAAACGTCAATTTAAAATGTAGTAACTAATGGAAAAGTTTCATCGATGTGGTATTGGTTTTGAATGTCAGACAGTTATGTCCAGAACAAAGTCGTTGACCCGGCGATAAAAGGCGTACGGAACGTACTAGGTTCTTGTCTGAAGTCAAAATCAGTCAAGAGAGTTGTCTTCACGTCATCCATCAGTACCCTCACAGCCAAAGATGAGAATGAACGGTGGAGATCAATCGTAGATGAGACTTGCAAGACTCCCATTGATCATGTACTTAAAACAAAAGCAAGTGGATGGGTAAATGCTAGCATTACAATAGTATAAATCATTACAGTTCATTTAGGCACGTTGTAAATAACTTTAGACTTGGTGTGGGCGACTAGGTTTATGTACTATCGAAACTAGTATCAGAGGAAGAAGCATTTAGGTATGCAAAAGAGAGAGGAATGGATCTTGTTTCAGCTATTACAACTACTGTCTCGGGTCCATTTCTTACTCCTTCTCTCCCATCAAGCCTTCAAGTTCTTTTGTCTCCAATATCAGGTGCGTGTGTATTTTTTTGTTATTATCATATATAACTCAAAATGTTGGGGATTATATCAAAACCATTTTGGGTTTTAGGTGACTCCAAGTTGTTTGCGATACTATCAGCAGTGAACAAAAGAATGGGTTCGATTGGTTTGGTACACATTGAAGATATTTGCATGGCGCATTTGTTTCTGATGGAAGAACCAAAAGCTGAAGGTCAATACATATGTTGTGTTGATAATATTGACATGCATGAGTTGATGCTTAATCACTTCTCTAAGGAGTGTCTATGTAAAGTTCATAAGTAAGTTTTTGAAATTTTACAATCTTCAGATGCTTTTATCGACTCTTTTCTTTTGTTTTAGACTAAAACTTTTCACAAAATTATTGTTCTTGGTTTATAGGGTTGATGATGATTTGGAAGAGAGACAAAGTTTGATGAAGCCTAAGATTTCTTCAAAGAAGTTAAGAGACTTGGGATTTGAGTATAAATATGGTATTGATGAAATTATTTATCAAACCATTGATGCTTCCATCAATTTTAGGTTCCCTACCTTGGACCAGAGGCTCAAGCAGTGAGAGGCTTGTAGTTTTGATCAGGCCATAGTGATTATAAAGAATCCATTAATAAAGCTTTTTGTATCCCCTACAAGTTGTTTATTTAGAAGGTTCTATTGTATACTGCCAAAGCGAAACCGGTTAGACAATGAACCAACAATAGAAACCTTCCTCATTCATCTCTCCTACCATAATGTACCTTCCACACTTGATCCAGTCAAACCATGGGCTAAAACATGTATATTATCACAGAAAGCTGCACCAAAACATGATTTCAAGTTATGAGTGGCCACTAGGTTTTTTGTTGTCTGCAACTTACTCCTGTACATCACCGGGTTTAACTGACTTTATGACATATGATTAGAGGGTACATGATATGGATATGGCGGAAATAATTGGATTTAACTAACCTACCATTATCAGACTTTTCTTATAATCGTTTGAACGTTTAATTGTCTTACTCTCAGACGTCCTGATTACTCATTAGTCACGTGTATACACTTATGACATTTTATACTAGTTCCACAGTTATTGGTTCGTTCATCAAATTTAACAGCTACATTTAATTGCATTTTTACCTCTTGGGGCACAGTTCTCCAATATATGTTGAACTCATGATGTATTGTTAGATACCTTATTTTTCATGGGCTAGTTAACATATCTTAATTATTGTTTTATTAAATGTTATATCAGTTGAACTCACGTAATTATTTTTATATGAACATGTATATGATAACTAAAATCTATCAAATCTGAATAACTATCAAGTCTGACCCAACTACTGTATACAAGATTATTTGGTTAATGAAAAAGATTAAATTTCTTCGTTTTATTTGCAAAATTTGAACATTCTTTTAACGTTTCCAGTAACAAACATACTTCCATGTATAGAAAACGAAATTTCATGTTTACTTTCATTGCACGGAACTGAATAAATCAAGAAACCAAATACACAAAAGGAGAATAAAATTATCCGAGAATTCCTGAGGTATAACAACTTCAAACCTGTTACTGTTTAGTGTAACGATCACTGATTATGAAACACATATTTTTAAGTCCACCAACTGGACCGTAATACTTAATACTGACCTGTCCCTGTCCCTGGCACAAGAAAGCTCTTGACTCAAGCCTTTGAGACTTCTCGTGGCTCTTGATTTTCTGCAAAGTATGTCGACCAGAGCAGCAAACCCACGTTTGACAAAGGAAATTTATGAAAGTGTAAGAAAACGGACATCTTAAATATTCTCCTTTGTGAAGACCAGACACTTTTGAGGCCTCCTAGCAAATGCGAGCAGGTTAAACTAGAGTGGCTAACATGGTTCACTGCTCAAACCTGAAAACTTTTTGACAAAGTGAGGGTCACCTGTTGAACCTGAAACTTTCTGCAACTCGAGGATTACAGTGTCCCTTCATAAACTCCTCAGACGTTCGGTCTTCTATCTAAACTGGAGAAACCTCTTATCTCTCTATTAGATTGAGCTGGAGCCCCGGTGACAAGATATTGCAAGTGAGCCAAGTATTATCCACACCTCTGTAAGTTCATGATTACATCGTAGCTACAGGAAGCTCTTCGGCCTGAGATTCTTGTAAAGTAGAAATTGGAGAAGCTTCTTCAATTGTGTTGGAGCTCTGATAGCAAGACATTCCAAGAGAGCCAGTAGGTATATTCCCAGCTGCTATGAAACGAGGCTGAAGAGTTTCTCTTGTAGTGTTATCATCCCAAGTTAAGTTGTTCCACCAGTGTGTTTCTCCTCTTACTTCTTTGACTCCATGAGCGTCATTTGCACTTATGGGTAGATTCCTCAGAAGATTGCAACTTATCACTTCCACATGTTCCAGACATCCCCATGACTCTTCTTGGCTACATAATCTCCTCAACCGCGGAAGATTCCTTAGCTTTATGACACGCAGAGCAGGTACCACAGAAGCAGAGGTTGGAACTTCTCCTGGAAAATAGTCAAACAGCTCCTGAAGCCTTTCACAGAAACTAACGTGTATCTCTTGTAGATTCGGCAGGAAACAGATGAAGTTCCCAAATGAAAGAAGGCATTTGAGCTGGCTACATCTGCTGATTTCTAGATGTTTCAGTGTCTCAAATCTCAACCCCAGGTGACCAACGAGCTCTCTAATGGTTCCCAGATTTACACGACGCAGATGAAGTTCTTCAAGGTTAGGTAGAAGATCCAGCTGTGCGACACATCCACCAGCGGGTCTTATACTTCCACCAAAACCCTCTACCGTTAGAGATCTTAACATGTTGAAGCTACTCGTGCTATCGATTACCAAGTTCTCCAGCATCTCATTGAGACCCCAGCAATGGTTCATCACTAGAGAAGTTGTATTCTCTAGCAACCATCCAATGAATGCTTCTGAAACATTGAGACTACTAATAGTCACTCTCCGCTTGTCATGTCTAGAAGGTAAAGAGTTTGCTGTTGGACCGATAAACAACTGGAATTTCTTTAACCTTTCTATCCAGGAATTGTAATCAGGGGAGAGAGGTGGAACACATACGACTCTGATTGAGAGGACCGACAAACGTTGGAGGCGCGCAATCTCTTCAAGTGTTGCTTGCCCCTCTTGAGTTTGTCCTTGGACGCCCCAGTGGAAATGACTAAGGGTCATATCTAGAACCTCTAAATTCGATAACTGTGGGATGATTCCTGCTGGAATGCTTTCGAGGTGATGCGTTCGGGAGAGGTCAAGTAGTCTCAAGCTGTTCAAAGTTTCCAACCCTCTTGGAGTTTCCCTTATTCGAGTGGCACAAAGATCCAGAATTTGAATTTTTGCAAGCCCTAGAAGGGAAGGAACTTCTTCAAGGTAGTAGCAGTCTCTCAAGATGAGAGATCTTAGCTCATGAAGCTTGTTGAGGGAGTTGGGCAACGACCTTATGCATGTCCCACTTAGATTCAAAATTCGAAGTGCTGGAAAAGATATCAAGAACCCCTCAGGCAATTCCTTCAAGTGAAAGTTTCCTTGTAGCAGCAAAGCTGAGAGTTCAACACACTTTACCACTTGATTTGAGAGCCTTTTAAGCTTATTGTTCATCAAAGAAACTCTTCGGATTGAAGGAACGAACTTCTCATGTGGAAACTCGCACAAACCTATACCGGACATGACAAGAGAGTGACTATCATCTTGCGAGGAAGACATGACCCATATGGCAAAATCGCGAACCACATCATGCATCTTAACTGTGTCAACATGAGCACCCTCTTCAAGTAAGCAAGAGTCTTTCAGATTCTCCACCAAGGTGATTCCTTGATTCATTAAGTAGCTATAGTTTTGTGTTTCATCAATGAACCCTTCGGCAATCCAGTACCTCACAAGCTCAGAGACTTCGATTGAGTAATCCTCTGGAAATAAGGCACAGAAGAGGAAGCAAGATTTCATCTTTGGCTGGAGCCTGTCGTAGCTCAACTTCAGAGGCTGGTAGATCTTTTCTTCAATACTCTTGACATAAGGCACCGCACTCTTGAGTTCTTTAAGGGCATGTTTCCACAGCTCCACCTTCTTCTTCCCCCGCATAGCCATTCCAACCGTGATGATAGCCAAAGGCAATCCACCACACTCCCGAGAAACCTTTTTTGCTATGGGTCTAACACGATCTAATCTAGTTACTTCTCCAGCATTTTTACAGAACAATTCCCAAGCTTCTTCTTCACATAAGTAATTCACTCTGAAGTCAATATCTGTTTTGATGCTCTGGCACACCTCTAGAAATCTAGAAGTCAAGACAATCTTTGTAGACTTGTGTTCATTTGTGTGTGGAATCCCCAACTGGTCTAAATCAATGGGTTTCCAGACATCATCAAGAATGAGAAGAAAGCTACTTACTTGCTCAAGCCTTCCATATATCCGGCTAGCCAGTCTTTCCTCGCTTTCGCCTAATCTGATTTCCACATCCAATCTCTCAGCGATTTGCTTCTGTACCCTTCCCAATTCAAACTCTTTGGAGACTGTAACCCATATCACCATACCAAAAGGCTGCGTATCAGCTTCTTTCCACAGCTTATTGTTCAGTTCCCTTACAAGTGTTGTTTTCCCAACTCCACCCATACCCCAAATACCGATCTTTTGAACTTCATCACTCATCAAACAGCTTCGAACTTTGACTAACATCTTTGATGCTACTGTTTGATCAGCGATCGAGGGTCCAATGATTCTCTCAACTAGTACAGATCTTCCTTCCAAAGAAAATATGTCGAGAAGCTCTACGCCTAGCTTCTGAAGCTTCTTGACTTTATCAATAACTACCACAAGTTTTTTACCCCGCTTACATCTCAAGGACAGGGCACATGAAACACGCCCTTCCTGAATTGAATTTGCTTCAGAGACAATCTCTTCCACATCTCTTAGCCATCTCCTCAGTTGCACATGCAAGGACTTCCCTTTGATTTCCAACGTTTTGAGGTCTTTCTCCACTTTGTTCTGAACTTCAACAAGGCCATTGACCACATTCTTTAGAGCGTTGATGTTCGACTTGAACCGGATGGTATAAGTGGCTCGAATATAGGTTGATCTGCATATACCACGCCCTGCCTCTGCCAAGAAAGAACCCAAGGCTGAGCCTAGACAATCCATGTCAAAGAGTTTCACAACGAGATTAAAGAAAAGTAAGAAGGAATGATAACAAGAAATGTGAAGAACAACTGATCAAATATCCACAAGATAAACCACTCTGAGCAGCAACGACTTCTTAATGGTCTCCTTAGAATAGAAAGGGTCAGAAATGCTGACTTTATAAAGTCTTCACAAATAAATAACTAGACTTTGATGTTTATGCCTTTGATTTAGTCATCAAAGAGTTGACTTTTCAAGTTTCCAACAACTTTACTTGAAGACTTCTTCCCCGTTTTATTTTTAAAACTTCTAGTAAGACTTCGGTTAGATTCATCGAAACTTTCTAATTTGGCTGTCACTTTTCAGAAATAATAACACTATTATTTGGTTAACTCTGTGCTTTAAACGTGGTTCAGACATATTCCAATTGTCGTCTTTCAAAAGTCATCTTTGACACCAATCCCACTTACTAAGAAAAAGACGAGAAATTAACTACTTACAGGTGAGCGTGCACACATTCTAAGAGTTGTTAGAGGCAAATATCAACAAGGGATTGTCTTAGAAACTGATTCAGCTCTCCTATAAATCTGCAAAGAGCCAATATTCAAGCTTAGAACCGACAGAATATATTAGATAGTCCCCGAATCTCCAATAATAGATAAGTCTTGCCTCTACCTAACATAAAAAAAGACCAAGGAACATGACATGCTTGAGCTGAAAACTTATAACCAATGGATTATATTAGAGAGTCCCTAACTCTCACAAGCTACCTTTACCCAACTAAAATCCTCAGTAACAGATAAGTCTCTAGATGCTAATATTTGCCTCTTAACTAACCTCAAAACAGAACAAGGAACGTGACAAGCTCGAGATGAAAACTATGGCGGCAATGAAATATGCTGAAGCGGTTTCGCAATTGCGGAAAGATCATAGATTTTTTACTAGACACTTCAAATTTTGAACCTTAAACCATAAACTTGACGATTCTGATTGAAAATCCAGAACTTCTGGAGCTGATTTCGATTGGCAACGGATGAAAATAACACTGTACAATTTTGTGGGGATGTTTCTGCTCAATTACGACAAACAAACAAAAAGCCTTTTTTATTTATTAAGGAGGCCCATTAGTGCTAAGCTGATCTAGAGAGCCCACCTCAGGCTCAGGGTACGGGACATGAAAGTGGGACACATTATTATGGGCATCTGAGAGAATCGTAAATAATGAAAAACTTTGTATTTGGACAATTTTAGCCATACCATATGAATGGCCTGGTAGTTTTTGACCAAAGAAAAGGGTAAAATTGTTTAAAATTTTTAATCTTTTGCATTATCATATATTTGAACAGAAAACTTGGTTGAATTATGTTATTAGCCTTGCTTAGGTGGCGACTCTAGATGCTAATGTTTGTTAACATCACACCTGAACCCTCTGGGAGGTTCTGTGCTCCCTCTCAGACTCATAGGAAGGGTGAATTGAATGCTTGTGAGATTGTAACGGCACACGTCAAGCAGAGCCGGACCTCTGGGATTGAAGTGAAACATTTGGATAGGGCCCCCACTCGAAGGGGCCCCCATTTTCAAAAAAAAAAAATATGTAACAGAGTTATTTTTTTTTGTAAACTTAACATTAGTTATTTTCTTTCTAAACTAAACTACCGTAACATAAAAAAATAACTCACTTATTACAAATAATTTTCTTTGTAAACTCAGTTACAAAAATATTTTTTAAAAAACAAAACCCATTATTCTTTAAGTTTCTTCTCTTTATCGGCATAATTTTCTGTGCAGACTATATTTCTTAAACTAAACCATTACTATAATTTTAAAATACAATAATTTTTTGTAAAATTTACGAAAAATATCAATATATTTGTAATAAAAAAAATTTTGAGTAGGGCCCCCGTTCTTCGAGACCGGCTCTGACGTCAAAGTTAACAACAGGCAGTCGGATTATGTTTCTAACTAAATGTGGTCACTAGTTACTGGTCCGGCCCTGGGCTAAAAGCCCGTGAACCATGGGCTTCACCAAATATTATATAAACTTTTTGGGCGCCAATAACACAAGTACGTTGTTGGTCTATTGGCTGTAGAGGTTATATTTCTCCTAAAGATGTTTGGTTTGATTCTTGCTAGGGGCATAAATTTTGTAAATTTGCTTTAGGTGTTTAATTACTCTGGACCGGCACTGACTAGTTATAGAGTTTGTTTTTAATCTGTATAGAGCTTGTATTAACTTTTTTTTTTCTTTTTGAACTACAGCTTTTGTATTAACCTAAACTAGATCTCGATCCGCGCAACCGCGCAAGTTTTTGTTTTCATTTATATTAATATTTTGTTTTTAATTCTAAATTGGTATATATTATAATATAAGTGCCTATCAATTTTTAAAACGTAATAAGTTTACAGTATTTTTTTTCATTGAATAGATTATTTTAAACTTACACATGTATTTGTATCTTCTTCTATATATATATTTTCGGATTATTATTTCATTATTAAAATCGTAACTATATATATAAAGATTAATAAAATATTGTTTTATTGTCATATTCAAAGATATTGTAACATTTCACAAATTTAGAAAAACTATATAGTTTAAAATTAATAAGATATATATCAATTTTGTTTAATTTTTAAAATAAACTATATAGTTTAAAATTTGTTTTCATAGGTTTAATGTAGTAGAGATTAATCAATGTTAGATAATATGTTTTTTGTTATTTAAAAAAAATCTTTATAATTTTAAAAGTTAACATCGACAAATATTTAACTATTTAACATATGAATGTATAATATTACAATATTAAATTATATCTATTCAATTTATACTATCTATAAATCCAATGGATCATCTATTCTTTAAATCCAATTATTGATTGCCCAATAAAAAATTCTGGTATGCCCAAAATTTAAATGATAAGATTATGGATTAAATGTAACATGACTTTCTATGAATATGTCAATTAGATCCATTTTTATAAAAAAATCATACATGAATCAAGGTTGTGACTTCTGTTTTAATGTATAAGAGGAGTCTATTTTCTCCATTTTTTTCTTGTAAAAGATTTTCTCCACTTTCATCTTGTATCAGGATGATTTATGTGTTAAAAACAGTGCTCTAAAATCTTGAATCGACAAGCATTAGATAAATAAAAGTATACAATCATATATTTTTTTGTTGAAATATACTAATCATATTATATCTGCTAATTATACTAAGCATATAAGATATCTATTATTGGTTTTGTAATCTATTTTTGGTGCAAGACCTACAGCATACTGATACACTTGAACAAAAAGTAAAACTTCTCTTTTATTACCGAGTAGAGCTTATTGCATTAGTCTCAAGCTACCATTACACCCTTTTTTTTTTTTGATAAAACACACACGATGACTGTGTGTTGTTAAACATACATCAACAACCCACATTAATGATGATCATCGTGTGATAACACTAGGATTTAGTAAGGAGGAAAGAAAGGGATGGCAATGAAGGGACATGTTCCAATTTGTTTCATGTTGCAAACGTTTGGCAAGTTCTTAGCGATCTGGTAGATGCGGGTGGACTGGAATGGTCCGTGCTGTCCCTGGACCCTAACTGACTTGGCTGCTTGTTTCAAAGTAGGGCAAACGCACACTTGGTCTTCCTGGTAAAGCTCGTTGCAGCATTGCTCGCGTAGCGACGGCCCCTGCTGAGGACCCCACTGGTTTTCGCTGAAGGGTGATCCCGCAAGTTGCTGGCGGATCCATTGCTGGCAAGCTCTTAGGTGTTGCTCTTGCTGAAACTCCCTCTGGCATTTCTGTGGTTGGCGGAATGGGCCTACTTGGTCGGTAGTGTCATCTTCGTCGAATTCGACCACGGTGCGGTAGATGGAGGCGTTGGTGAGGAGGACGCAGAAGGCAAAAGTTGCGCACACGAGAAAGATCTTGTTAGCCATTTGCTATTTGTGTGTGTGTTTCTTGTGTTTTTGGTTTGAGTGAAGAATTAGGCGAATGGATGGGTGGTATTTATGAACAAGGGAGGTGTTGTGCATGGAGATCACGTGTAACATTGCCTGCATGTATTTGATATAGAGAGAAGCTACAAGGTTGTTGTCGGGATTAGGTGTTGGAAACTCGAATGTAGAGGAATGACAAGTGATAAATAACACCTGCAAGTTGATGTTATCTTGGATTTTAATACTGGAGATTAAAGCCTTGGTGAAAACGGTATAAGAATGATCATCATTAATATTGAACTCAATAGAATAGTAAAAGAATCATATAACATTCCCCTCGTAATGGTATTAGACCATGATTAACACCAGTCTCTTAACTGGGGTTCTTAGCTTCGGGTAAGAGACGGTTTTTAGTATTTTAACTAAGAAAAGATAAGAATTGTCTCTTAAATAAGAGATATAAGAGCTGTCTCTTAAATAAGAGTCGTTTGTTAGCCGAAAAATATAAAACAAAAAAAAACAAAAAAAATGTCAAATTATGAGTTAAGAATCCAGGCTAAGAGACCGGAGTTAATCATGCCATTATATTTCATAATGTTCCTCTTTTTCATTACGGACACCGACCATATCATGAGTACACTCATTATAGGATTAATTGGATATGTTAGTTTAACAGGATTTTGGTTGTTTAAAGTTAAATCTGGCTTTGCCTTATTAAAACATCTATTTTATTTAAAGCTTGACCTGAAATTTTGTTTTCCTATCATCAGATGGTTCTCTATGTGTATGGAATTTGTAACTACATATATATATTGACAATTAATTACATTTTGACTAAATTCATTTTGAGAATAAAAATCTATCATGAGCCAGCCGAACTATATATAAGATCTCAATTACGGCAAATCATTTGTTTGTGAGAGAGAGAGAGAAAGCCTTATTGGTGTTTGAAGTGAGTGTCAAGTGATCAACAACACCTGCAGTTTTTAACATTTAATTTAGACTAAAAAAAACAACAACATCAGCAGTCCTCCGCGTCTGCATGCTATGTGCGACTTGTAGCTCCTATTCTGACATGTCCGACTATTGACATCATATTTATGGTGGTAATAACAAATACTTCGTTAATTCAAAAAAAAAGACTTCCATTTTAATATATTATTTTATAATTGAGATGTCACTACAAGAAAACATATAAATAACGACGATGGTTTTACGACGAATTAACTACGAAAATCGTTTCCTCATTAATCGTTCGTCGTAACGTATATTTCTTCGCTAATTCGTCGTAAACTTAAGAGGAAATAATTCGTCGTAAAGTGGTATCAGTAGATTCGTCGCAAAATACACGTAAACACTTTCCTCGTAAAATACATGTAAACAGTTTTCACGTAAACTACACGTAATATATTTCCTCGTAAAGTACACGTAAACTATTTTCTCGTAAAGTGCACGTAAACATTTCCTCGTAAAGTGGACGCTAAATTTCATCGTTGTTTACATGTAATTTTTACGAAGAATCTCCGTGCCTTTCGTAGTAAATTCCTCGGTAATATTTATTCAGTTTCCTCGTTAAGTTGACGTAATTTAGCTATGAATTTGCTTCGATTCTTTATTTTTTACAAAAAAATATAATGAAATAAAAATATTTTTAAATTATTTCAAAAATATTAAAAAGTAAATAATAAATCCATACGAAAATATTTTATGAATATTTAAGTTTAGAATTTAATATAATACAATAAAAAGATGAAAAAAAAACTAAAGGTTGTTGTTGTTGTTGTTGTTATGCATTTCCTCCTCTGTACTTCTTCCTCATCTTCTTGTGGGCGGGATGGCTCTGGAACGGGATTATTAATTAACATTTAAAAATCATCTTTCTATATTTTCAACAAATTCCATAAACCTATCTACAAATTATTTCCTACACTAACCACCTAATCAACAATAATTTTCCTAAACTAACCACCTAAGCTAAATTAGAGAGGAAGTAGAGAGGAATACCTTGTTAGGATAAGGAGAGGAAATGACTACGAAATGAGAAAGTGATTCAGTTTGGGTATATATACAGACTTACATTTCGTCGTAAGATCCTCGTAACTTTACGATGAATTAGCCAGGCCCGCGTTTTATTTTACGACGAATTAGCAAGGCCCGTGTTTTTGTTTACGACGATTTTACGACGAAAAGTTTTTCTTTTTTAATTTTTATCGTAAAGCCCATGTAAATTTACGAGGAATTAGCAAGGCCCGCGTTTTTTTACGACGAATTAGCAAGACCCGTTTTTTTAATTTACGATGATTTTACGACAAAAAGTGTTTCAATTTACAAAAAAAACTGAAGGAAGGCACTGTCACCAGAACAGTCTTATCAATCCCAAATAGCATTTGAAAGAACTGTCCTAGTGACGGTGCACGCCCTTCAGGTTTTTTCAGACTATTGTTTTTTTTTGTGCAAGTTTAGAATGGGAGGGATGTACTTATTTAGAGAAGTAGTTGTACTCGTAAAGCCCTCATAAATTAACGAGGAAATAACAAGATCCGTGTTTTTGTTGCGAGGAAATAACAAGTCCCGTGTTTTTGTTGCGAGAAAATAACAAGGTCCGTATTTTCAATTTCGTCGTAAAATCGTCGTAATATTACGAGAAATTAGCAAGGCTTGTGTTTTTTTTACGACGAAAAGTGTTTCAATTTACAAAAAAAAACTGAAGGAAGACACGGGCACTAGAACAGTACTTATCAATTCCAAATAGCATTTGAAACTGATCAGAAATGTTCTAGTGACCGTGCACTGCATTCAGGTTTTCTAAAACTAGGGATTAGTTTTTTTTTGGGTGCAAGTTTAGAATGGGAGGGGTGTACTTATTTATAGAAGTAGTTGTAGTCGTAAAATCCTCGTTATTTAACGAGGAAATAACAAGGCCCGTGTTTTCATTTTTGTCGTAAAATTGTCGTAAATTTACGAGGAAATAACAAGGCCCGTGTTTTCATTTTCGTCGTAAAATCGTCGTAAATTAACGAGAAAATAACAAGGCCCGTGTTTTTATTTACGAGGAAATAATAAGGCCTTTGTTTTTTTACGAGGAAGGTATGCAAATCCCTATCACCCGAAACCCAAAACCTCAAACCCCAAGTTCCTTAACTTCATCTAACACTCAATCTCTTCTTTCTAAACTCCAAACCCCAATTAAGTTAAACAAAAATCAAATTATATAATTTAATTTTCATGATTAAACAAACTAAACACATGCATTAACTCTAAAAATAAATCATATTTAAGAAAATTATATCATCATTCGGATACATCAGTGACATTCTCGTCATCACTAGAAACATAATCATTTTCATTAAACTCGTCTTCAACAGCTTCGTCCGTCGTATCGTCGGGAAGATCTTCGTACTCACGATTATGTGGATTAATAAGAAGGATGTCATCATTTTGTTGTTCAGGTTCCTCGACTTCATTGATGTGTTCTTCTTGCAATGGTTGTTCTTCTCCACCGATTATTCGTCCACGAGGTGTATCTTTGAAAACGGCAAACCAATTGATTCGTGATTCTCTAATCCGAGGGTATGGAAGGAAGCTGACTTGATCTGCTTGCAAAGCTAATATGAAAGGTTCGAATTTGTTGTACCTTCGTCCACCATTGACGTCAACTACACCGAATTTGTTAAATCGAACACCCTCGGTTGACGACGGGGTCGAACCAGTCACATTTGAAGAGGATACATTTCAGCTTCAATAACCCTAGGAATTCCACTTCAATAATCTCCTGCAAGATCCCGTAGAAATCTGTTTCGCCTTTCACACATATTCCATAACTACTTGTCGCCCGATGTCTACCATACTCATATGTATGAAAAGTAAAGCCTCGTGTGAATACATCGGTGATGTGGTGACCTTTGCAACTGAACCTTGAATTAATTCATGAGACCATGTGGGGTAATCTGGATCGTTATAATCAACCTGCAAAAATAAAGAGAACGTTAAAATTAATTAATCATAAATTTCGACGCGAAGTAGACGTAAAATATTTCATCGTAAATTCCTCGTTATATTTACGTCTACGTTACGACGAAATCTTGTTTCCTCGTAAAAACCACTTTAAATTGCGTCGTTTTTACGACGAAACTTTATTGTCGTTATTTTACGATAAAATTACGTTGATTTGTTTTTTCCTCGTAAAGTTCTCGTAAATAAGACGTACATTTACGAGGACTTATTTTCCTCGTTACATTTCGTAGCTAATTTTGTATTTTCTTGTAGTGTGTATTGACATATCAATGTTAATTTTTAAGTTAATGTTAAATATATGAATCACCATTTTTACAGTCACTTAATATAAATTAATGATGGAATTATAATATATGAGACCAGTTGATGGTCTCCTAACGTAACAGTACGTGGTTCAGCAGCCGAAGATGAGACATCTGATCTCCTGTTTTTTTCTTTCTCTTTCTGGTCATAGTTCTTCACCTCTTTCAACCTTTTGATTCATCCAGTTATATAACTTATAACTATGTCAGAACATTTCTTTTGCAGACGTAGATATAACGAGGAATTTAGTTTGAGTGAAGAGTGAAGAGTGAAGTGAAGGTTTGGTTGGTATTTATCGATAAGAGAGGTGTTCTGCATGGAGATCACGTATGGCATACTAACATTGCATTCATGTGTTCTCTTGTTTGTTTGTTGTTGTGTGCGTGAGAGAGAATCTATAAGGGACAATGTTGTCGCCATTAGGTGTTGGAAACTTAAATGTGGTGGAGTGACAACTCTCCTCGTCTACATGCATATATGATGTGTAGTCATATCCTGACATGCCAACTATTTAAAAAAATGAAGGTTGAAATGTATATAATCTGGTTTAAATGGATGGATGAAGAAAAGAGATTATGAGCACATTGAAAGAGTTGCTGTATAATAAGATTCTATAATTCATTTGTTTAGTAGAGTAATAAAATTAGAAACACACACTTTAAAACGAAAACATGTTATAGGAAAAGAAAAACTCATCCAAGCATTTCCATACAATATACTTGATTGCCTCAATTGTAACCATCGAGTCCCAAAGAAATAATCATTAACTTTATAAAATACGTTAAAATAGTAATTTACTAATTCGGTGTATATTATTGGAAATTTAATTAACCAACAAAAATAGTCAAATGTTCACCATCTATAACCATCACACAATGGAATTGATATCCCAATTAAATGACTAATTAAAGTTAAACATGAGGTAACAAACATTTCTAGCAAAACTATATCTTGTATCATGTTAATGAAGTAGCAGCAAAACTATACACTTCAGCCTTGTTCGTTTACGTATCGCGCGACCTGCGACATGCGACCTGCGATCAGTCGCAGGTTGTTGTTCGTTTTGCTGTCGCGTAACATGCGACCAATCGCAGGTCGCATGTCGCAAGTCGCAGGTTGTTGTTCGTTTTGATGTCGCGCGCGGGTTCCCATTCAAGTCGCCCAAAAAAACAGCGACTAAAAATTAAGAAAATTTTAATCGCGCGACTGGTCGCAGGTCACAGATCGCAGGTCGCGCGACACGTAAACGAACATAGTTTTAGTCGCAGGTCGCAGGTTTAGTCGCATGTCGCAAGTCGCAGGTCGCGCGACACGTAAACGAATGTAATCTTAGTCGCAGGTCGCAGGTTGCAGGTCGCGCGACACGTAAACGATCAGGGCCTTCCAACAAACACAAAGAAATCAGTTAATCAAGTGGAGGATTGGGGAGACGAACTGAAGCCCAAGCCCACGTATAGGACAAGTATAAAGCCCAAACCCAACAAGAGATTGAAGATACGTTTTCAGACCGAAGTATCTCATCACCTCTTCCTCCCGTTACTTTTGTCTCCACCAGAACAGAAGTTGCAGACTTTATCCGAATCTAGGGTTTATTCGAATCAGGTATAGTTCTGCGTTTTCGGTATGTGTATTCGCTTTCCCCCCCCCCCCCCCCCCCATGAAGATCCGATTCGAGCTTTTTGTTGATGATTTTTCGGATTTGCTGCTGGGTTTTAAAAAAGAATCTTGCTTTGGATCTCATCTGAATATGAAAATTCAAAGATTGATACTTTATATAGTCATTAGTCTCTAGTTAAACGTGGCTCTGATTCTTTGTCTTCTTATTCAGGTCTCAGCTTCTGTGTCGTTTGCCCATCAGATCAACAAAGTTTCATGTCTGAACTTGATTCCCAGGTCCCTACTGCCTTCGGTAAGTTCCACTTTGATCCGTAGTCTACTTCTGATTATCCGCCTCATAAGTCTATTTCATAGATGTTTGGTAACAGTTTTTTTTTTAAAATATTTGGAACATGGTATTTGGTAAATGTTTATCATGTGGGAATAGATATGAGCTAATCAGTATTTTTTGTTTCTTTTTTGATGTTGTGCAGACCCGTTTGCTGATGCGAATGCTGAGGACTCAGGTGCGGGAACAAAAGAGTACGTCCACATCCGTGTGCAGCAGCGCAATGGTAGGAAAAGCTTGACAACCGTCCAGGGGCTGAAGAAAGAGTATAGTTACAGCAAGATACTTAAGGACCTCAAGAAAGAGTTTTGTTGCAACGGAACAGTGGTTCAAGACTCTGAACTCGGACAGGTTCGTGTCTTTATTGTCGACATGTTAGCATTAAAATAGTGCAAAGACTAATTGCAAAGCTTAGCCAAGGGAGATTTAACTTTTCTAGTCTTTTATATGTGTGCTCTCTCTCTCTCTTTAATAGTGCGTCTGTGTAAATGTGTAGGTTATTCAGCTTCAAGGAGACCAGAGGAAGAACGTCTCCACGTTCCTAGTCCAGGTAATGACCACATTCTCACGGACAAAGCTATTAAAAAATATTGTTGCGTTATCTCATTGCTCTTACCTCTTTTCTTGGAAAACAGGCTGGCCTTGTGAAGAAGGACAACATCAAGATCCATGGTTTCTGAGCTGCTTTGTCCCTAGTTTGCTTTATTCTGTTATAGTGTATCACACTATCGTTCTCCCTCCCTTTCCAAAACATTTCCTCAACTTCTTCTTTGATCTCTTGTGTTGCTTGGTTTTGTTTCGGTTTAGACTCGGTATGATACTAAGAGACTACCATCTATGTAACCTTGTGTTACTCTTGCTACTTGTTTAATAAAAATAGATATGAAATTGAATCACAGTTTTACTACTATTCGTGCTTTGTAACTTCAAAAAGGACCAATGATCCAATTAGACTCCAAAATAACGGCACGAAAGACTCTGAGAGCCTCAGAGGGTTTGAAAGTCTCATAAAATTACGAAATTAACCCCGCCTCGATTGTCTTTCTTCTCTAACCGAGAGTTCTGCAATCCTCGAGCATAGGCTAAACTACGAATAGAGAAGACAACAAAACGTGAGAAGAAACGCAATTAAGGTTAATTTCGGAATCATCATCTGAATCGATCCTCGTTTGGCTTTGTCTCTCTACATTTTCCCTCAAATCCCCCATTTTTTTTCTCGATCGCAGGTAAAGAGATGGAGGAGATCTTCGCTCTGATAGTCTCCATGATCCTCATAGCCGCGGTGATCCCTTTGTTCTTATGGAAACGCCGAGTAGATAGCAGATCACGTGAGGAAGAAGATGCAGCACCTCCTCCGCCGGTAAAAGTTCTCAACTTTTAATTTCATTGTTAGTGAAATGGATTTGACTCTTTTTTTTTTTTAGGTTTAATGAATTATGGTGATGGTGTTTGTTGTTATTCGACGCAGGTTCAGGCGCGTGAAAACGTTGGACGTGGTACTGGTGGTGGTGGGCGTAGAATGCGTCGGAGACCTGCAGCTTCTGGTGGTGCTAGCTCCTCCTCAGCTTCCAACGTTCAAGGTTTGTACTTTACACCCTTCTCTGTGTCTCTCTATGATAAAGTTCCAAACTTTATATATTGTTTGATTGTGGTTTCTTTTTGAAGTATATAAATAAAAGACTTGGTTTTTAGATGACTATCAACTATCAAACGGATGTTATTGGTTAGAGATTGTTATATAGCCAGGGAGTAACTATAAACCAGTGATGTGAGTAGTCTGAGCTTAAGATTAGGGAAGGTATATAAATAAATGAACTACTAGCCTTTGGATATATATTTTTGTGTACAATGTGTAAACAGAAAACATCAGTGGGAGTGAAGATGAAGAGGAAGATGAAGCCGGTGGAAATCAGGCCAGAGCATCAAAGAAGAAAGAGAAGAAGCGGCAGGAACGAGAAGAACAAAGACAGGTGTCTAACAACAATCTCTATCTCTATGAATTACTTTTAGTATTCTATAAGTTAGAAGGATTAACGATGAGAAAATTCTAGGAATGTTAGTTGAATAGTTACAGTCCCCTAACTGTGAAAGTTTTATATTGTAGCTTAAGGACATAGCATCAGATTTTGATACATAAATTTTTGGCTTTGACTTTCCTAATCAAAATCTGTTTTTATTGTCTGGTGAAGGCTGAAGAAGCTGCGCGTGAGTCAAGGAGTACAAAGCAAGATTGGTATGCAGAAATGCGGAGGAAGAAGGATGAAGAGCGTGAGGCAGAGGAGCGGAAGTTGGTGAGTCAATTGAATATATCTCAAAATTTGTTCCTGTTTTAGAAATACTGAACTTGGCTAAATGTGACAAATGGTTTGTAGGAAGAAGAAGAAAAAGCACGACAAGCAAAGGAAGAAGAGGCAGCTGCGTTAGAGTTTGACAAATGGAAAGGGGAGTTCTCAGTTGATGCTGAAGGTACTACAGAGGAAGTGGAGGGTGGGAATCAAGATTTGCTTTCAGAATTTGTTGAATACATTAAGGTTTATATCTTGAATAACCATTCTAATCTTGATTCCGCGAACAGAAACAAACTATTGTCTCATCCCATAACAGTGTGCAGAAATGTTGATCCTTTTGCTTTGTGTTGTGTTGTGATTGCAGAAACAGAAATGTGTTCCACTTGAAGATCTCGCCGCAGAGTTTCATCTAAGAACTCAGGTATCATCTGGCTACATCTTCTATATCACAAAGAAATGAATACCTTTTTCCATTGTTCTTAAGCTGATTCTACTGTTTGTTTTTGTAGGAATGCATCAACAGGATCGCCTCTTTGGAGAGCATTGGTATTGTCTCTGTCTATCCAATCATAAAAATAGCATTCGTCTCGCAGTCTGTGGTTTAGTATGTTAATAATAAACATGAAGCAATATGAATAAGCAGATGATTGTATACATACATCTGAAACCGTGTTGGGACTGTTGAGATCTGAAACCTTTCTTCCTTTATACAGGGCGGCTCTCGGGGGTTATGGATGATAGAGGCAAATACATTTACATATCAATGGAAGAGATGAATGCGGTTGCGGATTACATCAAACGTCAAGGAAGAGTTAGCATCTCACACCTAGCAAGCAAGTCGAACCAGTTCATCGACTTGGAGCCCAAAGTGCAACATGAGCTGACTGAAGATATCAGCAGCGTGGTGGAAGAGATCTCTGTTTCTTAGTTCCTTATTCGATGTTTCCCTCGTCCCTTTGTCGAAAACAATAGTAAGAAAGAGTCTTAGTGACTCGTTGCAACTTGCTGGTGTCTGGTCATATAGAGAACCACCTTGTTCTGAGTTTACTCAAGTTTGAGATACATACAATCCATATGCAGTACATGAAAATATATTAACTCCAGTTTAGACTCAATTTTTCATATCAAAATGCTTGTAATAGAATCATTATTAAGGTTTACCGACAACGAGTTAACTTCTGTTACTTCTCTCGCGGATGGCGTAGATCATGATTATAATGAAATGCTCGCCAGAGTTCTCGTTTGGTAACGAAATACACCTGCAACGGTGAGGTGAAGCTAGCGACAAGCATCTCAACGTACAAACGACGCCGTGCTGTTGCTTTACCATATTATTGGGCTTTTAGTTTATGTTGTAGCATTCATAACGGGCCTTTGGGTATTTGGTTAATGGCCCAAAACAGAAAACCCTAAAAACAACTATATATAAACTATCTTCAGCTTTGGACACTTTGCTTCGAACATTCAAGCTACCGCCGGCGAAAATGGTGAGATACACATTCCAGATTCCTTCCTCCTTGACATTCAAGCAAGGTTGCGACTGAGTTTTCATATTTGTTTTGTGTCTGCTCAGGTTTTCAAGAGGTACGTGGAGATCGGGAGAGTGGCTCTTGTGAACTATGGAAAAGACCATGGAAAGCTCGTTGTTATCGTCGACGTCGTTGACCAGAACAGGGTACGTTGTTTCTTGATTCATACATTATTAAAGTTTCCATCTTTCTCTTAGTGAAGTTGAGCTAGCTGGAAATTTAGTTCGCAGATCTTTCATTGCTTAGTGCTTTGTGACATTTCGATTCTTCTCAATCGATCAATGTGTGGTTAAAAGTACTGATTGATTCAATAAAGGTGTCACTTTTCTGAACGAGTTTTGGTCAATATGTGCTTAGAGCTATTTGATTTGCTGATACATTCAATAAAGTCTTTACCTTTTCATTGATGACTCTGAGTTCGTGCTATAAGAAACTTGTCTTATATTCTGATTTAACAGGGTTTACTGTATTCCTATATTGTCTAATGGAACTGTTGTTTTTGTTCTTGTCGTTTAGGCTCTGGTAGACGCACCTGACATGGAGAGGATCCAGATGAACTTCAAGAGGTTGTCACTTACTGACATCGTGATTGAGATCAACCGAGTGCCAAAGAAGAAGGCTTTGATCGAGGCCATGGAGAAGGCTGGTGAGTGCGCTTTTCATTGTGTAATACTTTTGAAATTTTGTATGGTGTTTGCAGTCTTATTCTGGAAAGTGTTTGCAGACGTGAAGAACAAGTGGGAGAAGAGCTCGTGGGGTAGGAAGCTCATCGTTCAGAAGCGCAGGGCTAGCCTCAATGATTTCGACAGGTTCAAGATCATGTTGGCCAAAATCAAGGTCTGTGTTTTTAAATTTGTTAAACATTCTGTGACTTTGTTTACGTAATGTGAAACTGATTGTTAATGGATCCTTTGGTTTGTTTTGCAGAAAGCTGGTGTTGTCAGGCAAGAGCTTGCGAAACTCAAGAAGGAGATCACTGCCTGATCAGATTGAGGATTATCTTCTGCATCTCTGTTTTTCGATTTTGAATTGGTAGTTAGTGTTTTTGAAAGTGTCAACTCCGTTATCTACTCTATTGTCGGATGTTAAAATTTCAAGTTTGAATGAAACCTTGTTTGGAAGACGTCGTTTTGTTGTTTGATCTTTACTCTTTCGCTAAAAAAATATCTATTTTCTGATCATGTCTTTAATCAATTCACACTTTTTGTATAACTTTTGAATTAGTCTCAAGTTGAGACTAACTGAAGAGAATGACTGACGACAGTGATCTACGAGTCTCTTATTTCCCATTATCCAGACAAATTGGAAGACTGTTCTCTCTTTTAACGTGATTAAAATCAATGGTGTCAATTAGGCCTAGGCATTCGGATAACCGGTTCGGATCCAGGTTGGGTTTTTTGGATTTTGGATATTTCGGAAGTAAAGAATTTGGTACCGATCGGATAATTTAAATTTCTGGTTCGGATATGGTTTGGTACCTGTCGGATCCGAAACCGGATCCGGTTACATCCGAAGTAACCAAAAAATTAACGAATTCAGTCTGATTCTTTGTATGTACCAAATTATTTAACCCAATAGAACCGGATATAATCCAAAAGAACCGAATATATTCTAAATATCCGAAAAAAACATAAACAAGATAACTAAAATTACAATACAATAAAATAACATAACCATTTTAATATAACCAAATGAAAACGATCATAATAGATTACTAGAGTTATCTTAATTAAGGTTTAATTCGGATCTTTCGGATACCCGTACGGATCCCAGATATTACCCGTATCCGACCCGGTACCCAACCAGATTTTAAACCTTATCCAACCAGGTATTTTCCTAAATCCGAATCCAATCCGAAATGCGATTTTTCGGTAACTACCGGTTCGGATCTTCGGATCCGGGAAATATGCCCATGCCTAGTGTTAATGAACAGGCTTCATTGAGTAATGTAGAATGCTAGTGAATGGTGTGCAATGCAGCGATGAAATCATTTGTGTTCCAATCTTAACATCTAAAGGCGAGCGTTAGAAAATAGTACAAAAACGTCTAAAGGATTTTGAAAATATATCAACATTCAAAAGGGTAAACATTTTCCCAATATCTTGAAGTATACTTATCGCTCATCTGGTTGTGTATAACATAACAAAAATTTCGGACAGGTTACATAGAAAACTAAATGAAACTCTCAGGCAAAGCTTCAAAAGTTTTTACCAAGTTCAATCTTTTTCATCAGTGTCATCGTCTGGTGGAGAATAGAATCCAAGATTCCGGCAACCTGGAAAAAAGAAGGAAATAACAAGTGTCATAAGGATGTATTAATCAATTATTAACAAGAACAAGAGGCTTCTAAGTTCTCTACTAACCGTGAAGACACCACCGATAATGGCGCATACATTGGTAATGAAATGTGAGAAGGATCTAGAGTTTTCGGTTATGAGAACCTGCAACCAAACAAATAAAGAAAAAATGAGCAGAGTGTAACTAAGGTTGTTGTTCGTAAACAGAACCAGGTCGGGACAGCCCGCAGGGCTTTTGGCTCAACGTTTCTATCCCTGATCTGTGTAACAGATATGATCAGTAGGAAAAGCAAAAAGAATATTGAAGCATACCTGCATCGGTGAGAGCTCGAAGTGAAACTTGGCAACTGGTAAATAGTAACTATGAGCAACGCTGCTGTGTGCTGTGTACTCGTACTCCTCGACCATTGCATGTCCATTACTTTTCAATACCTCTGTCTTTACTATTTGAAGATAATGCTCGATCTGTACATGGATAACAAAACCTTAATGGATGCTTAAAAGCATAATTAGGATAATTTTAATAGTATGCTTTTTAATGAACTATACAAACTTACGGTAACATTAGGGCCGAGATCACGTTGATTGATGAAGGGGCGGCCGTTCAAACGGTCGTGGCTTTGACCGAGATACGGTGACAAGCGCTTTAAGTCAGTGAATGTCTGAGGCAAAATCTTCCGCCCAAATGAAAGATGGTTAACAACATGGGACATATTCATCTGAGTAGAATCAAATGAATGAGATCCCGAACGAGCTGAAACCATTAGGTTGCCTGGAACCTGCAAAGACCATAGAAAAGTAACTTAAAAAGAGAAACAGACAGAGCAAGAGCAATTTTCCCATTCAAATGCTTACCTTCTTTACACGTATGTATCCTTCAATTCGACATCCTCCTGTAGAAGGTGCCTTTTTTAAAGTTTTGGATGCATTGTCTGATTTGTCCTCTAATGCTAGTTTGTGGGGCTCTAGATGGATTGGTTCAACCAGACCTATCACCATCTGTAGAAGAACACAAAATATTCAGAAATAAGTTACAAACGAAGCACAAAACCCAACTCTTGTTTTGCTTGTTTAAGAGGCATAGAAAAGATGCTGAATAGAAACCAAGAACAATAACTACCTTCACTAAGCTTTCTGTATCACGATCTCCATAGTACGATTCATGATCATGGTGTGCATTGTCCCTATTAAGCAAAGAATCAACCAGAGAAAGAATAGAGGTTATAAGAATTGAGCAAATGACGGTCAGGCATTATTTAAACAAGTAAACTAGGAGTTGCATTCTCTTACCTAAGATCACTGCCTTGGCGGAAAATACGAATTGATGGATACCCTTGAATGTGATTCCTGGAGATCAATTGTGAGGATAAGTTAAAAAGCTGGCAGATGATTCCAGAGAATGCATTATGCTATAGCAAATGAAGAAGTCAAGATGAAAAATATCAAATATATTGGGACATACTTCCGACAGAGATCAGCTTCTTGGGTGCAGTCCACTTTTGCCAAAATGACACGTCCGTCCATTTCTGGATCATATCTACCAAAAGCAAGAAATTTATTAAAAAAATAGTACCACAGATTATTTATCTAAAGACAGTATATTGGCATACCTCTCTTTTATTTGTTTTGCTGCTTTCTCCCACGATGGTTTCTGCCAATGGAGACTAAAGTTTAGTCTTCGCGTAAAAGAACATCAAAACTACCACTGTAGTGTGCATAAAGTGTCACCAAAAACTACTCTCTTGATATTCTTCATCAAGTTGCTCCTTAGATAAGTCTAGTCTTTTCCATGATAAAATTATTACGACTACAGCCAAAGAGCATTCTCAAGAAAGACTGACTAGGTTACAGTAGATTTCACTCTAAGCACGTCCTAAGCACCCAAAATGTAGGACCTCCTCTAGTAAGAACGATAATACGACCCTTGCCAGCAAGCAGAAAAATGACGTCCTAGATAGAAAATATGCTGCAAAATCTAAAATATGTAAGACACGAAGACAAAAGATGCGGGACTTACCAGGAGATTACACCAATAGCACCAGGGAGCATAGAAATTAACAACGGAGATAGGATATCTGCAAGTTATATGATTCATATGTTGTCATCAGAAGCAAAGAAAAAAAAGATTACGTACTAGACAAATTATCCTAGAATTATTGCATGTGTACGAAATGTGTAATAACGACCAAAACTACTTACTGATGTAACAATGTGTCGAAGTTGCGGCTAGTAAGGGATACAGAATCTTCAACTACTTCTTCACCTGCTTCATCGTGATTGACGTGCGATAAAACTTCCCCAGAGTGAAACTCAGAACCAGTAGGTCTCAAATTCGAATCAATAGAAAATTTCCGAATTGTCTTTGTTACATTTAGCCTATTCTGAAAACAAAAGTTAGCAAAATCAGGATACAACGGACAATCTTTTACAACTATGGTGACATTTAGGATTTCACTCCATGAAAATTATTGTGCAGGCCAAACTTTGGGACACACATAGAGGACACTTAGATACTTTAAAAACAAATAGAGACTTGAAATGAACTTATGATGAAACCAAAACTTACAGTTCCTAATACGTCACTGACATCCACAGATGCAAATTCACATGAAAGTGATGGGAAGCTGCGAGAAAAAAAATAGAGCATGTATCTAGTTAGCAATCAAATAGATTAGCATTTCGCAGGAATTTGTTTAAGCCACATAAGACATTTCTGAAGAGACAAGGTATGTACTTAAACAAAACTGGATAATTATGTACCTTATGTTAAAATCCATGCGGAGGAAATCTCCATCAGAGCTTCGGTCAACGATGACGGACGTTGTAGTGCTGACAGCCAAATAATTATTTAACTCCTGTAATATGTGAAAATAGCATTCATGTTATCCAATTAGAAACAGTGACATAAATCTTGAACACAACACTTAGAAAATCATCACACAGTGAGCTTCAAGCGTTACCATTCCAAATAAAAAGAGCATAGAGAGAGCTGCTACAATGGACAATCCAGCTCCAGAGAGAGTCGCCTCTGTCAAATCCCTCGGGATTTTCCTGCAGGCATCCAAATCACAAATATTTAAATAAATCACAGATCTCAACGAGTTCAAGAAGACTTGTTTGCTAGGGGGATTCTTGAACTAAACGAATATTATTTCATCAAAAAGTTAAATATAAGCGAACAGAGATGGTCTTAAACCCCATTATGAAACACTTTCAACAGTCCAATCGCACTAAGATCAAAATGACCAATCAGACTAAACGAATATCATTGCATCTATCTAAGCTTCCACTACGTCAAAAAAAAAGGCGAAACTGAGCTGAACAGTGATGTTCTTAAACCTACAGCCTCAGGATCGCCTCTTTCACGACTAAACCCTATCACTAATCAGCATGAAAATCCACAGAATGTAGATACTCCCGAAGATTACATTCACACTGAGCTATCGAAATCAAATCACGTCACTTGCCTAGATCGAAGAAGCTCGTGAGATCTGCGAAATGGATACGTATAAACTAGAGAAACAGAAGCAAAACCTGTAGAAATCGACGGATTTGATCTTGCTCGTGGAGACCATCTTCGTCGTATAAGGAGTCAACTGTTTGGGCTACTTGTAAAAGCTTAGGGACGATGATGCACCCACACCTCCCTTGCGATTTATCTTCAACCCCCTTCAGATGTAAAACTCTCTCCCCGATCGGTTCATAATTACAACACTAGTCCCTTATAGTTTTGGTGACTTTCACATTTGACCCAAATAGTTTTATTTAAACCAAATTAGTACCCAATCGCTTGAATGTTACAGACTTACAGTCAACAAGTCATTTATGACATTCGGCGTAGGAGGTGGCTCGCAATTGAATGTTCTAAATAATTCACCGCACCATTATGTAGCTGCTAGCCTATTGTAGAAAACAAAATAACTATAGCCTATTCATTTTAAATAATTGAGTAAAATTTTATTTATTGTATAGTTTTCAAGTTCAAACAGTAAATCAAATATAATCAATTGATAAATCATTAAATAATTTGTTTACAGATTTAAGGTAATTCAATCATAGTTGTTTTTTTATAAATTGAGGTTTCTTTGTTTTGGTCAAGTTAAAGCTGGTAAAGAACAAAACAGTTCGAGTTTTTTTTTATAAGAACATCAAACGTTCAATAAAACAGTCTTATTTATAGGATACATTTTTATTTTATTTGGTTCTCTTCTTAATACTGTGTTCCTCTTTTGAGTTTCCCGCCCAGAAGCAAGAACTAACAAAACTACTAAAAGAAATGTCGCTGTCTGAAAACGAAACGAAAGCATTATTCTCTTTAAACTTCAAGATACTTGATGGCCGTCTGAACATCCTTATCACCTCTCCCGCTGAAGTTTAACACCACTCTAGCACCATCAGGTAATGTCGGACATAGCTTCTCGAGATGAGCCAATGCATGAGATGTCTCCAATGCTGGGATTATTCCCTCCAACCGAGACACTCTCTTGAACGCTACACACGGAGGAGATCAGCAAGCAAAAACAATGCAAGAAACATATAAAGACAAGTACCTTCTAAAGCTTCTTCATCGGTAACGCTGTAGTATTCAACCCGTCCCATCTCTTTAAGGAAACTATGCTCAGGTCCAGTACTCCAGTGTAGTCCAAGCTGTTAACATTGAACATTTACTGTTTGATGTTACTTGAGAAATGAGTAATCAAACTGTTGACTTTTCAAGTCTCCTAAATCATCTATGGTCGATAAGTGAAAGGAATGAAGACAAACAGATTTAGGGATAGTATATGGTATTTCCAAGAAGAAATGACATTTAGAAATAGTAAACTGTATCAGCAAAGGTTTAGAAATAGTAGCAAAAACAAAAATGAAGAGAAAAAGACTATAATCATAGCTGATCTAGTAAATGACCAGTACGACTCACTTTTCTTCCACTTTCTTTTTCACATCAGAGGGGGAAAAATGTTAATTACTTGATTAAAAAAGGTTGCTCTGCCTCAATTTTGTAGCCAAAGGTTTAACATAGTTTAATAAAGAGACGACTTATTAAAGAGTCAACACATAAAAAAGCAATAATAAAAAAAAAAAAAAAAGATCCGGAGTCTTAAGCGTGTCTGTATTAGTCCCACTATGCGTACGACTGCTTATGCATTAAAGACTACTATTTATGTTTTTCTATCTATGTAATTTAGTAGGTCTCCCAGAAGAAAGAACAGGACCTAGTAAAGTTAACTTCCGACAATGGGAGCTTCAACAGTTTTCCTATGTGGTGTTGTTCTGATTCACCTGTTTGCTTCTCAAACTGACGCTCAAAGACCTAGAAGTCCATGGAAAACACTCAGTGGTGAGAGTGCTCTCACTTTCTATCTCTTTCTTTAAGCATGAATGTCCGATAGAAACTAGTACTCCGACTTTATTTATACAGAGATCTGTAGTAGAGTTGGGATTATCATATATATTCTCTTTTATTAGAATAACTTTGTGATACACTTTTACTTTACCAGGTGATGCTCCTCGTGTGATCTCTCGTGGAGGGTTTTCTGGATTGTTTCCAGATTCGAGCCTTGATGCTTACATCTTCGCACTACAGACAAGTGTAGCAGATGCTGTCCTGTGGTGTGATGTTCAATTAACCAAAGATGGAGCTGTGATTTGCTTCCCTGATCTAAACATGAGCAATGCTTCAATTATTGAAGTTGTTTACCCAAAGGGTCAAAAAACTTACCCGGTTAATGGAGTCCCTACTCAGGGCTGGTTCACCGTTGATTTCTCCTTGAAAGATCTCAACAAGGTTTACTGTAAGTCTTCATTGCCCAAAAAGTGAGTGCTTCACTGTTTCTCGCAACTTCTCACAAATGTCTTCTTCTTGTTTTTCAGTGATCCGAGCTATTTTATCTCGTTCAGACAGATTCGATGGTAATGAATACACGATCTCCACTGTTCAAACTGTAAACAAGGAGCTGAAACCACTAGGCTTTTGGCTTAATGTTCAGCACGATGCCTTCTACGCGCAGCATAATCTGAGCATGAGCACTTTTCTGATATCTGCTTCAAAAACTGTTTCCGTTGACTACCTCTCTTCCCCTGAAGTGAATTTCTTTACAAAGATTGCTGGCCGGTTCGGGCGTAATGGACCGAAATTCGTGTTCCGGTTTCTTGAGAAAGAACAATTTGAGCCGACAACAAACAGAACATACGGTTCTATCTTGAGTAACCTAACATTTGTCAAGAATTTTGCTTCAGGGATTCTTGTTCCCAAGTCTTACGTATTGCCACTAGATGACAAGCAGTACTTGCTTCCCTCCACATCCTTAGTTCAAGATGCTCAGAAAGCAGGACTTGAAGTGTTTGTGTCAGGTTTTGCTAATGATGTTGATATTGCACATGACTACAGTTATGATCCTGTCTCTGAGTATCTATCTTTTATGGACAATGGCAACTTTTCTGTCGATGGTGTGCTCTCAGATTTTCCCATAACTGCATCTGCATCCATTGGTAAGCAAAATCTCTTAAGGTGGTTTCTTTATGTCCTTAGAACATTGCTCGAAACACTCACATCAATCATTTTCCTTTTATATTTTCTTCAAGAATGCTTCTCCCACCTTGGCAGAAACGCTATAAAACAAGGTAGTAAGTAAGAGTCATTACTTTGCATATTTCTTTTATGATTAGTAGTAGAAAAGAAAGAAAGAGAAACCCATAGTTGACACTTATCAAAATGGTTCACGGTTCAGTTGATTTTCTTGTTATATCAAAAAATGGAGCGAGTGGGGACTATCCAGGATGTACTGACTTGGCATATGATAAGGCTATCAAAGATGGTGCTGATGTTATCGATTGCTCAGTCCAGATGTCCAGCGACGGTAAACCCTTTTGCTCAAGATCAATAGACCTCTCGAACAGCACAACGATCTCCCAGACATCTTACGCGCAACGTTCAACACATGTTCCCGAGATTAGCTCAAATGGTGGGATATACACTTTTAGTCTCACATGGGCTGAGATCCGGAACTTGACTCGTAAGTTTCCACTTAATTTAAAGAGGCTACATCTAACAATTTTACAATTTAAAGATACTATTTGGTCAAAATTACATACCTTGAGCGTTACATATCTATTCTCCCATCTTTTGTGCAGCTGCGATTGCAAACCCGTACAGGCTATACAATATATTCAGGAATCCTAATCAGAAAAATTCTGGAAAGCTTATTTTGCTTTCTGAATTCCTAAACTTGGCAAAACACTCCACTTCTCTCTCCGGTGTTTTGATCAGTGTAGAGGTCAGTTCCCGCACCTCCTAATCTTATGGTTTTAACAAATCAGATAGGCCTGTGCCGGGACTTTTGGTTGAGTAGGGTTATTTATAACTAATGTTTGAAATAGCCCAAAAATCTTAATAGAAATCTAAAATAATTGACCAAAAATATTCAAAAATCTAACTAAAACTAGTTAAACCTAGACCTAAAAACTATTAGAAAAAAATAAAAAGAAACTTCAATTTTTTTATTTAAAATACTATAAATATTTGAATTACTTTAACAAATATAAAAAAAATTTAACACATTTTTTAATTAATTTCATATTTTTTTGGATCCTGGTTCAGATTTCGATTCGGTTTGGGTTGTATTCGTACATAATTCTTAAGTCCCGTTTGGATGTTTTCATATAATGTTCCGGATCAGAATTCAGTGTTTTGGTTCGGATAAAACGGTCAGGCCTATTCTAACGTCTTTAATGGCATGGCCACTTAATTTTTATTGTGTCCTTCAGAATGTAATGTACCTGCGACAGAAGCAAGGGCTCAACATGGTTAAAGCGGTTCTCGATACCCTCACGGAAACTGCTTACAGCACTCGAATAACCACAACAAAAGTCATGATTCAGTCAACGGATAGCTCGGTCCTAGTTGAGTTCAGGAATCAGAGCAAGTATGAGACAGTCTACAAAGTTGAAAAAACCATTAGTGATATTAGTGACTCTGCTATTAAAGAGATAAAAGAATTTGCTAGCGCTGTTGTCATCACTAAAGCATCAGTATTTCCCACATTTGATGGGTTCCTCATGGGGCAAACCAATGTTGTGGAGAGGCTGCAGAAGTCTCAGCTTCCGGTATATGTGGAACTGTTCCAGAACGAGTTTGTATCTCAACCATATGACTTCTTATCTGACGCAACTGTTGAGATAAACTCTTATGTTACTGGAGCTGGTGTAAATGGAACCATCACTGAGTTCCCTTTCACAGCTGCTAGATATAGAAGTAAGTGGATTATTCTTTGCACCAGAGGGTCTCACAATATGACATCAATAATGCCGAATTTTGTTTCCCTCTTGTGCAGAAAATAGATGTTTGGGAAGCAAAGAAACTCCACCTTACATGGCTCCTGTCCAACCAGGTGCACTCTTGCAAGTTGTGAATCCGGCGTCCTTACCTCCAGCCGAAGCTCCAAACCCGGTGTTCACAGATGCTGATGTCCCAGGTTATGACCATTACAAACAATGCAGTCAAACGTTTCGCTGTGGTAATCAGGGCGGTCTCTTGTACCCTTTCTGGACACCTGACAGAGAAACCTGCGGCTACCCTGGCTTTAAGCTCAACTGTAGCGATGGATTCGCAGAGCTTACTGTCTCTTCCGTGAAGTTCAGAATCTTAAACGCAAATTACACTTCTCGTAATATAAGACTCGCCAGATCAGATTATATCGACAATCTTTGTCCTTCAGACCCACTAAATGGACCATTCTACCAAGAGGCCCTTCAACTGGCTAATGACACCAATCTGCTAACAATGCTTTATGACTGCCAAGACTTATCATCCATTATCTACAGCAGCGAAGCTTACAATTACGTTACAGACTTTCAATGTAAAGAAGGTGTAAAAAACAACAACTATTGTGTTGTGATAAACAGCTCGTCTTCTTTATTCAACGGGAGGGATGGCATTGACTACATGAAGGAAAACTGCACAGTTTACGTCAGCATGCCTGTTTCCGGGTCGAACCTACACACTCTGGATTCAAATAATCTAAAGAAGACTCTTGAACAGGGTTTCGAGCTTCAACTTAAACAAGACTGCTCAATGTGCCTAGAATCTAAGGGTGCTTGTGGATACGATCAAACTTTTAATCGATTCGTCTGCTATTGTGACGATGGGACCCATGGCGATACCTGTAGCTCTGGAAAGACAAGTCAGGGTAATCCGTCGTTTTCTCTCATTTTGTTACTTTTCAGATCAAGTTTGGTTTCATTCTGACAAAAAAAATTACACGTGTTAAAACAGGATTTTCGGTCAACACAGTTCACAAAGGTTAGTAATGTTGGATAATTCAAAGACCATGGAAAGTTACAATTTAGATTAGGTTTGTGTTTTCATATTCCAATATAGATTTAATGGAGATATGTTCCACAAAATCTAAGATTAACATTGAGAACTTTAGTTTTGAAAAGTTTCAAAAGCAATAAGAAAAATTGTTTTTATGTGTTTAGAGATTTGAAGTATGATGGGAAGATAGATTTTTTTTAAGTTATTTAGTTTGATTCCATTCTGACAAAATTTTACTTGTTGAATGGTTGAACAGGGTCTTTGGTCAATGCAATTGGCAAAGGTGAGTTAGTTTGCAGGGAAGATAGACTTTGAACTGTTTATGTGTATTACTTAAACTCACGAATTTCTCTGTTTATTTCTAGTTTCGGGCTCAGTAGCAGGCGTTGTTATGTTCTTGGTCTTACTATCATTGTTTCTTTGTTACCTCTGGAAGAGAGAAACACGACAGAGACAGCAAAATCTCAAGTCGCTTATTCCACTCAAACACTACACTTACGCACAAGTGAAAAGAATCACCAAGTCATTTGCGGAAGTGGTCGGGAGAGGCGGGTTTGGAATTGTGTATAGAGGAACGCTTCCTGACGGCCGTATGGTTGCGGTGAAGGTCTTGAAAGATTCAAAGGGCAATGGTGAAGATTTCACGAACGAGGTTGCAAGCATGAGCCAAACTTCTCATCACAACATTGTTTCCTTGCTTGGTTTCTGCTCCGAACGTTCCAAAAGAGCGATTATATATGAATTTTTGGGAAACGGGTCCCTTGATAAATTCATCGCAGGCAAGACTTTGGACTGGACGGCATTGTATCAAATTGCGGTTGGAGTTGCTCGAGGCCTAGAATACTTGCATCACGGCTGCAAAACGAGGATTGTGCATTTCGACATAAAACCACAAAATGTACTCTTAGATGAAAACTTTTGCCCCAAGGTTTCAGACTTCGGTCTTGCTAAGCTCTGCGAGAAGAAAGAGAGTGCACTGTCATTGCTGGACACAAGAGGTACAGTCGGGTACATTGCACCAGAGATGATTTCAAGAGTTTATGGGAGCGTGTCTCACAAGTCAGATGTATATAGCTACGGAATGTTGGTTCTGGAGATGATTGGCGCAAGGAATAAAGAAAAAGCTCATCAGGACTCCACTTCTAACACGAGTTCGATATACTTTCCTGAGTGGATATATAGGGATATTGAATTAGGAAAGTCTAGAAGGCTTATCGAGGATGAGATCAGCAATGAGGAACATGAGCTAGCAAAGAAGATGGCTTTGGTTGGTTTGTGGTGTATTCAGTCTTCTCCGTTGGATCGCCCACCGATGAACAGAGTTGTAGAGATGATGGAAGGAAGCTTGGATGCTCTCGAAGTGCCTCCTAGGCCTGTTTTGCAAATTCCCATAGCACCTCTTCAAGAGCCTTCAACACTTTCAAGGGATATTTCGGTTTACACCGAAGAATGATCTAAAAAGCCTCCTTGGAATTTATCAAAGCAGGACCACAAGAATGCAAATATTCAAGAAATGCCATACATTCCGAATTAAAATGGGAAATCTATGTATAAAATTAGGTTATTCTGAAGATTATTTGATGTCCATATACACACCAAGTTCGGTGTATTTAGATTAGGTGAATGACATGAGAATTCACCTACTGTGAATACTACTTAATCCCAATTCAGTTCCTAAGTCTACAACTATCCCTCGTAGCTGACATTCTGATTTTGCACATATATGATGTTGATTATATGCGTAAAACCTAATAATTTCATCCACAATATATACCTATCTCTTCTAAGAATACTACGTCTATATACCGAAAGAACTTCACTCATTACTATTGCTGTTTATTTTTTGAACCATTTTCCGAATACATTCCATTTCTTTTAGGTTTCTGTGAAATGTATCAGTATCATTAAAAACCGACCCATATCATCCACTAGATGAGTCAAACCTTGATTAGTTGGACGAAGAGGATGACACCAAAGTTGACAGTCTTGTGATTTGAATTTCTGAAAACCATCATTTCTGCAATGCAATGTTTAAGGGAAGTGCAATGAGTTGACATCAAACATATGCGTGAGTTTACTCGTGTTTATTTACAGATTTAAGTAGACTTCTAAAATAATTCAATCATGGTTGTTTATAATGCATTAAGGTTTTTTTTTTTTGTTTTGGTTAAATTAAAGCTGAGTGGAAAACAAAACAGTTCGAACTTCTTATAAGAACATCAAACGCTCAATAGAACAGTCTTATTTATAGGATACACTTTTATTTCTTTCGTTCTCTTCTTAATACTCTGTTCCTATTTGGGTTTTCCGCCCAAGAAGCAAGAACTAACAAACCAACTAAAACAAAATGTCACTGTCTGAAAACGAAACGAAAGTATTCTTCTCTTTAAACTTCAAGATACTTGATGGCCGTCTGAACATCCTTATCACCTCTCCCGCTGAAGTTTAACACCACTCTAGCACCATCAGGTAACGTCGGACATAGCTTCTCGAGATGAGCCAATGCATGTGACGTCTCCAGAGCAGGGATTATTCCCTCCAACCGAGACACTCTCTTGAACGCTACACACGGAGGAGATCAGTAAGCAAAAACAATGCAAGTTCTCATTACATGTCAAAGAAACATATAAAGACAAATAAAGTACCTTCCAAGGCTTCTTCATCGGTAACGCTATAGTATTCAGCTCGTCCCATGTCTTTAAGGAAACTATGCTCTGGTCCAACTCCAGGGTAGTCCAAGCTGTTAACATGAACATTTACTCTTTAGAAAGTGATGTTAAGCCAAATTTGAACAGAAAAGACAATCACTTACCCGGCACTGATGGAGTGCGGTTCAATGATTTGTCCATCATCATCTTGCAGCAAGTAACTCATAGCTCCATGAAGAACACCAACATCTCCCTTTGTCAACGTAGCAGCGTGTTTACCACTATCCAATCCAAATCCAGCAGCTTCCACACCAATCATACGAACCTCGGTATCATCAACAAACTCATGAAACAGTCCCATAGCATTTGAGCCACCACCAACACAAGCCACCAAGACATCAGGCTTCCCTCCCCACTTCTCCATCGCTTGTCTCCTCGTCTCTTTACCAATCACCGCATGAAAGTCTCTAACCATCATAGGGTAAGGATGAGGACCCGCAACGGATCCCAATATGTAATGAGTAGTCTCAACATTCGTCACCCAATCCCTTATAGCTTCGGACGTCGCGTCCTTCAAAGTAGCCGTTCCGGAGTGAACCCCTCTCACCTCAGCACCGAGAAGACGCATCCTGAACACGTTGAGAGCTTGTCTCTCCATATCTTGAGCGCCCATGTAGATAATACACTGCAAACCGAAACGGGCACATACAGTAGCTGTGGCTACGCCGTGTTGGCCAGCTCCTGTCTCGGCGATAATCCTCTTCTTGCCTAAACGTTTGGCGAGAAGGGCTTGAGCCACGGCGTTGTTGATCTTGTGAGCACCCGTGTGGTTAAGGTCTTCTCGTTTGAGGTATATGAGCGGTCCTTCGCCGTTTTCGCGGCGATAATGCTCTGTGAGCCTCTCCGCGAAGTAGAGAGGACTTTCTCTACCCACGTAGTCTTTCAAGATCCCTGCTAACTCCCTCTACAGTTTTATCAAACATTAATCAGACATCAACATACTAACTAACCAACAAAAGCTTCAAAAGATTCTTTTTTGGCAAATTACAGCAATTTTCCGACAAAAGTTTGAAACTTTATGTTAGAAACTTCCAAATTACAACAATTTTCCGACAAAAGTTTGAAACTTTATGCGCAAGGATGACACGCTTAAATCATAAATTAAACAAAGCAGCAGTTCATATACAAAAGAACTAAGAAGCTTCCGCATTGCATATCACGCAGAAACATGTATTGCTGAAGAACATTATGAACTTAGTTTCTAAATTTTTGTATAAAACTACAATCATTTCGCAGATGTCCTTAAGAGTATTTTGCGGATCTTTCACTTTCTAATAAGATAAAACATAAAAAACAAATTAGTCACCTGGAAATCATCGTCGGTGGCAAGCGAGTAGAAAGCAGTTTCGAGTTCGGAGAGAGCGTGCATTAGAGTTTCAGGGACGTACTTCCCGCCGAACTTCCCGAACCGACCGAACGAATCGGGTCGTTTCCACAAGGTCGGGTCAGATCCAGCGGCCTTTGTCTTCTCGGCCTCCGCCATGAGGAAAGTCGGGTCCTTTGCGATGGTGCAAGAGACGGAGAACGAATGTGAGCGAGAGGATGGCAGAGGAGTAAAGTTTGGGACTTTGAAGGGAGATGATCTCAGATGGGTCAATCTAGAAGAAGCTGAAACGGATGTTCTGAAACTAGAAGCGGTTCCTGAGGTGGCCATTACTGAATCCTTTTTATCTCTCTTTGTTTTTTTTTCTCTCTGACAGAACCTTCAAAGTTTGGGCTTTTTTTATAGATTGGTTTTAAAAAACGAAGTTTATGTGGTCAGTTCTGTGACCAGAACTTTCAATAAAATACAGAAAGGAGTCGGTAATCACATTAGTTTATTTGTGGATAGCAAATATCAGGAGAAGGTTGGTGAGAAGAGGGGCGGTGTACATATTTGGTGGTTGGATGTGTTTATCACATGCCTTATCGGTAGTGTTAAGATTTGCTAATCTAGTCTTGCTTAGTGTAATATAGTTTGGATTTATTTCCTTGTGTGTTTAGCTTGTGTCTAGTCTACGGAAATTGGAAGCAATGCAAACTTTTAAATCCATTTCAAAGAATATTTGGGTATGTCCTTTACTGTGAGATGCATCATTTGTTGAAACACAGCTTGGCTATTTTACTGTTGTTCACAACTTTCACCAACATAATGACATTCACAAGCATAAGAGGCCTAATTGTCGAATATTATATGTCGTTTTGACGAGTTGAGGTAAGAGAAACATCAAGTGAGAGAAACTGTGGAAAAAAAAAAAACAGGAAGAAAAAGAATCAAAGAATATTACTTAATGGGCTTCGGTATGGTTCTTTATGTGGAAATTATTTGAATGGGCCTGTATCAATAAGTTAAAAAAGAAAAATTACTATCAGAGCCAGGTTTCGATCCTGGGACCTGTGGGTTATGGGCCCACCACGCTTCCGCTGCGCCACTCTGATTTTTGAAAGATGTAGAAATTAATTACTAATAGAAATAATCTATGCGGTCTTCTCTGATTGTATAACATTCCTCCTCCCCTCGATCGACAGAGAGAATTGCAAAGATCGAAAGTAATTGAAAGATGCGACGACGACCAGGAATCGGAGGTCTTCAAAAGGCGGCAGCTGCTCGGGTTTGGCTTCTTAACCAGATTTGATATTCCAATTTGTTTTCAATGTATCGTCTGTCACTTTTAACTCTTTTATCTCGATGAAAATCAAACAGGATCAGTACAGGTTATTAGGAGAAAATGTGGCCAAGCTACGGACTGATATGATGAAAGAGCAGCTCGCCACGTTCAAGTCCCAGCTTGAAGAGTTCGCTCGTAAACACAAGGTTAAAAAAAAAAAAATTAATAGAGATGTTTGTTTGCTTTGATGGTTTTGCTCTTACAATGACTGTCTGTTTATTATATGTTCTGTCGGATATGGACTGGTTTGGTTAATCTCACTGAAAAGAAGCAATCTTTTTTTTTTTTGCCATTGGTTGCAGAATGACATTCGTAAAAATCCAGCCTTTAGGGCTCAGTTCCATGAGATGTGTGCTAAAGTTGGTGTGGATCCACTTGCTTCTAACAAGGGTTTCTGGGCTGAGCTTCTTGGGATTGGTGACTTCTACTATGAACTTGGTATGTTTGTTCTCCTTTCTTACATGTTCTAGTGCCTGGGAAGATATATGCTTGTATTGTTAGGTATGACTTCTTGAGTCCACGTTTGGATAAGGGAACATTAATACTGGCAGATATGTAGTTCTTATTCTTACTTGGAACCGTACATTGCCTTCTGTGATGTTAGAAAGTTGGATAACATGTTGATCAAACAGGAGTTCAGATTATTGAAGTTTGCATGCAAACAAGGTCGCTCAATGGAGGTTTGATCAGCTTGCAAGAGCTCTGTAGCCATCTTCGTCAGAGAAGGAAGAAAGACCGTGAAGCTGTCACCGAAGATGATTGCCTTCGTGCTATTAGCAAGCTAAAGGTATCTATTTTCTTTTTATATTTTTTCCAAACCAAAAGGAAATTCCAAACTGTACTTGCTGGTATCTTTGGCCCTTTTTCGTTAGGTATTGGGTAGCGGATTTGAGGTAATCACAATTGGCAAGAAAAAGCTTGTCCGCTCAGTCCCCACCGAGCTCAACAAAGACCATAACCAAATCTTGGAGCTGGCTCAGGTTATAATCATAATCATATATTCTTCTTCCTCACAAAGAAGACAAAGTTTCATATGTTTTATGATTTAATGTTGCTTTCCACCCCCACAGGGTCAAGGCTTTGTGACTGTGGAAGAGGTACAAAGACGTCTCTCGTGGACATCTGGTCGGGTCATAGATGCCCTCGAAACTTTGTTAGAGGTTTGCATTTGCTATTCATTTTCCCAGTTGATTTAGTACATATGGTAAATCCAACGCAACCAATGTTGGTCCTGAAACTTTGTGATTGTGATTCTATAACTTATTTTTCAGGAGGGACTCGCAATGATCGACAATGGTAGCAAAGACGGAAAATGTCAGTATTGGTTCCCCTGTGTCTCTTCTGTTTACTCATTCGTTGGATCTGATACTTAAAACTGGTGCACACTCTCTTTTGTATTTTTTGTTTCATACTAAATACACTCACTCTGTATTGCATATAAATCACCAAAATATTTTATTCAGTATGTTCCTTTAAAAATTATTGTGCAAACAACCAAAGAGAAAGAGATCTAGCTAAACAATGTTGTGGTGTGCGTTAAGCTTTGGGGCTACTGTGATCGCAAGCACAGTACAAGTTATGAAAATTTATAGAAAAAGTCTCAAATTTTGTACTTTTATTCTCTAAAGTTACGAACACCAACATTTAAAAAGGTACTAATAAAACCTCTACATAACCAAAACTGGTCAAAGTAAACACTAAACCAATAATGCAAAGCGATATGTCAACAATTAGTTATCTCAGTTTCTTCTGTCCACTCCGAGTTTGGATTGGTCCATGACCTTGGCTTCACCCCGAGCTTGAAATACACCACCATCTCTAACGCTTCAAAGAACTTACTTTCATCCAAAACCTTGTTCCATACCCCACTCACTACACAGTAATTGTTATTATACGGTGCTCGGTGATGCTCCACGTGCCTTTCTCGTGAAACAAGTAGTCCAATGTCCTGCAACGCCACCACAAGAGGTGGAAGCTCGCTCTTGCTCCCATGAGCCCAAACATGAAACTGCTGGCAAAACAATACGCAAAACGCAAACGTGCTTACGAAGCCATGAAACACATGGTCATCAAACGCAAGGTCTAGTGGGAGAACCATCAAGGTTGTGCCACGAGCCAGAAAGTGTAGATTGTTTGCAAATTGCCGCTCGGTGATTGTCCAAGGGCATTCGTGGTGATCAAGAGAATCTTGGACGTGGGTTCCTACTAGAGGCGTTGAACCATCTCCGTAGTTATCAGTTGCCCAGTGGTAGACACCAGAGCCTAGATCTGCTAAGATGTATCCGGCAAAACCGGCTAAAGCTGGTTCGAGCCAAAGGTTTGAACCAAACCCTCCAATGATAGATTTGGCAAATGAGACAAAGACGGTGGTGCAGCCAGCTGAAACCCATAAGCGGTGAGTCCATGTTGATTGCGAAGCTGTGTCATGGGACAGAGGAGGATTCACAGCCACAAGGTTATTACGGTTAGGGCGAGACTTGGTGGTGGTAGTAACTGAGCACGTGACACGTAGACGGAGAAGCGACGGACGGTGACTTGTTGGGATGTTGTTGGTGATGCGACTTAGAGTATGTTTGGTCTGAAGTGGTACAACAGCCATTGAAAAATATCAAGTTTCTAGATTGTTTTCGAGGATAAGAGCAAAGAGATGAAAAGTCATGTTGTCATGTGCTTTCAAGATGTGTGGGGACTATTGTCATCACTAGCCAGCCAATTACGAGCTGCCAGCTGTGAATATGTCTTTTTAAATCTTTCAACCAGTTAACCGGGGAATATTTAGTTTAGGAATTTTGGTTCAATTTCGAATTGGATTAGACTACTATATTTGGTGCATAAATGGTTCCATGCCTTGATAATATGACATGCAGATAAGAATTCGGTGCTCTCAAGATGGGCCGAAATCTTTAATATTGGGCCACGTGAGGCCCAAATCACAAGATATTTTTATTTTTATTTCTTCTCTCTGTTCTATAAAACACAACCGGGACAGCTTTTACTCTCCCTCTTTTGCCCTTTGTCCGAAACTGCAACTGCGGCATATCGTCTCTTGCTTTAGGTTATCGCCGTCATGATGCAGCAGCCACCTCCCGCCGCTAACGGTGCCGCCGCAGGATCAGGTCAGATCCCTTCGGACCAGCAAGCTTACCACCACCACCAATCGTGGATGATGCAGCAGCAGCAACTACAGGGTCAGCCCCCGGCAGCATGGAATCCTCAGTCGGCGCCGTCTCCGGTTCAACAGTACGGCGGTGGATCTCAGAATCCAGGATCAGCTGGAGAGATCAAATCCTTGTGGATCGGAGACTTGCAGCCGTGGATGGACGAAGGCTACCTCATGAGCATCTTCTCTATCACCGGCGAGGTAATCCGAAATGTCAGTTTTACCCCTTTTGAAGAAATAAAGCTTAATCCTTTATAAAGTTCTTAGCTTTGATTCGATGCGATGCAGGTTCAACAAGCTAAAGTCATTCGCAATAAGCTGACCGGGTTAACCGAAGGCTATGGGTTTATTGAGTTTGTGTCCCATGCTGCAGCTGAGAGGATTCTCCAGACGTACAACGGTGCTCAGATGCCTAACTGTGAGCAGACCTTTAGGCTGAACTGGGCTCAGCTTGGAGCGGGAGAGAGACGCCAGTCTGATGGGCCTGAGCACACGGTTTTTGTAGGAGATCTGGCGCCTGATGTTACTGACTACGTGCTTACCGAAACGTTCAAGGCTGTGTATTCCTCTGTGAAGGGAGCAAAAGTTGTGACTGATAGGGCCACTGGACGGTCCAAGGGATACGGGTTTGTGAAGTTTGGGGATGAAAGTGAGCAGATAAGGGCAATGACTGAGATGAATGGTCAGTACTGCTCGTCTAGGCCTATGCGTATCGGTCCAGCTGCTAACAAGAAGCCTCTTACAATGCAACAACAACCAGGTATGTTTTGTTTTTAAAGAAGAATGACTTATGAATATGTTGAGTGGTGGGTTTGACTCTTTTTGTCTTTTAACTGTCTATGTTAGTTGAGTGTATTTTCCTTGGGGTATTCATGGAGCTTATTCTGTTAGTTAAGACCTATACGTTTCCAAGTTTTTAATACAGTCCCTATCCTTCAGCTTCATTCCTTTCAGCACTTCAAAGAATTTGATATGTCAAAACGTCCTAAAGCTTATAAGAAAACTAATGTTGTGTTAAAGCAGGAGAACAAGGGGCTCTAATTTGTGGGGCCTGGAACTGAACTGACTTCAGCTGTAAATGATACCACCTTATTGCGTGGCCTCATTTAGGTCAGTTGGTTATGTTTTCAGAAGAAGTTAATTACAATTAGCCTTTACAGTCGAAAATTTATCTTTTTCAGCTCTTACTTATCAAACATAAGTCTTTTCTTTTACATTTAATCCCTGCCTTTAATTCAATTTTTTCATACTTCACAGTTTATTATATTTGCTTCTTTTCCAGTATGAAACCAAGAGTTTTATGTTATCTTCTTTATACCTCTCAGTTCATTTTCTTTCAGTTAGTGTTTCAATTTTTTTCAAGTTGATTACTTACAGTGTGATATCATTGAGAGTTTTGGTGCCATTCTCCAATTTCTCAAAGTTGGATCCAACATTCGCCTAGGACAATCTTACTGACTTGTCTATTAGTTATCTACTAATATCAGAATCTCGTTACCCTAATCTTCAAGCTGTAACATATGCATTTGCTTTATCTGCTCTGCTGATATTTTTGGATCTTGATTTGGATACTCTTGCCACTGTTATATTTTGTGCCTGTTTGCGTTAGTGTCTGTTTGCTTTAAGTCTAAGCTATTCCATTAAGCTATCTTGTCTGTTACTTGCAGGTGCATATCAGAACACTCAAGGAAACCCCGGAGAAGGTGATCCAACTAACACGACGGTGCGTACTTTGTTTGGGTCTGCTCTATGTAGGGTCTGTTGTGTGAATTTTAAGGGTCATTTTTGTTGCTTTACCAGATTTTTGTTGGAGCTTTGGATGAAAGTGTGACAGAAGATGTTTTGAAGTCAGTTTTTGGTCAATTTGGTGAACTTGTTCATGTGAAAATACCAGCAGGAAAACGTTGCGGATTTGTTCAATATGCTATTAGGTAGTGTTGTGTGACCGTGAAGACGAGCTTTTTTATTTTATTTTGAGAATGTGTTTTCACATTTTTTCTCTTGCTGTCTGCTGCAGGGGATGTGCAGAGCAAGCACTCAACTCGTTGAATGGAACACAACTTGGCGGACAAAACATTCGTCTTTCATGGGGTCGCACTCCTTCCAACAAGCAGGTTTGTATCCGTTAAGTCTATGCAACAGGTTTACTATGTTCTGTACTCTATGTCATCTGATGACTTTGATCCAATGACACAGACTCAACCTGAACAAGCTCAGTATGGTGGTGGTGGTGGTGGATACTATGGATATCCTCCTCAGGGATATGAAGGTTACGGATATGTGCCTCCTCCTCAGGACCCTAACGCCTACTATGGTGGCTACCCTGGTGCGGGCTATGGAAACTACCAGCAGCCTGGTGGCTACCAGCAGCATCAGCAGGTAATCAATCCTTTGGTTTTTGTACCTGAAAATCTTTTGTGGTGTTGCGTGCTTACTGATTCTTCTTCCCTTGGTTTGTTCTTCCTAATTGCAGTGAAGCATGATGTGTATGTCGTGATCGGAGCTGAAGTTCCAGAAAGCTGTCTGTGATGAACCACCGTTTGGAAAATGGTGAATTGAGTTATTGAAGTGGATGTGTATTAGCTCATGTCTCAGATTCTCTCCACAACTCTTGTTTTCTTTTGTTTGTTTTTTTTTTCTCTGGCGTGACCAATTGTGAGTGTCCTCTTGAAGTTGTAACAAAAGGCGTTTAACTGAACTAAAATGCTTTTTGTCATTTGACCACTATGTTTATTCTTGTTGTTTCTGTACTGTTTTCTTGCATCCCCACTATGACAGATTCTATAATAGCTCGTCCTGTTTTTAATTATTTTCAATCAAGTTTAGTAAGTCATCGTGTGCTCATTAAGTTTTTCTTTATCATGAGACCAATCCTTTAGTTCAAAACATTTGGTTCTAATATGTATGGTCGCGAAATCCAACATAGTATTACCATATATTGATGAGAACTTCAGGTGGAAATGATATTTTGTGTGAAAATGTTAATTTTGGCAAAGAATAGATATTTCATATGAGTTAATAAAAAAATAATTTAGTTTTTATTATATGTAACAAAATTTTGGTCCTTTTCTTTTTCATAAGTGTAAAATTTGCATTCCATTTTCTAAATATTTCAATTTTATATAAATAAATAAAATTAGTTTTGCATCCAAACTATACCATTCGTCTATGTGAATTTTAAAACAATTAAATAAACAACATTTGAGTATAAACAAAGTGGGCCGGGTATGTCTTACAAAATAAAGGCCCATATACAAAGGAAGAGTCGCTTGACCGGTTCCCTCGCAACGATGATTGTACTCTGTATATAAACTAGCTTCCAACAGACCGCGATAGATTAGAAACTTCCAGAGATTTCAGAGACTTGAATTTGCATTGAGGTCAACAGGATGGGACACGCAAGAAAACTCGAAGACGACAACTCTCCATCGTCACCATTAAACGAAACGCTCTTAATAGCGACTATGTGCATCGTCGGATTACAGGTTCACGTTCACGTCAAGGACGGCTCGGTGTTTTCCGGCGTATTCTACACAGCTTCCTTCGAGGACGGCTTTGGTACGTCGATTAAATTTTGAGTTTCATTTTGTGTGTATGTGTTGCTATAGTAATGCTCGTAGTTTAGAGATCTGAATTGGATCTGTGCTATCAAATCGAAGATTAGACAGTTTCAGCTTGTTTTAATCAAGAAGGGATACTTTTCTGTTATGGTTTTGTCGTTTTGCTGTCTATTTCCTGATTTGGGATGTGTGTGTTGTTTTGTTCTGTTTAGGCATTGTTTTGAAGAATGCGAAAATGACTAAGAAGGGGAAAAGTAAAGCGAATGTTGCAAGCGGAAGTGTGGTCGAGACGCTTGTTATTATGTCTCCAAACATTGTTCAAGTAGTTGCAGAGGTGTGTCCTTTTTTGTTTAGTTACTTTTTTTTTTCTTAAAGCTTTGTTTTGTGACAGTCTGTGTGATATATGCTTTTTTGATTAGGGAGTCTCGCTTCCATCAAATGTTACGGGGAATAATGAGAGTGTGATTGTTGGATCAGCTATGGAGACTTTACCTCGTTTGTGTGCTGCAAAGAAAAATGGTATCGAAGGAAGGGGAAATCATCATAGGAGGTAAACTGTGTGCTTCATTTCAAGTTTTCATGTTGATACAGAGAGTAATTGTGAAAGGGTTATGCATGGATTAATCATCACTCTCTTGAGTCTTATCTCTGATGGTTTAACTTGCTAGATTTTTTTATTTACTCTTTAGCTTTGAAAGCAATAGATTATATAAGATGAAAACAGGAATTAATACTTCCATGTCAATCTTAGTTATCTAGTCTAGCAGCTGCATCAATTGTATCAATGCTAGCACAAGTCTATTACTATCTTGGACACACCTATGTCTAAAATTTTGCCTAGATAAATTTATTTATTTTCTCTGATTCTTGTTGACAGACAGCCAGGAGCCAAGATTTTGAAGCGTAATGAACACATTCTTGACGTTCATCAGGAGGATATCCAAAGCTCGAGTTCTAACTGTAAGTTCACTTTCTGTGTAAATGTTGTAATCTTTGTTATTGGTGTACCTGCTTCCGCTTCTTTTGGACAATTGAAATGTTTTCCGACGTACTTATCCTTAACTTTCATTCATGTGAAATAACGACCATCCAGTGGATAGCATGTCCGGACGAGTTAGACCAATAGAAGAAGATAAGTTGATGCCGAAACCTATAAGTAATGGTTTTCACGATGCTGCTGAAAGGCCCTCTTCCACTGACAATTCATCCTCACGAAGTGAAACTGTTGATGAAACCTCAGAGTTGTGTCAGGGTTTAAAGGCATCTCCTAATGAATCAGCACCTACCCAGGACGTAAAAAAGGCTAAGGTATGCCTTCAAATTAGTCAGTGTTTAATTTATCGTATATCTGTTACTTACTCAGTTACCAAGTTTCTACTTTTAGAATTTTTACGACATAGTACTTACATTACAGGAGTTCAAGTTGAATCCGGAGGCAAAGAATTTTTCTCCATCTTATACAAAACGTCTTTCACCGTCTCCTGCTGCTATATATGCCTGATATTGGAAATTTTGCTTATATACCAAGCAACACTCCCATGATACCTGTTCCTGAACCTGTTTACCCTGAAGTTGGAAACAGCCCTTATATGCCCCAGACAATTCCACCATCCAAGTTTGTGCCATATGGCAATTTGACTGCTGGAAATACCGTCGTTGGATTTCACTATCCTCAACACGTAAGTATTATCTTTCCTCGGGGATATTATATCAAAGGGGCCTTATCAACTAGCAGTTGAGAGTTGTTTCAGCACTAAGCGCCTGTATCCTTAAGAGATGTCGGTATAGAAGACTAGATTAGAAATGTCTTTGGATTTGACATTTCTTAGCTTAATTGCAATAAATGATATTTCCATTTGCATCCCACTTTTGTGCAGATGATCGGACCTACTGTTAACAGGGCACAGCCGCAGAGATTCACCTCTCCGTACCAATCTGTTCAAGCATCACCAATGTTTGTAAATCCGAATCCTCAGGTTGTTTTTCATGGATAACCCAGAAAACTTACTTTTGTTAAAAATGTGTGTAATAATGAATTGCACTGTAGTGAACTTTACTTGGTGTATATGTTTACCAAAAATTTCGCTCTACTTCAGGTAATGGTGGCGAGATCAGGGCAGCTTGTATATGTCCAACCAGTTTCTCAGGTCAGAACTTGGTGCATATTTTGTATCTCGAGATATAAGCAATTTGGTGAATTTATGATAATTTTTAGGTTCAATCAATCTTTGACTTACAGTCAAAATGTATGTCATGTATGTGCTGAGTAAGAGAGGAAATAAAACTAGTCAGTCACTTGTACAAGTTCTTCATATTTCTCTCTTCTTCCTTTTTCCCAGAATCTGGTTCAAGCAACACCGCCTCTTCCACCTATGCTCTCCCGTCCTCTACCACCCGCACAACATGTCCAATACCTGAAGCATCAAGGTAAAAATACTTCATTTGTTTGTACTAAACCAAAATGTTTTGGTCCTAAATAGAAAAACCAATCTGTGATGCAGGTGTAGTTGCAGCTGGTCAGCCGATGCAGCTGTGCGTTCCCCAACCATTCACGACGGGTGGACTGCAACCTTACAGCGTCCCCGCCCAATATCCGGTTATGCAGCCTCCTTTCAATCAGCCAATGCACAGTGCAGTTCCTAATGGCTTCTTTGGCACAAAGTTTCCGTAGTTAGAGCCTCCTTTTTTTTTTTTTGGTTTCATACCTTCATTCTTTGCCTCTCCAACCTAGTAAGGGTTTATTGCTTGGTTTGTCTATTACTGGTCATTGATTGATTCATTGGTTTATCGAGTTGGATTGGGTAAAAAACTGTTGTAAAATGTGAAAACAATATGATTCTTTGGTTGACGACATAAATTGGACAAATAGCATTATAGATCCATATTTGTGATCTCAGTAAATGGCGTTTCATATATGGTGTAGCAGAAAAGCACGGTTGAAACGCTAATGTATAAGCGAAAAAACAAACCGGACTAATTATTGAACCAGATTATTAAACCGAAATGAAGTAAACCGGTTCCGACAATGTTTAAAGGCCCATGTCTGAATTCGGACAATGTTTAGGCCCGACAAACGACGTTATGCCGCCGTTTATTTTAATCGTTTTTTTTGTTTCGGTTGACTTTGACCGGAGATTCCTATAGTCCGCCGTCCACAAATAATCCTATGAACTCGAAAGTTCCGGCAATCTCTGATTTTCACGGTGAATTTTGATGGAAATTCGAAATTCAGAAGGAAAGCTACCGACTTCGCTCAAGAATCTTGACTTGAATAAGAGTCATGAACCAAAGAATAAGATTCCTGTTTCGGCTTATCTATCTTCCTCACGTTCACGTAAGCCCCCCTCTCGCTTTCTGACGTTCTTGTTTATGCGACTCTCTGTTAATCCGTGCCTCTTAGCTCTTTACCTGTGCAAATTGCAAAGCTTTATTGACAGCTGAGGTTTATGTGTTTGGATTTTCTGACATTTGTGTGCTGGTTTTGCTTAAATCACAGGAATCTCTGCGTTGAAACCACGACCTCCATCTCTTGTCAGCTTGTGTCTTGGGGTTGTCGGGAGGCATTTAGAAGAAATCATTCCTTGTTTATCTGATATCTCCGACATCTTTCCTGCCGACATCAAGGTTCTTTAGTCTCTTTTGTGTGTTTACTTGCTCTCACAGGTATTATTTGGCAATGCTCTTAAAGAGTCTTTTAGTACTATGCCACTGCTAATCAAAAGGCGTATTATTCATGTGTGAAACAGATGTCGATTGCAGCCATTGCTAAAAGAAGAAAGCTACTGGATGATGATTTGGTTATCTCTTTAGCTGACACTTCCTGGGAGATTTTAGACGTCAGCAGTTCAGATGTCTCGGATTCTGGCCTAGCTAAAGTTTCGGAGATTTGCAAATCCCTCCGTGCTGTGGACATTAGGTACTAATATTGCTTAAAGAAATTAAGTTGATCTCTGTGTCTAGGTCCTGTGATATCTCTATCTGTGTGCTCCTGCCTCATTGTTTGGGTTAATTTAATCACCAATACGGGATGACTTAGCTAGGTATGCTTTCACTGTGTGTTTGGAACCATCTATTTCCTTTAAGATGGGAAGAAGACAATCTACCAAAACATATATCTGATTGTGTTGGGTTGGAGTAGTAAATTTGTTTTGTAGCTTAGTAGTTCTAGTTTTGCGGGTTCTTGAGCTAGGAGCTTCTTCTGTTCATTGGATAATTGTGTTTCTTTGGCTATCTCGTGTAATGTATAGTTGCATTGTTTTTGTAATGCAGCCGGTGCAACAAGATCACATCCATGGGAGTCTCAGAGCTTGTACAGAACTGCCGATCATTGGAAACTCTAAGATGCGGGTAAACTTATCTTTAACTGGAATTTACTGGCTTTTATTTTGTTGGGGAGGCTTGTCTATTTATTCATGATTATTTTGCTGGGTAAAGTGAGATAGAATTGAACCCATATTGTGTGGGTTTGACTAGGGAGCTAACAAACTTTATAAAAAACAGGCAAATGAGAGAAAAAAAAAATTAATATTGCAGAGGATGCCCAAGCAGCGAGTCCACAGCACGCAGATCTTTGAGTTTGTTTAAGCCAGACTTGAGTAATGTCGAAGAAGAAACATGGGAAGAACTAGTCGTTACAGAGATTGGTCATGGCGGTCACTCATTGCGTTGGCTTGTTTGGGTACGTATTGTCCCTCTTGACTAACAAGCTACCAGTTAATAACAAGAATCTACTTTCTAACTTGCTTCTTCTGCAGCCACGAATTGATAAGGACTCATTGGAGATGCTGTCCATTGAATGTCCAAGAATAGTAGTAAACCCCAAGCCCTCGTTTCTCACTTACAGTCTACACGAGGTTCCTCGAGAAGCCTTACCAGATGTTGCATTGGACGAGCCCTTTGTGAAAGATATTGATCCCAAGACGTGGGTTGTTAGAGGAGTTGTGAAGAATCCCACAACCTCCTTATTATCATTGACTTCCTCCAGTGAGCTGTCGATAGCAGAGAAGTTCAGACTAGCGTTTGCGGAGAGAGATGCACGGTTAGCCCCTAAGCGAGCTAAGAATGCAAGGCAACAGCAGCGTCGTGCTGAGAGGGATTGGATGATGTCCAGTGACGAGGCCAAAGCGGTGGCTTTTGCATCAAAGGCCACCAGGTCTTTGCGCAAGAAGTAGTTTGTTTACTTGATGAATGAGTGTTGTATTCTCTGTATAAAAACAAGCGTCAAAGAATACACAAGAGGAAGATCAGTGCATGCCTCTTCTATACTTTGGTTATGTTGTATCATTTCAGAGAGGTTTTTTTTTGAAGATAAAACTCTTGGCTCTGTTACTTTAATTATGAATCTGTTGTTGATGCTTCAAATTAAAGTGGTAGAAAACGAATTATATGTAATGATATTTGTCACTTTGCATTTTCTGTTCAAACCTAAAAATTATGATTAAACGACTTCCCAATTCCCATGGTGAAGGAACTAAAAGTAAAATTGGCTACATTAGATATGGTCATATGGTTTAAGTATATTAGTGTTAATTACTAGTGTAGTGTGCTTTGTTTGACCGTTGAACTCCTCATCACCAAAGAACAAAACAATATTGATGATGATGATAGTGACCGCCACAAGAAATAATAATGTTGTATAGGTTGGATACTTGGATTGTATCCATGAAGACAAAATAAGAACCAATCTTGTTGTGTTGTTCTTCAGTACCACACCTCTTGTATCACTTTCTTCCTCTTTCCTCTGAGATTCCACTCTTGAAATTTTATATATTAAAAACACCCTCTATTCCTAATTCATATACTATTGCATAACTAATTTTCTCCCATCTTCAAATAAGTAGACAAAAGGTACATAGATTCTTACATCCTTTAAAGTTTTCCTATGATGCGATGCGACTAGTTGGTGATGATTTCATATTTCCGTAAACATAACACACATATTCTTACTCATCAGTGTCCACTCTTAGACCAATTCATATGAAAGCTTGTTGGTCTTTTACTGTGGACCGCAAAATGTATTTGTTGATTAAGGCCCAGAATATACAAACCGTCGCTCTCACAAATCATGGCTCATAATTGTCTTTTTTTTGTTGTTTAAAGAAGAGTATCAAAGTTCGATGAATGGCGGCTACTCAAAAGGGCCCCAGGCAATTGACATCCACTGAAAATTGTTCCTCTCAAACTAAAAGTTTTGTCTGTTCTTAAAAACCAAACCAAATCACATCACCACTGCTTTTTTTATTTTAACTGCGTTATAGAATAAAAAATTTTGTTTTATAATTTTAGTACAAAATTTATTAATTTTATATTTTAATTTATTTTTTTATCAGTTGAAATGTGATTAAATATATTGATAATAGTACTTTTAGTTAATAAATATATAAATTTAATTGTTTTATTAATTTGTGTGTCCAAATGTAAAATAACAATTAAAATAAAACGGAGAAAATATTATTTTTGAAATATTTTTCAACTCATTCACTTGTGCCTATATTAAATGCAATTATGATGTGCATTTTAATTAGCCGCCTTATAAAATATTTCCTATCATCTAAGAAGCTTTAGAGAATACAAACGATATTCAATCAATTTTTTTAAGATTTAGATACTTTTTAGCTATATTTAATCAGATTTATCATTGGTTATTTGGTTATAATTATCATGTAGAACTGTAAATTTGTGGTCTCATTAAAAATCCACCGCAGGGCATGTCCACCTATGGACACCACGAAACAACATGCATTCTGGTATCATTTATCAACACAATACACAAACGCTGATGACTTGTAGTTTTGTCCTAAAACTTGGATATTAATATTTACCAGGTCAGCCGTCAGAATTGAACTATTGCCAAAAGTTAAAAGGCTCAAAATTCTAATCTTAAAGGCGATGAATCTGTGAACTTTTTGGTTTATTTTAGAAACAGAAAGTGTAATATTATTTACCCTTAACATAGTCCATGTGATACTCATATACTAATATATAATAACTAGTAGAGCAAGTTCAAATCATAAGTTACTTCACGTGGTGAAGCATTCAAAGTAAGTTTGATCACATATGCCTTGGTAGATAGTATACTTTGTTTGACTTTTCATTATCACAGAACGCACCAACATTGATGATGCAAGATAATATTATTGTCCGGACGTGCAATCTATGGATCCTGGCCATGTTTTTTTGGATCATATCCATGAAGACAACATAAGAACCAATCCTTGTGTTGATCTTCAAGCCCACACCTCTTGTGTCACTTTCTTCATTTCTCTTCTCAAATTCTCAAGCTCTTTTTATTGATTATCTTGTCACAGATTCAACTCTATAAATCTCACTATATTAGTATAGTCTCCAAGGTTCAACTAATAAACTTAAGGTACGTAGATTCTTACAATCTTTTCTCTTTGCTATTTTGTGGCTAGCTAAGAGAAGTTAGCTAACTAAAAATCCTTATATGTTGTTACTCCGTTGTGTTTGTAGAAGTAGTGAGTTATCAATGGAGAAGAACATCAAGAGATATGATGTGTGGAGATCTTTGAAAGATGGAGATTATCAAGAAGAAGATGTGTGGGATGTTCTTGATGGATATCATCAACCCTCGTTGATGATCAGCAACCATACGAGTAAACCCTCTTTACTAGCACAAACATTTCTTTCGAGTGAGCCTAAGATGATTCCAGAGAGGCAGCGCAGAGAAGGAATGGCACATATGGGACAACACTCGGCTCCTGTCAATGTTCCAGAGTGGTCAATAGTTCACAGAAAGAAGACAAAGAAAGCAGAGGATGATGATGATGAGAATGTATCACCGGAAGAGTATTTTCTGCAGCGGAGTCGATCATCATCGTCGTCCTCTGTTATGGAAGGAATTGGAAGGAAATTGAAAGGAAGAGACTTGAGCAAAGTCAGGAATGCAGTATTGAAGAAAACTGGATTTCTTGAATAGACAAAAAGATTGTAGATTATTATATGTTTGTATATATATGTGAATGGTCTATATATATTTTCACTATCATTAGATATTTTTTTCATTATAGGAACTATTAGAATTTTCTTTAAAAATCTTTAGTTTGCTAAGATGTATGTATGTATGTATTAATATGTGATTTAATTTGGCATAATAAAACAAAGGTCTATTATTGTTGAAACTGATGCAAAGTTTATAAGATTTGACTTTTAAGTAAGAGAAACAAAAAGACGTTCATGAAATAAAGATTATACGAGCTTAGGGGGTTCATTGAACCACACGAGTCGAACCGTCGATGACAGCGATATTCAAACTGCTAATGACACTTAGCTGAACAAACAAAAAACGCTTATAGATTTCTCTATTAACCAGACATTGATTGAGGAGGTTCACGTGGTGCGCACGTGGGTCGATGTTGATTCCCATTTGTCGCCATTTTATGACAGCAACATGTGAACAAGGAAACTCGATTAAACTTCAGGATCAAACATATTGAGTAATTTTTACTACAGCCGCCCGCACATTTATGTAATAACAAGACAAAGATTGCTGATGAAAGATTGTATAACTCTGCGAATTGAGATTCTTTCTATTGTTTTGAGTATTGGACTATGTTCGTTGTTCAATTTTTTGGTCGAGTTGTCAAATGTCGGTAGCTTCGTAATGTCTAATCTCCTTTGATACTGTATTATTTATTACTGTAAAGTGAAAGCTTAACTAACAAAGCTAGTTCTAATGGGTACTATTAGCTAAACTATCACAAACACACAATCGGCACTAATGATAAATAAGATTCCATTCATCTTTCTTCCTAAGTACAAAGCCACGGCTTCTCCCTACGTTGGTCTCCAAACTTTTTCTGGATCTGAAAAAAAACCTGGAGGTTTGGGGTTGACTCCGGGAGAGTCGTGTCGTGGTCGTGAGATGGATGGCGTCTCTCTGGTTTAGTGGCTCTTTGATGAGATTCTTTCTTTCTGGGTTTTCTTGAGACCGATAGATAGAAGATCCTTATAAGGTTTTGGTTAGAAACACAACAAAATGTCGTTGAAGCATCATCATCACCATAGAGGAGTAGAGCTGTCGGCGGCTTCAAAGAGTTTTGTCTCAAAGAAATGGGCTTTCTTACTCTGCATCGGTTTCTTCTGCGCGGGAACTCTCTTCTCCGACAGGTAATAAACAGAACACTGCTCTGTAGTAGATTAACTAACGCATCAATATATATATAAATCCTCTGTTTTCGAATATACCGTTAAAAATTGCAACTTTATCTTCAAAAGAAAAAAAAAAGTAGAAGACTTTATAGCACATAACCTGAGATGCATTTTATCTCATAGAACCAAATATCAACCATTGCGCGACATTTTCTTGTGGAATGCAAGCAGATGATACCCTAATCAGATTGTGTGTTTTGTAATAGAATGTGGCCAGAGCCTGAATCCAATGTTGCATCAAGGGAAGCAGCTTCAGATGAACGGCTGCTCTTGATGTCAGAGGACTGTGATTCATCAAAAGTAAGTCTTCTAACTTTAGGTGGAACTTGATAGTGTCATGATGAATCCTTAGAAGGACATTCTTAATTCCGTATTGTTCTTCATTAGAAGACAAGCCTTGGAGAAGTGTACAAGAGTCCTGATGCAACTCAGTAAGTGCTAAAAAAAAAAAAGACCTGATATGAAACTTCACTTCACTTCACTTCACTTGCTTCTTTTTAATTTAAAATTATTAAGCTTGGATGAGTGTGTTACGCAGAACGCTAGACAAAACGATCTCAACTCTGGAAATGGAACTAGCGGCTGCAAGAGCCGCGCAAGAATCCATCGTGAATGGTTCACCAGTCTCTGATGAGTTCAAGCTCCCTGAAACTGCTACCAAAAGAAAGTATCTGATGGTTGTTGGGATCAACACTGCGTTTAACAGCAGAAAGCGAAGGGATTCTGTCCGTGCTACTTGGATGCCTCCCGGTATGTTCATCTAATCCCCGCAGGTCTCATCCTTAAGTATATTGTCTGTAACTGAACATTGATCTTCTTGTATTAGGCGAGGAGAGAAAGAAGCTAGAGGAAGAGAAAGGGATCGTGATGCGTTTTGTAATAGGCCATAGGTAGTACCTTAGAGTGGCACATATAGTTACTTGCGTGGTTGATTCATGTAATATAAATAATATTAGTGTTTTTTTTTTTGTGTAGTGCCACTCCTGGTGGTATTCTTGATAGAGCGATTCAGGCTGAAGAAAGTAAACATGGAGACTTCTTGAGGCTGGTAAGAGTTGTGGATATGTTCTTCATAGCTATCTGTTTTCTAAAATTCTTATGTTTGTTTTGAGCAGGATCACGTCGAAGGTTATCTAGAGCTGTCAGCAAAGACTAAATCTTACTTCACCACTGCTTTTGCGTTGTGGGATGCAGACTTCTACGTGAAAGTCGATGATGATGTTCATGTAAACATAGGTGAGAGAGAGAATCAAATCCTCTTTTACTTTTATCTAAAATTGTTATGTCTCTTTGTTATCTCAACTTCTGTTAAGTATGTTTCTTCAGCCACGCTGGGAGCAGAGTTAGCAAGATACCGAATGAAGCCTCGAGTATACATTGGTTGCATGAAGTCTGGACCCGTTCTTGCTCAGAAGTAAGCTCCTCACCTTACCAAGAGACTACTATTTTCTCATTTGTCTCACATTCATTTGTTTATGAAGAGGAGTGAGGTATCATGAACCTGAGTATTGGAAGTTTGGAGAAGAGGGTAACAGGTACTTCCGCCATGCCACTGGTCAGCTGTACGCAGTCTCCAGGGAGTTAGCGTCTTACATATCTATAAACAAGTTGAGTTCTTTCTCAAAAAAAAAAAACTAATCTGATTTGTGCTTAATACGCTCTCTCATACGTTTGACTGTGTGGATACAGAAACGTACTACACAAGTATGTGAATGAGGATGTTTCTTTAGGATCATGGTTTCTTGGATTGGATGTGGAGCATGTAGATGACCGTAGGCTTTGTTGTGCTACAAGAGGTAAAAATAAAAATTCAAATGGCCTTTTATCTATTTTTTAAAGTTGATTGAGTGAGAAAGTGCAGATTGTGAGTGGAAGGCGCAGGCGGGGAACATGTGTGTTGCCTCGTTTGATTGGAGCTGCAGTGGGATTTGTAGATCAGCGGATCGGATGAAGGATGTTCATCGAAGGTGTGGAGAAGGTCCAAACGCTCTCATGGCTGCATCATTTTGAAAGAAAGATAACAGAAGGAACACATTGAGAGAAGAAGAGTATAGAGTAGACGAATCAGCTCAACACTGTAGTAGTATAGACACACACACTCTATATATGTTTAAGTCTTTTGAACTGAGATGAGAAGGGTTCTTTTTACCCTCCTTTCTTATTTATTTTTTATTTTTAAATCATTTCTCTATTAAGGTCTGCAATTGTTTGCACACAGTAAATGCAGTTTTTAGCTGCGAAAGGAAGGAAGACTCAATATGAAGGCACCTTCAGAGTCATTAACACAAACAAACTCTTGTGAGAGCTTTGAAATTGATTGTAACAACTGAGAATGTTGATTTTTTTATAGATTTTATTAGTCACGTGTTTGGCGTTTATTCACAGACGGATGATGATAATCTGAAGAATCCTGCATGGAGCGATTATGGTAGAGATTGCCAAAAAAAAAGTACTGGACCACATACCAATTATGTGGTTCAAGAGTTATATACTTTCCTTTGATTTTACGAATCTCTTCAATTATGTTTTTTCCCTTCATTGTTTTTAGTTTTAAGTGTAACTAGCTTTTGACCCGCGCGTCCGCGCGGATGTATGTTCGATGTAATTATATGTTTTTCGTAGTTCTAAGAACATGAATGTTATTGTTTCGTATGTTTTTGAGTTTTGACATTAGTGTATCTTGTTTATTCGGTTTAGTGTACATTTATAAACTATGAGGTTTTATTGTTCTTATATTGTATTTTTTTCTTTCGCTTGGTAAACTAACCATAAAGTGTACAATATTAGAGCATGTAGTTGAAGTTTAATAGTATTATTAATTAAGAAAACATATAATTAAAAATATATACAAAACAAAAATATTGCATTAAAAAGAAAAAAAAACTGTAGTAATTATATTAAAAATTGGAAAAGAAATTTGTTTATTTTATTTATATAGCTTTAAAAAAAAAATCGATAGAACTATAAAACCAATTGGAAAAGTAACTCCAAAAATATATTAAAAATAGAAATCTGTGTAACTAAATTAATAAAGCCTAATTATATGAATTGATTTTGGCCTTTTGGTTATGAAATTAAAATTAATATCATTTGTAACCCAACACTTTGTGGACCTGAAATACAAATCAAAGCCCATATAATTTTTTTTCCGGGAAAAAAAACCGTAAAACGACTGTCTTTACTGACTTTTCACTTTCCCATATAACATCGGTTTCTCCAACCGATCTCATAGTCGGCGATGTCTGTTGTTCTCTTAAACGCCTGTGTTTTTTTCACCAAAAGGATTACAGAAGATAGATATACTGATTAGGCGTTAAGATCATGCCATATGAAGGTTTGTCCTAATCTACTGATACACTGATTTGTTTCGTTTTTTGTCCTAATCTATATTATGTTTTCTGATTTTTCAAAATGATCTAAGGTTTGGAATACGAAGACCCTTCTATCTGATTGCTAGAGCCTGTAACCTGTAGAATCATGAAGAAAACACCTCGTTGAAGTTATCAATGGGTAAGGAATGCGGAGAAGATCTGTTTTGTTCACGGTTTGCAAGTAGTAGTTGGCAGGAGTTTCAGCTTTTTAATAATAACAAAAGGTGAGTCTAATCTATAATTGTCTGTTTAATATCATAGTTTACTTGATCTAAGTAAGATGAAACAGAAATCAAGATCTTTAGCTCAAGAGTAGAATGGTCAGAGTTAACAAACTTGATTCATTATTTTTTCGTCTGATTAAATATGAAGGTCATAGACACTTTGTAACTACAGATGTCTGCTTCACTTGATTGTCTGAGTTTTCCCACTTTTATAAGTTATAATTGTTGATCTCGCATGATGTATTATTAATATAGACCAACGACTCTTTATGGAGAAACATAGGGACATGGGACAGATGGGATATATAGAAAAGACCAGGGAGAGACATGTTGAAGGAGAGAGATGATCATCATTTGCAACATGACATAGCAAAGTGAAGGCACACAGATCATTTTCTACATCTATCCAGTAGTAGTAATCAAGATGGAAAAGAAGACAACAACCATGACATGACAACAGATTTATTACACGGTTAGTAATCACTTCTCTATTGTAACTAATTCTAAAGGTTAAAGAAAAGTAGGACTGTGTAGAATAAGAAGCTTAGATTAGAGCACCCCGGTTTAAGTTTAGTTTTTTTTTTAACTTGCTTGAATATATTTCGCTGGTAGTCTTATATAACACCAAGTTTATTTCGATGTGGTTTTAGATGAAAAAATAGAATGCATATCCATCTCGAAAAAAAAAGAACTCTGTTGTTATTGAAATGATTTTTTTGGAAAAAAGAACAAATGTTGTTTGCATAACTAATAAAAAACTTTGTGACACAGCTACCATTTTTCCACCCTAGAGAACATCTGACTGACTGAAATCTGCAAAGAACATAAATTCTATCTAAGAACGCAAGATTTTGTATGTTCTTTTAAAATAACACATAAAAATTCTTACTGTCTAAGACATCAAAACTATAAAAAAAAAATACCTTAAAGGTTGTTGAAAACTTCTTTGAAAACTACATTCATAGTATTTTTCTGAGGTTTGCATGAAACTGTCAAAGACATTTTTGGAGGATTTTCTTAGAATGAAACGATGTTGAAGCTATGGGGAAGATGTATATATAGCTAGTTAGTAAAGGGTAGTAACAATCGCATATTACGTGCTAAGATTTTGTTAGTTGATATATTTTTGTATTAAATAGTGAATATACTCTATGATTTTATTCCAATTTTGATCCGTTTGGTAGTTGCTTATGGAATACAGATTTTTAAATGTAAGATTATTTACGTGATCTGCAAGATTTGGAAGAAAAAAGATCTTGTGGTAGTTTAATGATATCGAATTGGTTGATAGTTGCTTAAATATAGGAATATATTATGGAAGGTAATTATTTATAGGTTAATAATGAAGTTTTGACGTGATTTGCAAGATTAGAAATCAAAAAAATATATTTTGTGGTAGTTTAGTGATATCTTTGTCGACTTAAATATATGAATATATTTTATAAGGTATATTGTTTTGGAAAATAATAAATGATTACTTTTGATTTTCAATTAAAAAAATTATATACCAAAAATCGTATTGTCTAAGTTAGTATTGTTGTGGAATTAAATGATTTATAGTAGTATTGATATAAACTATGATTTTTTCGTATGACATATATTTGTATCTATCTAATATAATGGTTTTGATTTTGCAGACCAAAACTACTAATCGGATGCGCTGAACTCAGGAAGTAAGGGAGTATGACAATTCAATTCGACGGTATGAAGGTAACCAGCAATTGTATTTTGATTGTTTTGTGATGTAGATATTTAGTAATGGTTTGTAATTGAAGGTTTAATAGTAAGACAAAACGTTTTTGTTTAAGGTAATATATAGAATGATATGTATGAAAGTAGTAGAATGTGGTTTAGTAATGAGTTTTATAATTTTCTGGTTTAATAATTAAGGAAACGGGTTGCTCGGTTTGTTTTCAGAAAGTGTTTTTCGGTTTAGTAAAACATAAAACGGTGAGTTTAATGTCAGTGGCACAGAATGGTAATTATTGAGGAAAACTATGGGGAAAGTACAAAATGTACTCCTGTTTTAATAGTTTAGATTTTCAGTGACATAAAAAAACAAAAGCTATTTGTGACGTTTCTGGTCTCAGGCTCACTCATCTGCTATTCTATTTAAAGCCATTCAATTTCCCAAAAACTCACACTACCAGCGGAAAAATAAAGGAAACTAACATCGAAAGATCTCTCCTTTCGAGTTTGTATTCCGTCTCTCCGATGTAGATTTCAGCTGTTTTGAGGGTCGCATTCGTTTTCCGTCATCTTCCCCGGCGTTCGACTTTCAGCAATCACGGCTATTATATACGGCCCATCTCGAGGCGTTAGCTCTCACGTCAACATTGTCCGACGCAAGGGTTGTTGTTTAATCGAGTCTAATCCTTCGCCGCACGGAGGACGCGGAGCTCTGCCGTCTGAAGGCGGCAGCCCTTCCGATCTCCTCTTTCTAGCCGGAGGCGGGTTCCAAAAATCATCTCTTTCCTTTTCCATTAGCTTTTAGGTTTTTTTTTAGTTTCCTTTTAAATTTCGTGTGGGGCAAGTCTTTCTTTTTGTTATTTGTTCTTGAGAAATGTTGAAAATCAAGAGGGTTCCGACCGTCGTGTCTAATCACCAGAAGGATGAGGCTTCCGATGGTTCTGTCGGCGGCTGTGGACGGAACTGCCTCAGAGCTTGTTGTGTTAACAGTAAGTACGCGTCAATGCTGAATCATTGATTTTATTGCTTGTTTGATATTATCTAATGGATGTGGTTTTGTTCAGGGGCAAGGCTTCCTTTGTACGTCTGCAAGAAGGTGGAAGACTCCGGAGAGAAAGCCAGAGAGCCTCCGGTGGCTTTTCTCGAGTCCCTTGTCCTCGGCGAGGTAAAGAGAGACTCAATTTTGTCCTTTTGTTGCTTGAATGAGTATCAATTCACGTTATAAGACAAGTGTCAATTCGTATGTTTAAGTGGGAGGATAGGTACCAAAGAGGACTCTTTCGCTACGATCTCACTGCCTGCGTAACCAAAGTACATAGTCTTCTCTTCTCTTATCTTGTTTAGTCTTGTGAAGCCAATCTGGTGTTTGTTGTTTTTAGGTCATCCCGGGGAAGTATGGCTTTATTGCTCAGCTTAACGAGGGTCGTCACCTAAAGAGGCCAACGGAGTTTCGTGTAGATAAGGTTTTGCAGTCTTTCGATGGCAGCAAGTTCAACTTCACTAAAGTTAGCCAGGAAGAGCTGCTCTTCCAGTTTGAAGCTGGTGAAGATAGCGAAGCTCGGTTCTTCCCCTGCATGCCTCTTGTCGCTGAGAATTCTCCCAGTGTTGTTGCCATCAATGTAAAAGAAGCTCGAATTGGGTTTCAGTAGTGGTTGTTGTCTAGCAAAAGATTTAATTTTTGTATATTTGTATATAACAGGTTAGTCCGATCGAGTATGGCCATGTGCTGCTGATTCCTCGTGTTCTTGACTGCTTGCCTCAGAGGATGGATCACAAAAGCATGTTGCTTGCACTCCACATGGCTTCCGAGTCTAAGAATCCTTACTTCAGAGTTGGTTACAACAGCCTTGGTGCTTTCGCCACTATCAACCATCTTCACTTTCAGGCATATTACTTGGCCATGCCTTTCCCATTAGAGAAAGCTTCTTCCAAGGAGATGATGATTACTACTGACAATGGTGTGAAAATCTCAGAGCTTCTGAGCTACCCTATGAGAGGTCTTCTCTTTGAAGGTGGAAACTCTATGCAAGACCTATCTGATACTGTATCGGATGCCTGCGTTTGCCTCCAGAACAACAACGTTCCTTTCAACGTTCTCATCTCTGATTGTGGAAGGCGGATCTTCTTGATGCCACAGGTATAAATAACCTTTAGCTGACAAGCCTTTAGATCATTATTAGTTGTAGGATCCATTGAATAACTGTTTAAATAATGTCAATTGCAGTGCTACGCAGAGAAACAGGCTCTAGGTGAAGTAAGCCCCGAGGTGTTCGAATCGCAGGTGAACCCAGCTGTGTGGGAGATAAGTGGGCACATGGTGCTCAAGAGGAAAGAGGATTATGAAGGAGCTACAGAGGAGAAGGCATGTAGGCTCCTTTCGGATGCTTCTCTGTCAGAGGAAAGGTTTAAGGAGGTTAACGCTCTCATCTTTGAAGCCATAGGTTGTAGTAAACCAAGAGGAAGAGCTTGAAGGAACCAAAGTTCACCAGCAAAAGACTAGTAGCAGTGTAAACCAGAGAAGCAATCGATCCCATGGAGGTCCTGGCACTGAGTGCCTTGTCCTCCAGTGAACAACATCAGTGGTTTTATGTATAAATAAGCAAACTCTTCGGTAGTTGCATGATGGTTGTGAGTGTTTTTGTTCCCAAGACTTGCTGTCTCTTCTTTCGTAAGTTAATGTTTTGGATATGGCTCACCAATTTAATATACATGAGCTTTTCATTATCATTTTCTAATTGGTTTACCTTTTGAGATTTACAAATTAGCTTTAGATAATGGGTTCAAAGAACACCATTAAGTGCAAATAGTGGTGTCATGTGATATTAGGATGACAAATATCAAACGAACAAATCAACCAAAAGGTCTTTTAACAACCATCAAGACCATATCAGTTTTCTAAAGACAACGATAAAAAAAGAACAAGTCTGCAAATCCTAATGCTGATAACTAACTACTTAACCATTCATATCACACAAATCTTAACCATGAAACTCTAAATCCGGATAATTGTCAGGCCAGAGCAACGCCTCCACCAGTCTGATGGAGCATGGCATCGATCTCATCACCGTCCTCCATGTCAAGCTGTAATAACAAAGATTTAGCATTAGAAAACTTGCAAGGAAAACAAACAATAGTCTAGTTAGATGGAAAGTATATATATACCTCATCGGGAGTCTGCTCAGCACGAAGTCGACGGCCATCAAACAAGAAGGCAATGGCGTTCATGTCCATGGATTGCCTGTCACAGTAAGCATTCATGAGCTTCTTCAGCTGTGTACTTCTCTTGATCCTAAAGAAAACCTCATTCCCATCCTGTTTAACACACACAAAAAAAAACATGAGTCTGATCTTGAGCATCAATACATTTGCCAATAAAAGGTTATAGAACTCTATGGAAACTACAATCCATAAGACTGATACTCATGTTTGCAACGAATATAAAAAAAAAGGATTTAACTTTATGTTAGAGCATTAGTATACAATCGCATGGACATACAGAAAGTTTCTAACTTTACCCTAGAATTGCGAATCACAGAAAGCGGAAACCCTAATCGAAGTTACAGAAGAGATTGAAATAGAAAACCCATTACCTGACCCTTGACCTTGAGGTTGATGTGAGCTCCTCCGTCTCCGGGCTTCTTGTCTTCTTCCTGGGTTGCAGACATCCTTCCTTTTACTTTCTTTAACTCCCCTCCGACTGAAAGATTTTATTCTAACAAGGGTTTTTCTCCCTTCTCATGCTATTACATTTTTAAATTAAATAGGGGAATAAGAACATTCCACGTGTCCAACTCTACACAAACGAATAGTTCATTTGTTTTTTTAATGGATTTCTGTTTAGGTGTGATGTGGGCTTCGATTAAAATTAATAAAAGATTGGCCCATTCACTTTATCCTTCTCGCTTTAAGTTTATGTTTATCAGTCAAAATAGTAATAATTTATATTATGTTTCATTGTATTTACCAAACTTATAATAATTTTTTATAACAGTGAATTATCTATTTACTTTCAGGATTATTTTAATTAGTGATTCAAAAATAAAAAAATGAAATAAAATATCAATAAATTAAAAGTATGCACAAAAAAAAAGTAATGTTTTGTTTGTCAAATGAAGAATTTGATTCTATTTGATATATCTAATCTATTAAAAGAGGAGTACAAAATTAGATTACCCCTTGGTTTTACCATTTATTTACAATGACATACCATTGAAATATTTATCTAATCTATTAAAAGAGGAGTACAAAATTAGATTACCCCTTGGTTTTACCATTTATTTACAATGGCATACCATTGAAATATTTATTGAACTTATATTTAAGTATGTTTATTTTTTCCTAATTTAAATTATAGATTCCTTTAATCAAATCTTAACAAAAATAGATTTCCATAAATGTTTGAAAATATGGTTAAGGCTAACAATATTTATCATTAACACAATGTACAAATTTTTTTTTACGTATATAAAAATGAAAGCAAACACCCGCGCGTTTGAGCGGGTCAAGGTGTAGTTCTCTTTTAAAATCAAACGTAGAGTGCATTGAAATCTATCTTCAACGTTATCCATTTAAATTTGGGGACATAGTGGTTTAGCAAAAACGAAACCGAAATATTGCCTAGTCCAGATAGAAACGATTTGAACCTTCTATTACAGCAGCGTTATCTAGAAAAAAAATTTTAGTTACAGATTTTTCTCACTCCCGATTTCACGTGATTCCCCTTTGTGCACTCTCCATGATTCAGTCTATGCCTGAGAATTCGGTTTATGCACCCTAGTTTGGTTCAGATGATTTAATTTTCAGTTATTTCGGTTTGTTCAACAAATTCTTGTCGAATTGAACCGAATAAAAGTTTATTTGTTTGTTTTTCTTTGAATCCAACAAGTTAAGAATTTCAGATAGAAAATAAATTTTGTTAATTCTAGTATGATTAACGTGTTTGATGTTTTCCTTAATGACCACTCAAAAAACATTTAGTTGAAGAAGGTAAAGTTAGTCACGAGCTCTCCACAAAAGAAAGGAGGATAGATTTCGCATAAGAATTAACGAAATAGAAAGAACCAAGTCTTTTGTTGACGAAACAAGAAATGTCACGTTCTTTTTTTTGTTTCTTTCAAAATCATCATTAACTATGAATCAAATCAGTTTAACATCTTTTCTATATAGATCAACTAAACTTAGAAAGTTTCTTTACCTGAATTATATGTTACGTTCTAATTAGCTATAAATAGAGCTTAAAAGAAAACAGTTTCAGTTAATAATATTTCTCTGCTAGTCTTCCGTGTTATTTGTTATCCCACATCCCCACTTCTCTTTTTCACCTGACTACTATTTAAACAGCACCGGAGCAAAAGAGTCTCCTCATAACCATCAAACGACACTAGTTGTATGCGTTTCATGCAGAGAATATATATCATGGCCGTTTCCTTCCTACCTTATTGTCTCATTCTTTCTTTCTTCTCAGCCATTTCCATTACACAAGCAAGTTAGTTTTTTCTCTTCCATCTATCTGTTCTCACACGGGTCTTTAGATTTGAATTAGCGTCTGTGCATTCTCATGTTTTGTGTTTTTTCTTTCTTCCACAGGTTCGGGAATGATCGGAGTCAACTACGGTCGAATAGCTAACAATCTCCCGCCGCCGGAGAACGTAGTGAACCTCCTCAAATCACAAGGAATCAACCGTATCAAAATCTACGACACCGACAAGAACGTACTAACCGCGCTCGCACACTCAAGAATAAAAGTAGTCGTGTGTCTCCCCAACGAGCTTCTCTCTCGAACCGCATCCGACCAATCATTCGCCGACAAATGGGTTCGACGCAACATCAGAAAACACTTCCCGGCGACGGAGATAGAGGCTATCGCCGTCGGTAACGAGGTCTTCGTCGATCCTAAGAACACGACGCCTTACCTCGTCCCCGCAATGAAAAACATTCACACCTCTCTGGTCAAGTACAATCTCGACAAGTCGATCAAGATCTCGTCTCCTATAGCTCTCAGCGCGCTAGCTAACTCGTACCCGCCTTCTTCCGGTTCTTTCAAACCGGATTTGGTCGAACCGGTTATTAAACCGATGCTTGATTTGTTGCGTAAAACGTCGTCGTATCTCATGGTGAACGCTTACCCGTTCTTCGCCTACTCAGGGAACGCGGATAAAATCTCCTTGGACTACGCTCTCTTCAGAGATAACGTCGGTACTTTAGATCCCGGTAATGGGTTGAGATACAACAGCCTATTCGACGCTCAACTTGACGCCGTTTACGCAGCCATGTCCGCCGTCGGATTTAACGACGTTAAAGTGATGGTGACGGAGACTGGGTGGCCTTCCGCCGGAGACGTTAACGAGATCGGCGCAAGCGAAGCCAACGCGGCTGCGTATAACGGCGGACTCGTGAAGAGAGTGTTAAACGGTAACGGAACTCCCTTAAGACGGAATGAGCCACTAAACGTGTTTCTTTTCTCTTTGTTTAACGAGAACCAGAAGCCGGGACCCACGTCGGAGAGAAACTACGGGCTGTTTTACCCGAACGAGAGAAGAGTGTACGCCGTTCCGTTCCCCGCAACGACGTCGACGCCGGTCAACAGGACAAGCGAACAGGCTCCGGTGGCTCACGAGGGAGAATCGTGGTGCGTGTCGAACGGAGACGCGGCGAAGGAAAAGCTCCAGGCAGCTCTCGATTACGCCTGCGGAGAAGGAGGAGCTGACTGCCGTCCGATCCAGCCGGGTGCCACGTGTTACAATCCTAAGTCGTTAGAGGCGCACGCTTCGTTCGCGTTCAACAGTTACTACCAGAAAAACGCACGTCGTGTTGGCACGTGCTATTTTGGTGGGACTGCTCACGTGGTCACGCAACATCCTCGTACGTACTTGATCCCTCTTCTGTCTTTAAGATGTTTTGCGTATATGGTGACGTTTAGTATTTTTTTGTTGGTTGCAGGATACGGGAAATGCAAGTTTCCCACGGAACATTGAGGCGAATTTAATTAATTAGCGGCATTATGACTATTTTTAATATAGTACTTTGTTTTGCTAATCTGAAATATATTTTGTTGACTGTATAAAACACATTTCATCTTTTATATTTTAAACATTGAAAAAAAAAAAACATTGTGGCTGAGTTCCTCTTTTGTTTTTAGAGTTTATATCACTGGATGATCCGTGTTTGAATAACTCTTCAATCTTTCATCGAGTTATTTATTTACATCCTTAAAATAAAATCTCAAAAATGTATACCAACAAACATAAATTCGTTGTTATCCATAAAAAAAAAATAAGAGAACGAAACGAAAATCTTACCAACATTATTTCATCTCTGAGTTAAAATGTTATTTTTGGACAACCTTTGAGTTAAAATGTTAAACTCTTGAAAAACATATACATGAATTTACGGCCGGCAGTTTACATGAATTCAGCAAAAAATAAAGTAGTATATATCCTACATGTATTAGTCTTTAATTTTCAGAATAAAAATATATTGTATAAATGTTTTTTATGGAATGAAATAATTATCCTGATATTGATGACACAAGAATATATAATGGTATCAGTACTATTCTATCCAAAATCTTATATCTTCTTAACTACTTTGATTCTGACTAATTATATAATAACTGATTAAAAGTGTAAAACATTATCAACACTCTACATCCTCACCAAACATGGACACGGTTGAAGAGGGGAAACAACCACTTCTAATCACCGTCACCCATGCCGGAGACGTTCCGGAACTCAGGTCAATACCATCAAATGAACAAATATCAGAATCAGCTAACACCTCACGCTGGTCATTCCTCTTTAAACTCCTTCTCGTCATCACAACCATCGGTGTTTCCACAGCAGGTATCGCGTTAATCATATTGATCACACCAACCCCACCAACCGTTCACATACATTCCATGCATATAGCATTCAATGAACACCATCTCCCGATCTGGTCAGCAACGTTCTCTATCAAAAACCCCAACGAGAAACTCCGTGTAACGTACGAGAGTCCCTCGGTGTGTGTGTTTTATAGAAGAAAACACGTGGGAACGGTAAGAATAGGGGCGTTCGGGCAGAGCGGTGGGGAAGGGAACGAGGTAGTTGTGAAGGGAGATGAAACCGGAGTTATCGATGAAGAGGCGGCTCGGGGAATGGAGGATGATGTGGCGATGACGGGAAGTGTGGTGGGTCTTGATATGGTGTTTCTAGGGAGGGTAGGGTTTTATCCGGGAGCTTCTACTGTATGGGGAAAGCAGAACATGACGGCTGTTTGCAAGAACGTGAAGGCTATGTTGTCTAGTGATGATTATGATGATGATAAACTCAATAAGACAAAGAGTTGGGGCTTGACGTTTGATGATCGACAAGATTGTCGTGTACGTCTCCCTGTTTTTCCTTAGGGTTAGTTGAGTACATTGGTCGAAATTGAGAAATACAACAATCGTAGATTTGTTTGTTGTTACATTTGTTAGGATTGTATGATGATCGATGACTTATGATATGATCTGACTAATTTATCGGAAACAATTTTTAATGTAACTGATTTTGAGAAACAAATCGGAAGAATTGATTTTCTGAAGATACGGAATTAAGATAACGATACTGTTAGTCAGCAAAGATGTTAATTTCTCAATCAGGCGTTACAAATAGATACCAGCTTATATAATATTAAATTATTAATCAAAGAATCGTGGATATACTCGGCCCGATAATCACAAGCAGCCCAGTGCACGTCTCGACTAGATCAACAATCTTCAGATATTATTATATTAATCTGATGTCTTTATAACATCAAAATAGCATTCTAAGGAGTTACACCAACATATAGTGAGAAAAATAGTTCTTTTACACCATTCTCTAAGCTTGATCAAGATAAACGACCAACCAACCTGATCATTGGCACAAGCTACAAAACTGTAAGAACAACACATAAATGTTTGTTAAGTTCCAAAATACATATTTATTTTTGAATGAATGCTAAATTTATTCATCAAAAATATCTGTTTACATCAAGTGGGTCCATTTTTGAAAGTAAAATCTATTCCTAATTACTTTCCTTTACAACTTTCACTCCTTTATAAAGGTTCTATCTCTTATCAAAACTATCAAAATTTATTTACAGTCTTGTACCAAACCGGTATTGCAAAGCACCTTCAAGACCCTTTACTCTCTTAGACTGCACCAGACTAAGCTTATTTCGAATAGCTTTATCAAGCAGCTTAGTCAAAACATTCGGTGGCATAGAAGGTTCACCATGGCACCTCTTGTTTCGTTCTCTCCACATAGTGTAGATAGTGGCTTGGGCATATCTAAGGCATAATGCCTTCTTCTTTTCCATAGACGAGTCAGTAATCAATCTTGAGAGAGTATCCCAAGTAGAGGAGTACGAACTATGCAGAATCCCTTTAGTAAGTTGTTCCCAAATCTGAGCTGAGTAAGAATACTAAAAAATAGATGCTTTCTTGTTTTCCGAGCATTTTTGCATAATACACACGTAGTATCAGCCCCTTGGCTCCAACTGGACACACAATCCATGGTAGATAACCTGTCTCGAGACACAATCCAAGCCATGAATGCATACTTTGGTGTGTCCTGAGAGAACCATTTACTTTTTCCCCAAGTGCACAACACTCCAATCTCTCGTGTCAATTGCCATGTCTCATGGGTTGAAAACTTGGGTTTGAACCCCGAGGAACAACGCCACAAGTCAACATCCTTCTCTGTGGTACCATGCTTTTAAATAAGAACTCCCAACTCTCCTTTTAAATATCATTCAGGAGAGCTCTTCTATGTCTCTTGCTCCTCCGATGATTAAGTAACACCTCCTCCAACGTGGTTTCTCTCCGAATGCCCATATCAATGATTTCTCTATCGTCAAGCAAATCAGACATAACTTCTAAAATACACATTTGCTTGCATCTAAATATACGTTTTTCTCCACTTTGCCGATACATTTCTACTTGGTTTACGCCTTCTAGGTAGCTTATGAATTTATTATGATGATAGTCGTTTAATCATATTGATATATATACCTACTAAGTAAATTTGTGTAATTCAATAGAGGTGGACTTTGCCTGTCCAAACAATACAAGGACGGCTGGCTTTGATTCTAGACGGTTCTCAAATCTCGGACTGACGATAATACCCTCACAAGCTCAGTCACTCTTCGTGCATCGGTGAGGGTATTCACGTAAACAAACACAAGTAGATCTCTCTTCTCCGCACTAACTATACCTCTGGAAACAAACATTTCTCCTCAAAAATAATTCGATTATCTTCTCTTCTCGTCTTGATCTCTCAGCCTTGTTTCTCTGTGCATTCCCTGATGTTGCTTTCGAGAATCCTCTCTCGAGTTTCCCGCAGCGCGGGCTTACGCTCCTCTCTCTCCGCCTCGGCCGCTCTTCCGGCGAGGAACCAGGCTCCTATATTCACGAGCCGGAATCACTCCCTCGTTCACGAATTCTCTCAAAAGGTTAGATTTTTGACTCAGATTTTATCATTTTTCGTGCCGAATTTCATCTTGGGGGTTTTGCTAGGGTTTAAGGGTTTCCCCAATTTGACCTCAATCCAGTGTTTTAGGCTCTGTGGTATTCCATTGACAATCGATTAATAAGATTTACTCTGTTTTAGGGGCAGCTTGTTGCAGCTCAGGTGTCTCTTGTTTCGTTTCCACTTCAAAGGTTCTCTTTTTCTTCCTCCACCACTCCTGAATCTAGTGACAAGGAGAGCAACACTGAGGCCTCGAAGACTAGTCAAGAGAAAGCTACATCTGAGGCAAACGAACCAGGTCTTCACTCAGAACCCTCCAAAGATTCGAGGAGGAGGAAAGGTGCTAAACGAGCTGCAGTTCCTGAATCAGATTCCGAGAGTGATGATGAGGAGATGTCAATGGATGATTTGGTGAAGCTTGTATCTGAGAAGGACGAGCTTCTCTCTGAGAAAGAGCAAGAGATTAAGCAAATGAAAGATAAAGTTCTTCGCACTTACGCAGAGATGGAGAATGTCATGGACAGAACACGGCGTGACGCTGAAAACACCAAGAAGTACGCCATACAGGTTAGTGTCTACAAAGTACTTGCTTTGTAGCTTCTTTTACATCATATAACAGTGCGCTGAGAGAGTATGTATGTCTGCAGAACTTTGCAAAGAGCCTTTTGGATGTGGCGGATAATCTTGGAAGAGCTTCTTCCGTTGTCAAAGAAAGCTTCTCAAAGCTTGACGACACCTCCAAAGATTCAGCTGGAGCTGCTCCGCTCTTGAAGACACTTTTAGAAGGTGTGGAGATGACTGAGAAACAGCTTGCTGAAGTGTTTAAGAAATTCGGTATGGAGAAGTATGATCCTATCAACGAGCCGTTTGATCCAAACAGACATAACGCTGTGTTCCAAGTCCCTGATGCTTCTAAGCCAGAAGGCACAGTTGCTCACGTCTTGAAGGTAAACTTGCTCTCTCTCTCTTTTTGTTCCATATTCTATAGTCTCTTAACACCAATTAGTAACGATTGGTTGTTGATATCTACAGTCTGGATACACGCTGTTTGATCGAGTTATAAGACCAGCTGAGGTTGGTGTTACTCAAGGAGGAGAGAGCCAAGAAGACAAGGAAGGAATCTGATGCTTGAAAGGAACTCAAGCTAGTTTTCATAAATTTTGCTACTCTTCTTTCTTTTCAATTAATAGCCATAGTTTCCTCTTGTCGTTTGGTTATTCATTGGATGAACAAGATAGATCTACCATAAGTTGCCGGACATGGTACTTGCAAAGGAAGTTCTGCTTCTGTGTCTGTTTTCTGTATCGTCATGAGGATTTAACTGAAAGCGTCTTCACACTAGGGAAAGTGACAGTTGTTTCTCTACCGAGTTCCTTTTTTGATATATTAATCAGACACAAAGTAAGGTTTTAGATGGTCTAAACCAACCAGAAACTAAGGACAGGAACTGAGAACAGAGTGACCTTGAGTGACGGATGATGAGGACTCTTTACCAGGTTTTCGATCATCTCGACAGAGTATTGTCCTGATGAACAATGAAAGAAAGCCTATTATTATCCATGATCTCAATCTTTCGATGAAGTCTCTACTACGGGTGTAGAACATCTGAAGAAGTCACTCGAGTTGCTAACAAATCCATCTGCCGATCATTGAAGTTCATGTTTAAATCTGTCAAACTTGGGGTTTGATGTGTGTGAATGTGTACGAGCTCACAGTCACACACACACACACACAAAGATATTGTGTGAAGTCTTCTGATTTTTTAAAGAGAAAAAGACAAAAATAGCACTAAATCAAGTTTTTGTTCTCAGACTAGCACTCAAGTTCAAAAGTCACAAAAATAGCACTTAATGTTTTATCAAAAATCATAAATTTAGGGTTTAGAGTTAAAGGGTGGGGTTTAGAATTTAGGGTTTAGAGTTAAAGGTTTAGAGTTTAGGGTTTAGAGTTTAGAGTTTAGGGTTTAGGGTTTAGGGTTTAGAGTTTAGGGTTTAGGGTTTAGAGTTTAGAGTTTAGGGATTAGGGTTTAGGGTTTAGGGTTTAGAGTTGAGAAATGAGGTTTTGGGGATAAGATTTCAAATTTTGAAAAATAAAAGAATTAAAATTTTCAAAAGATATAATGTTATTTTGGTCATTTTAGTTTTTGAGTGCTATTTTTGTGATATAAACTTAGAAAGATGCTATTTTGGAGATTTGCCCTTTTTTAAATAATGTAGGTTAATTTGCAATCTCCACTCCATCCATGGTTATCTTATTACAAGTAATGATTTCAAACAATACAACCAAATTTAATTTCATGCAACGCTTAAAAACACGATGATCAATATGAAAAAAATAGAAAAATCAAATTTAATTATAAAGCTAAAACTAAAAAGAAACAATCACAATGTGGTCAGATACAATATTTAAATGATATGTGTGTGTAATTTCACTGCATGTTTAGTTCGAGTGAAACACGACCAAACAATTTCTAAATCATTTTCCACCCTCGTCTTCTCGGTGTATGGATGGTTCATCTCCGTTCATTGTGCCACTTCTTGCTGCCTTTCTTTTGACAAGCTTAGACTCCGCATCATCGTAAGCCTCCGCAGCCATTTTAGCTGTTGGAAATGTTCCAAGCCACCTTCTTCTTTGCAAACTCGGATCCCATATCTCGGCAGACCATTTACCTGATAGTTTATGGAAGTACATGAACTACTAGAACATAATGTAACGAGTTGGAACATAGTTAACCTGATGGGTTATGCATGGAAATACATAAATTGTGCTAGTAAAAACATAAACCCAAACCTGTTGGAAATTTTTTTTTAATTACCATGCAAGTTCTGGACCATAGACCATAATTTTAGGTATGAAGTCAATTTGTTTTGGAAATTCTAATTTGAAGAATAACATTTCGTATCAAAAATGGTTTATATCCAGGACACAAGAGAACCATTTCACTACCACTAGGCCACCTACAATTTGGTTATGTTGGAACAAAATTATTTATTGGAATATATATAATTTACCTGATGGCTTTTGCCTCACACCTTTGTGCTTCTTCTCCTTCTCTATCTCTTCATGCACTTGGAATGCGCAACCTAAGCAACCGGTAATATTGCAGAGAGGACAAGGGCCAGCGTCCAAAGGTTGATGAAGAGCTTCGCATGCAACCGAGTTCGATGATGAATTGTCACCTCGGACGTTGGATATGACTTGTCTCAGAGCAGAAACCATGATCACGTGCTCTTGATCTCTTGTGAGCAAACGAGGAGGTTTGTGATCGCAAGAGGGAATGTTTTCTGAATGATCCATGTACGTGGAGTCGAACTGAAAATAACTTATCGCTCACGGAGAAAGGATCCAATGTGTTAAGGTTTGAAAACAAGAGAATATTTAGGCCTCTTTATATAGTACAAGGAAGGTGGAATCTTTGTGGCCCTATGCCAATCTTATCAATGTTTAAACACATTTATTTAGATATTTATTTCTGCAGTAAACGCGATTTCTTGAAGAAACGCGATTACTAAATTTATTCGACCGACTTTCTAATAAGAGTTGGATAACATGTCTTGTCACATATCCTGCCATTGATTGGCTAAGCGCCTAGCGCTTACACAACTGTAATTTTACTTTTTTTTTTCTAGTAAAGTCCTCTCAATTCTCCAGGGTCTACTCGAGAGCATTTTTATCCTAACAGTCCATAATGTGTCTCTTAATTATATTATATTAGTATTCAAGAAGTTAACTTTGGTAAGAGACTTAGTTAATAACTTTGATATTTTTTCTCCTCCATCGCAAATCCCTTATTTTAGGATTTTTAAAATTTTTTAACATTTTTTATTAAAATTAATTTTTTATTACATAAAACATAATGAAAGATAACATTTTAAACATAGACTTTTAAATAAAACCTTGAAACCAAAGAGTAGTAAAATAAACAAGAATTATTTGAAAGAAGCATCCGAGCTCAGTTGTTATTTTCATCACGTCCAAAATTTTTCCATATATGTTCAACCAAATCATCTTTCAGTTGCTGATGCATTTGTCTACCACAAATTCTTGTTCGAACATTCATCATATTTGCGATATTTGTAGGGATATCTGTAGAATACGTGAGATCGACATGTGAACTTCTGTTATCTTCTCCTTGTTGGAACTCTGAAACATCAAATTGAGTGTATTCATCTCGTTTGTCTTCTACTATTATATTATGGAGTATGATACATGCTCTCATAATCTTCCCAATTTTGACTTTATCCCAAAACAGCACCGGATTTTTAACAATGGCAAAGCGAGCTTGCAAGACTCCAAAAGCACACTCGACATCTTTTCGGACAGCTTCCTGACGTTGAGCAAATAAAACTGCTTTCGGCCCTTGTGGTATAGGAATATATTGGATAAAAGTTACCCATTTCAGATAAATACCATCGGTGAGATAGTAAGCCATATGATATTCTCTTCCATTGACATAGAAAGTGACCTTTGGAGCTTGACCTTTTATTATGTCATCAAAAATAGGTGAATGATCAAGAACATTGATATCATTTAATGTACCTGGAGGTCCAAAAAACGCATGCCATATCCAGAGATTGTATGAAGCAACAACTTCTAAAACGATTGTTGGTTTACCCGAACCACGAGAATATTGCCCTTTCTAAGCGGTGGGACAATTCTTCCACTCCCAATGCATACAATCGATGCTTCCTATCATCCCGGGAAATCCACGATGCTCTCCAACATAAAGTAAACGTTGAAGATCAGTCGGTGTTGGTCTTCTTAAGTACTCCTCGCCGAACATATATATTGTGCCTTCCACAAAATTTTCTACACATAACCGAGTTGTTGTTTCACCGAGCCGGAGGTATTCGTCGACCGTATCACCCTTACAACCATATGCCAAGATACAAATGGCTGCAGTACACTTTTGAAGGGGAGATAGACTAATCCTTCCGAGACAATTTTTTTTTCCCGAAAATATTGAACGTCGTTGGAGAGTCGATCAACAATGCGCATGAACAATGGATTGTTCATTCTAAAACGTCGTCGGAAGATATTTTCAGGATACGTCGGAGTTTCACTGAAATAATCATTCCATAATCGAATATGCCCTTCTTCACGATTTCTTTCGATATAAGCTCATTTTTTCTTTGTTTCCTTGGTTCTTCTTGATGACCAATGGTAAAATTCTCAAAGGTTTGATAAAAGTATTGATTAAAATATTGATAAAATGTATCATCAAGTGAATCTTCAAAAGTGTTTTGAGAGGAAGATGTCATACTTGTGATCCAAAAGAGATTTTTTTTTTTAATTAATAATCTTCGTTTGGTGAGAAAAGGGTTGGTAAGAGGAGAGAAAAAAAGATAGAGTGACTTTGTGATTTTCTGATTTGACTTTTTGAATTATAACTTTCTGATTTGCCTTTGATTTTTGGCGATGATAGAGTGAAAAAGATAGAAGATTTGGCCTGGTAAGAAGAGCGAAAAAGATATAGTGACTTTGTGATCAGAAAGAAGCGAGAGAGTTTGATGAAACAAGAACAATTGACATGAATGAGAGAGAGCAGCTTCAATACTTTATACTACTTGATGAAACCAAAACAATAGACATGTGAACAAAGACAGTCCGTGACATACAAGACAAACGAAACAGGACAGTCCGGGACATGAGATGTGATTACACTCCAGGACAGTCCAAGACAGTCCGTGACATACAATACAATGTGAAACTGGACAGTCCGTGAAACAAAGACAACATGTGACATGTGATTACACTAGAAGAGTACAAGACAACCTGTGACATGTGATTACACTAGAAGAGTACAAGACTTGAGTTTACAAGAGAGGCTGTGATACATGATTGACCTGAAAATGCAACTCCGTAGCTCTCCAACCTCAATATGGTAGCGGGAACACTCATTACTACCAATGCAACGTATTGTGTTGGTTTCAAACGGAACATGATGTGTGGCTTTGATGGTAATGAGTAGTCCCATTACCTTATTGTTACAAGGCAGTATGCAGCCTCTTCTTTCTTTGTGACAGAAGACAACAAAGAGATGCTCCGCTATGTTTCCTCTGTTGACCTGAAAGAAGAACATGAAACATAATAAGAGCAAGAACATGAAACATAAGAACAGAACAACAAACAACTCATCATTCTCATTACTTAAACATAACAAGTACATGAACATGAAACAGACAACAAAGAACTAGCATGAAACAGATAACAAACAACTCGACAGACCTAATACAAAGACACTTAAACAGATGAGCTTCTTCCTTAGACTATGTGGAGAATAACTCAGTAATGAGCGCCTTCTTTAGAGTTTCTTCGTACTCATGGAGTGGCTCTGATTTAGCAAGTAGACGGTCAAGTAGACCTATCTTGGAGAGCCTTTCTTTCTTACTCAAATCCTATTGCTTAATAGACCACATCCGCTCAAATTCACACAGCCCCTTCCCCTCTTCCATTGGCTTCTTACCACGGCGCTTAGCTGCCTTAACACCAGGGGGCTGATCCGTTCCCTCATCCGCTTCACCAGTGTTGTTGTCAGTTGCTTGAGATGTTGAGGAATGTGCACCGTCCTTACATTTTCTCTTTTTAGAGGTTCTCTCGGTAGATAGATCACACCACTTCTGGTCATGGCGAAGCTCCTTCCACGCATGCTCCAGGGTGATTTTTTTTTTATAGTTGTTGAAGAAGATAACGTGAGCTTGTTTGAGAATATCATTCTCATTTTGGCCTGAAGTTTTCTCTCTTGCTGCAGCTTCATATGCTCCACAGAACTTGCAGACAAGATCATTGATCTTTTGCCACCATTGCTTGCAGTGCATTGTCTCTCTTTTTTCACAGCCTGCAAGCTTCGGACTAGCAGCAAAGTAGTCTGCTATTCTCTTCCAGAAGGCCACAGACTTCTGCTCATTCCCAACAACAACATCTTTGCAGGTGCTTATCCAAAAGCTGGTGAGGACTACATCATCGGTTGGCGTCTAAGACCTCCGTTCTTTACGCTCCACAGGAGTGTCTTGCTCGAAGTTGGAAGCTTCTGTAGCTTGCGTCCCAAATAAAGGAATAAGAGAAAATTTTAAACCAATGCCACTATTTTGTTGACTTTGAAAACGATCAACAAAATTTACATTCAAATATATATTAGAATCCATATTTGAATATGAATTAAGTAATAGAAAAGAGAGATGGAAGATAAGAGAGATGGAAAAGAAGAACGCACGTTTGATAGATGGAAGAGATAAAGGATTCCGTATAATAGAGGAGAGAAAGATAAACGCATTCATCACTCACACAACCAAATATATTTGACATTTATCTAACTCATAAACAACATTCATCACCGTAATTACTAGCTAACCATCAGTTTCATTTATCACACAACCATATTCTACCTCTAACCAACACATTTATTACAGTTCAACATACATTCATAAAACAACCAAAAAGCGTTCAATCAATTAAAGAGAAGAAGACATCTACCTGTATTGCGAAGACCAAATGTACTCCTCTGCTTTGAGATTCCTTCGTTTCGTACCCTCGATCCACACATTTTAACACACAAACAGACATGCACATATGAATGAATTAGTTTACGACAGAGAATCAAATGCGAAAAAAATACATGCACATGATTAATATATACGATTTCAAGGATTAAAACATACAAACAAACACAAAGTCAGAACATATCAAAATGATTTTATCAAAGACAGAACATCATATTTGATTCTTCCATCTTAACTGAAACAAATTCAAGTTGAAACAAACTTACAAACAAATATATTTTCATCCATCCATCTTAACTGAAACAAATTTGCAAACAAATCATATTTGATCAATCCATCTCAAGACAGAACAAACCAAATCAAACAAATCAAAATTTACAAAATTTTATGAACTTGAAACATAAGCTTTACCTTCGCCGACAGAGAGCTTCGTCTCCACCGAAGATAGCTCCGTTGCCGCCGAGGAGAGCTCCGTCGCCACTGATACATCGAATCGACGAGAAAGAGAGAGAGCTTCGTCTCCACCGAGAGAGAGCTCCGTCGCCACCGACACACCTAACCAACAAATAACACCCAAAAAACAACCGATCAGAACCAGAAGATGCTTAATCAGAGACATGCAAATTCATAGAACACAAAAACCGCTTACCTTTCGATTTGAGGAGAGCCACCGAGCGCGAGGTCTGTCGCCGTCGAGGAGAACCACTGAGATTGAGGTCACCGACGCGAGCCACCGGGGGAGACGTCACCGTCGAGACCAGAGCCACCGCGAGAATCCAAATCGCCTTTCTTCGGCAGAGACGATGAGAGAGAGAGAGAGAGAGTGAGAGAGAGAGAGAGAGAGAGAGAGAGAGAGAGAGAGAGAGAGAGAGAGAGAGAGAGAGAGAGAGAGAGAGAGAGAGAGAGAGAGAGATAACCTTCTCATTTGTTGACACGTGCTAGGTAAACAACGTTGCTTCCCGGCCTTATTTAAGAGCTGTGTCTTATGCTTTTTATTTTTTAATCCTAATTATCCCTAAGAGACGCGCTAAACACGAGCGATAAAGATGCTCTAACATGTACATCTTTTTCTTGATGTTTAAAAGTTTTTGAATTTGTTTGTAACGTATCAGTGGTCTACTTCCATTATGTGTGTTAATATTCTCAATGCTGGCTGCGTTATCAAACTTTTCGATGGTTAAGGATCATTGTTTTCTTTTTACGTAGTCCATTACACTAAACATCAGTCACGATGCATTGACTAATAATGGGACAAAATCAAATATTTCTGAAGTATGGTGTGAAACTATGATGAGGCAGGTTGGGTGACCCGTATATTGAAAAACTGGGTCGTCAATCACGATGAACTAGTCATGCGAAGGACGATTTGGAGATAAGCTTTCCTGGATTATCGCCTGAAGTAAGATTATATGGCCAAATCGCTCTTCGAATTTTTGTACGGGCTTGCATCGTTGTAGCAGTGAGAGCAGATCTTGTACCAGCCATAGTTTCAAAGGGAATTGTCAACACACGAGACCTTGCAGTGGACAAGAGATCTCAGAATCAAAGAGCAAAACCTTGTAGTATTTAGGTTTCTAGCTTTGATACCATGTCAAGAAATCTCAGCAGTATGTAAACATTCTTCTTAATTATTCTTAAAGTAACTGAGGCAAGCTTCATATATACAACTATATTCTCGTTATACAAATCGAGTTACATACAATACATTATCAGCCCAATACAGTCTAATAGTAACCACCTTATGTTTCGCAGGTTTACGCCGCTGAATATTGAGTTGGTATTTAGAAAAGATGCGAAAATCTTGCCAGACAAATTAAGTCATGTAGAATTACGGGACATGACAGAATGACAACATGATGCATGGGACGTTTCAGATGGTTTGCATGCGACACAAGCAGTGGCAGAGGCTTGTGTCGGAGACAGGAAATTTACTCAGGAGAGTCACAATTGGACTACACTTCAAAAAAGAATTTCTATAAGGGTCAATATTTTGTTTTTGTAGGGGTCAACATAATATATTTGGTAAAAACTAGTGTTATTTATAAAATCCATGTGTGTCAATTGACCCCCCCCCCCCCCCCCCCCCATTACACTCTACCTCCACCACTGGACACAATCCCTCCTTTTTAACAGTTTAGTTAGCTTATTAAATGAAAGTATTCAACTTAAGAATTAATAATGTGGTTGTGAATATAATGTTTTGGTCTACATATGTTTTCTTTATATGAGGTTCGCAAGCAAAGTATAGTGAGGATTGTGGTACTTGTTAGTTATGATGAATAAGGGTTTTTGTCAAATAAAGCCATTAGGGAATATTTCATTTTTGTATATTCTTCTCCACATTCCGCCCGTGTTCCTTCTTCCACAAGCTTGTCCTCTGCTCCTTCTCCTTATTCATCATCAAACGGGCGTATCAATATTGCTCTCGTGCTGGAACCTGCACCGAGTCCAGCTCAGAAGTAACACTACTACATCAGTTATCAGTCAGAGCTAGAAAAGATGTAGAGGCACACAAGACTGCTAGATTTGCTTTAGGAGCTTTGGCTGTATGAAAGGAGGCTGAATGCTTTATTGATAGGTATTTGTACAGTATTTATACAGAATACATAAGGGATTAAGTATTCACTAATTACAATAGTAACCCTTAATGATATATCTCCTATACGCCCCCTCAAGATGGAGGGACTTGAGTGACTCCAATCTTGTTCATAAGCTCAAGAAACCGAGGTCGAGGAAGCGGTTTTGTGAGAGCATCGACGAGTTGATCTTTCGTGGAGAGGTTAGAAACTCTTAGTGCCCCAGCCTGAACGTGATGTCTGATGAGGGGAAAGTCGAGTGCTATATGCTTCATTCGTGAATGGAAAACATGATTTGCAGCGAGGTAGGCTGCACCAACATTATCACAATATAGTACTGGCATTTTGGGCAGTGGTATGCGCAAGTCTGTAAACAGAGAACATACCCAGAGTACCTCAGAAGCGGCATTAGCAACAGCTCGATATTCCGCTTCCGTGGAGGACCTGACAACGCCGGTTTGTTTCTTTGAGCTCCAGGAGATCGGATTGCCACCAAGATAAACTATGTATGCATTCGTGGAGCAATAATCATCCGCGTCACCTGCCCAATCAGCATCAGTGTAGGCGTGGAGCTTCAGAGGCGTGTCAGCACGAAGAAGAATGCCATGAGCAGATGTTCTGGTGACATAACGGAGGATTCACTTGACAGCTTGCCAGTGGAGGTCTGTCGGTCACTGCATATATTGAGAGAGACGATTGACCAGAAATGTAATATCAGATCTGGGAAGCGCAAGGTACTGCAGACTCCATAGGACTGCTCGATATTCGCTAGGATTCTCCATGGGAGTGCCGGAGGTGAGAGATAGTTTAGGCATTGGAGCCATTGGCGTGGAGACCAGTCGCGCATCCATCGTGTTCGTGAGTGTGAGTAGGTCTATGACATACTTCTTTTGTATCAAATGCAGACCCTTGAAGGTCCGAGTTGCCTCTATACCCAGAAAATAACTCAGCTCACCAAAGTCTTTCAGAGAGAAACGTGATGAGATAGTCGCGATGAACCGATCAATCAATTTGTTGTTGTTGCCAGTGATTACCATGTCATCAACGTAGACGAGGAGATAAATAACATCTGACCGACGATGGAAGGTGAAGAGTGAGGTATCAGCCGTGGAATTTACGAACCCTTGCGTGAGAAGGTAAGACCGAAGTTCTTGATACCACGCCCGGGGCGCTTGCTTGAGCCCATAGGGGGCCTTCCTCAGGCGACACACATAGTGTGGTCGATCCTAATCCACAAAACCAGGTGGTTGTGTGACATATACCTCCTCTTCCAACGTTCCTTGAAGAAAAGCGTTATTGACGTCAAGTTGGCGAAGGCTCCAGCCCTTTGTGACCGCAACATGTAACACAGATCTCACCGTCATGGACTTGATAACTGGACTAAATGTCTATGTGAAATCATAACCATGTTGCTGATGGAATCTTTTCGCCACAAGCCGGGCCTTATACCTATCAATCTCACCGTTAGCTCTATATTTTATTGTGAAGACCCACTTACAGTCGACGACGTTCTGATACTGTTCTGGTGGAACGAGTTCTGAAGTCCCATTGCGGAGGTGAGCGTTTATCTCATCGACCATCGCTTGTCTCCATCTAGGATCCTTTAGTGCTTCAGCCACGGTTTTAGGTATCTTTGGTTTAAGTTTCGGGACAAAGGCTAGAAGAGAGGTTTTGGTTTTAGGCTTGGATATATTGTTTTTCGAACGAGTTTTCATGGGGTGATGGTTTGGGTGTTGTGGCTCAGGTGGAGCAGGAGCAGGTGATGGTGAAGGTGAAGGAGAGGGTGATGAAGAGGACGCATTCGAGGAGGTTGCGGTTGGGCTTGGGTTTGGCTCAGTGTTTGCGATAGGAGTTGTACTGGAGGACGGTTGGGGCTGAGTCTCAGGTTGTGGCTGAAACACTGGAGCGATCGGATCTTGCTGCGGAGAAGCTGGAGACAGAGACGCAAGTGGAGACGATGATGCTTGTGGGCTTTGTTGGTGAGGATCAAAGCACGGGGGAGATGTTGCGTTTCTGGAGTCTGAGCAAGCATAGTTGTCTGAGTCGAAGAAGACGCAAAAGGGAATCTTCTCTCATTGAACACCACATGGCGTGACGTGTAGATGCGACCAGAGTCTCGATGAAGGCAGAGATACACACTTTGCGTCAAGGAGTAACCAAGGAACACACAGGATGCAGAGCGCGGTTCCAAAGACACGCAGCTTCTGATAGTTGGGAACCTGGCCAAACAGCTTCGCATAAGGAGACTCATTGTCAAGCACCGGTGTAGGCATCCTGTTAATGAGGTAAACGGACCTAGTGAATGCATAACTCCAGTAAGTAGTGGGCATCGACGCTTGCCCAAGAAGTGTGAGACCAGTCTCGACAACGTGTCTGTGTTTCCGTTCGGAGATTCCATTCAGCTCAGGAGTGTGTGGAGGTGTCGTTAGGTGAGTAATGCCGTGAGTCGCTAGGAGCTGACATAGAGCAATGAACTCACCTCCATTATCCGAGTACAAGGTGCCAATCTTTTGCTTGAACTTGTTTTCCACCAAAGCTTTCAATTTGATGAAGGTGTCAAGAACTTGCGACTTAAGCTTTAGCGGATACAACCACATATAGCGTGTGTATAGATCAACAATGACAAGGTAATACTTGTAGCCATCAATTGGCGCAACCGGAGAGGACCACACGTCCGTGTACAAGTACTCGAGAGGATGAGACGACACAATTGTGTTTGAATAAAACGGCATCTTATGACTTTTATTGATAGATCAGTCCAAACATAACAAATCATTTGTAGAAGACAACGAGACTTGTAAAGAAAATTTTGAAACTAGAGACTTCAGAACTGGTAACGCTGGGTGTCCAAGACGAGCGTGCTAGGAGAGAAGATCTGGTTTCTGATTTGGTGAAGCAAACAACGACATTGGAGAAGACAACTGAACCGGCCACTCATATAGTTCGTTCTTAGTTTTGCCTTGGAGCAACTGGTCCCCTGTGCTGAGATCCTTCACCTGAAAGTGTGCATGAAATAATTCAATTGAAACGCCATTAGTGTTGCACATTTTATAAACCAATATAAGATTTCTCTTAACATTCGGAACATATAGCACATCTCTCAGCTTAAGAGAACGATGAGGAGTAGCAATAAGTGCAGAACCAGTATGTGTTATAAGCAAACCAGTACCATCAGCGATTGTGACCTCTTCCCCACCAGTGTAAGGTTGATGGAGAGCGAGGTTGTTGAGGTCTATCATGAGATGGTGAGTGGCTTTGCTGTCTAGGAGCCAGTTGTTGGGGTTGTACATTGCAGCAGAGGCCATGTTAGCACGAGGTTGGCATGGAGCATACGAGGACACTGATGACTGGTTCGAGCTTCCTGCGGTTTCATGAAGCTGGAGTTGAGAGCAAGTACGAGCACTGTGACCATGGATGCCACAGATTTGACACCTTCCCTAGTATGGTCGTGGTGTATAGCCTTGATTGTTGTAGTTGTTCATGCGATTGTTCCAGTTGCCATTGTAGAGCCCATGTTGGATCGGCCATGACCACGAGTGTTGTTGTTGTGGCCACGAGAGGTTGCAACATTAGCCGTAACCGGTACTGACGGGATGAGCTCAGTCTTTGCAGTAAGCTTGAGCTCGTGTTGAATGAGCTTCTCATGGATTTCCGTAACTGAGGGAGTGGTGTCTCTGCCAGCGATCTGATCCACCACCGTCTTGTAATCCTCAGGGAGTTCCTAGAGAATGAACTCAATCTTGTCTTCATGATCAAGCGGCTTCTCAAGCAGAGCCAAGTGATCAAAGCGAGTCGTAAGTCCCTGCACATACTCATCTATGGACTTAGTCCCCTTGGTCCATTGTTTGAGCTGTTGACGCAATTGTAGTATGTGACCTCGACTTGGCTTCGCATATGTAGTAGCTAGCGTGTGCCATATATCGGCTGCAGTGGTGGTTGTAGCGAGGATCGCTTGGACAGGGGCCGTGATGGTGCCAAGTAGCGCATTGTAAAGAAGCTTATCTTGGCGCTTCTAGATGGAGTACTCATTGTTGACAATAACTTGACCTTCAGTTGTGAGTGTTGGTGATGGGATCTCCATAGATCCATCCATATGACCAGCTAGATCATAACCATCAAGGAGAGAGTGGACTTGACGATTCCACATGAGGTAGTTGGTAAAGGTCAGCTTCGTGACGTTGGTCATGTTCACATTGAGCAGCGTACGTGTACCGGAGACGAGTATCGTCTCGTGTGAAGAAGTAGGTGAGCCACCGGACATGGTGAATAAGAGAGAGAAGAGAAGAAACAGAGGATGAAGAAGAAGAAGAGATGAGAGTAAAGAGCGGCGGAAATTTTTTTTTAAGGTATCGTATTCAGCTCTGATATCATGTATGAAAGGAGGCTGAATGCTTTATTGATAGGTATTTGTACAGTATTTATACTGAATACATAAGGGATTAGGTATTTACTAATTACAATAATAACCCTTAATGATATATCTCCTTTATTTCGATGAGTCTCTACCAATGTCGGTCCTGAGAGTTTGAGGATCTGAGACCATTTGATAAAGATTTTAAAAATTTGGAAGCCTAAAAAAATTTATTTTATAAATTTAGGGATCTATTTACATATAAATTTTTTTTAAAAAAATTGGAAGTCTGAGGCGAATGTTTCATTAGGCTTGGCCCAAGACTGGTTATGGTGTCTACTGTTGTAGCTCGTAGAACATCTGGTCCTGGTCTCTACTGTTGTAGCTTGTAGAACATCTGACTAAGTCACTCGTTAACAAATCCATCTGCCGGCCACTGAATTCCGTGTTTAATCTATGGAACTTGGGGTTTGTTATTAACTTTTGGGTTTGTTATTAGGTTTGTTATTAACTTTTGGGTTTGTTAGGTTTGTTATTAACTTTTGGGCTCAGACTTTTGTGTACAAATACAAAAATATTGTGTGAAGTTTCTGACTTTTCAAACTATCCCTCCTTGTTTATCTTATTACAAATAATGATTTCAAACAAGAACAATACAACCAAACTTAATTTCATGCAACACTTAAACCATAATAATAACTAGGAGATTCTTCCGTACTCATGCACAAATATAAATATTTTAAAATAAATATATTATAATATTGATTAATATTTTTTACTTTTAATTTCAATAATTTATATTATTATTATTAATATTATTATTTTTATTAGACATGTGATTTTTTTATATAATATCTAGTCGGTTTAATTACGTTAGATTACATCTACTTCTCTGAATTCAACCATTATAAATTTTTTTGTTCTAAATATATTAAAATTTTGATTAGTTTTTTTTGTATTTATATTGGTTGATCTCTTAAACAAATAAATATCTTTTAGTAAGATTTTATATTAAAATAACATATATTTTTCTGAGAATCAAATAGACAAAATAGTTAAAGTGTGGATTGATTAAAAATTACATAAAGGAATATAAAGAAAATATTTTGAATTTCATGCATATATGTTTTACAAAAGAAATAAATTATTAAAATTAATTAACATTTTATTTTTATTTTCAAAATGTTAAGGGTATCCCATAATTTAAATGTGTACAAAAATACAATATTACTATAAATAATATATTGTTATTTTATTATTTTTATTAATATCAAAGATTATTTTTGTCAACTTTTTTTATGAAATCACATTATAGATAAATTTTATTTAAAAATTCGTTTTATTTGTTTTTAAAATTTTTTTAATATATGTTATTGGAAAAAAAAAAGAAATTAAATTAAAATCTAATTAAAAAAAATCTAATAAATAAAAAGGAAAATAAACTTAATAATGATAAGTAAAATAATATTTTAAATTCATTAAGAGTACTTCCATTATTAACCATCGTAAAAATTGACATTTGACGTAGTAGACTTTTAAAATAATATTATAGAAATATGAAAAATGGAAAAACATCGAATTTAGTTTATAAAGCCAAATAAACTGAAAATAAACAATCTATATAGTAACATACAATATTTAACACATGTAAAAGAATCTGGTCAATGAAATAAATGATATGTGTAACGATTTTGTATATTATAATAACTCCAATGCATGTGTTATAATAACTCCAATGCACGTGTTACTTCAAATGAAACACGAACAGAAGAATTCTCAACCATCTTCCCCCGTCTTCGTTTCTGTTCATGCTTCCTCTCCGTTCTCTGTGCCACTTCTTGATGCCTTTCTTTTGACAAGCTTAGCCGCCGCATCATCATAATTCATAAGCCTCCGCTGCCATTTCAGCTGTTGGAAACGTTCCAAGCCATCTTCGTCCTTGCAAACTCGGATCCCATATCTCCGCCGACCATTTACCTGATGGCTTTTGCCTCACACCTTTGTGCTTCTTCTCCTTTTTTTATCTCTTCACGCCGTGGGAATGCGCAACCGCAGCAACCCGTGATACTGCACATGGGACAAGGGCCAGCGTCCAAAGGTTGATGAAGAGCTTCGCATGCAACCGAGTTTGATGATGAAGTTGATATGCCCTGGAGGGTCTATGTGAGGAAGAGAAAGAAGCAGCTGGAAGAAGGAAGAAGAGAAGAGGAGACTGCTGACGTGGAAGAAGTTGTTACGAGTTAGTTACGATCGTTTAAAGGAATGTACATGGGCCTCAAGTATATAAGAGGACCCATGGTCGTTTAGAGTTGGGGGATTTGGTATGGGCTTGACTCTGAGAAGAGGAAGATTGTATTCTGGCTTAGTACTCGATCTGTGAGACTAAGAGAGGGTGGTTGGGCGGATCTTAATCAAATACACTTCAGTTCTAACAAATTGGTGCGGTGAGCGTGGACATTGAGAAAACTGCGTTCCGCACCCATGACAGTCACTACGAATTTCTGGTGATGCCATTTGGACTTACCAACGCACCTGCGACGTTCCAAGCTTTGATGAATGACGTTTTCAGAAAGTTCTTGCGGAAATTTGTTTTAGTGTTCTTCGACGATATACTGATCTATAGTTATACGTTGGAAGAGCATGTGAAGCACATAGAGATGGTGCTGGATGTGTTTGTGGAACAGAAGCTATTTGCGAACAGGAAGAAGTGTGCGTTTGCTCAGAAGCAGGTGGAATATCTGGGTCATGTGATCTCGAGTGCAGGAGTATCCACAGACAATCAGAAGATTGAAGCAGTTCAGAAGTGGCCAATACCGAAGGCAGTGAAGGATTTACGCGGATTCTTGGGGTTAACTGGTTACTATAGAAAATTCGTGCAACACTATGGGTGTATTGCTAAGCCTCTCACTATTGAAGAAGGAACAGTTTTTATGGTCGACATTAGCGCTGGCCGCGTTTGAGGAACTGAAGAGAGCAATGGTATCAGCGCCGGTGCTCGCTTTACCCGATTTTACAAAGCTGTTCATAGTGGAATCTGATGCGTCTGGGTTTGGTTTGGGAGCAGTCCTAATGCAAGATGGTCATCCTATTGCATTCTTCAGTAGGGGGTTGACCAGTAAGGAGCAACAGAAACCTATATACGAGCGCGAATTGATGGCAATTGTACTGTCTATACAGAAGTGGAGGCACTATTTGCTTGGAAGAAGGTTTGTAGTGAGAACAGATCAGCAAAGTCTTAAATATCTTTTGGAGCAGCGAGAGATTACACTTGACTATCAGAGATGGCTAACAAGGATCTTGGGTTATAAGTTCGATATTGAGTACAAGGTAGGGAGCGAAAACAAAGTGGCAGATGGCTTATCTCGTATCGATCATGCCACTAAAGCAGAAGGGGTCACAGTTGATTTGTTGGCGTTGACAGTTCCTTCGGCTTTGCAATTACAAGATTTATATGCGGAGGTTGATAATAATGTGGAGATACAACAATTGGTTGCGAAGTTGGCAGTGGGGAAGGAAGTAAAATGCGGGTTTTCTTTGACGAATGGTCGTTTGTTTTATAAACAACGTCTCGTCATTCCATCAACGTCAGCCTTTATTCCATTGATTCTACAGGAATCTCATGACAGTGTTATGGGAGGTCATGCAGGCGTGTTAAGGACGTTACAACGAGTGAAGCTGAGTTTCTATTGGTCCAAAATGCGGAAGAGAGTACAAGAGTATGTCGCCGCCTGTGCAATATGCCAGACACACAAGTACTCAACGCTTTCTCCTGCTGGATTGTTGCAGCCAATAGAATTACCAAATCAGATTTGGGAGGATGTAGCGATGGACTTTATAGAAGGGTTGCCTACATCACAAGGAGTGAATGTCATACTGGTGGTGGTCGATAGGTTGAGCAAGTATGGTCATTTTCTGACTTTGAAACACCCCTTTACTGCAATGGATGTCGCGCATAAGTTTGGTAAAGAGGTCATTCGTTTGCACGGGTTTCCTAAGTCGATCATTTCTGACAGAGACAAGATTTTCTTGAGCAAGTTCTGGAAGGAATGCTTTCGCATGGCGGGCACAAGATTGAGGTTTAGCACTGCTTTCCACCCTCAGACAGATGGTCAAACTGAGGTGTTAAACCGCTGTGTGGAAACGTATTTGCGCTGTTTTGCTTCGTCACACCCGAAGACTTGGTCCAAGTTTCTTCCTTGGGCAGAACTGTGGTATAATACAGCATATCATACGGCTTTGAAGTGTACTCCGTTTCAGTTGGTATACGGACGAGAACCTCCGACATTGTTACCATATGAACAGGGTGCGAGTTCGAACTTTGAGGTTGATGCAATGTTGAAGGAACGTGACGCGATGCTGGGATCTATTAAACAGAATTTACTCAGAGCTCAAGCTCACATGAAGAATAATGCTGATAAGCATCGTCGTGAGTTGGAGTTAGCAGTGGGCTCGATGGTGTATTTGAAATTACGGCCCTATCGACAACAATCAGTCAGTCAGTGTCTGTTTCAGAAGTTAGCTGCAAGATTTTATGGCCCTTTTGAAGTTTTGTCGAGGATTGGGAAGGTTGCGTACAAGTTGAAGTTACCAGATCATTCCAAGATTCACCCGGTTTTTCACATATCTCAGTTGAAACCTGTGATTGGGAGTCCAGAGTTAGCTGTGCCTCTACCTCCGGACAGCACGGAAGAGATTGTGGTGGAACCAGAGGATGTGGTTGATCATCGTTATGACGAAGATGGGTTTATGGAGGTGTTGATCCGTTGGCGTCATTTACCTGCGCATGAGACTTCGTGGCTTAAAGCAAGAGAGGTAAAGCATCAGTTTCCTTCTTTCTCACTTGAGAACAAGCTGAGTCTCGCCAATGGGGGTATTGATATGCCCTGGAGGGTCTATGTGAGAAAGAGAAAGAAGCAGCTGGAAGAAAGAAGAAGAGAATAGGAGACTGCTGACGTGGAAGAAGTTGTTACAAGTTAGTTACGATCGTTTAAAGGAATGTACATGGACCTCAAGTATATAAGAGGACCCATGGTCGTTTAGAGTTGGGGGGATTTGGTATGGGCTTGACTCTGAGAAGAGGAAGATTGTATTCTGGCTTAGTACTCGATCTGTGAGACTAAGAGAGGGTGGTTGGGCGGATCTTAATCAAATACACTTCAGTTCTAACAGAAGTGTTGCACCTCTGACGTTGGATATCACTTGTCTCAGAGCAGAAACCATGATCACATGCTCTTGATCTCTTGTCAAACGAGAAGGTATCTGATCAGAAGAGATATTTTTTTCTGAGTAATTCATGTTCTTGGAGTTGAATTTGAAAATAATAATTACTCAGGAGGAGATTTTGAAAACAAACTGACGAAATAATAGGCGTTTATATAGACTACAAGGAAGGTGGGATCTTTGTTATGCTGGAATTTACCAATGTTTAGACACGTAACTTATGACATCTTTTTTAGTATTTATTTATGTAATAAAACGCGATTTCCAGAAGAAACGCAATTATAAACGCAATTATTAGATTTATTCGAACCATTTCCTAATTAGATGAATATTGACTTTTGTTTTCTGGTCACCTTTTATATTAACATATATTGCTGTACCGAATAAACCGGTACACTTCTTACACTATACCTTTGGTTGGGGAATTGTTACTGAAAATATTGTGCCGTCTTCTAATTTTTCAAACTACTTTTTCTGCAAGCTCCCTTCATGGTTATTATATACTATATGATGAGATTAGAAGTGGTGAAGGAGAAGATTGTTATGGGCTTGTTGATGAGCTTAAAGAAGTGGGCAACAAAAAGAGTTCAGCAAGCATTATGCAGCCCATCAAGAGGTTCATTGACTAACTTGACTGAGTCTTTTCTTTACCATGAGTTAGTTATGTTCTCTGAAATAATGGATGCTGTACTTCCTTATTTTGAGGACCAATATTCAATTTTCTCATTTTCCTTTGTTGTTAGCTAGTGGGTGAATCCACAATAGTTTGTTTCCTTGTACTTTCTTCTGTTTAAGCAATGTAAAGACAGAAACAAAGGTAGTCAAAACTACCTATTAAAAGCATCTTAATTCTTGTGTTCTTATTCACCTATAGCTTTGATTGGGATCTATACTATACATATAGCCACAAACAGTAGAATGTATACCTAAAAAATCACAGCTATAAAAAGATATAATTTATCTTCTGTCGTTTGGTGCATCATTTTGAACTTGGTCATATCAAATTGTTGTATCTCATTACAAATAATGATTTTAAACAATACAATTGAATTTAATTTCATGCAACACTTAAAAAACGGCGAACAATATGACAAATCAAATTTAATAAGAAAGCTAAAACTAAAAACACAATCACAAGGTAGTCACATACAATATTTAACACATGTAAAAAATCTGATCAATGAAATAAATGATATGTGTGAAGATTTTGTATATTATAATTCCACTGCATGTTTAGTTCGAGTGAAACACGACCAAACAATTTCTAAATCATTTTCCACCCTCGTCTTCTCGGTGTATGGATGGTTCATCTCCGTTCATTGTGCCACTTCTTGCTGCCTTTCTTTTGACAAGCTTAGACTCCGCATCATCGTAAGCCTCCGCAGCCATTTTAGCTGTTGGAAATGTTCCAAGCCACCTTCTTCTTTGCAAACTCGGATCCCATATCTCGGCAGACCATTTACCTGATAGTTTATGGAAGTACATGAACTACTAGAACATAATGTAACGAGTTGGAACATAGTTAACCTGATGGGTTATGCATGGAAATACATAAATTGTGCTAGTAAAAACAAAAACCCAAACCTGTTGGAAATTTTTTTTTAATTACCATGCAAGTTCTGGACCATAGACCATAATTTTAGGTATGAAGTCAATTTGTTTTGGAAATTCTAATTTGAAGAATAACATTTCGTATCAAAAATGGTTTATATCCAGGACACAAGAGAACCATTTCACTACCACTAGGCCACCTACAATTTGGTTATGTTGGAACAAAATTATTTATTGGAATATATATAATTTACCTGATGGCTTTTGCCTCACACCTTTGTGCTTCTTCTCCTTCTCTATCTCTTCATGCACTGGGAATGCGCAACCTAAGCAACCGGTAATATTGCAGAGAGGACAAGGGCCAGCGTCCAAAGGTTGATGAAGAGCTTCGCATGCAACCGAGTTCGATGATGAATTGTCACCTCGGACGTTGGATATGACTTGTCGCAGAGCAGAAACCATGATCACGTGCTCTTGATCTCTTGTGAGCAAACGAGGAGGTTTGTGATCGCAAGAGGGAATGTTTTCTGAATGATCCATGTACGTGGAGTCGAACTGAAAATAACTTATCGCTCACGGAGAAAGGATCCAATGTGTTAAGGTTTGAAAACAATGAATAGGCCTCTTTATATAGTACAAGGAAGGTGGAATATTTGTGGCCCCATATGCCAATCTTATCAATGTTTTAACACGGGACATGCACGAACTTGTGTGTGCCACATCAATTTTTAGATATTTATTTCTGCTGTAAACGCGATTTCTAGGAGAAACGCGATTACTAAATTTATTCGATCCACTCAATGACTAACTAGAGTCTTGACTTTTGTTCTCTAGTCAGCCTTTTATAGAACATTATTGTAGTGTACCGAGTAAACCAATACACTTCTTACACCACATCCTGCCATTGTATTGCTAGCCTTACACAACTGTATTTTTTGTTTTCTAACAACGTCCTCTCAATTCTCTAGGTCTACAATGTCTTAATGTGTAAAAAGTTGTATTTCGTTGGTAACGTACCTATCAGTGGTCTACTTCCATTATGTCAAAACAATTTCTTTAATGCGTGTTCCTCATATTTACAGAACTGACTGTATTCAAACTTTTCAATGGTCAAAGATCATTGTTTTCTTTGTAGTCTATTACACCATCAGTCCCTATGCATTATTAATAATAGGACAGAATTAGAAGATTTCTGATGTTTGGTGTAAAAATATGATGAGGCAGGTTGGGTGACCAGTATATTGTAAAAATATGGACCATAAATCACGATGCAATGGACAATGGTCTACAACCACCTTATGTTTCGCAGGTTTATGCTGGTGAATCTTGAGTTGATATTTAGCAAATATGTGAAAACCTTGCCAGACAAATTGAATCTTGGAGAATTATAGGAAAAGACAGAAGGACAACGCGACATCTTCTGATGGTATAATTGCGACACAAACCCTCCGTTTTAACTGTTTATTTAGCTTATTGAATGAAAATAGTGAACTAAAAAAGTATTAATGTGGTTGTAAATATAATGATTGCTCTACGACATATGTTTTCCTTGTATTAAAATAGAGTGGGGATTGTTGTTCTTACTAGCGAGGGATGAAGGGTTTCAATTTTGTGCAGCTTGTTCGAGTACTGCGCCAAGATCTATATATGCATGTATCAATGAAAACAAAAGGGCATATATACTAAGTACTTAAAAAAAAAAATGGTAAACCATTTTCTTAAGAGAGAATGTAAAAGTCCTGGTGACCACGCGCGTGAAAATCTGGTGTGGTGCAGATTCGAATTCGGGTCCCTTGGGAATCCATGGAACGTCTTGATCACCCGATCACATACGCGTAGTTATACTGCGTACTAAAATTATACTTCGAGCTAAGTAAATGAGCGAGCCGATTTATTAGGATGATAATCGGTCAATGAGAAGCCAATTCTGTCTATAGTAGATTAGTATAGTAGTATGGATTTTGGTCTTATGAGATGTAAGTTTGTTTATATTGTCCAAATTTTTAAGGTAGAGTTTAATCAAGTTGCAGTTCTATAGAGAAGTTTCTATGTGGAATAATAGTATGTTTTCTCTTTGTATCAGCTTCTTTCGGTTACTACCAGTCTTAAATGCAATTTTACAGAGTTAGTTATTATTGCCACATCTCATGCTGACTGCTGAGTTACTTCAAATCTTTTCTAATTTCTAGTAAGATTTTATCTAGTTGGATTTATATATAAAAAAAAACAGGGTAATATGTTAACCCCTGTTCCGGAACGCGGTAGGCGCTAGTCGGTCGGTCGGGTTGAGCCTAGCGCCTAAAGAGAAAATCGGAGATTAATCAGAAATTATGCGGGGCGGAATTTTTAGATGGTTTACTATGTTATAAAACATGTTAATCTTTAATTGTGTATAACATTAATACATTTTCATGTTTAAGATTGTATAAAACACACAAATAGAATATATAAACTTAATATAGTGTAATTTTCATCAAAATTATGAATATAAATGATATTTATAAAATTTTAGATCAAATAAACAAATAAAAATATTATTAAAACTAAAAAAAAAAAAAAAATTTAAAAAAAAAAAAAAAAAAAAAAAAAAATAGATTAGGCGGCCGCCTAGGCGGCTAGGCGGTCATTTAGGCGGCTATGCGGTCATTTAGGCGGTTTAGGCAGAAAAAATCAGATATCCGATTTTTTAAACCGATTTGGCATAAATCGGGGCGGAAAAGTGACGCGTAGCGCCTAGGCGGCCGCCTAGACGGCTAGGCGGCCGATTTTTAGAACAGGGATGTTAACATAATCTTAATCTTTTGGAAGACCCTTGATGTTCTGCTGGCACTTTCTTTTTGAATGAAATAAAAAATTTAACCAATCAACCTATTTTCGTAAGTATTTTTGTTCTTGTCCGGATACAAGATAACCAAGATGCATGTTCGAAAGCTTTTGTTGAGGACTAGAATTTATAAACAAGCCATTGTAGCTTCCATTGGCAGCGTTGCTCTAGCATTCAAAACAAATATGGTTTGTTGAAATAAACTTATGGGCCCTCCAGCATAATAAAACATACAACATCGAACTATTATTTAGGAATGATCAGATTATCAAATTTGCTCTGATTCATTATTCGTTTCAATTCGAAAATTTGGATATCCGTAAAGTTTCGAATCAAAACAAATAGCAAAATGTGATATTCGTAAAAATGAAACAAATCACAAATATTATTTTTTGGAAAGCCGAATATCCAATCCGATTCGTGTATTTACATATATGTAATGTAATTGTATATATAAACTATCATATCTATACATATTTTATGATATAATTTGGTTATTTTTTTATTTTAAGTTGTTTTTCAAATTTTTGTTTGGATTGCATATCGAATTTATTTTTATGTTGAATCAAATGTTAACGTGTAAATTTTCTTATTAGATTTGTTAATATTAAATTTTGCTTTATAATTTATGTTAAAAATGTTACTGTGTTAGTATGATATTTTATTTTAATTTTAAGTTGATATTTTAATTTTTTTTATTCAATTTTAATAATATATATTATTTTTATTTTTAATATAATTGACAGATCGAATCGAATAATCTGCGAATATTTTAAAAAGCTCGGGATATCTAAACTTCCGCCGGACCTAATTATTGTTTTATTAATTTGGAAGCTTACCTCACAGCATACACGTGAGTCACGTGACAATGAAAGAGAGAGAAGCAGCAAACTTGAGATGACGTTTTGAATGCCAATGTAAAACTGTGATTGTAGTAACTTTTTTAAAGTTTTTGGTCGGTAAAAATAAAAACACACACAACACAAATGTTGACCAAAGAGAATTGAATTATTCAAGGCTAGCAAAAGACAAATTTATCCCTCACGAAATCTGGGCCTTGCTTGCTTGCACACCGATCCGACACGTACACATATCATCCACACTGGCCTGGCACGAAACGAAATACGATCCTCCAGTCCAATCCATCATCGTCGTCCACAGGACCTTCATTCCGATCTGTGAGATCTCTCTTCTTCTTCATTTTTTTTTTCTTTTCAATCTTAGCGCATTGATTCTGAAACGTGTAATTCTTTGTGGCTTTGGGATCATTCAGGATCAGACATGGCTTTCCTTGTGACATCCTTAATATTCGCTGTCGTGGGAATCATTGCGTCGATATTCACAAGGATCTGCTTCAACCAAGGCCCCTCCACCAATCTGTAATGTTTTTTGATTTCGTCTCAATCTTATAAGTAATTATCATTAGCCGGTCGGTAATGTGTTGCTACGTCAATGTTAATGCCGTTTAGTTTGGTTCTCCGGGATCGATTCAGTAGTTCGAATCATTTATTTATATCTTTGCGCCTTTAGAATCGATCATTGACTTTTGTTGGATTCTCCATACTTTTTTTTTTTTTTGATAACCATTCTCGGTTGGGGTAAATGTATCAAAGTCTTTTGTCTTTGTTTTGTGGAACAGGCTACATTTTACTTTGGTCATTACAGCCACTGTCTGCTGTTGGATGATGTAAGTTTTTTTATTATGTTTCATGCTCTCTTTTTATCTTTTACTTTTGCATTTGCACCCATGGTTCATCCTTTGTTTCCTCACCTCCATCCAACATTAGCTAATGAGAGATAGAGATAGAGATCCTTCTAGGCTGTGATCGATCATCTGTCTCGTTGTCCTATTATCTTATATCACTGAATCGTTGTTTTTATTTCTTTGTTTTGGGCAGGTGGGCAATTGTATACATTGCGCAGATGAAGCCTCTCATTGTCCCTATCCTAAGCGAGGTTGAGTAGACACCCATCTACTCCAACTAGGCAACCCAATGCACGGATTTGATTGTCTGCTCGCTCTTTCTGTGTATACCTCTTCAAACATATCTGTTTTGTTATCCCTATCGCGGTGTGGAACAAACAATACCTTTGCCTCTCCTCACTGTTAAATCTTGTCTCTCATTCATTTTATTTGACAGTCTGCATCATACTCAAAAGACTATGCCAGAGAGTATGTATTATTTGTTGATGAAATAAAAATCTTTGGAGGAATACTAACTCGGCTAATTCTTATCTTCATCTTCTTGGCAAGTTCCTATCAAATGGCAATAATCCAGGCATGAGCCAACCAACCATTCGTTCTGCCATAACGGTTCCTGTGGAGTTTCTATTGAAGTAACTCTGAGCTTCAAAATTGTTTGAGGTCTTTATATCCCAAGGAATTACAAACTTGAATTATGACAAGAACACTCTTTTAACTACAACCATTACAAAGAGAAAATCTATTTCAACAATATCTTGTTTTCAAATAACCCCAGTTCGATGGCCTAAGTAGATCTCGCCTGAAACAATTGTACTGTATAGACTTCTTCAGCTATGCCTCAAATGAAAACAACTCATGAACGAGTTGTGGTTCTCTTCCTCGGTTTTACTCTTGGGAGTAGGGTTGTCACATTATAGGAAGTAGTCAGGGGCAGGTTTTTTGGCGGGAGGCCCTCTCGAGTCCTGCATTTAGAGTGTGTTAGTGATCATAGGGTATAAGAATGACAAGTAGAAAACATTATCAAAAGTGGTCGTACCTGCTGGGCTGCCTGGAACACACGGAACTCTTTGTTTAGGTTCTCGTCCAGCTCTAGAATCGAAGCAATATTACCGCATCTGGATCATCATTGAAATACGAGTTAAATGCAAATATCAAACTAAAAGGATACACAGACGGTCCTGAGTATCTTATTTACCTATAACAGTAATTTGGAGCTGACCACACTGTCACAATCTGGCTATCGAACATCCATTTGTAACCCTCCATAACTAGTTGATGTGCTCGTCCTATGTAGTCTATGTTGTTTGTGTGGTTAAAAGTCGTGACAACACTGCCGCCAAAAAGGAATCCAGCTCCACGAGGACTCAATCCCCATCCCTCAACTATATCCTCGGGATCAGACCATAGGAGGTCACACATGGCACCATCATGTGGCACTTCTTGCTTCCGGTCAATTGTCCTGATCTGCCATAAACGTCCCCGTCAGTTAACTCAATCTTAGTTGAAACTTCTGACAATATCAACAAAGAGAGAGAGAGAGGGGAGAGAGATTTTTCCATCAACCTGATCAAGAGTATTAATAGTTGGCGAGAGACCGCCATGAACACAGAATATCTTGTTCTCAACAACAGCTGAAAGACTTTTGTACAAATAAAAAGAGTCAAATCATTTTAGCGACAGAGATCCCAAAAACTGAAACACATAGAGGTGGAAATGCGTGCGGTGAGCAAGTACCTCATGTAGTCAAAAATATCGGTGCAGTATCTCCAGACATTTACAGAACCATACTTACGCAAACACTCATCATAAAATCCATAAACCTACTAAAAACAAACTGTGTAAATACTCTTGAATATATACACAAGAACCAAAATTGTCAATGAGAGACTGCATTCACCCACCTGTGTGATTTGCCTGCTTTCGTGGTTTCCTCTGATGAGAGTTATACGGTCTGGATATCTAACCTGAGAGGATATCAAAGCAACCCATTTAAGTGATTCAAAGAAACATGACCTAGTACAAAGTATAAAACAACGTCAAGAGTGTTTACCTTGAGAGCGAGTAGAAGCAGAAACGTCTCAACAGAGTAGTATCCACGATCAACAAAATCGCCAAGAAACAAGTAGTTGGTCTTGGGGCAATCACCTCCAACTTTGAAAAGCTCCATCATGTCATAGAACTGCCCATGGATATCACCACACAGCTATTCCAGTGCAAAGAACAACCAAAATCTCCAAGAAATCATTAGCAATTCTTGAAAACCATAACACAAATGGTATCTACTGTCAACTTCACTGCCCTTGAAACAACTAAAACTTGTTCACATGAACACCATCTTATAAACACAGTAACGAACCAATACATCAACCGCAAAGATTCTGCTGAACCATCAACACCAGTTTCTTGGAACATTTCTTGATTTTACGAGCTCCTAATTCTACTTCCAGTTCTTTACAGATAACTCTTAACTATCGAATCCCTAGATCGAGAAATAGGGGTAAAGCAAGAACTTACAGTGACGGGAGCATCGACTCTCTGAACATTACTCTCTTCAACGAGGATCTCCATTGCTTTGAGGCAGAGAGACTTCACCTCCGATTCGCTCAACGGCTCGCAGCGCTTCAGCTGCTCTATCTGCCTGTCTAGGTCTGACATTTCCTCTTTCGATTCCTCTTCAAAAACTCCTGACCCGATCCTTAATCCGACGATTCCGACGAAATCAACAACTCTCCGAGCTTCGTCTTCTTCTTCTTCCCCGGGAGAGCTTCTCTCTCCTCTCCGCAGGGGTATGCGAATGTCTTCTCTCTCCTTCCTTAATCTTTTATTATTATATTCAAAACCGCCCCGCTTCTTTTTAAAAATTGTACATTCATCCTGAATGTTTTAAATATAACAATTACATACTGGGCCCATTATGTGATATGGGCCTGTTTTATAAGCCCCATTCATTTTAAGACGATCAGAGGATCACATCAGTGATCGGCAACGATGGAGAGAAACATCGAGAAGATGCTGAACAGAGTCTCGGTGGTGTTCATAATCATCGGAACGTTGATCATGGTGATAATGATTCTCCAGACGCCGGGAACGTGCATCTCACCAGAAGCTCCCTCGAAGCCCCACACGCATTTCCCGAGATCCACCTGCGACTCCTTGCCGCGAAAGCATCTCCCTTTACCCAAGAAGAACGCTCGCCTCTGGTCCTCCAAGGCTTGGACGACGCGTCTCTCCTCCTTCTCCTCTTACTTCCTCCGGTTCCGCGATCTCGGGCTGCTTCGCAACCACACCAAAGCTCTCTGCCTCTCCGCCGGCGCCGGCCACGCTCCGATGGCGATGAACCAGATCGGGCTATCCGACGTCACCGCCGTGGAGTTGGTTGACTCGCTTCCTCTCGTGAGAAGAGCTGATCCTCATAACCTTCCTTTTTTCGACGGTGCGTTTGATTTCGCGTTTACTGCGCATCTTGACGATGCTCTGTTTCCGTGGAGGGTCGTGGAGGAGATGGAGAGGACGGTGAGGCGAGGCGGGTTTTGCGTGGTGGCGGTTGATGAATGCGGCGGAGGTGATGTTAGGGAGATTGCTAGACTGTTCTTGAAGTCTAAGCTCGTTGATGTTGCTAATGTGACCTTAGAAGGATCTAAAAGGACTAGTGTACTACTCAAAGTTGAAGACTTTAAGACATGACTCTGTTTTTGTCTTATCAATGTTTTGGTTTTTCAGAGGTTGTGCATTATATCCAATCCTTTTGTATATGACTGTGTTTATCTTATATTGCCTGCCTTCTACTGAGTTTGATTCTAAAGATTGATTAAGACTCTGCGCACGCCGGTTCAAAACATCTCAAGCGCTTATAAGCCTCATTTCATCTTTACACAGCATATATTGGATCACTAGGCTAATTAATAACCTCTTAAGAGTTGCCGGAACAGAAGACGTCTCCTCCGGCTGAGCCTCACTGGCTGTAATTTCCGGCAGTGAAGTTTCTTGCCGAGCCACCGGTGGAGCTTCAGTGAGGATAGGGGGTAGAAGTCTGAACAACTTCTGAAGGCTTGAACTTGTTGATGTAGTAGCTAAGAGACGGTCCTCTGTAGTCCCCACTGCTTTTGGTTTAGCTGGAGCATCTTTACCGACTTGGAGGAGTATAGAGGAAGCTGCGGCGATAAGGGCAAGGCCTCCTACGATTGCTGCTGTGTTCTCAGCTCCATCAGAAGAAGATCCTGCAGTACCTGAGCTTATGGCAACATTATACTGCAGGCTGCAAAAAGTAACAAGAAAAATTATATTATTCAGCAAAAGATTAGCAATAGAATTGAGTCAATAAAGAGTAAGAAGAAGCCAATAGAATTTGGATGAGACCAAATATAGCACCAGACTGATAAGATCAAGAAGCGTAAGACTCTTCATCATCTTGGAGATTTGTTGAAGAAGAGATCACTTAAACCCTCAAACAAAGGACTACCAGATAAGAAACTGATCAAAGACCTCTAATCTCTTAGCTTCTTCCTCAAAGACTATTTATACTTGTTATCATGCTTTTAAACTAGATTATAATGCTTATCAGAAAACATATCATGATTCAACTACATTATAATGCCCTATCACATGAGTGGATCCATATTACAAACCTCAATAGAGTAAACATTGGTCTGACCAGCAGTATCCTTCTCAACATAGCCAGTTCAACCGCGCTTCCGAGGTGGAAACGTTCCCACCACTTTAGTCTTCTCTCCAGCCAACCATTCCATGCTCACAGTCCCAACCTGTGTGTTTCAGCCATCCAAACAACATCAAGTTTTTTTTCTTTCAATTTCATGATTTTAACAATAACAGTTTGAGTTAACCGAGGAATGGTGATTGGAATCTGAAGCTACATGCTCAAACATGTCTCAGTTTGAGGAAAGAAGATGTAAACACTTAACAGCTCTCTATATAGTAATTTATTGTGTGTACTTAATCGGGTTATTATTTAGAGTTTTACTATTTATGTTTTTAGAAAGAATCGTTCAATTTAAGTTGAATACTTGTTTGAACTGCTCATGTATTTAGTAAGATTGGGGTTGGGGAAACAAATTAATTAGTTTTCAATTCATAATCCTGAAAACAGCCAGGTATGTTGGTCGTGGATTAAACCGTCCAAGGCCATTAGATAAATTAATAAAATTAATTATTTCACCTACTCAGAGAGTATTACAAGATTGAGGTCAACATCCCCTCCTTAAAGTATTGGAAGTTGTTGACGAAAAAAAAAAAAGTATTGGAAGTTGACCATTAAGAATTTATTTAATCCTATAAAAACATTTATTCCAATTGAATACACCGCATCACATCAATGTACAGTTTATAACTTTTCTTCGAAATTTTATATTATGTGACAACAAGACAAAATAAAATAAGGATTTGTTAAAAGAGATTTTAGAAAGTGGTGGTTTGTTTTGGGGTGCTTACAGCAAACAACGGACCCACGTATAACCTTTGACAGGTTTGCGCGTCTTTCCTTAAGTCATGCGTGACTACAAATCGATACTCGCCAGTCGCCACGTATCTGTTACAGATAATTCATGCTGCCACGTTATGGGACCCGCCTTAGCGGTTAATTATGCCTCAACTACTTTTTAAATTTGGCGCGCGCCGAGCCGTCGCCGACCAAAGCTTCTTCTCTTTCTTCTGCTTTGTTTTTTTTTTTTTTTTTTGTCAACTGAGTTTTATTAATAGGTCAAAGCCCTAAACAAAACCAATCCCACAACTTAAAAGATAAAAGGGACACAAAAGCCCTAACAAAATAAACAGACTTTGGACCGCCAGCCAAAAGGAAAAAAACCGTTACAGAAAGATACCGACAGATCACCACCACGTGTTTGATCGCCCGGCGATCAATGGACACGGGTTAGACTGGGAGTCAGCTTGCTTCCGCTGGTACCAGAGAGGAGATGCGACGGATCCCTGCCAACGGCGGAAACAGGATGAAGAAGAAACGCTCACTCGGAGCAGTCTTCAGCCAGATCCAAATCGATCACCAGATCGACGTCTCGAGAAGAAAATACAATCGTTTTCAATCAACTCAACAATCTTCGATCTTTCTGCATGAATAACGGTCATTTTTAATGATGAAAGAAAGCCCGAAAATGAAGCGGCCCTAACAAAGGAGAGGAAGAAGCCATCAGAGATAATAGAGGAGAGACGATTGAGAGGAGAATATGCAGGAAACGCTAATCGAACATAACCGGGATTATCCCGGTGATAAGCTGCCGCCAAACACTATGGGAGCTTGACGCGGAGTCAAAAGCTGGTCGTCTATCACCGGAGGAGAAGGGATAGGCGCCAGAGACAAAAGCCGAAAGGCCACCAAGAGATAAGGTGCGACTTCGGAGGCGATGACCGGTCCGAAAATCCGAAGCCGGTTGAAAGACGCCGGAAACAAACCGGCGATATAAACAAAAAGCTTCATCAGATCTCTAACTCCGTGAAAGATAAATGTGAGGAAACGGAGTAAAGAGAAAAGCTTTTTAATAAATATGTGTTCCTATAATTCTTCTTCTGCTTTGTCTCAGTGATGTTTATATCTGATAAGCATTAATGTGTTGTTAAAAAAAAAGTATTATAGTATTGTATTTTTGAAGTTTTAACTGAATTATATTTAACTTTATATGTTTTATTGACAATTTGAGACAAAGATATTATATATACATCTATAGGAAAAATACAATTTTTTTAACAAAACTTAGCTAATTGAGATTTGTTCAGACTTTAAGAACTGAATATAAACATTAAAACCAAATTCTTTTTGGTCGAATTTGAAAAATTTAGTAAAACCCATCAGCTATATTAGTCTAACTTTTCTTACATTTTTCAAGCATGAAACGTAGAAGCATGTTTTGTTATATTTTAAAATTTTATAATGTTTAATATATGGCCAACTTGTATGTACAGAACAAAACATGAATGCTAATCCAATGCGTGCAGAGGTACAATTCATCATATCAGTGAAGTGAAGGGGCCCAAGCGGTGGCCAGATAAATGACTTTTACAAGTAGTACTCGGGAGTTATATATTTAAATGATGATAGTCATGCTAATCTATACTCAATAAACATTATTTGTTGAGCAAAACCATTAGTGTTTCAAACATAAAGAAAGAGATTATTAATAGCATACTCAATAAGCATTATTTTTCTAAAATTAAAAGATACTAGGGGTTGGTCCGCCCTACGGGCGGATGAATTTACACTAAAACTATTTTATATTAAAATATATTTTAATTTTATATAACATTTAAAATTGGGCAATTGTCAATAATAGTATCTTTTGAAGTTTATGTCTCAAAAATAGCACTAGAAGGAGAAAGTCACAAAAATGACATTCATTAAAGGGTAAAATATCTATAATACCCTTGGTTTAAAATTAAATAAATAAACTAAAATAAATAAAAATAAAATAAATAAAATAAAAAAATAATTTTTTTTATAGTTTCAGATTATATGTTTTCAGATTCGAAATTTTTATAATTTTTTTTTAAAAAAAAAAATTCAAATTTTTTTTTTATTTTTTTTTCAGATTTTCTTTTTATAATTTAAAAATACTTTTTGAAATTGTTTTTAAAATTTTTATTTTTTATTTTTTATTTTATTATTTATTATTTATAAAATTTTAAACCCTAATTCCAAAACCACACCCCTTAACTCTCTCTAAACCCTAAGGTTTGGATTAATTAACCCTAGGGGTATAAGTGTACATTACCTCTTTAATGAAACCTATTTTTGTGATTTTGAGCCATGAGTACTACTTTGGGAACAAAAACTTGGTTTGGTGCTATTCTAGTCTTTTTCTCTTTAAAATTTACTTTATATTGAAATAATTAAATATAATCTCTTTTTATTCTGAGATTATATTGTAAATTTTATTAAATTTAATTGGTTTGAATTGAAAAAATCACTAATATATTTTTATTAGAGAACAAAAAAGTATTAAGTTAGAAAATTAAGAAAATAGAATAATTTATATTTCTCCATTTGATTTGTGTTTCAATTTGATATAGTTGAAGAAAATTTAAAGTAAGAATGAGTAATATTTTTTTATTTCTAAGAGTTTTTTGATTCTAATATTATTACAACAACTAATTTCTCACGGTAATAAATTAATACACCCACCTCTAAGCTAAATTAATTGAAAGTTAAATGTAATTTGATGAAATTATAAAAAGTTATATTTTAAAAGAATACTAGATTTTGACCCGCGCTTAAAAGCGCGGATTATTTTTCAGTTGATAAAAATATATGATATGAATTAGTATTTTAGTCTTGTTATACATTATTATGTTACAAAATTTTATTATGTCAAAAAAAATTATTATTACGTAATTATATTTTTAATCGTTTGATTACTTTTTTCAAAAAAAAATTATATGGATTGATCAGACTCAGTGCGTCTATTATTTTAAAATAAATTATTTTCAATTAGATGAGAACAATAATTTTATATCAAGTTTGGACCCGTCGTCGAACCAGTAAACATGATGACTTGTACATAAGCTGGTTTAGATTTAATGAAAACTTGTTAATTTAAAGCATGCAAACTTCGAAAAAACATGCAATCAAGTGTGACCCGGCATTTGGTTTACATGGTAGAAAAAAAATAATCTTCAATAATATTTTAAGAGATGAATGAAACTTCTAATATATTAATGTAATAAAAAAATAATTTAACGTAAATATATATAATTTTGTTTTAACAAATGATTTGCAAAAGTGTTTTTTTATTAAATTTGATTTTGTAAATATTTAGAATTATATAATGTTAGATGACATGATATAATATGTTGTATGATATATGCTTTCATTTTAATAATTGATATTTAAATATTATATATCCATCTTTGAGCATAATATATGATGTATATAACGTTATTGAATAACAACAATAACATTGGATGATAATAAGAAAAATAATTAGAGAAGTGTATCATAAAAAATGAGAAATAATAATAGGATTTATTTTTTTATTATTTAAATTATTTATAGTTATTGTAGTTAATGGTAGGATAAAAAATAAAGAGTTTTATATAGATATTATAAATTATTTTATAAATATTTTTAAAAATATTTTCTTTTAATAATATAAATTTTTAATCGCATCTATAATATATTCTTATCAAAAATCATCATAACAATATATTTAGAATATATATATTTAGAATATATTGTTAAACTAAATTAGAGAAATATAAGGTAATTGATTATTGCATAGTTAGAGAAATATAAGGTAATTGACTATTGCATAGTTAGAGAAATATAAGGTGAGACCAAAAAAATAGTTATGTCTAATGAAAGAGTCCAACAACTTTTCATAGGTAGATTTTTTAAAACTCCTTCCCTTTTAATAGTATAGATATATAAATTGTTTCAATAATGTCTTAGCATGTATTATGTAACAAAAAATGATATTCTTTTAATATATGTTTGTTGATCAGTTTATATTAGATTTTCAATTTATAATGAAATTTTTAATTTTCAAATGTCAAATTTAAGGATTAGAGAAAGTGATGCAAGAAAATATTACTTATAATTTGTTTTATTTACTATAAGTCACAAACAGTTTTTGGAAAGTGTCAACAAATGTATGTTCGATCTTAAAGAACGACCCAAATGTAATTCTATATATGCTCGTACTATAAAGCATGATACTTTATGCATTATGGTTTTATTTCGTTGATAAATTTGGTTAACCTTTAATCAGATATTTGTGCCTCAGTTGGTTTGGAATTTACATGATTTTATAAATTTTGGAATACGGTTATTAACCTAAAAAGATAATTAAAGTTTAAGCTGCATAAATAGTGATAATATCCAATCCAAAAAAAGGGTAAGAGTTATAATCTATAATAATAAGGCCGAGTTGAAATCTTAAAGAAAATGAACAAATTGCATTTTTAGCTTAAACATCCACCAAAACAAAGAGATTAAATTAAAAATATAAAAGATATTAGAGAGTTCAAATTATTAGGGAAAAATATGATAAAACATATTTTGATAAGCAAAGCGGTGGGAAATTGTTTAATCCAAGTTGGTCTACTCCTGACGTGCCTTCTTCTTCACGCTCTCACCGTTTGGTGGTGCCACATCTTTTGCCAACTTTGCAACATCTCCATTGTCATCGGGTCCATGGGCATCCCTCTCGTGCTCAGTTATTATGCGTGATACAGTGAATGTTTGGTGTTTGGAAGTGACGTTGAACTCGCCCAACTTGAGCTGGAAAGTGAAGTTGAAATCGCCCAATTTAAGCTGGAAACTGAAGGCTTTACCAACTATTTGATCCAAAAATATATTTGAGCTTTCTTTCTTAAGCAATCAAATCTTTTGAGATAGCTTATCTTAGTGGTCAAGGGCTGCTAATACAGTGTGTAAATTAATTCAGTACTCCGTTCTCCCACTCGACAATTACAATATTTTAAACTGATGCAGTTCTCTCATAATACAAAGTGTATTTTCCCCATGTTTATGTCTTTTATCATCCTTATTTACGATAGCAAGTTGTTACTTGTTAGCATCCCATGTGTAAAATGTATGAAGTTGGAAATGACACCGAGAAGCCGCAGAGGAGCCGCCTTAAATGGAACGAAACAGACGTTTCTATAGATTTGACACAAAGAGGAAGAAGTGGCGAAGCTCCCCTTCTTTGAAACTCTGAATCAAAATCAAATCCCCAGCCATTAAAAGCAATGTGAGAATGCTGAAAATGTAAAGCATGAAACTGATGGTTGTCAATTTAATCAAGTTTTTAGTTCTTTATTTATGGACAGCAAGAGTTTTCCAACCCAGGTACACAAACCTACATCTCTGAACAAACAACACAATCTAATCAGCTTAAAAACCGGCTTGTGATTATAGTTTTGTTGTATGTGCTTATCAAAGTTATAAAATATAGTAGGACTTACATTTTTCTCCATCAACTTCAGAAATAATTTCATTAATGTCTCTTCCACCATTAATGTCCCTCAGGGACTGCTCCAGCGCTTCCATTGTGATATATCTGGAAACGGAGACCATGATTTGTTGAACTGGTTTTACCTATAATAAATTGTTGTGATAATTACTGTACTTACCCACTGTTGTCTTTTTCAAAGCGTTGGAAGGCTGAGAAGATTCTTTATAGAACTCCCTACTTGCAAGAGTACCAGACGTAGCGTTTTGCTTGGCCATTGGTGGTGCTTTTGATCCGCCTAGCATGTCCTCGTTCTTATTTATTCTTTCACTTTAACTCTCGAGTATGTTGATGTGCATTGTTCTGTTACCGTATCCATTAGCCTATATAAGACAGGGAAAATCAGTTTTTTTGGCATCTTAATATTAATATAAAGCTAGCACTCTGCAGGAAAAGATTAGAATTTTAAACCCTCGTAAAATCTAGTAGTCAATAACAAAAGGTTTCTTGACATGTTCCAAGCAATCTTAAAAACCCCACCGTTTTGCAGCAAAAGAGTCCACCAAAGCGCATATTTTCACCAAAGACATGAGAGCTTACACATGGGAAAAAAGATTTCCATCGGCAGAGCCACACCATAGAAGTCGGTCTGTGGCTCTCTGGTTGGATCTCGAAATACTTTACTCTCCTAATCATATTTACCAATTTCCTGCAAAACTCAGAAATGTATATTTGACATGAAATCAAAACCAAAAATATAATATGAGAGGTTACATTGCAAACAGAGAAGGAGATGTGGTCTACCCTGGATTTCTGATGAGTAGTTGTGAACCTTTTCGTACTATTTCTGAAGTTCAGGATATCGTATTTTTCTGCGGACATTTACTTTGTGTCTTACATGTGATTAACTGTAAACAGAAACATAGAAGATAGTAAACCGCAGCCACCAATCAGGAATTTTTGTAAGGTAATGAACAAATAGCTTTTCAAAGAACTCTAGCTGTAACATGTTCTTGTGCTTCGCTGGCCCTGGCCGTAATTATGGTCATGATCTTGCAGAAAACTATGATAGAAACTATCGAGTAGCTTGCTTACTGAGACACAAAGTAACCGGCATCAAATATTTTCCATCACTATACAGAAACCAAATAAAAGGGTTTTTTACAATTCTGTTCTAAAATTAACAACCTGCAACTAAAAGATTACATCAACACACAAAAGTTACAGCTTTTTAATACAGGACTAACACCTTAAGTGCATCACCAGCGACTACTTTTTCTTAATCATCCAACCCCACAACGAATTGGAACTTTGTTTTGTTAAGAGATTTGTAATAATTGACAGACGACCAAATAATTTGTATTTACAGATCAGACCAAGCTGATTTCACCAATCAAACTACTCATCGCGGAAATTTCACTACACAGACTCGTTTCTTTTTTTTCACAAAGTCATTGATTCAAACGTCATAGTTAAGCTGAACGTAATTGAGGTGAAAACGGTACCTGGGAGATAAGTCACCAGCAGCAACTTCTCTCTTCTGCGCTTCTGCTTCAACAGCATCTCAAGGCCAATTAGGAGGCCTCCTGTCACAATGTTTAGGGTTTCTTCATATTCACGTCCAGTAAGAACGCCGTTGAGAAAAGAGAGAAGTCGGAGCCGTCGATGATGAACCGTCTTGGAATTGGCTTTTGTGTTTGCTAGGAGTAGCAGCCGCCGGTTTTCCCCCGTTTTTTAATGGGTAAAGGGAAACTGAGATAAGGTTAAGAGTTTCATGGTGGAGAATGAGAGAGACGAAGGGTCGAAAGAAAGATGTAAATATTAGCTGATCTGAATATTAGAATGAGCTGGCAAACACTGGTTGGCTTGAATTTTTAATCTGACGTGGATAGTTTAGAATTGGAGGATATCCAACTTTTAGTATAGTATAGATATTCAAGAGATAATCACAGTGTAACATAAACGCTTGGTTTGCTTTATAACTTGATATTTTTATATATTTTATTGGAGCTAGTTTAACAAAACATGAATTCAAGTAAACAAAGTTAATGTCACTCTTTTAAATCTAACTTAATATGTAACGAAAAATTAGTTTAGTTAGTAGATGCCTTAAAAGGATTTATGGGTTCAAATTTTATTTAAAAAATAAAATTTTCAAAAGAAAATAAATTTAAAATAAAATGTATCTCGATATAGAAATGTATACGAATCCACAACCTCTTAATTATTAGAAAAAAAGTGTGTTGAATCCGGGAACAAATGAACAAAGCGGTAGACAGTATTTAGCTGAAGCCGATCAACTAAACTCTCGGCTCTTGAACCGTCCAAATAAAAACTACGTGATTACGCGTAATTGTGGTAGACTCCAATTATTAATTGTAAAAAAATCTTTTCGATGATCGATAACACTTTTGTAACTCGTGAGAACAAAATTAATAGTCAGACTTTTTTGATATTTATAATTATTTTAATTTGAATTAACGATCGTATAAATGACAATCCAACAAACGAAGCAACTAGAACTAAGAAGACCCTCTCTCTCTCTCTAACAAATCTCCTCCGGTCTCCGAGAAAAAAAAGAAGAAGAAGCCGAAAAAGTCAACGGCGGGAGGAAGAACGACAGGTTATTACCAAATTCCGGCGAGGTAATCCGGCAATGCGAGGGTTACTTCTACTCTGTGGTGTTGTTTTGATTCAGCTGCTTGCTGTTCAAACCGATGCTCAAGGATCTAAAAGTAAATGGCAGACGCTCACCGGTGAGTGCTCTCACTTTCTCTCTTCTTGTATTAAAGATCACTTTCTTGATTACCTTTTTAATTTGTTTTTCTTTGCGTGCTTGTTAGGTTTCTCTCCTCGTGTGATTGCTCGTGGAGGGTTCTCTGGATTGTTCCCAGATTCGAGCATCGATGCTTACAACTTCGCAATGCTGACAAGTGTAGAAGACGTTGTTCTATGGTGTGATCTTCAGCTAACCAAAGACGGAGCTGGGATCTGCTTCCCTGGTTTAACAATGAGCAATGCTTCTAATATTGAAGCTGTTTACCCAAATCGTACAAACACTTACCTTGTTAATGGAGTCTCTACACAGGGCTGGTTCACCATCGATTTCTCCTTGAAAGATCTCAACAAAGTTAACCGTAAGTCTTCTTAACTTCCATTAGTGAGTGAGTGCTTTTGTAGAAAAAGAAAAATACTCTTAACTAGCATTAAATCATGTTTTATGATAAAACTAACACGAACAATGTTCAAAATAATAGTATTTATTAAAAATAAAAACAAATGTATATTTCATATTTGGGTTTAGGAGTTAGTATTTTGAGGGTGAATATGTGATTATGAGTTTGAATAATTTATATTATTTTTTGATAAGTATGTGTTATTTTGGGAATTTTTATCATTGGATATTATTTTTGTAATAAACTTAAGAAAGTGTTTTGTCCAAAAACAAATGTGTGACGTTTTGTTCTCACCTTTTGTAGTGATCAGAGGTATATTATCTCGGTCCGAGAGATTCGATGGAAACGGATACTCGATCTTGACTGTTCAAGATGTAAACACAGAGCTGAAACCACAAGGCCTTTGGTTAAACGTTCAGCACGAGGCCTTCTACGCGCAGCATAACCTCAGCATGACCACCTTTCTAACCACAACTTCAAAAACCATTATCATCGACTTCATCTCTTCCCCTGAAGTCAACTTCTTCAAGAAAATCGCTGGACGTTTCGGGCGTGAAGGACCGATCTTCGTGTTCCGTTTTCTCGAGAAAGAAACATTCGAGCCGACGACAAACAGAACATACGGTTCTATCTTGAGTAACTTGACTTTCGTCAAAACGTTTGCTTCAGGGATTCTTGTTCCCAAGTCTTACGTGTTGCCACTAGATGACAAGCAGTACTTGCTTCCGTCTACTTCTTTGGTTCAAGATGCTCACAAAGCAGGACTTGAAGTGTTTGTGTCAGGTTTTGCTAATGATGTTGATATTGCACATGACTATAGTTATGATCCTGTCTCTGAGTATCTATCTTTTGTGGATAATGGTAACTTCTCTGTCGATGGTGTGCTCTCTGACTTTCCCATAAGTGCATCTGCATCCGTCGGTAAGCAAAGCAAAAACTCTCTTATACAGACAAAGCTCTTTTTCCTTAATATAAAAAGACTCAAAATCAAAACATTCTTTTTCATGTTTTCATCAGAATGCTTCTCCCATATGGGCAGAAACGCTACAAAACAAGGTATGATGAGTTATAACTTTGCTTTTTTTTTTCTTATTGTGACTTATGTCATCTACTAAATGATTCTTGTTTTCAGTTGATTTTCTTGTTATATCCAAGAATGGTGCAAGTGGAGACTACCCAGGATGTACAGACTTGGCATATGCCAAGGCAATCAAAGATGGTGCTGATGTTATAGACTGCTCGGTCCAAATGTCCAGCGACGGTACACCCTTTTGCTCAAGTTCCATCGATCTTGGGAACACCACAATGGTCGCCCAAACTCCTTTGAGAAACCGTTCAACAAATGTTCATGAGCTTAGCTCACTTGGTGGTATATACACTTTTAGTCTCACCTGGCCTGAGATCCAGACCTTGACTCGTAAGTTTCTTCCTACTATTAATAGTAACTAATTTGAGAGATTCTCATATAGATACAAACTACAGACTATTTTGAAATTAGATAACTTGCCAGTTACGGTAACTATACTCCAACTGTTTTGTGCAGCTGCTATATCAAACCCATACAGAACATACAATATGTTTAGGAATCCAAACGAGAGAAACGCTGGGAAGCTTGTTTCACTTACTGAGTTCCTAAACTTGGCAAAGAACTCCACCTCTCTTTCCGGTGTTTTGATCAGTGTGGAGGTAACCTCTCTTGAACCTCCTTTAGTCTTAAAGGTTTTGGGATCATA